>NW_025333810.1:0-1250000 GCF_019186645.2 Phyllostomus hastatus | reverse complement strand
ACATTTTCTTCTTTTGAAATCTCTGGTATAACATATTTCTAGTTACTTTTTTCTACTTCAACGGTTATGCCATTTTGGTCCTCTCTGATGGTTATAATACAATGCTGTATATTATAACTTCTTGCAAACATTCAGATTATTAAAAAAATAAAGTAAATCTGGCAATTCTGCAATTCTAGTAAGATTCCGGATGATACTAATGCTATAAATCCATGGAGCATACTTTGAGTAACAATGATTTATAGAATCTCTATATGGTTATATAAATCTATGTATGCCAATATATTTCAGAGTCCAGATCTGGCATATATTCTTCTCTTTTCACCTCTAAGTATTCTCACATAGTTCAGCAGCTTTAAATAAGAAAAATCTCCAATACAGTTATCTACTAGGAAATCCTGACTTAACAAAAGGTCAACTTGACATTTTAGATGTCCAATTTCAAACTCTTGGTTTTAATCCTCAAATCTGTTCCTCTCTTAGTCTTTTCCCATTTATTTTCTATGTGTCAAATGTCTATGAGACATCTCTTTAAACATTTTTTCTTTCACAACCAACCCATTAGTACCTCCCCAGTTCTATTAATATTCACTTGTATACATCTCTGTTTTTAATGCCAACTTCCTACTCCTAGTTACCACCATGTCACCCAAACTTCTTCAAAAACTTCTTACCTCTCCACTTCCCCTATGGTCTTTATATATTCCATTCTTCTCCAAAGAACAAGAGATATCCTTACAAAAGTAAATTAAGCCACATAAATTCACTGTTTAACAGCCTTCCATGAAACACACTTGGAGTAGCAAGACCTAAGTAAATAAGGCTCCTGCCTATGTTTCAGCCTATTTTTAAAATAGACCACTGTCCTTAACAGAAGAGTGTCCTCAAAAGGAGTCACTCACACATATTTGTGTCTTTCCACATTGTCAGGTTTTTGGGGGTGACCTCCCAAATAAGCAGATTACATACAGAAAGGGAGAGCTGGTGTGAAAGAAGCAAGCTGAGTGAGCATTGGGTGTGCAGTCCCAGTCACAGTCAGTATCTGCAGGTGGAGAGGTGGCATGGCTCTCAACCCAGGCAGCTACAATGGTGGCATGAGTCTGGTGGATTAGAAGTCCAGCAGACCTCTGAGCATGACCTGGGATACAGCCACGCTCAAGCACTGAATGGTTGGAGCTGAGTTCCCATAATCCACAATGGGTGGAGGTCCCACTCCTTTCCATGTTCAGATGGAGTCCTTATCCAAGTGTCTAGACTTGTGGTTTTGGGCATTCTGGGCCCCTCCCAAGGGCATTCCAGTTACACCCCATTACCTCAGTCTTGGCATTTGACACCCTTGTCATGGCTGATAGTGACTCCATATTGGATTGTCAAAGGCATTCAAAAAGTCTGCTCTGCTCTTGCTCTATGTAAGCACTGTCTGCAGCTATATTCACAATGGCACTGACTCTCTTTCTCTTCCCCATCTTGCCATGGCAGCTTCTTTCTCAACTAATGTCATTTGCATTTGGAGATGACAGTCACTATGTCATCTCCCCCCCACCCTAGGATGTTCTTCCCCCAGCTAGTAGCAAGTCTAATTATTTTAAAAATCTTCCTAGATTCAATTCAAATTCAATGGCCTCAGAGAAACTGTCTCAGACAACTGTATTGAAAAAAGCCATCCACCTCCATCTTCACCCTAGTTACTCCTTAAGTTATTTTTTTATTATTACTTACTACCATCTAAACTAACCAAACATTTAATTATGTCTGTGATGTCTGGTTCCATGTGCTTGAATGTAGCCTCTAGGAAGTCTGGCATCTTGACTGCCAGGGAATCCTCCCTGCTTAAAACAAAGCAATCAAGAAATTATCCATGATACTATACAATAATCAAAAACTACTTTAATAGAACCAAATGTGGTCTTCATAAATTAGTGCACTATTATTTTTTGTTGTGCAATAACTATTTCCACTTAACCCTTTGTTTACCAGAAAAATATGGGTAACTTACTTTATTCTCAGGATGATGATACACTCCATATAAATTTAATTTTAGAGCTTTATTTCAAATGGTTCCATGCAATCATTTTTATTATTCACTCAAAACCTAGGTTTACCTCAAGTTAAAAAAAATTAAAGTCCTTTTACTCCCTTATTTTAAAGTCACTTTCCATAAGTGTCTTGTAGATTCCACTGACATTATATTCTGTCCCTCTGAAAGAATTAGTAAACTTCTGAAATTGCCAGGGAACAGTTTTCTCTCTGGTTAGTCATTACTCCACTCTCTTCAGTTTCACTAAGCTCTGACAACATCTGCTTAAAGGCAGGATTTAATTACTTCTTTCTTTCACTCATCTGATCACTCTCCCACAAAAATTTTACTAGGTACCTACTATATGCCAGACATTGTGGTATATACCAGAGATAAAAGTAGAGGTGAAAATTTGGCAGATGATACCTGCTCCCATGGAATCTTGTTGGAGACACATATTATGGACATAATTATTCTAATAGTTATTTAATCATATGAAATGTACTATGGAGGAAGCTGGATTTATTTTTAAGATTTAATTTATTTATTTCCAAAGAGAGGGGAAGGGAATGTGAAAGAGAGGGAGAGAAACATCAGTGTGTGGTTGCCTCTCACATGCCCCTAACTGGGGACCTGGCCCACAACCCAGGCATGTACCCTGACTGGGAATGGGCACACTCCCCACCATTGACCCTTTGGTTCACAGACTGGCACTCAGTTCACTGAGTCACACCATCCAAGGCAAAAGAAGCTTGATTTAATCCTAGTTCTTGAGAAAGTCAAACTATTAAGATAGAAATAATGGAATGTCTAGATACATAAATAAATACATATTTAATATATTTTCTCTCTTTTATTGTTTGGTGGGGAGTGAAGCAGTGATGACCAGCTATGAGCAAGTGTGGACAAGGATTAAGGAAAAAAGAAAAAAGAATAAAGATGAGCATCCTAGTGCTAAAGATATAATAAATATGAGTTTTTAGCTCTTTCCTTAGTCTATCTACAAACTCATTACCAGACAGTATAATCAGACTAACTGAGCAATGGCCCCCTTATTAATAATCTATGTAATCTTCTTCCTAGTGTTGTTCTCTTTCCTTTTCATAGAAGAAATACCTTAGGTGAGAGGAGATAACCTAATTCTCCAATTTCCCCCCTTTTTTGGAAGTTAGTAGAATAGAAACTATAAGCAAATCATAGTGATTCTATCCCTCTTCTTTTCTTTTTTTTTTCAATTTTCCAATCACCTTCTCTTAGCTATTCCCACTGTGGCATTTCCATATTCAATTGTCCTAAGTGAGGACCTCTTCCCTCCACCCATCTCTATTCCCTATACATCAGTTCTGATCCTTAATGTTATTTATATAGCCTGTAGAAAAATACTACATGGTGACTTGGGATTGGAGAAAATTATTTAACATCTGTGCTTTATTTTCTACTTCCCCATCTGTAAAATTTGATGTCATAATGTTTATCCAATACCACACAGAAGTGATATAAGAATTTATTCATGTTGGTAAGGAACACTGAGACTTAGGGCACAGCAGAAGTATAAAATGCTGTTATTATTCTCTGACAGGTTGGTCAAGCTCTATAAATAATACAGTCAGGCCTTGAGAAACATATTATGATCTGTAATGACTTGCAGGTGGGCCACAGTCAAGAAACTTTACTCTAAATTGTTGTGTCACTGAGGCTATGTAAATGTCATCATGCACATTTTGTGGTAGTAGCCTTTCAACTCCATAACTCTGAATTAAGTGGCTCTAGAGGTTATGGTTTAAATGATTTTCTTGTGTACTATCATTAGAAAAGGAAGAGAACCACCACATAGGAAGATAACTTTTTAAAAGGGCAAAATAGAACCACAACTAGTAAAAATATTGTAGTTAAAATGTGCAGGTCTGTGAAGAAATGAAGAATTAGTCTAATAGTCCTAAAATAGTTTTAATGTGAAAGAATGATGTCTAATAAATTTTACAGTCACTAAGGAATCCACTCTTGACTCTTTCTGCATCCCTCTTTTTCTTTCTACACAGTTAGGTGGCCAAGTACTTTAAACTGCTTTTTCTAACCTCATATATAGCCCCCAACACCTGTCAAATCTTATCAAACTAGGAATGGCTAAAGCTTATTGACAAATGTAGCAATGCGAATATTATGCAAACCCTACACCTTTACAAACATTTGGAATGACTGAAAATGTGTAACTTGTATTAATTACTAAATCCTTAGGTTAACCAACTGTATTTGAGTTGAAGAAAACCTACCTCTGGAAATTTACATACTCTAAAGACTGTTAAACTACACAATTTTCAATGAATTGATGAATCAATCTATAATACTATTTTTGCCCTCATAAAACTATACTATGCAGAAAGAAGTTTAGGTTTGTGGGCAGTAGCACAATTTTACATTGCATCCAGAATATGTGGAAAACAACAAGTGAATTTGGAAGCACAAAGGAGAAATTAAAATAGTCATTGTGATTATTTACAAGTTTTTATTTTGTTTTAAAATGATACTTTGTCTTAGAAAGTATTAGCTTATTAAAATGCATTTAAATAAAGGAAAAATAGCAAATCAACACCATACAATTATGAAATTATAATGGCCCAGGAAAATGTTTTGTTTTGTTTTGTTTTGCATTATCTTGAATAATAGGGAAAGTAGAATGGTTAAGGTAGCTACACTAATGAGAAATGTATGATATGTGAGTGGCATCAATGGAGGAAGAAACAGCCCTCCTGCACTATCCACTAGCTCATGAGTTTTGATATGGGCAAGTGTTTTGATGGAGCTTTATAAAGAGGTAGTATCAAGAACCCTTCCAATAAAATCCAGGTGCAGCCTCAATGATCTAAAAATGGGAATTTTTTTTTGGTTGTCCATTTTTTATTATGTTTTATTGCTTATACCCTTACAGCTGTTCTGATTTTTCCTGCTTTATCTCCTTCATCCAATACTTCCCACTCCCTTGGGCAATCTCCCCACTATTGTCCATGTCCATGGGTCATGTGTATAAGTTCTTTGGCTACTCCATGTCCTATACTGTACTTTATATCTCCATAGCTATTCTGTAACTACATATTTGTACTTTTTTATTGTTGTTCAAGTACAATCATCTGCATTTTCCTACCACCACTTTCCCCCATCCCACCCACCACTTCTTTCCACCCTCAATCCTTCCCCTCTTTGGCTTACTTAGTCCATGGGTCCTTTATACATGTTCTTTGATGACCCTCCCCTTTCTTTCCCCTGTTATCCCCTTTCCCCCTCCCCTCTGGCTACTATCAGTTTGCTCTTAATTTCAATGTCTCTGGTTATAGTTTGCCTGCTTGTTTGTTTTGTTGATTATTTTCCACTTATAGGTGAGATCATATGGAATTAATCTTTCACCATCTGGCTTATTTCACTTAGCATAATGCTCTCCAGTTCCATCCATGTTGTTGCAAAGGCATCTTCTTTCTTTCTGCTGCATAGTATTCCATCATGTAAATGTACCATAGTTTTTTGATCCACTCATTTACTGATGGGCACTTAGGTTGCTTCCAATACTTGGCTATTGTTAATTGTGCTACTATGAACATTGGGGTGCATAGGTTCTTTTGAAATGGTGTTTCAGGATTCTTAGGGTACAATCCCAGCAGTGAAATTGCTGGGTCAAAAGGCAGTTCTATTTTTAGCTTTTTGATTCCACTCCAGGAATCAAACAATCCAAATAAAAAATGGACAAAGGACCTGAACAGACACTTCTCCACGGAGGACATACAGAAGGTCAGAGATATATGAAAGGATGCTCAGCATCATTAGACATCAGAGAGATGTAAATTAAAACCGCAATGAAATACCACTTCACACCAGTCAGAATGGCCATCATAAACAAAACAACAAAGAATAAGTGCTGCCAAGGTTGTGGAGAAAAGGGAACCCTAGTGAACTGTTGGTGGGAATGCAGACTGGTGCAGCCACTGTAGAAAACAGTATGGAATTTCTTCAAAGAAAGATTATTTTTAAGAAGCACAAAATAATATAGAAGGAGTAACAACAATTTTATGCAAATGTGATTGCCATTATATATTGGAGGGGATCATATATAATAAAATAGATAAAAAGTACTAAAACTGGTCAAAGAAATCTATACTTAAATGGTAAAGAAAATTGTATGTTTAACTTTACAGAGAAGTAAAAAAGATGGATTAAAGAATATCTATTCCACCACACTGAGTAAAACATTCTAAAAAAATATGAGAGTATAACAATTAATACTTAGGTCTGAATATAATCACATGAGATCTTAGCCAAGTAGGGAGATTTTTTCCCAAACAACTTTTTTATTGCCCCTTTCTCTGGAAGTAAAATCTAAATACAATTGCCTATACTTTTCTCTCTTCTTTCCTGTTAACAACTCCTCTCCTGATCATTATTTCATCCTAGTGTTTATCCTTCCTTTCACCTTCATTCTTATTACAGACAGACTCTGAGGAAATTGACTAAAAATGCAGTGTTGGGGGGTTAGTTAAGCTTATTGGAATAATTTCTGTCTGGATAAATCTATTAAATGCCGAGCAAATTAGCTGGAAACATTGGAATCTCTTCTCTGGGGTTCTCTCTTCATCAGAGATGATTAAGATGTTGTCCTTACAAGAAGAAGAAGATCTTCCTTTTGGCTCTGTAACAAATGAAACCCCTTTATGGTCTAAAATGTTTTTCATTAGAAAGCAAGCTCTGAGTGGAGGCTCTGTTTTATGCACTGCTACATCCTCACAATTTGAAACAGTACATATAGCAAGTACTCAACAAATAAATGAACTTTAGGATGATGTTGTCCCATTAAGCCTGTCTTGAATTGTCAAATCCCGTGGCACAGTATGCCCATGCTCCTGTCCGTGTCATGTGTCCCCTTTTACCCACAAATATACATGTACTCACCAAAAAGCAAGAATCAACATACCAACTTTTCTAAATCCATAGCATGTCAGCAGCTCTTTTTGTGACATATTTGTGTTTAAGTTACCTGTACAATTTGGGTGTTCAGTAGTCAAATCCCTCTCTCATAAGTTTACTCCCTTATGATTGTGTGCATATTATAAATTTTTTTTCACTCCATAAGCCATTATTGAGTTCTGACCATGGTCCAGAAATTGTGCTTGTTCAGTAGAAACAAATTAAATAAATCACAATGCTTTTCCAAGAGATGTTCATATACTTGATGTGAGGAAAGACACTCATAGAAATAATGACAGTTCAGTGTGTCAAAGTCTATAATAAAGGAACGTCAAAACGTGTATTTAATAAATGTTGGTTGTTAAAAATGCATAGTTTTAATTATGACTCTCAACTTTGCTGGTGTTTAATAAACATTTATCAGTAAAGCAATATTAATAGAACATTTACTTTAAAATTCATAAATGATGTATACTAATAAAATTGAAACTTCAAAATGGACCTCCAACTTCAGAAAATGTTTTTAGGTAGCATTTAATTTCTATTCTAAGAAATATATATATAAAACATTTATAAAATTTGAGTAAAAAATTTCAGACTATCAGTTTTTTGAGATTTATGTGTACATTACTTTTGTTTCTAGTCTTTAATTCTTGATGATAAATATAGTTTGATAACTGTTTCTAAAACAAAAATATAAACTAAGGCAAAATTTAACATTTTACTTAAATCACATAGTAAATTAATTATGAATTTATGATGAGATCTGCATTAATTAAAATAGATTTTTTGACTAATTATCAATGTTTAAAGGAACAATCACCATTACTACATGTTTCATAGGGACATTAAAGAAGTAAATATTTTCCTTCTCCATATATGGGTACCAATGACTAAATTAACAATGCAGTTACAGAGAGATAATCAGCAAATGTAAAGTTATTGAAAATGATGAGGAAAGAAAAATGTGAGGACTGATAAGAACAAGTTTTGTTATTTCTTTTTCATCTCTTTTATTTAAGAAAAAATGTAGCACTGTTAGTCATTGTCTTAATGATTACATACTTGTCACTGGGAAGATTTTGACAAAGTGCTAAACAAAAACTACCATTAAGTTACAGAAAAGGCACAACACAAAACTATTTCAAATGCGTCTGGTACATTTCAAGGAAATAGATTACACACCACACCTTAGAGCTAAATAAATTAAATACCAGAGACCTTCAATATATTCTCAGATGTTTTGACGTGTGGTTATTACATCATCTTCATGGTGGAAGCAGAGACGCTTCAGAGGAGCTTCGAAACATGTCACCTCAGGAGTAGTGTGCCACTTTGTGGGTCAGTAAAGCAAGGTGAAGTGTCTCCTGATCATAGATCACAGGGCATTTGACATTTTCATAATTTTAGCTAAAAAAAAGTCCTTGACATTAGAATCAGAGTTTATACTTTTTGATCCACTGGCAAACAATGAGCTAAAATATGTGAGAACATTTATCAAATTGAGGATGATCCTAGACTGACCCCTTTTAAGGAAGCTCTCTGCAAGGCATTCATAACAAAGGTCATTATCACATTACCTGTGACTCAGGGTATTATAGCAATATTGAGCTTCTAGAAAATCCTGATGGCTTGGGGGTGGAGGCTGTGTCCTCCATGTGTTCATTAAACAAAGCTACAGTGACCCCTTCACCTCCCCTGTCTACTTGGCACACAACCATTTCCCCTCACCTCTCCTTCAGCGAGCTGCAGCAAATGCCATAGAGCTAGAGGGGCCAGCAAGCCTAAAGTGAACCCTCTCACCAAGGACAAATAGAAAACAAAAAGGTCCATTTCTACCCTTTATCAAAACATGTTTCACCAGTAGTTAAAGTGTAAAATTGCATGATGTCTGTGTCTCACTTGAGGCTTTACCCCTAGATCTGTAAGGCAGGAGTTGAACAAAGAAAGATCATCTCTTTTCATTAGCTTCTCCCCACTCCCAACTACCCACACACACATACACACACACACAAGCATTTGGGCATGTACACACTTAATCCTGCCACATTTCCTACTCTCTAGTGATCTTTCCTTTGCCCTCACTCCAATTTCATCCCCTTGTCTTTTCCTATGGAGAGGAAAAATTATCTGATAAACTAACATAGGAAAAGGAGATATTGCCATTGCTTAAAATTCTTCATACTTGCAGTTTAAAAAAGTGTCTAAGGATAGTTAAACATTTCTTCACAGAAGTTAGCAAAAATAAGAAGTACTATCTCAGGTATTGAGAAATTATTTTTTTCTACAAAATAATTATTGAATGCTAACTGTCCAAATATTGAAAGATAATGAGGATATAATAGTGAGCTAAACAGACATACTTTCTGCCCCCATGATGCTTTTAGTCTAAAATGGAATATGAAAACTTATCACAAACCACCTACTACAAATGAGACAAGAATTGCAAAAGACAATGTTTATGGTTCTGTGAGGCCAAATCAGCAGAATCTGGAAACCTAGACTGAAATGTGAAGACTGAGATGAAATCTTAAAAAGTAATAGGAGGTAAGCATTTAAAATGCTTGTAGCTCATGGACTTCATAAAGGTGTTTATAGTGAAGTTCAGTGGAAAGGAGATCTTTGCACCGAATGATGTGAGACCTGGTCATACAGTGCCTCTGTAGGTAGGGTGGCCCTGTAGATTATTCATTCAAACCAAGGCAGTTTTGAAAGTGAAAGGGGTTCCAACCAGTAGCAACAGGCATGGTTGAATTACCAGTTACCAAGTAATGGGAGGTCTATGGTCATCCTAATCAAAGGCCATCTTAAATAATGTGTTTTATCCTAAAGGCAATGAAGTCTCTCAATTTGTTACCAGAAAAGAAACACCTTTGAATTTGCTTGATTCTCTGCCTGCACTGGGGGAAATGGATAGGGGGAGGCTATTGTAGCAGCAGCATAGTATATAATGGCAGCATAGTCCAGGGTGAGAGTATTAAAAGTGATGAGGAGTAGTGGCAAGGAAGAAAAGTAACAAGGGTAACTTTTATATTCCTGTCTTTCAACTGGAAAGGTGGTAATAACATTCATTAAAAAGAAACAGCCTTCAGCTGGGGCTCCACTTATGGCCCTAGAGACTTTAAAATGTGTTTGAGAGAAGAAATGTAAAATAAGTTAGAAATAAAAAGAGTTTCACAGATGAGAATCAGAGTTGGAGATATAAATCTTTGGGTCATTTGCATATCAATGGTAATTGAGGCATGCACACTGATATTGCTTAGAATTTAAACTGAGGAAGACAGGAAAAAGAAGATGAACCTTAAGGAAATCCAGCTTGAGAATAGATTACAGGAGAATGAAATTGCAAAGCTGGGTATGGGACAAGTAGAGGAGGGTGCTATGGAAACAGAGGTAAGAAAGCAGTTGAGATAGGAAACTACAGTGATGACAAATGGCATAGCTCAAATAAAATTGACAGCTGAAAATGATATTTGATTTATTAAAATGAAGGTTTGGACATGGATTTGGTAGAATATTACCCCAGTTATAATTCCACCTCCATCATTTACAATCTGGTCCTAAAAGTAAGCCACATAAATTCTCTTTGCCTCGGTTTTCTCATTTGTAAAATAGGAAAAATGATAAGCTTACACAAGGGCTATTTTGAAACTGCTTATCAAAGTGTGCTCTGTGGACATAATGGATCCAGAGACCCTTTGGAACAGTTCTGATGTCAAAACTACTTTCATAAGAATGTTAAAACTTTTTTTGGTATTTTTCACTGTGTTGATTTGCACAGACCAAGTTAGTAGCACTAACAGAATTTGAAAATACAAAACAGTGCTACTCTTTTCACTATGTTGTATTTGTGTTTGTGTTGAAAAAGTTTAATTTTCATAAAAATATGTTAGCTTGCAATTGACTTTATCATTGCTGTTGCTACACTAATTAATAAATAAATAAGTGGTCTCAATTTCATTTTTAATATATTTTATTGATTATGCTATTAGTTATCCAACTTCCCCCTTCACTCCCCTCTACCCTGCACAACCTCTCCCACCCACATTCTCCCACTTTAGTTCATGTCCATGTGTCATAAGTTCTTTAGCTTCTACATTTCTCATACTGTTCTAACCCTGCCCCTGTCTATTTTCTACCTACTATCTATGCTACTTATTCTCTGTGCCTTTTTCCCCCTCTCTCCTCCTCCCACTCCCTTATTGCTAACCCTCCATGTGATCTCCATTTCTGTGGTTCTGTTCCTATTCTAGTTGACTGCTTCATTTGTTTGTGTTTTGTTTTAGGTGTGGTTGTTAATAATTGTGAGTTTGCTGTCATTTTACTATACATGTTTTTTTATCTTCTTTTTCTTAGATAAGTCCCTTTAACATTTCATAAAATAGGGGCTTGGTGATGATGAATTCCTTTAACTTGACCTTATCTGAGAAGCACTTTAGCTGCCCTTCCATTCTAAATGAGAGCTTTGCTGGATAGAACAATCTGGGATGTAGGTGCTTGCCTTTCATGACTTGGAATACTTCTTTCCAGCCCCTTCTTGCCTGCAAGGTCTCTTTTGAGAAATCAGCTGACAGTCTGATGGGAACTCCTTTGTAGGTGACTGTTCCCTTATCTCTTGCTGCTTCTAGGATTCTCTCCTTCATTTTTACTTTGGCTAATGTAATTATGATATGCCTTGGTGTGTTCCTCCTTGGGTCCAACTTCTTTGGAACTCTGAGCTTCCTGGACTTCCTGGAAGTCTATTTCCTTTTCGAGATTGGGAAAGTTCTCCTTTATTATTTGTTCAAATAACTTTTCCACTTGTTGCTCTTCTTCTTCCCCTTCTGGCACCCCTATAAGTCAGATGTTTGAACGTTTAAAGATATCCTGGAGGTTCTTAAGCTTCTCCTCATTTTTTTTGAATTCTTATTTTCTCCATTCTTTTCTGTTTGGTTGTTTCTTTCTTCCTTCTGGTTCACTCTGTTGATTTGAGTCCCAGTTTCCTTTCCATCACTATTGGTTCCCTGTGCATTTTCCTTCATTTCACTTATTGTAGTCTTCATTTTTTCATCTAATTTGCGACCAAATTCAACCAATTCTGTGAGCATCCTAATCACCAGTGCTTTGAACTGTGTATCTGATAGGTTGGCTACCTCTTGGTCACTTAAAAGTATTGTCTCTGAAGCTTTGATTTGTACTTCCATTTGAGCCATTTTTCAGGGGGGAAGGTCTGGTCTCACCTGTTATGTAGTGAGGGGTGGAGTCTTAGGTGTTCTCCAGGGCAGGGCAACCCTGTTGCTGTGTTATGTTGTTGTATGTGGGGGCAGGGTCCAAGAGGAAACAATGGCATTTGCTCCTCTCTCCACTGGATTTCAGTCTCTTCTGCCACTTTTTCCAAGCTTACTGGGCCTTTCTGGTGCTAATTCCCATGTAGGTAGGCTTGTATACATTCTAGGACCCCATGGATCTCTCCAATGCACTCTCCTGTGAGGCTTGGAGTCTCTCCCTGCACCTCAACCCCCACAGATGTTTTTAATCAATGTCCCGAGGTTCTATTTCCCAGCACTGGGACCCTGGGTTGGTTAGTCTGTCTCACTGACCAATTTTGCCTGGTTTATCTGCACACAAATGTGGCCCAGACAGCCAGGCACCTTGCATGCAGTGCCTCACTTCACAGTTGCCACCTTGCTGGGTCTGCCAGCCACCTGGCCCACTGCAGTCCTGCACTCTGGATGCCTTCTGCACCCAAGATGCCTTCCGTGCCAGGGATGCATTATGCACCTGGTGCCACCGCTTTTTGTGCTGCGACCCCTTTCTGCCTGGCTGCCCGACTCCGCCCTTCCTACCGGTCTGGATGAATGTGAATATTTTAACTCCTTTGTTGTCTGACTTCCATACAGTTCAATTTTCTGTCAGATCCGGTTGTTATCTTGTTTCTAAGTTGGTGCTGACATTATTTTGATTGTTCGAGGAGGCACAATGTGTCTACCTACTCCTCCACCTTGGCCAGAAGTCCCTCAATTTTATTTTTAAGTATAAGAAAACATTAACTGATAAAGCCAACTGGAAAACAGCACTTCGAGGTCTTTAATAAACCCATAAATGGTCTCTGACAAAAAAGCTTTAGAATCATAGATTTTGAGGATAAAATAAGGTAATTTAATATATTAGTTAATTTTTGTAAAGTATTCAGATTATGTCTCAAAATTCCATATGTGTTTATAAATAGAGTTGGACAAATAGATAAATAGAAAAGTAGATGACAGAGAGAAAGAAAGATAGGAAGAAAAATAGATGATAGACTGATGGGTAGGTATGTAGATGGAGATATATTTTAGAAACACAATCTTTGGTTAAATTAACTGAAGTATTTTGGGTTTATAGTGAGGATGGAATCTGGTTTGAAATATATAGAAGAGAGATGGAGATATTTTGGAAATATAAACATCATCTGTAGGCAAAGTAATTTTCTGCCTCCTTTAGAGTTTTTTCCTGTATAAAAATCCTGATGTATTACTTCATTTGCTATCATGGAGATATGATCTGGTGCTTTTATAAGGAGAAACAGGAGGGAAAAAAATCAATGAAAGAAAAAAACAAAGCCTTGACAGAGCATTGTGAGATAGAAACTTCAATGAGAATTCCATACGATAAGTTAGTCCTTCAGAGAAGAAAAATATTGTAAGAAACAGAATATAGACATTTCACTTTAAAATAAAGGCTCCTAATCTGATTGTCTCTGTGAAGGAAATCTGTTCCTTCTCTTTATACTAACAGAGACCTTGAATGTACCTGCTGTTTATAGCAAAAGGGAAAGTCACATAGACAAAAAGCCTCTTTCTCACATCTTTGATTTAAAGCTTGATCTGAAAAATCCACCAGTAGATCCTAAAGAAATGTGAAAACCTGTAAAAAGAAATGGCTCATGATACATGAGAAATGCATTTATGGGCCAGTGGGTTACATGTAAATTATCTCCATGGCAGCCTGGAATTTAACACCTGCATGTCTTCAAGGAGTAGGGGTGAAGAAAAGAAGTAAGGGTAGTCCTTCATTTTTTTTATCTAAAAGACATCTTTAGTCCTTTGAGATATTAGTGAAAGGTATGGACACTCACCCCAGAAAAACATGCACAGACAAAGTTTTTTAATATACATTTAATCCAGGGACAACACTCCCTACCTAAAGATCATCCATGTAGAAGAAAAATAATCAGGGAATTTCAGGAGCAGAAATAACACTCCCTAGAACCATTCTTTATTAAGTTGCTCTGGATTTTTCACACACCATAAACAAACTCCTGATTGCCTGGGATATAGATGAGGCTTGATATGGGAATAAAACCATAGTCATGGAAAGAAGCACCTATTTGGAACAGCTCTCTCACTTCATATAAGTGGAAATTAAAATCTAGAGAGGTTAAAAATCTTGCTCAGAGGTACAAAATCAATCAGAGAATTAGCTGACCCTTCCAATACTCTAATAATTTTCCCCAGCCCCCTGAAGACAAAGAACTGCATCTACTTAACATCTATAGAATATTAGTGCCCCTCCACTGTTGGATTCCAAATCTGGGAACATACATTACCAAAATTGAGAGACCATGTAGTAAGTGAAGGTAAATGTTTTATCTCTGGAAACTAAGAACACAACTATAGAGTAAAAGTTAGAGAAATACAATTAAACATCATCAATTTTATCTACAAATTGTATAAAACAGCATCTTTGAAATGCACCACAATGGAGGTGCATAATTGGTTAGATCAGTTATTCACAACTGTAATCATTTCATTACAAAATGTCCTTGTATCAGCCCAAGTCACAAAAGGAAAGATATATCATATCAAAAGAGGTAATGGAGAGTTTATGTAAAGGACTATTTACAAATGTGTGGATAGTATTGAGGTAAACCAAGAAGGCATGGGGCAGAATGCCAGGGGTTGACACGGAGAGAGCCATTGCTGCCTTTAGAACAGAAGGAGCAGCCACTGTCCAAGAATGCAGTAGGGCTGGATCTGTGGAATAAATGTCCCTGCCTTACCTTTCACCCTCCAATCTTGTCAGTGTCTTACTTGGCTAAACCAGAAGCCAGAGGGTAAGTATACTTATTGATTCAGTTCAAAACTGAACTGAAACTTCCCAGGACACATAAGGTGGAGAAGGAAGGACTGGGATGGATAACTAGTGAGGACTGGAAAGCCCCTGAAACACACTGATGGTTCCTCAAGCTATAGGAAACTCAGAACCACTCCTTGAGGGACCACCAAGTTCTGTGAATAAGACCCCATATTTCTAAATCTTATATCTCTAAGGGAAGTCACTCAAAGGAGGGAACACCTTACTCCGATATTCAACATGCATTAATGCAGTGTTAGAAATCACCTTAAATTAGTGGACTGTGGAAAGAATACAACAACCTTATGGTGCTTTTCAAAATCTAACTTCACCAGGCAATCCTAGAAGATCAAAAAGTACTTCCTAAGGAGCTTCTGCTGGAAGGGTAATGCTCAGCAGTGTAGTATTCCAAGAGACCCTCTAGATGGTAGAATGGTGAATAAAGCAACTGATTGAGCAGGCAGGGGAAGAGTTTATCTCCAAGGTTTGTGCTCACTACTTCTCCACGGTAGTCACATAGTTATTGACCAGAAGCCCCTTGGAATAGCTTTCAGCTAAGAATGCTAGAATTTCAAGACTAATAAGGGAAAAGCTTTGGAAGCACTAACAGAACTAGAATACCGAGCTCTGACACTTAAGAAAAAGTTTGCCTAAAAGGTCCCCAAAAGCCTAAGGTAGTCAGCAATGCCTGGGACAAAGGATGTAACACAGGGAGCCATCTGACTCTGTGCTGGGCTAAAACAGCTTCAATCCCATAGGGTGTCACACATGTCCCTATCCCTCCTATCCTTTGCCCATTCTTGGGGAACACAATACATTAGAATAGGAATGTAGTCCTTACTGTAAGAATATCTCTGGCAAGAAGACAAAAGCTATCCAAAGAAGATAAATGGACAAAGAAGAAAAATATCAACCTGTTAGTGATTTGCAAACCTGAATGGATACCAAAGTCAACCTTCAGACTGTCAGCAGTAAGAGGTCCATGAAAGAGGTTTATACTTTGTTTCACTTTGTAGTTCTGATCTTAATCTAAATAAATTTTGATATTCAATTGAAGCATAATCCCTCACTGCTATTGTTACTTTAAACTTGAATAACCTCAGTAAATTGTGCAGACAGGTGCTTAATGAAGCCTGTATTTATAAAACAATATTTTTCTTCACAAGACTATGGACTCTAATACATCTCCTCTAATTGGAATCAAGTTTCCTGATCAGAGCTCCTCTGGCCTTCTCTAAGCCATATGTTCAGAGTCCATGGAATCCACCCACTGTGCCAGCTGTGTCCTCATTATGTAAAATGCACTACAGTTTGGGCAGCATGGTCAACATGGATTATTGCAGTCTGGCAGAGGTGTGCCAACAAATGTGAATGTGTAAGCATGTGAGGTGACATTAAAGACTGGGAGAGTGAGACTGAGGGTAGGAATAGTCAAATGAGTAAGTGTTCAAAACAAATACTAGTATTTCTCATTGTAAATATAGTTACTTCCAGAAAAGTACAGTAGGGGTATTGTTTTTACCTAACTTAACTATCAGTAGAAAGCACTGATAGTCTTGGAGAGTTATAGAATGCATACATAGCACAACACAATCTGCCTATGTTTAAGATAAAGCAAAAAGTCACATTTCTTTAAGATAGGTATGATTTATTTAAAACAAATAAATCAAATGTGTATCATTTTTAATGATAAAAATTAAATCAAATTTTAAGATAACTACATAGATCTTATTAATGTTTAAAATTATTCTCTGCACCTTCCTTGCAATGTATTCTGCACCCCTCCCCCCAGTGCCACCAGGTTGTGCCATGTGTCTTGTGTTTCTCCCCTTGCCCTGTGGAATTCAGGCATGGATCCATGATTTGTTTAGGTCAATTAGGTGTCACTTCTAATCAAAAGTTTTAAGAACCAGCATGTGAGCTGCCAAGTGTCTCTCTTCTCTCCGGAACAGCCAGTGGTAATTGTCTAGATAGAGGCTGAGTCCTGTGGTGAATATGATAGAGCTGAACAGGAGCTGACTGGTAAAAGATGTATAGAAATAAGGTTTTTATTGCAGACCACTTAGATTTTCAGGTTGTTACCTTGGGATAAGCTAACCTAGTCTGTCTGATGTAATAATGTATTGAAAAATGCATGGTAAAACCCCAACTTTTTAATCTTTTCCCCTTGTTGATGAGATTTTAAATAGCTCATGTTCTTTATTGTGCTTCCAAACTGGAGAATGAATCCAATCAAAAAATCTAAAAGAAATTATACCCTCACTCTAAAGACGTCTAAAATAATTCACCCAGAAAAATTACATTAAATTGACTGAATTTTTTGTTGTTTATGCTCCTCATACTTGCAAGCAACTTCTTATGAAGAAGCTATAAAATGTTTACAAAATAGCCAAGTATAAGAATAAAATGCCAGTGTCATCCTCAGTGTCACTCAGCACCAGAAGTCTAAGGATTATATAAAGGTGAATGTTAAATAAATTCTAAGGAGCCAACAGATTTAAATTCAGCTTTGAATTTTGGCCAGTAATTAGACTCCATTTTTGAGATTAACAAAATTATCTGAAGTTGAAGATTACTCTCTCTACTGTAGATGAACCAAAGTATCCAAAGCAAATTCAAATAGAAAAAAAGCAAGTTTCTTAGCAATAAGAATTCACTTGTGACTCAAGGTTTAACCGCACTAATAAAATTACATATATTATTCCAGGCCCTCTCTCAGACATATCAAAGATAAATAGTATGGAAAATATAAAGAATATGTACACTGGAATCAGATACAAATGAACCTAAATTTGACTTAAAAATCACCTGACCTCAAACAAGGTATTCACCCTGTTTCTTCTTCAATAAAATGGGAATAGCTGCTTATGGTGCTAGGTACGATAGATAGTAAAGTAAAGCAGGGAGGAGGAGGGAGACATGTCTCACCCATTGATTCAGCAGTCCTGGGTCTGGTCCAATGAGATTGGCCCACATTCTGAACATCACAAGCAAAGACAGGCCAGGAGGAAGGAAGTCATTGAAATTCTGTATACCAGGAAAGGGAGCTTCTGTAGCAATTTTACTGACCTCTGCAGCAATTTCATTAACTAAGCTAAAAGAGCCTTTACTAGCTGAGACAGAAAGCCTTTGTAGCTGTACATTATTCCCAAAGTTTAAAAGGGGGAGAAGGCGTAGTACTCAGAAACTGACTGAAGTATATAACTCCTGAGTCCCAATTGTCATGCACCCAGATTAGCTGAGTGCTCACTTTTAGCCAGGTACTTAAGTGTATAGAAGAAGCTTACTAACAAATTTACTAACTTATTAATACCTCATTTTCTCTATATATTTCATAAATGAACTTATCTCATTTCCACTCTACATGTGTCTCATTTGAATTCTTCTCTTGAGATCAAGATGAGAACGAAGACCAGGAGCCCCTGACTGGGGTCTCCCCAGTAATCATAAGTTTGATATAAATATTAAATCATGTATGAAATGCAACTCTTTAAAGAAGGGAATAGAGTATTACATGAATTCATTTTATATTGATTTATATGTATTTATGTATCTAAAACTATATTTTTATTAATGATATTTACTAAATATACACATTGATTATAACATTAATTTGTACTTTCTTTGTACCAGCTTCTGTTTTGGATATAGGAAAATGTAAGTGAACAAAATACGTAAAAGTTCCTGCCCATGTGCAGCAAGCATTTTGGAGAGGAAAGATAGAACTAATTAGAAAAGGGATATAGTATGTGAAGAAATGCCATGAGAAAAAAAATAGAGCAAGGCTGGAGAATAAAAAGTAGGGTGTGGTACGGGTTGCAAATTTAAACATTATGGTAACAGAGGCATCATTGAAAAGATGACCTTTGAGCAAAAATTTGAAAAGATAATAGGTACATGTAGTAAAAAAATATCTACTAGAACAAAGGCTCAATATGGTACATTAGTTAGCATTTGCAAAAGACTAAATATTTATTCATGGATGGAATGAAGAACTTACACTCATCTAGCCTAAAACGTTTTCATTCACAGGGGTAAGCTTCATAACACTGAGCAGCAGTCTGTAGAGTTACTTCATGGCAGCCTAGAGGGAGGAAATGATATTCTCAATTAATCTTTAATATATAATTTCCTCACCACAGGGAGAGAGCAGAATGCAGTAAACAGAACTGGAGAAGCACACTCTGGAGCATAGTGCCCTGTTGGGAGGATGCATGGTGTCAGTGTATTCGAGGTGATATATAAAAAAGAAGCAGCCATGCAACTGTGTAGGGGTGACCCCTGCATCTCCAATATTCTGTGTCTAAAAATGCCTAAAACAACACACATATGAGGAAAAAAGTAAAAGTGGACATGGGCTCTAACTTACTAGGCAGCTTTCTTTCACCCTTCAGTAGTCATGTTAAACCACAGTGGATCCCAGAGCAAATTCCAAACTTAACTGTATTCCAGGAGCTGATGGAGACCTATTGGGTAAAAAACATCACTAAGTATATTCCAGTCCAGGCCCCCAAATCCTCCATAGCCCACCTTGAACCTCACACTTCTCTTAGTGCTGAAATGGCCAACACTTTGCTTTACCCATTCCATCCCTCTCACCACTTGAAAAAATAAAATGGCTGAAGGATTTGGTGACCCCTGGGTGAGGGAGAAATTCACAGGCTGTATATTTGTGCTCTTTCATCCCGAATATCTGGCTGAACATAGCCCCTGAGAAGTCAGTTAAGGTGGCACCTGAGCAGCTAACAGGAACAGGCAGTGTAACACTCAAAGTTGATTTGCCCCTGGGGATCCAACTCTTCTGCAATGCTCATTAAAACTTAACTTAAATTTTTAAAGGCTTTAAAAAAACCTTTAAAAAACATTTTCCAGTGTGACCTCACTCTAGCTGACTGTCCTGCTTGGTTAAACTTACTGTGGAGGGAACGGAATTTTTCCGCTGGGTTGCAGGTGATTGTATAGACAAAGGGAATAGTTAAAATGCTTTCACTTGTGATAAAATTGATTGAACAAGTACAGAGGTTCCAAATCTCCCTAATTAAGCTCTAAAATGGCTTCTGCATTCTTTTTTGAAACCAAGGGGAATTCCCTTGAAATTAAAAAAATATTTCATATGTTAAAGCATTCATTAAAATGAGCAATAGGGAACAAGCACAGTTTTCATTATCATGAGGAAAACTGAAAATGGAAAAGAATAGATAAATTAATTAATAATTTAGGATTTTGACAGCCTGACTAAATCATCACCTGTTGTTCTTGCTTTTCTAATTATTCTTCCTGTAATTTACTCAGCTGTCCCTATAATTCTCAAGTATGTACCAAGTTAATACAGGAGTTAAAGTCGTTAAGATCAGGCTAATTGTTTACTCTACTTATAACTATTTGAATAAAAAAATACACATTTTTGTAAGAAATTTCAAAGAACAAGAGATTTAACACTCCATACAAATGAGAATGTATATACCCATGCAACAGATTTGTCCACTGTGCAGAGTGCCATTTCATGTTTTGTCTTTTTTTCCTGGTCCAAGTGGTGAATTCAATACAGCACTTCAGTTCAAATTCTGGCAATTTATTTGTTAATATAAATTCATAGTTTCAAAAAGGAGGCTCAAAAACAAAGCCTTGTCTACAAGAAAGGATTTTTTCCATTTTAAATCATTTTTATTTTACAGTTACAGTTGACATTCATTATTATATTAGTTTCAGGTGTATACCCTGGTGATTAGACATTGCATAACTTACTAAGTGATCATCCGGATAAATTTCACACCCATCTGGCACCACACATACTAACTAAATATTACTGACTATATTCCCTATGCTGTACTTTATATCCTCATGACTGTTCTGTAACAACCAATTTGTACTTCTTAATCCTTCACCTTTTACACCCATCCCCCAACCCCCCTCCCATCTGGCAACCATCAAAATGTTAAAAGAAAGTTTATAGACAATCTTTACTAAATGGAAATTTACTTCTCATCCTTCACCTAATTCATATTCAAATGTAAAATTATTTCACAATGTAAAATTTAGACGTAAATAGCCATTGCTTACTAAAAGAGAATTATACACAAAGATATTCTCAACATCAAATCAGTGGAGGCATCTTATAAACAGCATTTCCTCATCAAACTCAACATGCACATACACACATGCAGTTGTGTGGGTGTAACATAAAAAAATTAAACCTGTGGCATTGTGTTATTACACAGGGAACAAACCAATTCAGATTTAAGTGCCTACCACATATAAGATATTTCAATGTGAATAGGATTTGTTTCACCCAGATGTTTATCTTAACTTTGATAATTTATAGTGTAAGAGGCAAAAAAAATGGTCTATAATGATGCTGTCTTGATAAGATAGTACCTGGAAGATTTTCCCATTCCTATCATTTGGCAAATTAATACTTCAGTGGATTAATACTTATGCTAAAATAAAAAGATGTATTACATTTTGTTGTCTCTGATAAGACTGCTAAAGATACAAATTCATACAAAACAAAGATCATGTTCCATAAGCATTCTTGCTGTCAGTGAAAATAGGGCCATCCTATTTAAATCTGAATATGATTTTCAGGAACCAAATCATCTAAACTGCAAGCTAAAGCAATCACTTTGGGATGAAAAGTTCTTATTTGCTATACACCATGGTCCTAGCACTCCTTTTATTTCATTGTTTTCATAATTTCGTATATTCTATTTCACCAACTTTGTTCTTTATAGCTTTGGTAATGCCTGACAGCAGTCATTAGCTAAATACCAGTAATTTAGAAGTCAGGAGGCTGAATGAAGTTTTTACTTGAGAGGATACGGTTTCCACAGGAAGGACAGACAGAAAGACCAAAACAAATTTTGAACGCTGTGTCCCACAAAGAATGCATCATTTTGAAAATTTCTTCCTTAACATTTGTTGGAAGCAAAACTACATACACCTCATGCCTGTTCTCTCAGACAGAGTGTGCAGAAGTTAAATGGAGCAGGGCAGGCAACAAGAAGTGGTTGACCTGTGGCAAAACTATATTCCTAGTATTGTTCTTTTAGATATTTTAAAGACATACAAAATATCACCTCCAGGAAGAAAAGATCACATTTTAATTCCTTGTAGAATTAAAAAGACCTGTATAAACTGGCTTCAAAAGCATGATAATTGTTTCTCTAGCTTTCGTCTCTCTGGAGGTGCATAGAATAAGGAGCAATTTAATTTCTATTTATTTTAACTCCAACAAAAATAGAATATTTGAATGTGCGAAGCATTTGTTTAATCAAAGTATATGATCCTGAAACGTGCTAAATCAGAGATGAATGAACCTGGAAAGCTGTAATAATCAGAGAGATTTGATCATTCGGCAGCCCTGTAAAAATATAAATGTACTTTTAGTGCTGTCTTTTGTCCCTCGAGCAAGGGCACTAACTTCATGTGCAGGATATGTGGCAGAGACTAAGGACTACCAATACTAGCTGGGTCAGACAGAGGGGTGTTAACAATGCTGGAGCCACTTCCAGAGAAATTAATGTATGGAAATTAGAGAAGCTGGTATGAATACAGGCTTAGAATGCCAATGAATGGAAAAAAGAATGACCTTCAAACACAGAAGAAAATGGTTTTAACAAGAAGAACCAGGTAACAAGAGCAGGGAAATAATGGCTCAAAATTATTTGCTATTCACAAGAAGGAAATACTGAAAGAAAATCATCTTTAGATAGAAACAGAAAGAAAACATCTATATCCAATTTTAGCCTTCCATTTTTTCAAGGAAAAATAAATACTGTGTTTCTCCTCATATATTTTGCCAATGTCCATAGTCAATGTATCTAAGAAAGTATTACTGAAATAACATTGGACTCTATAATTTGTTCTTATTTGTATCATTATATATCATGGATAGATTTCTAAACTTTTATTAAGATTAATGATACTCTATTGGTGGTTATCCTTTCTTTCTGTTTTTGGAATGACACACAAGTAATTTGTAAGTATAATTTATAACAGAGAAATATTGAAGACACAACACAATTATTCCAATACACTTAAAGAGAAATGCAAATACCACACAATTAATTCACTTTCCTGTGAAATTTTGTGTAATATTCACCCATAGAACAGAAAACATTGGGTTCCACATGCATATGATGAAAGACACTTAAAACAACAACAAAAAAGTCCCTGCATAACAGTTGAAGTACATCATGTGCATCAAGGTGTCAGTTCAACCTAAGGTGGTATAGAACTGGGTGCTAATGCGCATGTTAAAAATCAAATGTGTGTGTGCTCTTCTCCCTCCAGTGCCCTAGGTCAAACTGGGGAGTTGATTTTTCCAGTGGTTCTGCTTTGGGAGGAGGGCCTGCCATCAGACAAGGGCTTGCCTCATTTTGCATATCAAACATAGTTACAGATAATAACCCCCAAAATAATGTTAACTTAAAATTTGCCACTGCTACTTTACTTTTATCCATTACTTAAGAATGAAGGGATTTTGAGGAAAGGAATAAAGAGTTGGGTAGTTTAAAATTAGACCTGAAAAAGAAAGAAAACAAGGGCACTCTAGGTTCCCAGAGTACCCCTAATTCTCAGGCTGGATTTTCTTTATGTTTGGAGAATAAATATCACATTATTAAATATATATTCCTTTGCTAATATTTATGAGTATTCATTCCATTCAATTCAGAACTATCATTATCAGGCGCAATCCCTCTGGGTTCAAGGGCAGTCTGCTTACTTGGAATTCTTCAATTAAACATCTTAATTGGACCTACAAGGACAATGGAATTTAGAATACAAAAGCAATGAACCATTTGGGAATACAAATCTCCAAATAACATTTCACCTAATTATTATCCATATTTTATTCTGAAAGTTACATTTGGGATACTATTGCATCAATCTTCATGGTTTACTCAAACACACTATAGAGGTAGGTGCCTAAAAGGCTCTTTATCCTTTAAAGTATCAGTTTAGGATTTTTCATTTCCCTGGAGATAATTGGTGCCAATCCAATGTCCTTAAATGAGTGCGCAGAAAGCAATCCCTTTTTTACATAAGGTCATGGGTGAATCTCAATGTCATAAGCTGATTTCCCCATTGATCAATTAAGGTGCTATTCTTGACACATTTTATATATATATTTATATAATATATGCATAATGTTAACTTTCCAACATAATTTACATAATAAATACATTGTAATACTTTAAATTCTATCTACTTTTAACATTTTGCATCAATGACATTGCTGAACAAATTGCTTCAGAAAAAATACTGGTTGAAATATTTGCCAGGTTAAAGTACTTTCATTTTTGAGAAACCCCTGTCCAAACACTTATGTATCAAATGTATTAATGACTAAATGTATTTTTACAATGCTAGCTGTTCTCCATAATTAACAAAATACAAATATTTCATGTAATAGTTTCTGATTCATGTTTTCTAATCTGATACAAAAATCATAGCTTATTTAAAGCCCTTTAAGTTTTCAACTTCTTTTAAAACTTTTCTTCATGACATTCATAGAAAAGGCACCACGAAATGTAGGGAGGAAAGTTTTCTTCAATCTCATTAGTGTCCCTGGCTGGATCTGAAAATTAAACTGGCAAGGACAAATTGACAGTAGGAAAGCCTACAAATGTATTTAATGTAAGTTTTATATAACATGGCAGCCTTCCTAAAGAAATGAAGACCCGAACAAACAGAGTTGAGAGTGTTTGGTTAGATTTATGAAGAGTGGGCAGTCCCACTCTTAGAGTGTTAGATCAGACACTACGCAGCAACCTGGGGTAACTCAGCAAGGCCTTTGTTAGGATCCTTCTCAGCATCCTTTTGTCTTCAGAGATAAGGATGCTTTATTCCCCCTGAAATAAGGAGGAAAAGCACCTCTCACATGAGGATTTTCTAACTTATTTCAGGGGAAGTAGGAGAAAAAGAGTCAGAATCACCTTTGTGCTTCTACTGTTTTTCAAACTCCTGCAACCTAAAATATTCAATATACCAAGATGCCATATTTTGGGGCAGCGTGTTCTGAACACCACCACAAATAACAACTCAGATTGCAATTGCATAAGATCCATTTGATACAGGGCAGAATTCAACTAGAATTTTCCAACTAGTTATTCACACAGTTGTGGACTAGGATGACCATATGATTTATTTCCTAACCCAGGTTCCTTTAGAGTGAAAATGTGTGTGCTAATAGTAGTTATCCAGCTTGCAAAGTTGTAAACTCAACTGGACAGGAATATGGTCACTCTGGAATAAACAAATGTTTGATTGTGAAGCAGAATATTTGTTTAGTATGTACAAAACTATTTCAAATGTAATCAGCTTTTCAAGGGAACTTATGAATTGAGAAAAACTATAAAGTAAAAATGTCACTGTTTTTATCCAGTTTTGAGACTTTATGACAAAGTGACATAAGATCAGGACATTGTGTAAAATTATATATATATATATATGAATGACACCATCTCTCATTACTCAATGAGTTCATAATACATTCTCATTTTAAAACTAGTTTAAGGTAAGGAAGAAAAAGATAGTAAATAATTCACCCAATTGTTTCATTGTTGCAACTTTACAGATGACACTGAAGGATAAGTGAAGTCATCATAAATATATTTGATTGCATAATGTAACCACTAACTGTTCATGCACAGGCATTATGTATAAATAATGGAAGATGATTTTCTTAGATATCATAATTGTGATAATATAAGTGAATTAACAATTATTTTTAAGTTTAAACCATCTTCTTTTGAGAAAAAAATTAGTCACAATTGGTAGAAAAGCATCTTTGTGTCCAAAGCAAATAACAAAATTTCATAATAATTTACCTTATCTCTTTAAGTTATATAGACCACATAAAAAACAGTACCACAGAACATTATAAATAAAATTATGTGCTTTAAAAAGAATACCTGGATAATGTAGCTCAGTGGGTTGAGCGCAGGCCTAACAAAGTAAAGTGTCTCTGGTTTGATTCCCAGTCAGGGCATGTGCCTGTTTCCAGCCATGTCCTCAGTAGGGGGCGTGCTAGAGGCAACCACACAGTGATGTTTCACTCCCCCTCTTTCTCCCTTCCTTCCCCGCTCTCTAAAAATAAATAAATAAAATTTAAAAAAAAAATAGAAAATAAAGTAAAAAGAATACTGAAAGAATCCTTCACATACCAAATACAATCAGCAAACAATGAATTTCTTAGACATTCAGGTATCCTTTGGTAAAAGAGACTTTTGCTTCTACCTACTCATGAACAGCTAAAAAATAAATAGAATCTTTAATTTTAAGTCTTACAGACAACTAAGGGTCTTCAGTATTTTCCTGAAAAGGGGATTTCACTTAAATGTTGTCATGTCATCTAATAAAACAAAACAGCATATCATGTGTTAATGCGCAAACCTATGGAAATAATTGGCATGAACTGACACGGTGGGATAACCTTGTACTCACCCCAGAATTATTGGCAGCAGCAAAGCTGTGCCACTCAAGGCAAGAGTTACTTTGTGAGGCCTGTGCTTTAGTCACAATTTGACTCCTCTCCCCTGCAGGCTGTTGAATGAAAATGCAAATTTGTAATTTCTATTATAGACAACAGAGATCAACAGAGGAATCAGCACCTCTCAAATTGTCCACTCTGTTACAAGTGTTGATAACTCATAGTGAAGAAATGAAACTGGAATAAAAGGAGGTTTTGAAGTATGCTGTTTAACTGTAATCCAATGCAATAAATGTAACCTTGATCTAGCAGGTGAAGTAGTTCTGACAAGCATATAATGCAGATGCTCTATATATTTATGGCTCTGGCTCCATAAATTCGTAATGATTTCTTCCTAGGTATCTTAGGGCCAAAACGCTATTTATCTTTCAGAATTCTTACTTTAAATAGTTAATTTTAGGAGCAGCTATATCTTTCATTTTGAATGAAAAGTACATTTAATAACCACTATGACATGGTTTTCCCAGAGCATATAGTTATGCTTGCTTGGAAGAAGTTAGCCACTAATTGCCAACAAAAGTTAGCACTCTTGTTGTGGCTGATGTTATTTCACTTTGCTTTTATCTTCCAATACCTACAGAAAAATTCACAGTACATGTAGTAACTTTTCTTTAAGTCTGATATATTTTTCTAAAAGAAAACATGGTCATTCCTTGCAAAAAAATTTCATGTTCTAAGCTCCAATAAAATATGCAATGAATACATTGTTAGTATATTCCACTAGCATGAAAACATAAGAGTAGCTTGTAAAAGATAAAGCACAGAGGTAGTGCAATGTTCTGTATTTCCTAAATATGTTCCGGTCTGTCTATTTAAGTGGGTACTTCAGGGCATATTCCAACTATAATTTAATCTCTTTTGGTAAATGAGTATCACTTACAGTAAATCTGATCATACTCTTCTCTGAAGGATTTCTGCAATCTCTGTATTTGCTGTCAGCTCCCTTTGAAAATATATTTTCCCACTATAGTCTCAGAGTCCCAATGATGCTTTACAGAGTCTGTTGTAAAAGGAAACATAAGCTAATTCAAATGTGAGAATTTGCAGCTCTTAACATAAAACTATAAGCATTTGAAACTTTTGGCTCACTTCCATGTAGTAACTAATTTCATATGTTGTTATAAATCAAAAATTTTTCAAATTATTGAAGGATTGCCATTAATTATTCTTTTTTACTATGTTTTTAAAATCTTCAAATATACAAAAATACCAAAAATATAATAAATGTCATATCCTGATGACACAATGTCAATTTTTTTCAAACCATGGCCCATATCATCCCACCCAATATTTTTGAAGGAAATCCTAGTGAACATCATATAATTTTATATCTAAATATTTCACATATATATACATATATTTGAAATGTTATATATGTATATAATGTGAATTCCTTTTTAAAGCATAGCCACATTATAATTACTTTTTAAAAAATTACAATGATTTCTTAATATCAAGTCTCCAGTCAATTATCTTGTCTCATAAATGTCTTAACTTAAGACATTTATCTATCCAGTCAAATTTCTTGTCTCATAAATGTCTTAACTTAAAAAAGTGTTTTCTTGTATAAAGGTTTAAAAAACTACACACTGTTACTAGCTAACATGCTTAATTCTCTCTTTTTTTAAGTATATGAATGCTAATTGCTACTGGTAGGTTAAATTTACTAAACCTCCTATATTTTATTTCATTTTATTGAATTATGACTGACATACAACAAGCTGTACATGTTCAATGCATACAACTTGATGAGTTTGGAGGCAAGTGTAGATACACCTGTGAAACCATCACTACAATTAGTGTCATAAACATATCCATCATTGCCAAAAGTTTCCTCCTACACTATTTATTTATTTAATCATTTATTTATATTTTATTTTTTATAAGAATACAACATAACATCTACTCTCTTGGTAGATTCTTAAGTATACAATACAGTGCTTTTAACTATAGCTATGCTATAGTTAACTATAACTATGCTATACTGCAGATCTCTGGTAAGACTGAACATTGTGCCCTTCAACTAATACCTCCTTGTTTCCCTCTCTTCACCAGCCCTTGGCAGCCACCAATCTATTCTCTGCTTATATGAGTATGACTACTTTAGAATCCTCATATAGCTATTATCATATAGCATTTGTCCTTTAGTGTCTGCCTTATTTCACTAAGCATAATGTTCTCCAGGTTCATCTGTGCTGTTGGAAATGGCACAATTTCTTGTGCACATTTTTAAGACTGAATACTTTTTCATTGTGTGTATATGCCACATTTTCTTTATCCACTTATCCAATGATGGACATTTGGATAGCTTCTACCTCTAGAGCATTATGAACAATGCTAAAATAAACATGGCAGTACAGATTCTTGTCTTTTTTATCTGTAAGTTTTCACTCTTCTCACATACATACTGTCTTTCTCTTCCTTGCAAGTTATTTGTTAAAGAAACTGGATTTCTTGTACTGTCCAGTTTCCTATAGTCTGGATTATATACTGACAGCATCGCTGCGGTTCCTTAACACTTTCCTAAATCCTATGTATTTCCTTTCAACTGGAAATGGGATCTAGAGGCTTAATCAGATTCAGGTTTCATGTTTTGGCAATGATACTCCATAAGAGCTGTTGTGAGGCATTCCTTAACAGTAGAAGCATTCACATTTTGACCATTGTAGGCTTGTGGTTAAAAGCACAGGCTCTGGAGGCTGGCTATGTGAAAACTAATCCTTGTTTTCCTTCAGTATAGTGGTGAAAACTTATGCCGATGATGAATTAATTGGTATCTCACTTCCTTGACCTGTGAAATGGGGACAATAAACATACCTAACAAATAAGATTTCTGTTGAGACTAGATAAATTAATTCAGATAATTAATTCAGACACTTCAAATAATATTTGATACAGGTAAGTACTTAATATATGTTAGCTATTGTTACCAAATAAATGGAATTAATTATAAAAGGAACATGTAGAAAATATTTGCAACAATTTTTATCCATAGAGAAGCTAAACTGACAAGTCTAGGATGAATGGCTTTTCAATTCCTAATATAAAAGTTGAAATTTGAGTGGACTAAAAGGTCCAAATATATCAAGGGAACTGGTAATGAAAGATGCAGCCTTTTGCTCCAGGTCAGTGATTGAACACCCCACAGATTACTAATGATTAAAAGAAATTGCACTCTCCAGTTCTGTTCAATGTACTGTGCCCTTCCACATACACCATTCTTGGTTCAACCTCAGAAAATAACCCCAAGCGTGATCAATGCACATTTATTCTTGATTAAATATAGCTTGGCAACGTTAAACTAACCAAACAATTCTCCTAGCTAGGCATAAGAAAAGGGTTCATCTCTTGCTATACAGAGCAACAGTTTGTGAATAAAGTTTTTACTTTTAGAGATGAGGCATAAATATTCCATACATTCGATCAGTAGTTTACAGAATTTCTAAGGGAGGAAAATCACTTAATATGTATTTTTTAAAATCACAATCTTGAAAATGGCTATTAACTAAGGACTTAACAAACATTAAGTTGTAAAATCCATAAGATTGGAAAATGGTGAAGATTTGAAGTCATTTGAGCAATGGAAAATGTGGGCTGTGTATTTAAGGAAACTGCCTATTAGCAAGAACTATTAGATAATGGAATAGTACTTTTCTTAAGCTCCATAAATTTCAAAAGTAAATTGGAAAACATATTGGAAGAAAATGTTCCATCCTACCAAGGGAATAAGTGAAATGGTCTTTTCGTCTCCTGTTTCTATTAACTGGTCTGCAAATTAGATGTGTAAAATTTGCCTACCCAAACTATGAACACGATAAGTCCCATATTAGGCTTAGTCCGAGTTTCACTGGGAAAAGTTCCATTTCCAGATCTTCAGCCAAAAGCTAAATAATACCAATATGGAAATTTGGAACAAAATCAATTGTTAAAGTCAGATTATGAGATTTTAACTGCCATTCTAAAACTACTTATACAGCCTTTCTACATTATTTCCACTTGCCAGATCAACACCCAAGAGTCGTTTTGACATTTAAAAAAAAAATCCCAATTACACATCCAACTGCTGATTTACAAAGCAAAAGGCAACCTGTGATTTTGGCTTTAAAACCCAGTTTGCCTCAGGGATAGATGGATGAAAGAAATTCTAGCTTACTGTTTAAGGGCTAATATTCCCACATTTCCATATCCCATTTAGGGCGTGTAGATTTTAGTACTTCAGCTTTAGCAGTATCACTTTATATAAGGTGCAGGAATGGAGTAGGCAGCAAACAGAATGGGATAATAAATGGCAGAGAAGCAAAGAGGCTGCTGCTGCAGGTAGCTTTTATGCCAATTGCCAAAGGAAAATGTCTGTGAAAAGCGAACACATTTTTTTGCCATGAGCAAGAGATGAGAATTTAATAGTAAAACAGTAAATTGAGTGTCTGTCCTTTTACCTCTTACTAGAATTTCTTTGTTGTCCTTTGCATGGGGAAGGTTAACAGCTCAACCTAATTCTTCACTCCAAGCAACTTTACAGGCTGTCATTTGGTTAAAGTCTAATGGGTCTTCGGGGATTTGATAGCTGAACGCCGCTCTCACTGGAGCAAGCTGCTCCACAGAGGGCCTGGAAAATAATGTTTGAGTTGGAGAGAAGGTGCTGCTGCTCCAACTGCTTTTCCACCTGCAAAAACAGAACCTTTGGGGACAGTAGCACTGCAGTTAACAGGGATCCCAGGAATGAGAAAGGTGTTAAAGTAGCCAGTTTTTCTGTTTGCCAAGGATTTTCCGGCCTTGATGTTTTTGGCAAAATTTTGAAATATCCCACTTCTCTCACCCTCAGCTTTTCCCTTCTCATTTCTCAGGGATGGTTTAGAGAACTGGGCTGACTAGTCCAAACAAAGAATTTTAAGAGGATGTGAGAGTCACACTCCTGTGTTCCCATATGGCTCCAGGCAGCACTTGGCTGCTGTGGAGATTTTGGGGGCGGGTGGGAGGGGTGGCTGCTGAACAGCAATAAAAGGATCAAGTTGCCAACCACCTCAACCCCCATACTGGAGAAGGACACACCTAAAATCTCTTGCTGACTAAATCAGATGGAAAATTTCAAAACATTACCAATTGAAAATGCCACAGATTGCACCCAGTGAACTCTGAAAGTCAAGTTCATAGTTAACCATGTTAAATTAGGTACAACATTCCTGATGAGAGCACCTTATAAACTATTTCTAAAATTTCCAATAAAAAACCCAAATCATCTGCACTAGCCTATTGTGGTATAGTGATACAGTCCTTTATTTGAAGAATATTACTTTGATTAAAGATGCTCACAATTTAATTTTTTCTTATATTTCTTTTTAAAATTTGCATCGTAATTATATGTATATAATACATGCATATATATGTATATATGTACATATACATATATAGGATAAGATATGCCATTTTAACCATTTATATGTCCAAAACAGTGGCATTAATTACATTAGCAATGTTGTACAACTATTACCACTATCTATTTCCAAAACTTTTCCATTACCCCAAACAGAAACTCTGTAAAAGAAATGTTTTTAAAGGATGATTTTTACCATATGCTGTCATAAACTGTGGTCCATGCAATCCCAAAGTAAACATAATTAGCAATCACATATGTATTTTCTAAAAGAAAATGATTACTGTAGAAATGCAAAACCACTGCCACTAAACCCACATGGTCCATACAGTAGTTTTGATTAATTTCAGCTCATTTATCAGACAGTTTTGTATAATGTAAAACTTCAATGATCAGGATTGGTGACCTGGGTAATCGTAACAATGATTAAAAAATACCTCAAACAATAAACATAAACAAACAAAAGTAGGATGTGATAGCAAAGGCTAAACATGTAAAACTACAAAGACAATTCATAAGGCCCGAAGAATCAAGGCATGATCAACATCTAGAACTCTAGTATTTTATTTTAGAAAAATATATTTAAATTAATAACTACATTTGAAAGAAAATATAGATGTGCTTTAAAAATTACTTTAGGTAAGGATCCAGAATATAAGTTCATGGAGTTCATATACAAAGTTATCTCAGCTGCCGATCAAAACAACCCTGTCTTTCAAACACGAAAGTAAAATATGAAATATAGATTTACCAGTTCTAGTCACAGCTTCTCATTTCAGCCAACTCTTGCTCATTGATTAGTAAATCCAATCAATGGCAATGACAATTTGAGAAGTAAATCCCTCTATCAACTCTTAAACCTTGCACATTGCATCTTTGAAGTTCACCCTTTCCTTTCATCACCACAAATTTCAGTGCTAGGTGAGGTAAGTGCATCATTTATTTTAATCCTGTTGAAATGAATGGATGAACTTAAATAACAATGCAAGCTTTTCCCATATTGCCTGTAAGGCACTTTGAAGTGATAGCACTTTTAGGATTAAGATACACATTTTGGTTCTTTGACTAGTTCTTTTCTATGTGTACTATATTAATAAGAATTTAAAGCAAGACTAAGTCACATTTGCTTTCTAATACAAGTCTTAGGGTCTTAAACAAAATTCTACTAGAGCAGCCAACCAAGATGAATAACTATTTTGAAGGGAATAAAACTATCATTTAGTGCTCTACTATTTAATCACTTGTGTTAGAGTGACTATTGATAAAATCAGTCTTAAAAATATTTTCATTTATTATCACATTGCCAGCATTATAACAAAAGAAGTATGAAATACTACTGCAAAGGAAATGAATAACTATTTAGCTTTTAATTTAACATTAATGTTTACTGAATCAAGCAATGAATTCATCTGATATTTCAAAAAATTTGTGCTTAAAACAGATATTGTCAAAAAAGATATGCATAAAAAGAAATATGCTAGTTATTTATTTAGAACACATGTTAAAAATAATGTAATATAGCTTTCTGAAAAGACTTTTAGGAATAGTTATACACAAAAATCATATTGTGCAATATTTAGTTAGATCTTAATATGTTGACATATTTTAGATAAAAGTTTTCATTATAGAAATTGTTCAAAAGAACATGTCAAAAGAAGAAAATCTAATATATTACCACCCAAAGAAATTATTCTTAATATTTCAGAATATTTCTCCCCATTTTTACATCTACAATGTTATTCATTTTTCCTAATAAAAAATTAATATATACCAGAATGTGAAAACTTGGATAAACCAATAGAGACAGGGTAAAATAATAAAAAATAATAAAATAATGTTTTTAAATCTCATATTTTAACCATCTAGAGATAAAAATTGTAAATAAATTGGCATATGTCCTTTGGGTACATTTTCTCTATTTTTTTCCACATTTTTATTGTTATTCAAGTACAATTATCTCTATTTTTTATCCTTTTCTCCAAACATTTTTAACAATATTAGTTTTGTTTTCCCCTAATTAAATAATACACAAATGCTTAATGCAGAAAAATTGGCAGGGGGAAAAAGGTATAATGAAATCATCTATAACCTTAAGCAATAGAACTGTACTGATAATTTTATTCATAGACTGTCAATATACTCTGAAGCCCATGTACTCCCATTATCCACAGATAGATGCTAACCTTTTTAATATGGTTCAGAAATCTCAAAGCAATATCTCTGGGTTCACTTGAGGAATTAAAATTAGAAATGTTTTTCAATACTGTCAGGGCAAGCCATGATAAATCATCATTCTCTTTTTCACTCTCAGGGCCCTCCAATATCTCAGTCCCAGGACCCTGACAGACCATTGCCTGTCTTCCCACCGGTTTGCTGTCCAACTAACTCCTAGTAAGTCAGACCTTTACTGTCCTTCATTTCCACTTCCTGGTTCCACTCCAGTTAGTCCCCGTTATTGCCATACCACCTTTTTTGTCATTGTGTTTGGTATTTAGTTGTTGCTGCAAGTGTGTTTAACCAATCCAGCATCTAGTCTTCCTAGAGGTTTGAATCAAAGTTTCCCCAAAGAAGTATGTCTCTTTCTAAAGCTCTGAGGCTGTGTTCTCTGACATATATTTGAGGTAAGGACTCAGACACAGGGGAACAAGAAAGAGACTTAGTTATTAGAATAGGTCAGTCAGTGACAAGAAACAGGGGAAAGGTACCACGTTCCTGGAACCTGACTACAAGATCAGAAAATGAACCATAACATAGATGACCCTTGCAGACAGACTGAGCTACTGCTTTCAAATTTTGGCTGGGAAAGGACTGATTTCTAACCAGGCCTAATGTTTATCCGAGAGGTGGCTAAATATCCCCAGCAATAAAAATTAAATATGCCAGAAGATAAAAGCTGGCAAGGCATTATTCTGAATGACTTAAGTTGGTGGAATAATGTGATAATTAGGGATGGATCCAGATTTTGTGAGACCCAAAGTTTGTATATTTTTTTGAGCTCTCTAAGAAAAGAAAATACTAAATTACATATTCAAAATCACATATGAAAGTGATCACTGCTTTAGAATGAGAAAAGCAATGGCAACAAAATATTGAAGAATTCATGTACATTTATATTTTTACATCACTGTAGAAAAATTATAAATTTTTTAAAATTTACAAAACCCCTGTTATTACATGGCAGTGCTTCATGATATCAACCTGCTTCTGTTCTCCACCTAGAACATTCTACAACTTTCAGCACCCACAAGGGCCTGTACAAGTGAGGGGCACTGAGGCTGAGACTTGGTTAGCTATACGGTAAATCTGCTCCTGGTTTTAACTGTAAAACTTTAAGCAACAGGAGCCATATGGTGAGATCATTTTAGTGGGCAAGTAGTCCTTCTTAATTTCCTTGAAAGTGTACCAAATAGAATTCTCACTGAATGTTACAAAGGTATAAACAAAGTACAATAACATGAAAATAGAACAGTTTAGCAGGGGAGGAAGCCTGAAGGAGTCTGAAAGACCGGTGTTGGCAGGTGGGGGAGGCTTCCCAAAGTTGGGCCTTGAACAGTGCCTTGGATTTCAACAGAGAGGCAGGGAGACTTCAAGACAGGACCAAAAACAAGTATGAAAGAACAGGGCAGCTCAAGTAAAAGCAAGAATGTCAGGTGGAGTTTGATGTATGATATACGGAGTGAGAAAAATGAGTGTAAGTGCAGATGTCCGCAGGATCACAGAGGGTCTGGAGTGCTGTGTTAAGGAATGGGCGTGGAATTTAGATAGCAATTAGAAAAAACATAAAATAAAACAAGGGGTTTGTTTTGTTTGTTTGTTGGAAAGAAAATGAGAAACCTTTAATGAAATGCCTAGGTGATCCAGCAAATTATTAGCTGAGCAATCACAGGGTTGCCAGAGAGTTTTATTATTATAGCATCTTAGATCACAGTAGGGAAATTTTTGTATGTGTAGCAGTAGAGATTGGAGTACAGATTAAAAAAGAGGAAGACTAACAGGTTTCTTCCCATAAAGAAAAGTCCTCTAAACTCACAATGCAAGTAAACTGAAGACACTTGTTATTGGTGAATCAAATGTGTTCATAAAAGAGTTTTACTCAAAGGAGTTAAAGCAAGTCAAGACTTAGATCTTCTGAGTTTGAATATTCACTCCATAACTTATGGTGTAATTTTAGGTATTTGCTTAGTCATGTGCCTGTTTTATTATCAATAAAATGGAGTGGTAATGTTTACCCCACAGGGCAGTAAGTTCCAAAGGCACTCAGCTGTGCCTGGCTTAGCTACTGTGGGCTACATTAGCTGTAGCAATTATCTCTGTTAATAGCTTTAGTGTCCCTTAGAACACTGAGACAATCCCCTTTCTTCAATTCAAGATTAAATCTCCTAGGTTCAATCTTTCTCTTGTCCATTCAATCTCTAAACCATAGCCAAAGAACTTCCTGAAGTTCAAATCTGATCATATCTGCCACAAATTCAGGACAAAGTCCAAATTTTTTACATGGCCTGGTCACTCTCTATCTCTCCATCTTGCTTTGTCACTTTCCACCTAACATTTTAAGACATTGTCCTCCTGGTTTCCAGGTAATTTGATTTCTAGCGTCTAGGGTTCAGTGGAAGTGGTTCCTCACTGGTTCCTCACTGGTTCCTCTACCTGGTTAGTTCCTCCCCATCTGGTAGCTCTCCATTAATTGTCCCTTTCACTGGGATGCCTGACCTAATGTCTAAGCTGGATTTAGCTGCCATTCCTCAGAGCTCCAAGAGAACTTTCCTTTGATTTCAATCATAGCCTTTCGCACACAGTATTGAAATTTCCTGCCTATAGATCTAGATTCCCCACAATAAATTCCTTGGAGCCAGGAGGTATGCTGTTTGCTTCTAGCAGCCAGCACAACAATTAACACAATAAAGCCTCACTGAATAAATATAAGAGTAAGAGTGGTGGTTAGCTCAGGGGAGAGGATGAATACTGACTAGAAAGGGGCAGAAGGAAACCTTCTGGCATGACAGAAATCCATATCTTGACATAAATGATGGTTACACAACTACATACATGTGTCAACATTTATTGAGCTGAACTATTAAAATTCTTATGCTTTCTTTGCTTCAATGAAAATATTGTATTCCTCAATTTTAAAAAATTGAAAAAAGTATAAAATAGGTGTGTTGCTAGAGGTCAGGATTATGCTGTTATGCCATTAGAAGTAAATTATTAGTAAGTCATAATAAGCCTTAATGACCTGGTATTTTCATTATATGCAAATCCACTGAACTCTACACTTAGCATATATGCACATTATGTTAGTATATTATACTTCTTGACAAGTTAAAAAAGCAAGAATGAGTGAATAACCATATATATGCATATTACATAAAACCTCCCTATTTTTATAAGAACAAGTCAGTTTTCTCAAACTATACTTAACAGTCTCACATCAGAATCAGCTAAAAAAATGGCAAAAGCCACCTTTTCTATCTACTATATGGCCCATCTATGGAGATGAATGTTTCTAAAGCAGACTCATATTATGTATACATGGTTTAGTGCATATGTACTTTATTAACTTTTGTGCAATGGTGAATTGCAAATCTTCTTTGCAACACAACTCTTTCAGATGTTATTTTTAACACATGGATTTAAGAACAATTAGCTAGAATTACTTGTGGTGTAAAGTGTGTTTTTTTTAATTATTTTCTTTCACAGGTCTTAGAGTCACAAAAATCTTTACACATTCTTCTTGCCTCAGATGAACTATTCTTTAAAACAAAACTCAAATAGAAATGTAATTCAGATGCTTCTACTAAAGATGTTCATAAAACATTCCTAGTGCTTAAAAAAAAGTTTCACAGACTGTGGCCAATTTCCCTGTAGAGTATTTATGCATGATTTGGATTCGATTTGGTACACATGTGTTAACAGCAGGAATTCTTAATATAGTTGTGCATTTAGGTGGGCACATTGTGAACAACATGGATAAAGGAATAAAGATGACCTCAAATCAAAATTTCAGTACAATGCCCTCAGTTCCCTAAGGCTAGAAGCAAGCCTTCAACTCCAGATTACACGATGGGTACTCAAGAAGATTTCACTGAACTACCATAATTGCCGTCAAGTCTGTACTGAAGAGCACACTCATAAGATACCAGACCACAAGGCAGAAGCAAGACAATGGGACTCAATCCACCCTACCCTACTCCACACCATTACAACAAAAAGCCTAAGCTGCAATGCTTTCAAATAGGATAATATTTATCACAAACCTTTTAATATTACTATAGACTTTAAAGTGCCTAGAATGCATTTTATTTAACTAAAGAAACTTTATCATTATATTTTCTCTAAATCCTCTTTTCCATGTATAATTTATTTTCTAAACATGTATATCAACAACTTAGAAAATGCTATGTTTGGAGAAAGATTTAGAAGCAGCTCTCCTCTTCTCCCAAAGACGAGATCTAGGAACACGTCAGTCATTGGCGTCAGTTTGTGACAGTTCAAATCGCCAAAGGTATTTGGTAAACTCTAATCACTGTCAGAACTGTAAAGGTTACTGGGCATCTCCAACACAAGTCAATTACAACAGTGTTGCACAAATGTGAGAGTGGGTGTGTGAGTGAAGGTATGTGTGTGCTCTGACAGTTAAATCTTCTAGCATATCAACATAACTTCAGTTACATATAACAACAGGAATAACAACACCAACAAAAGATGACAAACAAGATGAACATTTATTCTCATTCAGTAACACATTTAGGCAGCCCAGAGATATTTTGTAGGTTCCTGGCACGCTGCCATCCTTACTGTGCTGCCTCATGTCACAATATGCCCGCTTGGGCTCTAGTCATCATGTCCACATACCAAGAAAAAGGACAGAGACTGAAAATAGAAATCTCATTAATTTTGAAGACATTTCCTGAAAGTTTCACATAATGCTTAGTTCTCAGTCACAATTTATTCACAAAACACTGGATGGGGAAATCTAGTTTTTGAGCTGGGCAACAGGTAACCAGCTAAAATCTGGGGTTCTTAATAAGAGGAAGAGAATCAATAATAAAAGTAAACATTTTTTCCTCTCACTTTAAAAACAGATCCCTATCCTCCTAGGAAAAAAAAATACCTACCAAATGACAAAATATATGCATGCCTATATACATAGCAGCACTATTTATGATAATCAAGATATGAAAATAGCCCAAGTGCCCATCAGTAGATGAGTGGATAAAAAAGCTGTGGTACATTTATACAATGGAGTATGATGCAGCAGTAAAAAAGAAGAAACTCTTATATTCTGTGATGATGGACCTGGAAAAAATTGTGCTAAGTGAATTAAGTCAGTCAGTAGAGGAAAAATACCACATGATCTCATGTATATGTGGAATCTAATGAACACAATAAACTAACAAACAAAAATAGTAACAGAAGCTTAGGTAAAACAGACTTAGAGCTGCCAGAATGGGAGTTGGGGGCTGAGAGAATAGCTAGATGAAAGATGGTGAAGGGACTAACCAAAGAGCATTTATACACGACCCATGGACATGGACAAAAATGATGGGGTTTGATTTGGAAAGGGGAGAAGGTGAGGCTGGGTAGAGGTGGGGAAAGGAAGAAAAAGAGGGAATAACTGCTATAGCATAAACAATAAAAATATAAAAATAAAAACTAAAGATGAAACATAATAAAATGAAAGCAGACATTATTTATCATAATGTAAATATGTTAAATTTTCATTTTAAATGAATATTTTACCAACTTTCATAAATATAAGTAAAGGAACATTTCTATATATCAAAGAACATCCAAAACCTTAAAACTGTATAATTTTATTTGTGGGGGGGACAGGAAGAGAGGGGGTGGATTAATTTCTTTTAAAAGAGAAGGTTAATTTGGACATAATTTCATCCCACTACTAAGTCAGAATTAATGCTCTTAGTTGGGAGTTATGCTATCATATTTGAGAACCACTGAATTGAACAACTGAACATACTATTCCTAGAAATGATTTCTTTTAGTAATAATCATTTATGAAAATATCTATAATATTATGTTTCCAAATATTCAAGTAATATTAATTCATCAAAATGCTAAAACCTTTTACCTCAAAGTTGTCTAAGACTTGCTTATGTAAATGTCCAGCCTGTTCCCAACAGCTGGAACCTCTTAGTGCGGATCTACAGCCTAAACCCCATCCCAAGCTCTGGGACTCATCTGGCCTCTGAGCAAGAATCCATAGCTCATTGTCTAATTCACACCTCCACTCTGACCTGGCAACCAGGGGTTAGTAGCAGAGTCTCTGCTCTTTGCCTGATACCAGGCTTTTCTCTTATCAGGCTCTTAAAAAATTGTCCCACAGCATACCAGACCATCCCATCAAGACTGTAAATGAAACTTCCACTAATGGGAACTCATTACCTGGTCATGTAGTCTTTTATTCTGCTTGTTAGAACACCCATTCATGTATTTAGCAAACACTGAAATCTGACTAGTTAGGCATGTTGCCAGGCACCGGTAACATATCTAAGGCACAGATGCCCGCCCTCTAGTGGAAGAAACAGCTGTCATTGTTTAAATGATTTTCCTTACGTAGAGTTAGATGTGGTTTCCTAGGGATTTTCATCCATGTTCTTAAGTCTGAATTCTGTAGTCACATGGAATAGATTTCACTCAGACTTTCACAAATCCACCCTTCAATCTGAAATATTTCAAATAGGATTATATTCACATCAACATCCTCAACCCTCACTGCACCCTCTATGTCCTACAAATAACCTTCATTAGAAATCATACACATTTGTTTCTTCTCCAAGCTCTTAAAACCCTGTTTTTGTGACTCTTAAATAAATGGTTTTTAGTTTCTTCACTCTCTTTTTGGATAAGTCCCAATTTGAAAATATCCTTCTTATAATGCAGCATTGAGAAATGAATACAGTATAAGAAATGTCTTACCTCTACTTAACAAAACATTGTTATTTCATCCAGAATAGCATGCAAGGATTCTTAACAAAAAAGAAAAAGAAAAAGAAAAAGAAAAAAGAAAAAGCTACAAATGAATTTAAGAACCTCTTCATATCACTTTTGAACTAAGGGTGATGGTAAACTCTGGTTCTCCTATTCTTGGTGCCTTCCTATAGCTGATTCCCTCTGTGGGGCAGTCTGGTATAGTGTTTAAGGTAGTGCTTACCCCTTGAGGTTTGTGATGGCGACAGTAGCATGCATATATATATATATATATATATATATATGCACTCAGCCATTTTATATATATATATAAAGCACACTGTTAGAGAGTAAAGATTTGACCTATGTAAAAGACCAAAATTAACAGATTTTTTTGGTTATAAGTAACTCACTTATAGCTTTGAAATTATTCATCAAAATATACTTTAATTAGACAACTTAACAGGTGTGTGAAGACAAAGAAATGAGACCCAAGTGGAAGAATAGATCAAAACTCCAGAGAAAGAGCTAAGCAACAAGGAGATAGACAACCTATATGATGCAGAGTTCAAAATACTGGTAATCAGGATGCTCAAAGAATTGATTGAGTTTGGTCACAAAATGAAGGAAGAAATGAAGGCTACACAAAGTGAAATAAAGCAAAATATACAGGGAATCCACAATGAAGGGAAAGAAACCAGGACTCAATTCAACAATTTGGAACCAAAGGAAGAAATAAATATCTAACTGGAACAGAATGAAGAAACAAGAATTTAAAAAAATGAGGAGAGGCTGAGGAACCCCTGGGACAACTTTAAGTGCTCCAACATCTAAATCATAAGACTACCAGAAGGAGAAGAGGAAGAACAAGAAATTGAAAACTTATCTGCACAAATAATGAAGGAAAATTTCCCCAATCTGCTGAAGGAAATAGACTTCCAGAAGGAAGTCCAGGAAGCCCAGAGAGTCCCCAAGAAATTGGACCCAAGGGGGAGCACACCAAGGCACATCATAATTAAGTTACCCAAGATTAAAGATAAGGAGAGAATCTTTTTTAAAAAGAGTAGTTTCTTTTTTAGCTTATTTTTTAAGATTTTATTTATTTATTTTTAGAGAGGGAAGGGAAGGAGAAAGAGAGAGAGAAACATCAATGGGTGGTTGCTGGGGGCCATGGCCTGCAACCCAGGCATGTGCCCTGACTGGGAATTGAACCTGTGATGCTTTGGTTTGCAGCCCACGCTCAATACCAGTGAGCTATACTAGCCAGAGCAGGAGAGAATCTTAAAAGCAGCAAAGGAAAGGAGAGAGTAACCTACAAAGGTGTGCCTATAAGACTATCAGCTGATTTCTCAAAAGAAACCTTACAGGAAAGAAGGGGCTGAAAAGAAGTATTTGAAGTCATGAAAGGCAAGGACCTACATCCAAGATTACTCTATCCAGCAAAGCTTTCATTTAGAATGGAAGGGCAGATCAAGTGCTTCCCAGATAAGGTCAAGTTAAAGGAGTTCATCATCCTCAGTCCTTATTATATGAAATGTTAAAGGAAAGTATCTGAGAAATGGAAGAAGATAAAAAAAAAACTATGAACAATAAAATAACAACAAACTCATAACTATCAACAACTGAACCTAAAAAGCAAAAAACCTAAGCAAACAACTAGAACAAGAACAGAATCTCAGAAATAAAGATCACATGGAGGGTTATCAGTGGGGAGGGGGAAGGGGAGAATGGTCAGGGAAGGTACAGGGAATAAGAAGTATAATTGGTAGATATAACATATATAGGGGTAGGTTAAGAATAGTATAGGAAATGGAGAATCCAAAGAACTTATATTTACAATCCATGGACATGAATTCAGCAGGGGGGAAATGCTGGAGGGTAGGGGCCAGGTACAGGGCAGAAAGTGCATAAAAAGGCAAAAAAATGGGAAAACTATAATAACATAATCAATAAAATATACTTTAAAAAATAAAAATAAATCAAAGTATCTTCTTAAAAAAAGTACTAGACAAAAAAAATACATTTTAAGTAATCTTAAAGTTATTTCATACAGCCCTGCCATTCAGTTCAATAGCCTTTCATTAACAACCCAATATGTGTTATGTTTTGTGTTAAGTTCAGGTGATGCAAAATTAATTAAGTTGTTTTAACCTCAAAAAGTCCAATATTTGGTGAAAAACCTCCATGTATAGAAGCAGTTATTTCACAATTGCACAGATAGGGAATAATAGGGCAATACTGCTATTACCTCATTATATCCCATTCCATTATAAATGTTGGGTGAGCCAGAAAGCCTGTTTGTTTTTTTTTCCATAAGATGGCTCTAGTAGTGCTTAGTTATCTTTAAATTCATTTGAAACTACTTTGTTAGATTGTATTGAGACAGCTGTCATATCTGTGCATTAAAAAAAAAAACTGTCAAAATTGGTGAGAGGCTTCCAGTCAAGATGGCAGCACAGGCAGACATAGCTCACCTCTTCACACAACCACATCAAAATTACATCTAAAATTTAGAAACACTATCACTCAGAACTGTCAGAAATTAAGTTGAATGGAAGTCTGACAACTACAGATTTAAAGAAACCACATCTATCCAGACTGGTACAAGGGGTGGAGACAAAACAGTCTGGTCCCACACCCAGGTGTGACAGATAAAAATTTGGGAGAGATATCTCGGGAGTGAGGAGTCCCAGCCATGCACCAGGCCCCCCAGTCCAGGGTTCCACTTTCAGGAATATAAATCCCTACAACTTCTGGCTGAAAAACACAGTGGGGATTAAGTGGGTGGAGGAAACTTCTGGAGTCCCAAGCAGTTCCTCTTAAAAAACCTACACACAGACTCACCTACTCAGACCCACTCCCTCTGAGCTCCAGCACTGGAGTAGCAGCGTGAAAGGCATTAGTGGCATACGGGGAGAAACTGAAATATCTGGTATCAAGGCGAGCAAAGACCATTTTCCATTTTCTAAACCCTCCCCACAAAGAACCACAGAGCTGGAAAGCTGGTGCCATATCTGAGATTCCATCAACCTGGCTAACACTGTTGACCCTGCCTTGGAGATCCCCAGAGACTCTACCCCACCCAACTTATAGGCCCACCCAAGATGCTTTCCCAAATGAATGGCTGGTCTTGGCTCACGATGCACGACTTCCTAAATTCTCTCAAACAAGCCACAGCTGGCTTCAGTGAACCCCAAGCCTGGCACTAGCAGAAGCCAGCCTACATTCACAACTTGGATTTGCCTGGGAATCTCCAAGTCCAGCACAGCTAGCAGCCAACTCAGAATGTGTTAAAGCTCAGGCAGGGTAGCCCCAGTCAAAACTCAGGTGCGGCCTGACCTTGGCCTGCACCACCTGGGAAACCCTAGGGCCAGCAAAACCAGTGAACAGCTATAGACCATTACGGAGCGCCACCACCCTGCCCCTGCACAACTGATATTCCACAGATGGCAGAGGTTGGTGATCAGTGGTCACAGCCAGTCCTTACATCTGACTGGCCTTGATAAATCCCTCCAGTTGGTCTGCCAACAGCAACCAGGACTCAAATACAAGAGGAAGGTGTACTTACCCCACATGAAGGCCACACTTAGAGTACCAGCTTGTTTGTACCACAGAATCATAGATAGGGAAAGTGTTTTGATGGTTGCCAAATGGAAGGGGCTGTGGGGGGATGGGTGAAGAGGTGAGGGAATTAAGAAGTACAAATATGTATGTAGTAACAGAACAGCCATGGGGATGTAAACTGCAGTATAGGAAATGGAGTAGCCAAAGAACTTATGCATTGTTCATGGACATGAACAATGGTCAGGAGATTGCTTGAGGGAGTGATGGATGCTGGGTGGAGAGGGTCCAAGGGGGGAAAATCAGGACAAGTCTAATAGCATAATCGATAAAATATAACTTTTTAAAAATTTAAAAATAAGAACAGAAAAAAATGGTGAATTTCTGTGCAGTTTAATATTGAAGATGGAAGAAATAACACATTTTCAGCATACTATGCCTTATTTTTTCAAGAAAGGTAAAAATGCAACTGAAACACAGAAAAAGATTTGTGCATTTGTGCATGGAGAAGGTGAAGTGACTGATTGAATATATAAAAAGTTGTTTGCAAAGTTTCATGCTGAAGAGTTCTCTCTGGAGGTTGCTCCAAGGTCAGGTAGACCAATGAAGTTGGTAGTCATCAAATTGAGACATTAATCAACATTATACCACATGGGAGATAGCCAACATATTCAAAATATCCAAATCAATAAAGTTATTGTTTAAAATGAAAACTGCATCTTTTATTTTATGGAAAAACTAAATGGACATTTTGGCCAACCAAATATAATACTCCTTAGTATATATGAGCATTCAGTAAATGTTATTTGGTGTTCCATACCCAGATATTTCAGGAAAACAGTCATGTTGACTTTTTCACAATGTATTTTGGATTGGGGCTTTACAAATTAACTTATTTTCATCTTGCTGTAGGTTTATACACACTGGTATTTCTTATGTCTTGGGATTTAAGGGACGGCAAAAACCACCACTACCATCTCCTGAGGTGGGGTGCACCTCTAGAAAGTCTAGGCATGAGGCTAAATATGTTTCTATATAGTATTATACAAACTTTTAGAAGTATCTAAGGATGGAAAAATTATGTAAAATATATCTACCAAATCTTAAAAATGAGTATGTCAAAGTGGTAAGATGATAAGAAGTTTTGTTAATATCCTTATACTTTTAAAAATTTTAAACACTTCTCAATGAGTGTGCATATTACAAGAGATACACAGGAAACTCTATAGAAGAAAGGTGATTGATGGGGACCCAGAAATATGAATGACAGGAGACTAAGAAGTAGTGCATGAACCATAGATGTATAAGGGTTGCAAGATAAAGAATAAGATCAACAGTAGAAGGGATTAAAATGATAATAAAATATAGTTTTACTACTATTAGAGTATCTAGTTCTTTTTATGTTTTGGATGGACATATCTCCAGTTTTGTTAGTAAAAAGATCCATTAGCCAATAAAATGAGTGAAGCATAATGATTTTAGCCTCTCTGCCCAAAACTTAGATAAAAATATGGAAATGAATCATGTTGCAACTTTAAAAAAAAATGTGAATTGCCCTTAAACACATTAATCTCAGTAATATTTCACAGCAGTAAAAAAAAAGCTAAATTAAGCTACAAACCATACATACACAGTCTTCCTTAACAAAGTAATACACTTTTAAAATCAAAACCTTTGTTTTTAATTATAAAAATTATGACAAGTTCTTGTAAAATTAATGAATGAAATTGATCTTTTTTATTGCTGTTGCAACCTTAAATCCTTCTCTCTGAAATAATTCAATAGATAGATATAGATAGATTTTGGCAAAACTATATTATTTTAATTAAAATTATTCTTTAATCTGCAAAATGTCTTCCTCTGAATTCCCAAAATATCAAATTAGTATCTTAATCATGTGATTACATTCTCTTTTGTAGTAGAGATATTTACTTAGACATTTTATTATACTTTCCTGTGAGCTTATTAATTGTGTGTTACTCATTTTATATTCCTTAAGAGCAGAATTAAATTTCTTTTAAGACTAGTTTCATGAAAACATAATAAAAAATGTGTTCCCTAAAGTTTAAAAATATTTTGTAAATTCAATCAATATTTATTACTTTAATAAAAATATTTGCATTTTGTGAAGCCAGACTGTGGAAACTGCCCAACTACATTCCAGAGCTACTTCTCATATAAATGGCTGTCAATCATTTATCTCTTCTCAATCTTTCCTTATATATATGATATTTTTGTTTTTTTTCTGTGCACTTGATTTCTGTAATTGCCTCTCTGCACTTCCATGATGATCATGGGGCATAGTTAAGAGGAGAGTCTCCTCTTTCAGAATATTTACTACACTGATAAGTTCTACAGCAAAAACTCTTTTGTCTTAGACTCTGTAGAGTTGTTTTCTTTTTAATACCGATATAGTCAAACCACAAAATAATGTTACATAAAATCTGATTTCACATGTACTGTTTCTTCCTAGAATAAAAAGCTCAAGTTGCTTAGTGAAGTGCTAAATGCTTTATATTGACAGACTACCACTGCTCAGCAATCTATATTTGCAGTCTGCCAAAGCGAAAGCCATGGTTGGATCTTCTTTGTTGTTCACAGTATTTTAAATTACAAATGATGTTGATTGTAGTCATCTTCGCTCTATTCACTCACAAAGCTGGATGCTGCACAAGTCAGCTCTCAGAATCAGTCTAAAATACTTTTATTGGGCTTAGCACTTACAGAGCACAACTGCACCTTCCAAATACTTTGTAAACATTTACTAGTCAATCCTCACCAAGGAAGAAAAAAGAAAAAAATATCTTGATACACTGAGAGGTAGGTATAAACCAGGTCTTAAGAAAAGAGTTTTCCTATAGGTTAAATTTGAAAGCAAAATATTTATGTAGCTGTTTATTTTCAGCTGATGAAGTGTATTTCAGGAAGTAATTGTTAGCTCTTTACTTTCCATTTAGCCGAGCATATATTTTCAATTTTATCGATCATATGAATTGTAGAAACATTAATATTATTAATAACTAATAGAATTTGTGCTACATGAGGAAGTCTTTACATATTGAATGCTACTTTGCACACTATGTAAAGCAACAGTTTTGTGACATGTCAATAAGACTCAACTAGTCTCAGAGAGCTAATTTATATAAATTACTATTTCTCTTTTATTCCTATAAGTAGCCGCAACTTCACTTGGTATAGACGCAGGTAAGATTAACTTTGTGCAATTATGAATGAGTCCCCAAGTTCACATTAAATATATGAAAATATACAGCACAGCAGGAGTCAAACTAATATATTATTTAATGAGTGCACTATAAATTTTGTTCCTGGATTTCTAAGTAAAATACAGCTTTCGCCTTCACTGGGTCTACATCTCTTCCATTCTTCCTTTTAGCTTTTCTCATTTTAACCTATGTTTTTAAAGGGAAAAGTTTATATGTTCATCTTGAAAAATGACATATTTACTGTGACCATAAGAAAAACTTAATGAAGAGCTTAAGCTATTATTAATATTATATGTTGTATTGAGTATTAATTGAGGATTTTGTAGTCATAGTCATAATACAAAGGAAAGCATTTGTCATTATTGCTTCTTATAGATTTGGATAATGAAAACAGAATGAAAATGGTCACACAAAAAAGAAACTTCATGGTCAGGAGCGATAAATAATTTATACCCAATTAAGCCACGGTCACAGCTCAGAAACTGAAAGTTGCAAAGGAAATATATGTTAAGGAAGGGTGTCTTATATTTTCAACAATTAAACAATCAAATGCAACATACCACCGTATTTTGTTGTGTATAGTGTGCATCCATGCTTTGTGCACATTATCCATGGGATTATCATGCCCATTATTACACCCATGATATGTAATCATTATACACAAGTACAATGAACATCCTTATATTTTCCTCAAAAATTTGGGCAGAAAAATGTGCATTATACACTGCAAAATATGGTATATTCACAATTAAAAGTTATATGCCTAAAACCTTAGATTATAATTAAAGAAGACTGCAAACTTACTGATTTATTGAAAATTATGTTTCTAAATTCTTTGAGGGTTTTTCATCAAGGGTGGACAAGTTAGGGACTGGAATGTGAAATAAACTACTTTGTATTTTGATTCAAAAACTCTGAATAAACCAAAGTGATCTCATAATCTTCTAGCTCCTTTCCTCTGTGTAAAAATCATAAGATTTACTTCTGATAAACCAAAGGAAATATTATATACATCCATCAGAGTTCAGTGACATATTTAGGGCAATCTTCAAAAATACAAAGCCAGTATCTTAAGGGTATGATAATGCAGTAAAATTTTTCCATTGAATTTCATGTCTAATTGAAATTTTCAATATTATTAGCAACACTATAATCCTGCTAAGGTATTATTGCAAAAAACATTGATTCAAAGATGGGTCTGTGATCATGCATACATTCAGGAGACTGACCTTCCAACTACAGAAATGTATATCTAATAAATTTTTATATTAAATGTCAAGATAACAACATTAGCATCATAGAAACTAGTGTGTTTCTATGAACTCATCATACAACCCTAATAGTAAATATTTAAAAATCCCCTAAACAATATTTCTTATACACATTTCAATTCTACTATTTTAATTTTTCTCTCCAGAAACTCATCTCTTATCAGACAGCAACTCCTTATCATGTACTCAAGAAAGAGGTTAAACAGGTCTGGTAATAAATGTGAAATAAAAAGAAAACAAATAACAATTTAAGCTGTGGTTCCCATGGCCCCCATAATGCCTCTGCCTAAAAACTAAATATAAGATATCCTTTCCCTGTTCTCAAGTGCCTGAAATTCCACAATTTGATATTTTTGGATTGACAATTTGATTAAGTAAATATCCTTGGTGAAAAGGGTATTTCACCAAGCTGTGAAATTCTAAAGCCACAAACACATATTATTTATTTGAAAAATTCTGCCTAGTTTCAGCCTAGTAATTATCTAAGATACAGATCAAAATTGACCACTAACAAAGGCTGCTTCCTCAAAGTCTGGCCATATCTCATAGAGCTGGCTATAGTTATGGCACAATTTGTATTTCATAGCTTATACATATACCTTGATGAGAGATTGGCAATGACAAAATAAAATGTGAAATAGCAGAAAAATATTATAAGCCAAAGAAGTAACTTATTTTAATAACTTACTGTCAGAAACATTTTCCTTACATCAAACCTAAATCTCTCCATCAACAACCAAGTACATTTAAGGCCATTCTCATTTGTTCTAGAGTTTGGCTGATCTCTATTTCTTATGGTTAGGACTTTATATTTTCAAAGTGGTTTTCAACTACATTTACTGGCTTTTCCTCATAAATATCCCTGAAGTGTGATACTTTTCCCACTCTTTTACAGATTCTGATATTGAAGCACAGAGATATTAAGAGGCATGTTTAAGGTTACACAGCAAATTAAAAACCCAGCAGGGGATGGACTACAGAGCACCTGAATTTCCCAACTGCTGCTAGGCCAACTGATCCATGGGGCTCAATGAATGAAGCAAAAGAAAGAAACAAACTAGAAAATTAAATAATGAAAACAAAACTAAGACTGCAGTTTCTTTTTCCACAGATAGATATAAATAACCCAGGATACAACGCTTGTCATTAAGCTTCTAGGTAGAGTTATACAGACTGATCAGTCTACCCCTGTCTGCCTTCATACTTTTCTACCTATTTATATGACATAAAACTTTAGAAAGTAAGTCCTATATCTGATGGATGAAATGACCAGGATTTGTTGCCTAATCTCTAAAATCTCTAATAACTCCATAAACGTGAAATTTTTCAGAGAAATGTCTGATCTCCTCTGCTCAACTTCTGTTTACCAGTTCTGTCCTTTCCAATCAGCCCTTATGATGAAAATCAGGGAAAGAGAAAACATTAAAGACTTGGAAGTATTTGGGTTTTGAACATTAGAGCACCTGAACCCTCATTTGCAATGGAAGATTATTGGGTTAATGGTACTATGAGGTAGTGAAACAGCAATTGCCACATACAGATGTATCAGTGCTTTAAAAATATTATCTGAGAGACTTCAGAAGTCCAAATATCTCTCAGTCGACAAGCATTCTTTGGATGCCTTTAATGTGTCAAGATATGAGCCAGGTGATAGGGAAAAGCCATGAAAAAGTGCTATTCAGGAGCAATAACCTAATTCTGTCTGGAGTGCCAGAGAGCTTTTATAGAAGAAATGATATTTCAGGTTGAGATTTGAAAGATGAGTAAGAGTTCACCACACTCAAGAGGTTAGGAAGAAGAGTATTCAGGCACTGGAGGCAGTACATACAAAGACACTAAGACAGGAAAGGGCATGAAACACTGAAGGAACTGAAAATAAGTCATAAAGTTGCAGGCTTAGTCATTTCAGGCTTAAGCCTTTCTTAATTAAACTGATTAAGTGTAAAGCACTGAAAAGCTGACACAGCAGGCCTTTGATTCCAAGTCTATCTCTGTTTAAAGAAAAGAAAAAAAAAAGAAAAGAAAAGGAAAGGAAAGGAAAGAAAAGGAAAGGAAAGGAAAGAAAAAAAAGAAAAGAAAAGACAAAAGAAAAGAGCTCTGTAAGTTTAATGTGCACTTAGCTTTCCATGAGTGTCATTTATTTACTAGTCAATTGCTAATCCTCAATCAATGCAGGGAAATTCAGATGGCCTTATCATAATGTCTCCTCTTCCACAAGTCACCAAGTGACTGTGGTTTTTAAAGTCAAATTATACTGAACTATAAGTAAATGGCAACATATTTTGATGGGATGTCTATCTTGACTGGAGTGATAAAAAAGATTAATATTGTGATCTGAGCTACATAAAAATCTAACCAGATTTTATAAAATGCATTTGAATTTCATCCCAGTGTTTGTTTTGTTCATTTTTAGGTTTTAATAGAAAAAAATTAAAGTCAAACTTTTTCTTTTTTTTTCTTTTCAGGATGTAAGACATCAGAAACTATGCAAAGCAATTTTTCTTATAGTAAACCAATAAATGCATCCTTACAGCTGAATAATGGGATCTTGCCCTTAACGTTTGTATCAAAGCACCTGAATAAGTACAGGTATTCTGCAAATGTCAAAAATGAAAGATTATGAGAATTTATAAGGTATAAATAATTTTTCAGAAACACTAGAATTATGCTGAAATAGTTGCTGCCCTTGAAAAAGATCATTGCCATACACTGTTGTGATATAGCATAAACCAGTATTTTACATTGTATTTAATATTTAATTTTATTTTTATCATGATAAACCAATGTTTTCTTCTGGAACAAAATTATCCTATTTTACACTACCTTTTATTTCTCCACTTCATGGCACACACTCATACGTGTAAGGTTATTTAAACAAATGTTTACACCAAAATGTGCAGAGTTAGCCTATGATAATAACATTGAAAATTACTTTCAAATGATCTTAAAATTCCAGGCTGGCCTCAATATATTCAGTAAAATGTCAGAGACAAATAAAGAAAAAACTAAAATTTTCCATTTGCTCATTTTTTTCACACACATAGAAAAAGAAAAAGCTACTCTAAACTTAATACATATGCAAAGTTTGTTCCTGATACTGATGGTCAATCATAACCAGGCACTTGGTTATGTTACTTAATGTGCCACCTGCCTGGCAAGGCTGCTGTGTTGTAGGTCTAACAGTAATTTTATTTTCAGGTTCAGCCATACAACACTTTCCTATAGGAATAGGTTATATCACAGAAGCAAATTATTCAAATCTAATTCAACAGACTCAATAATTCACCTCAGTTTTAACTTGGGCATTTTGTATTCCTTGCCCCACACCTAGGGGCTATGTAACAACTCAATTACCAAAGTTCTTCATCCAGAAAATGCAGTTGATTTCCGGTGATTCTTATTCTGTTTGATTTCTATTTTTCCGTTAGTTTAACACATGCCAGTTGGTGTTGACTGAGTTAAAAATCTTGAAATAAGCCTTGCACTGTGTCAGTATGTAGGTTAAGAAATGAAAAAAAATAAATAAATAAAATACACACTAGAAATGGAAAATGAGATTAGTGGTGACATTTCTTGTCATGAGAGCATTTTTTGTCTATGCACACAAAATAAAACAAGTTCAAGGCAGCTGAAGAAAAGAGGAGTAGGAGAGATGATATAAATTGAAAGATGAAAAGGCAGAGGGTGAGTATAAAGAAGCATGATGAGAGCATGCAGCATCAGCTGGCAAGAAAAAGCAGCTCCAGGGAAGTCCAAAGGTAGAACCCCAATTAGCAGATCAAGTGTATACAGAGCAAGTTTTGAAATAAAAGAGCAATAGCATAAGCAGATTCACGCAGACTAAAAGAGCAAAGTGATATATGTATTCAAGAGTCTTTGGAAATTATCAGGAATTTCAGGGAATTACATTTTTGAGAAAATTATAAGGAAAAAAGTCTTTACATTTTCTTTCATAAAAGAAAATCACCTGTCAAAATCTGTCTACATGGACACTAGGATTATATTCTTATTCTTCAAGAACAAAGTATGTCTTCTGATCACATTTGGGTTCATCTTGCCTCCATTTCTCTAAGTAATCTCTGTCTGAGATTATGCAAATAGACATATGTACCTATACATAAATGTAAACAATGGAATTCAATATTCAAAGACAGTTGGGGACAATGTAGGGACTTCATGAAGTTTATTGGTTACCTGAAATAGTCTAGCAATTAAATTAGAAAGTGAATTCCCATAAATTTTCTAGGTATATTAGCTATATTGACAAATAATTTTTTAGAGATCAGCAATTATCTGATTAAATTATGCAATACAAAAAGTAAATTTAGATGAATCAGATAGATACATATTTGGAGAGGAGGCCTAAGCAAATTCCCTTTGCCAGTATTGATTAATTGGGTCAGACTATGAGTTTCTACTTAATATTTGACAAGTGCCTACAGACCTTTTCAAAGGTTGCCTTTAGGATTCTGCAAGTTGAGTAACGAAAATACATATAATTAATATTTTTTAACTTGAATACTGTTTTTTTGTGCTCTTGTGCTCCATAAAGAGTTTTCTCAGACTTGTTTAGAAAGAACACTGTAGATTTAGGTCTGTAGTCATGGAAAGTTAATAAAAACAACTAACAACTATTTAGTCTTTACTATAAGGAAGATGCTTCACTGTCCCAATTTTGCAGATGATAGAACATAGGACTGGAAAGTTACCCCACTCTTCTGTCTCCTTTGTATTTAGATTTCAACTAGATTTTATCAAGTACTTTTATATATCAATAAGAAAAAAACTGGTCAATCTCTGCTCAGAGTTGGCCCGCTCCCATGTTATGTGGAGTGTACTATTGCTAAATAAATCTGCTGTCTCTCTTTCTACTTTTAAGAAAGGAAAAACTTTTTAAGAAAAATGGTCAAAACATAAGGATATAGGCAATTCCCACAGGAAAAATAAAACTAAATATTTGAAATGCTTGATCAGCACTCTCCGTAATTGAGAAAATAAAAATTAAAATATGAATGCAATGATTAGTAGAAAATAATTATAATTGATCATATCTGGACTGGCATTGGTAGAGACAAAGGCCACTTTTACACTGTTGATAGGGGAGTTTCCTGTAGCAGAGTACCAAACTTAAAAGTGAGCATGATTAACCATTAATCCTGTTTCTAGAAATGTACCTGGTAGAAATATTCACTTGTATACAAAGACATATGAAAAGAGTACTTCACTGAAGAACAATTTATTAATTGCAAAAATATGGACAGATTGCTCAACAATGAAGAAATTGTAAATAAAATTATGTCATATAGCTACTATGAAGAAACTCTAAAGAACTTTAAAAATAAAAAGATAAATCACATATAAAGAACTCAAAATCATATCAATAGATGCAGAAAAAGGAATTTGATGAAATCCAGCACCCATTTGTAATAAAAACTCTCAGCAACAGCTGAATAGAGAGAACACACTTAAACATAATGAAGGCCACATATGACAAACCCTCAGCCAGCATCATATTCAATGGACAAAAACTACAAGCCTTCTATATGCTTTTACCTCTCTTATTCAATATAGTACTGAAAGTCCTAGCCATAGCAATCAGACAAGAAGAAATAAACAACATCCAAATTGGAAAGGAAAAAGTAAAAAGGACTCATGGACATGGACAACAGTGTGATGATTTTAGGGGAGGGGAGTATAAGGGGACTAAATTGTAATGGGAAGAATAAAATAAAAAATATGGAAAGAAAAAAACTCAATGACACATTTTAAGTAAAAGAAAAGAAAATGAAGAGTAGTAAATTGATAAGGAACATGCATTTGAACATTAGCAGAAGTAAATGGATTATAGAGAGCTCAAAAATAGGCTATCCTATTTTAATTCTATATACTTGTAGGTTTTGGAGTAATTTGTCAGGTGTATCTATATTACTCATGTAATTGAAAAGCAATAAGACATTAAATTCTTTATGGGTCTTATATTTTCTTAAGTAGTTAATTGAACTCAATTATACATCTAAAATACTTTTTGGAATTTTTATACACTACTTTGTATATGAGGTCTGCACAAAAGTCCAGCCATTATTAATATAATGAGAAGAGTTTGAGCAACATTGACAGATATATCCTGACAGCCAAGGAGAGTGGACTGGAATGTGAATGCACGAACAATGATGACTTCACCGTACCAGTCAGTGGGGGTGGTAGATTCCGTTAAGTGAGCATGTGTACTGTATAGCTGTCACATCCAAAATAACTGAGTGAGTAGAGCAAAAAATCTGCATCAAATTTTGCATTAAGCTTGAACATTCTTCCACTATTCAGATGATATAGGAGGCCACAGCTATGGGCAACTGATGACTGGCAGCTTCATCATGACAATGCATCTGCCCACACATCATGTCTCATGCAGAGTTTTTTGACAAACATTCAATCACCCTAGGGAATGTCACCCCAAAACTCAAATCACCTTTGAAAGGGAAGACATTTCAGACCATTGATGATATTCAGGAAAGTATGATAGGGTAGCTGATGGTGATGGGGAGAACTGTGTGAGGCCCCAAGGTACCTGCTTTGAAGGTGACTGAGGTGTCATTGTTCTATGTACAATGTTTCTTATATCTGTAACTTCTTCAATAAATGTCTCTATTTTTTCCATATTACATGGCTGGATACCTTCTGGACAGACCTTGTATGTGTTGAAAAATAATTCAATAAAATTAAAAATTATCATAAACCCTACTATATTGGAAAGAATAGCACATTTAGAATTATAACACTTTGCACTTACTCTTTTTACACACTTTGGAAATCTGACTTCAATTTCTTCTATTTAAAATCATGTCTTTCTTGCATGATTTTCATCTCCATAATTCTATCTACCTCAACTCAACTTCTACAGCTACAATCAAATACAAAGGAATTCTGTAAAGTTCTCTTTGCAAACAGTGCAATATTATACATTGATAGGTGCAGACATAGATATTTAGTTAAGCTAAGATTATTAGGAAAAATATATAAAAACAATGTTTTTTTGTTTTTCATGTAACTTATTATGCAGGTTTACTAGAGTCCAAATAGAAAACTCAAAATTCAGCCACAGATATTTAATCTGTTGCCTGTCGAAAATAATACTATTACTACCCCCCAAAAGTTACAAACTGAAAAAAAGCCATTGAAATTATTTCAAAAGTCAATATTGAAGTTTTACTGCATGTGTACAATAAAAAAAGACTTTATAAGGCTAAAAGATGAACTTTTAAAAGATTCACTTGCAAAAGACTCAAGGTTGATTAACAGCTTGTAATTATTGTATGGATGTTCAGAGACAAAGTAATAATAATAAACAGGAACTATATTTCTGTGTTATTTTAAAGTCTATTAAAATCATTCATAAAACTGAATAATTTATTTTACTTAAAATTCTTAGGTTAGAAGTCATATGTTGATTAAGATATGTGATTGATGAATGGATAGATAGATAAATGCATACATGGAATTTAAAAATAGAGAATTACATTCATAAATTAAATTAAATGCAACAAAAGAGTAAATCACTTTCATTTGTTTCTCTAACATTTACCCAGCACTTTTTACAAAATAATGGCTTGACTAACAAGCAACTTCATAGCTTGGAAGTTAATGTGCACGAATAGTTTTGATGGTGGAATATGAAATGTTTACTTTAGAAAGTGACAGCTCACAGAGGAGGAAAAAAAGAGAGGGAAGAGACAGCAAGAAAATGATTTAGACTGAAGGTTGTAGCAGCTGTGCAAATAAAGAAAATGGTGCGATCAACAGTTCACATCCTTCTGATGGATCATTGGAAAGGCTCTATGTAAATAGTTATGACGTTCAAGCTCCTGTAGAAAATAATACAGTTAAAAAAAAATACAAGCCAGAAACTATAAAGTTGAAGAATCGTACAGTCACTTTTCCTCCAGCAAATACAAGCTATTGATCAACTGAGTTATATATTTAACAAATAACTCTCTAGATTAATGATTTTTTTTAAATGACAAAGAAACAAAACTTTTGGTGGGAAACTCAGCAACGGTTTAAGGGCAGTGTGCTCTGTTGGACCATGGGTACAAATGACAACATGATGGCCCGAACTTCAGCCGCAATGCTAAATCAAGTTTCTAAATGGAAAATTTTTTCTCACCTTAAGATTTTTTTTAAGTAAAATAAAGTAACAAAAGTTAATGGCCTGCCAGATGTTCACCACAGGGAGTTTGCTTCAAGGAAATTGAAGGAGGAACTTAATTTTGAATTTATGGGAACGTTTCCCCCCAGTTTTCCTTGTTTGTCCCAGGTTGCTTTTCAGTTTTGTTGACCAATGCCAGAAGTGCCACTCTGGGACTCTTTCAGTGCTATTCATCTCTGCATTAGAAAAAGATGTATTTAACTTTCCTTTTTTTTTAATCTCTCCAGAGTCTAGCCAGAAGAAGCAATAAAATTACCCTGAAACTGACAATTGCTCTGACAATTTTTGATCAGCTCAACAGAAAGTGAATCAATGAAAATATGGTAAAGCACAGTCAGACACTCAAGCTATAGCATTCTGTGAAACGTTGCACCTTATTTTCCAGCTTCCATATTTAGGGCATGTGTGGGTGCATTATTCACTTCTTAAACATTTTTGAAAATGAAATGTAATTAAAATATTGCACTTGGGTGGTCTCCAAATCTATGTGAGGATATAGCAGAGGAATCGACTTTTTTAAGCAGTCTCAGGTTAAGGTGTAGTGGACCTGTGTGTGTTTATCTTGGGAAGGGACTGAAGTGAGAAGAAGAAAGGGGAAGGAGAGGAGGGGAGTTGAGAATGAGAGAATAAAAACAACTGGCTATCCCTCAAATTATAGAACCATTTATTAATTATTTAAGCAGTGTGCTTAATGTCCATCTACATGTGGAATTCTGCACAAATGTTAGACCTAGTTTCTACTCTTTTCTTGAAAGTCTCCCAATCTTGAAGTACAAATAGAAATCACCTAAAAATTTCTTCAAATTGTGTACTCCCAGACTCTACCCTTAGAGAAATTACATTTTGGGAATTATCTCAGGAGATTTTTCTTCAAATGGTGCATGACTCACAACTTGCAAAACACTGTTTTAAATGTTTAAGACAAAAAGAAAAAACACACAAAAATCTAAGATAATTTTACCTAACAGTTGTGGGTGGCTTTTTTTTGCCTTGCTATCAACAAAAATCAAGCTAAAATTTAAAAAATAAACATTATAATCAGTGTTTTATACATAGCTAAAAGAGAAACTAGAATCTTTATAAATATATGTTGAATGTACAATTGAAAGAATAAACATGCAAACTGATTCACTCAACATGTCCTCCCTAGAGACATACATTTTCTAACCTGGAATAAAAACCTTACTTAAAACTGATTAACTGTCTTCCCACTGTATGATTTAAAACCAATTCTTGTGTTACCTCAAACCGAAGTAAGAAAAAGAAATACATTTGTGGGCAGTACAAAGTTGTTTATTTTTCTCCACTGGAAGATAATAGTCCAATGCACTCACTCTTGTTCATTGGTGGTGAAAACAACAGAATGCTCAGTATCCATCTCCAAAATAAGACAAAGAAATGAAAAAATACATAATTCATCTAATTTTTCCTTTAAGGCCAGTGTTTCTCAAAGTCGTTTCTATATCTTCATAGTTTTAGCCTTATCCCTGTGAGAAATATCAGTTTATCATGAAAAAGAATGTAGGTTTTTATAGACACACCTAATTTATGTCACACTAATTCCAATTATCTCATGAAATCTCTGGTATATTTTGTTTGCTATAAAATCTCAGCTATTAACAATTAAAAATGTTTAGTCTTCTGCCACCTAAAATTAGTCCATATGTCCTAGCAGTGGTTTATTCACTGCATTTTGAGAAAGCATGCTCACAAATTCCCATCCAAGAACTCCACAGCCCCTCAGATGCTCTCACACTCACCTATGAATGCAGTACGGCTTCAAATCTTTCCACATATAGGGAATTCTTAAAATGTTCAAAATACTTTAACTTCAAAGAACCAAGCGTTCACTATCTCTTCCCAATGGTCTTTGGCAGGAAATCTGGCAGGGAGTGGTGACTTTGAATGTCTTTGTTCCCACCCCTCCACACTTCCAAAATTAAGCCTACATTGAGGGAGAAAACCCTAGGTAACTCAGACTGAAGTGAGGTAGACATTGTTCCTAAATTATGGGCATAACCATCTCTATACATTTGCCTAAGGACAATTGGCCTTAGCCTGATGAGTCACATTTTCTAATTTAATTAAAAGTCTGCCTTGTATGTGGTTTCTTTTAATGTGTTAAGTTTTACCTAAGTTATTTGTGTGTCAGGACTAATTAGAAGAAAACATATAGGTGGCTAAAACGTAATTAATTATGTAAAATGGCTATCCATGCTGCTATTTTCTACCACAGAGAAAGAAACTCAAGGGTAAGGAAGAAATGATTGCCCTCAACCTTCAAAACTATTTCTGAAATTTATCTTTACTTTGAAAATAATTCCAGCATCTACAGGCATCTGAGCAGCAAAGTTTAATTAATAGTTCAAACTAATTTGTATCCAATCTCAAAATAACAAATCAGGTACACTGAGGAAATTGAATGTTGGTTGGATATTGTCAGCATGTTGCCCATGAAATAATATGATGAATTAGAAAATGTGTGCTTGATCGGAGCGAGATGTATTTGAAAATTTGGCATCTTTAATTCACTTAAAATGACAATTTAATATCAAATGACCCAGTCCTTCCACTTGTCTTTTCAAATTTACCAACGATGCCGCTCTGTCCACAGTACACAATTAAGTAAAGGTATTTGTGTACTCTAGCTTTATATTCTCATTACAACTGCATTAATACTTTAAAATGACTAAAACTCAATATAAGTAACTTTATTAAGTTAATAAAATATTTCCGTTTTCTACTAAGATGGAAATATGCAAATAAAATTTCTGGTTAACAATGTTTTAGGTTAGGTATGATTTTACATAAGCCTCTCCCTATTTAGTGTATACTGAGAGATTGTAATCCAGGCCCGGAAGTATTCAGGAAGCACACAATTTCCCTGGAGTAACAAGGCAACCAACTTATTAAATTACAATGATAATGTAGAAATGTCTGTGAAAGGGCACAGCGGTGAAGAGAGAAACAACTGTCCTACTTATGCAGTGTCCTAGGAAGGTGTTTTAAAATTCACAAAATCAAATAGGTATCTTCTCTTATGACTATTACATAATACTAACAGCAGCTATGAATATGGATGACCATATATGAGCCACTCATCATGTGACTGGCCCTTACTATTTAACAACAATACCTTATTTCATCTTTGTAACAGCCCTGTGAAGTAAACATTATTACTACCTAGTTTTACAGACAATGAAGCTAACATTTAGAGACATTAAGTTGCCCAAGCTTCCCAATTGGTTAATAATAAAAGCAGACTTCAAGCTAGATTTGTCTGATTCAACACCTGATATGAGAATTACAAAAACACACTGTTAAAGAAAATAAACTTTTAAATAAAGATGATAAATTCAAAACAGGAAAATAAAGGTGGAAAATTTTTGAAGTCATGAATAAAGTTAGTACAGCAATGCCTTATCAACTGGGGCTTTAGCAATTACATTTTTATTTTTCTATGAAATAGTTATATATCTGCATAAATTTTTCAAATCGCACACTATTTCTACTGGAATTGCTACTTCCCCACTTTTCTGGACCACTTCAATGAGTCTAGAGAACACTACAGGCATAAGGCACCTGTTTGAACCCCATGGTCTCAATACATTGATAGAAGAGTAGAAATACGTGTCCTTTAGGATCTTGGTAATTTGCAGACATGCCAAGCAGTTACATAAGCATTTGGTTGAGAGTTACTAAAAATGCAAAAGAGATTGTAGGTGTAAGATACATTAAATTTCATGTCAGTAAGGGGTGGTTTGAAAACTTTAGAAAGAACATTGCATAATATAAAATGTCTAGGACAATCTGACTCAGCAGATTATACTGCTTCAGCAATATTTCCTAAACAGCTAGAAGTAATTCCAGAGGAAAGTTACCTACTAGTGTGTGTGTGTGTGTGTGTGTGTGTATTTAACTAGTGTTTTGAGTTTAATGGAATGGATAAATTTAAAGCTGATTTCTAACTCAGATCTAGTTTATTTTGGAAGTGGATTTTTACTGAATTTTTATTTACTAAGGTTTAAAATTTAAAAACATTATTTTTTTGCATTTTCTAATGAACTGTAGCTTTGCCACGCACTATTCTTTTGAGTAATGTAACACCTATGTTTGGTAAGTGATTTCTGTGCAAAAATAGAAGGCAGGATGACACAGTGTGCTTAGGGGATGTGGAACATAGATTTGGACAGACCCAAGATTATCAGAATAAAATTGATTACATGATTCACAGCATCCAGGAGATAATAATAAACCACTGACAGGCAGGACACTCTTTCTCTTCCATATCTGATTTCTCATCCAGGCCGAAAGTGTCTGGAGTCATCTCTGACGTCTCCCCACTTCAGGTCCCATATTTAATAATCTAGTCCTGTAGTTCCACTGTCATGGATCTTTCAAACCAATTTCTTCCTTTCTTTTCTCATTGTCACTACCATATTTCAGACTTGCATTACCACAATCTGTTCTGTCACAATACAGGCTTCATGTTAATCAATCCTGAAAATGCCATCAGGTTAATCTTCATAAACTGCAATTCTAGACATGTCACTCACCTGCTCAGAAATTTTCAATAACTCCACAATGCTAAGAGTACAAAGTCTATGCATGTTAGTTTAGAATTCAAAATGTCCCCTGCATCATAATTATTTCTGGATGTTTAGTTTTTTCTTAGGTGGTGGGGCCATTTTTAACATGTGTGCAAATAAACTACATGGAACAGAAATTTACACATAGAATCATATATTCATCCTTACAGACTCTGTCATGACTCACATCTACATTTGCCAATTCCATCTAATATGTAATTATCATAGGAGTATGCTCTCTTATTTTAAATTATCTCTGGACTATAATTTCTCTCTTGTGGCTTATATGAATTAAGTATTAGAAACAGTGTCTCAAAAATAGTCATCATGGTTTACTCTGTGATAGTTGGTATGAGTCAAAGAAGGGAAGACATTCCATTGCTCATCTGTGAGGCATAAAATCCTTGAGGTTAGTTTGGCCCTCATCTTCAGTCCTCCTCAATCTACATTTACTTCTTTCTCCAATTTCCCAGTAACCTTGTAGGAGCCAACACACGTGTTCACTAACTTCTGAATTAGTCCAAAAATTGTGTTCTCTAACTTCCAGCCACAGAGAAATCAAAGAAAATGATGCCAGATACTATTTCCAAAGACTGTATTCATCAGAATTAATTATTTTAACTCACTAGAAGTTATAGTTGAATGCCGCGTTTATAGTCCCCCTATCTTGGTGTTGTTTATCTATGCTGCCTCTTGCTGCAGAGAAAATGATTACAGGTGAATCTCTGCATGAGTAATTTAGATGGGAGATCACTTACCAGACCACTTGTGTTCACTTCAGAACTAAAAATACTATTGGGTTATACTAGTGTTAAATAACACTAAGGATAATAATAACCAACCTCTTTGTAGTACATGTGCTCCTGAGTGCACACACTTGAATTTTTCCCAATTACAATTCAAGAACATTTCAGTTTCCTTTATTCAGGACCATTATTCAGGCTCTTCTGGAAATGTTTTATTCAGGTTGCATTATCTTTTCTCCACAATCTTTGATTTAGAATTCAGCTCTTTAATAATGAGTGGAAATGTGGGTCTGAATGAGAAAAACACCATTTTTGTAAATGATGAATGCTACAGGCACATATTGTCTTAATCTGAAAAAAAAAAATGAAATCCTGAAACATTTTCCTAAACTGCTAAGTTCAATTATTATTGAACTTTGAAAATGAAGAAAAAAGTCAAATCACAATACAATCCAACTTTATTTCTTAAGTATCTGTGATCGCAACTGTGATATTACACATAATACAGAGTAACATCAAAAAAGGGGCTGAAGCATTTTACTGGTGTTCTCTAGGCAAATGCACATCCCAAACTAGACATGCACTGTGAGTATAAGAACAAAGTCCAAAGTATCCTTTTTTGTGTGTGGAAATGGCTGCTATTACTTTTGTTGCTGCTGATAATGAAGAAAAAGGCCTCATTTCTGTGAGACAGCTGTGCTCAGCCCTTACCTAGGCTGTCGTTTACTCTCCTGTTCATACCTGACACCAGTTGGGGCAACCATTTAAGCACTATCATAAGATCTGAGCACCTGGCTGGCGTAGCTCAGTGGATTGAGCTCGGGCTGCAAACCAAAGTGTCGCAGGTTCGATTCCCAGCCAGGGTACATGCCTGGGTTGCAGGCCATAACCCCCAGCAACCGCACATTGACGTCTCTCTCTCTCTCTCTCTCTCTCTCCCTCCCTCCCTCCCTCCCCTCTCTAAAAATAAATAAATAAAATCTTAAAAAAAAAAGATCTGAGCAAAAAAATCTTTCAAAATAAATCAGTCCTGTTTATCGCCATCTCAGGGAGTCCTGACAACAGTGGGGCAACTCATTGTGAGATTTCCTTTTCTAACCATGAAGCAGGCTGTTTTGCTTCAGCTCCATTGTAAACTCAAGTCTAACACATAACTACTTGGACATTCTTAGAAGAGACAGACAAAAACAGAGCCAGTCCTGGAGCATGAGTGCTGTAAATTTGGAGTGCTTTGAGGGTCCAGCTGAGGCAATGGGGAGCTCAGAGCTGAAGGACAGCTGTTAATGGAGGCATGGAAGGACACGATGGACACAGAAGCAATGTTTAGACAAGTGTCTCAGTGGCAAAGCCTGCCAACCCAGAAACGGCTGGCCCAGGAAATAAGGATGCATTAGAACCATCTATTTTTAAATGACCACCATGACAAGAGCTGTTAAGTATTAAACAGGTGTGTGCTCTACGTGATTTCATTTGGATCTCCCAACTTAGTGGTGTCAGTAGAACTAATAACTGAGACAGATAAAGTACCATACTTCCTGCATGGATTAAGATTCTGCATGAAAGCCAAAATAAAGTGCTGCACACCTGCCACATTTGAGAAAACACAGTCATAATTCCTAAGATGCTTATCTAAACTTTCTGCTCTTAAATTCTCAAACGGATCAGCTTGAAAGATTTCAGATAGCTGTAAGTTATAGAAAATCACAAAAACTTATGTGGACATATACCAGTTCCAAATCTCTTACTCAGGTCAGCTTCAAGAGTACATTTTTTCTGACTCCTGCATGTGTGATCTGATAAGATCACTGACATATATTAATTACTATAAAATGAAATGAAACAATGACCTAGAATGAATAAAACATGGGTTTTAAAAAATCCCTTGTTCCAATGTTCTACACTTGAATTTATTGTTGGTAATATTTAAATTTATTTGGTACAGGTTTTAAGTGTACAACTCAATAAAACATCTGCATACCACATCATGAGCCCGTTGCCCCAAGCCAAGTCCCATTTTGTCTCTATTCCCCACCTTTGCCCACTTTCACCTACCGCCCCAGATCCCTTTCCCTTTGATTATCACAACAGTGTTGTCTGTATCTATGTGTTATGTGTGCATGTTTATATATGTGTGCTGTATCCACGTGTTTTATATATATATAAAAAATTTTGCCTAATCCCTTCACTTTCTTTCATCCAGTTCCCCAAATCCCCTCAACTCCAGCAGCTGTCAGTCTGTTCTTTGTATCCATTCCTTTGTAGCTATTTTGTTCATTAGAGTCCACATTTAAGTGAGATCATATGGTATTAGTTAAATTTAAAATTATATACATAAACTCTATTTGGCAGGTGAAATAAAACCTTGAAAACTATATTTTGAAATTTCCCCCCAGAATTTTCTTTCAAAAACATTATCTTTTTCTCCTTTTTTTCCTACTATATAAGTAAGAATGTAATTGAGCTTTTTCTGAAAACAGCTCAGCAATTCAAAAAATCTTCAGTTCTATTCAAGATGTTTTGTTATGCATTATACTGTGTAAAATGATGAATAAAAACCAGTCCCTATCATTAGAAAACTTATTCCATGAGTAGAAATTACATATTTAGAGAAACACAAATATAACATGTAAAGAGTTAAATGCCATTTGAAAAACACAAAATAATTGACAGAATAACAATTTTTAATTTAAATTTTTATGTTTTCAACAATTGAAGGGAATGCATGTCTTGGAAAAATACATAAATTTCAACAGAAATAAAAGGTAAAGTGTTTTCAGAAAAAGAGAATAGTTGAAATAATATTAAAATAAACATAAAATCAAGTTATCTTTGTAGATGAGTTAGGAGGTCAGTTTGCCTGGAACAAAGGATGCATAAATAAAATCCAAAGGACAATACAAATAAGATCATAGAAGCCTTTAGCCATATTAATGAGTATGGACTTTGCTCTGTAACCTGTGGAGAACTGTTGACATGGATATTTTACTCATTTATTTTACTATTTTATTTGACAAGTTATACACAGCAATATAACATTGGAAAATATGATAAATATTACATGATCTTTCACTATGGTTAATATTTTAATATGTCATTTTAAAATAAGTATTTGCAAAATGATACCATACTGAGCACCATGTTACCACTTGCTTTTTAAATTACATATATATGTAATTAACAAAATAATGTGTATTTAATATATAATAAAAGTCCTTACATAACACATTTCCTGTCATTTTCTATTAAACAACTGCATAAATTTTATTTATAAAATATATCTTAATTGCCCTGGCTGATGTAGCTCAGTGGATTGAGCACAGGTTGTGAACTAAAGTGTCACAGGTTCGATTCCCAGTCAGAGTACATGCCTGGGTTGCAGGCCATGACCCCCAGCAACCGCACATTGATGTTTCTCCCTCCCTTCACTCCCTAGATATGAATAAATAAAATCTTTAAAAATATATATATCTTAATTTATTTAACAATTCCTATGTTGTTACACATTTGGATTGCTTTTTATTACTATTGAAAGCAAGTACAACAAAACACAAATATTTAATAAGTATTTTCTAGATACTTTTCATAAAACAGACTACCTGCTCCCTTGGAACTTAACATTTTGGACTTATAATAACATCTTTTTGTACTTGCATCTGTAGCATCAATTTACTTGTATCTTTACAATAAACTCTGAACTCAAAATTTCAATACCAAAAGAATTAAGTGTTTTTAAGGGTAGTGATGTATACCCACAAGCTGTGTAATAGAGTATATTTCTCCCATACCTCTAATAACATAGAATATTATCAAACTTTTGGGGCTTTGTCAAAAATGATGTAAATTAGCTTGAAAATGAAGGACATCTGTAAGAGTGTCAACAAAGATAAAAATAAAAAAATAAGAGATCAAAAAATGATGTAAATTACATACCATTTTTATAATGTATGTTTTTACCTTGCTAATGATTTTGATCATTTTCATTTTTGCTGTTATTGACAGCATATTTGCTGTTTTTGTACATATAAAATACATTTTTATACATTTGACATAAAGATTTTTACTTGTATTTCCTCTTTATATGTACCATTTTATTATAAATTAAGGAAATTGTTTGTTAGGCATATATTTTTTCAAAAAATATCCCAAATTTGTTATATGCACATTTGTTATTAAATTCTGTGGTTAATTTTACTAGAGAGCTTTATGACAATTTTGTCTCTTTGATGATGTTTTTAAATGACATAGTTACTAATGTCAGTCATAGCTACACAATTTATATATATTTTCATCCAGTACTATATCTTTTTACATTTACATTAACCAATTTGTACTGTGTAATTTAGGAATCAAATTTACTTTTCCAAAAGGTGAGCCTCCTTTCTTTACATTAACAAATCCATCATTATTCCTCAATGATTTTTCTCAAATAGTAAGTTCTTCTAAATAAATATCTTCTTTCTCTATAATAGAGGCAAACATTTAAAAAATAGTTCTTTAAAACCATTTTCTCTATAAGCTTCTCCAAATCCCTTAGGAAATGCTATTTAAGATTAAGGTAGTAGCTGCTAGTTTCTTACTGATATAAGAAAATTCTGAAGCTCTCTCCTGTTGTATTATTAAAAGCTGATGATTCCAAAAACCGCTATATTTTTATTTCTAAACATCTTACTTGTTAATTTCCACAACTTACTTCATTTTCTTATATGAATACATTGGCCACCTTTTAATGGGTTATAGCTAGAAAAGGAGATGATAGCTACATACAGATCGGATTTCTACCTGTATTTTAAATTCCATGCTATCTGGGTGATCCCTGAGACAAAACAAACACTTCTACCTTCCCATTAAACAGAAATGTGAGCAGGGGTCTACCACAGCTAAGTCATGTCCTTGGAGGAGCAATTAATAGTAATGCCCCAGATCTCACACTAATAGAAAGTAAAATAATTCACAGATGAGGAATGATACCATCAGAACCAGGCTGGGCAAATGAAGGCACGGGAAACTGGTCACCCTTTTCTTCTTTTTTTTTTAACATCCAAATGATAAGAGTATTTTTTTTTCTCAATAAGGTTTTGAGGTAAAGACTTCCAAATTGTATCAAAACATGTTGCTAATTTAGGAAGAATTCAAATTTCTGGGCCTAAACTACTAAATATAGCCCAGGAGCCATATTGCAGCAGGGGAATAGGTCAGTTACTGGACACTTTTCAAACTAAATACACTGCCTTCTCCAAGACACATACACACACACCCCCCTCATATAGTGAAGATCTTTTTATGCCTCTCATTTGCTTTTAAAACCACTAGAGTCAGCCATTGTTTCTGATAGAAGCAGGTCAAATTTCTGTGGTGTTTTGAGAATTATTTTTGTATTAATTGAGACTGAGAAACACCTTTACATTAACTGAGAGTTTAATCATGCAATCATTCAATAAAGATTGCAAGCAGGACAGTGACATAAGTCTTTCCTTTAGATTCAAAACTCTTATGACAGTATTCAAAATGCATGAGAGGAGGGCAGGTCTAGAGTCATGGAAGTAAGTTAATATCCAACTCATGTGTGCTTATTTCTCAAAAAAAGTTCAAGTGGGCATTAAACAACCAGAACTCTGTGGCTAACCATTGATTACTCTGTGAATTATCTAGTTAAAACACAGAGTCTTAATTGTTATACTTAATAATTGTGCTATTTATAATCTGAGTTGTTTACTGTCTGAGGTTTAATGCTCTGAGAATTTATTAAATTGGGTAACTCTTCTCTTGGATGAAAGCAATAACCTTCAATGGAATACTAACTACCTCTGAGACTTGTGTTGAACTCAGACTTTCATTGTCATAGGCAGAAGTGATTGATTTTATGCTGGGTGAACTGGTTCTTAATACATATGCCCACAGGGATAATGTCATTTTAATAAGATGCTTCTGTAAGCCACATCCCACTTAAAACAGAAGGTTCTCCCTTTGTCTTCATAAGCAAAAACTGAAGGAGTTCTGTTCACCCTTAAGTTCACAGTAAGCAACTATGAAGTAATGTAATATCATCTTTAGTCTGCAAGATATCTCTTTGCCAGTTCAACCACCTATTTTTTTAAGTTATAGCTTTCCTAGCTATACATACAAAAATGTATACTTGAATAGTACATCCAAGTTTAATATTCTTGAAAACCACTAATTAGTATACCTACATCTGCTTCTACTGTTCCTTCAACTATTGTTCTCTTGATTTTATGATCCATTGTTTTGCTCTGTTACCACTATGACACAACTAAAAAAAAGTATTCAAATAATTGGAAATTGTGTAGGGAAACTAATAAAATGAACAACTTTATTGCAAAGATCAAGGTAAACAATACAAAGTCTTTTAAAAACATGAAACCATCAATTAATCTGAACAGTTGAAATCCGAGCGAAGACCCACAGATTTTCCCCAATGGAGTATAAACACTCAGTGTTGCTCAAGACTGGCAACTAAGTTGTGGGAAAACTGTTTACATATCTGTTTCTACCCTTGCTTATATGTTATCCTTCAAAATTTCTAATTTGGGTGTATGTTTTCTGACTTGTGTAATATACTAATATCATATGTTAAAATGTTTATGAATACCAAATGTTCATATATTTGGGCCTAAACAATATATATAACAATGTTAAAATTATATAGCCAAAGTTACCACTCATTGTCCTTACTGTGCAGTATCTAGTTTACAAAACCTGCAAAATAGCTTACTTTAGTGGCATTTATATAATTATTTTTTTTTAAATAGTTGTTTCAACTTTTCAAGCTCTGGCTGGTATAGTCCTTTAAAAATAATTTTTACAAACTTCAATTTCTTTCAACCTTCTTGTGGTAACCCTATGTACTTTACATGGTACACAGATAAACATTTTTGAAATGTTTAAAAAATTACTAAGTATGTATTAACTCTATTGTCAGTGTAAAAATAGAGCTAACACACAGACTCCATGGAATTAGGTGGTGCCATGGAATAAGGACTTGGCTGCCAGGCTGCCATGCCCAAGGAAAAGTCCATCCTGAATGTAGACTGACCTGACCCCATAATCTACAAGCCCCACTTTACCTATTTCCTTCTGGAACATATGGTCCCCTGGAACTATCTCCCAGGCTTCACCCCTGAGAACCAGTGTAACCCCCCAGACCAGCCTGCATTTCCACCACCCTGAGGCAACCTTCCCAGATTCCAATATCCATAAGAAGACACCCCTCCACAAGCAGAGAAAGTCTGTGGGAGGCAGCCCTCAGAACTAGCCTTTCATCGAGGACCTTGTTATGGAGTCATCCAAGTTTCCTACAGCCCATCCTGCTGATCCCACCAGCCAACACTGGCCATACCCCCCTTTGCTGGCCATTGTGGAGGCAGAATGAAAGAAGCAGAAGGCATCTCAGAGGGAAGCAGAGGGAGAAGAAGAGGAGAAAAATGGTGAATCTTGAGAGGAGATGAAGACTGTCAGGGAACATACAGAGAGGAACTCAGTAAGGTGACTTACCACTTGGGAAAGATGATCTTGAAAGAAGAGATAGACCAGTTGTTAACTATCTGGAGGAACACCCGCTCCCTGCCTGTCCAGACACATTCTCATACCTCCTTTAACCCAGGACACCTAAGCCTTCTTCTCTGCACCTACAGTAGAACCACCTTGAGCCAATTACTGTCCACAGCCCATTAGGAGTGAGACTGGAAGCCCAGGTCTGTGTGTGTGTGTGTGTGTGTGTGTGTGTGTGTGTGTGTGTCCTTTATGAAATGCTAGAGGTAACACAGACCAATAAGAGGTGAAAAAGTTGCCTCAGGTATAGATGGGATGAGGTTTGAGAGGCATCTGTCAGCAGAGAACTCAAGGTTATTTTCCATGTATCCTGAAGATTTCAGCAAGATCATTCTATGTAGGCAGAGAAAACTCAAGAAAAAAACCTCTCTTCTAATTACACCTACCCTCTCCATGACTGACGTTACCCCTGCTGTTTCAGGGCACTGAAGCTGGGGTCACTGTCCTCAAGGCATTTTCTTCCCTGAGCTAGCGAGGACTGATCATCTCTTGGGGGAGCAGGGAGGCAGCACATAGGCAGGGTTGGCTTCATTCCCTACGTGGAGAGGGAGCCAAGACATCTGCAGTCCTACTGTTAGAGGACGTGGACGTTCTTCTCCATGATGAGGAGGGTTCGTGCTCTCATCCAAAGGCCTCACTGCACAGGATCGACCCAGTTTGGACTCCAGAACTCACAGTTAATGTTTGTGCCCTCTCCCAGCCCCTCACTTCCCACATAAATGTCCTTAGAAAAGAGTGAGAAGAAATGAACCTGGCACTTTTTGGTCAGGCCAGTCACCTCTCTGGACCAATGAGTGGGTGAGAGTGAGAAACAGCCAGGCAGGCAGGGAGGATCTGGGACTCTGTACTCACTTGGGCACACCTCCTCATCTCACATTTGGCAGCTTCCCTTGCACCTGAGACTCCTGCTTCTCTGACTGTAGCAGGAGCAAGCTCTAGCTCAGCTCCTGGTGGGAAAGATACTATGACCTCTAGCTCATACTGTCATTTACTTCTTGTGACTCCCAAGCTTCAGAGCCCCTTGTTCCAGCCTTTGGCTTCCCCAGAAGCCCTGGTTGAGAGTGGAAATGTCATCTATACAAAATGCCAGCTCACTGTCCACCTCCAGGCAAAATCAACTTGACTTTTATTTTCTAGCACCAACCCAGGTCCTGGACAGAACCAAGCTTTCAGGTTTACTTGAATGGGAACAAGAGGCCAAGCTACAAGGTCCCAGCTACCAGGTCCTTCCCATATGTCTGTCTTCCCCACTACACTCTCCAAAGAATGTAATTTGTTGGGATACACCTTGAAGTGTGAGTAACATAGGATACATATATACATATATAAAGTACATACACATACACAAACATACATATATAAATTGGGGAGGGAGGTTTTCCTGTGCAGACCCTGGCATCTCTTTGGATTATGTGTGTGATAACAATGTGGAGGGGAACTCTACTTAGAATTAAAGATTGAATCTGCTTCCCCCTCTTACTTCTATTACTGTCACTATTCAAGTAAAAGTAAAATAAAACTGAAAAAAAAGTGGATTTAAAGTGTGTGTGTGAACAGACAGAGAGAAAAGAGGAAGGAAAAGAGAATATCCAAACACACAGGGCACTCAGACAAGGCAAAAATTATAAAGGCATCTTTTTTCTTGCTGTCAGATTTGAACTGAAATGTTGACTCTTCTTGGGTCTGGAGCCTGCTGGCCTTCACAATGCAATTATGCCATCAGCCCTCCTGGTTCTACAGCCTGCTAAATCACCCTGCAGATTTTGGGACTTGCCAGCCTCCATAATCATGTAAGATGGTTCCTTAATTCCTTGTAATGAACCTGTTCTTCTTTCTATAGATAGATAAGTGAAAAGAGAGACAGGGAAAGAGAAAGAAAGAAGCAAAAATGTTAGAAACAAAATTTTTATTGTACTGATGCCATTTTATACACACACATACACACACACACACACACAGACACACACACACACACTATCCGGTTTCTCCACAGTACCAAAGTAATATGTTGTTATAGAAGAAGACTGAAGACAACATCCTCATCCTAATGTGAGGACTAGGAGAACAGCTCGGGTTTCACATGTTCTCTAATGACAGAAGCAAGCCTTTTTAAAAAAAATGTTATCTCCCAGTATGATATGATGACTTCAATAATACCTACACATTTTTTATAAACCGTTAAACTGAAAAAAAGTTATTATTGAGGCAGCAAAATGTTGTCAGTATCATTAACACTTGTATTTTTAATTTTTTTCTCACCAAATAATTTGCTTCTAATCATGAATGTGCACTTTAATAGAGCTATACAGACTAGTGTTAAGATGGCACATTTACCATAAAATGAGCAGTACCATAAAATCAATGGCAGCTAGTCATACAGCCTTTTTCAATTTCCCTTGCACATGGTGCACAGCCCGTGGTTCAGTGGATAATCCAATTGTAAACAGTGACTCACTGTTAACAACTCTAGGAAATAGGATTTGCAACTTCTAATTTTCAAGTAAACCTATTTCATTTTTGTCCTGAAAATAAAAACAACATGTTCAGAGATTTAGCTTTTCAGCTTTCAGAGCTCCCCAGAAACAAAAATGTTGGAAACAAATTTTTATTGTACTAATGCCAAATAGAAACCATTGAGTGTGCATTCCTAATATCTTTCAATAGTTTCATACCAGAAAAAAGAATCCGAAAGTGTAATAGATTTAAATTCAATAAAATAAAACTTAAAAATTTGAATACAAAAAAATCAGTTGAACTTCTAGAAACTCAAAACCTTGGCAGTATCCTCTACTCAATGTAATCAGAAGATAACTAAAAAGTTTATGTATCATTAGAAAGCTTTGTTTCCATTACAAAAGTTTTGGGTGAGATTTTAGGGATCTGATTTGTCTTAGAACACAGTTAAATTGAATCAATGATCTTGGAATTTTTGTAAATTATTTACTGAACCATTCTAAAACCTATTTTCCTCTGTCTTATCTGCAAACTTACTTAGTAGGCATTGCCCAAATCAAAACCTATACCTCTGCACTGAGTTAAAAACTCTTTTCTGCTCCCTGTTCCAAAGAACAGAGGATGGCAACTTTTACTCTGTTTTTAGAACACAAAAGGCCACTGTGTTGGGCCACAGGGTGCCAGTCAATAATACTCGTGCCTGGCATTTTAAAAAATGTCCATTCTTGAACCCTATACCCAGAGATTTCTCCAATTGATCTGGGTTGGAAACTGCTAATCTGTGTTTTTTAAGCTCTCCACATATTTAGGATACAGCTATAGTGAGAAACACTGGCCTGGATTAATAAAGTAAGGAATACGCCAACAGGAAGCCTGAGGCCATGTAACTGGGATTTAGAACCATAATATTGATTGTCCAAACTGGTAGCAAAAAAACTGGATTGATTCCAAGTAGCAAATAAGATCAATCAAGAGACAGAATAAAGTTAATAGACAGGAAGGTCAACATTGCATACTGGACAAGTTTTGTGGAACAGTTTTTACAATGTGATCATTAGCAGAAAGTATATTGAAGTAACCTGAATGAGACATTTCAGGCTGAAAAAAACTTTGAATAAATGTCTTCCTAGCTCCTTCTGTGGGAATCTGGTTTCCTGTCCAAAGAAATTATACTGTTCTGACGTTGCGAGTCACCTATTTCCATTGAACTCATTAATGGTCAACAAACCTGCTCACATCATTCTGATATGGGTACATACTATCTAACATGAGATTGGAGAAAGTTTGTGTCTTTTATAAGTTTATGGTAGAAAGCAGTTAAAAATCAGAGTTCCATGTCCATGGATCAACCAATACCACCCACATTATAAATTTGTATTTTTATAACTATGTACTCTTGCTAGATTTTGGAAACCACTAGAATTTATTTATTAATGTTTTATTCTGTATTAGTTATATCTGGTAGGCTCTAGGCATTCAGAAAAAGTTATATTCCTTATCAGAGATCTCACATTCTCATAAACTAGATAGAAAGTTACACAACAATTAAAAATTACTTGTGACACTGCATAATTAGTGATATGCTAAAAGATAAGAGAAGATGTTGGAAGGGTGGGCACAAAAGAATTCAACAATTGTGATTGGGAGTGGACTACTGAGGACCATCAAAACACCGTTGAGAGGAAGTTATATTTATGGTAATTCTTGAGGCATAGAGGGGAAGGGTTATGTCACTATAGTGCAAAGACACAGGAAACTCCAAGGACATGAATTAAGGAATGTGCCAAGTAGGAGTTGTGTATGTAGAGCATGACATGGGAAAGATGGGATCAGAAAAGTTTATGCCCCCCTAAATTTTTTCCATCCAAGATAGTTTATCTTGAAGGTAATGAAGAATCACTTGAAGATTTCACACAAGCATGTGAGTAATCAGATCTTTAAGAATAAAAAATATTATATGACAGACAGAAACATTAATTATAACATAAAATAATACAGTTGAAAATTATACTAAACAGAACTCTGATAGCTAAGATGGAGCCTGTGAGTATGGATTTAACAGAATTCATGGAGGCATTTAGGAATTGACAGGATTTAGTGAAGAGTAGGAATAAAGGGGGCTAGAATAATGTAGGATGACTCCCAGTTTGGGGTAATGAAACCCAATGAAACTGAAATGCCATTTACTAAGGAGATAAAATAAAATAATTAATTTAGGACATAGAAATTATGGGTGCACTCGTGTACAAGCTGAATTTAAAACTTCGAGGTACCATATTTTATCAACTCTTATTTGCATATTTTGTAACATTTTAACATATCTAACAGAATATGTTATAATTTCACTGGCATAAAATTTTCTTTGTTGTGCATGAGATAGTCATCTATTAAATTGAAAGAATCACTATGAGACATTTTAGAACTATATTTTGTTTTTTTTTACATTTATGTGCTTGAGATATAGATTGTGGCATCATCAAATTATATTTGCTTGCCCTGGTTGATGTGGCTCATTTGGTTGGGTTATTGTCCCATACACCAAAGTGTTGTGTGTCCAATTCCTAGTCAGGTTATATACCTGGAGGTGGCAGGTTCATATCCCAGTCAGAGTGTATACAGAAGGCAGCCAATCAGTGTTTCTCTCACATCAATGTACCCAGCTCTCTCTCCCTCCCCCCACCACCACCCTTTTTTTCTCTTTGAAAGCAATGATAAAAATGTCTTCAGATGAGGATAGAAAATAATAATAATAAAATTATATTGCCTTATGATAGCCATGGGCCTTCTCAGAAATGGTTTCCAACCTTTGCTTTCTAATGTAAAGGAGACCATAGAAGCAGTTGATGGTAACATCGAGGTGACAGAAAATTTGGCAGAGTCTCCACCATTGGCAACAGATATATTTTTGAGAAATTAGTGCTTTAGATAAAAAACACAAAAAACACAAAAACATAGGGTATGGTGCAGGCTATAGGCCCAAAAAGGAGGCTATGAAAGATAGTTCAGAAAAGTAGACAGAAAATAATGAAGCCAAGAGAAAAAAGCATTTCAATGTGAAGAAAACAAAATAGTCAACTCTACTACCAAACAGTACTCAGAAATTAATTCTAGAAGAACTATAATTTATGCATTCAATTTTGCATTTAGAAGTTTTAGCAATTTTGGCAAAAGCAGTTTCATTGATTTCCAAGGAACTAGAATTCCACTAAGTATGGTGAGCTATGTGCAGGTAGCATGAGTAACAGATGAGGGATATTCTCTTAAGAAGCTTATTGTTAATGGACAGAACAATATGGTGTGATACTTAAAAGAATATACAAAAATTAAATGAGTTCTGGGTTTATTGACTATTTTAGCTTAGAGGGATGGAAATATTTTGAGAGGAATAGATATAGAAAGGACTGGTGAAGTTACAAGATTCAGCCATGATACCTAATGGACTGAAGTCCCTGAGAAATGGGGATGATGGAATCCACAGCAAAGGGGGAGGACTTTTCTTAACAGAAGAAAAAATGACTGCTGTTTCTGAAAAGGCAAGGAAAAAAGGTAAGAGTGGATATGTTGCAGGGTAAAGTTTAAGAAACTAGACTTCTCCTAGTCCAGTGTGTTTTCTCTATAAATTCCAAAACACTGTCATCTTCTGAGAATCAACAAATAGGAATAGATTAGGAAATTAAGGAGAGTTGTGGGAGCTTATAATAATAATGCATGGAAGAGAGACTGAAGGAAAGCTTAAAGGATTTCCAAGAAAATTTATGTGCCTAGTTGAAGCTAGAGACTCTGACTGTGCTCTCCCCCACCTACCCTAGTTCTGTGATTTCCTTTAGTAGTGCTCAGTTGCTAGACATAATAAACAGATAACCTGCACTGACAATGGGACTGTAAATTGCAGGTATAAAGAAAGACACGGGGACAAAGCTGTCGAGGTCAGTGAGAAGAGGAACTAGAGTGAGGTTTTTTGTTTTCAGGCTTAACTACAGAAACAAATAAAGCCAAGGTAGAAAAATAGAAGACTGAAGAATCAAGGAACTAAAAGTTATCACAAATTTAATACATGAAGAAAGGGAGTTGCAAATGGGGAAGGTATATTCAGGTAGTGGACTGTTGGAGTTTACTACTGCATATATACAGCGGTTATTTTATTTTGTACCCTTATCTCTCACTACTATGCCTGGCACTTAATAAATGTTTCTCAAATTAAACTTATTCTGAGATAAACATAAAAATGTTTTAATTGAGAGATGAACCATATAGTTGTCTATTTTGTAAAATACTTTGCTCATATATAGACAGAGCATAAAGGTCTTTTATCCAAAGCTAGTAAACCATTCAAAAGCAATACTGAGCACTAAGCCTTCAATTTCAAGCTAAAACTCAGAGGATACGATTCAAATGCCGTGCTTCAGCCAGTGAAATCTAATTTTAAAACTAGATGAGTCATCCCATCCATGGGATATTTTAGGTAAAGATTGTTTTGTATGAAGAGATTTCCTATCAGAGTCTAAAACTAACACAGGGGAAACATAGCAAATTATACATAATTTCTATTTTTGGCTTTCTTCCACCAAAAAGAATGTTTTCTTACTCTACTGGAGAAACTGATCCCAGGGATGCATATGTTGACAATCACTTGTAACAATATCTACTATTCTCATTTTAGAGGAAAAAAGTCCTCAGAGATCACTAATCCAAGCACTTCATTATACGGCATAAAAAGCGAATACTAAAGAAAGGTTAAGTGATGTGTTTCCAAGGTCACATGGAGAGTAAGCAGCTGCACTGTAACCAGGACCAAACTCCTGCACTTACAGTGAAAATCACTGAAATATTAAAGACCTTACTTATGTAAGTCTGCAAAGCAGGGAAATTGAGTGAAGCAACCATGACTTCAATAGAAGCAATTGCTCTCCATCTACCCTTTACAAGGGTATTGTGGGCTACAAATCCTTCTTGTGCATTCTTTTGTTTTGTTGCAAATGAGCAATAGAATGATTTGAATATGTAATAACACACACACACAGAAACAAGGAGAGGGAAACAGAGAAGTGTGACAAAGAGAAGAAGAAAGATGAAAATGTGTAATTCACAAACAGAAGTTTCTCTCCCTCCCCGAATAATTAGAAATAGGCTATATCCACCTAGCTTTTTTTCTCAATCTCTGATGTGTTTGCCTAAAACAGTAATTAGCTATATATTCCATTTTTGTTGAGATATACTGTATGTCAAGTATAATGCAATTCTGGTCTCAAGAGGGAAATGGATAATCAGGAGGATATTTTTCAGTGTCTGCTCTCTGTAAAGATTTACTGAGTTGTCTCTAATGTACTCTGACAGCCTCTGCATTAAAATTAGAGGAAAGTAGACATCAATATTGTCAAGCTAAAAAAAACCCTCTCTTCTTTTGTTTTCATTCTACTAAAATAAATCAGGTCCATATCTTTTAATATTTTATTAGAATTGTTCATTTCTGAAGGTCAAGAACAAAAGAACTTTCCAAAATTTAAAAAAGATTCCAAAAAGGTGGCAGCTAATTGATAGTCTCCAGGCACCAGCAAAAGTCTGGAGCAAGAGCTTAAAAGCCATATTACTTTTCATGCTGAAGTTGCTGGTGTTATTTAACAATGCAACTTAACTTCAGTGTGTCCTGTATTAGTTATTTGTTTGCAAACAACAGAAACCCATTCTAGATAGCTTAAATAAAAAGGCATTATTGGAAATATATCAGGACATTACCAAGTGGATGGAATTGTTGAAAACCAGGATTAAAATCAGAGCAAGAACCCAGACTTGGAACTGCTTTTCTACAATGGAAGAACTATTGGAATAAATAAACACAAGCTATTTCTTCCATTCTGTTTAATTCCACTTCAGATTTATATTCTTAGCAGAGAGAATCTATTTGGCTGAAGTTATTTTCACTTGTAGTCTTGACATTACCTGAGTACCAAGATGTGGGGACCGTTCAGCTTCGGTAAATCAAAACAGTATAAAATGATTAACCCCACCTTCCAGGCTACATACAATGGGAGGGAGATCATTTTTTCAGAAGAAAATCAGGGTACTGATAAGAAATGGAAATTGATGTAGGCAGTCAAAATATAAACACTGTCTACCTAAAGTCAATATTCTTAGTGTTATTTGAAAGAAACAAATAAGTACTATACCTTAATGCAAATACGCTTTTAAGAAAATGTACATTATTAAAATGTCCCAAAATCTAGAGAGCAGAGAATACACTGGGAATCTGTGACAAGTGCCCTCTGTGAGTGATAGTGTTTATGAATGTCTTCTGCTTACCAGTGGCACTGTGAGTTCCTTGATGGCCAACAATTTATTTCTTCCTTCTAGAGCCACAGATAAAGCTTTACATGGATAGGTCTGGGAAGTCACCATAAGGCTAATGTAGCAGCAGTCAGTCAGTTATGCCCTGAGGAAAAGGAGAGAAATAGGGAAATAACCTCAGAAATTATTTAATATATGCTCCAAAGTAACTCTCTCTCTCTCTCTCTCTCTCTCTCTCTCTCTCTCTCTCTCTCTCTCTATATATATATATATATATATATATATATATATATATATATGTATATCCTGAAAATTATTCCTGACAGCATGAACACCTGAGAGAAATCTGCATCTGACAGTTCTGATCTGACAACCATAAACATTAAACTCAAATAACATGTAATGTTGCAGGAGTCTCCTTTATCTGCATTCATAAAGTACTGTCTTGAGCAAAAATAAGCAACCAAAAGTAGATGCAAATGATTTCAATTTAATGCAATGACTAATAAAATAATGCTTAACACTGAGCAAATCTCTAAATTCCACCTCAGTGGTTACAACAACTTTTAAAATTCCTGAATAAATACTTTAATACAGTTAAATTTTAGATAATGTCAACATTTTCTTTTATATGCATTGTGTGTTGTGAGAAACGTATTCTTAGATTAATAATAAAACTCAATGAACAAGTTGAAATAACTCCAAAAAGTTAAATCATTGTATTTATGAACCAAGATGATATTTTAACACAATTGCTAAAGAATGTAACATACAGTTGTAAAACATATGTCTTAGAAAGGTAATTGAGAAGCATTTTAGTTCAAACTCTTTATTTCATGAGATTATCAATGCTCAAACAGCCTACATTGCACGAGTGAAAATAGAAAAACAAGTCAATACAGAACACAGGATTGAATCTGGCCAATTTCCAGCATGCTCCTGAATATTGGCAACATCTGATTTTTAAAAAAATGATAGGAATGCTGATACATTATTTATCTACTTTTGACATTTCCCTTTAGGGCCAGAAAAAAAAATGGTCATCTTGAGCATTAATTCTTGCCCTTTTGTTGCCAGAGTTGCCAATTTCCGAACATATAATAGAAAATTTACTGCTGTATATTGGGTCTTAAGGATCTTTATTGGCATTCCTCTTCTTCCTCCCTCAGTATAATTGTAGGTCTTCACAGAGAACAAACGAGTAGCTCAGACGAGTAATATGTCAAAGAAATATGGCAGTGAATTCTCACAAACTGGAATAACAGTGAGAAAAGTGTGTTTTCATAAAGAATATCTTAACAATAGATAAATTTATATAGACAAAATCATATACGTATTTTATTTTGTTAGCAAAACATACACAGAGAATCAGAGTTTTAGGATTAAAGGAACTATACAGATAAATTAGGTTTTTTTCCAAGTACAATATGATCATCTTAAATAGGAAAACATTACTCTTTTTTAATAGCAGTTACTTACACATCAAAAAAAAGTATAATCGCAACATCAAACTCCTTATTTCTCAGGTATTTTCATTAAGAAAAGCTAAAGGTATGAATTTGTTTGGCTTTGGTTTGAGTTCTCCTGTTTTGTTTTTTCAAAGCTTATTCTAGAATGTTAATAATTTTTCGACATAGATGAAGGTAATATTTATGCACTTTACTACTTTTGGACTTTCTCTATGTACTTGAAAACTGTTATTAGATTTCTCATGCTTTTATGCATATTACATACATTGACTTCCCTACCTACTCATTCTGTCTAACTCTGATCACCTTTAAGCTCAAATATTCCCTCCTTAGCCAGGTGACCTGCCCATGCTAGCCAAGCACTCTCTCATGTGTAACTGCATTACACTATGTCTAACCCACAGCCCACGGGCCACGGGCTGCCCAGGATGGCTATGAATGTGGCCCGACACAAAATCATAAGTTTACTTAAAACCTTTTTTTTGCTCATCAGTTTTTGTTAGTGTTTGTGTATTTATTGTATGGCCCAAGACAACTCTTCTTCCAGTGTGACCCAGAGATGCCAAGAGGTTGGACACCTCTAGACCAACAATATTTGTCTCATTATTTTATACTTTGTTGTCAAGACCATCTCTTCCACTTCCAACAGTACCAAATGCAGATGTGCAATCATCGCATGGAGAAAAATTTTAATTATGGGTATAATTCCCCACTCAAGCTTGCTGAGGAATGAGAATCTATATTTTTTAAAAGTCTTCAGTCAAACTCAATGTTCATCTATAGTTAAGGGTAACCACATTAAACTGTAAACTTCTCAATGTCAAAGAGGGTTTTTTTTTTCATTTATTTACTTACAATTTGTTGATTTAAATATGGTACATGATGGGAATGGAACAATAGTTAGGGAAAATATCAATAAGGTGATGGTGAAGACATCAATACACAGAGCAGAATAAATTGACCTGGAAGCATTAATCAAGCTTCAATCAACAACCCATGGAGGCCTGCTTAGACCTGATCTTTAAGTGAGGTTTAGGTGAAGAACGTTAGTAGGACCATCAGTTCTAGCAGCGCAAACTGCTTCGTGTATGCAGGCATAAATCTACATTAACATAAAGAAGAAATGCTTCCTGCCATGGAATCCAAGCTCTTGGTTAAGCCGGCACCATAAGAGCAGAAGCTTCTAATGCTCCAAAGGAACTGTAAACTTTTTATTAACAAAAAACTCAGTTGTGCATTTAAATATTTTCAGGTTGTTATGAGAATATTTCCATGTGATTTTAAAAACAGACCTAATTTTTAACAGGTCATTTTTTTTATGGAGTCCCATGTCTCTTTCTCTGTAAGACCATATAATTCTGTCTTCTTTAAAATAGTTTCCTCAAACCAAACATTCTAAATACCTTATTCCACATAATTTGGATAAATGTATCAGGCACACAGGAAGTGTTCAGTTCACTGAATAATGAGTCACTCTCGGAACTAAAATATAAGAGAAGTTTTCCTGCACCAAGGACAGGCGTTCATTCTGAGTGAAGCATGAGTGAGTGCCTGCAGACCTCTCCTTCCCTTCACAAGCCATTATTCACACAGAAAACTGTTCCTCCTCTCTTAATATTTCCTGCCTTTTATGGATAAGAGATTGTGTGGTTCAGCAGGTAATAGAAACTCAAGCGTTCAGAGTCAATTTTAATATATAATTCCAATAAGATATAATTTGGTAGTAAAATGTTAGCACTGTAAAGGCGCAGACATTATTGTAACCATTTCTGTACCTCCAATTCCTAGAACAATGTCTGATAGAAAATAGACACATGAAAATGCTTGTTAAATAAACCAATGAATTAATGATATTAGGTCTACTCTTCCATAAAGTGCATAAAGCAAAGTATAGCAAATGTGGGTTAGTCTTCCTGTGTTATAAAATAATTACTTTTTCATTCAAAAACTTAGACTTGAGAATCCAAAATACCATATCTCCAAGTTCAAAAAGCTGCAGTCAACCAAAGTAGTAACTTGAGACTATCAGTCAACACTCTTCCCCTTCCTGTAAAGCCTGAGATAAAGTACCTTTGAAAATAATCCAAAGTAGAGTAAAGAAAGACGCAGAGGAATGGTGTGTTTCTATCCAGTAAGCCAGCAACAGTAATGGAATAAAGAAAATCACAAGATCATCCAAAAACAGAAATAGTACATTTTAGCTGGTAGAAAAAAATGCGTTCTCTTCTACTATTGATCTGTTTATGATATGTGGGATTAAGTTTCCTATCATCAAAGCAGGTAATAGACTATCAGAGACTCAGAAACCACAAAATTTATATCCCAAATCATTCATAACTTAGAAAATATTCTCATGACAGGTATTGTAGAACCTCTCATTTGATGCCTTCTTAATTTTTGCTGGATACAAAATCATTAATAAAATATACCTTGACAAGCATGTCAGAGGTCTCAATGCCTTTGATGTTGTTATTAATAGCTAGAGAAATTCAGAGCCTCTTATTCTCTCTCATTGTTTGTATCTGATGTCAATTCAGTCGGAGTGATTTGTTTAAAATATGTAATTGAATAGTCACCTCAAGAACTAATGTGGAATATACAATCCCAGCCTGCCTCATTTCAAGTGAAATACAAGAGGGAATTGCATATCAATGTAAAATGACTATAAATCAAAATCTATTCCAGTTTCTAAGGTAGTGTAAAAGCCAAACATGTTCAAAACCATAGTTCAGCTGTCATAATCTCTTACATATACCACTGACCCTCCTTGAGCACTTCTGTCATGTAAGTGAATGAATCAGGGGAAGCAACATTAAACCACATGGCATTACTGAGAGTGAGATGCTTGAGAGTAATTTAGCTCACGTGGGTAAATCCTTAACTACAAGTCAAAGTCACACTTACCGAGACACAGATTACTTGTGCTATATATGTACATATACTGACATAAACACATTCACTATGTAGACCATACAGTCATTAAATATTCCATGCCTGTGCTTACAAATTGTTTTCAATCAATATTGAACTCGATGCTCAGTGTTTTCGAGAAACAGTTGAAAGATTTTGTTGTATTTCCTAAAGCCATATTTTCTGATTAAGAATGCATATTTTCTCTTGGTATTTTTATATTTATTATTAATAGCAGCTGCTAACCTGATTGCTCAGCTGCCTACATCTCCAAAATGAATTGTTCTGTGAAGATTGTGACTTCTAATGTTAAGCCTGAGGTAGGAAGTGGGCTTGAATCCAAAATCAGGTTAGTCACCAATGCTAGGGATTGGTGCTAGGGATGAAAACAAGTCTGTCTGGAAGGCCTGTTAAAGAACAACCTGCCATTGGACGTTATGGGGACTTGTAAACTAGAAAGAACTAGATGATATTTATTAGGCTCCATTTACAATCTGTTACTGAATTTCCAATGAAGTGTTGGCATTGGTTCCATGGACAATAACTATTTTATCATTGCTCCTTCCAAATGTATAAAAAGATTAGATTGTTATCTTAAAAGCTTTATAGCTATTTCAGAATTTCTTATGCTTGTGGATGAAGGAGGTAGTGAGGTTGAGATATAAACATACCTGTTCAGGGCTTCAAACAACAGTCTAGGAACTGTAGTGCAAGTGGGTGGACCATATTCCACCTCCAAGGCTTCCTCTTAATGAATATCTCCTAAACTCTACAAGTTTTGGGACATGAGAAGAAAATCACTCATTTTACAACTGAGGAAAAATTGATTCCTTAAAGGGTTTGAAACATTTTAACAATCATTTCTATTACCCAATACAAAGACTGAAAATATGAAGTCCTTGCCTCCATTTAAAATTTTACTGATAATTTTCTGGGTGACTTACACTGTATCACAATTTTTTACTTATAAGAATTCCAGGTTAGGTAATAAAAGCTAAAAATAAACGCCCTGCATATAGTAATTGCTGAGTTTCTTTAAAAAATCATGTATTAAAATATGATTTCAAATTATTTGGTCTTTAACAAATGACTGATCAGTAAATGCTTTTAACCCCATATATGTGGATAAGGCACTGTAATATATGAAGAATAACATGTTTTAAATAATACATAGTCCTTGACTTCACAAATTTTACAATTTATATAGCAAAGCCAAGTTTTCAATGGTTGCATTCATGTTTCCAGAGTTACTTATAGACTGAGCACAAAAAAAAACCTTATGGCTACCCCTCACACTTATGAACAAGAGGCTGGGTCACTACTAAGGAACCTTCGTGCACCTTGGCTTTGTTTCTTGAGAAATATAATACCAGGCAGATAGTTTATTACATCCCCCAAGCTCTTTTAAGCTCTTAAATTAGAAATAGGATCAATTAGCTAAAAGCCATAAGAAAAACATTACTCTAATTGCCATATAAAACCTGGGAAATATTTCTTCCCATCACTAAAACCAGGCAATTTAGTATATTCCACCCCATGATTTCGTTCTGAGTTTCTTATGACTCCGAGGTGGACCCCGTTGCCTGGGATGAAAAAAGCACGCTAGTGATTCTGGTCCCAGCACGTCTTCAGCCACATGCCCTGCTCTCAGCTGCTTCTACAGGCATCATCACTTCTCTCAAATAGGGGGACTCCTCTCATATTCACTCTAAAACAACGACAATAACAAAAGCCATTCACAAAACAACTTCTAAGATCTGCCACTAAACGCTACCTTTTAGGACTCATTCACAAAATTTGGTTCTGTCTCTGACTGGTGGGTAGATTTTTGAATTCCCTATTATTACAACCAGTGCCAAATTAGAGGCCAGCTCCACCACAAAAGAGGAGGGAAAAGGAAATATTTGTCTGCTATCATAAACTGTTTCCCCTGAAAAAAATCACTTAAGTGGGGACCATTTAAAAAATATATAAAGAGGTATAATCAGAAATAATGAAAATGGAAGGTGTTAGGGAGCTACTTAGGTGAGTATAACTTTTTTCAAGAGCATTTATATAAGGTTGGAAAATGTGTATAAGTATCCTTTGCTTCTGTCAACTACTTAATTATACATCATCAAATCCTTTAAGATTCCCAGGGTACCTAAAAAACCTAAGCCTGTGAGATATAAGAAGATATGTAAGATACAAAATTTAATATAAGAATTCATACATCTCAATGAAAGGACTACATTCCTGTGAGAAAGAGATTGAGGGATTGAAGTGTGAGGAAGGTGACCGTGAAAGTGCTACATGTCTGTTGTGTTCTCACTGATGAGTAAGGGAAAGTCCTATGAAGAACAAAAAATTGCTGCAAAGAGAATATCTAATAGGATAGATGTTCCTTACTTGACAGCCAAATTATAGGACAGACATTTCATTCACTCCCATTGTTTCAAAGGCTGTCCATATTTTAAGGACTTCCCAAAGCTCTATTTCAACATCAGAGATATCATCCAAACTCCACACCTACATTTTTAACACCTGTTGGACATCCCCAAAGTCAACTGACACTCAGCAGGTCCAAATACGGGACACATTTATTTTACCAGTGGCCTATTCTTACTCATTTAAACAGTCAATCAGTCAGTTACTTAGTCATTTATACAATATTTATTTCATCTCTATTATGTGCTTGGCATTGTTCTGGAAGTTGGGGATACATTAGAGAACAAAACTTTCAAAAACATCTTCCACAAGGTGTTTGTATTCTAGCGGGGTCATACAAACTAGGAAAAGATAGCAGATAACAATAAGTTATAACCAAAGTCAGAAGTGGGGAGGGGGTTTAGATAGGCAAGCAGCCTCATTGCATTTGATTCTCCTCCTGTGTTCTTTGCCTCAGAAAATGTCACCAACACACCCTCAACTGCCTGTCTAAAGACAGACTGAATTTTGATGTTGCCATTATTCCATATACCCATAATCACTCTCCAATTTATTAAATTATTTCCTTTCCACAGCTATGACTTTAGGTCAGTCCGACATTATCTCTTGCTAAAATAATTACAACAGTCCTCACAAGGTTTCCCTAGCTTCAGTCTTGCACAGCTTGAATTCATTTTACATACTGTAACCAGAGAGATCTCACTAAAGCATAATTGTTAGAGCTGCTCAGTTTCCCAATGCATAAAATGGAAATGAGCTACTTTCTCCTCTCACTTTTTTCCCATCATCCTCACTCAGTCTTGTGTTGTATTCTAAAGCCATACACAGAACTACTGACAATCTCCTGGCCCCTTCATACTTTTCTTGTCTTTACATGTGCAATTTCTTTTCTCTGGAATACTCCCCAGGCTCTCCCTCCCTCTTTTATTTTCAGCTGGATAGATTGTACTAATTTTTTAGTTTAGGCATCATTTTTTTTCAGGAAGTTATTCCTGAGACTCCATCAAACTAACTCCTAGAACTTCCCACATCACACACTGACGGCACAAATGCATATCAGGAACCTTACAGCATTACACTGAAAACCCAGTCATTTGTGTGGAGAATGACACTCTATTATAATTGTATTTTCCTTTCTTTCTCTTTCATTTAAATAGGTAGCTGGTGGTATAAACGTTGCTTCGGGGAGAGATATATCAGAGAACAAAGGAAAAGTAGTTCATGGATCCCCCTGCTCCTAAAGAGTGGGGTGGGGATGTTTAGGTATAAGCAAATGACTAGGCTTCACAGTTGACAGAACGTGGATTTCCCTGCTAGTAGAAAGAAACTCTGTCATGGAGGGCAGGGAAGGGTTTGAGAACAGAGGACTGTGGGTCCAAGAGCAAAAGGAAATTGGGCTTTGTTTCCACAGCAGATGGATCCATAGGCAGTGTTCAAAGATGTTCTAGCCCCAATAGTAACACGTGAGAAGTAACATGTGAGAAGTAGAATGCCACTGGACCTGAGGCAGCCAAGTGAACCAGGGTGGCACAGGTGGCCCAGTGGTGTTTGGGCATGCTGGGGACTGAAGATCTCATGCCTCAGCGGTGCCTGAGGGTCCAGACTTTTGGCAAAACCAAGGTGGAGAGATCCTCAAAGGAACCAAGGGAAAGGGTGGAAGACATGCCTGGCTGCCTACTCAATATACAGGGTCTGGCACAAATAACACTCCTTTTTATTACAAAATCTTTTATTAAAAAATCACAAGCATGTAATTCTGTAACATAACAATATCGCTCAAGCATTAAATATAACATTTTCAGTGAAATGTTCAAATTAAAATGGTAAATTATTACACCTATATTATTACCCTACAACCACACTCTAGCAAGCGTTACTTCTGCTGGACCCTGTATATATACCCTTCCACCTTATTAACAAGAACCTATTTTCTTCAGGGTGTCAATGCATATAATTTAAAAACTTATGATTTTCAGCCTTCTTCACAGCTAAGAGTAGTCTATAAGATTTAAGTCTAAGTCCTTGGAGGGACTTCCTAGAAAGCTCTTGAAAATGTGCCAGCTCAGCTGACATGCAGATTTTGCCCTTTGCCTTTCATCAATTTTCTGCCTATAAGTTAATTGGTGGCATTGAAGACTGTCTTTGTCACTATATTATCCTGCAAAAAAACATGCTGCAGAGTGATCATTTAATAACTATAAGTCAAGGGGTTAAATATATAGAATGTTGATTCCTGTAAATGTAAATAATTGTCATTTTCCAGGCTCTGAGTTTCCCAAAGCACCTGAAATAAAAGAATATCATTTAGGTCACAGGTTCCTTAAGAGTAAGGAGCTGCATATTATACATGTTAAGTGCATTTTGACAGAGCTTGATATGATTTCAATAATTGCCATTAGTGCATCAAAATATAATAAATGACAATTTTGAAAAGGTACTCTGAATCACATTTTATTCTAATCATATAAAGATTTTCCCTTAACTCTCGGTGTAATACTCTGCTAAACTTGTCTGCCCCTGCTGGCCTTTCCAATAAAAAATGAGGTACAAGCCAGGATCATCTAATTTATGCAAGAGAGTAAACAACCTTCAAATCTCAGGGAATTACTACTAATAGTATTTTTTTCTAGCTCATGCCAGGTCTACTGCCAGTCCAGGTGGTTTTGCAGAGCAGTTCTGCACTCCAAATTGGCTCAGTATTCCAGATTGCTTTAATCTTTGGTACCTTTATGTCAACTCATTCCCACATGGTCATAATGGCAAGAAAAGAGAGTTCTTAAAAATCTCCTATCAGCCATCAAATAACAAATTGTGACACATCATCACTACCCACAATGCATTTCTAGAACTTATGTCACATAGATCTGCTCAATTGTAGGGCCGTGAAGGAGTATATTCCTCCCATGCTTTCAAAAAGAGAAGAGTGATGGACATGGTACATCTTTACTGTCTCTACTACATGTGGGCAAAATATAGAAGAAATACTCTCACATCCCTGAAGACAGAGGTTATCAAGATTTTTGGTTTCAGGATTGCTCTATGCACTTAAAAAACCACTGAATGCCCTCAGAGTTTTTGTTGATGTTGAATTTTATCTATTAACATTTATCATATTTTAAATTGAACCTGAGGGTTTTTTCAAAATATTTATTAATTTATTTTAAGAGAAGACTAATAAACCCATCATACATTAACATGAGCAATATAGTTTTTTGGTGGAAAAAAACTATATTTCTAAAGGAAAAATAGGGGAGTGACATTGTTTTATATTTTTGGAAATCCCTTTAGTATCTTTAGTAAATAGGAGACAGCAATATTCACATATCTGTTGCTGCATTCAATACATTGTGATATCAAACTTTATGTCACCTCTGGAAAATTTTTTCATGTGCCCACACAAGAATGAAAGTGGAAAAGGCAAATAACATTTTAATATTATCATGAAAATATCTTTGACCTCAGAGAACCTTTCAGGGGTTCTGTGAGGATATCTCTATAACACTTTGAGAAGCACTGTCTTTAAATGGCTAATGTAATTGCTTGACAGCCCTGGGAATGGTACAAAGGTGAAATACTTGCTACCTGTAGTTTCTTCTGTTTTTCTTCATTTTTGCTCTGAAAACTTTTATTAGGTCAACTCATTGTGCTTTGATTGGAAGGTATTCACTGCCTCAATCAAGGGATAAACTTGCCTGCTCATTTTCCCAGAAACAATCTGTGAGGAATGTCTCCATTACCTTAAATAATAGTATTATTTTCTTCTTCTGGTGTGCCTTTCAGCTTTCTCAGTGAACACATCTGTCATTTTCTGATAAGCAGCTGAATAGGCACATTTGCTTTCCTGTCCTACAAAATCCACTTTCTCTATCCATCAGGACCCCAAATCTCATGGTATGAGGTCATTATCCTTAGCAAACTCTTTCTTTCAACCTATTTTTTGGACAGTCCTTTGCTTTAAATCTTTTTAGCAATCGGAACATGGTTTCTATAAAATAAGATGAAGATACTCTTTCCCATTTTCCTTCTAATTAGAATATTCCAATCAACAAATACCTAGTCCATACAAGAGTCTGCATTTATTCAAAAACTACAGTTGAAACTACATGCTCAATAGTGATTTAAAAGTTATCAAAACAAAACAGTATTGAAGTAAAAAATTTTGACAGAGAAAGCCCTGGCTGGCATAGCTCAGTGGATTGAGCGCGGGCTGGGAACCAAAGTGTCCCAGGTTCGATTCCCAGCCAGGGTACATGCATGGGTTGCAGGCCATAACCCCCAGCAACCACACATTGATGTCTCTCTCTCTCTCTCTCTCTCTCTCTCTCTGTCTCCCTCCCTTCCTGCTCTAAAAATAAATAAAAAAATAAACTATAAAAAATCTTTAAAAAAAAAATTTTTGACAGAGAGTCAGAGGCCAAAATAAAAATGTTTTAATTTGAGTCTCTTTCCCCCATTTGAACCTCAGTTTCCCAATCTGTGAAACTGAGGACTGACTCACAGAGAGGTCCTGGAGGAGTGTGCCATCCTGCCAGCAGGAGCTGGTGAGACTCCGGCTGGAGGTGCAGCACCACCCCTCTTCGCCCTCTGCATTTAATCATCTTTAGTGACTTTGCCCTCTCCCAGGACACCCAAATATCCTGGTCTTCACATCTGTAATCCGTGGGGACCATTGCCCTGATGTTATAGGTGAGGATGACACCCTGGAAATACCCACGCCCTCCAGGAAGCCCCCTAAGTAGCCAACATACTGGTTTTCAATGAAGAGCCTCAGCATTCAGCAACCTCCCCTCTCACAGAAAGTCCTCCTCTTAAGATCTAATTAAAATCCCCGCTCTGCCATTCCTCCTGGGTGGTCTTGTGCAAGTTCTTTATCTCTCTCAGCCACAGAAAAACAACATAATATTCAGCACATAGTAAGTGTCCAATACATGTTAGCTTATTACTGTTATTACTGTTTTTATATTTCCATTTATTAACTGTGTGACCTTCATCTAATAACTGTTCTAAGCCCAATTTTCCTCACCTATAAATTTCAGATAATTGCACTTACTCTCCTAACACAGATGTGAAAAATAACAAGGTACTTGGCACACACTGAGCCTCCCATAACTTTGGCTCATTTTATTTCCATCCCTGCTTACTAGCCATGTGTCTTCCACATGGTCCTTTACTTCTAGGAGCCTTAGTTTTCTCATCTGCAAAATGAGGGCAAATGGTGTCTACTTCCCAGAACTGTGAGCATTCAGTGAGAAGATTTTGACACATAGTAACTGTCAAACACGAGTTAGCATATTAGTGTTATTGTTTCCATTGTTGTTGTTATCAGTCCTCCTTACTAGCACTGGTGTGACCTTGAACAAGTTCTTTAGCCTCTCTGAGCTTCAGCTTCCTTCACATTTTGTTGCAAAGATGAAATGCCTATATAAGTGCTCTGTTTTTATCAGTTCTGTTTCCTGACTTTGTGACTGCAGGCAATTTCCTTCCCCTCTCTGAACCTCAGTCTCTTCACCTGTCCCAGGAATATTTCATTCTCTACCTTATCTAAACTTGAAGGATGAGGAGGTAAAGAGGAGGCACTCTCAGCCTGGCCCCTGACTGGCAGCACCAGCCAGTAGTCCCGCAGAAGTTACAGTAACTCCTGGGGATGGGGGCAGATGTGCTGAGGCAGCTTACACTGTAAGTATGAGAGATGCCATACACTGTCAATCCCAGGGAGCAACCCTCACCCAGCCTCTTCCTAAGAGACCCAGAGACCTTTGGAAGGGTATGTATGGCCCAGCCCTCCTCTAAGCATCCTTCTATAACTCACTCTGGGAATATTCAAACCCCTTGGGATGCATGGAATGATAGATGTGGGGCCAGGCAGCCTGAGTTCAAATCATGCCCCCCCACATTGATCAGGCCCATGGAAAAATAAGGTTTGTCTTAGCTCTGCTATTAATTAATTATTCCTTTAGACTTCATTTTCCTCAACAAAAAAAAGATTATTTTACTATTCACATCCATTGACCTCTGAAAATGATACAAGTCAGGGTTTGATTAAACCATCTATGTATTAGAAAGTCCCTTGACACAGATCTTCCTTTTTCACCACCTTTACACATACAGTGTGGAAACTCTACAAATATTAATGAGTGTTCATCTGAAATTCAGAACAAGCTCTAGATCAATATTATACTATGTCTCCTGTAAAGAAAGAGCAAAGTGCCTATCAGTAAATGAATGGATCAAAAAACTATGATACATTTACATGATGGAATACTATGCAGCAGAAAGAAAGAAGGAGCTCCTACCCTTCATAACAGCATGGATGGAACTGGGGAACATTATGCTAAGTGAAATAAGCCAGGCAGTGAAAGACAAATACCGTATGATCTCACCTTTAACAGGAACCTAATCAATAAAATGAACAAGCAAAATATAACCAGAGACATTGAAATTAAGAACAATCTGACAGTAATCAGAGGGGAGAAAGGAGGGTATAATGGTAGGGAAAGGGGGAAGGGTTTTCAGGAATAACTATAAAGGACACATGGACAGAACCAAGGGGAGGGTGGTCAGGAGTGGGAGGAGGGGGTGGCTGGGGTGGCAGGGAGTGGTGGGGGGAAAATGGAGACAACTGTATTTGAATAACAATAAAAAATTTAAAAAATAGATAATGGCAAACTTAAAAAAAAGTAAAGAAAGAGCAAAGTAACCATGACATCCCACAAGATAGCTATTTACTTTTACTCCTTGCAAGTGGTAGAAATGTAATGAATGGTTAAATTTCTAGTAAAACATTTAAATATTAATAACCATGTTAAATACAGTTGAAACTTAAGAATCCAAAGTTCTCTGATTGCTGTCCTCAAATACCATGGCATATTGAGAGATTGTTGCATATAATAATTTTTGAAATGCATGTATGTTGAATCTCTTCTCTCCAAGTTTAGTTTTCAACCAAACTATTTCTTTTATTAAATCATTTAAAAGTAGTTGAAGAGAAGAAAAAAATTGGCAATTGAAACCTTAAAATTTAAGATACAGCATCTTTGCTTAGATTCACTACCAGAGTCTAAAAGAACCTCTTTAGCATTATAAAGAAGAAAAGCAAATGTAAAAGAAATTAATCCAGTAATCCTGTGGATCACCATCCTTGGAATCAGAAAGATCCAAATTTGATCCCCACTCTGTCATTTTCGGAGGTGTATTCCTGGGCATGTTATTCAACCTTGCTGAGCATTAGTGTCCTCGTCCACATGAAGTCCTTGTCCATCATACGATTGAAATGGCTTAGTGCTTATATCTGGCATGTTTTAGGAATTTGAAATAATCGGTTGTCAACATCTTCCATTTGACTACATTATAAGGTTGATATGGATTTGAGGTGTAAATTGTATAAAAACTCAATTTAAAAATACCCAAACTTGCTGGAACTCTGTCTTATTTATTTTCATGGGATTCATTGTGATCACTAATCACTATAGAAAAAGCTGGAGATTCAAATAAGGAGGAGAACGAAAGCTCTGGCACTTTGCTGACTGAACTAGTGTCATGTAAAGAAAGGGGCTCTAGAAACATTCTTTCACTAAAGTATTAACCATGGGATTTTGAAACATGATTTTTAAAGGGTAAGGTTAATACAAATTAAATGTAATTTTTAGACAGCATTACAAAATAAGTTCCTGAGAAAAAATCACAACTAACCATCTTCAATATTAATATCAATAATAATAACTATTTTGCCTAAATGTCATTTACTATTAGTCTCAACAAAACAGTAATATTTTATAGTCTTGAATTCATGTTGGAGAAGCAAAATGTACCACTAATAACAATGCAAAACTGGAAGAAAATATCCAGCATGCAAATGATAATGCAGTGCCTTTTGAGCCCTTTTGAAAGGTAAAATGACTGAAAATTTACAGCTTTCATCAAAACCATTGAAAATCATTTTGGAGAAAGTGGACAAAAAGTTACAACTATCTACAGCTTACTAAAAGGGCCTATGTGAACCAGGGACTAATTATGTATAAGATAGGCATGACCAGAAGAAATAGCTTCAAATGAGTTGTCAAAATGCTCATAATGTATCTTTACATTGGAAACAATATACATGAATGGAAATCAATTCAAAGGAGTTTACTTATTAAGTTGTTCAAGAAACAGTTCTTACCCTTCAAATCTGTGAAAATGTGCAGAAGTCTGCACATGAAGAAAAACACGAAGTTTTTATATGAAAAATAAAATGTTTACATTTCCCTCCATACATAATTAACACTAACTAATAAAATGCAATAATCAATGTCTTACTTTACTCACCCCCCCACACACAATTACAGTAAAATCCCCACAGTGACAACTTCCCTGAGTAAATATTTCTGTAATCACAACTCTACTATATCTGTAAGTCTACATTTATAGATACAGAATTTATTTGGTAATATCTCTGGCAATATTATATGCTGTTTTCAATCTGTCACAAACTTGTGTTGCGCGTGGGTCACCAGCCAGCAGTGACCACGGAACTCTGTGGATGGCTCGTTGAAACACACGCAAGAGAAAACAACACAGGCACAGAGACAAACTAGTTTCTGTGGGGAAGTAGGGACAAAATGGCCACCCCCCCTAGTAGGGAGCGCGCTGATTTACCGTCCATACCTGCTTTTATTGGGCTCATTTTGCATAATAATTCAGGTAAAGTACAGTACTCATTAGGGGAAGTAAGGAACCATAGAAAACAAAGAACTCTGCTGGTCTATTGAGTCAGGGTCAAAGAGCTGTAAGACTGAGGAACAAAATAACTTCCTCCTAAGACCCTTCTCATTCAACTGAGAGCATTCTAAACAAAGGAGGTTTCACAGTAATTTACATGCTCTTTCTTAGGCCTGATCACCCTGGGGAATCTGCACTTCTCAGTAGCTGCACCACCCTGTCATTGTTTCAGGCTTAGGTGGAGCAAGGGAACTAAGGCAACTGGGAGACAAGGTTTTTTCCCAGATGCTGAGGACTCAGGCTATGTCAAAGCCGAGGAGTGAGGGTCCATCACCCCCTTTTGCTGCAGCCCCCCAAGTCCTTCTTTTGGGGGGGGCCTCCCAAAGTGATCGTGCCTGTCTTAGGTTGTTCCTCCTGTGGGGAATCTTACCCGTCTTTGGCTAACCGACCAAGCTTTTTGGGGGTTCAGTCATGAATAAAGCAGCAGAAGCAGCATTCCTGCCAGGAAGACAAGCTTTTGTCTCCTTGCTGGCTCACGGTTCCAAGGGCGTTCCCTTAGCTTTAGCCTAGGCGGGGGTTTCAGCCTCTGATACCAGTCAGGGCGGTTCCCAACAAACTTGTCTCTAAACAATTCATTATTCACATTTATGGGAGTAAAATTACTTTAATATCTGTATCTGATAAATATTCCTGTGTTATTTTCCCATCTTAAATGTGCGTTACAAATGAGACAATGCCCAGGAAAGCTTTACTGAACTCATCACATCGTGTCCATGAAGGTGGCCCCTCTCTGAAAGAAATCATTTGAGGAGTGGTGACAAGGTGTGACTCTGCTTGTTGTTTGACTCAAATCAAATCATTTCTGACACAACTTAAGTCCTTAGGTGCCTGCCTATGGCCAGTTCAAACAAATAAACACCCCAATAAGGAAAGTAGAAAGCAGTCCTGCTGTCAGACACCTCACTAATAGTTGCTTTCCTGATGTATTCAAGAGTAGTGTTTGAAAGGACAACATGTATTTTCCTGTGATGTCAAAATGTCAATTCAAAATCCATCTGTTTTAGCAGAAAAAATAATAGTTTGTCATAAATGCAAGCTAAGAGCCAGTATTCTACCTGGAACCCAGAGGAGATTGAAAAAATCCTCTATTGTCCTAGCATAATATTAGTTACTATTTATAAGGCCTTATGGAAAAAAATAGTTGTGTGACATTCATATAGTTTTCTTAGAAAAGTATTCCCTTTTGTCAACAATGTCTAAAACATACCTGGGCAGGCAGAGCTGTAGTTATTTACCTTGATATTGAATTATTTTTCTAAAGCATGTCATTTTAAAGAAGAGACACTAAATATTGATAAGGTTTGGTTGGTTCCACAGCTTCCACACAAAGAAGCATAGAGAAAACCAGGAATAAACTAAAACTTTTCTCCCACTGAGCTGTAAATGCATTTTATTCAAACCTTGTGTGAATGCCTCTTAAATCTACAGTCCATGGATTTTTAAGACTGGAAGCATATCAAAGCTAAGATTGGCAAATTAGTACCAATTTAGTGCAATTTAAAATGGTGTAATCTCGTATAAGAGAAAACAAGCTGAGACTCTCTTATTTATCCAGTGACATTTATAGCTGTCTCAATTGGTCATTATTGCTCCAGTATTATTGTAGGTATAGCAAATATCTTTTCAAAATATCATGTGGTTTTTCTGGCTACCAAGGGGGAAAAACACCTGTGGAGGCCAATTGCTGGTCTGGTGGGTATTCCTCTTTCAAAACACCACAAAGTTTAATGACCCAGCCAAAAAAGAACAATTTCATTTTTAATAAATAAAAATTGTGATTTCTAGCTATAGTATTTTGTCTGAGATGTCATAAAAAGTATGACTTATGATTCTTTTAAAAGAAGGTTTTACAAATAAACATAAAAAAGGCTTAGACAGTAGGAGATGGGGTAATGATTCTTAAACTAGACAATATTCTTGAATTTATTTTGAGTATATTTGACAATGGGAGAAAATTGTCCCCCTATCCTCTTCTCAATGTATAATAAAACACTTTTTGATCATAGTCAAGCACCCAGAAATCACTCACCAGGCCCTATACCTTCATGTGTGAAATGAGAGCATTAAATCATATCATTAATTTACTCACTTGCTCACTCTCCAAGTATTACTTCAGGCTTGTGATATTGTGGGGCTACATCAGCCAATACGACAGACAGAGTCTCTGGACCACTGCAGCCTACAGCATACGAAGGAACACTGACATTATCCACAACAACCCCCACCAAAATCTATTTCCATTGTGAGTTAAGCACAGGTCTGCAAAAGCAGCAGTGCTGGGTGATACAGAAGCATTTAACAAGAAACTTGAGCCATAGTTGGAGGGGAATGTCTTCCAAACAAAGAGAATAAGGTCCAAAAAGGCCCTGGGGGTGGGGGGGAAGTGCAGGTGAAGTTTGAGAAATGAAAAAGAATGTGTGGCTGGAATAAAACGAGCACAGGGCAAATGGAGCAAGGTGGAGCTGCGGAACTGGCGTGGAACTGCATCTGGAGGGTCTCAGGTCATGTGCAGGATTTAAGGCTTGATTCTGAGAGCAAGAAGTGTTCAAAGAGTGTAAGAAGGGAGATGACATGACTTGATTATCTGTGATGTGGACTCCTACTCTACAACTCTATAGTGATGTATTTTTTTCCTACTATTTAAAATTGAAGCCAGCAGGGCTGGCATTATCATCACCCTACTACAGAGACTATGAATTGAGATAGAACAGAACACAAGCTGATAAACTGTAACTTTATTATTACATTTTTAAACCTAATTTAGCTATTAACTTCAATTCCTCAGTGCCCCTTAATGACAGAGTAACTCAGTCTTTGCAATTCAAGTTAAGCATAGTCACCTCTACTTTAAACCTCGATCTCTATTAAGTACAACTCAGTCAATGGCAGCCACTCTTTCAGATTCTTCCATGACTCCCATCACCATTTGACTTTCTTTTCCTTTTTTACTGGAGATAATAATCTATGTTTTCAAGCTTCGTATTGTTGGATATCTGGCCCAGGACACTTTATTCTCCACATTGCATGTAATTAAGGACTCATCTAGTCTCCTTCATAAGAAGCTGATATTTTCTGCTGATGGCCTGGAACCTACCTTTACCCAGTCCAAGCATGTATCTATTCTTTATCCTGACTACTTCTTTGTTGTAAGATCTCTTTCTCCATCTTAAGAGAACAGGATTTGAATAGAATCCACCAGGCCAAAGAGTCAGCAGTACTCCTCTCTGCCTTCCTGCTCTGTCCCTCCAACATACTAGACACAGGTCTGCCCGAAGAGGTCTGGAGTCTCACACCAACCTGTACTCAGTGAAGTGGAGTACATGTGTCTTTTACTCCCGGGTTCCCCTAAACATAGTTGTGTTTTTACATACTCCCCAGCAATACTTCCTACCATGAGTCCCAGACCAGGACTGCAGACAGCCTCTGAGTTCTAGTCACATGCCCTCTGATCTTCTTCCAAATACTGATCAAAACTGGCTCCATTGGAGTGGGCACAATGGCTTTTATGTCATTCATATAGGTGTCCCTTGTCTGTGATTTATTATGTAAACCTTGTGTCTTCAGTCCTCCAGGTTTTGTTCTTGACATTCAGAGCCCATCTTTTGGAATTCCAACAAAACAAAACAAAACAAAACAAAACAGTTATCTCTGAATAAATTCTACCCATTCCAAATGAAAAGAGCTGTGACCTTCAAAATACTGACTATTTACTCTCTTTAGATTATTTTGCACATTTCTTTCAGTGGGCAATATGCCTCAGCCTCTCAAACCAGTTCTATTGGGAGAGGTTCCAGGATGTAAAGAAAAACACTATAAACAGGTAAACTCTATTTGGTATTCTTTCAAAATTTTAAGCCAATATATAATAAATTAGGCACTAACATAAGATAATAGGTTGGAAGATCCAAGGTTGAAAACAGACTTCTATGTTAACTTGCAAAAGAACAGAAATAAAACATTTCAGATTTTGTTTCCAGAATCAGGCTTCCCTTCTGATAAGCATAACTTTGTAAATTTAAAACACAGTAAAAAAATGTGGCTTCACTATTGGCATAGGTCAGGAAAATTGAAAGTTTTACAAAGAACAAAGCATATCCTAGAACATAGAATTTGCCCTCACCAATTCAGAGAAGTTGATTAGAATGCCTTTCCTCATAGTTCTGAAGCTCAAAGAAACCAGATACAAATAATGACCAAATATATTTTCTCCTAGACTTAAAGAATTTCCAATTAAAATAAAGGGACGCCAATGTGTTTGATCAGGTTTTGCTACTCAAAATATTCTTCATGAAATACAAGCCAAGACATTGACTGTGAGGTTTTTTGGAAATAGAAATTTTCGGGTCCCTCTCCAAACCTAATGAATTAGAATTTGCATTTTTAACTGAATGGATACCTGTGATGTGTCTATACTGACAAGTCCTCAGATCTAAGGTATTTCTCTGTTAATTCCTCAGACAAAAAGTGGAAATTTTATTAAATATAGATGTAACCAATGTATTAATTAAGAGATCCTTTCTGAAAATAAAGGTAATTTTAATGTGATTTGCACAGCATTCAAAGCTTAAATATGAAAAGCTACTTTACAAGGTACTCAGTTGCTAATGAGCCAAGCACAATATATGAGTGAACCTAAATTTCCATTTTTATTCTGATTTTTTTGTGCTAACATGAATTATATCAAGTTCCCTGGCAAGATAGTTTAGAGTCTCACTTGGTACAACTGGATAACTTAATTGTACTCACTCTATCTGCTGTAAATTATCTTTTGTGGCCTGAAATTAAGTTGGGATCTTTAAATATTTTTCTAAGAAAATTTCCCATAGTTTTGTCTGGGAGGCAGGGCAGGGGAGATTGTGGTTGTAAAGCTGTCAAAAACTGAATTTGTATAAAGTGATAAAAAGAAAAATAATCAAAAAAGTTACTTTCAAGTTTTTCAAAATTTCTGTGGAAAAACTCACACATTAAATAAAAGCATGTTGATGAATATGGCATATTTCACATAATCATATTTTCAGTTGCTCTATCAAAAACCTGAAGCTGTGTGTGCACGTTTTTCAATAATCACAGTGAAATCTTCCTGTGGTTATTTCATTCCCCAGGATGAAACCCCCTCGTGCGCCAGTGCCTGACCAGGTCTCCAGAACCAAAGTGAAACTTGGAGCGAAGAAGCAACCATTCAGTACTCTCTAGTTCCAGGCATGGTTTTGACCCTAGTAGATACTAATAAATGTTTGTTCATGATGATGTCTTTTAAAGCTGCCACTATTTCCTATGAATTGCCCAGATTGCCTTTGAAATTGTGAGTGTTCTCTAAATAAATGAAAGCTTTGTTCTGATTCTTTAACCCTGGCATGTATGTCTATCTTGAATAAATTTTCCAAACTGCCCTAGAATACCAAATTTTGAAATGAAAGAATATTGATGAATTGTGAAGAATTACTCTCAAAATTTATTCTAAATTATTTCTCTGGAAAAGGGAATGGTTTATTTTAGGCCATCAGCAACCTCTTTGCTCCGGGGGCCAAGGTACATAATTGTGAGGCAGCAAGTTGGGTTGGAAATATAGCAGAAAGTAGTTTCTCCATCATCATCATCCCTTCCTTGAAGTTTACCAATCTAGAAAGAATTACAATACTATCTCCCCTTACTCAGAGTACATTGTATTTCAAATAATGTACTAACTACTCTCCACTTGTTATTTCACTTAATCTTAAAAACATCCCATCGGGTAGATGCTATTATCATCACTAATCACATTTTACAGATGAAGTAACTAGAGGCTAAGCCAAGTACCTAGTAAGTACTGTAACCAGGATTGAAAGCCAAGCTGCCTTACTCCAAAGCTGCCTTCTCCTCTGTCTTTCATTACTACATGACATTTGCCTAATCTTCTGCCCTAACCTAAGTTATGCCATCCAAACTTAATATTGTTCATGTGAGTATAATTAACCTTTATGGTGTTAAAGTAGAAACCTACAGCCTGGCTGGCATAGCTGAGTGGATTGAGCGCGGGCTGTGAACCAAACTGTCGCAGGTTCAATTCCCAGACAGAGTACATGCCTGGGTTGCAGGCCATGACCCCCAGCAACCACACATTGATGTTTCTCTCTCTCTCTGTGTCTCCCTCCCTTCACTCTCTAAAAATGAATAAATAAAATCTTTAAAAAAATGAGATTTCTAAAATTTATAAAAAAAAAAGAAACCTACAAACACATCTGTACTCACAAGTACAGGTTTAAAATGGATGCCTTTCTGAGTCCTAAGTGCTTCACATGAATTGACACACACACGATTATGAAAGGTAAGGAAGAAATACTAAGCTATTCTCATTAGATAACATCCAATTTCACAGGCATCAATGCAAGTAGTCAAATGTACATGAAAATGAGAATTTGTCTTCTCTAAACAGGGTGTACATGGACATTCCAATTTGCATCCATACATACAGACCTCTACTGTCAAACCACACAAACAAAGGACTACGTTTGCTTCCAAAAATCCTTGGGACCAACTGAAATCAGAGGTCCACTTCAGGAATTTGTTCATTCCATGTGCATGGACATCATCACAGGCTGAAAAACTTATTAACTATATAATTAAGAAGGCCCTTTTGGAATTATTTTTCTTAGCTTCTTCCAAGGGAAATCATCTGCAGGTTTCTCTGGGGCAGCTGTTATCAACCAAGTATTCAGGCTCATCTTCAAATGATCCAGACCAAATTCACTGTAATAATGACAACTGCTCTTCCAGTGTCCTGATCTTTTTAACTGTTGTACATCTTTTCATCTATTTCCTTTTCCCTCAAGTAGAGTGCAGACCAAAAAAAAAAAAATCATCAGTCCCATTTTTCAATACTATATATCATCAGAAACAATTTTGATACTCATATTATTAGTGTGCATGACCCCATCCATCAGAATTCTGCTAAAAGAGTAACCCAGATGTCCTACCCTTGCTCATATGTTCTATATATATCTACGAAGGTCAAAAACTCTAAATGAAGTCTGTGAGTCTTGCTTCATAAAAAGAGATGGCTGTTTTGTAGCAAGTAAAAACTAGTTAATAAAATCTTAGCACGTGCCTAAAATTGATCTTTAAGATTCTTTAAAATTGTTCTTTAGTTAATTCACGTGACACACATCTATATCCCAGTTCAAGAATAGGTTTTAATGCACAAGTATGTGGAAGAGAATATTAGATTTATTACCTTTGCTAATGAACACTTAGATAAAAGTGATATACTCAAGATAAGTATTCTCATGAGGTGAACACTGATTACCATATATTAATTTTCATTTCAATTCAGAATTATATAGAGTGAACCTGGTAGCTTTTACATATAAAAAATGGGACCTCTCTAAAGTACACTCTGCCATAATTCTCAAGTGTTCCCTGTCACTTTTGCAATGTCACACATCAGTAGAAGCAGAATTTGTCATCATGGAGGCAGTTACAGAGGCTTAAGGAAGCAGTGGATGAAGCCTGAAAACACAGGAGTTAACCTCAGGTCATTGAAATAGGGGTGTTAGCCCTGTTTCAGTGGGGTTGGGGAAGGGACTGAATTTAAGAATAGTCAATGAATTGGTTGAAATGCCATCCAAAATAGTCTCTTATTTATCTGCTTCTTTTTCACAATGGCATTTAACACAGTCAAATGCAACAGAGAATGCAATTCTTTAGCAACTTCTAGATGCATCTGAATTTCTACCCAATATTTGGGACAATGTCACAACTTCTAAGTATAAAACCGTGCCTCCAAGGCCATAGCACTCATGTTCTCTGCAGCATGTCCTTGTCCTTAAGGACCTTGGCAGATGGATATGTCAGGACACCAAAATAATGAGACTTTAGGAAAAATTGATTTATCCTTCTAACTAACTGTATCTGAGCAGGGAAAAGGAAAATTAAGTGCCTTCATGAAATCTAAGAACTAGAGATGCCTTAAACCATCTTATGTTGTGATCACTTACATCAGGTTACATGTTATGGTGGACCTAAAAAATATCAGCTTATTGTGGAACACTTGCTGCAATGGAGAAACATCACATCTACATGATTAGTTAGTCTGTTCACACTCCTGTGTATCTTTTTTAAAGTATCCCTTCAATGGCTATATTTTTTAGTGGAAGATGATCAAAATTGGCAATAAGCTGTTAACCCTTTTACTGTAATATAACACTCATATAGAAAAATCACAAAAATGTAGAGCACAAGGAATTATCAAAAAGGAATCAGACCAATGTAAAAGAGAAAAGGGCCAATGTCAAAAAACAGAGTATCTTACAAGTTCCTCTCTCCATGTTCCCTTCCAATAACTACTTCATCCCTTCTCTCCAAAGGTATTACAGCTTTAAAATATGCCTATGAGTTCTTTGATAACCCTGCTTTTAAAAGGTAGAAACGATCCCTCCCCCTTAAGTGTGGACTGAACTTAATAATTTGCTTAATTAAGTGTGTACATATATAAAAATTAAGTAAGATGTGTATTAATTTTAATAGTCTCAGATATTAATCATACAACAAATATTGAGAATATTCTATGTGCTACCTATTGGAATATAAATATAAAAGACAGTTTTCAACAAGTCATGTATATTTTAACTTCAAGGATTTGGGGGAATGTCAGACAGTCTTTATTTCCATTCCTTCATCCAAATCTACACTATTCTAACTTCTTGAAAGAAGGAAACAATAATAAAAAGTCATCAAACACAAAACAAGTATATTTATGTTAATAAATTTATAATTATTTTAAAGTTTAAGTGTTCCCAAAGTAAGAAGATAAATAACATACAGCATTTTTCTAAATCATGTATTTGTTTGTTTATGTAATAATTTAATACCAGGCTTAAAAGAGATAATATGTTTTAACCATGCTTTGGAATCTATAATAATTAATGGTGTCCATGCAAATTCTTATTCTAGTAGTATGAGACGGATACAGAGCCAGCAGTATCCATCTAGGCTGCGGATGCTCACTGAAATATGAGAAAAAACATATACATGGACAACCGAGTCCTGTGGGGAAATAGGTACGAAACAGCCACTCTCTCTAGTGGGGAGTGCCTCGGCCACACTCCCTAGGGGAGAGCGTCTGGTTCTCCCACCCGAGCAGGCTTTTACTGGGTTCGTTTGCATAAGAATTCAGGTAAAACTCATTACTCATTGCCAGGAAGTAAGGATCAAACAATAGATAACAAGGAACTCTGAGGGCCTATTTTGAATCAGGGTCAGATAGCTAAACAGCTGTAAAACTTTGAGGAACAAACTTACTTCTTGCTTGGACCCTTATCATTTCATTGAGAGCATTCTAAAGAAGCAGGTTTCACAGGATTTTACATATTCTTTCTTAGGCCTTATCACCCGGGGAACCCGCCCTTTCCAGCACAAGGCTGCACCACCCTAGTCATTGTTTCAGGCTTAGGTGGAGCAAGGGAAGTAAGGCAGCCAAGAGATTAGATTTTCTCACAGACAAGGAGGACTCAGGTTTTGTCAAAGCCGAGGGGCGAGGGTCCACCACCCCCTTTTGCTGTAGCCCCCAAAGTCCTTCCTTGCGGGCCTCCCAAGTGATCGTGCTTGATCATTCCCCCCTTGGGGAACTTACCCATTATTGGCTAACCAACCAAGCATTGGGGGCCAGGCAGAGTGAAGTAAAAGGAGCAGAAGTGGTGCTCCTGCCAGGGAGATAAGCTTTTGTCTCCTTGGTGGCTTATGGTCCAATGTTATTCCCTCAGCCTTAGCCTTGGCAGGGGTTACAGCTTCTGATACCAGGCAGGGAGGTTCCCAACAATAGTGGATGAAAAGATCCCCAAATCTGGAATTTGCCTGGAATAGTTAATTATTCTTTATCAAGTTTCAGTAGATAGGGTCCAACAAGGTGGTGGTAAATTATAACATAACAAAAAAAATGACAAATAACAAGGCCTCTTAAAATGCTTTTACACACATGTATCACTATTGCAAAGGCACATGACACAGACTCTCAGTCATGTGTAACATCATAGTAGATAGAAAAGAAAAAAATAGCTAAAACACAAAATGCATTAGCCCACTACTTAATATAAAAATTATAGACATCCAGAAAAAAATAACATATTAATACAACTGTGAACTCTAGAACTTCAAGATCCACAAATTAAGGCAGACTTTTTTTCTGCTCCAAAAAGGATCCATCTTTAACTTGAACAGATGACTAATTATTACAAATATCCCAAATACAAAGTGTCTTATTTTCTTCTACTCACTGATTGTTTTTATGCACCTAACAAAGCAAAAATAGTTAAAGGCAAGCTTCACATACACGGACATAAAAGGAGAAAGCAGAGAAGAGAAAGAAGGGGAGGCATTGGGAGGAGAGGGGAGCAGAGGAGAGGGCCAGGGCGGGGAGGAGAGGGGAGGGAAATCATCTTCCTGAAATGCTCTTCCATAAAGTCAGATTAATCTCTCATTTTCTCCTCAGGTCTCAACTCAGATTTTACCTTTAAAAAAACCCTCTTCTGTTACCCCGCACTCCCATCATCATTTTCTCTATCCTCTTTCTCAGGTTTATTTAAAAAATAAAGTTTTAACTTTTCTTCAAAGTGCTACCTAATACTATATGTTTATGCACATATATTCTATATCTTATATCTCATCTCATAGCGTATTTATCACACTTGCATGCAACCTGCATTAGTGCACACCCTGTTGTTCACTTCTGTGTCCTCAGCCTATAGAATACGGATTGGAATATAATGAGTGCTCAATCAATGTAACTAATTTCCATTATGGACTGAAACTTGAAACAGCAGTGCCTAAAAATTATTTTCTAACATTTATTTTTCCAACATGGATATTTTAACTAAAACCATTGTTACCCATCCTGAGTGCTGCTAGTTATTCTTGCTTCCCCTTCCCCTTCCTTCCTTTTCCTCTCCATCTTACTGTGATCAGGTACCACACTGTTAGAAAGATAACACTCTTGCTACTGAAATTTGCTTCCTCAAGACGCTCTGAAAGAATGTTGAGGGATCCTCAGGCCTTTGAGAACTCCTCAGCCCGGGCGAGGCAGACCTGTCATCATTGAGTTATGAAATCTCAGTGGATAAGACCACGAATATCATTGTGTTTGCCATAAAAAGGGCAGTATTCTCAGCTTTTATGTCCAAGAGATCAATAGCAATACCACTTAAAACATTTTTAATCCATTTTCTACTAAAACATAACAATGAGCACTTCCTAGTTCCTGAATTATCAAGAAATGGTCTGAACAAAAGGAAACCATTTCAGTTAACATGGATTAATTCTGCTTTGAAGGCATGGGGAATTGTAGGGTTCCTTTCCCCTGAGTCTGTGCTGTTCACCTGGGCTTGGCCTTGGTGCTTGGCAGATGCAGAGAGAATAATTGAGGATTATGTGTATTCTTTCTGTTGACATCTGGAAAAATCTCCAGGCAAAAGTCAGCAGCCGTTAATTCAAGTAAGTATAGTTCCATTGACAGTGCAACTGAACATCCTTCTTCTTAAAGATACACAGTTTCTTTTTAATCCATCATGGTTTTGTTTGTTTGTTTGTTTGTTTTTTAGCCACATCTAAACTTTGCCACATAACTTACACATCAGGAAGTTGTTCAAATAACATTGTAAGTACTTCCTGCAATTCCAATAAAGATGTAATTATAAAAGAATATTTTTCAATAGCCCAATTTTGAGTAGCTTCACACACCAGAAACACCTGCCAGCTATCTCTTCAGACAACTTGCTTCCTAATATTGTATATTTTAAATATTCATATGCATTATTCATTAAGTATTCCTAATTTATATTTGTTTTTCAGATGAACTGCAAGGTTCTAGATCTTTCCATCCTTAAAAAGCATGGAATCTTATTGATAGAAAATTAGAATCAAATTGAAATATTTAATTTATTTGGTTGTTATTTTGTTAGTTTTTTGCAACCAAAATCCATTTGTATTTGTGACTGGTAACTTATAGCTTCTGTCTCCTAAAAAGGCAAAAAAGATTTTGGCCACCAAGCCTGTCAGAGAGAGAAAATCGAATAGATGAATTACCACAGTAGCCACTTCATTGCATATGAATAGTTACATTTTGCCAGAACTATTTGAAACACTATTTCAAGACATAATTCCTTTATATTAAAGGCTTATATTCCAATCATTTTAAATAAAAATATCCTGTTTTTATCTTGTACCTTTTTGGGGGGCGGGAGGGGTGCAAATGCACACTGCTTTCCATGGCTTGGATATTGCTGAGAAACTTGATCATCTGCTTCCTTGTAATGTTTTAACATCGAGCAATGGCTGCATGCTCTCCGCACAGTAGTGAAACCTCCGATGGCATAATCAAACAGTCCCTGAGCAGGATTCCTCGCCAACCCACAGGTTGGTAAAACCAGTCTCAGAGAAAACTGTTTCCTGCAGCAGCATCATTAAATCCCAAATTACAACTGAGAAAACTATCCTCAGCTTCCCAGGACTGCTTTGTGCACTACACTAGTATAAAATATTCACTCATAGTACATTTTATATTTATTTTTATAAATATGTATTTATCTATATGCATTTATATATTTTTATATGTACTTTATTACTAATTACTGATTTCTAAAAAGCCATTTTTGACAGAATAAGATTGGACTTTGGGTAGTGGGCACACAAGCAATATAAGATGATATATAATTTTATTAACCAATGTCACCCTAGTACATTTAATATAAAAAATCATCTTGAAGCATCCCCAAATAGATACACAGTGACTAAATCAGATACACTGAAGTGACTAAATCAACCTGTTTTCTCACTTTCTCTTCATTGTCGTTTTGTTATAGCTAGGTACATTTCTGTTACAAAGTCGATTTTTTTTAAAGCAATACCCAGTAGTCTATCATACCACATCAAAAGTCATTTTTCCATAAACAGAGAGGAAAATGCCTCGGAGGGTAAAAACAGCATTGTTTTATAATCATGGTTTGACACTGATTCTGTTGAATTTATGTAATTGCTAAACATTATTGTCAGGATTCCTTTCTTACCTAAAGGGGTCCTCCTTAATTTGAGTGATCAGTCAAATAAACACAGTAGTGGACAATGTAATTTAGCCTTTTGCCATGTTCTTCTCGTCATTGCTAAAGGCACTGCATGCCAACATGGAATAAAAGAGACAAAATGGAATCTCAATTTCAAGTGGAGAAAGACAATAAAACATTGTGATAATAAGGCTTCACTTATGAAGTTTACATGAAAAAAAAAACACCCTGTATTAATTTAAAAGGAAATTCATATTAGGAAGGATGCTGTTTAGTTTCAGCTACACATTGAAGTGATAAAAGACATTTCCTTCAGAGGGAGTTGTTATGAAAAAAATGTTCTTGAAAGACAAGGATACTGAAGCCCTATGGAGAATTTAGCAAATTAGTGTGACTATTTGTGTCTATTCCTTCAAAAATGTTGATATTACATTTTATGTTGTATTTAAAATATCATAATATATATGTTTAAAACAAAATGATACAACTTTGTTCTTATAGTCCTTAAAGGTTATTATTTTTCTGGTGGGTTTGAGCAACACAGCTATAGATTTATATTTAGATTTGAAAGATTTACAGGCATATGATGAAGAGAACTGGGAACCTTTAATCTGTTCACAGATACAACCTTGGTGCTAGAAAAACCTGGATTGAGTAATATATCTTCTTTTAGAGGTTTCCTTTTTCTCAGGTAAAATCAGCATATTTATCCAGTTTCTAGGTGACTTTAATGCTTTGTTATTTATTTAAATGGGTAAATGCTGTTAGGAAAATGGGTATTACCCCACACAGACACACAAATGTGGCAAACAAGTAAATTTATGTTTAGGGCTGCGTTCTACAGAGCCCACTTTATCCGCAAAACAAATTGGAGACTGTTTAGGACATTAATATGTACAAAATCAGATGTAGCATTTTTAAAAAATTTAACTCTGAAATCAGGCTGCTTAAGTTCAAATCCTATCTCTGAAAATAGTTACTGTGTGATAATCTTGGGAAAATTACTTAACATTTGTGTATCTTGATTTCCTTTATTAAAAAATTCTGTCCTGACATTAATGGTTTTGATGAGAATTGTTATGATATATGTGAGAATACTGAGAACAGTGCCCAGCTTGTAGTAAACACTACAAAGAAATTTTAGTTATGACTATCTTTGTACTAATGAGCATGTACTAATGAGTATGAGTATTTAGTCATAACGAGTTAGAGTAAAATCATAAGCCATCAGACAGTCAAAATAAAAATGAAAATTTAAAAATAAAGAAAGATTGAAATAAAATTTTATGTTTGTCTTTACTCAATAAAAAGAAATGAGCATGCAAACTTCTATTTATTACTTTTACTATACTTCATACACTATAAATACTCTAAAAGCCATCAAATTGTATCATTTCACACATTTCTTACTGTTTTGCTTCAAGCAAATTCCTTCTCTACCCCCCCAAAATATGAAAAAAGGCCATTGCTAGGAAGCTTAATCATTATTATATAAATGGTTTCTATATCTGAGAAAGGTTGACAAGGGAAAACAAATGACAATCTCATGTTTAGAACTATAAAAACTTGAGTAAATTCTTCTGTTTTATTTAAAAAAAATTTTTTTTAATGCTGTGCAAAAGTCCAAAAGAAGTCTTGTCAGGAGTGCAATACTGAGCCATTCTACTTGGAGAACAGATGTAAAATAAAATCTTCAGCTAGGAATATGGGTATCAGTATATGATGTTCTCTGAGATAATGTCTCAAGTACAAATTTTTAAAGTTAAAAGTCTAATCCCATAGAAAGCATATTTAGACATTTGATAATTACTTCACCAGAGTGCCTGTCAGAACCCTTCCTGCTGTTCTACCCACAGCGCTGCAGATAGGGTTCCTGGGAGCCCCTCTCTGGGCCTACGGATGCTGTGGGAGTGTTATCACTCGCAACGAAGCCTAGAGCTACAGAAAGCATGAAAACGTAAGACCAATATTTTTTCCTAACCAAGGCTTAAAAAATTCAAAAACTTTTAAACATCTTAACAATTAGCTTTAAATTCAAATTTGATTTTTATATTTATATATACATTGGAATTAGAATATTTAGTTGTTTGGTTTGCTGACTGTACAAGTAAAAAATATTAACTTATTTATTATATATTTTCTTAGGTATATAAATCATGTCTTTTCTTTTTTCTAACAAATATTTTTGCTACATCTAAATAGAAAATAGCTGTTTACTTTTCTTAATTTTTAAAATTCATATATTACTAGTATCTATATTTTCACTAATTACTCAGTACAAAGAAATGTATACCGACATCCTTCTATTCCCAGTTAATTTGCTCCAAAAGGTTGTACCACATCTTGAAAATCTACCTGGTGTTGGAGAGGCCAAATTTCCTTAAGAAAGACAAAGTCAGATGTTCAACAGTATAAACTATGAAAGGATGTCAAACTCAAGGACTCTGGAAACACAAGCAAAAACTTCATTTTATTGGCAAAACACTTTTTGATTATGCTAGCTATCTCCTCCTCTATGATAGAATTCACTTTCCATATCACCTTCCATTCCAGAGTGACAATAATAAATACCCCCCGAAAAAAATATTGGATTAATATTCTGCCTTTCATTTGAGTAGCTCGATAAACTTTTATATTTATAACTACCTCATATCTTTATAAGTTTATTCTGGAGAAACTGTTTTCCTCCAGAACAGTGCAGTAACTAAGATACTCTAACATATAAATGTTTATTGTTTATATTCTTTATTGTTTTTGTCATACTTTACAATCTGTCAATTCACCTTAAAGTGGTTATGTATAAAAAAATGATGTAAAAATTAATTCCAAAAATTAAAAGATATTCACACAAAAAGTGGGACAAGGATGTTCATAGCAGCATTATACATAACAGCCAAAAAGTGGAAACAACCAAATGTTCATCAACTGTTAAACAGATAAAGAAAATGTGTAATAGCCATACAAATAAAGGGGCGGGGGAATGGATAAAATACTGATACAAACTAAAATATGGATCAACATTAAAAACATGGTGAAAGAAGCAAATCACCAAAGACCATATATTGTACAATTCATTTGTATTAAATATACAAAGTATGCAAATCTATAAATGAAGATAACAGTGATTGCCTGGAGATGAGACTGAGGGACAGTTGCTGGAAAGTGAGGAGTGACTGCTAATAGGTACCAGGTTTCTTTCTAAAAAGTGTTCTAAAATTGGTCTGAGGATGGTTTCTTAAGTCTGCAAATGCATATATTAAAAAATATCAAATTGTGTAATTTAAATTGGTGAACTGCATGACAAGTGGATTACAGCTCAATAAAGCTGTTTTTAAAAAGCAATAGCAAACGTCATGCCCGGCCATGTGGCTCAGTTAGCTCGACCGTGGTCCCACACACCAAAAGGTTGCGGATTCAATCTCCTGGCAGGACGCATACCTAGGTTTCAGGTTTGGTCCGGATTTCTGAATGGGAAGCAACTGATAGATGTTTCCCCCGACACACCATTCCTTTTCCTCATCGATAAACATATCCTCAGGATATCCTCAGGTCCTCCAGTAAAGGTTAAAAAAAATAATAATAGCAAACTTCTGCTCTATTTTCAGCCATTTGGAGGACATTGATTCAGTATAAGCTTTCTAACCAAATATTTGAAGTTAATGATTTTCTTGCCCCTTCTCCATTAGAGAGGACTCGACGAGATGAGAGGGATTTGCTCATGATTACACAGCTAGGTGACAATAACTAGAATCCAAATATTCCTTCCATACAATGGGTCTTTCCCAATACCAGAAATGTTTCTTGTTTGCTTTTGACACAATGGATTTGCACCAGCTGTAAGCGTTCTCTAACAATCCTCTTGTTCTATTGTGATCACCTTGTAGCCTTATGTATAAAATATGTTTTACTTATTTTTTAAGTACTATGTCTCAATATATAAATCAACTATCTTCTTCCTTGCCTTTTTTTAAAAAAATGAAATAGTCTCACTCTATATGTGGTGGTTAGGTCTTGCATGTTTGAAATCAAAACATTTTTAAAACTTAGATAAATTTTAGGATGCCTAGAAATTATTTAATCTATGAAAATATATAGTAGTTTCTTGTTCCTTTCTTTGCTTGCTTAAGAGTAGTCCTTTAGATAGTTGGTGCTTTAAAAAAATTCTTTTCAGGTATCAATTTGAAAGTCATTTTAACTAAGGCTATGGTTTTTCACATGTGGCATTTGAATCACTGAAAACAATTCCTCAGGGTCATCCTCTTGACTTCATAACTAAGTTTCCAAAACATAATACCCATGTAGGTACTTAAGAACTCTCATTGGTTGTATCCTGATGGATTATCCATTGAAAAATGAGATCTGTCTTCCATCCTGAAAAACTCTTAGGTTTTCACTTTCCTCTTTAATTCTTTTGGGAACAGCTATTATTCTGCCCTTTGTTTCTGTCTATTCCATCCCTTTGTTTTAATCACCTTACTTCTCTTATTCCCCTCCCACCCACTTCCTGAACAAACTCTCTTGGTAGACTTTCTTTCCATGTGAACAATTCATCTTAGCATGTCACAATTTTCTAAGAAATTGAGTAATAACTGTGTCTTGCATTTAGGAATAGAATAACTGAAACACAAAAACTAGGTTTGGGATAATATCCCACAAGGTCATTTGATGGTGTCAAAAATTGGATCTTCCTAAATTCCTTCTGGGCATGGTAGGGATGCATCTGTGGATAACAACCAAGCTCCCTGAGGGTTGGAAACCAAATGGCTCCAATTTAAGAAATCAGACTTCAATGTCTGATGACTGGTCCTGGAAGGGAAAGCCATCTTTGCAGAATGTGGGACAATGGAAAGAATACTAGCAGCATCTAGTGGCCCACCTATGTAAGTACCCCAGACCTGGGTCCTAAGGTAGAAAAAGTGAGATCCTAAACGTAGTGAAATTTTGATGGACTTTAATGGATTTCTCATTTCTGGGAGAATAACAGTGGACGTAAGGACAATTATCTAGACTACCATGTTCAAAGCATCCTGAGGAAGGAATATAAAGAAGCATAACATATCCAAATGCTTTAGTAGAACTGTATTTATCCTGCAAATTTTACCAAGTTAGACCAAAATTAGTCAAGCATATCCAATATGTTCATGTTTCATATTTTTGATCAGTCAATATATAAAGCATAAAAATAACAGAGAATTAATTTCAAGAGAGTAACGTATAACATTCCCTGTAGTCAAAATGGATAATGGTGGTAGAACCTACTTAGATTCTGCTTCTGCATCGACAACTGGCATTTTTAGCCACTTTCTGTCAAGAGCAGTTCTGTGTTGTAAAATTAAGTGCAATGAGAAATTTTTACTGTTTGCTATGTATCCACCTGTCTAAATCACCTATCCTTATGTCTATGGTAACCAAAACATAGTTTATTCTAAATATTTCTGAAGAGCTGTTGAAATAAATCTTTTGGAGAAATTCTATTAAGGAGACAACTCTACTGACAATTTTGCAAAATATCTATGCATAACAGAACACTAGTGTAGTTTTTCCAAGAAATGCACATTTTACAAAATTATCAAAGTGATCTTAAAGAGATGGGAGCAACTTTTAGAAAAAGAAATGTCTGTAAACCAGAAAAAATCAATTAATTAAGCTCTCCTTTAAAGCTAGAAAAAAAAATGGACGTTACCTAAATTCTGATTCACTTGGCTGCCTTTAAAATATTACTAAGTATTTAGTTAAACTTGCCTCTAACTGTGTATTAGAATTTAGCTTTGATAACTAAGAATCATGCCTTTTCTGAATGCAGCATAGTTGCAAGTTTTTCTTTAAAAGCTTTTAGAAGGAAGTTCTTTTTATTCACAGCTCACTTCTCTTCTCTTCTTAATTAGTAGCTTGAATGTGATTTCCCTTTATTTTCTTTTCTTTTTTTTTTTAATGGAGCAGGCTGTGTAGTTAAGCGGTGTTTTTGACATTCCTGCACTGGGGACGGATTCAAAATGAAGGCAGAAGACAATAGAGATTGACTACATACTTCATGGACCCAAATGAAGCAAAATGCTTGTAATTATAGGAATTTGACAATACGTTGTCTCTTGGCATCTGTACTTGGAAAAACAATGAAATAATCATGGACAAATATGACGTGAAATGTGTTTATGGAGCAGCATGTTTTACTAACACTGAGCACTGCAGAGAGATAAGCACCACTTGCTAATTTTAAAATTTGTATGAACTGTGACAATTAAGCCTAATAATTATTTAAAGACTATAATAAAGATAAGTCCATTTTGTGCTATATTTTAGAGAAAAAATAAGTAGGGTGCCAAAGTTCAGTTTGGATGTTGTACAGTTTTGTACTTTCCCTACCTGGTATAATTTTTGAAACTGGTAACATCTAACACATTAGTCTCAAACTTAAGGATTTTCTCAGTTCACATTTTCCTTCTTTGCAAATTCTTCCTTGTTTTTGTTGTTATGAAACCTATTTGTTGGGGGTCTTTTGTGCTTTAGATGTTAATTTTATAGTGTTACTGAACCTCATGGGTGGTCATCAGAAAACAGTAGGTCTAATTGAATAAAGCATTGAATAAATTAACTGTTTCTTCCAGAATAGTCATTTTTCCCATCACAGATTCTCAGTAACAACAAAAAAGCTGCTGATTGTTGTTGGTCCTTTGATGGAAAACTAGGGGAAAAAGGCTTGTTAGAGTCCTGAGCAGAATACAGCAATGTCTTCCACTGCGGCTGGCCCCATAGTAACAGATTCAGGATGGATAACAAAACCACCAGAACACACACTGAAGATTAAAAGCATGAGCAGAGAAGACATTGAATTATTGATCATTAATAAAGCTTTATGTTAAGGAAGTAGTAATATATTTTAGCTTGATTTCCTATGGGGAAGGCAAAACATTTCTATTAATGTAGTCTCTATTTTCTCTCCTTCACATTCTTGTGCTATCTTTTGCAATTCATTGTCATTTCTTGACTCATTTTAAAAGATAAACTTGCATATTTTTCTTTGTAGCATGAGAAAAAAACACAATGAATAGCTCTGCTCTGAGTATAAACCAGGTAATGCCAAGCTTCAGTCATCTCTGTTCTCTCTTCACAGAGCAAGTTTATTATGGCATTTATACTGAAAAAAATTATTCATCGTATTTGTTATAAAAAAACCATGTTGCCAATAATCACTTCTGAGCCAGAGTTCTGTCATCAGGAATGGAGTGTGATTACCTCCCCTGCCCATAACAAAAAACTCAGATGAGTTCGTTTGCAACACTCTCCCTATTGCTTCTATTTCTCCTGTATTGTCAACAAGATTAGTCCAAAACATTGGTACATATTCCAGAGCTGCATACAGGAAATTTTTCATTAGACCTGTAACTTGATAGAGAACGACATCACAAAGGAATATGGAAAAGTAGATCGTGCCAGTAGCAAATTTTCTATGCCTCTCTTTTTTATGTGCATCCAAATAGTTAAAGAGGAACAGAGCTGGCCTTGGGCAAAAAGATAAAGTAGGAAATCTAAGCCCAGTTTTTTTCAGTGGTCTCTAATCCTCCTGAGCTGTGAATTCTCCATAGCCTCCAAGACCTCACCCCACCCCCACGCATGCACACATACCTCAGACTCTCCTCTCTGTTTCAGGTCAATGCTCAACAGCAATTTTTGACTCCCAGCACGAAAGACCCTAAGTCAAAGAACTGACTTTTCCTGCAAGATAGGCATTTTAATTTAAATTTCTGTTTTTAGGATATAAAAACCATCCCCTGTTGGAGAGGGAAAAAGAAAGGTAAAAGGTCTGGTTCAAAGGCAAAGTAAAGCTGAGAGGAGGTACCACATAGATTTTTGGAAGAAGGTTAGACAGGTCCTTTGCTAGTCACCTCTCAGAATCGCTTCTGATTCTGATTCAGTTGTATCAGAGAAATGAAAAGAAAATGTGCACAGAAGTATCAACAACCTGATGCAGCTGCTCCCATTAAATAAGAAAGAAAAGGATGGAAGGGATTAAGGAAGAGAGGAAAGGAGAGGAATGAGGGAGAGGAAGCAAGGGGAGAAAGTATTTCCTATCACGGGCTATGGACCTAAGGAAGCAACATGCTACCATCATGTGTTTCTTGTAATGCTAGTGAACTCTAATTCCCACGTCTCATTCAGGATTTAGCATCTGAGGTCTGTATTTATATGGTGAAAATCATGTAGAATCAACCATCAACAACTTTGCTCAATATCATTTCAATAAATTCAACACTGACCTGGGATTGTTTTTTCCCTCCAGTCTTGGAGGCAGATTACTGCCTCTTAGCTGAGTAATCAATGACATGTGGGAATTTTGTTGAATAAAAATATTTGTTTTGACTCTTCTCAGTGTTGTGATATGCCCACACTGTGAGAGAGGGGCAGCAACTGAGTCTGAGAGAAAGTAGACACTCATCTTGGATGATGCTGTGTGTAACATCCCTGGGTGGGGTGATGGGCACAATTGTTCACACTCACTGCCATGGAATCTAGAAGCTACTTTATCTAGTGAGATGATTTAACTATTACCCCAACAGGAGTACTCATAGTTTATTGACCCAGACTCTCTTTTTTAAGTCAGTTTTAAACCTCAGTCCTTTAAGACTGGTACTTCTGGAAAAAAAAAAAAAAGCCCTGGTGAATGTCTTTGAAGAATCTCTGAGATAAAAAATAGGATGATGAGCACATAAGACTGGTAGGAAGAGAGGCACATGAAGACCCCAGCATTAGGTTTTAGCCTCAGCACTGAAGACAAATGCGTGGGGATCTGGGATATGGTGACAGTCAAGTGCAGGACTTTTTCTTTTAAAATGTATTCACATCTCTGTGTGTGAGCATATGAAAATTAAATAGTGATAAGTATTAGCTAGAAATGAGTGTATTTTAAGATAGTTTTGAGACACTGGTGAAGTGATAAACAAAGAAGAGAAAAAAACTACACATTTAACTTCACTATGAAAAAAATACAATTATAGAGATTCACATAAACTTCATAGCATTGATGGCTCTTTGCTGGGTAGAATAAAAAGTACTATATTCATTAAAAAGTTGTTTTGTTTGACTTCCACGCATTCTAACATACTTAGTATATGAGTTTCAGCATGTTCTGCTCACTATTGATTGTAGTCCAAACAACTGAAATGCAATTTTTTTAGCCATTACAAAATATTACTAGATAGGAAGAATGTAAACATCTCAGCATTACTGAGAGGATTAACAGGAATGCCTTATCAAAAAACTACAAGAAGCCTCTTCAAAATAATAAAGGGACTAACATTCTGCCACTCGGCATCTGCTCATTTGGGATATCAATTTTAATCTGGTTATTAGGAAACAAAAGACCTAGAAGGAGCCTTTGGCACCTCCTCCTCCCTTGTTTCCTGCCCAAGAGATTCAGACAGAAAAACCTGCTTCACAAGGGAGATCATAAAATGTTAGCCTTGGCCTAATTTTTATTAAGCATGGTAAATAAGAGGGTTGCGGGCAGGTGCCTGTTAGCCAGACACCCACTGTGTCCCATTGTTTCTGAGCTGCCCAGCAAACACTGCTCCTGCTGTGTGTGTCAGCATGTCCTCAACTACCTGGGAATCACTCTTCTCATCTCTAGAGTCTAGTACCCCATCCCCCCTTCTCCTTTGTCCAAAATGTCACACATAGCCAATACTGCCTCACTGCCTTTGGAATTTTCGTGGACTTATCATGCCTACATCAATTTTCCATGCACATGTATGACACTTTGGTTTTCTCCTGTTAATCTGTTAATTCATAGTTCGCCCAGCCAGAAGAATTTAGAAGGTGGGAGGAAAAGTATTAATTTATTTTATGCCTCCACGATAAACATTATGTATGCCAAACCAAATTTTCTTTTTATAAGGAAATATAATACCAACACACATGTGAATTATGATTTATAGATTGCTAGTTTATCACATTTACTGTGAAAAATTGTTCAGCTATTATTTGGAGTAGCACTAGCATACCCTGCAAATGCTATTAGCTTACAAATGATAGAAGTTTCTCATTCGCTTTGTAGTTCAACTCAGATATTCCTATCTGGAGAGCTACTCTTTTCCATGTATTGTAATCCAGGATCCAGGATGTACTGATCTTGCATGTCTTCTATACCCCAAGACTTGTAGTCCTCTGCACCCAGCTGGCAAGAAAAGAAAGCATATGAAAAGAGCATATCTAAAAAGCCTGCCTTAGAAGTGACACTCATTACTTCCTCCACCATTCCATTGCATTTTCTTTGACTAGTACCACCTAAGTATTTGCTGCCATCATCATTTCTCCAGGTCTCTTAGTTCATAAAAATTATTCTTTTGTTCTATTTCCAGTCAGGAAATTAAGAATACAGGCAATGAAGACTGAACAGCAGAGTGAGGAAAAGGTAAGCACACTTACAGATTTGAGAAATTAATTCATTGGTGACCTATCATCAGTACAATTGTGGGAGAAAGAGTTAGGAGCCAATAGTCCTATACTTTTATTCTAATGGCACCTCTGCCTTTAACTTGGGAAAATAGTTGTACTCTTTGGGCTTATTTTTTTAGTTATAAAATGAGGAATTGCACTAAAGACAACCTCATAAAATCATAATTTGAGATTAAATTACTACATAAGCCTGCATTAATTAATAACCTATATAGTCTTGCCACAGGTAAATATAAGGTTTCTTTTATTCTTCTTGAAACATTAAAATTAACTCAGAGACTTTATTATTCATAGACCTCCTACCACTATAACTGTTATTACTACAATTTGAATTAAATGGGCCTTTTATTGAGTGATTACTATATGTCATATATACTGTTAAGTGAAATGTATTTATATATCAAGCTCAATCAGCCAGAAGTAGCACAGCTGAGACATAAACCCCAAGCCAACTTTGAAATCATAACTACTCATGGCTGTATTACACTAGATTTGCAGACCACTGTAGGGAACCATTGATAAGATGAATTATCATTAGGGGATTCTATCTTATCTATAAATCTGTGAACTCAGACCAAATAGAGAAAAAATCACTGTGGCTCACGATTGCACCAGTGTCTTTCTTCAGTTTTAACACACTGTATCTCAGTTTCCTTATTTAAAAAATGAAGTTTATATAGCTTCCCATAACTTCTTCAAATACCAATTACACCACTGTTCCACCATAATAAAAAACCCAACTTCTGAGAGTTAACAAAATGAGCATAAGGTAATGAAGTCAAGTCAATTATCCATGCAAGAGTTGACAAGGAAAAAGTAAGACTAAATTGAATGTACAGGTGTCCCCAAACCACGTTTTTGCTATTCACCTAAGCTCTAACTACTGCTAATCAACTGCAAAATAGGTTTGAATTTTATCACTTTTCCTCTCCACCCTCTACTCTCGCCTGGTTTAAGGGCTAATGGGCATTCAACCACCCTTTAAAAGGCAGGAAAAGTGGAGGCTGGACTATGCAATCAATAGCCTGGATAATTAGTCCATGAGTAATTGAGAATTAAATGTGTTATATTAACCTCACCCCGTTCCTCCCAGAATATGAACAAGCCAGAGCAGGACACAGATATAAGAACTCAGAAGGAACAAGAAGGGTGGCACAGGAACAGAGTCCTTTACCTTGGGGTCATCATAGACGTGAACTCTAACGACACAGAGACCAATGACAACTGCAGCCTCGCTGGGCCACTGCAGACACGACAGGATGGTCCACAAGAGCTGTAAGAGAGATGTTTCCCCTCAGCACCAAATTATTTCTGTCTTTTCTTTCTACAACAAAAGACTCACTCTAGGCTTTGGCTGTGTTCCCAAAAGATTGGGTAATTAAACAGGTAAGATTTCCAAGGAGAAATAAATATTTTTCAGTTACTAGACACTGTCATTGGGCTTTGATTCAAATGTGCATAATTCTTTAACAGGAAACATAATGAAAGGAATGTTTCACAAATTAATATAAAGCCCAAAGGCATACCTGGCACTCTCTTACATGAAATCATTGTCTTCCACAAGCCAGGAATGTCGACTGAGTACTCATCTTGGAAAATGCTTTTCTCCTTGTAGTATTAGCACTGGTTTTATGGAAGAAAAACTCAATTTGAGGAAACTGCTTATAAAATATGACCTAAGCCTATGTATTTCTTGGTTTAAAGGCACTTTAAAATATAATGGCATTGGTTTCGGAATAATCAGTGAAAATAGTGCCTCTTCTTTAGAGGCTGAGCAGCTAAAAGAGAAGGGTTAAAAAACATGCATATTCATAGAGTGACTAATTCAAATTAGAGGTTTGGATTTAAAATGCTGGGCTCTAAGCCTAGAAATTGAAACTGCTATTCTCTAAAAATAATGTGACACTCTGGAAGGTAAAATGGCTTAAGAAGCTGAAGAAATTGCCCCAAAATATCATTTTAACTATGCAACTGAGAATGAGTCAAGCACAAGGTGAACAACAATTTTAGGGTATTGGAAAATGGCTGAGTCATCACCAGAAAGATTGAAATTTTTTTTCCTTATAGTGGTGATAGGTTTAGGAGAATCATCCTACACTGTCTTGTCAGTTATCCCCATAGCAAAAAGTAAGATAAAGGCGGAACTATTCAATAGGGAATATAATTAGCCAGGTCACAATTCTTATGAACCTGGCCTAGGAAATTTGAAATAACATGATCAAAAATATAATTGTGAATCTAAATTTATGCAAAATATAAAATAACATGAATATAAACTAATTAAACAGATCAAGAATTGCTTCATTTCTAAGATGATGGTGAGCTGATGGGTTTATAAATTCAGTAGAATTGGTAAATATTCCTTTTGTCTGAGCAATACATTGTTCTGTGCTTAAGCGCAGTGGTGAGTGAGTTGGGGTGCATGTTATATCATTCTTTTAATGTTCACTATCAGTGTAGCTTAAAATCTTTTTATAGCCTTTATTTTCCTAGTGATTAAATGGCCAAAATGGTGCTTAGTGCTCAGGAAAAGAAATCTTAAAATCAATAATTGGGTAGTAAAATTTAGAAGCAATAAAATATTAAGCTAACTATCATAAAGTCATTGCCTGTTGGCTCCAAATTCATCCTTCATTGCCTGCTCAGTGAAAAAAGAGAGGGATCCTTTAAGCACTTTTTTCCTTTGCTTGTTGGCACAGTATTAAGCATTGTCAAGAGGATGCTGTAAGAACAGCGCATGAGAAAATGGCTTTTCCTCCTGGTTCTGGTGTGCTCCTGGGCAGGCCCCTGCAGCACAGGCTGCTTCTGTGCTCCCAGGCACGTGCGCCTGAAGCACAGTAGCTTCCTCAGCACCTGACTCATGTAGTTTTGTAGTTGACAACATTCTGGAGAAACACGTCATGGTGAAGAACTCTCTCCAGCATCTTGAGAGGTAAATTTTTGGCAAGTTCTAGATGGCAGGCAGATTAGCAAGGTCTCCTGGTGCCAGTACACAATGATTCCTCTGCCATTTAGAGCACCACAGCAGTGCCATACCCTTCAAGGTCTGCATCTTGCCTTGGAGAGGCTCTCCATCTCATTCCTGGGGGTAGGGGCTGCTCTTTGTATCTACCAATACTATATTCTTTAGCATTTTCTTATTACTAGCAACCCCTAGTAACTGCAATCCCCTGCTGCAGTTAATAATTCTTTATGAGTTACCTTGTTCAAATCACTCCAGATTCTGTCTTCTGAATGCACTCTGATACAAACTGTGACAGAACCACTGTGATTCCCCGTATTTTTAATATTAGAGAGATCACTGTGAATATTTTAGAGAAAATGCTGAGAAAAAATTAATATTCTAGGAACTTGAATATTTCTGCATTTGAATAAGGCATCCACTGTTTATATTTATTCTCCTAAGAAAATTCTCTTGAATCATGATAATTCTGAGTTATCCTAGGTATTCGGGAACTCATCCCTTATATGTGGACTGTCCTACATACACACACACAGCTTTCTAAAATGTTGTCAATGCTTTAATGCCAGCCAGAAGCTAAGTGTAGAGTATGCAATTTATGTGTAAATATAACATTCTATAACGGCATATACAAAACCACATACTGACCAAAATTACAGAATGTTTAAAAATATTTTGAAATTGAAATGAGGTATGACTTTGTTCTCAAAGCAACGCTATTTTGTTCTTTCATGCATCTCCAACCAGTACTTGCATCATGCTGATCTTATCTGCTCAGTCAAATATCTTTTTCTTTGCACTGAAAAGGAGTCACAGGGGGAATAAACTACTAGGCAGAATGAATCAACATCCAGCTTGCAGACCATTGTGAATATTTATAGAGCATTTGAGTATTATTAGCCAAGTCTTTTTCTCAGAGCTCTGCTTTGTTTAATATGTGACCAGCATAATATCTGAGAACAGGAAATGCTCTGTGTGTGGTACGTACACATGCACACACATGTGCGTGGGCTCACATTTGTGCAACTTGCCCGTTGGCATTGTTCCTGCAGTGTTTTCAACCTCATTGTCTGGCCCACTCAGTCTTTCATCTCACATTTCAAGTGTATTGCAAAGTCTAGGACTAGACCTTCTTTCTCTCGAGACGAGAGAAATGGAAGCACAGTTTACTTATGAAAGCAATACAGGCTCATTCAAGAGAAATCAAGACAGAGATTAGCAAAAATACGTAACGAAATCCATAATTCCTCTAACTTATCCAGAGTCAATTTCTGTCACCCCCTTGTATTACATATACACACACCTGCACAATCACGTACACAAGTGATAGTCTTCAAGATATTTTTCTAAATATGCAATATATGTATTTACTCTTTTCTAATAGATTTTCCAGCTAGTCTAGTTGTATCATATGTTACATTTCAGTACTACAACATTTCAGTATTGAAAAGAGCGCAAGGAAAATGAAATGACTAACAGAGATATATGAAATACAAAATAAATTTTTAAGTCTGAAAAATTCCCTGGCATTAGAAATATTTATTTTCTAACAACACACTATATTGAGCAAACAAATTGCTTTTGGCTAAGTCCCCTTTCATTGAAGGAAAACAGCATTGTTTGTAAAAATTAGAATTATTGAAATGCAACAAAGAATGTATGAGGTATGTGCAGATATATCAGAAATAGTGGTCAGGTCAAAAGTTTAAGGTTCACAAGGCTGAGATCTAAGTGGGAAACATCAAAGCCGATTTGGCCAGGTGTCTGTCACTCAGTGAATTTTACATCCTATTTCAATTATAAAAAAAAAAGAGTTGATATAACTGTCTCAAAATCAGTTATGAAAAATTACTTTCTTTAACACAAATTTGTTGTAATGAACTTCCCAAAGAAAATAATTTAGGGAATTAAAAGTTCGCCATAGGATGAACATATACTTTCTAAGGAAGTAGATATGTCTGTGTGTGCATCCAACTTGTAGGAAAAAGGTACTGTCAAAAATATCTTAAAGGTTGTTCTCTGTTATACAACCTTACCTCATAAAGGTGATTCCACTAAGGTATAAATTATAGAAGATTTTTTCTTCTGCCATAGAAACAAAACAGGTGTCCCCATTACCTAAGAATGAGATGACATTCTACACTCTTCCAATTTGAGCAGATAAAAGAATTTACTACTGTGTAATGATTTATTTTTGATATTTAACAAGTCACATGGAAATATGTAACCCAATTTAAAAAATGTTTTCCTTTTTTTACTTTGTTGATGAATTTGTTGAGATGGCATTGGTTAATAAAGTTATCTATGTTTCAGGCATACAGTTCTATAACACATCATCTGTATATCATATTGTTTGCTCACCACTCCAAGTCAATGAACTCGTTCTATGAACTTATGCCCCCATACCTTCTTCTACATCCCACCCCCCCCAAAACTCTCTTTCCCTCTGGTAATCACCGTAATAAATGTCTTAAAAATATATTGCTATCAGTAAGTAAAGTCCTCTATCAAAATTAGTTTCTAGATTTAACAACAGTAAATAAATTTACTAAAACTTGAGCCAGAAATAGAACACACAACATTTTTTATACTTTCCACTCACAAGAAATTTTCAGTATGATTCCTAAAGGATTTCAAATTTTAAAAAAATTTCACTCTATCTTCTACTATTAATGTGCTGCTACTGATCTTATTTCCAATGTAAGAAGATAATCTAAACAATCACATATTGCAAAGTTCAAGTCTTTAAATATGAGCCTGGCAAACTTCCCAGATGATATAGCTTCACAATATATTGTATACAACTCAGAGGGTTAGAATGACCAAAGAGGTCAGGAGGAATTAGTAACTAAAAGTATTCTTCATGGATGAATTGTTCACCTAAGGGAATCTCTAAGTAGGGTTACTGTGGTCTGGCATACCTACTGTCTGGCTGCTTTAGAAGGCATGAGGTAATTACGGTCAATCTTATGATATCCTGACATTTAAACTCAGCGACTCCAACTACCCTACCAAAATGCCCATATTATGATTTAGCAAATATTCAGATTCATGAGAAAAGCAGAGTATTACTTGGGTAATTGAATGTCTACTACATAAAAGAAGAACCAAAACCCTGCCCTGGCCAGTGTGACTCAGTTAGTTGGAGCGTCATCCTGTAAGCTGAAGTGTGGCAAGTTCAATTCCTGGTCAGGACACATGTCTAGGATGTAGGTTAGGTCCCTGGTCACATCCATGTTTCTTTCCTTCTCTCTCCCTCCCTTGCCCTGTCTTTAAAATTAGGGAGCATGTTCTAGGATGAAGATTAAAAAAAAACATTGTGTTAGGAAGTATTAAAACACAGGGAATATAAGATTGCTAAACTCCAGGAATTAAATAGTAATTGCTGGGCTGGCCAAAAAGTTCATTTTTTTTTCTTTTTTCGTAATATGGTTGTAGTAGCACTTAGTTGTCTTTAACTTCAAAACAATTTTGTTAGACTGTGTTGTGACAGCTGTCATATCACCATGCATTAAAAAAAAACTTACCAAATTGGTGAATTGTTGTGTAGCTATTTTAACATTGAGGATGGACGAAAGTAGGCAACATTTCCAGCTTTATTATTTCAAGAAAGGTAAAAATGCAACTGAAATGCAAAAAAAAAGGTTTGTGCAGCGTATGGAGAAGGTGCTGTGACTGAACGTGTCAAAAGTTCTTTGCAAAGTTTCATGCTGGAGAGTTCTCACTGGATGATGCTCCATGGTCAGGCAAAACAGTTGAAGTTGATTATGATCAAATTGAGACATTAATTGAGAACATCAATGTTATACCACATGAGAGATAGCCAACATAAAATATCCAAATCAATAAAGTTACTGATTGGAAACTGTCTCTTCCTTTATGGAAAAAAAACATAGACTTTTTGGCCAAGCCAATAGAAAGAGAAAACATAATGTGAAAACTATAAATAGAAGCTTATTTTAAGAGAAACCATTCAAACAGTAAACACCTACCTATGTGCATTAACTAAACTATGGTTTCAACCCTAGCCAGAAATGTATTTCTAAATAGCTACAATCAAAATTCTTCAAATTTACTGAACTTTATCAGAATCCAGGTAAATATTTTGCTGATTTAAGAGAAAAAAAATCATTAGTAATTTCAGACTGCTATCCTCTTATAACACAAAATGTTGACTATGAGAAAATAAAATCTCAGAACCATTGTTAGATAGAATACATTGTAAACCAAGGGAGGGAGGAGTGGGGAGATGTGTCTCACCCACTAACTAAGCAGGCCTGAGCCCCATTTGATAAGATTGCCAGGTGTTTCGGACATCACAAGAGACACAGGAGGAGAAAGGTGGGAGGGGGTCCACAGTGCTCAAAGTAAAAAACCATAAAATAGCTTTAGTTAATTGCTTGCTTTTGGTCACTAACCTGTTTTATGAGGGTGTCCATAATGGTTACAGAAAGAGCCCACACAGTATGGATGGACCTGGAGAGCATTATGCTAAGTCAAATAAGCCAGTCAGAGAAAGACAAATACCATATGATCTCACTCATATGTGGAATCTAATTAACAAACTGAATGTAAAATGGGGACAGACTCATAGATGAAGAGCAGGATGACAGCTGGTGAGAGGTGGAATAAGTTACAGGGTACAGGGATTGAGAAAAAAAAAAAAGAGCCCATAAATAACTTTAGGTAACTATCTCAACTTTAATTAACTATCTCTTGTCACGCATCTGTTTTACAACGACATAACCAAAAGTGGTCTAGAACAAGATAAGAATTCTGGGAAATACCCTGAATTTCCCAGACCATGGCTGGTGTGGCTCAGTGGATTGAGCACCAGCCTGTGAATCAAAGGGTAGCCAGTTCAACTCACAGTCAGGGCACATGCCTTGTGGACAAGGTCCCCAGCAGGGGGTGCTCAAGAAGCAACCACACATTGATGTTTCTCTCTCTTTCCTCCTCCCTTCCCGTCTCTGAAAATAAATAAATAAAACCTTTTTAAAAAGTAAATTTATTTAAAAAAAGAATTCTGGGAAACAGACTCCCCCTGACACACACCTACATTTTGTGGTCATGTTGGTCCTGGAGGAAGCTGGCACCACCCTTACCCACCAATCAATAGTAACTCCTCACCCCATCCCGCCAATTACATAAGTCCAGGACAAAGGAAGCCTGCCTTGCCTTTACCTAGCTTCTGTGCCTTTCTCCCCAACCTCAGCAAGCCCCATTCTCTTCCATGAGAACATATCACTAGTAAACTTTGCTTACATACGAACAGACTTGCTCATCTTCCATTCTTTACTGCGTTGGCATGAAGAACTGAGTTTTCCCACAACAACACTACCTTCTCAATCTATAAACTGTTGTTGGGTTGAAAGTAATAAATATGATGAATATTACAGATTTATCAAACACTCAACTGTGAGTAACTGAAATCTTGACTCCTGTGAACAAATGTGGAAACTTGGGTAACGTGGTTAAATCTCTGATATATGAACTAAAGAGGATAGCCTCATTAAATAATTACTGTGTGTATTCAGAACTATAAAGTATGTACTAAATGAAGGAGTTAAGAATCTTCCAGAGATATTTTGGATGGTGGGAATATATATAACCTAATTTTTATGATGCACACATACACAAATAACCATGAGTCACAGTGATCTCAAAAGGCCCACTGATGGTCAAAATACAGCTGATTCAGGGGTAAAGATTGGAGGATAGGCCTTTGTTTCTCCCATTTTCAGTAATGAGCTTTTCTCAGGGTAGACAACAATTGAGGAAAAGAAGTTGCTCACCAGTATTGGCTCTACAGAGTAGAGACAAGAGTTAAGAAGTACCCTTAAAATTTGATTTATATTTAGGAAAATCTGAATTCCAAATTTTTTTGACTTTGGGGAAATTGCTGTTTGCTCCTGTGAGCCTACTCTCACTGTTCCTCGAAGAAAAGTACAAACTTTTCCCACTTCAGAAGTCTGCCTTCCCCAGGATACATTTTGAATTGAACCATGGTTGACAGTTTTATTACAAATATGTTGCACTTGTAATTGTCACACCAAAGAAAGTGATTGAAAATTTTTGCAAAGTTATAAAATTGGACTTTAGTTCTGTGGTGAATGAAGAAATAAATGTTAGTTTTAAAAATAATGTCCTCAGAGATGTATATATCAAGATGAAAAGATTCAAATTTGATTTATTATTCACTTTGAGTATAGCACTTTCTGATCTGGAAAAAAAACTGCCTGAAATTATTTCACTTTACATAAGTGGTGACAAATCACTACTTACAGATTTATTTCCAAAAGCCTCACTGTCCATGGCACAAAACTGCTTGGAAGGGTTCCGTAGGTTGCTATTTTAACACCTCCCACCACACTGTACAAATGCCAGCCTGACCACTCTGCCCCTGGGGCTTCCACACAGCAGCTTTCTTTAAAGGTTACAGGTGATGTTGTGTCTTCTAAGAATGTCAGCTCTCTTGACAGTTCTCCACAGTGTCAACATGGTTGATACTAAAATTTAGGTAAATGAATTTAATTTGAGAGAGAATTCTATTCATGAGTTATTTTTATGTTTGCTAATTGTTTTATACATTGGTTTTATTTTTAACAAAAGTTACCCTGGTCCATTGGCACACCTTTTAGCTTTAATTCCTTTATGTTTACTTTTCACCAGGGAAATCGATACCTTTTAGACCTTGAGACCCTGGAGGGGAGATGCTTTGTTTAGAAATAGTCCTCAGACCCACCTGAGAAACGGAGACTTTGTCACACTCTGCAGTGGAATCCTCATCTACAAAAGAGCAAATTGTAAAATTTCTAGGATAATTCACTTGCAGCTACAAGGGATTTGATTTTTCTGATATTTAAAAAATTATTTTTGTTATTTCAATTTTGTAAAGCTGAAAACTACATTGTAAGCTTTAGTATATTCTTACACACTCAAAATTAATCCACCTAAGTAAAATAAGTGTGACCAGCCTTCAGATCATCGGCTGAGCAAATTGGTTTGCCTTTTTGAACTAAAAGAAAAGTTGCACAGAAATTTAGTTTGCAATACATTTTATTTTATCCTGCTGTTTGGAAAGGTTTACTTTCCATAACTGAGTAACAGTCTATGGACTAAGCTAATTAATGTTCTAAATTGCATTAAATATGCATTCATAAGTTCTCTCTCCCGACCTCCTCAATTTGGAGATAACTCAATTACAAGTCAAGTATTTTTTCTGAGTTAAAAGAAACAGACTGAATAGTTACTACCATGTATATTTTTAGTAAGAATTGGGATGACAGTTTGGTAATGTTTTTCACAATGATTTAATGCCAACCAAAAATAAACTTTAAAAACTCAAAATGTATCCCGCAAAGATGTAGAAAAAAACATGTAATATAATGTTGACAAAGATACACCTAAACATAAATAGTATTACCATTTAAAAGAATCAAATGATACTATGCCAACATTTACCCTGGGGAAAACTGCAGGCAATGTAATAACATATCAAGGTTTTGCGGTTCCATAAGGCCATAGTTGAAATAAAAGCATCATGTAAACCTATTATACTATCACATGAACTCTGTGTCCAGTTACCTGGTTGGTTCATAAGAACCAGGATATAAAGTCTGATTGCCCCTGCCCTGCACTACTGTAGGTAGTCACTTCACTGCCCACCCCAAACCCTGGGCTTCCCACTAACCCTCATGCTGGGAACTACGAAATCACTCATCTTTGCTATTGGGCAAACTTTAACAACCAACATGGATTATCAGAGCTGCCTTTTACATCATAGCCAATGTTAATATAGGATGGTTGTCAGACCACATTGCTCATTTTCATGGCCTTCTGTCCTTAAATTTGTGTGAACAGCTCTTCTAGCCTCCCTGAGATGTAAGGAGTGATAACCATGGCATGCTGCTACCATCAACTCTAAGCTCACCATCAGTACATAATGTTCTCTAAATTGCATAATTCTGATTGGAGATTTGTTTTTCTCTTTGATTCCTGAGTACTCATACTCCCTCTTGGTTGCTGCAGCACCCATCCTTATGCAGATGTCCAGTCATGGACTTGGCAGCCCCACGGTGACCTTTTCCACCCCAGATCCCTCCTCTGGCTTACCTGTGACAAAGCTCCAAATCGTGCAGAGGGTTTCTTATTGGTTCACCAAACTTACAGCAGCATCCATAAGAGTGTGACTTTAGGTGTTTAGATTTTAATGTTAAAGGTAGCATATACCCCTGCTGCTAGTGTACTCACTATGCCAACACACCTTAGATATTTATGGAAAGGAAAGAAAACAAAGGTGGGAGGAAAGGAGATTGAAGAGGAAGATAAAAAGGGAGAAAAGAATCAGGAAGGCAGGAAAGAAGGGAAATAAGAAGTTCTGCCTTTAACTAGTTGGCTGATTAAGGGAGAAAAACACATACCTTCCCAGGGGTGTCGATTCATTTTTTTTCAATTGTAAAATATCAATCACTGTTTTGTACAATTTTATTTTTGCAACCACACATTTAATTAAATCTAAGATCAAAGTCCAATATTTTAAACAAACACTTTAAACAGTGTTTTCCCTCTGTCACCCTCAGAACATAGTATAATAATCCCTAGAATAAGAAAATAATAACTGTATTATATTTAATGCACTTACCACCTGTCAGGAATTCTGCTATGATAGTCACTATCAATATCTAGCAAAACAAGTTACTAGTGTGGACAAAAAAAGGGGCTCTGTGGACAGTAACCTCACAGGGTGATCTGACCATAAATTCCTAACTAGCCAGTTCCCCTTGTCCATTGCTTTTTGTGCATTTAGGTTAACGCAACTTTGAAATCCCCCTTTTCAGATTCCCTAAGAGAGCACATAATCTTAACTATCCTATAATCCCAACCCGAGTTGCTTCTTCCCACCGTCACCGTCATTGTAATCTTACTTACATGCCTTCCTTAATCTCAAATGCATAAAAAGAAACTGTAAACTTGTTCTCTACAGAATTTACTTCAGTCTGTTGAGGTCTTGCTTTCAGGTGTATCCTCTTTTTGACTCAAATAAATTTTTATAAGAATTCTCTTCAGGTTTGGATGTTCTCATGTAAGCAATAGTGACCAGCACAGACTGTGGATGCAGTCAGTCTACCAGGGTTGAAATGTCAAAGCTAACATTTGCTTTTTTATATCATTTGGAAATTTACTGGATCTGTCTATCCCTCAGTTTCCTCATATGTAAAACAGAAATAATATTCCGTTCCTTATGGGCTTGGTAATGTGGGGTTTAACTAAGACAAAAAATCCAAGCACCTAATAAACCCTCAGTGCACGTCATCCATTGTCATTATCTCCAATTTACAGATTAAGAAAGTGAGGCTCAGAGAATTTAAGTAACAATCAAAGATCAGAGCTAAAAATCAACCTCGTCTTGAGTCCCTGCACCAGGCCCCTATCTACTGCACCAGATAGGACTTCTTAGATCCTCGCCTGGGAAATATCCATGGTTTGGTGTATTCACCCAAATCTTTTTCATTGGTTTATGTTTCTGACAAACAAATTCTTAACAACCTCAAAATATTTGGACACAAAACCTAGCAACTTAGGTAATGCTATCAGCATTTTAAAAAATTATTGTTATGAACATGTAAAAATAGAAACATTTTAAAAATGAGATTACAATGCCCCATAGTTCTGCAACTTGCTTGTTTTATGTATCTTGCACACTTTTTCACACCAAAACTTACAGAACTACTTTTTAAAAAGTATACAGTGTAATGGGCTCTTTGACTCCCATTAAAGAGAAGTCAGTTTGTGTCTGTGCTATACTACAATAACTTCTCTCCTTTCCTAGATCACCTCTTTATATGAAAGGAAGTAAACATCAAATGGTCTCTGAATTAAATTCAGTGTCCTGGAAGCTATTCCAGATTGCGGTCGGGGGACTATTTTTCAAGGCTTGAAAAAATCCAGTGTGTTGCTTTATATAACCGCTTTATAAAACTGAAGTACCATAAAGGCCTTTGACCTTAAAGACTTTCCTTTAATGATTTGTATATCCTTGCCTGTATCAGGGTCTATGATTAGGCTACAGGCCATCAAACCTATAACTTCCCAAAGCATTCCTTATTTATTTTTGGACATTTAAAATTTTAAGAATACCCTATCAAAAGTGACTAAAACCCATTTGTAGTGAGCATCTATAAATATCCTGGTTTTAAAAATTATAAAGCAACACATTATTGCCCAACTCTAAGGTCGCTGACATTGTGGAACTCTTTGATCTCTTTTCCACAGGTTCAGAGCACTAGATCATATGACATCCATAATCACTTTTAGTAATCGTTGGTTGTTAGATTCTTTTCCAGATCTTGGGTGGGCTGGGTGTTTCTGTTTGTTACTAAAACAAAACTGAAATAAATACTCATTTACAAAATCTTTGTGCACTGATAAATTGATATCACTATGTCAAAAACTGTGAGCTGTTTATATTATGTTAGATACTGCCAGCCTACATTTCAAAAGTTGTACAGGCTCACTAACAGTGCATGGGAATAAAATTTCCCTTCTCTCTCTACATTTTAAAAATAATTTAAGTATAATGTAAGAAAAGAAAATTCAGACCGTATCTGTAAGTACATTATGCTGGTTAGCTTCTTATTTATTTGTACTCTACTACATTTTTAAAAAAAGATTTGAGTTAGCTTATAATATTAACATATATGTAAATGAGAATGTTCAATTTAAAATAGAGATATTAATCCTCACCACTAAAAGGATGGGCAAATACATAATAAAATTTGGGAAGATTTACTCCTGAATGTCTGGCACTTTTCTGGACAAAGGAGATATGTTAGAGGGTAAGAAAAGCTCCTGGGCTCCCTTACCTTATAGTTTAGTAAAAACAATAAATGAAAATATAAATTGATATGATTTCATGTAGTTACAATGACTATCAAAACAAAATTTTTTAAGGGTAAGTTTACTTTCCAGTGGATCAGTCCTAAACAGAGATCACATGACTACACTTCTATATCAGAGAATAATTCAAGAGAAAGAGATCAGTAGGTTTTAAATCACTAATTGAAAGAGGGAAAAACTCTATTCCATGCCCATAGAGAGATGAGCTGCTTGGTGGATTCATGTCTTTGGTAAGAAGGGAAAACAGGCAGAGTGATATACGTGGCTTAGGGCAAATCAGTCATTACACTTAAAAAATACTTTCTCACATCCAGATGATGTGTTTGTCTTGTCATTTTCCACAAGTGATGGTACTACTCAATGATTCCTAATTATTTACTGCATGTTGTGGGGAGACAAAGAGAATTAAATCTCACATCCAATGAAGGTCATTAAAAAGCCAAAAAAATAGAAAAGAACCAGATATACTTAACTTCCATAACTGACTAACAAAAAAATTCACCTATCTTTCAGTGACATTGTGCTAAGGCTTCTCAGAAGACCTCCAAGTTTTCATTGCAAAGTAAAGATATTAAAGTTAGACATGATTTCCTGAAAGTCAGTGATGAGCTGAGACAACCAGGGTATTTATGAGTTGTATACTGTCGTGCTCGAAATTGAAGAATGTTAAGCAGACTGATTCACTAGAGAAATACTTCTAGTCATCTCAGGTTTGTTTATAACAACAAAGGAAAGACAGAGTTTACAGATCTGCATGTCATGAAATGGAGACAGCACACCGCCAAGGGCAAATTCAGAACTCTGAATGAAGAAAAGGCACTGTGCCCACAGAACACCCAGACACAGAGATCCAAGTGAGATGATAACGGTGTCAAAAGTACACCAGAATATACAACACCAGAAAAATTGTAAAAAGAAACTTTATTCTAGTGCTGTAATTACAAATGAATGGAAAAAGCTCAGCAAAACCTTCAGGATGAAAACATAGCCCGGGGGATCCACCAGAAATGATTTACACAATTAATGATTAATTGTCAGAGGTCCTATACAGACAGCAACAGAGAAAATGTTTAAATTATGTATGTACAATTTGATGATGATAAATGTGAAAGCAGCAATGAAATGTAGAAGATATAGTTACAAAATCTAGTTCAAGCAGAAGAAGAAAGCAAGAAGAAAACAAAAGACACAGAATATAGCTGGTAAAAATTACAAAAAGTCTCAAAAGAAAGTTTTACCAGCAACTTCTTCCACATTATCAAAGAACAGGTGATTGGTCTGTACAATTAAAGAATAAGAAAGAGTGACTGTGGATGGAAGAATCTCAAGTTCCTTGGTGGTCGGCTCTGACTCTCTGGTAAGCATCAATGTCCTAATCCAAACCCATCTGGAAGGAAGAATACCTTTCCCTAAAACTTTATTAGTAGCAATATGGCCTTTCCCCTAGTTTTTTTCTCGATTTCTTTCTAATCAGAATGCACATTAACCAAAGAAGAGGTGGGAAAGGTGTTTGATGTTATGCCCTTTGACGTTCTAGGATGTATACCAATAGTATCAAGTCCTTGATTACAACTTTGAAGAGCCTTATTTACCTAAATATAACCTCTGGGAGAAATCTGGGCAATAACTTTCCAAAGCGATTAGTTTGGTACACTAAAAGAACAAAGGAGCAACAAGCAAGACATTATGCAAATATGTGGCTTTTCAAAATGACACTACCTTGAGAAAAGTGTGGTCAGATATCTAGCAGAAAATGGCACAAGGAGAAGTCTGAAATGTTTTGCTGTTCTACATTCACTAATAATTCTGTTATTCTATTAAGGTTTGACTGGATTAATACCACAAATTTGACACATAAAAGTGAACTTAGAAAAAATTCCCTTATGAATATAGATATGAATATTTCTAATTAAGAGACAAGGAAATTGAATTTAAGAGTGCATCTACCATGGCCAACTTGGTTTTAATTTAAGAATATAAATCATAGAAAAATCTCTTGATATGTTCAAATAAAACTTTTGACAATCTCAATAGACTTCAAAAAGACATGTGATAATATTCAATATTTATTCCTTATATATATTTTGAGAAATTAATAACTTGCCATATGTTACTTAAAATGAGATCAAAATTATTTTTGGTGATTAAATTCTAACACTGCAATATTATTTAACATTTTTTTTTCTAAATGTCCCAACAAACACAGAAATGTCAAATAGAAGAAAAACATAGCAATTAGAAAGGATAAAACAAAATTTTCATTTCTATGTACAGAAAACCTCCAAAGAATCTTTACAAATTTTTATAGTTAATAATGGAATTAAGTAGGGTAGCCTCTTGTATGAAAAAGAAATAAAAGCAAATTTAAATTAATCAGTAAAAACTAAATCTTAAAAAATTCCATCAGTATAGCAAACAATCTAGGTAGGCTATTCATCAAAACCTATAAAATATTAAGGTATGAGTAAACCATGAATCAATCTATCTTTTATAAATTAAAAAGTTAATTTATGTAAAAAGTACAGACTATTCCAAACTAATATACTATAAATTAAGTATCACTGCCTACAAAATTCATGTGGACTGCTTTTAAAGTTAACACAGTGATTCTCAAGTTTATACATAGGAATTAACATGTCTAACAGCTAATATATTTTTGACAAAGAAATATAATAGAAGAAAATGTGTCCTGCTGATTGTTAAAGTGTTTTACAGATCTACAATAATAGGAGAGTGTAATGTTAGCAAGAAAATTTATACACATAACAAAAATGAGAAATAACTCTAAAACATACCTTTGTACACAACAAATTTAATATGCAATATACAAATTCATGGATACCAATATCAAAGAAGTAAATTAGGCAATAGGTGGTATAGAAAATTATTTTAAAAATCAAATTTATATTTTATAGCATATTTCAATATAAATCTCATATGAATTCAGGTTAAAAAATAGAATGTATATCAGAAAAATAATGCATTATTATAAAATTGATATAATAAAGACTAAGAATTTAGAGTAGCAAATAACTGAGAAAAAAGAAAAATACTTATGTAGTGTGTACAAAGTTTTTAATAGCACACATTATTTTTTCAAATAAATTTCCAATTTATTCCACTTTCTATTCTCCTTCTGGAACCCCTATGATGTGAATGTTGGACCTCTCGATGTTGTCCCTGACACTGCTTTTACTACTCTCATTTTTTGGGTTCTTTTTCCTTCTTGTTGTTCTGATTGGTTGAATTTTTCTTCCTTATGTTCCAAATCATTGATTTGATTCACAGCTTCATCCACTGCACTGTTGTTTCCCTGTAAATTGTTCTTTATTTCCATTATTATATCCTTTGTTTCTTACTAGATCTTTTTTTATGCTGTTGAGGTCCTCACTAAGTTCCTTGCGCATCCTTATAATCAGAGCTCTGAGCTCTGTGTCTGATAGATTGCTTACCTCCATTAGCTCTTTCTCTGGAGTTTTGATCTGTTCTTTCATTTGGGCCATGTGTCTTCGTCTCCTCATTTTCACAGCCTCCTTGTGTTTGTTTCTATGTTTTAGATAGAGCTGCTTTGACTCTGTGTCTTGGTAGTGTGGCCTAATGTAGTAGGTATCCTGTAAGTTCCAGTGGCACAGCCTCTCTCACCCAAGCTGGTACTCTAAGTGTGCCCTTCACATGGGCTGAGTACTCCTTCCTCTTGTATTGAGACTTGGTTGCTGTTGGCAGATCAATGGGAGGGATTTACCCAGGCCAGTCAGCTGCAAGGCCTGGCTGTGACCACTGATCACCAACCTCTGCCATCTGTGGAGGATTAGCTGTGCAGGGGCAGGGTGGTGGTGGTGCTCCAAAGTGGTCTGTAGCTCTCCACTGGGTTCACTGGCCCTGGAGTTTCCTGGGTGGTGTAGGCAAAGATTAGCCCCAACCTATGTTTTGCCTGGAGCCACCCTCCCTTAGCTATAAAGCAATCTGTAAAGGCTGCTACTTGTGCTGGACTTGGAGATTCCCAGGTAAAACCAAGCTATGAATCTAGCCTGGCTGTTGCTAGTGCTGGGCTTGGGGCTCACTGAGGCCAGTTGTTGATTGTTTGAGAGGATTTAGATAGTTGTGCAGTATGAGCCAAGACCAGTCATTCATATGGAAAAGCAGCTTGGCTGGGCTCATAAGTGGGGTAGGGCAGAGCTCTGGGGATCTCCAAGGTGGATCAGACAGTGTCAGCCAGATTGATGGACTCTCAGATATGCTACCAGCTTGCCAGCTCAGTCTGGATGGAAGTGGTTTCTTTAACTCTGTGGCTGTCAGACTTCCATTCAACTCAATTTCTGACAGCTCTGAGTGATGGTTGTCGTATATTTTGGTTGTAATTTTGATGTGGTTGTGCAAAGAGGTGAGACATGTCTACCCATTTTGACATCTTGATTGGAAGCCTCAAATGCTTCTTTAAAGCATTTGAAATTAAGGAGAGAAGCAAGAAAGATTACATGAAGGTGCAAGAAATTGAGGTAGGGATTATATTATAGGGTAGATTACAAGATTATGTGCTCTCTTGAGGGTGGTTACCCTTTAACAAAGGTGCATCAATCTAGATGCACAAAAACAATAAACAGGTCTTACTTAACACAAAGATAAACCTTTTAATAAAAAACTTTTGTGCCTCAGGAATGACTACCAGCCATGGTCTTCCCAGTTAGGAATTTATGAAAAGATCATCCTGTGAGATACTTTTCATAGAACCCCTTTTTTGCCCACAGCCTAAAACATTGTAGGGGAGGGAAAATTTTTCTTCTACCTTTCCAGGTTCTTTGGCTGATCTAATAATCAATTAATGTAAGACATATTAACAAAAGAAAAACAGATTTAATTTTGTACACACTGGGGCCCCGTAAGAATATGAGACCAAAGAGCAAGGTGGGTAATATGGCTTGTATGTCATTCTGAACTTAGCAATGGGATGGGGGCCTGGGACTTCGAAGAAGAGCAGAGTGGTTCACAGGATGGTAAGAAGAGCAAATACTTTGCAATTAGATATTTGTCTTACCATACAGAAGGTCATTCAGATAAAAAGTTATCTCTGGAACTAGTTCTCTTTCCAGACCATGACCCCATCTAAATTCTTTTAGGTTTAATTAGGGGAGAGATTAAAATTTGTCTTGAGTCAGGTGAGTTTTGATTGCCTTCAGCCCAAAACATTCCACATGCCAAAGTGGTACATTTTGGGGAGGTTTATTCTGAACCCCTTCAATGTAGTCACCAAAAATAACCTCTTAAAAACATATGGGTGAATGTATGTGTGTGTTTGTGTGCATTTCAGTTATGCTCGAGGCACAACATGAAATAATTCACTTTGGAATAATGTATGCCACAATCATAGGTAACTTTAAATTTGTGTAAGTTTTCAAAAATTCCTCCCAGGCCTGACTAAAGGGCTTAGTGATTTGTGCCCTTTGAGAAGTAAAACTTCGAAAATACAAAGTGGGAAACTGTGTTCACGGAGCTGGAGTTACCACTATAGTATGTCCTGTGTATGGCTTATTCAGGGGCCTACAAAAACCAACACAAAGTAAACTAGGAGCCCCTGAAGCTCCAGCCCTGTGCTTCTCCAAGGCTGCAATCCTGTGAGTTACACTTGCAACAGACTTTGATACATAATAGTGAAAACATTGGATTATCCTAAGAATACCATTTTAAAAGAAAGAATTCCTGGGATTGTTTTTTTCCTACTATAACCCAGAAAAACCCACCTATCCATGGGCAGGCAAATTAAAGTTTGACAAGACCATCAGAGATTGCTCAGCTAGCATGAAGGAACCTGAGCTATTATGTTTCACAGCACAGATAAATTACAGTTTTTGTTTCCATAAGGCAGGGATCTATCAGGGAAGGGGAACTGAATATAGGAAAATTCTAGAGCCAATTCACTATTCCAGCACTCCTGGGTTGCTTTTTCATAAATGAAAAGGATAAGAACCCTTTTCTACCACAATTATTAATAAGCACCATGAAAGGTGTAATTATCTGTAAATACCACTTTTGAAAAATAGATGTTCTATAGTCAAAGATCTGGCCTACATTAGCTCAATTAATTTACACACGTGCTCCCTTCTGAAGCTGTGAGCAATGTGATGTCTTAGTCACAGCCCCTGAAAGTTTTCCAACTTAACTTCACTCAGTTACAATTGCTGCCTTGGGTTATTTATTCTATGCACATTGTATTCAGTCCACAATGCTCCCACCTACCCATACTAAGCTGGTATCATTACTGCAACAATTGTCTCCTGGACTTCTCTTTAATAGTCACTGAAAATAAAGTGAGAACTGAGTGTTGGTTTCTGTCTACCCTTGGGATATGACCACAGAATGCTCCTTCACATTTCTGGGAGGCATCCAAGAGGCCAGAACTGATTTTTCAAGTTAATCCTTTGCTTGTGTGGTCTATTTTGATTCTATCAATTTATGCTGAGGATGTAGGATACATGCCATTCACTGAACACCCAATGCCAATTTGAGTCCATTTTCTTCCTGTGTTTAGCTAAACATGGTTCCTGCCTCTAAGCTCTCGTCTTTCCTTCTGTCACCACAGCTGGTTGCTGTCCTAGAGTTTTATCTCCCCCATGGACTAAAAGTACAGTATTACATTCTGCACTTGGAAGAAAAAGTTTAATTAGGGAATAACAGTCACTTTTGTTCCCTTGCATTCAGGGAATTTACACACTATCTCAGTATTTCAAAAAATAGAGCCTTCAGGCAAGACTAGAATTTGAATCTGCGTATCAGCCATTTTTCTACCCCAAGCACTCAGAGTGCCATGAAGTTGTATTGTTACTTAGAAATCCTTAATGGATACCATGGGACCCTAACACATTCTCCCTAACACATCACCAGTCTGTCAACTTTCTAAAGAACAAAGATCCAGTACAGCAGCTCTCCACTTTCCTTTCAAGCTCTGTTCCTGCTCTCCTGATTTTTGCGTATCCCAAATTAAATTATTTAAGAAATTTTCCCCACTAAAATTACAGCTGAACTAATGTTAGAGAAAATACAAATATTTGTCAGTCTTTCTCAGAAATACAAAAATTGAATTAAATTTTAATATTTTAAAAAGAATAACTGTGTGACCTATTATGTCTTAAGATTCAAATAGCAAACCCAGCTTATACACTAAGGCAAATGAAAGGAGAGTGCCCTTAAGGGATTTCCCTTCCTGCAGAAATATTCTCGAGTTGTGTACTGGGTCATTCTACATGTCTGCATGGTCACAGGGCCACTTCTGTTCTATGCCAGAGAACCAGACTGTCTCACACTTCCCTGTACACTGGTATTGAAGAGAGCCAGCTGTGGATACTTACATATGGAAATAAATTGAATGTCACAGGACATGTATCTATTGAATGATGTAATAGAAGGATTTATTTTGTTCATAGGGTGGAGGAAGGAGAAAACCCACACTGAAAATCTAATGGAAGAGAAGGTGAGTAGCTCAATTGTGAGACTGTTAACAGACAGGAACTGAGCCAGGACTCGAGTCTGTCTTGGGTCAGCATATAGTGTGTGGGCTCTTGACCACATGCACAAAAGATTTCCCAAACATATCCAAGTGATTTTGAGTGTTTGTTTATTAAAGCTAGGTACAATGAAATAGGACAAAGCTTAGGTTAGAAGAAGCAACAGGAGAGAGCCTACAGGGCTGCTTTGGCTCTCTAGAAATGTTGTAGGAAAGGAATTAGCTACAGCAGAGCTATTTTGGCTCACTGGAAAGCCAGAGAAAAGGGGTCTTGAAGACAGGTCCAGGGTATTAGCCTGGGATGAGCTGCTACTGCTCATTGCTGCCCTGATTATAAGTCTCACGGGGACCTTTAGAAATGCATGCCTAAGAGGAAAGAAAAGTGTGGGTGTGCTCCAGAAGGGAGAGCCCTCCATTCATGAGTTCTTGAGGGCTTCAAAGACTGGGAGTTTAAGGGAGGATCTCATTAGAATATTCATCAGCATTATGCTGATGCACAAAAATGAGATTTATTTGCTTAACTTCATTGGTCCTTGAGTGTGGTTGGCACAAATTGCACTAATTGGATTTCTGCCATCTATCTCCTTGAGTAGGGTGATTTTAAGTTATTTACCCTCTGGTTGGGGAGAAGTGTAAACTATTTACTGTTAAGTGTTCTTGCTTAGGAAAGATATGGTTTTTTGATTTACTAGATGGCTGTAAACTGCTTGACAGCTTTACTGTTTGTCTCAGTTTCCTTAAGCCACTTGTCCTGGTTTACTGACTTGTCTCAAGTGAATTTAATGGAAATCTGTGAACTCGTGGGTAGAAATTAGGAAGGAATTGGTATCTTTAGAAACCTAAAATTCTCATTTCTAGTCTTCACTTCCACCCTCACCCTGATACAGAGATAACTAATCAGATTATGGAGAGGAACAAAGAGGGGCCAAGGAACAGGTTGCCTGAGGCAATGGTAAACAGCCTAGGAATGGGACTGGCTGGAAGCTGAATGCCTCTGGTGCACATGGAATTAAGGGTCAGAATATTTAAACAGAAAAAGGCAGAGACTGGCTCTTGCTTGCTGTTTTTCAAGGATGCTTGGATAATCATGCTTAGCCACTTGCATTTCCCCAAGGATGGTATTTTAAATGGGAGAAGGAACTCGGGACATAGTGTAGGACTGGTCTGGCCTGGCAGAGAGTGGCAGGGTTTTCTTTGGTTGTCCTAGAGGGGATAGACTCAGAGGCAGAAGCCTGCCATTCCTTCAAAATTATGTAGCTTTTGTATCTTATGACACTTTTTAGTTGGTGCACTAACCTTACAGAAATAAGATAATCAAAAACTCACAGAGGGCATAACAGAGGAAATCAAGAGTTAAAGGTTTTAGCCTTAACTGATAGGCTTAAGTGATTAAAGCTGGAACTCAAGAGTTAAAAAGATTTCAGTCTTAGCAGATAGGCTTAAAAGTCTAATGCATGTGGAAGCTGTTATTCCAAAATTGTGTGTAGCTTTTGAATAAAGACTCCTTTCCTTTTTTAGCAAACCTTTGTCTCTAGAATTTTGCCTAGAGGGTGGCGAAATTTTTGCAAGCAACATGACCCCACTTGCTGTTCAGTAACAACCCCTTCCATACACAACTTCCAAATAATAGCAAATTACAAATTTGTTACAAAGAATTATCCAGAGATGGATTTTATCCCCATAATGACTACCTTCTAGAGCCTTGGTTGAGGCAGATGAAATGGAGAAAAAAAAACAAAAGTTTGTTAACATGTATATCTCCTGCATACATGGGAGATGCCCAGGAATCCTGAGTAACTCCCCCAAATGGCCCAAATCACCGCTGTAAGACCTTCTGCAACTAAAGACAAAAGATGTTGGGTCAGAGGGGCACAATTAGAAGAGGTTATCAGCTAAAGCATATTAAACAAGTAGAGCATTGGTTAGGCAGATTTAAGCCTATGCCTTCTCCATTGATAAGACTGTTTAGAGATTTAGAATCATCCTCCTCTTCCTGGTACAGAGAGGGAGACACCCTTATACACTGAGATTTCCCTTATAAATATAAATGTCTCTTACAAAAAAGTAACTGCTACTCAGTTTTCACAGTTTTACCTATGTTTGCTCTTCTTAAAAATAATCAGCTTAAAATGATCTTTATGCCAAAAAGGCATATTTTGAGTGGTATATTCTGCTCCCTTTCATCTACTTTTCACATATCTAAGGCAGCATTTCTGGTTCATATTTGATATTCAATATATTGTTGGAATTATTATTTTGGAAGATAGAAAAATTACTAAGCCACCTAAAGGTCAGAATAAATAACTAAGTGTTTGCATAGCCTAGACTTCAGAAAAAACATTTCAAAACATTCAGAGAAAAGGTGCACATGTCTTCATAGTCATAGATTCTGAAAGAAAATAAACACTAAGAAAATTAAAAATTGCACAGAAATTAAATTCTAACTCTACAATCTTGACTCATTTTGGTCCACATGGCCATGTTATTTCCTTTGACTATTTCTTTTTTTACATATTCAAATTATATTATTTAACAAATCTGACAGGAATTGCTTCTTTGTGTCTAATTTTTGCTCTCTTGCCTCACATGTGGCTGTATTTTCCTTTAATCATTCTTGCATTGATCTTCTTTCCTCTTCTTTTTTTCATTTCTAGAAACTACCATAATGAACTGAATCATTTGACAAAACACAGAACACTGGCAACTAATATTGCACCATAGCCCTAACAGATACCTCACTATAAGTGTCACTGGACCCCACAAAGATAGGTGAGGATAAGAAGAGTGCACCATAAATGATCCCGTTTGAGCTTCTCCATTCCTACTAATGCTAACACTAAAACCCGCAATTCATGAAGCTACATCATCAGCACTCTCATCCTCCCAGGACAAAGACCAAAATATCCATTACAAAAGCAAGAAGTTCATTTCATTTTGCACTTTAGCTCTCTTATTCCATATAGAAAAGAAATATATAAAGAATTCCACAGGTATAAACTCTGCTTTTCTGGATGGCACCTTTTGCATAAATTATCTCAAGGCAAAAATATAGTAACTTAAATAAAGGTGCATAAAAACAACAGAATGGGATTTGAAGTATAAACTTAAGCTGTCTACCTATTAGTAAAGGCCTATTTAAAAAGTGGCATACTTTTATGCCATTAAGGTTAATCCATGGTATATTCTAGAACCATGACTAATCTAGAAGCATAAAGTTGCACACCAAAATATGTATTCTCTGCTTTCGGTTCTGTAAAGTATAAATTTAGAATGGGTTAAGAGAAATATACCAACTGATTTCAACATTCATAAAAATGCAAAAGAATCCTTTTCTAAAAGAGAGCCTTTATCATGAAAATACTGATTTTACTGTTTCTTAAAATTAATGTATGTGTATGTGTATGTGTTTAAGTGGTACTACTGTGAAAGAAAAAAAAGAATGTAAAGAGGGTAATAAAGCAAAACTACATTAAGAAAATGTTAAGGTTTGTAGAATAGATTTGTATTTGAAAGGAGAAAAAGGTAAAGAGAAAAAGCTGTTTTTCTTAGAAAATTGTTGACCCCCTTAACCTCCTCACATATGCCCTGATTAGCTCAGTAGCAGTCTTTATCTCACCCAAGGCTTTCAACCTTGAAAAAGCACTCATCTCTATGCAAAGCAATTAAGAAAAAAGTGTGCACTGCACAAGCAGGTTCTCAGTAGTGATGCTTTGGCCATCCAGAACACCATGGACAGGAAGCAGGTCTGCTGGAAGTAGCACACATTTTAGAAATGAAAGTCTTTGCTCTAAAGGGCATAATTTCATCTCTGAAAGTCACAGAGTCGTCTGCATTCACTTCATTTCTGGATTATTATAGGCTGAAGTTAGAATAGTCCTCCTAAACTTCATTTGTATCTGCTCACCCAGGTCAGTAAAATGAAACCAACTTTAACATGGTTTAAAATTATAATTATCTCAATATGGTCATTACTTCTGGGGAAATCATTGCAGGGGCATATGCTTGTTTAAATACGTTAATTTAATTTTGATTTTTGCTCTCTAGCTTATCAGCATTACTAAGAAGAACTGTAAAATTCCAAATTCCTCCAAAAACATAACAATACAACTGTAATAATGGTATCTGAAATAGACTTAGACTCCTGAACTAAGGCTTAGTACCATAATCTGTTAATATTTATAATCCTAAAGCATAATTTAAGTTGAAATTTCAAGAATGCACTGCAATATTTTCCAAAAATTATTCCACATTCTGGTCCCACATGCTCTTCCAGATCCTTGCACTCTCCTACCAAGAGGTGTGGTCTGTTTCTCCTCTGGTAACTGAGTAGATCTCTGATTACCTTGATAAACACAAGAAGAAATGTATGTGACTTTAGACACTAAGTCAAAAAAGATAATTCAGCTTTCATTAGCTTTCCTCTCTTTCTCTGAGCATGAGACTTGGGACCCTTCTGCCAATTTGTAAGAAGCCCAGCTACCCTGAAGCAACAAAGCTGGCAAGACCACGCAGAGACCACAGAGATAGCAAGAGATGCCCAGAGTAATCTTCAAATAATTCCAGCCTCCAGACTTCAGTTCACAGTAAGCTAGTTGATGTGGATGAGAGTGAAGGAGAAGAGATAAGTCTGGGAGGTTCTGAATTAATCCCAGTGAAAGATGATGAGAGTGGGGACAAGATGAGGCATCTCTTATTGATACAGAAAGTACAATTATCCAGGTGGAAGCTGTTAAACCACATTTCTCACTGAAAAGCAGAGATTGTAAAAGCTTTAAGTTTTGTTCCATACATATATTGCCCTGAGTAAATCATCCTATAATTTTCCAGTTTATAAAAGGAAAATTTATCAACCTCTTAGTAAATAAATTAGTGCCATGAAAATCAAATGGAAAATATATATATTCCTTCAAAAACAAGATAAATCTTAAATTTTTCTTATTTTACAAAGTTTAACATTGGATAATGAACATGTGATTCTCTAACACTTATTGTGGAATGACATCAAAACCCAGTGTTACAAACAGGTTGTTTAAAAGATTTTATGTATTTATTGTTTATTTATATTTTAATTATTGTTTATGCTGTTACAGTTGTCCCAATTTTTACTCTCTTCACCCTCTTCTGCCCAGCCCACCCCCCACTTCCATTGTCAATCCCCACACTGGGACTTCCGGCCAAGATGGAGGCATAGGTGGACACACCATAAATCCACGCACAACCAAGATTGGAACAACAGCAATTTAGAGGCAAAATAACACCCAGAACTGATAGAAAATTTATCTGAATGAAAGTCAGACAGCCAAAAAGTTGAAATAGACCCATTCATCCAGACTGGTAGAGGGGCAGAGACGAGCAGCCGGGAGCAGGTTGCAGTGTGGAGAACAGGGAGAATTGGGCGCATAAGGCAACCGGGAGCACGTAAGGCATCTGGGACACGCGAGATTGCAGCGGGTGGACCCTGAGTACGCAAGCGGCAGTGGCAGACCCAGTGAGGTGGCGACTGTGGAGCAGGGCAGAGCGCACAACCCAGGATCCCAGGGAAGGGACTGAGGTCCCACGGAGAACGGAGCTACCGCCATTGTTCCCTCTTGACCCCGCCCCCACATACAACATCACATTCTAGCGACTGGGGTTCCCAGCCCTGGTGGACACCTAAGGCTCCACCCCTCAATGTAACAGGAGCAACCAGATCAAAAAAAAAAAGAGAGAGAGACATGTCTCAAACAGAAAAACAGATCAATGCCCCAGGGCTTCCTCCTGAGTGACCGAGAGATAGCCAATCTATCAGATGCACAGTTCAAAACACTGGTGATCAGGAAGCTCACAGAATTGGTTGATTTTGGGCGCAAATTACATGAAAAAATGCAGGTTACCATAAAAGAGATGAAGGAAGATGCACAGAGAATCAATAGTGATAGGAAGGAAACTGGGACTCAAAACAATAGAGTGGACCAGAAGGAAGAAAGAAACAACCAAACAGGAAATAATGAAGAAATAAGAATTCAAAAAAAAATGAGGAGAAGCTTAGGAACATCCAGGACATCTTTAAACGTTCCAGCATCCGAATTATAGGGGTACCAGAAGGGGAAGAGGTAGAGCAACAGATTGAAAACATATTTGAACAAATAATAAAGGAGAACTTCCCATTCTGGCAAAGGAAATAGACTTCTAGGAAGTCCAGGAAGCTCAGAGAGTCCCAAAGAAGTTGAACCCAAGAAGAAACACACCAACGCACATCATCATTACATTAGCCAAAGTAAAAATGAAGGAGAGAATCCTAGAAGCAGCAAGAGATAAGGGAACAGTCACCTACAAAGGAGTTCCCATCAGACTGTCAGCTGATTTCTCAAAAGAGACCTTACAGGCAAGAAGGGGCTGGAAAGAAGTATCCCAAGTCACGAAAGGCAAGCACCTACATCCAAGATTGTTCTATCCAGCAAAGCTTTCATTTAGAATGGAAGGGCAGCTAAAGTGCTTCTCAGGTAAGGTCAAGTTAAAGGAGTTCATCATCACCAAGCCCTTATTTTATGAAATGTTAAAGGGACTTATCTAATAAATGATTAAAAAAATGTATAGTAAAATGACAGCAAACTCACAATGATTAACAACCACATCTAAAAAAAAAAGCAAACAACTAGAATAGGAACAGAACCACAGAAATGGAGATCACATGGAGGGCTAGCAACAGGGGAGTGGGAGGAGGAGAGAGGGGGAAAAGGTACAGAGAATAAGTAGCATAGATGGTAGGTAGAAAATAGACAGGGAGAGGGTAAGAACAGTATGAGAAATGTAGAAGCTAAAGAACCTATGACACATGGACATGAACTAAAGTGGGGGGAAGTGGATGGGAAAGGGTGTACAGGGTGGAGGGGAGTAAAGGGGGGAAATGAGACAACTGTAATAGCATAATCAATAAAATATATTTTTAAAAAATCCCCACACTGTTGTCCATGGGTCCTTCATGTATGTTCATTGACTAATCTCTTCCCCGTCTCTCAAACAGCCTCCACCTCCCTCTTCCCTTCTTACCATTGTCTGTCTATTCCACGATTCTATAAAGAGGTTTTAAAATATTCTGTATAATTTAACAAAAGAGTAAAATTCTCCTTTGTATTCGCCTTAATCCCCATAAAGAAAATGACTATCAGGTAAAAGGATAAAGTGCTTCTTTTTTTCTTTCTTCTAAATGTTGAAACAATTTATATAAGTTCCATTAACACTTTGCACTTGTATATACAGATCTAATTAAAAAGCACAGAAGTGCATGCTAAGCCTCAAGAATTTGAAATTGCTAAAAATCAATATGAAATTAACATAGTAAACTATAGTTGGGCTCGAATAACTTTGCAAATTCACAAAATGCTTCCAAATCATGGCAGCTCATCCCTAGGCCTTCAAGAAAACAAGACAGTTTAGTCATATTTTGTTTCCTCCATGAATATTAGTGGTAATTATTCTCCCTTTCTTCCTAATAGCTCATCCTATGTCTTATTACAAGGGGAAAACAATAATTTATAAAAATGAAAGCACATCAAAGAGAAACAGGACTAAATGAATATCTTAGCACCAAGAACCCCCAGAGCAGAGTAAATGCCCACAATTTCCACACAAAGACTTGTGGGCAAAGTTTCAAGAGCTATTTGAACAGAAAAAGAACTAAAACAATTAAAATGTCGATGCATTTTAACCGACACAGAATCCCCTTCTCTCTTTAACTGCTCTGCCAAAGCTCGCCTCACAAGCAAATGTCAAGAGGCGTATTTTATAGTTAAGCCAACAATCAAACAAGAACAGCTGCGTGTGCCTGGCACATGGGAAATTCTGAGAGCATTTAAAAGTCTATTCTGATGAGGACCTTGGAACTGGTCAAGTGATGGTCTGGAAAGTGGGCAAGTGATGGTCTAGTGTGCATCCTCCTAGTTTTCATTGGAAAGTGCTGGAAAGGCACTCCTGGTGCTGGAATGCCTTTAGGTCAAAGTCAGATTTGTTGAGTATGGACATTATACACCTAGATGTTCATGAGAGGGTAGTCTGTCAAAGTCCAGGGAGAAAGGAAAAAGATTGTTTACTTTCAGGAATAAATGTGTTCACCCTGGCACTCACCTGAGCTGCCCCCGGTGGCCCTTGGAGCTGTCAGTGTTACAGGGTGCAGCCAAGAGGGGGGACCCCAAATGGGCATTTGAAATGGGGTCCAGAACTTAAGGTGTCCAGGAGATTTTAAGATGTCTCCATCCCCCCCTCCCAGGGTGTGGGTTGGGGGAAGGGACAAATGGAGCAAGGCCATTGAGAGCTGTTTTGTATAGCAACAGCCTTGCAGCTAAGCTCTGGCGTGGTCATTTAACTTATCTATAGCCTTTGGCTGGTCACTTAGATATGTTAAATAGCTGTGATCATCTCTGAGCCAGAGGAATGGAAGTAACTTCCCCACCAAGATGTAACTGCGGGGAGCAGGTCCCCCGAGTTACAGCACCTGCGTGGGAGCTTGGAGATGATTGACTCCAGGACATGGGGCCACGCCTGCCCAGACTCATGATGGCAGCCCAGTAAAGCTGGAAGGATACGAGTTCTGGCATGTGAAGCCGAGTATGGGAGGAGTCAGAAATAAGGCTGCAAAGGAAGATTGGCCGCAGGGATTAAAACCCAGACTCGTCGGCCATTGTGGGAGAGAACCATGCAGCTTTAGCAGAATGGGGAGGACCTCAGCCATTGGGGGAGAACCATGCTGCTTTAGAAAGGAGAGCCATGCACAGCCCTGAGAAGGAGAGCCATGCGCAGCCCTGAGGAGGTGAGCCATGCGCAGCCCTGAGAGGGAGAGAACCATGTGGCTGTGGAGGTGCAGAGAAAATCACAGCCATTGGAGAGAGAGCCACACAACTTTAGCAGAGTGAAGACTCCCGCATCCCTGGGAGAGAGGACCATGTGCCTTTGCCAGAGTGGGGACTCCCGCAGCTTTTAGAAGGAGAACCACCACCTGGTTTTAGCAGAGATCCCAGCAACTCAGCTGAGGGTGCCGGGAACCCAGAGAGGTCTCCCAGTTGAGATGGAATATTAACTGGGAAGAACCAGAGGACTGCCTGAGCCATGGACTTCTATTTCCTTTCCTGAAATACAGTACTCTGAACTGGGCAAAGGGGGAAGGAAGGAAAGACTGTGTCTGTTTGTGGGTGTTTTAAGGGACTTTAGGATTTTTGATGAAGACATTAGGTCACTACTTGAAGTCTGTATAGCATTAAATAAACATTTCCTTTCCTTTTCATGAATCTCTGGCATCGAGAGACATCTTTCCTAGGGCGGCGGATATAACGGACGCGGGGCCTTCTTTCAATAATAGTATATTGTCCCAGGCCCCCCTTGTTTTGCTCTGTAACATCAGTGCATTCATCTTCAGTCTGCCCCACATGCAGCTTTATGAGTAGGAGATGCTTCATATAGGATATGAGTGGGCCCTGCTGCTCGTAACAAGGCCACTGACTGTACCAAAGGAAGTGCTGCAGATTCTGAGGGAGAGAAGTGCTGTCAGCTTTTCTCCCCACGTTGTTAATAGTATCACAGTCACTTCATCATTCAGATTGCATTACAAAAAAACTCGTTGAACAGTACTGAATATATTCATCTGCCTACAAACAGTATGCTGATTGGAGCTCAATTGGCTTAATCTTTTTAGTGTTTTGATCTTAAGGGTCTTCATTTACTTCAGCCTTTTCCATTAGAAAAGATAGTCTTGTATGATCTCTGTTCATCAATTAATTGCTTGACTTGAAAGTCACTAAACCTCTGCACAAGGTCTTTTATTTTCAAGATGTTAAAAGGATTATAAAATCTATAATGCAAACTGCTGAAAAAATTTTAAACACCTTCACATAGAAGACTGTGGATCATATGCATTTTGTTATTTTGTTTAATTTTGTATTCTCATTAACTTTCAATACATCCATCACATTCTTTCCCAAGCACATGTTAAATGTTAACCAAAGCTAATGTGCTCAGAGTCAAGAAAGAATGGCGACTTTCCTCCTGTGCAATATGTTGGTTATTTTTATTTATATTTTGACTTTGATACTCTGACTTAAGACACTAATAATAAAGTGATCTCTTCAAAAAGGTGTAGATTTGCAGCTCACCAAACCAACAATTTTGAATAGCAGGCATAAATGTGTCTGTTGAGAACATGACGACTCTGCCGGCGATGAGCTGCAGTGAGTGTACAAAAGCGAAATGACAAGCGGTAGTGCTTATATCCTACCAAGTGCTCCCACGTTGGCAGGACACAGATATCTGTCAATATCAATACTCCGTCCCAATTTTTAATTGGAGTGTTTCCATATACCATATGGTATAGTCTCAGCCCCAGTTCTTCCCAGCTATAACCTTTTCCTTTCTCCCCTCACCTGTTTTCACAGGTAGACAGCTGATGGTAGCTGGCTTCAAGAGCAGTTCCTGCATATGCACATCAAACATTAGGGAGAAGGAATCCTTAATGTTAGATGTGATATTGGCAAATCAGATCTCATGACTTCCCTACTGAAAACACTCTAGTGGATCCCATAGTTGGTAGAATAAAATCCCAGATTCTTCCAATAGTTCACAAGACCTGAATGGTCTGACTCGTAGGCCCCTCACTGACCTCAGCTTTGTCTGTGCTCTACTTTCTCATTATGTTACTGAATGCAGGTCTGCCTGCCTGCAGCAATGAAAGCTAAACCCATGAGATAACTCCTGGTGAGGAGCAAAGAGGTTTATTCAAGTGTCAACTACCTGAGATGATGGGGAACTCTCTTCCCAAAGCCCATCTCCCCATCTCAGTACAGGCAGAGGATTTTATGAGAGGGGAAGCAGAACAGAGATCGGGGAGGGGGTTGAGAGTTCTCCACTGAGGGGCCTACATTCAGACCAGCCCAGTCTATTCTGAAAAGGACCTTGAAACTGGTCAAATGATGGTCTGGTGTGCATCCTCCTGGATTTCATTTGAAATCTCCCAGAGCTGGAATGCCTCAAAGCCAAAGGCTGTAACTTTTGAAGTTAGTTCCTAGGATTCTTATACGAACATGCTGCTTATCTACAAGCTACATATTAGTCAGAGTCAGCACTTACAGACATAATGTCAAAGAATGGTGGTGCAGGCTACAATTCCCCACTGCTCTGGTGGCCAGCAATGTGCAATATAGGAAGAACATAGACTGCCTGAGTTTAAAAACTGTGGCCCTGGCTCTGCCACTTCCCAGCAAAGTGTTTCACTCTTTCCCTCCCTCCAGGCTTGTGCTGTGTAACTGTCTCCTCTGTTGGAAAAGTTATTATGTCCACTCTTAGCACAAATTTCCCCTCCTCAGATTAGCCTTCCCGAAACATCTCATCCAAAGAAACAAACACCACCCACCCTGAGAGGTTATGCTTCCTCTCAATGCCCTCATTGCTCCCTGTCATTATCTCCTCAGTTTCTTTCCCTTCATTCTGTCTTTTCTCATTAAGATGCAAGCTCCAGGAGAGCAGATAACTTGCTTCCTTTTGAATCCCTACCTCTTGACATAGAACTTGAACACACAGTAGGTATTTGTCTAAATATGTGTAAAATTAGTTAATGGGATCATGAGATCTGGATTCCAATCTTACTACTTGAAAAGTCACTTACTAATTTCTTGAAGTTTTAATTACTTCACTTATAATTGAAGATAATTATACCCTTTCTACCTCTGCCTCAGTGTGAAAATGCAAATTGGATAATGTATATGAATGTGGTATAGAAACTATAAATATTACCCAAATATTAGTTATTATTAAAAAAACAAGCTAACACAGTAGAATAAGTACTATACTAGGAATCAAAAACCTAAATACAACCTCGTTCGTGTCCTTATTGTAAGACTCAGGGTAAATGTGTACTGCCCCAAGCATCCAATTCTTCAGTGCAAAATGATGGTGACAGCATTTTATGAGGATTACATGGCTCATCTAGAGAATGGTGAACATCACATGTGACTATGAGCCAAAGATTGCTTATAAAATAGTGGAATCAGACCAAGATAGCCTTCATGTTCCCCTTGGCTTGATTATACTTTAGACAGGGACTTTCCTGAATATATGCCCTAATCTCCCTATTTTATGGTAGAATTAGGTTCACAGTAAAATGGAAAGGAAGGTACAGAGATTTCCCATATATAGCCTCCTCTGTTATCAACATCGTCCACCATAGTGGTACATCATTACAACTGGTGAACCTACACTGAATATCATAATCATTCAAAGGCCATAGTTTACCTTAAGATTGATTCACTCTTGGTGTGTTACATTTATGGGTTTGAAAGAATGTGTAATGATATATATGCATCATCATAGTATGATACACAGTATTTTCATGGCCTTAAAAATTCTCTGTTTTCCTCCTATTTATCCCTGTTTCTTTTGCCACATGCTCCAAACTCTGGCAACCTGGGTTTTACTGTCTCCACAGTTTTGCCTTTTCCAGAATATCACATAGTTGGAATCAAATAGTTCATAGCTTTTAAAGGTTGGATTATTTCACTTAGTAATATGCATTTAGAATTCCTGCATGTCTTTATAACACTTTTGTTTTAAAGACTGAATAATTTTCCATTGTCCAGATTTACCACAGTTTATTTATCCATTCACCTACTAGAAGAACTTATGGTTGCTTTTATGTTTTGGCAATTATGAATAAAGTCTTTTATAAACATCCATGTTCAGGTTTTTGTGTAGACATAAATTTTAACTCCTCTGGGGAAATACCAAGGAGTACAACTGCTGGATTGCATGATAAGTTTAGGGTAGTTTAGTAAGAGACTGACAAACTGCCTTCAAAAGCATCTGTACCATTTTGCATTTCTACCAGTAGTGAATGAGAATTCTTGTTGCCCAGTGTCCTCATCAGCATTTGGTATGGTCAGTGTTCTGAATTTTTGCCATTCTAATAGGTGTATAGCAGTTGTAAAGTGTGTTTTGTGTTTTACTTTGCATTTTTTCTGATGACATATGATGTGAAGCATGTTTTTAGAAGCTTATTTACCATCTCTCCTCTTTATCTCCTCACATCTTTTTTGCTAAGTGCACCTTATATAATTGATATTTACAAATAAATAATTTGTTGACAGTGATTGCTTATCTAATTTTATTGTAACAATCTTTATAACATTTGGCATTGTTGTCATTCAACATAAATCATTCCAGGGACTCAGTCTCTGCTTCTGTGAAATGAGTAGGTTGGCTTTGACAATCCCTTCCCAGCCCTATCATTTGTGGAATCTAAAATGCCTTTCAAAGCCTTTATTTATATCATGACACTGCATCTACAATCTTTTTGGAGGTTTCAAGAAGTATGGCAAGGATGCTAAGCTCTCTACCCAGAACACGCAATGTAACAGTGCCATATATTTTTTAAAAGCTTGAAATATATGGGTTTTTATTATTTCCCTCCCATAGTTACTATTGTTCTGACACCACATTTACCATTAATTTACTTAAACCTGCCTGAGATAAATTCAGCTCAGTGATACTTGGTGAAACCAATTTTAGATAATCTATGCCAAAATTAATTAACATTTATTGAGCAGGATATTACAATACTGCTGTAAACTTCTAAGGATTATTTTAGTTTTCTTGCTCTTTTTAGAAGTTATCAGTCCTATAAAAATACTACATTATTGAGAGAATTTGTCCTGGGTACATTTACAGTCACTGATCTCACACTGTGCCTGTGCGTCTCCCTGGTTCCTGAACTTCTGTGCTCAGAATATCCCTGAGTTCAGAACTGTTAAAGCATTTGCTTTCAGCAGATACATTTGGAATTTCCAGGCAATGATACCCATGAAAATCAAACCAAAAGTTCATCAAAGTAAATCAGATTTATACTGACTCAGTGAGTGATTTTCATTTGATCAACTGCCTGATTTCTTTATTATCCTCTTGCAGGAAGGTCACTGTTCAACGTCGTGGCTACTTTATGTCAAAACAAAGTGAAAATCTGATACTATCAATTTATGAACTAAATTCACATTTAGTAAGAGTTTGCTTGAGAACTATGATAAAAATCTTCTTTGCTTTTTAAAGGACCAAAGGGTGCAGATGGCACACAGTGAAGGTTCCCCTCCCGAGTTTCATTTGGGTTTCCATTTGGCTGCCATTTGATAGTGACTGTCTCGCTGATCCCATAAACAGTCAGCAGATGAGTACAGCAGAAAGTTATTTTTTAGAAATAAAATTATGGATTAAGTTCTCTGCAAATCAATGTGATATAAGAAGCTTAAAGAAACTGCAAAAAGTTCCCAAAGCAGCCAACACCTGATATTGAGCTGCAGTATAAAATAACATTAAAACAGTCTCAAAATGATTCTTAATTCTTTTTTTCAGAATAATCCTAAGTGATCTTTTAGATTACTAGGATATTTACTTCCTTTTTAAAAATTTAATCTTTATTGTATTTTGTTCCATTAGCAGTCTCTTTACAGCTCCCCCTCCCACCCGCCCAGCTATCACCACACTGTTGTCCATGTCTGTGGGTCCTTTTTACTTATATTTTCTAATATATCTTACTAATTACCTCCAGTTATTCATTGGAATGAGAAAAAAGGAAAGGAAGTCTAGTATTTATTGAACACATACATTGTCTCATTTATCACTCACAACAGCCCTACAAGGGAAGAATTATTTCCATTCTATACATAAGAAAACTGAGGCCTAAGCAGAACTTAATCCAAAAACATAAAATAGAAACATGACTTGAAAGTAGTTCTGTTTAAATCAACACCAATGCTTTTCCCCTTACTGCCTCTGGCATTATAAGAGTATTCTACTATCAGGAGAAGAGAAGCAATGTAAAAAAGAAAACAGCCAATCTTGGTGATGCATGAGCTCTGTCCTTCAGACCCTGCAAAATGGGAGGACTAAGGTGAAGCATACATTTGATTTAAAGTCTTTGCTGTAGTGTTTCATTAGACAGGGGTCCTACAAAGCAGCACATTACATGGTTTCTAAGAAGAAGGATTTGAGGACTTAATAATGGAAGTAATTTTGCTCTAAAACATTTGCAATAGATTAAAGAGATGGTAGTAAGAAATCAAACATCTCCATGGAAACAAAATGGGCAGTGATTTTTCTTAGGAGTTTTCAGAGATAGAACTAGAATTCAAGGCCAAAAATAACTCTTCAATAACAGATGCCATACAAATTTGTTTCTAGCCACATTTATGAAATGCAATTGCCTTTTTTTCCATACCCCTGAAAAAGAGACCTTCTGCATTACCTGGTTGTTTTTCCTAAAAAAATGTTCTAAATGTGTTACTACCAAGGTCAATAATCTTAATGAAAATTCCCAATGCTGCTTGCAATTAGTGAAAAGTTGAATTAGACACTGTTACCTTAGGACTCATCTTATATTTCCAGACTCATTGCCTACAACTCTGTTACCTGGACTCCAGTCAAGCAAATGGAAGTTAATAGCCATGCTCTAAACCCAGCCTATCCTTGCATTGTTCATACTTCTCTCTGCCTGAAATGCTCTTCATTCCCCACTCCAACACTACCACCTGAGAATCACTAAATTGTTTTCTGTTACTTGAAAGTAATAGAAAATCCACCTGTGTGAATTAAAATAAAGTTAAATATTCCAAATTATAAATGCAAAGAAACTCATCTAGTTTTCTGTCATAACAATTTTTAAGAAGCCAGCAATTTCTTTCCTTCAGTTGCATCATCACCAGTCTGTTGGGATTGATTCCATAGCATAATAGTGAAGGTCACAGCTGCTAGAATTAAACAACTTAAGTTCAAAAGCTATGTCTGCTTTGTGACCTTACAAATGTACATGAATTTTCTGAGCTTTAGCTTTTTCATCTCTAACATACAGATAAAAATAGTATCTAAGATTTAATGACAATATATGTAAAGTGAAGACTTAATATTGTAATATGAAAAACTGTAATAATCTTAAAACAGTACCGGGCACATAGCACCATATAAATATTTTCTATTATTTTTGTGCTGATGGGGAAATGTAGTGTCTCTCTCCCTCTCTCCCACGCTCCTTCATTCTGTCTGATAAGCAGGGAAGAACAATCTCCTAAAAGTTACCCAGTAGCTATCCATTGCATCTCATTGGCTAGGATTCCATCACATGTATGTCTATGCAAAGCTGCAAGGAAACTTGGGAAAGTGAGCTTCTGGTATTATGTGGAAGTCCAGGCCCTGCCAGCAAGGAAGTGTGGAAGGGTTAGAGCGGGGAGAGGAATGACTGTTATAACTTCAGCCAAAGGTGGCTGCCAAAATCATTCTCTTTAGCTATAAAAAAATATTACTAGCTCTTCAAGGGTCCCTCTTAAACACTGCCCCCTCCAGGAGGCCATACCTGACTTCCACACCAATCACAGCTTTTTTCTTTGTTCTTAATACTCTAAACCAGTGATTCTTCAACCAGTGTGCTACAAGATTTTTTACACATGTAATATCTGACTATTTAGTCAGGGGCACTGACCTCTTATCTCTTAGATTGTCAAATTAAAAAAAAATGACAACAGCCAAGACACAATAGACATTGGTGTGAATGAATCAAAACTACACCTATTTTTAGTCAGATTGCCAAAAAGTATATATTTTTGAGGGCTACATAATTTTACTAATTAGCCCTGGCTGGTGTGGCTCAGTGGATTGAGTGCCAGTCTGTGAGCCAAAGAGTCCCAGGTTGGATTCTCAGTCAGGGTACATGCCCAGATGGCAGACCAGGTCCCCAGTAGGGGGCATGCGAGAAGCAAATACACATTGATGTTTCCCTCTCTCCTTCCTTCCCCTCTGTATAAAAATAAATAAAATATTTTTTAAAATCTTGGTAATTAGTTTATATGTGCCATGAGATGAAAAGGTTGAAAATTGCTGCTTTAAATAGTCACTGACAGTGTTGAAATCAATCATGTATTATAGTTTTAAAATGATTTTAAAATCTGGTTTAAAAAAACAGATTTAAGGTTCAATGAAGCTGTAAATATAACCTAGTGTAACCAATCTTGGGATGATCAAATTACTTCTAGAACATATAAATCTATTAAAATAACCAAAAATTATTACCACTTTTGAAAATCCTGTGTCGGTGTGCTAACAGGTGATTAATCTATTTATTTATTCCACACAACAATTCTACCACATTGGAGTTGCAATTAGACTTTCTTTAGAACATATTCCCAGAAAACCTCCATTCCCTCAAGCCCTTAAAAAATGTGGCTATTACACTATTTTATTTAATTCTCACAATAAAAACAAATCTGTAAGCACACACATGTAATTTAAAAGGCTTAATATGGAGAAAAACCTTTGAGCAAGCAGAAACTTTAGTAATTCTCTACCTAACTCCCCATTTTTCATTGGGGATTGATAGTGACTTTTTTAAGTGGTGTCCAGAAATTTGCTTGCAGACTTTCATTCTTTCATTTAGTCCAGTTTAGTGATTGCCAAATTTTAGTGCATAAGAAGTAGTGTACAGATATGTATATAAAACTGTAGATGCAGTATTTCATAAGTGACGGGATCTTTTCAAGCAACAGTATTGATTATACAGGGTTATCATCTTACTTTTTACTTTAGAAAGCCACTCAAGTATAACATGTGAACCTATTGTACTATTAACATTTTAAAGATCAGAAAATAGTCTCAAAGAGAAGTTACTTGCCCGAGGACATATAGGTGATAATTAGTTAAAGTGGGAAACCCCTATTGGTATGACCTAAAAGTCAAAAAGGCAATAACTACACTGCCTTGCTGCTCTATGTGGATACTGTTGACTCCTTTAGTGCAGAAATCGGTTGCCCCCAGCACTTAGTCCGGGGTTTTATGAATGGCATGTGATCAATACATATTTGTTGCAAAGAGAATTCTAAAATTTAATCACAAATGACTCTGAGAGGCATTTTTTATCTTCTTATCTTCTTATCTTCTGCCTCGCAAGTCTTAAAGGTGAAACAGGAACCAAAGATGACTAAAACTGGCAATGATATAGAATCCCCCCACCACCACTCTAATTCTGGCAGCGTAAATAATAGAGTTGTTACCTGTGCCTTTTGTTAGTTCTTAAATGGGTGTTCTGTCATAAAATTAAAACTTACTCGTGAACCAATCATACCCTCTTTGGCATTCTGCATCATGGCTAATTAACACTTAGTCCACAAACTTGAGTATAGAAAATAAACCACATTTTTAACATTTTCTTTAAATAAACTTAAATCCAACTCAGCCAAATCTCTCCAGGCAGCAGATAAATCCAATCTTGGTTATTATCGCCAAGGGTCTGTCCACACCCTCAACAAGGGTTATTACGACTTGTGCAACTCCAAAGTCCAAGTGTAACCCTCTTGTCATTAGTCACCTGTCTCCACTTATTACCGCTGAAATTCCTATGATTTGGCCTATGTGGTTTCTTCAGGGCAGTGCTGTCTAGAATCCACCTTCCCTAGGTATGATGCTAAATTTCATGTGTCCCTTGTCTAGGCCATGGGACACACGTATTTGGTCAAACCCATCTTGTATGTTGCTGTGAATGTGTTGTTTTAAGGACATTAACATTTGAATCAGTATATTTTGAGTAAATCAGATTGCCCTATAGTGCAGGTAGGCCTCATCCAATGAGTTAAAAGCCTTAAGGTGGATCTTTCCTGGGGTAGAGAGAATTCTGCATGCAGTTTACCTCTGGGACTCACCAGCCTCCACAGTCTGTAGACCAACGCATTAAAATTTGTGTGTGTGTATGTATACTATTGGTTCCGTTTCTCTGGAGAACCCTGACTATCTACTATATTATAATTTCACTGGGTGTTACACTAGATATCACACTACTCTGGAAGTGATCATTAATATTTGATAATGGCATGAAATTTCCTCTTCTTTTGATTTCCCAGGATATGCAGGCTGCGACTGGTCAAATGACTCCATTATTCATGTTCGTGTTCCCATGGAGAGCTTTTGAAATAATTAACCACTTCTAACGCTTAATTTCATTCTTCCATCCTTCCTTTCCTTTATTAACTTAACATGCACTTTTAATTAATTCAGTTTGAAGAGGTATAGGCAGAAATCATCTCTTGCCTAAATTATTATAAGAGTGACTTTACTAACTTATTTACTTCAACTTTTCTATTCTCCATAAAGCAGTCAATATGATCTTTTAAAATATATATCAGTTCTGCTTAAAATCTTCCAATCACTTTTCTGCACTTATGATAAAATCGAAACTTGTTGTCATCATGGCTTATAGGGCCCCCGCTGATCTCTGCTCTGCTCTGCTCTCTCTTAACATTCATGTCATACACCATCACTGCACACCAGCCACACTGGCCACACTTCTGTTTTCAAACAAGCTAATATTTATAAGCAAATGGCATCTGAGGCCTTTGGTACTTGCTATTTAAAAAGTTTGGGATTCTCTTTCCCCATCTTCTCTTACTGGCTCTACTTTTCATTAGGAGGAACAGTGAACCAGTCCCCTCTGCACACAGAACACCTCTGCCTTCCTAGTCAAAGTCTGACCACTCACATCACCTTTTGCCATTTTCTCACACTGGTTTATTTATTTCATGACACTTTTTATTATCTGAAAATATCTTGTCTATTTAATTGTTTACTTGTATGTTACCTAGTGAAATAGAGATGAGGGAAGTTCATCACATAGATCTAGGTTTGGCAAACATTTCTATAAAGACCCAGGTAGTAAATATTTTAGCTTTTGCAGGCCATAAGGTTTCTGTCACAACTAATCACCTCTGCTGTTTTAGCACAAGAGCTCATATAGATAATACACAAACTAATGATGACAGCTGTGTACCAGTAAAACATTATTTATAGACACTGAAATTTAAATATCTTATAATTTTGTGAATATTTTGAGACCTTTGTAGATCCACTGAAGTTGTAAGCAATGATAAAGAGAGATATCATCTTATAAAACTGTAATACAACCAGGATATTGATATTGTTATAGTCAAGATACACAATTCTCTACCACCACAAACAACCTTCTTGTCATTTTATAGCCACACTTACTACTCCCTCATTTTAACCCACTGATTTATTCTTTGTTTCTATAATTTTGTCATTTCAAGAATGCTAGACAAATGAAATCATGTAACTTTTAGGATTGGCTCTTTTTATTCAGCAGTTTTCTGAAAATTCATCAAAATCTTTGCATATACCACATTTGTTCTTTTTCTTATTCAGCAGTATTCTGGTATGAATATAATTCTATAATTTCCTTCTTTCCTTTCTCTCTGTCTCTCTGTCTCTCTCTCTCTCTCTCTCTCTCTCTCTGCCTCCCCCACCCCCATCTCTCTTTCTGTCTTTGGTTTCATATCAAGATGCTTCTAGCTTCATTAATTGAAATGTTCCCCTTCTACTATTTTCTGAGATTGTGTAAAATGGTATTAATTCTTTAAACTTTTGGTATATTTCTCCAGTGAAAGTATCTGGGCCTGGATATTTTATTTCAGGAGTCTTTTGGGGGAGGTTGGTCCTACAAATTTAATTTCATTAATATTTATTGGGCTACTCAAATGTTCTATTTCATATTGGGTGAGTTGTAGGCATCTGTGCTTTTTGAGGAATTGAAGAATCATCTAAGTTGTCAAATTCATGTGTATATAATTATAGTATTCCTTCATTATATTTTTGATATCTGAAGTGTCTGTAGTGGTAGCCCCAGTTTCATTCCTGATAGTGGTAATGCTTGCCTTCTCTCTTTTTCTTTCGTCAGTCTTGGTAGAGGTCTGTTATTCTTATTGATCTTTTCAAAGAATCAGCTTTTTGTTTCTTTGATATGAATTTTTTGTTTTCAATTTTCTTCATTTTTGCTCTTATCTTTATTATTTTCTTTTTTCTTCTTGGTTTGGGTTCAAATTGGTCTTCTTATTCTAACTTCTTGACATGGGACCTTAGGTTATTCATTTGAGACTATTCTGCTTATCTAATTATTTAAACATTCACTATTATAAATGTCTTCTCAGAGCTGCTTTGGGTTGCTTCAAATAATATATCTTTCACCCAGAAGCAGTGAATGTCACCTTACTTGGAAATAAAAGGGGGGGGAGATCTTTGTGATATAATTAAAAATCTTGAGGTGAGCTCACCCTAAGTTTAGGATGGACCTTAAATTCACTGACATGGGTATATTAAAGAAAGAGAAGTGAAACATGGAGACACCAAATGGAAGATTATGTGAACTAGGACTAGAGATTGCATGGTGTGTCTGTAAGTTAAGAAATGCCAAGAATTTCTGGCAACCTTCAGAAACTAGGAGAGAAGAATGGAAAGGATACTCCTTAGAGCCTCCAGAAAAAAAACAGACTCTGCCAACACCTTGATTTTAATCTTTAGGCTTCCAGAACTGAGAGAGGATAAATTTCTGTTGTTTTAAGCTACCAAGTTTGTGGTACTTTGTTATGAAACCCTTAGGAAATCAATACAGGGTGTTTAAATCTCCAACTATAATTATGGATTTGTCTATTTCTCATTTAAATTCAATCAGCTTTTGTTGCACATACTTTGTGGCTCTGTTGTTTGGTGCATACACATTTAAGATTGTAATATATCTCATATTAATATACTAATGTTTGCAAGATCTATAAATATCAACATAACTGTTTTATTATATTTGAAGTGAGTTTTTGTAGATAACATAAAAGCAGGGTTAACTTTTTCAATCCACTGTGTAAATCTCTTTTAATTGTTACATTTGGACCATTTATGTATAATATAATTGTTGATATGTTAAGGCTTAGGTCTAACATTTTGTGTTTTGGTTTCTGTTTGTTCATTTCTTTTCTGGTGTTATTATGCATTACTTGAACATTCTTTTAGAATTCCATTTTGATTTTTCAATCAAGCATTCAGTGTGCTTTTTGTATTGCCTTTTTAGTACCAGTTCTATGTATTACATTATATACAACTCACCACAGTCTACTGATGTTAAAATTTTACCAGTTTGAGTGAAGTGTAGAAACTTTATCTCCCTTTTCATACCTCTACCTTCCATCATACATAATGTAATTGCCTTAAATATTCCCTATACAGACTTGTAGAACCATCCCAGCTAGTACTGTTAATGAACCTAACTAGTGGTGGGGGGGGGGGGGGCGGTCCTGGCTGCCTATCAGGCAAATTTCCAAAGACAGTTTGGTGGGAAAAAAAGCAATCTTTTATTTAAGAATCATATAATTTAAAATAATGGCAAGTTTTTCCCTAAAATATCTGGGTAACAAAAGTAAGGGGAAGGAAAAAGTCTGAGTATGACATCAGAAATAGCTGCTCAAATATTTGTCATTACAACTACTACATAGGTTCAAGAACTGAAAATAATACAAGAACAAAAACCTGTTTACAGAGCTATTATCACCAAGGTCTTTGGAAATAATGGCAAGTTTCTGCCTGAAAGCCTGTCTCCTCTATGACACCCAAAGAAAAATCACCCTGTCATCCTCTGCCAGCTCAGTTCAATGTTGCACCAGGAACCTCTTTCCGCACCCAAAAGTATTATAAATGTAGGTGGCTGAGCTGGTCTCCAAGTCACTGTCTAGCTTCAGGCATCTTTTCGAGTCTGTGCCCCCAGGCCTTGGACTCCTGATGCCCTGTCTTCTTCCTACCTCTGCTCAGAGGCCGGAGCTGGCAATCGTTGACACATCCTCTGAGTAGGGAGGGGCGCCGGGCCTGCGACCATTGACCAGTCCATGCTGCTGCATCAAAAATTTTGAGTCATGGGGCCTGCCACTAACAGGCCGGCTGGAATACCCTCTCCTCTCCTCTTACGAACCTAATATCCCTCCTCTCAAGGGTTGCCCAGCTCGGTTTCCAGGGCAACACATGCATGCACAGATCAAGCTCCTCCCCCTTTCCAGGGCCGTTGTCCCCCATCACAGCACTATCATGTTAACTTCAACCATTAAACAAAATTTAGAAACCTCAAGAGGAGGAGAATTTATAGTATTCACTCATATTTTTGCCCTTGTAATGTTGTTTATTCTTTCCTGATGTTTCAAGTTTCTTTCTTTTATCATTTCTGTTTAGATAGATTTTTATTAGTCATTTTTTAGGGTGGGTCTACTAATGACAAATTATCCTAATTTTCTTTCATCTGAGAATGTCTGGATTTCCCCTTCATTTCTGAAGAATATTTTCACCAGATAAAGAATTCTAGATTGATAGATCTTTTAGGATTTGAAAAATGTCTGCCATGTTCTTTGATAAGAAACACACTGTCATTTGAATTGTTTGTATCTGAAACAAAAAAGCCATTACTATCTCATTGCTTTCAAGATTCCTTTTTTATCTTTAATTTTTAGAAGTTTGACCATAATAATGTCAGTGTGGATTTCTTTGGATTTGGGGTTTGAACAACTTCTTGACTGACTTTTTTCATATTTAAGAAGCTTTCAGTCATTATTTATTTTAATACATTTTTAGCTCCACTCTTTTCCTGCTCTCCTGAAGGGACAACAAAAATATGAATATTAGATATTTTGTTATAGTCCCAGATACCCCGAGGCTCTGTTTACTTTATTTCATTCAATTTTACCTATGGTGTTCAAATGAGACCTTTTTTCTTCAGATGAGATCATTTGTTTTGCTCTGTCTTCAAGGCCAATGATTTTTTTCTCTGACCTCCTCTATTCTGCTATTGAGTCTTCCCATTGAAATTTTTACGTCAGTTTTTGTATTTTCTCGTCATAAAACCCCTATTTTGTTCTTCTTTACATTTCTTTTTCTTTGCTGAGAATTCCTATTTCATTGTTGAGACTATTTTTTCATTAATTCAACTGTTTTTATCATTTGTCATTAAAGCACTTTTATGACCACTTTAAAATCTTTGTCAGGTAATTCTAAGATTTTTGTCATCTTGATGTTGATGTCCATTGACACTCAAGGACAGTACGGGCTCCTTGTTACAGCTGGCAAGGGTGGAAGTTCTGGCTCCCCACTAGCCCTCCACTACTACTACTCTGGGAAGAGCAGAAGTGCCTCCGTTGACACCAGAGGTTTGTGGGGGGTGGCCTCATTCCACTTGGGCAGTAATGAAAGTCCCATATCTCCACTAGGACTCCTCTGACATTATCTCAGTGAGGAACAGGAAGGCTACCTCATTGCTACTGAAGAAGAATTCAGGCTCCCCATATGTCCCAGATGACAGGGGGATGAAAGTGGGGACCAATTCATTCCCACAGGGATGAAAGTCCTGGCTTCCTACTCAGCTTTCTCTGCCACTGACCAAGTAGGGGGTGCGGGTGCCTCACTACAACCTCACAAGGGTTCCATACTCGGCTTTTGCTAGCAGGGTAGGGAGTTAAACTATAGCTGTTTCTCTCACCCCCTACAGAATACAGTAGTTATCTAGAATACAGTAGTTATTGTCTAAAAGTTTTCTGTCTTGCTAGGCTAACAATTTCCTGGTGTTTTGGCTAGAAAGAGCACACTTTCATTGTTGTTGTCTGACTATCTACATTTCCAGGCCTCTGGCTCCTTCAGCTGCAAGTACGGGCTAAGTGAGGCAAACAGGAAACTGAAGAAAGCTGTCGCAGTGTTATTTCATGGGTCCTGAGCGCCGTAGTTGGTGTGACTTCTTCTCTCTGACTTTCAGGGTCTTCTTGTTTATTTTATATGCAATGATTTTAGATATACTTAAACCTTTTTTCTGTCATTAAAAAGTATAAAACCGCTCTTAGCAGGCAGGCCAGACAAAAGCAGGTGTCACACCAAATTTGCCTCATTTGCCAACCCCTAAAATGAATCAGGCTTTCAGAACTGTAACTCCTTTTGCTGAATAGGTACAACAATTTGCCAAAAAAATGGGTAAGGTAAACTTTAAAAAGGAAAAATTATCTTTTGTCTTTTTTAATGTCTGGGAACTTGGGAAGGGGAGGAAATACTGGTTATGAGACTGCATTATTAGGGTCAGATTACAATTACTACAGGTTCTAAATGTCACAAAAGATTGCCACTGAACGTAATTCAAAATTAAAAAAGTACTAAAGCTAAAATAAGTGTAAGAAATTCTGTTAAAAATTTTTGATTTTTCTAATTGTGACTACTTTTATGTATTTGTGAAATATATAAGACTTCAAATAAAATGTTGAATAATTTCCTATCTTTGTTTTTGCTCTAATTATATTTCTTATCTGCTAGTTGACTAATTCAACTTGACAAATTAAATATATAAATGCAGTAATTTCCTCTTATATATAGACATAAATGTACTAAGGCAGTAGGGAGCAGAACTCATTCAAGCAGATTGTTGTTCAAATATTAAAACATGTAAAACAAAGTCACAGATAGGAGATAGCTTGAACATAGCTAATAATAACAGTTAAGACAACACTGAAAAGAAATTAAATATCTGGGAAGCTGAAAAATATGCAGCAAAGTAACAGTTCCAAGAACCCAAGACAAAATTGACTTTAGAGGAGAAATTCGGATAGAGTCTCACAATGGAAAAATCACACAGCTGCAGAACATTTCCAGTGAAGGGTGGGCAGGGGGTTGGGATGGGGAAGACAATGTTGAACTCATATGGCAAATGAATGCACTGCCACATCCTATTGTTCAGCTGAGCCAGCCTGAAAATTCATGCAAAGTGCAAAGTTAGTATACATAATTTTATTCTAAAGCTTTCTTCCTTGAATTGCTATTAAATTTTAAATAAACAGAGACATGAGCATTTACTAAAGTCATTATGATTCCATTACCCATGGCATGCAAATCTGTACCCATCATGCCAGACGCTCTTTGCACTGAATTCCGTTCAAAGTTTCCCTTTTTTTTATTTATTTAGTTTGTAGATCTTCAGTAAGAAATACCCAGTGTCATCTGAAAGGACACATATTGCAAGAATCTAATTTTCTCCCTTACTCAAGCTTTGTGATGTGTGACTTCCCATGGAATACAATTGCCAACAAGGCACAGGTGTGCACTGCATGAAGAGGTGAGAATGTGATTATAGGAAGAAAGATGTTGTGATTTTTGTCTCTGTATTCATAATGCAATCATCCCTAAATGAGTGCCTGCTTTTCTTTCTCATAGTAAACACCAAGCCTGGGAAGCAAGGAAACAAAAAACTTTGCCATATACAGACTAGAAAAAGTTGAAAACAATAAATATCCATTGATAAGAATATAATGTATAGAGATACACCACAGTTTATTGAACTGGCCCCCTATTAATGGATATTTACTTTTTCCAACTTTCTCTAATGCAAACAATTCTACATTGAATAGTCTGTATGTGAGTTATATGCACCAATCTGAGTTAAAATCAGTAACTGTTAATAACATTTGATTCTGATGTAATAATATTTGGTGCCTTGCCTTATTCCCACAAGTAAAATCAGTTCTGAAGACTAATATAAAATAATAATCTCTGACGAGTATGACTATAATATTCTACCACTTGTTTTAAAAAAGATAAACAAGATGTGTGTGTATTTATGTGCTTGTTTATGCATACAATGCCTCTATAAGGACACAAATAAAGAGGTGACTTCAGTTGCCTGTATAGAGAACATTCAGGTGGCTGAGAAACATTAATATAAGGGAAACTTACACTGTCTATCATTTTACAGTTTTTGAATGTTTGAGCCATGTAAATGATTATCTATTCAAAAATATATTAAATTTTAAATTTTAATATCTTAGAAACAGATATTGAGTTGCTAGTTTGTTAAAATGTGATAAATGTAATCAATAACTATACTATACTCCATAGACAGATTATCACCAATTTGGGGCTGAATGCAAAATGCATCATACTTGTATCAAACCAATTAAAATCTCATGATATAAACATGATCAGGTTCGGTTAATCCAAATGAGCCTCTAACACTGACGTCTGCTCTACAGAACTGATTTAACTTGTTGGAAAAATAGGCAGATTACAATGCATGATTATGTGGGATACACAGTATGTATCAACATAATCAAACTTAGCTCCTCTATTCAATCATGCTTTCTTGAAATTCTCCTAATTGGTAAGAAACAGGAAGGACTATTCTGGAAGTTTACAACATACTGGCTAGTTTATACATTAACATAAATAATATAATTTAATGCAATCTATTCTAACTGGGTTCAGGGAACCAAAGCACACAACACAGGAAAGTTTTATTTTTATGGAAAGGAAAATTTTAGAATCATCTAGAGTTTTTGTGGGATCTACTGAATATAAGAAATGAACACTCCCCATACCCTGTTACTAAGTTTTTAAGTATCCAAAGAAATTATTTAAATAGGGATTGGGAGCCTTAAAGAAAACTTGGTTTAATTTTAAATTTTGAATGAGACTAGCTCTAAGCAGTGGAAACAGAAGTTTTAATAAATAAAAGCAAGTGCTCATTGCCATCAAGGAATTAGAAATTCAAAGTAATCTCTGATTGAATAGTTGTTGTTTGTATTATTCAAGAACACAATATCATAAAAAATGCTTCACTGCCTGGAAAACATTTCTTAAATTGGTACCAAAGGAAGCCAAATAAAAAATTATCAACAATGGCAAGGGCAAATAGTAACTAAACTCCACAATGTAGTAATTAAAATGATAAATATACTCATAGAGTGAAACTAAGGCTATACACCATCTTTAATCATTTCTGGGTATGCCCCCTGTACAGGTATATTCTTTTCTATTAGAGTTTATTGGTGTAAAAAGCAAACCCCAAGCTACTTTGAGATTTTACAATTACTCTTAAGTGTATACATCAAGTCTAAGCTAAGAATGCCAGTTTCAAATAGTAATGCTTTTTTAAAAAAGAACCAGTAATACAACAGAGCTTGCTTTAAGGAACATTATTCCAAATGGATGACCAAAAAAAGTAACTGCAGATGCAACTAAATTTTTAATTAGAAATATTGTTAAATTTAATCTGGTCCTCGGGTATTTTGAAAATGCATTTCTTTCTCAGAGAAAAAAAAAAAGCCCAGGAAGGATTTTTATTCTGATGACATTTTACTTGGGCATTATAAAATTTTATTCAAAAATTAAATTGACTTCCATAAAAATATTATAATATATAATAAAAATTATTTGCGGGGCTACAAACAAATTTAAATAATAGTGAAAATAGAGCCCATTGTGAAAGTGATTAAAAGACTGAAAATGAATCTGTCTCATTGAACTCCATCAGTAATGGTTTGGAAGAAAAATTATGAAACTTTTAGCTCAAGATAAATTATATGGTATTGCAAATTTCAATAAGGAAAGAGAAGCTAGACAAATGGACCTGAGTGAAAAGACATATGGGCAAGAAATAAAATTGGATTCAGTTTAGAAAAATGAGGTTAATATTACACATTATCAGAAATGTAAATCATCACTGGGAAATGTAAGAAAGTAATCAAGTTGGACCCCAGAATTAGATAAAAATTTGAGATTATAGTAAGTGGTGCCTAATCAGAATCAGGTATAGTTTCAAAATCACAGTCCTGAGTTTCTGGATATTACCTTTTTCAATCAAAGGAATTTACTATGCACATACTGATTCCTGTTTGTCAAACTAAACAAAGGATTGAAGTGATGACATGCCATTATTTTTGTCTGAGCTATGATAAAACTGAATTATAGTTGTATACATATATACACTTTATAAACCACTGTATAATGTTTTCTCACTGCTTTCTATTTCTGGTATAGGTATTATATTTTTGAAAGAAAAGAATTAATGAAGGAAAGAAGGAGAAGGAAGGAGGAAAGAAAATTAGAAAACCAGAAAAAAATTCAATAAACTCCTCCCCCCAAAAATTACTCAACTGAATGTTTTGTTTTATCTCTTATTTCCCCAAACACTTATGGGCAGCACCACAATGATTAGACAGAAAATTCTCATTTAGAATCTCCATATAAGTTTTCATAACTGAAACACATAGTGTCATCACAAAGTCAAAGTATAAAGTCAAGGTGAGAAAAAGGCAAAGATGTGGTTGAGTACATTCTATGTGTCAGAGAGGTTGTGTACATTACCAAATTTAATTTTCACAACTACACTAAATGGTATATCATTTTAAAGAGAATACTGAAAAACCAAAAAGAGGAAATTAGCCATAGGTCAAAGAACTAGCAGGTATTTGAAAGCCAACACTGTCTGACTCGGAACTTTCAACTGTACCACATGTTCCCCAAACTGTATGAAGCACCTTAAAAAAAAAATTCAACTTTATCACTGGGCTACCAGTCAAATGAAACAGAGAAAGAAGAAGAAAACGGAAGATGAAAGGAAGATGATATGGAGAAAAAGGAGGAGAAACAAAAGTCACCATGGTCTTTGTCTGCTAGTTACTTAAAATCCTATTGAGGATAGAGATATCTATGGTTTAGAGGTAAGATATGTAGATATAAAATCCCCCAGGTTTTATAAAAGATATTTGTCAGTATAAGTTCTGACAGGGAAGTTTCCTGGAAAAGGAAATATTTAGTATGGGTAAGATTTGGATAAGAAAATCATGGACAGGAAACTACAGTGAAATACCACCTCACACCTGTTAGAATGGCTATTATCAACAAGACAAGAAATAACAAGTGTTAGAGAAGTTGTAGAGAAAAAGGACCCTCATGAACTGCTGATGGGAATGCAGGCTGGTACAGCCACTATGCAAAGCAGTATGGTGTGTCCTCAAAAAATTAAGAGTAGAGTTAGCATGTCCCAGCAAACTTTCTTCTGGGTATCTACCTGAAATTTTTGAAAACATTTATTCACAAAGATATATGAATTCCTATGTTCATTGCAACATTATTCATTGTGGCCAAGATATGGAAACTACCCAAGTGTCCTTCAATAGATGATTGCATAAAGAAGATGTGGTACATATATACAAAGTAATACTACTCAGCATAATAAAGGATGAAATACTGACACTTGAGAAAACATGGTTTGATCTTGAGAGTATCATGCTAAGCTATATAAGCCAGACAGAAAAAGTTAAGCACCATATGATTGCACTCAGACATGTGATATAAAATGGGAAGTAACAAATAAATAAACAAGAAAAACAAACAAACAAAGCCTCATAGACACAGATAAAATATGGTGATTATCGGAAAAGCGGTGAGAGGTAGTAAAGGGTAATGGGGTCAAATATATAGTGTCAGGAGTTTGACTTTGGGTGGTGGGCACACAATGCAATATAAAGATAACATACAAGAGAAATGTACACTTGAAATCTATGTAATCTTATATGCAATTCTATGCAATGTTACTCCAACAAATTTAATTTTTAAAAAAAGAGCCATAGCCAGGTGGCTCAATATGTTGGAGCATGGTCATGTACACCAAAAACATTGAGGGTTCCCTCCTGCCAGGGCCTCTGCCTATATTTCAGGATTGACCCTGGTTTGGTGAGCATATGAAAGGCAACCAATTGATGTTTCTCTCTCACATCAATATTTCTCTCTCTTTCTCTCTCTTGCTCTCTCCCTTCTTCCCTCCCTCTCTCCCACCTTCCTCTCTCTGTAAAAATCAGTAAAAAGAAAGAAAATCAGGGAGGCAAGAATTCAAAGAAGGGAAGCAGCACCATTTCTAGAAGGAAATGATAGGCAGCACAGAGGAAGGAAGAATCAGCAATTCCAGATGTTTTCTGGAACCTCACATCTGCTCATATCCCTAAATGAACTTTCATGCTTTAATATCTTTTTATATTCTAACCAGCTTAGTTTGCCTCATTTTTAGTTAATTTACTAGACTTTAAAATTCATAGGGGTTTGCAATATGTAACTTGTGAGATGAAATCATGACTCATAATTTAAAGTCATTCAAGTGAAGCTGAATATTCCATATGATCAATTATTCCTAAACAGCTGACATTATTTGTTGCATTTTAAACTCTCATCCTTAAATTCACCCTGATTCAGCAATGATCTTTCTTTTGTGGTGATAGTTGTTTCCCATAAATGATCATGTTTTTTGCTTCCTCAACAGAAAATCTGCATGAGACCTACCACCAGGAGATGTTTTCTCCTGGGACTTACAGTGAAAGAATGTCTATGTTTTCCAAACATTACATTATCAGTCGTAACCCACTGATATTTTTTGCCCAACAGCAGTTGCACTGTTGAAAGATAGAAGTGAATAGTATAGTTGAGCACCAGGAATAAGGAAGAGCTATAACATAAACTGTTACCTTGTTAGTTTACATTATTTTCCAAAAAGAAAATAATTTCCTTTAATTCTTAATTATTAATTTCCAATAATTCTTCTTCTTAGAAATCAATTTTTGCCTTCCAGTTTTTCCTGTTTCTTTAGAAGACAAATAACATCTATTAATACAGAGCTAAATTACCAGAAAGCACCAATGAATACAAACACAAAAATGTTTAAAATAATTAAGATTTTTACAAATATCAAAAAAAGTTTGGTCTCCCATTTTTCTATCTTCTTCACTTCAAAGACGCATGATTCACAGCTGAGGGCAATCTCATTTTCAAAGATTGTTCCTAATAGCAGAAATGAGATTAGAAGGAGTTTCTTAACCCTCAAAACTCTGCTTTCTCTCCATTAGGTGAGTCAGTCAACTAATATTTGCTTAGCACTTATGTCAGGTGATGTTCTAGACACAGGAGAAACTGCAGTAAATGAAAACTCTGCCCTAAAAGAGCTCACATTCTAGCAGACAGAAACCAGCATCAAATAAATATATAATTAGATGTGCAGTATGTCAGATAAGAAGTGCTGTAGAGGAAAGCAAAAGCAAAGCAATACAGTTGGGAACACTGGAGACAGTGGCGAGAGAGGTTGCCACTCTATATAGGACAATCAGTGAGTTGCTAAAGGTCCTATGCTGTGCGTAAAGAAAACAAATAGTGTGGATACAACACTAGGGACAACCATGCAAACACTGTGACCATGCCTAAATAGTAAGGTCACTAGTGTGGAATCAATGAACTCTAACCTGGTAGCCATCCCAGCCCAGAGCCTCAAGGGCTTAACTAAATAGTGAACAAATCACTGAGTTTTCAAAGAGTTTCAAGAGCTCAAGTAGACATTTAGGAGTCAGAATCACACCAGAATTAAGACATCTGACAAGATTTGGAACTTCTGAGAAACTAAATGTGAACTAAATGGAACTAAATGTGGTTCTAGAAGAATAAATAGTAGCTACATTACATGATGGCCGAAAGTAAAGCAAATTCAGACCATGCGATTGGACTTTGTGGTCTTGACACCACATCACAGGAGTTTTTTTGTGACTTGGCCCCAATTCCTCAGAGGAAATGAGATTATGTGATCTTTCTACCAACAACAAAATCCTTAATGCATAAAAAAATATACATAATGGGGATGCCTGGTAGATATGGAGTTAAAGTGATGTGAATAAGGACCTTTTCCCCAAATGTTTATCATAACCTGGACTCTGGGTTTCTCAGAGAAAGATTTGATACATATACCAAGTGCCCATGTATCAGCAAGTGGATTAAGAAGGTAGAAATTATAAGACAGTGTAAAATAGGTTAAATCATGGAATAATAATATATAAACAGGAAGAGAGTAACAAGGAACTTTTGATTTTTATAATTTTCAATAATGACTACATGAATAATATATAACTTCTGTATGAATTAACATGTCCACATTATACCTTCCTATGATCAGCTAATCCAGATACATGCTGGGCCATACTTTTATGGTGATTACATATACTCTGCCATTAAAAAATACAAAAAGAAAAAACTCCCCTTTGCTTATCAAATAAAGTTATTTTGTTTTATAAAAGATTGTCTTATATATTCTAAATAAGAATATATATATATTCCACATATTCTATAAAATACACTCTATCTTTATAGCAAAAATACAGTTTTTGCATACACCAGCATTCATATTGACTAAAATTAAACTCTATTCTCTTGGATCAGTAGCCCATAGATTGCTACATAAGATACCAGCAATTTGATTAAAAATATATATCATTTAATTTGTAAAATATATGACTGTATGACCACTATGCTGTACACCTGAAACCAATATAATACTGACTATAAGCTGTAATTGAAAAATAAAATGTAAAAAAAATAAATCTTAACATCAGATAGTGTAAAAAAAGATTCCTTAAAACTGCTTGTCACTATGATAGAAAATGTTGGTCATATTGAAGGTTCAGTCATAAGTATAAAATTGGGGGTTTTGCTTGGCTAAACTCTAGACAATGAACCAGTCATCCATGCATATTCTTCAGGTTGACCTCCACCAGGGAAAGCAAGCCACTGAGAGTCCATGGCAATGCTCCAAACCATGATGAACCCAGCAATTTCATTTTTGTTGACCATTGCTTCAGGTCATTGTAATTTAATGAGTAGTAATCCTATTTAAGAATATGTTGCAGGCAGCAAGGTACTTCTGGGAGAAGGCGGCTACGCATGAACAGATCAATATGCATTGTGTGCTTTCAACCATTCAATAATCGATTCACCCTTGTTATAAGAAAATAAATGCCAAAGCCCCAAAGTTAATTTCTGAAGAAAGCATTTACAAGGCTATCAGATTATTAAAAGTTTCCATGGGTTATCTTCTGTTTGTTTATTTGTTATTAAAATCTCTGCTGCATCTTGCACTATCCCATTCAAAAACTATAAGGGAATCCTAAAAGTAAATTCCAGCAGGAATACTGGATGAGTTTTCTTACTATCAGCTGAAGGCTTGTTTGGACTAAAGCATTTTACAGATTCAACTCTTTTTCCCTTCTAGTCTTACTTTTAAATATACCAGCTGCATTTAATAAGCTATCAAATAGGGCTTTCAGCAGGCTTAACTGTAAGATGTCAGATCATCTGCTTCATGTGTTATTCAGTAATTTTCAATTTCTCAAATTTGTGCATTAAAAGAAAATAACATATTCTTTAGCCTACTCAGAATTTTCAAAAGTCTTAGTTATATGCTGTGGGCTTTCAACATTCTCCTGTTCCCATAGAAATGGGTTTATGAAGGACTGAATCTCTGTAGTGTAATCACAAACATTAAATTGGCATATAAAAGCATTTCAGCCTAGCAACTCTACTGTCTATGCTAATGGTTTTGCTGCTTTTATAGCAGTATCTTACCAGGCTGTAATTCATTCAGGAAGCTTTAAACACTACTTTTATTGAACTGGATTTCAGAGGAGTGAGTATCTTTTACATTGTGTATCATATCTCTGTTAGCTAGCTGAGATCTCATCCTCATACTGCCACATCAATGAGCCCTCGGGATTAGAAATCAAACTAGACAACTATACACAGCAGAGCACCAAATCAAGTGCATGAGTCTTACTCATTAGACTTCAACTAGTAGGAAAATGTAAGTGGTAAACAAAATGCATTTCTTGGATCTCAATCACATTGTCATTTAAAAGAAATTGATTAAAACTTCACTTCACTGAGAAAATATACTTGGTCACATAAGTTACTAAACTTGATTTCTCAAATCTTTTTCTCTCTGGGAAGATTACTCATAATTCTAAAGAAAATGACACATATGTAAATGTGAATAAGTTTAGGGTTTCACCTAATTAATAACAAACCCACTCTACCATTAAACTAGTAAAAAAAAACCCACTTGGGCAAGTTATATAGATAGACACAGAAAAGTAATATTCTCACACTTGTTTATCTGCTATAAAGTTTAATTGGGATACCCAACACTTATATTTTAATGTCTGAAAACTGATTTTAACTCCTTCTCAATAAGGAAAGCAGATGCTCTCTTCTGCTATCTACCTAAACTGTAGTTAATTAAATTCTCTCTTGTAACTAAAACTAACAAGAATCCAAAATTAACAGCTATTTTAACTCTTCTGTGTGTCATCTTTCACTGTAATCTACTTATAGAATAGGCACTATTCAGCAACTTTTCACTTGACTAAGGAGAACTAGCTTCATTGGAGCTGATGTCAGTACTGTTACTTTTATCCTTACAAAGGCCAAGTTACTTCCATAAACCTCAAAGGAAACACTAAACTCAACTCATTCTAACCAGGAAAAGAGTGCCCAGTGCCATTTGTCAGAATAACCAAGTGTGACTGTTTTCCTCATACTTTGGTTATAAAGCAAGGTCAACAAAAATGAGACCTAGTTACTATTTATTAGTTTTTCAGCCGAGCATCCATCTCTGCTTCTTGTGCTAATGATGCCCTCCTTTCATTGTGTTATTATTTGATTCTAGTGAGAACGAGTCTATCCCCACAAATAAAATGCAAACTGTACTTAACTCATTAGCATTTTCCCCTGCTCATCCACAGGATTGGTTGGGGGAAGGCACAATACCCGCATTACACCAGTTACAGCAACAGGTTTTAACCCCAGAAATCAGCTCTCTTTCCCTTGAAATCGATGTGTGATGATATGAATTTGGTGCTCCTGAAGGAATAAAGCCAATATGGTAGAAAGAGCTAAAGAGTGGTAGAAAGTCAAACTGTGAGGCTAATATTTCAGCCCATGAATTCAGCTGTACTTCACGACTTTTCAGTAAGGTAAGCCAGTTTGCTTCAGCCAGATTGATTCCTATTTTCTTTCAATGAAATGAAAAAAACAGGTTTGAACTTCATTGCTGTAAAACAAAAGGTTCTTGAAATCTACTCTGATAAAGATAGAAACATCACCCATAAAATGTAAACCATCACTTTGAAAGAGGAATAAATTATCACAGTATTCAATTTATAAAACAAAAAGGATAAAAAATTGTCTATCAAAACAATTTAACTGCTTTTCTTAGTTTTTAATCAATTCTTTTTATCACCAGAATCTAAACATTTTCTGAAGATCATTTATAAGTAACATAAATTTTACTTGATTACTATCCTATACTTATCATTAATTGTATGTCCACTATATTTACTGTCTGGGAGTAAAGAGTTGAGGACAAATATACCAGCAGAGATTACATGTGAGTAGGAGATAAGGCCAAGAATAAAACACAAGGCATTCTATTCAAGGCTCCTGATTATTTTAAAATAAATTAGAATGGAATAAAACAAAGTAAAAAAATAGTGCAAGAGCATTTTAGAATTAACTAGTAAAGCATATTATCCTATATCTTTTATTTCATTTAGCAAGCCCTGTTAATATAGTTAAGGATGGGCAAAACTTAAATTTTGTTTCATTTAGGCCAACATGATAGCTAATCCTATGAACTCTTTAGATCATTTATCGGTTTCTCTTCTAGCAATCTTACATCCATGGTTATGTTCATAACTCATAGTTTTTTACTGGGACCAAAGTAAAACCAATATATTTTAAGGTCACAGCTTAAATTAATATCAAAATTTTCTCTTAAATGCATAACAAAATGCCAACATTAGCATGAAGCAAGAAAAATCACTACTTTCAATCCATGTAAAATATATCTCTCTTTCAATACTAGCACACCAGGGAACATGCAAAATGTCTCTTTAGCAATGACTACCCATAATATATTATAAATGATATAAGCAAACTTTTCTTAACCCGAAGTTTTCCCATTATCTTCTTTAATCTTCCTACCCTTGAGAACAATTTATCCCTTCTCCCTAAAAAATGTACTTACGTATTTTAACTATGTACATATCATACATCAGCTATTTCCACTAATGAAGATGAAGTATAAAATAATACTTAAGAGCTTTTAAATTCAGATAGATCTATTTCACTTTTCAAAGAAGGGCAAATTAATTCAGCTCTCTGAGGCTTAGTCTCTTTCTCCATAGGAGATCATAATAGTAATTCACCTAGATGGTTAAGGAAAATAATAAAGTGCTTAGTTAAGTACTCATAAATAGTAAGCCTCAATATATGGTGGTTAAAAGTAAATATACCAATCCACCATATCACCTAAAAGTGGGAAACTTTAACCTAAGCACCAAAAAATATTTTGCTATATGAATTATATGTTTATATTAGTTTCCTATTACTGTTGTTCAAAATCACCAGAAATGTATTGGCTTAAAACAGCAATTTCAACCAGTGTGCCACAAGAATTTTTAAAAACTGCAATACCTATTTAGTCAAGGGTACTGAGCTCTTTTCCTTTAGATTGTCAAATTCAAAAATGACAACAGCCAACACAATAACCATTCAGTGTGAACAACCTGTCTTGAACCATAAACACACACACACATATGTATGTGTGTGTATAAATATATCCTTTCTTGAACCATATCTGTATATGTGTGTATGTATATACATATATACATATATATATATATCATATAATAGAGTTGCATCTCATTGGTCATGTCACATAAAAAGGTTGCATCTGACTGGTTAATAATTCTTGGTACCAGACATCCTTACATACAAGTATAGGCACCCAATTTTTTAAAAAGTCACTTTGGAGCAAAAAGGGTAATCATTATCATAATTATCTTTTGTAAATTAATCAAAATTATACCTATTTTTTGTCAAATTGATAAAAATATTTTTTGGGTGTGCTGCAGAATTTTAGTAATTAGTTTATGGTTGCCACAAGATGAAAAAGATTGAAAATTGCTGGCTTCAAACAACACAAATTTATTATCTTTACATTCCAGAGGTCAAAAGTCCAACAACAGTCTTACTGTGCTAAAACCAAGATATTGACAGGGCCGCATTCCTCCTGGAGGCTCTAGGGAAGAACCTGTTTCTTTTTTTTTTCTAACTTCTACAAGCTAGACTTCTGGCCTCTTTCTCCATCTGCAAATCTAGCAGCATATCATCTTCAAATCTCTTGCTCAGACTCCTCTTCTGCTGCCTCCTATAGTTTTAAGGACTCCCATGATTACATTGGGCCTGCTGGATAATCCAAGTCAATCTCTTTATTTTGAGGTTTACTCATTATAAACCTTAATTCTCTATTGTGCAAATGTACCACAGTTTTTTGCTCCATTCATTTACTGATGGGCACTTAGGTTGCTTCCAGGACTTGCATATTGTAAGTTGTGCTGCTATGAAGACTGGGGTGCATAGGTTCCTTTGAATTAGTGTTTCAGGGATCTTAGGGTATAATCCCAGCACTGGAATTACCTAGTCAAACTGCAGTTCCATTTTTAGCTTTCTGAGGAAATTCCATACTGTTTCCCACAGTGGCTGTACCCATCTGCATTCCCACCAACAGTGCACTAGGGTCCTTTTCTCTAAAACCTTGCCAGCACTTGTTGTTTGTTGATTTGTTTATGATAGCCATTCTGAAATGTGTGAAGTGGTATCTCATTGTAAGAAGGAGCTCCTGCCCTTCACGAATGCGTGGATGGAACTGGAGAGCATTATGTTAAATGAAATGAGCAAGGCAATGAAAGACAAATACCATATGATCTCACCTACAAGTGGAACCTAACCAACAAAACAAATAAGCAAGCAAAATATAACCAGAAACATGGAAATAAAGAACAAACTGGCAGTAACCAGAGGGGAGATGGGAGGTGGATAACAGGAGAAGAAAGAGGAAGGGTCATCAAGGAACATGTATGAAGTACACATGGACAAAGCCAAAGGGGTAGGATCGAGGGTGGGATGCCGGGATGGATGGGGTAGGGAGGAGTTGTGGGGGCAAAATGGAGACAACTGTTCTTGAAACAAAAATAAAAAATGTGAAAAGAAAAGCATTCATTAAAAATCTTTTTTAAAAAAAGAAAAACCTTAACTCTCTCTTATCATGTGACATAATGTATTCACATGTTTTTCTCCATGACCTTCACTGGGAAGCCATTATTTTGTCTACCATGATATCTATTCTTAAATGCATTCTTTGAATTGCAACATGACAATTCCAAGACTCAACTCAAGCCACAGTAATATTCATATTTCTCATTGTTCCAAAAAACACACCTGCCCTGGACTCTACAGTAATTAAAGTTGAAAAGACCTAAATTATTCATTATTTATAAGTTTATCTTCATGATTTAAAAACATAAAATCATGCTGTGGAACACCAGGGTTGCCAAAATAATCTGATCACTTACAAAGTATAATTTTAGTCAATGTTCTAAAATGCCATGATCACAGATCATAGACTTAAAAGAAACCTTAAATATCTTGTACTTGGAATGTATTGTATAGCTAAATTCTTTAATTTTGATTTGATTTTTGTAAGCCCATTCTTTATGTATTAATTCCTTGATTTCTTGCAAAATGGATGTATAAAATGTATTTGGAATAAAATTTCAAAGTCAGACTTATAGGTAATAAGAGTGTGTATATGTGGGTATAAGGGGTTACAAGAGAAAAGATATTCACAAAGAATCTGTAAATCTTTGATTCTTGGTTTTATACAAACTCAACTCAAATTTTAGTTTTAAATGATTTGAATACTTTTGATTGTCTTGATGAACTAAATTATGTTTCTTTTCCTGAATCATCAGGGAAGGTGAAGTTAATGAATGATGATTTGGTTTTGTCTTCTGCAATAAATTTAATGTATGAATGCAGGGTTGAGGCATTTTCTGGGTCAGTGATCAATATTAATTAAATTCTTATTTTTGTTTCATAGAATGGATACTTTGGTCTTACTGAGGTGTGGGCAGTGGTGAGAACCTTCACACCCAGGAAGACGAGGATTGCTAAATAAAATATATCATACTAGTTAAATTTTAATTTCAGATAAACCACAAATTTTTAATATGTGCATTTACAATATGTCATAAGATATATTGAGTATTTATACAAAAAGTATTGTTTTTTAATTTCATAAAAAATTTGAATTTAACTGGGCCTTCTGTATCTTTATTTGCTGAATCTGACAACACTGAAGAAGAATAAAGCTCACCCTAAATGCCCCTAGGAACTAACTATTTTTTCTTCCAAAGGATCTTTCCCCAGATCTAGATATAGAATGCAAGCTATAAGGTATAACTGCTGCTAATTTCTAATTCTCAGAGGGAATAATGTCACCAGAACCCTAGTATGAAACTGAGGGAAATGGATGTTTTTCCTATGATTAACAGATATAACTTTAAAAATATACATCAAATTCTACATAAGAAAGAAAGTTGAATACATGTATTCCATCTGAAGCCAAGGGCCAGTGGAAAAACCAAGACAAGTGCTAAGAATATTAGAATTTGGGAAGCAAATACTTTAAAGGTTACTCTGCTGTCCTGAGGTGTGTATACAAAATTAACCAAAATGGTGGAACTTGTAGTTAACATTGGGAGTTATGCATCAATTTTACAAAATAATGAAGTACTACATAGATGCTTATAAAGACAATTTTGTATAATTTTCAAGGGATTCTGGGCCAAAATCAAATTTTTATTTAAGAATGAATCTGCTTCTGAATTTCTAGCCTGTTTTATAAACAACCTCTATATTGTTACATTTCCTTATAGAACTATTACTTTGGATCATTACTCCTCCACATTACCCTATTTTGCTGTGTATAACACACACCCATGTTTTTGTATGCATTATACATGTGACTATTTATTATACCCATGGTATGTAATCATTATGCCCATGTATAACACGCATTCTTATTTTTCCCTCAAAAATTTGGGCAGAAAAGTACACACTACACATGGCAAAATACAGTGAATTTTTCAATCAGTTTGTAAACTTTCACAGAAAAATAATCATTTTTGCAATGTAATTGGAATTACATTGGATGTATCGAGTAATTTGAAGGAAAATTGTCACCAGTATAAAAGGCATATTCTCATCAATAAGTATAATACATTTCTTCATGTTTCAAGTTTTCTTTTATGCCTTTTTATAATTTTATTTTTCCCAAATGTCAATACTATATTCAACAACTTGTGAGACTCTCTTAGTGCTTCTAACATCTTATATGTTTTTTTTTAATTTAGCATTTAGTATCTGCAAATAAGAAATTATATTTGCTTCTTTCAGTTCCTTAAAATTCATCAACTTTTGATGACTTAGTGTATTTTCCAATTTCTCCAATACAATATGGAATAGTGGGTGGAATATGGGAATCACAGTCTTGTTCCTAGTTTCAATAAAACCTATTAAGAGATAACTTTATCTTTCACTCCTCACATGTCCATAGACTTTCAGGTTTACAATACTATGCATTGCCACTACTTGATCAAACTGATGAGTGGCATGCTAATCACTCCCTTCTGATCTACTCTTCCTCAGGATTCCTAGGTTGTGTGATCATCAATATAGTACTCACATTGAGAGAGGCATAGGAAGGCCTACATTTGGAGAGTAAGTTCAATACAAAAGGAAGAAATTAGAGAGCCAGTGTGACTGCGTATGCAAGTCATGTTCCCTAAAAATCACTGTCAATGATAAAGCTTCTATATTTTATTTTTAAATTTCTGTTCCTGTGTCAACTTATCATTTGTTTTCAAAACTAGGACAAAATAAGAGAGTAGTTTTCATGTCTTAAAAGTAATATTGTAATACCATTAGTTGTAATTTCAAAATTTTTAATTCATACCTTTATTAAATTAAGAATGCTCCCTTCTATTCTTTTTTTTAAGATTTTGTTTATTTATTTTTAGAGGGGAAGGGAGGGAGAAAGAGAAACATCAATGTGTGGTTGCCTCTCACATGGCCCCCACTGGGGATGTGGCCTGCAACCCAGGCATGTGCCCTGACTGGGAATTGAACCTGCGATGCTTTGGTTCGCAGCCCACGCTCAATCCACTGGGCTACACCAGCCAGGGCCACTCCCTTCTATTCTTAATATGATAAATTTATATCATGAAAAAATGTGAATTTCATCAAATGTTTTTCTACATTGATTGAAGTGTTTATTTGTTAGTTTCTTTTACTATGCATAGGAAATTATATTGATATAGTGAATTATTCTTACATCCTGAATTTAAAACCCACATGAAACCCAGAGGTTAGTTCCTAACCTCTGGAAACTGTAAATATGTCACCTTACATTACGACTGGGACTTTCAATATGTGGCCAAGTTAAGGATTTGGGGTTAGAATATTTTGGATTATCTAGTGGGCACAATGTAATCACAGAGTTCATAAAAGTGAAAGAGGGAGACAGGAGAGTCAGAGAAGGAGATGTGAGAATAGAAGGTCTGAGGAAAGACAGAGAGAGAAAAAGAAAAAGAGAGATTGCAAGATGCTACCCTGCTGGCTTTGCATATAGAGGAAAATATTAATAAGCAAGGAATACAGGCTGTCTCTAAGAGCCAAAAAAAGAAGGAAAAAGATTCTCCCCTAGAGCCTCCTTCCTACTGATATCATTTTAAGACTTTGACCTCAGAAGTGTAAGAAAAAGAGTGTATTGTTTTAAGCCACCAAGTTTCTGGTAATTTGTTATAGCAGCAAAAGAGCACTAATATAGCCCATGGTATCACATGTGTAAAGATTATCCAATTTCTTCACATTCATTAAAAATAATAATAAAAATAATATTTACTTTGAGTTTGTCAGCCAGCTGAGCTTAAAATTCAAAATCTGTCATTCTTGCTCACCATAGCATCCCTCCCAACAAGATGGTTTATGGTGCCCTGTTAGAACACTGACACACCCAGTGTTGGTGAGGATGTGGAGCAACAGAAGCTCTCATTCATTGCTGATGGGAAAGCACAATGGTACATCCACTTCAAAGACAGTTTGGTGGTTTCTGACAAAATTAACCTTATGCTTACCATATAATCCAGCAGTCACACTACTAGGAATTTCCCAAAAGAGTGAACACTATGTCCAAACAAAAATATGCCCATAGATATTTACAGCAGCTTTATTCACAATTGCTAAAACATGGAAGTAACCAAGATGTCCATTAAATGAATGAATAAACTGTGGTACTTCCAGACAATGGAAAATTAGTCAATGCTAAAAAGAAATGAGCTGTTGAGCCATGACAAGACATTGAGGAAAATAAGTGCAAGAAGCCAATTTGAAAAGGTTACAGACTGTATGATTCCAACTTTATTAAGTTCTGGAAAAGCAGACAATAAAAAGATCAGTGGTTGCCAGAGGTTTGGAGGGAGAGAAATGAATAGATGGAGTTCTGAAGATTTTTTGTGCAGTGAAAATGCTATGTGTATAAACACATATATTTTCGATAGGGCAATTTCTTTGATACATAAAATTCTATGAGAGAATTTCCTGTTGAATTTGGCATATTTTATACATGTATTCATGTTTACTCCATTTTGAACCACTACCAAAATGATGACAAGATACTAAAGAGTTTTAAAGAACAAGAAAAATAAAATGAGAAAACAGTGGGCAATATATGTCAACAAATGTTAGGATATGGAAAGGAAGTAAATGAGTTGTAATACACATAACTGTGTGGAGAAAAGTAAATGTCAACATATGAGGTCAGTCCAGAAAATGTCCAACCATTGCTAATATAACACGAATAGTCTGCATGACATTGATGTAACCTGGCAGCCAAGTTGAGTGGACTGAAATGCACATGCATGAACAATGAAGACTTCACTGTAGTAGTCAGTGGGGTCTAGTTGAGTGAGCGTGTATACTGTGTGGTCATCACATTCAAAAGGACTGAGTGAGTACAACAGTGAATATGCATCAAATTTTCTGTTAAGCTTGAACACTCCTCTGTGGAAACTATTTGTAAGGCCACAGCTATGTACAACTGGCAACTGACAGCTTCATCATGACAATGCAGTGGCTCATACATCATGTCTCATGCAGAGTTTTTTGGTGAAACATCAAATCACCCAGGTGATTCAACCTCCCTACAGTCCACATTTGGCACCCTGCAACTTCTGGCATTTCCCAAAATTAAAATCAACTTTGAAAGGGAAAAGTTTTCAGACCATCGATGAGATTCAGGAAAATATGACAAGGCAGCTGATAGTGATTACAATAAAGGTTTTTGCAGAGTTTTTTTGAACAGCCGAAGAGGCACTGGGAGAACTGTGTGAGGTCCCAAGGTGCCTAATTTGAAGGGGCCTGAGGCATCATTGTGCTATGTACAATGTTACTTGTATCTTGTATCATCTTCAATAAATGTCTCTATTTTTCATATTACATAGCTGGACACCTTCTAGATGGACCTTGTATGTATTGGAGAACACCATTAGATTAAGCCAATTCTACAGAATTCACTGTAAAATTCTGCACAGCCTCAAGAAAACCTCTGCAAGTGGAAAATTTGGCTAGTGGTAAGCTAAAAGCTAGGAGTTTATATCAGAACAACTCCTTCCCTCAGACAACCCCTCCCTTTAAGCCTATACCCCTCCCCAAGGGTCTTCGAAAAGAGATGAAGTACTTTAATCTTTTAAAAGTGACTGGAGAGGCTAAAAATATGGGGAAGGCAGGAGTGAGGAGAATGAAGTCAAATTCTATGTACTAAACAATGAGTGCCCAGCTCTCTCTCCCACCTGAACTCTCATTATGCTAGCATCCAGACTCCAGACACTCTAGCAGTACACTAAATTAATCTCTGGAGGAAATAATCAGAGAAAAGGTCAACAAGACATTCAGTGGTCCCACAATGAATCTTCTGGATCTCTGTTAGACCTACTTTTTATAAATAACACTTACTCCACATACACACTGTGAAGTTTTTTAGTCTGCAGTCCTAAATTTGAATGGTTCCCAAGAACAAAACAATATTTGAAAAAACTTTCCAACATGAAAAATACACTTAGATACACTAAGATAAAACATTTAGAACAATGTAATAATGTAATGAAATTTAAAAAAAAACATTAAGAGATAAAAGAAACTATCCTCAAAACAAGAAAAATTATAGCTTTTTAAAAAAAGAATTAGGTATAAAGAAAAAGGGCACATGAAAATATTATAGTAGAACAGCCGATATACAAGTTTTAATACAAAGTTTAAAAGATAAAAGGGTAAACAACAACCTTATTGAAAGAAACTTCTTTAAAATACAAAAAAAAATAAATAAAAATGAAAAGCCCTGACTAGTTGGCTCAGTTTATTGGAGCATCATCCAATGTACCAAAAGTTTGCAGGCTTGATTCCCATTCAGAGCACATACCTGGGTTACAGATTAGATTCGCTCCTATCAGGGTATATACAGGAGGCAACTGATAATATTTCTCTCTCTTACATCAATGTTTCTCTCTCTCTCCCTTCCTCTCTCTATAAAAATCAATAACCATATCCTTGGCTAAGGATTCTAAAAATAAGTAAATAAAAATATCAAACAAAAAGAGTTGTTAAATAGGTAAAAAGGGTAAGAAAATTAAAAGGTCAAAACAAGAAGTCAAATATTTATCTACCAAGTGTTCCAGGTAAAAAGGGGAAAAATGATTAAAAAATAATATTATAAAGATAATATTTCCTACAACTAAAAGTCAGTTACCACATTGAAAGGGACTACTGAATATCAAGCACAATAAATTAAAAAACATCCACACTAAGGTAGGTCACCATAAAATTGTAAAGCACTGGATCTAAAGAGCTTCCATAAAAAAATAATAAAATAAAACACTATGCAAAAAAGATAGGATACAACATGACACAGCGATTTTCATCAACTGAGTAAAATGCCTTCAAATCTTGTGGAAAAAATTTCTAACTATAATTTCACAACCAACCAAACCATCAAATAAGTGTGAGAATAGAATGAAAATACTGTTAAACATGCAAGCCTTACATCTTTTGAAATCTTTCCTAGAGCCTACTAGAAAAGAGCTCCACTAAAATGAGGTAGAGAACAGGCTGACAGTGACCAGAGGGGAGAGGGGAGGGAATTTCAGGGGAAAAGGGGAAGGGTTTACAGGAACAAGTATAAAACACACATGGACAAAAACAAGGGGGAGGAAACGGGAGGGAGGTGAAGAGGGCTGGGGGTGGGCTGAGATGGGAGTAAAAGGCAGAAAACTGTACTTGAACAACAATTAAAATTTTTTAAAAAATGAGGTACAAGACCAGGAATGAGGAGAGCCTAAAGTCCAGGAAAAAGGAAACAGAGAGAGAGAGATGAAGGGACTATGTACCCTGACAATAAAGAGAAGACCCAGAATGACAGCCATGCAGCTGGCCTGGAGAACAGCTAGTGCAGTTTGGAATAAGCAGAAAAGGTGAACCAGGGAGCTCTGAGCTGCTGCACTGTACAGCTTGATTGCAGTGGAGGCATCCAGTCACATCCTAATTTGTGTCAATGCACATTTTGGAGTTGTGCAGCACAAGCTGCCTTGTGCATACAGTAAGCCTGGGAGGATTCCAACTCAGATGTCTCCTGCCTTAAAAAAAAAAAAAACCAACCTGATAGATTACATATTTTTTCATGTGGGGAAAGGTACCTAGAAGCATTTCATAGTTTCGTGAAAGACGTTGAAAGGAATTTGTGATAATCAGGGAGAAAGTGAAAAAAGTGAGGCAATTTTCAACTCTAGGAAAACTAAAAAAATGTACAATAATGAAAAGATGAGTAAAGTTAATGTGTAGAGTATGCTATTTGACACATCAGTTAACAGTATTTATATAATCATCAATACAAAGACTGAATATTAAATCAAATATTATGATATAACTGTGTTGGAATAATATTTTTTAGAAGAACACACAAAACTCAGGCCAGGTAGCTTAGCTTGTTAGACCATAGTCTCAATAAGCCAAAACTCAGGTTCATTCCCCAGTCAGGACACATGCAAGAATGAACCAGTGAGTGCATAAATAAGTGGAAAAACAAATCAAACTCTCCTCTTTCTTTCTGTCTCTCTCCTTCTTCTTTCTCTCTAAAATCAATAAATAAATTAAGCACACACACAAAACACCACTTAATTTAGAAACACAAGGTAAAACAGCTGGAAAAGTTTATTGTAGTTCCTCTGAGAACAGGATCTGGAGTGTGGCACAAGGGAAAATTCATTCTAAGCCTTATTTTATAAGTCTATTTTACTTTTTTTAGTAAGCAGATATTTCTATTGCTTTGATTTTAAAAATACATTTGGAAAACATATGTGTCAGACATTAAAATGGCAACTGTTTCTTTTTTGATTGCAGATTGTATGAGTATTATTTTAATCTTGATATTGCTTAAATGATGTGATCTGTGACATGGTACAAATTTAATCTAGTAGAAATTCATGATGAGGAAGCTATTTTCTCAAATTCTAAATGCATCTTTTATTTTATCTTTGTCAAATTCTTTTAGAAAAAAATCAAAATAAATAGGGATGATTACAGTCTATTAAGAACAGATGGATAATGTTCCCATTAGGAAATGATCAAATGGACATAATTTTTTTCTCCTTTTTTATGTTCATCATCTGCAGTGGATACTGGAACAGACAAATATGCATATTCATAATATATAGATTGAAAAAATAAACACTCCTAGACTACATGTTCAAAATCAAAAAGAAGAAAATTTATTTCCTTTCCAGGGACAATAGACAAATGACAAAGCAATCTTTACAGCACTTAATGAGATCCCAAGGAAATTGTGATGGTCTCAAAAGTGAAATAGTTGAATAGCTGAATTTAAACTAAAAGCTTTTCCTAGAACCTTCTAGCTGTTTTTAACAAAAAGTGTTAACAAAGAATGTGGCGTGCACAATACTGAATAACAGAGGAATAATGCATTTTTTGCATTCTCGGGAACATCAGGATTTATAATCTGGAGTTCAGTGTTGATTAATGATATCACAATGAATACCAAAAGGGAGCAAGGAGAGATTTGTCACTTATTATGAAGTGTAGTCACATTTGTTTTAGTTTCTTGTTGAGGGTCCAAGGAACAAAAGTCATTATGAATGAAATATTGTATGCTAGATATTAATAACAGGGTATCTGAAGCTCCCAGTTCCCCTGGATTATCATCTATGCATAAAATTTTGGAAGGGAATTGAGTGAATTGGTTAGGGTTTTAGAATACTTGAGAGTGACAGCATTGCCTACGGCAAGACACTGGCCCTTTCAGGCCACAAGGTAATTGTGTAACTGGCGTAGTCCCTCGGCTCTGACCTGAATTCCTCTCCATCCCAGAATTATTTTGCTCCCTGCTGTCAATGAGCCAAAGGGTAATTTTGTTATGAATATATATTAATTTTTATCTTCCATGTGATTCATTTTTGGTGCATTAAATGATATAGTTAAATTTTATCAATTAATTTTATCTACCAGAGTTCTTCACTCTCTAATTCAAGGACACAGCAAGTTACAGACACTGCTAACAGCTAAACTTAGGAGGACATTGCGTGCCTTCACCCAACAGCTGGTGCTAATGTCAGTTTTTGTTTTCAGTGCCCCATGTATGTAGCTTTCTTTGACAAGAACTTGAAATGAAATATAATTTTGCACAGTAAAGAGATATAACTGTGCTTCTTGCCCACATATCCTCAACTGGGCTTTTTAAGTTTTAAAAGTGTTTATTTATAGTTTCTATTGGGTTTGACTTTATAGACATTGATCTATTACATTTTGTTTATTTATAAATTTCTTTCTCTCTCTCTCTCTCTCTCTCTCTCACACACACACACACACACACATACACACAGAGTTTGTGATGCTAGCATTAATCAGATTTCCAGTCTATTTTAAAATGTATATATTCTAGCCCCACTATGGGTAAATTTTCAGATCCCAGAATAAACTGACTTAGCAACTTTGCTCCTGTAAATATAATGAAAAGCCGCATGGCTAAATTTTTACTTTTTGTGCTTAAATCTTAAATGAAATTACTTCCAACAACATAGCTTTAGAAAAATAAGCACATCAGCACACAAGACTTCAGAGTTTTAAAGTACTTTTAGAATATAATTATACTTCATGTCTTTAGGAATAATCATCAAAGAAATGAAAATGATCACCCTTTGTCCACAACTAGCAGGATGCTCTGGAATGCATCATGACATCAAGTACTAGTTGCTACAAATACTGGACCTGGGTAATATCCATTATCTTAGCAGTCCTGCTACATGCCCTACCAATAAAAAAGTATTATAGTAGTCCCCCTTATCCATGGTTACAGCTACCCATGGTCAATCATCATGGCCAGGTAACCCGGGATCGCCTGAAGCAGATGATCCCTCTGTCTGACAGATTGTCAGAAGGTTAATAGTAGCCTCACAGTGCATCGCACTGCTCAAGTCATTCACCGCACTTCATATCATCGTGTGGGCACTGTATCTTCTCGTGTCACAATAAGAGCAAAGGTGAGTACAGTGCAGTAAGATAATTTTAGAAAGAGACCATATTCACATAACTTTATTAAAATATATTATTAAAATTGTTCTATTTTATTATTAGTCATGGTTACTAATTTCTTAGTGTGCCTAATATGTAAATTAAACTTCATCAATGGTATGTATGTATAGAAAAAAACAGTACATACAGAGTTCGGTACTATCCACAGTTTCAGGCATCCACTGGGGTCTTGTAACATACCCCCATGGATAAGGAAGGACTGTTGTACTCTTTGATGGTACAGAAATCCTTATGTTTGTGACAGTATTTTTGACAGAAATTGACACTTAAATTTAGACCTTAAGATCCTACTGCCCCCCACTCTCATCTAGTCTTAGAGAACAACTTTTTAATTTAATTTATTGGGGGTAAAATTATATAGGTTTCAGGTGTACAACTCTATAACACATCATCTGTATATTGTATTGTGTGTTCACCAACCAAAGTCAAGTCTCTTTCTGTGTCAATGATGGCTCAGCTCATCCTGAGTCAATTCTGCTGCTGCCAGTTTTCATGCTCAGGAGTAACCAGGATAGATACACTGGATCATCTTCACAACCCCGTCCATCTGAGTACATTCAACAGTGAGAGATAACTACTTTCTTCTTACTACTTCCTTTCTACACAGTGAAGTATACTGTCCTTTCTGTTTCATGTAGATTATGGTGGCAGAGTAGGAAACACATCCATACTCACACACACATGCACACACACACACACACATACACGAGTTTTAGCATTTTTCTTACTTCATACAATGGAAAGTAGCCTGTGGAGCTATATAAACAAGCTCAGCCACCTGCCAAGTAGATAGGATGGTGAGTGGGGACTTCATCCCCTTGCTCTTGTTTATCACTAATTAGGTAACGAAAGAGAGGCTCCATAACATAGTCGTGGTTATAAAGCAAAATAGAGTAGAACATGGTGGGATGTAAAGGGTGCCATAACTTTGTCAGGGAACTAATATCTGCCAAAAGATAACTCACAGAGTATCAGGGCAAGAGGGAGGCTTAAATTTAATCTGGTCAAACCCACCATCTGAGAGTTTAATTCCTTCTAAAATTCCCTGCCAGTATTGTTTATCATCTTTTCAAAATTATCCCTGATGTTTGTGGGAGCTAAAGTTGAAATGCAATGGGGTTAGGATTAATGAGAGGTATAAAAGTTGAGACAATAAAGTCAAGAATGTGGTAAAAGGAAAATAGAGAAAAGGAAGCTTGAGGTGGAAAGACAAAGGAGGGGGACCTTATCTCTGAAGATTCTAGTTGTTAGTTCAATCTGAAACAAATTTGATCTCTTTGTTACTTCACTCTACACACATTGACTGAATACTTAGTATTTGCCAGGATCTGGGGATACAGAAACAATCAATACATGTTTTTTTTTTCACCTTTAAGGAGCTTAGACTAACGGACAAAAGCTGCATGGAAATATCATCTTGGAAGGCAAGTGATTAAGTGCTAAAACAAAGTACTCCTGTAAGACTAAGGGAGTTCCCTGCTTGGATAATTACACAAAGTAGGTGAATACTTGACCTGGAATATTTGAGGAGGACCTTGCTAGTGGACAAAGCAGATGGCTCAGGTGGGCAGGAGGATGACAGAATCCCAAATAGTGTAATGCAAAGCATTAAGTGTATGATATCATCAGTGAGTAGTCAGAAGTCAGATGTGGCCATAGCTTCAGATGAATGGGGAAAAGGTGGAAAAGGATGCTGGGAAGGTAGTGGAAACTCCATCCAGAAAAGTATAGTATGCTAAGGATATTCAGCTTAACCAAGCAAAATATCTGCCTCTTACTATGGGAATTTGGGGATTCCAAATTGAAATAAACTGCAAAGACTGTTACCTGGACTAAAGCATTTTCAATAGATAGCGTTTTCAGTTACCTAGAACAGTCATTAGTCAGATATTTCAAAAAGTAGAAATCAAAGAACATGTACATAATACCTTAAATATTTCACTTTATGCAAAAAATAAAGCACATTATCTAATATTTTTATGTAAAACAAGGTCTTTGCAACTGTATGGATCTGCTGATTGTAACTCCCCCCATTTTCCTTCTTTTGCAAACAATACATACAAATCATTATATATAATTTCTACTTAGGGTTTTTTTAGCAAGAGTTTTAAATTTTTATCAAAAGATAATTATCTATATTTTGATAACTTTTCTCTCAACTGTTTATATTTGGCTTTCTCACACCTAATTTGACAGCAAACAGAGTATTTTTTTCAGCAATTCACTTCTATCAAGGCTTCCCAAAGCATTCTAATTAGTGATCATAGAAACATCTCTCTTTTCACACTGACACTACATTAATTCATAGATTATCAAGTAAATTGCATAATTATAATAATAGACACAATCAGTCTGAGAATACACTGAGGAAAGCATATAAACTAACTAGAAGTAGAACTGTAAAAACATACCATACCATAGAGCTGGCTAGCAGCTTTTTAGCCCTGTGTGCTCAGCAGGTCCTGGGCAAGGACAGCATGTTCTGTGAATAGAATAGAGAGTGTTAGCTATTCTTCTGAGTGGGTTAAGTGCACAGGGAGAATGGAGAATCTGCTTTGATAACCGTTTTCTTATCTCCCCTGTGTATATATTTAGACATTTTAAAGACCGGACCAGCCTTTTCAATCATGTATCCCCATTATATTCCTAACAGAAGAAATAGTAATTTCAAAGACTTTATGTGCTAAGGATTTTTCAGACACACTAGAAATGCCTCATTAGTTCCCTAATGTACAAGAAATGACATCCGGGCTCAGGTCAGAGGACTTGTTGTCCAAAGGAATTCCATCTCAGGAGAAACTGATTCTTAGTTAAAAATAAAAAAGCATTTATGTAGGAGGCAAGGCAGGCAATCAGAACTCTAGTGAGACAGACTCCCAGGCAATAGTCACTATCGCAGCACATACAGACTTCACCTCACTCTTGCGCCAAGTCATGTTTGAAGTCAAATGTACGCCCCAGAGGACCATAGGCTGATACAAAGGCACATGTATTGGAACTTCAGGCTTTATGAAGCCACAAAGTTCCCATGTCTTCCACATCAAACCCCAACCACAGTGACAACTTTTTACAACCTTAAGAGACTTTTGTGGCAGTTATGACTTCATTATCCCTGTGAATATTTTCATTAGGTAAGTGGCAAAGAAGGCACCCAATAAAGCAATATTGTGACTTGTACATTGGCATACATCAGCCTCAAAATAGTATAAATATGAAGAACCCATTTCAGATTTTTTAGGATCCATGATGTAATTCCAAGATTTATTTTATCCTGAACAGTATTTCAATATATTGTTAGGATTTTAAGCTATTTCATGGGAAGACATAGTTCCTTGAACACTAATCTCAACAATTTCCTTTAGAGTAATATAAGAAAAAGCAAATTATATGCACATGTATATTGCAATATACAATATACATTATACAAGATTTGTATTCTTTACACCTAAATGGGACCTAAAGAATACAAGAAAATTTAGGACAGGTAGTTTATTGTGTATAAAATATGATTTATCAAAAATAACACTTTAAATCTGTTGAAATCACCAGATAAATTAATAATGATTTTTCACAAAGTAGTATAGCTGAATTATAAGGAAAAAATTAAATTTGTGTTGCTATTCACCAGTCACTTTTACTTGTAAAGAACACAATACTTGGAGGTGTTCATAAATGACAGTCCACACACATTTTAAACTAAGGTGTGCAAGCCACTGCATTTATGACAAATGTTCAATGTCTGGCTCACACACAGAGTAAGTGTTCTGTTTCTTTTACATGAACATGATTCCATGATGTAACATTACATATTATACCTAGCATGACCCCCAAAGCCAAAAATTATCTATTAAACAGGGTAACTGTGTATTTAGATAAACATTCTTCATTTAAGGGATTCTGTATGTTTCCATTAGGAAATAGATTAAATATGTATCTAACATATTTTCTCTTCAGCATACATGATTCTCTTGTTAAAAACCTTTAAATTTTTATTTAGTAAGTTAATAAGTCATAAACTAATTTTAAACTCACTAATGTGGATTTTTCCATACTCTAGAAGTGGATAATGGGCAATAAAACATGAAAAATAATTAAATTTCACATGCTGAGCCAAAAGGATCATTGATTTTGGTAAATAAATAAATAAATAAACTTGCCATGATTCTAAGAATACTAATAAAACATCTACTTATCTCCCATGAATAGGAGCATTTTAATTTTTTTAACTTCATTTTTATTGTAGGCACTACTACAAATGTCCCCATTTCTCCCAACCCTCTAGGAGTATTTTAACTTTTTACAAAAGGTAACTGTACTCCAACCAGTTAAAGCTTTGAGAAATGAGCTAAAGCTAGGCTTAATGTCTCCATGCACATGCTAGCTTTGAGATCCCTTTGAGCAGAGACTGTTTTTTCATTTAGGCTGTCCCTAAACCTAGCTCAGTCCTGGCACACTGGGTATTCTATAACACAGAGCAAACAATATGCTGTGGACATCTCATCTGGAATTAAATGAATATTATTAGCTTTCCCCATCAAAGGAACAATATTTTTCAGAGCAAGTAGGAGTGAGTTAATATTTTTGTTTATCACAGATGTTTGCAAATTTTAACAAAAGCTTTGTGGTAGCTTCTAATAGTTACTTTTCCCAGACATAGACATTTTAGATGGCAAAAAGGAAGTATTCTAACCATGAGAACTAGTTTAGTAATGCAAGCAATTTAGTTTGGATGGAGTGGAGGATCCCTTTTGGGATGGATAGCTAAGGTTGGGGAGCTAAAGTAGGTTGGGAAGATAGGCAAGGCCAAGGTAGCTGCCACTGACTGCCAGCCTGTGGTGTTTAGACCCTTTCCTAGTTTTCAAGCATCACAGTATCATAATAAAACAGCACTATACAAGGTCTCCAAGCAGAAGTACAATGAAGATGAAGTAGACATGGGAGTGGGGAGATGCAGGAAGAACCTACTGCTAACAAAATTGAGATTCTCAGGATGCTGCAGCAAAGAGAGAAAAAAAATTCTAGCAACAGATAGCAAACGAAGCCAAATGTTCAGAGAATAAAAACAGAAAATAAGTTGTTGGATTTGGCAATTAGGAGCCTGTCAGTGAAATTTAAGGAAAGGATTTCAGTAGCCTCAAGGTAACAAAGCTAAATATTATAAATAGTGGCTTAAAGTTAGAGTACAGAATTATGAAGAGACAAGTGGTTTTTATTTCTGAATTCAAAACTTTAACAAAAGTGAAAGTGAGATGAGACCTTTGCCAGTTGGAGAAGAAAAAGTGTGAAGATGGAGAAGTTGAAGATGTTATTATAAATCAAGAAAAAAATGAGTGAGCGGGGTTGTTGAAGAGAAATTGGATTGTAGTTAGCCCGCAAGAGAGGAAAGGGCAAGTCTTCCTCAGACAAGAAAGGAAGCAAGGAAGAAAGATGAATATCAACAAAGGGTACTGGTGCGTAGTGAAGACAGAAGGTGGGCAGAGTTGTGACTAAAGTGATGGCCTCTAACCTTTGTGTGAAACAGGGTTATGATTATCTGATATGATTGGGGCTGGCAAAATGAGATTAAAGCATTACAGAAATCAGAAATTTCAAAAAACTGTTACTAGGAAATTGATAAATGAATAAAAACTTTACTATTCTCTGTAAGTTAAAAAGTACATTAGAGGCCACAGAGAGTCAAGTCAACATACTTAGTACTCTCTGCAGATAGTCTATAGCCTAGGAGCATAAAAAAGATAAATTGGCCAGGGGTTGATCTAGACAGAGCAGATCATTAAAGACATAAGACAATCTAGGGCATTAGAACTGCTTAAAGGTGACTGACAAAAATTCTAACTGAGCCAGGATGCAAGCATAAACAAAGGGAAGACTGACTGAGGAAAATGAGAAGTTGGGTCATTAGAGGTCTCTCATATGGGCAGAACCTGGTCAATGAACACGGGAGAGTATCTGAAACAGGGTATAACTCTCACAATGCCAAAGGTATGGCTGCCTTCTCTTCCTAATTGTCTCCCCAGAGTCTCATAAACTTTAAAAACAGACAAACTAAAACAGAAACCTGTGCTGAAAGATAAACAGTCACTTACCACCATTTGATGTTTCATTGTTTGGCTGTTAGAGTATGTACAGAAACCTACCCTCACTAAAGAGACATATCTGCTACTAACTTCCAAATAGCAGTGAGTGTTAACAGGCATTAACAACATTAACTATACGTTGAAGGTAAGATGAGTAATTTCACTTCTTTCCTTATCTAAGCTGCTCTCTGGGCATAAATCAGACAGCTTTGAAATGGCACTAATTTTCATAGAATTCTAGAATGCTATTTTAGTAAGGTAAGTTTATATAAATTCAATAAACATTTACTGAACGTTTAATATGTGCTGACACACCATATAGGAAATCCAACATGCCTAATCCAGAAAAACCTTTCACACATATATCTTCTGGAATAAGTTTTAAGACTGGTAGAGAAAAAAAAGGAGGGAAGGAATTAGCAAAGGCACAGCTAAGGAACAAAGGGGTAAATTATGGGTTAGCAGAGAGATACAGTAAATATGAGAAAGGAAGGGGAGCTATAAGTCAAATAATACCTCAGAAGCAAAAACCTAGTTGGGAAAAAAGAGAATTAGGAACAAAATATCCAAGCCATAGATCATAAAGTATGGTATGGTATCATAAACTAAGAGGAGAAACATAAACTGAATACAAAAAGATAATGTCAGCTTCAATGATAAAGAAGTTGAAGGTAAACAGGATAATAATAAGCTAACAACACTGGTTTAAGAGAATATGATTGTTAGCATCAAACCTGAAGAAAATAATTATACTCCAAGAATAATTTATATTTATAGTTATTGAATATAAAATCAGTACTCACAGTGGTAGAGAGCTAGTGGAAAAGAGAGGTAATGAGCTGAAGTAAAATTATATTGCATTATACACACACACACACATATGAAGGTCTGTCCAGAAAATATCCGGCCACTGTTAATAATAATGAGACCAGTTTGCACGACATTGATGTAACCTGGCAGTCAAGGAGAGTGGACTGGAATGTGCATGTGTGAGCAATGATGGCTTCACTGTACTAGTCAGTGGGGGTGGTAGATGTCCTTGAGTGACCATGTGTACCGTGTGGTCATTGCATTCAAAATGACTGAGTGAGTACAGCAACAAAACTGCATGAAATTTGTGTTAAGCTTGAACATTCATCCATGGAAACTATTTGGGTGACTCAGAAGTCCACAGCTACAGACAACTGGTAATTGGCAGCTTTATCAGGACAATGCACCCGCTCATGCATCACGTCTCGTGCAGAGTTTCAAAACGTTAAATCACCCAGGTGACTCAGCCCCCCTTCAGCCCAGATTTGGCACCCTGCAACTTCTGGCTTTTCCCAAAGTTAAAATCACCTTTGAAAAGGAAGAACTTCAGATCATTGGTGAGATTTAGGAAAATATGACGGGGCAATTGATGGCAATTGGGAGAACTATGTGAGCTCTCTGGACAGGCTGTGTGTGTGTGTGTGTGTGTGTGTGTGTGTGTGTGTGTGTGTGTGTGAGAGAGAGAGAAAGAGAGAGATGTGTGTGTCTCATATATATGACAAACAGATTAATAAATAATTAATTACTGTATGTACATATCTCCATAAGCAGTCAGAATGTTTTTGCTTGCAATGGACAAAAAGCTATGTCAATTGAGTAAAGCAAAGAAAAAAATAGAAGGCACTAATTTGCTATTTTCTATGACTGAGAATTTCAGAGGAAATATTAACTTCAGGCATGGTTGGACCCAGAGGCTTAAACAATATGATCTATATTCCATCATTTTCCAGCTCTTGACGCAGTCTTGTTCTGCAATGGCTGTGTTTTGAGCATATCTTCTCTATCTTGTGGGTGCTGACATTTTCAGACTTGCACTATTGTAACAGAAAACAATCCCACAGTAAATAAATAAATAAATAAATAAGGCTTCTTTGTGTAAGTTAATGCCAAATTTCCTCCTGGAGTTAAATCATTTGCACCTACTTTCTTTGTACATCAATTTCTGAACTGCAGCCTTAAAAAATAATATTCCATAAGAGGCACTCTCAACTCCCTATGTTAGATTGTCAGCTAAATTAGCTGAACTAAACTGTATGGACTAAAAGAGGGAGAGGCTGTTCCCAAAAGAAAAACAGAGTCACTGTTTTCAGACTCATGTTCTAAATTAGTACTTCTCAAGCTAGGTTGGCATGGAAAGAAGTATATCAGAACCTAGGAAATGGGAGGAAGAATTTTACATTTATGAACAGGAGATGTGGAAAGAAGGAGGAGTATTCATAGAATGAAACTGAGAACTACTACTCTAAATATACTATTACCTGTAATAAGAATATAATCTATGTTATTTCTAAATCCAAATGTCCACAAAGCATATGATATATGTTACTTTCAGATCCAACTTTACCAAAAAGAATGGAAATTTTTCTATGTACTGTTAACCTATTTCCTCCTAAAAAGTCCTCCTAGAAAAAACAGAACTGTCCTTCTAATTATTCCCTACTCTGTCTAGTTTTTATTACTGTTGTGCATTATAAACATACACAGTACAAATTAATCATTTGTCATAAAATAAGAGATGGTTAGATTTGTGTTCGAGTGTGTGCATAAATGTTAGGTGTTCCTAACTTACTTTGACACCTTCCAAATGTCAAATACCTGTTTTCACACTTTGAATATTATTTGGGATAACATTAAGTATCACTAAATTTCTCTCAAAAATAGTATCTCAAGTCTATTTACCATAAAATGAGCTGTAGGATAAGATAGTTAAAGCCAAACTATAGATTTTAATTAACCTTTACTGCATGGTTCTATACAAAAACTTTGTAGTACCTAAGAATCACATTGTTTATGCATTAAGTTACTTAAGATATAATTATGCATATATAATGTCATATGTTGTTTAGAAAATGTATTAAATCACACCTTTTATGTCTTTGACCTATTTATGAAGATAAATCACAACTCAACTTGAGAGCATTAAAAATCAATTGTATCACAACATAGCATGTAAAGTCAAAGCAATGCAGTGGAAAAAAGGTATGAAATACAGAGGGAAAATGTTGTATAAATATCATCTTACAACATGTTTTTAAAAATGAAACATGAAATATCTTTAAGGCCTAACTTTAGGTTTTCTATATTCCATTCCAGAATACTAAATCATTTTTTAAAATATTATTTAAATTATCATCATAAATAAGATGCATAGTACACTTTAAAAAATCATTTAAGAAGTGTGAAATTCAGATATGTTAATATCATTCTTCTGTGTGTTCTAGTTCAGCCATTGCTTAGAGTTTGTTTGGTTTTTTTTTAACATTTGACTAGAGTGTTCTTCCACTCTAGTGGATGGTTTAACTTCATCAATGAAACCATCAGAAATGGCACAAAAGTAACTATTCTTAATAACCTTGAGTGTTATAAACTCATGCATGTATTCCACATTTAGGTGTCTGATTCTTATTTCTCTTCATATTCCTCTCTGTCAGATGATTTCCTTGTCAGGTAACTATCCTTGAGCAGTCTGTGCCTGGACCTTGTTTAGTTGTCCCTGACACATACTTACATTTTGATAATGGAGAATGATAAAAGAGAATGAGTGATTCTTAATAAGCAGAGTTTCTAGAAAACTGACATTTAGAAGATGTCATAAGAGGAATCTCTAATTATGCTACTGATGCAGACACCAGTCCACAGTGTCCAAGTCATTATGGATGAAATGAGACATTCACATGGATTACTGAGTCAGGTGGGGGAAAAGGAACAGCATGGCTTTTCTCTCAAGGGGAGCAAAAGCCGTGGCCTCCACCATGGCAGGCCTTTATTTCTATCTCTCAGCACATTACATGAAGGTCCTCATTTTACTATGCACAGGTTTGCTTTAGGTGGTTACCTTTTGTAGAAAACAAAGGAGCCAATGCCGCTAATCATATCACAGAAGAGGGATATTTGCAAATGAAAAGGTAAAAGTGGTTGAACTAGTTACACTCATCCTTGGAAGGTTTAGCAGGGATTTTAGGAAGTTACTTTATAGTAAATCTCCTCAATTCAGGGTGAGGGAGTTTTTTAGCAAGAGCAAAGACTCAAAGCAGCCTAGGCACATTGCAGGTCTGATTCCCCACAGGAGACCCTATCCATGGGCATGAGTCCTGTGCGTCTCCAAGTGGGAGCTGGGCCCATGCCACTCAGAATGGTCTCCTACATGCTACACTATTCATTATCTTCTCAACCAAAGATATTGAACATGATTTAATATTTTCTTGATGACTTGGAGCCATCAAATGAAAGCCTTCAGTAGAGCATAACATAGCTGTAGGAGTGCATATCCTGCCTCTGCCTCTTTTAATCATGTGGCCTTGTGCAAATTACTTCTCTGTACCTCCATTTTTTATAAAATGAAGAAAATATTAATACATATTCTATTGATGTATCATAGGGGTCAAGTATGAAAGTTCACATAAAGCAAATCCTGGAACATAGAAACCTCTCAGGAAATTAAAGCCAATTCAGTGACTACCATTATCATCATCACCATTGTATTATTACCATTATCTCCATCATTATCCTGAGCTGTACAGTACTGCCCACAGGGATCACAGAGGTTTATCAGCCTGCAACCTCTCACTGCCAGTGCCCCTGGGGCTTGCACCTAGATTTGTCCCTCCTTCTCTTCTTTTAAAATAGTCTTGAAATAGTGCAGGTAGGGTGATGAGAAAATAATCTACCGTGTTTTTATAATAGAAACTTAAACAATTGCTATAAAAGGATCTAAGAAACTTTTGTATGAGTACAGTTCATGAGCTTTGGTATATGGGCACATGTATTGGCAACCACAAGTTTCATTTCATGACACCTTGGATCTCTCTTATGATCCAAATAGAGGATTTACTAGGTTAATGACTCCTTGATAAGTGAAGAAATAATATCTTGTCTGTTTTGGCTTCTGGTATTGCACATCATTTTTTTTTCTGGAGTCCTAACAGGGTGGGGGGTGGGAAGGGACCCATACAGGCATAAAAGGACATTACTAAATAGAAAAACTTCTAAAAAAGTGAAATCAATATCTTCTCATAGTGGGATTGTCTTAAGCAGAAGAATTGCTATTCTAGTTAACTCATATTAATCTACCTGGATCAGCAATAAGTATTTTGTTCTTTTGAACCAAGTAGGCTGAGGATAAGGCTACAGAGAAGCAAATTCAGAGACAGATTATTTTTCAGCATAGATATATTGGCTCAGAATTCTAAATTACTTAAAGTAATTCTTGAGAAACATCAGTATCAGGGGTTTCCAAGCTGTTTTAACATCAATTCCTGAAAGGTGGATTTTTTATGTCTCTGAACAGTCTCTAATCCCTCATGTACCACTAATTCCCACACACACAGTGCAAAAACTAGCTGCTTAATAGGAGCAGCCATAAGAGAGAGATATCTCTTAAAAATTTTTTTAAATGCCTTGTTTTAACTATTTGTACATTACTCTGCAAAATAACCAAATAGACAATAGCTAACATTTTATAAAGTTTCATATGGATTTGAGAATAAGAATGCCTTTTTAAACAATTTTAATACATTTAAAGTGTTTGTACATTTCTTTTTTCTTTAAAATTCTCAGTGCAATTCTAATTAGTGTGTGTCATAAATCATAATGTTGCCAGCTGTTCTAATGTCTGTAAAAGTTTGTAGAGCCACAAATTAAGAAAGAAAAGAAAAACCTATGTATTCAAATAGATAAAATATTTTTCAATTAAATACAGGGATTAAATTCCTGTTAGGATTCATTAAATAAAACCCCATTTCAAAAATAATGTATAGGCCCTGGCTGGATTGAGCGCAGGCTGTGAACCAGGCATCGCAGGTTCGATTCCCAGTCAGGGCACATGCCTAGGTTGCAGGCAATGGCCCCCAGCAACCGCACATTGATGTCTGTCTGTCTGTCTGTCTGTCTCTCTCTCTCCTCTCTCTCTCTTTCTCTCCCTTCCCTCTCTAAAAATAAATAAATAAAATCTTAAAATAATAATAATAATAGTGTGATTACTGATTTTTGTATATTATGGGTGCCTTTTATGCCAAAATGTTGAAGAGCTAAACTACTCATTTCTCCTCTTAATTTGTTGGCAATGATATCATCAGCATGCATGATTCTATCTGCTAGAATTGTGGTAGATTGCTTAGGTGGGTTAGAACTGCCTTAAAACCAATGCACCTCACATTTTAATGCTACTTCAAACAATGTGGACCAAAGTACATAAAACATATATATCCAGGGTAAAAGTTTGAGGTTAGTTGGCTATTATATAACCAGAGCTATAAAGAGATTCAGCTTGCATTTGTGAAATTTTAAGATTCTTTTTCATATTGTCCAGTGTGGAATATAGGGAACCTATCTGCATGGTATGGTGAATGTAGCCCAGTCTCTGACTCAGAAAACCAGAGGGGAGCAAGTTGGCACACAGGAACTGAGCTCACCAATTGGTTTTCCCATGGGGAATCAGGCCTGCATTGTACCTAGGCTGCTTTGAGGTTTGCTTTTTGCTAAAATCCCCTCACTTTGAATTGAGGCAGCAAATGTTTACTGCATATCTTTAAAGTAACTTCCTAAAAATCTATGCTAAACCTCTCAAGGATGGAGCTTAACCAGTTCAACCATTTTTTCCTTTACATTTGCAAATATCCTTTTTCTTTGTAGTAATTAGCAACTTCCTCTCCTTTGTTATCTGTAAAAGGTAACTACCTAAAGTGAACCTGTGCATAGTAAATGAAGGCCTTCCTCTATGTAATGTGCCCAGAAAAGCAATAAAAGCCTGTCCAGGCAGGGGTTGGAGCCTTCTCTCACTCAGAGAGTGGCCATACTGTCCCTTTTTCTCCACAGGACTTCTTCAGTCTGTGTGAATTTATTTGTCACATCCACAACACACAGACCCTGTGGGCAGGAGTCCGCATCAGTAGGAGGGAATCGTTTCCGTTGAAATTCTAAGAAGATATATCAAGTATATCAACTGAGAGAAAGTAACCATTTCAAGGATGAATAATACAATACTATTTTAAAATGTTAGAGTTCTAAGTACTCAGAATACTTCCTTTTACTCTTGCTCCTTCCTGAAACCCCATTAACAACAAAGTACTACTTAAAGGCATAAACATAGAAGAAAATAAATGAAGAAATAGCCCCAGCTGGTGTAACTCAATGGACTGAGCACAGGCCTACGAAACAAAGACTCGCCAGTTTGATTCCCAGTTGGGACACATGCCTGGGATGTGGCCCAGGTCCCCAGTAGGGGTCGTGCAAGAGGCAACCACACATTGATGTTTCTCTCCCTCTCTTTCTTCTCCTTTCCCCTTCTCTAAAAATAAATAAATAAATAAGAAATCTTTTTTAAAAATGAAGAAATACATAAGACAGCAGCAACACCTGTGAAGTACAAGAACAAGTTTTGAATTATAAAAAAATGGGAATCCTGAACTGGCCATAGAGAAAGGAAAGAAACAATCACATGCAGAACCCACAAAAAATCAGTAATTGAAGACCCAGTTAAATACCTCTGGAAGAAGGTGAAAAAAGAACTAAAGAAGGGCAGATTGGTTGAAAAATTAGCATTAGAAATACTTAAAGCCCACAGATACCTTCCCTCTCTCACTCTGTGTAGCCAAAGAACTCTCTTCTAAAAACTTGGAATTTTATGTTCATAAAAGGTAAAAGAGGATCTTTGAATTCAGGGTTTATAAGCACAGCTGAGAGCAAGACTATACAGGGAACCAGGACTAATAAGTGAATACACAGCTCTGTCCTACCCTCATTCCCAGAATCCTTCACTTACCAGGATCCCAGAATAACCAGGCGCCCTCCGGCAAGATGGTTGGATGATACTCACCTTGGGAGTTTGGCCATCCAATAAAGAAGAACCTGAAGATATCAACACGGGGGTTTCTAGAGAAAACAGCCCTACCACACCACCTGAGAGTAAATTGTACAATTGATAAGCCCGATCTAAATGTTCAGGATTTCCAATGAACATTTCAGTGCCTTGTGAATGTAAATTGTTTTAGGAAAATCTTAACATGAAGGAGATTAAAATCATATTTTTTAAAAAAATCAACTTTGCCCTGGCTGGTATGGCTCAGTGGATCAAGTGCAGGCCTGCAAACCAAAAGGTTGCTGGTTTGATTCCCAGTCAGGGCAAATGCCTGGGTTGCAGGCCAGGTCCCCATTAGAGGGCACACGAGAGGCAACCACACATTGATATTTCACTCCCTCTCTTTTTCCCTCCCTCTCTGTGTATAAAAATAAATAAAATCTTTTTTAAAAAAAAATCAACTTGAAAGAAACAGATCATACCAGTTAAGTAAAACCTCAAAAACGTATCATTACTATCCAAATAATAAGAATTCCAGGAAGAAACAATAAAAGCAAGAAAAGTATTAAAGAAATACATTGAGCAATTTTCCCAAAACTGAAGATAGTACTTTCCCATTGAATGGGTCCTCTGAATGTCCAGCTCAATGAAGCAGGTCACTGGGAAAGTTCAGAGCACAGAGAGAATAGCTTCCAGAAAGGAAAGTCATAAACAAAGCATTAAATATTTAAAGTGTTTTGGGCAACCTCAAAAAAATAATGAAAAGCAAATTTACTAGGAAAAAAACTTCTAATTTCTGAGAATTCTTTTTAACCTAGAATTGCAAACCCATTTGGAATATTTGGGAGTGCTCTTCACCCAATATTCCCAGCTGTTTCTTCTCTACTTTTGTGTGAAAAAAGAGGAAAAGGAGTATACACATGGCTCACTTATGAATATCATTTACTTTATCACACTTAATTTTTATCTACCCGAACTGTGCTATAACATCTTGGGGGGTATGGAGGAAGGGAAATGTCATGTATGGTAAGTGAAACAGAACCAAATCCTCACGCTTCTTAGTGAAAATTCCAGAAATAATGTCTTAAATCAAAGTGTATTATACAGATGCTCTTAAAGGTGTGGAGGCAGAGGCCAAAGGCATCAGCCTGAATCATTTCACAATGGACAAGAGGAAATATGTAGAATGGGAAGGAATGATCAGTGTTGGTCTGACAGAGAAAGGCCTAGCTAATGATCTAAGTTTTTTCCTGCATCTATAAATAACCAAAAACAAAAAGTAAAAAGCCACTTTAGGTTAGCAATCCTAATCACCAATTTAAGTAAGTCTATAGAAGGCAAACCTGACCTTTCCATTGGGTTTATAAAAGCCATAGTTAGACATTCTTTCTGTTGTTTGCAAGTGAAATATAGCACTTGCTTTCTTAGCTAAATATGACTTTTTTTGTCAAATTCAAAGTAGCAATTCATACCATTCAGTATTTTTGTTGTAAAAACATACCTGTGGTGTGAAATACAAAGTGTCAAGTTCCCATTTGCCACTTAGACACTGGACAGGTGAGCGAGTAGTCCTGCTGTGCTGTAAGTGTACAACCACATGTGGGTCGCAATGTGAAATGGCATATCCGCAGGCCATGTGATAGTCCCCAAAGCACACAACAGCATCACTAATGCAGGCTCAACACTGGTTAAGTACTGAACATTCTTTTCATACTTTCCCTTGTTTTAAATGTTTCACCAACATCCTCAGAGCATGTTTTCTTCCAGTGTTCACCAAAGATTTCCCATCTTCCATAAGGGCCATCATCCACACTTCTCCCTTAGCTTTCTGCTCCCATCTAAGTGCGATCTTCCACCACCCTTAACACTTCACCACTATTCATAGCCTCAAATCACTTCTCCCACTGGGTTTCCTCTACACACTATAACCAGTTTGTTTTTACTCCACTGAACCCCTTTAGACTTTTCCACTCTTCAAGTCCCTTTTTAAAACCCAAGATATGTCTTTTGAGCTTTGCAGCCTGCTAGAGAATAGGGTCTACAGAGAACTGAGGCTTTAGGGCATGGGAGTGCTGAGTGAGAGCCTTGTAAATGCGGAAAGTACTTCAGAATCTAGAATGAGTCTTTAGGAGGCTAGGAGAAAAGGTGAGAGAAAGGGAATAAATGTCTAAGTTGTAACTATGATAATAAAGAAAGAAAAGTTGAAATATTTATTGATGCTCTCTATACTGGCTTCAGGACAGTTGTATCTATCTAAAAATGGCTATATTTTTCCATCATGTTTTCTTTTATCAAAACTGTAAAGTGGGTGACCTATATATTCATTGGTGGTCATATGATTGCTATATGTGAGAAAAGTTTTTGATCTTGCAAGAATTAGAAATTAATGATCTGAATTTATTTTGTTCTCCATCAGGAAAAAGAACACATTACCACAAGAGACCTCTTGAGTCTCATTTTCAAACTAATGCATCCAATTTCTAACAAAGAGCAAAAGATAAACAATTAGACATTACATGTAACAGAACTCTTACCCACCTGCCAATAATTAAACCCAGTAATTAAAAATTGTAGAAGAATACACACAAGCTTATCCTCAGCAGCAATCATACCATGGTCAAAAAGGGGAAAATTCTTTCTTTCCTTTCCCAATGGGAAATAAGTTCCTTTCCCATTTCCCAGGCTGCTTTTCTTGACACGAAACAGACACAAGATTCTGTCAACTGTTTCACTCTCTTTAAAAAGAGGGAAATCCTATTCTGTATCCCCTGGGAGGACTATTATATACAGATGAATGTATTTTTATTTAGTTTAATAAATGCAGTGTTCAGAACAGATGTTACAGCTTGAAATTGTCCAGAGAAAGGAACAGCTCAGGTGGCAATAATGCAGGCTTCCTGCCTGCTGTGCTTTCTTCTTTGTCTTTGGAAGAGCTACTTTCACAGGTGAAAAGGTATTACAGTATTTATAACCACTCAAGTCCTCACCACTGGACTGAAGCTGACAAATGGGGTGCTAATTAGTACCAGGAGTGGTGATGGTGATGGTGGTTTTATGACACAGTCATCTGGCCAGTAAATTGGGCAAAGAAAAACTGCACATTTACAGAAGCATTGCAAATCCAGTCATACAACAGGTAAAGTGTGAATGTGAGGGCTGTTTTTTTTTTTTTGTATAAAAGATGGATTTTTTTCCTAACACCAGCCTGTTTGGCCTTGCCATGACTATGCTCTGCTGTGGATTTTCTAATGCACTAGCTACTTATATCACTATAATTCAAAAGGATTTCATTAGAGTACACCTGTGAATAATGATATGCTCAGGATAGAGGAAAGGTATTATTAAAGTCAGAGTGAATATCTGCCGTATGAAAATTATAATTTATAAAACAGCAAGTCTCAATGTAAGAGTCAAGCTATTATTTTGCAAGCCAGGAATCAGTAAAACAGTAAAATCCAATCAAATGATAATTATCTTTTAAATACAATTCTTTGCACAATTCATCATTTTATAAATTTTATAATACCTTATTTAGTTTCACTAAAACAAATCTACAGTTTATAAATGTGGCCAGCACATTTACGTTGTCCTTATTGCTTTTGGGTCTGCAGTGGCTGTGATAAAGAGAAAGCATTATACAATGAGGGGGAAAGGGAATCATTAGCAGGAAAGTTCAAGGCCCAGGAGTATACTAGTGCAGTTAAGAACATGAACTTTCAACTCCGAAGAACATGAAGCTAAATCCAGATACTTATTTTATTACTTATACTATGGTCTTCGGCAAGGTGATTGCTCTAAGCTTCAATTTCTACAGTCACAATACCTACCTTTGGGGGATTGCTGTGAGGATTAAATGAGATAATATATGTAGTTGACTACTGGACAATGCATGGGTTAGGGACTCTGACCCCCACACAGTAAAAAATCTGCCTGTAATTTTTGACACCCTAAAATTTAAATTGTCCCTTGGTATTTGTGGGGTAATTCCAGGACTCCCCTCAGATACCAAACTCCACAGATGCTCAAGGTCCCTATATAAAATAGCAGAGACAAATGCATACAGTCAGCCCCCACATCTGTTGACTCCCAACCACAGATGGAGAACAGTACAGGTATTTATTGAAAAAACTCTGTATATAAGTAGACTTACACAGTTCAAACCCATATTAGTTCAAGAGTCAACTGTGTAAACCAGTGAGCAGAGTTTCTAATGCATTACAATGGCTCATTAAATGGTAGATATTATTAAAACCATTAACTGTCCTAAGAGAGTCATAATAGTTTCTCCATTGGTTGATTTTTTTAAGTTTATCTCTGTTTTTTAAGATTAAGTATAGTATTAAATATAATGAAATATGCAAAATCACTTAAAATTATTAAAAGAGACATATGCTACTTGCTAAGGAATTCAAGTGTCTTATTCACCATTGAAAAACTAGTTTTTAAAAATAAGCTTTCCAAAAATAAGTTTTACCATCACTGTCATTCACTTCACACACGTTTAACTCTCCCAAACCATTTTTCACAAGAGATGTTTTTCCAGAGTCACATGTATGCAAACTGGCACCAGAAAAAAAGATACGTGCAAAATGGCTAATTATATTGTGAGGAGCAGGATGGTGATGGTTATAAAGAATTTACCCAGCTCATGAACACAAACTGATTAACATTTAAAGTTCAGTGTTTAAACCCATATCTCAGAGAGACTCTGTAATGCAAAGCAGCAAAGAGAATGGAGTGGGGGGCTTGGTTCTCAGTGGGAATGTTCCTTCATGCTCCAAAAGTCCTACATGGCCACAGCAGGTAAACATAGTAAATATCGTCAAGCAATTACAATTGAAAATAATATTAATGTAACAGATTATTCACTCTGAGATTTTTTACCTCAAAATAGCATATAATCTGTGTAAATATATAGAACCCAGTAAATTCTAAACAGAAAGTTTAAATTATCACAAAATACAGTAATATACAACCTTATTTTTAAATCCCAGGGTCAATGAAGTCTATAAAATTGAACATGAGGGGGGGAAATCCTTGAAATGTTACAGTCTGTCCAAAATAAAATTGAAATGCAGCTTGGAATTGGTTTATTACAATTCCTCTAAGAGCAGAGCTTTTCCCGGGAATTCCCTTCAATGCAGGCAGTAGGAAAGGAGAGGTCCCCGTCCCCTGTTGTGACTTCCTTATTTCCTTCCTCACTGACTTTGAAGCTCCGCACAAAAACCACACCCATGACTTAGCTTGTTTACTGTGTACTGACAACAATTCCTAGTCTATGCTTTTAGTTAAAAGAAAATTGCAAAGTGACTGCTCATGTATTTTTCCCAATAAAACTTTAGCATATGTAATGTTAGTTAAATCTAAGAATGCCTTAAATTTACTGCTCAAGACTTTAAAATTTATATATCTCTCTACCCCACCCCTAGATTTTCTACCTCATTAAGTCTAGGATAGAGCCTTGGCATCTGCATTTTCAAAAGCCACATAAATGATTCCAGTGCACATCCAGAATTAAGATTATCTGTAAAACAACCAAAAGGAACAGTTTGAAAAAGTATTCTTCCTTCCCACCACTTTCCCTGGAAAAGCAGCCTTCTTGAAAAAAGTAGCATAGCCCAAATGGGACAATAATACCTATTTATATGCTGGAGAGATATTAGTTTTAAGCATCGAACTGGGCTGGTTTAGGTAAATTGAAGCCAAATTACCTGGCAGAATCTTCTGTGGACTGTCACATCTATTATACCCTGCCTTCGTAGACAGCTGGATGATTCATTACTTTATATAAAACAGAATATTCCAATGTTATCATTAAATAGTGATGATATTCATAATAAGAGAGGATAACACACACTTCTTTTGATTCAGATAATTAAATTACATACTTTTCTAGAGATTTGACCTAAGCATAATAGTCTTAAAAAGCCCGGGAACTAAGTACTTTGAATAGTTCTCGAATTTAAAAAAGAGAATCAATCCCATGTCTTGGTACATTCCACTTCTCAGCAAAGGAACTTGAATATCACTTATCATGTGCAAGGAAACAACTACAGAACTGTATCGTGAAAGAATGTGCATGATTTTCTGAGCATATTGTTCAGCATAAAGAGTAATTGTTGCTGTAGTGATTGATAACACAATCCTCTAAGATCTGACTTAATGGAGAACAAGGCTGAAGAGTGAAAACAAAAGGTGTATTCTCAGTGAAACTGAACTGAGCTGGAAAGCTGACCCGTGACTTGACCACAATTAAGTGTTTCACCATCATTAACCAATTGACCTTAAAGGGGAATAGTGAAATATATTAAGCCATTTGGCCTGATCCTTTGGGAATATGGATAGGTTCTTTGAAAATCAGGTGCTTGAAAATCAGGTGTTTGATAACTTATTATTAGTTTAAAGTTTCATTTCTTTATGAGGAAATGGAAAAGGGGGCACTTTTTAAAATATTGTGATGCCCATTAGAAAGAGGTCAGTAGTCTCATCATTTTTCAGCAAGTATTTTTTAAAAAGCAATGTCAATGTATCCTTTGGTAGATACTAACCCTGTTCTGTTATGAGATTTTTAGAAAAATGATAGTGACAACACAATAACCTATATTGAGCACTTATGTATCAAGCACTGTGCTCAACAATTTACATGCGATGACATCATTTAATCACTACAATCATATCATATGCACTATCAGCCCCATTTTACAAACAAGAAAATTGAGACTTAAGACCATTAACATATCCAGAATTATAAAACCCATAAGCGGTGAGGCTGGGTCTTGAAGCCATGAGTGTAGGGCTACATTTTACCTAGGAATGTATCTCAAGGATGATGAATATAACACAGAGACAGACTTCAATATGTCAAGGGGAAAATGGAAAGCACATCAAAGATAGCCACAAATGAAGGCAATTGAAACTGAAACCTTTTTACTTCCTAAGTACAATGAAATGCACATCAAAGCTATGATCATTTTCTGCCTTAATATTAGCACAAGGTGCAGGTAGATTCAATTGTATGGAGTACATTTTTCCTAATAATATTTTGATTTTGAATGTGTTTCTTTACAGTGAAAATATTTTTTCACACATATCTGTAAAGAGCAAATTATAAATTAAATTGGACTAAATTACAACACTATGATGACTGTGGAATGCCCATTGCAGTGGTTTTAAAATATACTTATCCATCCTTTGACACTCCACCCTTTAAAAGGTAGAAATTAATTTCCCTGCCCTTGAATATAAACTGGATTTAGCAACTATCTTCTAACAGATAAAATTAAATTAACAAGTTAACAAATAAACATGGCCGAAGTGACAAAAGTATTTCTCTCTCTCTCTCTCTCTCTCTCTCCCTCTCCCTCTTTTTCTCTCTCTCTGTCTCTCTCTCCTTCCAAATCTCTAACCAACATAAACTGTGTAACATGTTTATTAAATTTAACTGCTAAGTTTTAGAATAGGCTGTTATGAAGTGACATAAAACAAGTACAACCATATTGCCTGTATCACCGGTGTGGTATAATATCACAGCAGGTCACAGTTATTGCCTCTCTTTGACACATTGCTGTTCCTCTTTGTACTTCAGTTACTCCATCTATAAAATGAATATATGTATACACACATACAAACTTCCTGGAGTAATGAGGATTCATAAATACTTAATAGAAGATTTCCCAGCAGAGTAAACAATAAATAAAAGTTAGCTATTATTATTGCTGTTGATACAACAGTTCTCTATTGTCTTTGGAGTTTCAGTTTGACTGGGGGAAACAAAGTTGAGCTAGCTACCAGTAGTCTTGGCTCTGCTTCTTGATTTCACTCCCTTTTTTCACCTCCACAGCTCTAATTTTTTAGCTTTAAATGAGAGGTATTAAGAGAATACAAGTGATTATGGTACTTCTATTTCCTGCTACTTCATAAAACTTCTCCCATTTGGGCAGCCAAACTTTTGGCATCTATGAAAAGTTTGGGACAGAAGAACATAGAATAAGCTTTAGAGTATCAAAAACCTAAGGCTTAGGGAACTTCAGGAATATATAAAATACAGAAGGTAAGAGCAAAGATTTCTACTTCTGTTAAGGGGAGAAGCAAAGAGAGCTTAGACACTGATGTGTCCCTAAGAAAGTTGCCTGTGCATTAACCATGTTCCTTGTCTTGAACCAAGAGTCTAGAATAGGAGAAAATAATTCTGAAGAGTTGTAGGGAAGTCCAGACTATAGGGAAACTACTTCACTCCCCAGTAGAGCCCAGAGAGGGAAATGCCCCAGAATTTCCCTGCACACCAGATGTGTCAGAAGTGTGAAGGCTGCATGGTGGGTTTAGGACAATGGGCCTCAGGCAACTGAGTAGCAGTCGCTGTCTTACCAGGATAACACAGGATGAGAAAAAAACATAGTGACTCAGCCAACCCTAACTGGGCTATTAGCCAAAATCAAGACTGGCACAGGCACAGCAATGATCTGAAAATAATGCAAAGACCAAGGACCAACGAGATGACACACAGGGCAGCAGATGTCAATCGGCAAAGGGTGTGCCAATCTCAGTGTATCACCTGGGCTCTTCAAAGTGCCCTAGAACTTGAAATCAGCTTCAGAGAAGGATGAAAACTGTGTTATTGACTTAGATTTTTCTGTTACCCAGTAAAAAGGAGTCTTGGAGTAGGTAATAAAAAGCAAAGTTACATTTCCAGCTCACCTGATTTTGTAGACTGAGAGTTCTATCACTACAGAGTAGATGGCATAGAATGATTTCTAACATCCATTTAAACACTTCTATCCCCACACATATCTCAGAATACAAGTCAAGTTGGCCACTCTTTTGTTAGTCTCTATCCCAGTTACTCAAAGTTCATATTTCCTCAAATTCCCTAAAATTACAAAGTCTACTCAGTCTCATCTGCAGTTAAATCTCCTCCTTCACAGGACTTCTTTACACATGGTTCAAATAGACTTTCCCATACTACTGTTGCAACTTGATTCTCAGGATTCTTTTTATTAATAGTCAGACATGTTATTTTCAGGGACCAGGAACATCATTTGTATGGAGCATGAAGAATTATTTTAAAATAAACAGAAACTAAGTCTTATATTTCCATTTGTCCCCAAGGGACCTAGCATGGTGCCAGGTTGTACCATTTATTGTGTAATTTAAGTCAAATTAGTAACCTCTCTGAGCTTTAGTTATTTCCTCTATAAGATAATGGCAATATTTTGTTTCTTGTAACAATCAAATGAGATAAATTATCATATGCTTCACAATATAGTTATTTATTAAATGGACAGTAACTGTTCAAATACAATGGCTTAGATTGCCAAATCAGGCTCACATAAGTCAGAGATCTTACCCACAATCAAGATACAAAGGCAAAGCGGGAAGAGCCCTGGGAGCCCATGTGGTTCTACAAGCCCTTCCTTCTTGTAACCAACAAACTTTCTGGCCCACAGTGATAGCCCACAGTGATAGATGAGATCCCAGAGAAGATGCCTTCCAAATCCCAGATTCTAGATTTGTTTACTATAGGTGGTCCTAAAAATCCATTGTTGGAATTGCCATCAGCTACCCTGTCACATTTTCCTGAATCTCATCAATGGTCTGAGATCTCTTCCCTTTCAAAGCAGATTTCAGTTTTGGAAAAAGCCAGAAATCACAAAGGGACAAATCTTGGCTGTAGGGGGGCTGAGTCACCTGGGTGATTTGGTATTTCACAAAAAAACTCTGCATGAGACGTGATGCATGAGTGGGTGTGTTGTCGCGATGAAGCTGCCAATCACCACTTGCCCATAGTTGCAGCTGTTTTCATTGAATTGCATCTCTCAACTGATGAACATTGAGGTAGTGCTCTTTATTAATTGTTTGGCCTAGAAAGGTGTACTCATGACGGACAACACCTTCTCAATAAAAAAACACAGCTAACATGGTCTCAATCTTGCTGCAACTTTGTCACTCCTTCTTTGGGCATGGAGAACCAGATGACTTCCATTGGGAAGACTAGGCCTTTGTTTCTGGACCATAGCTGTAAACCCACTACTCATCTCCAGTTGCCACCTTCTTGAAGAAATCCGGTTCATTAGTAGCAGTTTGAATCAAATCACTTACAACTGCAACACAATGTTCCTTCTGCTCTGCTGGCAGAAGCCACAGAACGAATTTTGCCAGGATATGTTTCATGCCGAGATCCTGCATCAAAATCTCAGACCCAGTAGTTTTGGGAATCCACAGATCAGCTTCTAGTTCTCACACTGTCAGTTGCTGATTTTTGTTGATTGCAGCCAGTACACGTTCAGCATTCTCTGTTCTGCTTGTTGCAAGTCTTCCAGAACATGGATCACTTTCAACAGATTTTTGACCACTCTGAAGCATTTGTGCCACACTTTTATTTGCACGGCACTCATTGCATTGCCCCCCAAAGTCTTCTGAATCATCCAAATGGTTTCTGCGGAGGAATGTTCAAGCTTAACACAAAATTTGATGCAGATTCATTGCTCTATTTGCTCAGTCATTTTGAATACAATGGCTACACAGCACACATGCTCACTCAATGGTGTCTACCACCCCCCACTGACTATAGAGTGAAGTTGTCATTGTTCACACATGTGCATTCCACTCCACTCTCCTTGGATGCCAGGTTACATGGATATTGTGCAAACTGTTCTCATTAACAATTAGATGAACTTTTTCATTAACAATGAGATATTAACAATGGCTGGATTTTTCCATACAGACCTTGTATACCTTGATAGTTTTTCATCTGAACAGTTAATGATATATATTGGTGTATATTAATCAGTCTTCATTCTTGTATTGTGTTATATCTAAATACGATTTACAGCATATGGAGAAAACTGATTCATCAAAAAAAGTATACAATCACTTCTTGATTAGGGTGAAAGAATGAAGAGAGGGAAATCCATATAAAGGAACTCAGGGGAGAGACCAATTTTGAAACTTTGTTTCACCACTTTAGAAAGCAGGAAAGGTCTGATTTTTTAAAAATCCCCTAGTGTGGAGAGACTTGTCCACTTTATCAGCTCAAGTCTCTTCCTCTAGGTGGTTTGAGTGACTCTGATGGTCCTTTAGTGCTCGTGTAATGACGCCAGAGAGGTTGCCTGTGTCTCAAAATGAGCACATTTCCACCCAAGGACTTCAAAAGCACCTTCTAAAAAGTACTTTTAAAAGTACTTTTAAAAATGTTTTAATGAATTTTATTAAACCTTTGTTTGCCCTTGCTATATTTTTTATAATGTGTGCTAACTTCTCCTCCCTAAATGAAAATGAAGTCACCTAATTATATAGTTAAGTATTTGTCAGAAAAAATCCTGGGTACAGAACATTATTATAAATCATCTTTGCTTCTCTTCTACCCTCAGGCATCAGAAAAGGCAAATGGAATTCTCACTGATTCACAGACATCTTCAGCAACAGTGTCAAATATCATGGCAAAGAAAATGGCTAGATATCCACAGGGTTTGAAAATTCAGGCATTTCCCAAACATATTTTAACACAAAAATACAAGTACCAGAAGAACTGTTCCACAGCTGGAATATTTTCTGAACAACTCTGATTTTCATTTATGGTTGTAAATTTTACCCAGGATAGAAATTAGAGCCAAAGGGATCAATTAGTTTATTGCTATTAAGAAGATAAAGTCTCCTGACAAAAATGAGAATTAACCCTAAGAAAAAATACACTTAGAAAACTATTTTAATGCTTCCAAGATTGGTGTTTATTTTTATCCTCTGTTCTGCTCCCCGCATTTCATCTCTTCTATGCTTCCACTTAAAATTATTTCTCCCTAAGAAGCTGACAACACACTTTTGAATTGCTTTTAAAAAATTAGAATCTATTCTCAACTGTGAAAGCCAGGCTGAAGCACCTTCTCCACATCTGTAGAATTTCTTAGGTTCCAGAACAGTGTGTGCTTCTCTTGTCTTTAGTAAAGTATATACTTTCTCTATTTTTTAGTCACTAAAACTAGTTATAAATGGAAAAATAGTATGTGCAAACAATTACAGGTAAATGCATCCCAAGTGTTCTCTATCAGTCTTAACTACATGTCATCCAGTAAAAGAAGAACAATAATGCATAATAAATCTCTGTTGCTTATCCAGCTTATCTTCGACTACAAGAAATAATATAAATTATAATTTTTAAACACATCTTTAAAGGTCTGGACTTGTACAATTTGACTGAAACAGCAGAAGTATAGACAATAGAAGCTAGCAATAGTATGGAAATAATGACTGAGCAAACAAGTTTTGTGGAAAACCTGGAGGAGAAATAATAGAAGTACACAGAAATAATGGGAATATAATTTTCCAAGGGATTCAAACAGATTTAAAATACTAAATATAAAAGTATATATATACATATTCCTTGCACAGAACTTTAAAAAATATATGTTTACAAGATACCTTATCTGGCCCAACAGTTTTTATTACACTCTCCTTTTCTTCCTGCTATAATAGTAGTATGTCTGATGTCAGCCATATTAGTAGGACAAAATACAGCTTCAGTATTGATGGCCCCACTTTTGATTTTTTTAGGAATGTATTTATTTATTTTCCATGTACTGACCTCCATGTACTGTTTTCATTGCAGGTCAGGCAAATTTCTTCCTGATCTAGACTTTTGAGCCTTTTTAGTCAGTAAATATTTATTAAATAAATGAATAATTTTAAATGTAGCCCATAGTTCACATTTAATGGAGAAGTTAAAGATAAGATAGTACTTTTATTACATGTTTGTGTGTGTATACATATTTTTTCTTATTTTGACTGCCCACCTATTAACCTTTAGAAATGCACTTATTGTGGTAATGTACTGAAAACATATCCCAAAAGTGAGTTTTGACATGAGATATGGAAAAAACAAGTGACCTGCTTGCCACATTGCAGGTGCAAAGAAGAAGGGACAAAGCTAAGTAAGAGTCAAGGGATCTAGGAAGCAGCAGCAAAAAGTTCACCAGGAGGAAATGGACAGATACGGGAATGAAGAAGGGAAGTAGGTGACAAGAGAAAGCACACAGTAGGGAGACATCTGCAGAAAACATCTGTAGATACTTCCCATCACCACCAGGAAGAAGGATCCCTGCCACAGAGACACACAGAAAAGCTTACCTGCCTGTGGTGTTTGGTTGAGAAGCACACACAATGCTCTGAGCACCAGCCTCTGATTACTCTGTGACAACCCCGGTCCTGCCTTCCCAGTCCAAAACATATGTCAAAGAATTTCATATTGATTAAAACATAAGGTAATTCTTTGATTTATCTTTTTCCCTACAACAAGCCTGCCCCCTCTCTCATTTGTCTAAAAAAAAAAAAGAAAAAAAGTATTTCCTTCCAAAGAGAGATAGAAAATAGTTCTGACCCATTTATCATAGAACTGTTTTGCTTTGCTTTTGTACCTGAGGTTAGAAAAATTCTGCCAACACTGCTCTGTCAGCCTGGCACCAAGTGCAACAATAAGAATGACAAAGGTACTAGCAGCTGCAGGAGAACACTGTCTTCAGTGCTAGCAATACCCATGAAACTGGCCACCAAGAAGATTGAACAAGTCATCAGAAGGTAGCTGTGAAGAGGATCGCCATCCCTGCCTTGTCCCCAATGAACATCTTATCCTTCTCATGTTCCACATTACCCCACTTACAGCCCATTCAGGTCTAATGTAGCAGAGGGAATATGCGGAGAAGTCAGAAACAGATACATAAATCTTGCAAATGAAAACAAAATTTTATTCTGGTAAGTGGAGTTCATAGCTTTGAAAAAGAACAATATGGCACACAAAGCTTTGTGTACACATTACTACCCCTGGCCCACCCAAGTCATTCAGTCAGATGAATATTACTTCCTATGGAGTGAGTGCAACTTGTGAGTCCATTACAGGCACGTTTGTGTGGATGGGTTGCTTTCCTGAGTCAGGGTCTCCAGGTCATGATTAGCCAAATGCTGCCGATGGTGCCACTCCCAATGTCACTGCTTCTGAGAGCTGGTGCTTTTGAAGTGTGACCAGCTGAAAGAAAGAAGCCACCACAGAAAATATAATGGAGCTTGAAAGAGGCCTGGGCACAAAAATGCACATGGACAATTACCTGACTGTTGGGCTTTACGTTCAGTTCCAGAAATCTGTTATCTTCACAATGACTTGCTGAATGGTGCTGGAAAGTTATTAAACTTTCTATGCTACTCAGTTTTTCAGTCTATAAAATAAGTTAATAAAAGCAATTTGATATAGAAGTGCTCCATATAATCAGGTGCCCTTGAAATCATTCACTTTATTGAAGAGATCAAATAGATTAGCTTCTTATTGACAGCCTCAGATGCTACCATTGAAAGAATCTATTAAGGACAATCAAATGTCAAAGGCATTCATGAAACTGGTTTAGTGTTAGTTGTCATTTGAGGAGGCCTCTTCTTTTCCTCTGTGGCTCATGACCTCAAATTAAAAAAAAAAAAAAATCAGCCCTAGCCAGGTAGCTCAGTTGGTTGGAGAGTCATCCCAATGTGCCAGGGTTGTGGGTTTGATCACCAGTCAGGGCACATACAAGAATCAACCAATGAATGCATAAGTAAGTGGAATAACAAACTGATGTCTCCAACTAACTCTCTCTCCCTCTCTCTCTCTCACTCTCTCTCTCTCTCTCTCTCTCTGTCAAAACCAATAAATAAAAAAATTTAAAAAATAAAAATATCAAAGATTCCAAGCCTTTTGATGAGCAAGTAATCTAATTCCCTTTCCCACACTAAACCAAAAATAGTCATTAAAGGTGGATCCACTATGACTAAAAACCAAGTCAAGAACTGAAGCCCATAAAAAGGAAAAGCTAAAATGCTGCCCCGTGAGCAATTCAATTCAACCTTGAACCATATACTTCCTCTACTCAAACTACTTTGGCTCAGTGTGTAAGCATCTGCAAATATAAGAAAAGAAGAAACATTTTTAATAAGAGAAAGGAGGAACAAGCCCTAGAAGAAAGGGTGGAAAAAAGAATGAAGAGTAATTTATAGAACACAAATATGACTCTCACTCCCCTCTCCCGCCATATCAATAGCCTCAAACCACCACATTCATAAGGACAAAAACTATTCCCACTATTTCTTATGAACATTCCCCTCAACCAAATCACCATCTTCTCACTACAACATCACTTTTAATGAAATATCATGCAGACACAGTAGATGGGTCATAAATGTTACCTGACTATAAATCCAATTTGAATGCAGTGATCACTCCTGGAAAAAAGTATTACCCTTCCATACTTCAGTCTTATATAATTTGGCAGAAGAACAGATTGAGAGTAGTATAGTTCTTGGAACACACAGGAGTGTAGCAATTTGCATGTGTATTTGTATCTATTCATGCATAAAATTATTTTTTTAAATCTTTTTCCAAACTTGTTTCATACTTCTGTACAAATAATTTCATAGGGTGAAATTTCATTTGCACATAAATTTGTATAACTGCTGTAAGTTCTATCACCTTTATTAGGTTGCATGTTTCTTAAAGCAAAGACTTGTATTTAACCCCAGTTCCCAATAAATGCTGGTTGATGAAGAGATACATATTTAGAGCCAGTCTATTCAAGTACACAGTCCATCTCTTGCTGTTGCTAATTTTATACTCGTTTTTAGTTTTTTGTTTGTTTGCTTTTGTTAATATGAACCATCTGTGCCTCTGTCATCCTGTTTTTAAATAAGTTGCCTAATTATAGAGTTTTAAATTTTTATATTTTAGCCTCAAGCCTGCTGTTGATCATTTTTGTCAAAATTGAATGCCTGCCCTTTAAAAGGTCATTTGTGAAGTTTAAACCTGTTGGTTTGTATTATTACAGCAAATCTCACTCCAGAATGTTTGGTGTTGTACAATAACCACCTGTCCACTGCTGTGTGAAATGAATAACAAAGTCAAAACCCACTATTATCTCTTAGTTGTGAAGACCAACTTTCAAACATACACACATTTGCCATTTCACATTTTTCAAGCAGCTAACAAGAACTACTCCAAAGAAAGTTTACAAAGTCAGCCCCTTTTAGGCAACATTTTGAAAGGTAGTATTGTTACATAGGAACTATGATAAGACAATGATAAATTTCATTAATACACTCAATAAATAATTTCTGTAGTCATAATTTTTCTTGGCCTCATAAAGTCAACACTAAATGATCTTTTATTCTTACTTGATAGAACATAGTGCCATATTATTCAGCGGAAAGAGAATGTATGTTTTTTTCTAAAGATAATTGGAGGAAGTTTAAATATTAAGCATATTACCAAAAATGTGGATATGAGTACAAAATAAACATAGATTTTAGAAGAAAAATTCAGAGCTTTCAATAATGAAATTAGGAATTAGTTACAACAAATATGTACTAAACTTTATTCTAGATTTATAGGAAGCCAGAGATAAAGGGCAAGTGTGGCGGGGAATGGGGAGAACTATTGTGCTCTTCAATTCCCACTTAATCATTTAAGAGACACAGACCATGGCCCTTTCCTTGATAATTGCAAAGTTCACAAGGGTCCCAAAAATAAGACTGGAATTACCTTTTGGTATTCATAGCCATGAATTAATGGAGTCAAATGCTGTAGCCTAGAAAAATGAAGAAAGGAGTAACACACTTCTCAAAATTATTTACTGGTCCAACCAAGTTTCCAATTTTGGAACTAGTAGTAAGATTAATGCTGGCAATGTTAGAAATAACCAGCAACTAGTATATTGGTTCACATATTATAAGTACATTAAATATATAATTAAGAATCCTGAAAGATAACCATCTCAAGATGATACTCAGGTACTTCAATCACTATAGCTATTTTAGTATATACTGTAAAAAGTGCAATGAAAAAAATAATTTAACTGTTTCATTTGTAATGCTTGAAATATTACAAAAATAAAAATATGCTGTTCTCCTTAAATTAGTTATCATGGAAGGTTTAAAATGCATACAGTACTCCAAATATTAATAGAGCATTAGTTTAGGAGTTATCTTTAAACTGGTTCATAAGATGTATTGGCAAATATGTTCTTCCATTTAGTGGGTTGATTGTTTCCTTTGCTGTGGAAAAACTTTTTAGTTTGATGTAGTCACATTTGTTTATTTTTCTTCTATTCCCTTGCCTAAGGAGATATATCAGAACATATTCAGCAATACATCTGATTAGGGGTTAATATCCAAAATTTACAAAGAACTTATAAAACTCAACAAAAAAAATCTAATTAAAAATGAGCAAAAAACATAAATAAACATTTGTCCAAAGAGAACATAAAGATAGCCAATAGATGTAGGAAAAGATGCTCAGTGTCACTAATCATCAGAGAAATGCCAATTAAAACTACAATGAGATATCACCTCACACCTGCAGAATGGCTGTCATCAATAAATTAACAAACAACTTGTGCTGGTGAGAATGCGGAGAAAGGAGAACCCTTCCGCACTGCTGGTGGAAATGCAGATTGGTGCAGCCACTGTGGAAAGCACTATAGTATTACCTCAAAAAATTAAAAATGGAATTGTTTTATGACCCAGAGATTCCATATCTGAGAATTTATCTGAAGAAAACCAAAAGATTAATTTGAAAGAATATATGAACCCCTATGTTCCTTGCAGTTTATTTAAAATTGGGAAGGTTTGGAATCAGCCCAAGTGTCCATCAGTAGATGAGTGGATAAAACAGCTATGGTACATTTATACAATAGAATACTACTCAACCATAAAAAAGAAGAAAGTTTTACCCTTTATAACAACATGGATGGACCTGGAGAACAATACACTAAATGAAATAAGCCAGTCAGGGAAAAACAAATACCATATGATTTCATTCATATGTGGAATCAAATGAACAAACTGAACTAACAAGCAAAATAGAGACAGACTCATAAATAGAGAGCAGGCTGATAGCTCTGGGTGGTGGGGTGAGAAATGACTGTATAGAAGGATAAAACAAAAAAGAGAAAGAACTCATGGACACAGACAGCAGTGCTGTGATTGCAGGGATTGCAAGGATAAAAAAATATCCTTGCTATTGCCCACAAGTGTTGGGAAGGGTGCTCCATTGCTAGTGAGCCACTATATTTCCCCGTCCATGGATTTTTTCCCCTTAATTAAAGAACCTCAAATTCATTAAAAACAGAAAACTAATTTACAAGAACACAAGTCTTATGTTTTACTAAATGTGTGGTATTCCATGTTCATCTTTTTCATTTTTATTAAAAAAGCATAACAGCCACAGTATGAATTTGGAAGCCAGAAAAATCTGGATTTGAAACCTTAGTCCACACATTGCTGAACCAGGGCACTGTTCACAATCTTTATACACAGCTGCTGCTTAAGAAATCTTATTTGTCTATAAACAACCTCTCCACCATTACATAAAATGCAGTAGCAGAAATGCTTCTAAGTTTAATTCTGGAGATTACCTTACTGATATTGCTAGTGATAAAAGAAGTTTTATTTTTAACACCACTATCAAAGAAATTCTATTTTATTTTGTAATTTTCTTGGTTCCTCTCTACTTCAGTTTTAGTTTCCTCCAATTACATACACATAACCTCCATACTTTTGCTATAACACAATTATTAAAGAGGGGGATGTGGAAAGAAAGGTAAACCTATATGTCTCTTAGTATCAACAAATACATACAGGTACTCCTAAAAGAAAATCCAGCTGCAAATAAACCAAATATTGTTAGCAAATCAACATATTTTGAAGTTGTAATATTTAATGTTACCTAAAAACCAACCTTTTAACTTTATGTTAGTATTATTAATTGACTCCCAACAAACAGCTTAATCATAACCTTTACCTTCAAAGACCTAGGAAAAGTGAAACAAATATGGATATAAGGAATATCTCTGTAACCTTTACTTGGTTTTAAAGACTGCTTTTCTATCCTGAAACATAAAAAAAAGGCCTCATGCCCTGGCTGGCATAGCTCAGTGGATTGAGCTCAGGCTTTGAACCAAAGTGTCGCAGGTTCAATTCCCAGTCGGAGCACATGCCTGGGTTGCAGGCCATGGCCCCCAGCAACCACACATTGATGTTTCTCTCTCTCTCTCTCTATCTTTCTCCCTCCCTTCCCTCTCTAAAAATAAATAAATAATTTTTTTTAAAAAAGGCCTGATCAATTTATCCTGCTTTATTCAGCAAAAATGTACCACTCTCATTCTTAAAGTGTCTCATTAAAAAAAATGGTTTTGCCACCAGGATGTTTGGAGATAAAAGACCACTCTGTGAACAACATTAAATAATGTTAACAGCATTTAATAATGGTGTCAGTCAAGTGGTTCTCGTGGACACTTATTTTAGAGGAAAAGAAAGCATTTCGCATCACCCAGAATAATTCTGATGGTGTTTATGGTAACTTAAATATTTAAAACATAAATCCAGATATAAACTCCTTACCTAAATATAAAATAAACATATATGAATTATATATAATAAAAGATGTAAATGCAATAAATTAAAATTAATACTAATTTGATGTGATATCTGATTATACTTAGTTTACTAAATCCAATATAATTATATTACTCCCTCCTAGAACACAGTTTCTCTTAAGTTCAGTATAACTAAACAATTGCTTTGTATAATGCCTTTATTTTTTTTCTACTGCTTTATTAAATGCCTATTAGCCACACACAGGACATTGTTGGTATGCAACTGCACAGGGGAATCCGGACTTGAGGGAACTGGCTTAGGCTGGAGATATCAAGTGAACACTATTTTGTGAGACACTGAGAGGAATGACAGTAGAGAAGAATTTGTCCCATAGCCAAAGATAGAGTGACAATTAAAAAAATAATCCAAATCAACCAAGAGAAAAATATACCTTTGTGTGTCTAGGTCCCTCTACTTCTTTCATCATTTGTTTACGGGTTTACCTGTATCTTTCCTTCATATTAGTGGCTTGTAAACTATAGGAAGAAGGAACTAGAGTGTACAGAATTGTCTCACGGGGTAAGAACAGGGAACAGGAAGAACAAAGGGGAGAATGTAAGAAGCACTTTCGCTTCCCAGAATCACTTCAAGTGTGCGGGACTTCATTTGCTTTGAAACAGTAGGCAGCTGAAAAATATTTCACTTAATGAATTGGTTTCTGCTGCTAGAAAAATGAATAATAATGTGTGTCAAGAAACAGATAGATGTGAGTTACCTTATGTAATGAGAAGTGTACTGTAAGGACACACAACTACAGAAATCCAGGACTATCCAGTGCACAGAAGGATAAAAATCATGTAACCTAGTAGAATCTTTACATTAGTGTTCTGGTATTATCCTAACTCTGTTGCTTGTCAATTACCTTTACTAATGCTATGCACACTTACCAGGACAGATCTGTAATCCTTTCTCCTCTTTGTAATTTCTGCTTGCTCACAGCTCTGCCTCCTCAGAACTTTATCCTGTAATCACTCAGGGTTCTAATTCTATCTCATGAAATATTTCAGCTTCCACTCCCCTACTTAACCATTAATTATGTCCCTATTCTCCAACCAGTCAAATCAAGGGGGCAGAGTTCCAACATCTACACAGTTAGATTCTTCAGCAGTGGCTGTGGACCGGTAAGACTGACCTGGGGAGGACTGAACAGGATTGAACATTTTTAGGCACCAAGTTTGACATCCATAACATAACAATGGGCCCAATTAACTTAACATATGCCTTCAATGAGAATGAAGATAAAAGTTTGTATTTTAATAATGTACCAAAAAAGAATTCCTCATGGTACAGTATCAGAGAATACTTGTGACAATAAATACTAGTAAAATGTATTACTATTATCCAAATATTACCTGATCTCAGTGACGTTTATATGTTACACTGCCCAATATAATTTAAGAATTTAAGAAACAATTTACAAAAATCAATATAATGTGCAGATAACCTCTTAATGAGTTCTGACATATTTCCTACTTCAAGTGGAGGAGATTTAAGGACCTCAGGTCATGGTCATATGGGATCACTAGCTTATATTCAAATAACCTGAGAAATCACAGTTGCCAAAAAAAGTAGTATCACTGTATGAATTTCACTAAAACACTTCATATTTATTCCTTTTCACAAGAATGGTCGAGGACAAACAAAAATAAGTCAACTTTTAGGCCATGGTAAAATATCAAATTTTAACAAATATAAATGTTCTAGTTTAAAACTGCCAGCTGAGAAATCAAATGTGGGAACTTTTAACTTAGATTTAATAAACAAAAAGCTCCTACCCTTACTGATTCCCAAGCCTCTAAATATCTCTGAATCCTGCATATAGCAAAAAGAAAGTCCAGAAAAGGATAAAATTTTAAAATATTTCAACCTCAAAATAAACAAATTTAGGACAGTGCTCCCTTAAAAATTCTATTTTACATAAATGGTTTTTAAACACCAAGAATGTAAAGTTAAGGGCATCAAAGTCTCACAGTAAATATTCTCCTCAAGCAGATGAGAAATATATATCTGATGAAGATTTCATCATTTCAATATATAGTGAACATTGAGGCTCAGTGCTGGTGGCATTTCAATTTCATTCTCCTTTCCTAAAGAGTTAGGTCATATTTGTTAGTCACTGAATTCTCTGTACATGTTCAATAAGAAACTTCTATTCTATTCAACAGATATTTGTTCAATTCTCACAGAAGACTGACATTTAGAATTTGGCATAATTATCCAACAGCCTGAAAAGAAATATGAACACATTAAAAGGAAAATTCAGAATGCTTTTGGCGTGTGCTTGGAGAACCTGTTGCCTTGAGAAAGCCTATGTCATCTTTGATAAATGGTATCATGCTGGTGTGATATTGTTGCTGCTATTCTTTTATCACTGCAGGAATAACAACATCACCTCTATTTCATTATATTCATACAAGTTTCTCTTTAAGCAATTAGAAATGGTTGCAACAGTCCCACCTATGATGGTAATTTACATAAATATTTTGCCAATTTTGGTTCACTCTAACAATCCATATTTGAGAACAAGTAAAAGAAAGATATACCTGTTGATTACAGAACACATGGAGCTCATTACCCACCCCCCAAATATTATTCAGATTGGAACTCTAGAAAAGCTTAAGGTTTAGGTAACTTCACAGATTGACCCTATTGCAAGTTATTTAAAAGGCAGTATTCCTGATCTACGAAATAATGTTACGAAGTCCGTATCATCAGCTCTTCCCAAAATGTAATTTGTGGGCTGTTCCATAAAGCAAAAATCATTATATCTTAAAGTTGAAAACAATGTTCCTGATTTCATTCTCAACTTTTGTATTTTACTTATAGAGAAAAAATACCTTTCAAAACTTAAATAATTTTCCCAGTGTCAAATAAATGATTGTGGAGCTTGCATAAAAATTATTGTGTATTCATCTGATGGGAATTTAAAATCTCAACAGACTGTGCTGCTAATTCAGCGAGTATGTTTCAGAACAAAATGAAAACAGGAAATCAGCATATCCAAAACGGTTACAGAGTAGCTGGAAAATCATCCCACTTGTTTCCAGATCCCAACCAGTCTTGCAGCTAAACCATAGAGCATGCAACTCGAAAATCCAGTGGAGAGTGAGCGAGTGCAAACATGGACAAGAATGTGGAAAATGTGAGTGAGTGGGCAAGAGCCTGCCTGCCAACAGGGCACTCAGAAGTGGGCGGCCTAGGGTCTCACAGTGGAGCAAACTACAGCCCAACCCACCACTTCTGGCTGCACAGATTCAGGGTGGCCGTGCAGTGGCTCAGGAGCCTGGAGGCCCAGGAGTGGAAAGAGATGGCCAGGGCAGTGCTGGCTGCAGAGTGCCAAGTGAACAGGCCCAGCCAAGACAGAAAGCAAATGGAGGGAGCAGCAAGTGCACCCCACCACCGCTCTATGTTATAGTATGGCTGCGGGTTTCTCCCCAGCACCATCCAGGAGAGATCCAGAGAGAAACTCCATCTAAAACTGTCACAGGCCCTGACAGGTTGCCAACACTGACTGAGAGAGACTTAGTGATTTCTGGAAAGGGTGAGGGACAGGCCCCTTCAAGCTCAATGCTGCAGCATGGTGCAGGGGTGGTCACACAGAAACTCTTTTAAAAGAGGAATTGAGGCAAGACCTGAAAATCGTCAAGGACCTGGTGCTTGCCTGGGCATATGCGCATGGGCAGTGGCCCCGCAAACAAGGAACTAAGAAGGACAGAGTCATGTTGAAGGGACTGTGGGACACAACCCAGCACTGCTGGCAAGCAGGGGATCATACAGAGTAGAGAATTTGGGCTGAGTCTCCAGAGAGAGAGAGCAGCAAACTGGGGACTGAACAGCCAGGAGCTGAAAACCTGAGATTTGCTGAAGCCAGGTAGGTCTCCTAACAGACAGTCAAGCCCAACCCCTACCTGTGGGATTGATTATAGGCTCTACAGATCAGTGAGGCCAGGCTCAGGAGCCCCCTGCTGGGCACATTTCTGCAGGAGAAAGAAGAAAAAGCTCCGAAAGGACTGTTTAAAAGACACTACAATCTACACTGTTCCTCTGGGTGGGGCTGAAAGATTAGAGACAAGCACAACAAGGGGGGGGTTCAGGGCCACCCCCCCAAGCCTCAGCACTTTGACAGAGCTGCTGTCTGCACCAAGCAAGAAAGAGCTGCTCCTCTTACACAGATTAGCACTTCACAGGAAACAGACAGTTAATTCACCAGAAATCATACATAATTGAAAAGAATCTGGTACAGACCAAGATGTGTGGCAAGGGATTGGGGAAATATTCCCATCATCTTCCTGGAAGACTGAACAGTGCCCCCAGGATGGGGCACAGGGTTCTCAGCCTCCCAATCCCACCAGAGTCCCCCTTTGGAGGCAGATGGAGAAGGTACTGGCCGTGCTCTCAGGTCATTAAATGAACCACTCCTGGGCCCTGGGAGGACAGAAAGCCAACAGGGCAGAATAGCTGGGACCAGCCAAATCTGAAGCAGACAGCCACAGAGTATAGATTGCTTGTAGTCTCAAACAGGCTGCCTAGGGCCAGACTAGGACACCACCTGACTTTATCAGGGGTGGATCCAGAAAGAGAGGACAGTAGCAAACACTGAATTCTACTGAGATTAATTCCAGTACAGTATTCTTCATGATTTGCATTATTTCCTCTCCCATATAGCTTTTTAATATTCCCTTTTTCTTCAAATCTGTGCCTATTATTTCACTAGTTTTTAATACTTTAGTTTATTTCAAATCTCATATTTTATTCCCCCCTTCACTTACTGCATTTTACCATCTTCCTTCCTATTCTTATTATTGTTTTAAATTTTATTTTTCTCTGGCTACAACCTATTTCTATTGCACACTCTTATTATTTCTGCCCACACCAGCCTCTCAAAACCATTTATTTTGTCATTAGTCATTTCACACTCTTTTTTTCATTCTTAAAATACCCTTATTCTCTCTCCATCTTTATCAATCTTTGCTCATTGGTTGTGGGTATGTTAGTTGTCGCATTTATTCAATTTTATTTCTAGATCATCATTGTTTTGTATTTCAAATCTCAAATTTTAATGCCCCCCTCTCCTACTGCATTTTACCTTCTGCCTGTCCTGCCTCTTTTTCATTATAAATCTTAATTTTTCCCAGTTTTAGCATGGTTTCCATTCTTTGCTCTTAGTACTCCTTCTCCCTCTGTCCTCTCAAAATCACTTTTCTTTCCTCTAGACATCTCATAAGCTTTTCTTTCTTTCTTTTTTCCTTCATATTCCCATTCTACCTATATTAATCTTTGCTCATTTGTTGTTGATACTGCTCTGGTGGATCTTTTTCTCCAATCTGGTTCCTACTTTTTCCACTATATTTTTACAGTTTTTGTTTAAGCCTAATACTATACTCTTCCTTTTTCTTACTCAATTCTGCCTTTTTCCCTCCCTTTTTACTTATGATGTAAATTTTCTTTTCTTTCTTTTTTTGCTTTGTTTCTATTCCCTACCCTTATTATTTCTCCTCCCTCAACCCTCTCAAAATCATTTTCTTTCGGTTAGTCATCTCATATTCATTTTTCCTTTCTTATAATAATCTCAACTCTTCACACCTTTATTAATATTTGTTCATTTGCTATTGATAGTATGGTTGTAGGTGGGGGTTATTTTTGCAGTTATGGGTTTGGTTCCTGGGGTGTTTGGTTTTGTTCTGGCAGCAACTGTACAACAGCATATAAAACACTGTGGATGGTGTGACTCTCGGTCAGACAGAGAGAGAAAGGCCCAGCAAAAAACAACCCAACAACAACCAAACACAATTACAACCAGAGAACCCACATAAATAGCATAAAGCACATCCCAAGAGCATCCAGCTTTGGGGATCCCTTGTAGTCTCCCTAGTGGAGACTACACCACTGAGTCCCAAAGTACTTCTATCACAGAAGTTCACACCATGAAGACAGGAAATCAAATCAGATCAATCTAATATGTGGAAACAAACAAGAAGAGTCACCTAAAATGGGTAGAAAAAAACAACAACCCCCAATGAAAAGGAAAGGTGGAACACCCAGAAAAAGTGCTAAATGAAATTGAGGCAAGCAAACTATCAGACACTGAGTTCAAAATAATGGGTATAAGGATGCTCAAGGAGCTCAGTGAGAACTATAAAAGACTCAACAAAAGCTAAACAGAACTTACTGAGAAAAACACCAGCATGAGAAAGGGCATAGAAACAATCAATAAGAGCCAAGAAGAAATGAAGAATACAATATCTGAAATGAAGAATGCATTAGAAGGAATTGAAAGCAGGCTAGATGAAGCAGAGAATCAAATCAGCAAGCTGGAGGACAAGGTAGGAAAAAACTCCCAGACAGAAAATAAAATTAAAAATAGATTCAAAAAGAATAAAGGAGGTTTAAGGGAGCTTCAGGACAACATGAAACATAATAATATTCATATCATAGGGATATCACATGGAGAAGAGGAGCAAGGGATAGAAAACCTGTTTGAAAAAGTAATGACAGAAAACTTCCCTAACTTGATGAAGGAAAATGTCATAAAAGTTGAGGAAGCACATAAGGTCCCAATCAAGATGAACCCAAAGAGGACCACTCCAAGACACATCATAATTAAAATGGCAAAATTTAGAGACAGAGAATCTTAAAAGCAGCAAGGGAGAAACAGGAAGTAACATACAAGGGAGGTCCAATAAAGCTAGCAACTGACTTCTCAATGGAAACACTCCAAGCCATAAGAAGAATGGCAAGAAATATTCCACATAATGAAAAACAAAGGCCTGCAACCAAGACTACTCTACCTAACAACACTCTCAGTTAAAATGGAAGGACAAATACGGAGCTTCCCAGACAAAAGAAGCCTCAAAGAATACATACACTTCCTCCAAACCAGCTCTGCAACATATGCTAAAGGGTCTGCTTTAAGAAAAAGAAGAAAATCAGTGAGAAAGAGAGGAACACAGGTAGGAAGAAAGTAAAATGGCAATGAATAAATACCTATCAATAATAACCTTAAATATAAATGGATTAAATGCTCCAATCAAAAGACATAGGGTAGCTGAATGGATGAGAAAATATGGTTCACATATATGCTGTCTTCAAGAGACTCACCTAAGAACAAAAGATCTATATAGACTGAAAGCAAAGAGATGGAAAAAAAATTCCAAGAAAATGGACATAAAAGAAAATAACTGGAATAGTAATGCTTATATTAGATAAGATAGATTTCAAAACAAAAGCCATAAAAAGAGATGAAGGACACATAATACATAATACTTATGTGAGTAACCCATCAAGAAGATATAACCCTTGTAAACATGTATGTATCCAACATAAGAGCACCCAAATATATAAGGAAAATCTTGAAAGATATCAATAGGAACACACTCGTTGTATGGGATTTTAACATCCCACTGTCAATAATGGGTAGATCTTCCAAACAAAGAATCAACAAGGATATTGTGTCATTGAACAACACTCTAGATCAAATTACTTACTTGATATATACAGAAACTTTCACTCCCAAGAAGCAAAATACACAGTTTTCAAATACACATGTAGTATTTTTAAAGAAAGATCACATGGTAGGACACAAAATAGCCCTCAATAAATTCAAGAAAATTGAAATCATAATAAGCATCTTCTTGGATCAAAATGGCTTAAAACTAGAAACCAACCTTAAAGAAAAAAAAAAACTCAGAAACATTCAAATTGTGAAGAATGAATAACATGCTATTAAGTAATGGGTTAAGAATGAGATCAAGGAATAAATCAAAAAGTTTCTGGAAACAAATGAAAATGAACACACAACAACCCCAAATGTAAGGGACACAAGGAAGACAATCCTGAGAAGGAAGTTCATAGCAATAGAGGCCTACCTAAAAAAGACAGAAATATTTCAAATAAACAACATAACCCTACATCTACAAGCTGGAGGAACAACAATAAACAAAGCCCAGAGCAAGTAGAAAGAAGGAAATAACTAAGATCAGATTAGAATTAAATGGCATGACTACTAAAAAAACAATACAAACAATCAATAAATGTAGGAGCTATTTCTTTGAAAGGATAAACAAAATTTGATAAGCCTTTACCCAGACTCAAGAAAAAAAAGAGAAAGTAACTAAATAAATAAAATCAAGTGAAAGAGAAGTTATAACTGACACCACAGATATACAAAGATTTTAAGAAATTACTATGAACAAATACATGCCAAGAAAATGAACAACGTGGGTGAAATGGACAAATTTCTAGAAACACACAAGCTTCCAAAAATGAATCAAGAAGAGGCAGAAAGCCTTAATAGACCAATGACAGCTAGTGAAATTGAAGCTGTAATAAAAAATCTCCTGGCACAGAAAGGCTCTGGTCAGGATGGCTTCACAGTTGAACTATACCAAATATTTAAGGAAGAACTAACTCTTGTCTTTCTCAAACTATTCCAAAAAACTCAAGAAGAGGAAAGACTCCCAAACTCTGTTTACCAGGCCAGTATTATCCTAATTCCAAAGCCAGGTAAAGACACAACAAAGAAAGAAAACTACAGGCCAATATCTCTGAAGATGATAGATGCTAAAATCCTCAATAAAATATTGGCAATCTGGATCCAGGAATAGATTAAAAAGATGTATTGAGTTGAAGTGGGATTTATCCCAGGGATGCAAGGATGGTACAATATTTGAAAAACAATAAACATAATACATCACATAAACAAAATGAAAGACAAAAATCACATGATCATATCAATAGATGCTGAAAAGGCATTTCATAAAGTACAACAGTCATTTATGATAAAAAGAAAACACTCAGCAAAGTGGGAATAGATGGAGCATACCTCAACATGATAAAGGCCATATATGAGAGACCTACACCCAACATCTTACTCAATGTGCAAAAACTTAAAGCTTTCCCTTTAAGATCGGGAACAAGAGTAGGGTGTCTGCTTTCACCAATTTTATTCAACATAGTATTGGAAATTCTAGCCACAGTGATCAGACAGGAAAAAGAAATAAACAATAAACAGCATTCAAATTGGAAAGGAGGAAGTAAAACTGTCATTATTTGCAGATGACATGATACTGTACAAAGAAAACCCTACAATCTCCACCAAAAAAAACTACTCAAACCAATAAATTTATTTGTCCAAATTGTGACAATAGCAGGATACAAAGTCAATATTTAGACATTGAAGGTGTTTTTGTATACCAATAATGGAACATCAGAATCAGAAACTAGGAAAAAAATCCCATTTACTATAGCAACAAGTACAATAAGTACCTAGGAATAAACTTAATCAAGGAGGTAAAAGACTTGTATTCAGGTCTCCATAACACTGAAGAAAGAAATTAAGGAAGATACAAATAAATGGAAGCATATACTGTGTTTATGGATTGGAAGAATTAATGCCATTAAAATATCCATACTACCCAAAGCAACCTATAAATTCAATGCAATCCCTATTAAAACACCAATGGAATATTTCACAAATGTAGATAAAATATTTCAAAAATATATATGGAACCAAAAATGACCCTGAATAGCCAAAGCATACTTGAGAAAGAAGAACAAAGTAGGAAGGATTACAATACCTGATATCAAACTGTACTACAAGACCACTGTAATTAAAATAATCTGGTACTAGCACAAGAACAGACACATAGATTAATGGAAGAGAATAGAGAGCCCAGAAATAAATTTACGTCTCCACGGTCAATTATTTGACAAAGGGGGCAGAAGCATAAAACGTAGTAAAAATAGCTTCTTCAATAAGTGGTATTGGGAGATCTGGACAGGTACATGCAAAGAAATGAAACTAGACCACCAATTTATACCATACACTAGAATAAAGTCAAGATGGATAAAGACTTAATAACATCATAAAAGCCCTAGAGGAAATCATAGGCAGTAAAATTTCAGATGTCCCACACAGCAATATTTTTGCTGATATATCTCCTAGGACAAGGTAGATAAAGGAAAAATAAACAAATGGGATTACATCAAATTAAAAAGCTTCTGCACAGCTAAAGGAAACATCATCAAAATGAAAAGAGATCCGACTATATAAGAAAACATTTTTGGCAATGATACCACAGATAAGGGTTTAATATCTAAATATGTAAAGAACTCATGATTCAACACCAGAAAGACAAACAATCTCAATAAAAAATAGGCAAAGCACCTGAACAGAAACTTCTCCAAGGAGGACATACAGAGGGCTTAGAGACACATGAAAGGATGTTCAGCATCACTAGCCATGAGAGATGCAAATTAAAACTACAATGAGATACCACTTCACACTGATCAGAGTGGACATCATTAACAAATCAACAAAGAGTAAGTACTGGCAAGAATGTGGTAAAAGGGGAACCATAGTACACTGTTGGTGAGAATGGAGACTGATGCAGCCACTGTGGAAAATAGTATGGAATTTCCTCAAAAAATTAAAAATGGAACTGCCTTTTGACCAAGAAAATCTACTCCTGATATTATATACTAAGATCCTGAATCACCAATTTAAAAGGACCTATGCACGCCAATGTTCATAGCAGCATTATTTACAATAGTCAAGTGCTAGGAACAACCTAAGTGCCCATCAGTAAATGAGTGGATCAAAAAACTGTAGTACATTTACACAATGGAATGCTATGCAGCAAAAGAAAAAAGGAACTCTTAACTTTTGTGACAGCATAGATGGCACTGGAGAATATTATGCTACATCGAAAAAGCCAAGTGGCAAAAAACAATACCATTTGATCTCACCTATAAGAGGAACCAAATGAACAACTTAACAAACATGCAAATTAGAACCAGAGGCATGGAAACCAGGAACAGACTGACAACTGCCAGAGGGTAGGGCCAAGGGGGACAAGGATGGAAAGAAGCAGAAGGGACTAGTGAAGGAACATGTATGAATGACCCATTAACATGACAACAGGGTGAGGACTGACTGTGCGAGTAGGGGTAGGGCTGGGCAGAGGAAAGCAAATGGGAAAAAATTGGGGCAACTATAATAGAACAATAAAATATTTACTAAAAAAAGAAATCACACAAATGTTCTATAGAGGAAACTGTATCATAATAAATAGATATCAACTTAAGTGACAATACAAATACTGTGTTCTACATTCCTTCTGCTCTTTAATCTTTACATCACAATTGCTTTATCGTGCCTTAAATTAAAACAAATAGAAAAATAAGCATTCTCCTGTATTTAGGTAATACGTTCTTATTATCATTATCCAAGAATGACCTTAAGAGATCATTAGTCCTGCTGCCTATACACAAGGAACAAGAGATAAAATATTAGCTGCAATAACATAAAATCAAATAAGGAATCATTATTTTTGGCATAAATTCATCACTTTTTATGTCAGAAACTTTAAACTAGAAGCTTACAGGTGAACTCTGGCCTTTAACCTTAATTGTTTGACCAATTAATGTTTTATTTTTTATAAACTGAAGTAATTTTAAACATTAAAAATGGGAAATTTCAAAGAAAAATCCAGATTTTCAGATTCTCTCAAAAATTAAAAAACTTGACAGTACCAGGATTCCACTATTCAATAGTAGCAATTCATAGGAGTTGAGTAGTTGTCACTTCAGGCAGATTATACCCTCTTTAGGCACAGCACAGTCTCTTCAGGGTGGGCTGGTAAACCAGAGATCCAGGAAGAATTGATGCTGTAGTTGAAGTCCAAAGACTATCTGCTGGAAGAACTTCTTCTAGCTAGGATGAGGTAGGTTTTTTGTTCTATTCAGACCTTTTGTTCTATTGATTGGATAAGGCCTACCCACATTAGGGGGAGCAATCTGCTTTATTCAAAGTCCATAGATTGAAATTATAATCTCAACAAAAAACAGCTTTATAAAAAAAATCCACAATGATGTCTGAACACATGTCTGGGCACCATCGCTCAGCCAAATTGACACATAAAATTAACCATCACATTACATAACGCTTCAAAAGAGATTTTCCTAAAATCTCTAAAAGAGGTAGCACCTGGTCTAATTGTGCCCCATACCTCTCACAAAATGGCCCCAGGTCTGCCACTAGCAGCAGTCAGCCTTGGTTCACAGCTTGGCCTTACCAAGGCACCACCCCATCTAACACAAGTAACAACCATCTTCAGATTGCTTTGTAGCTCATGCCCAGGCAGCACACAGGCAGCAGCTGACCTTAGCCTGCACCTCCCAGGAGGTCTCAGAGCCATAACAATCAGTAGACAGCTTCAGATCATGTAAAGTACCAGCATCCAACCACCTCCACAAGCAACACACTCAAGGGGCAAACTCAGAGGTCATCAGAGCCCCACTGAAGTAAGTCCCTCTCAGTAGAGTGGGCTCCTGCACAGCTGATCCTCCATGGCTATCAGAAGTCAGTGGTTGATGGTCACAGCCAGTCACTACAGATGATTGGCCTGAAGGTACATACCTCCCATTGAAATACCAACAGCAATCAAGGCTCAACTATACCAGGAAGGTGTTTATAGCCCACAAAAGGCCATACCTAGAGTGCTTAGTTTGGGTGATTGGGGAGACTGTGTCACCAGACCCTATAGAATACCTACTACATAAGACCATTCTACCAAGCTTCTAGGACATAGCAGATCTATCTAATACATAGAAACAAACACAGTGTGGCTGCCAAAATGAGGAGAAAAAGAAACATATCCCAAATTAAAGAACAGAAAAAAACTCCAAGAAAAGAACTAAACAAGATGAAGATAAGCAATATACTAGATGCCTAGTTAGAAACACTGGTTATAAGGATGTTCAATGAACTTAGGGGAAGAGTAGATGAACTTAGTGAGAATTTCAACATAGACAGGAAACATAAAAGCATAAGTAGAAAACATAAAAATAACCAGTCAGAAATAAAGAATAAATTAACTGAGATAAAAACACATTATAGGGAATTGACAGTGAAGTAGATGAAGCAGAGAATCAAATCAGAGGTTGGTAAGATAAGGAGGCAGAACACCCAATCAGAACAGCAAAAAGAAAACAGAATCCAAAAACATGCGGATAGTCTAAGTAGCTCTGGGACAACTTCAAGAATATTAACATTCATACATGAAGGTGCTGCATGGAGAAGAGAGAGCACAAGAAATTGGGAAAAAAGAAAATATATTTAAAAAATGACAGAAAACTTCCCTAACTTGGTGAAGGAAATAGACAAGTCTAAGGAAGTACAGAAAGTCCCAAATAACCTGAATCCAAAAAGGTCCACACCAAGACACATCATAATTAAAATGTCAAAAGTTAAAGACGAAGAATCTTAAACACAGCAAGAGAAAAGCAGTTACTTACCTACAAGGGAGCTCCCATAAGATTGTCAGCTAATTTCTCAACAAAAACTTTGCAGGCCAGAAGGGAGTAGCAAGAAATACTCAAGGTGATGAAAAACAAGGGCCTATAATGAAGATTACTCTACCAAGCAAAGCTATCATTTAGAATCAGAGGACAGATAAAGAACTTCCCAAACAAAAGCTAAAGGAGTTCATCACCAAGCCAGTATTATATGAAATGTTAAAGGGAAGAAGAAAAATAATAAAAAATATAAATAAGAAAATGGCAATAAATACAAATCTATCAACAATTGAATCTAAAACAAAACAAACAAGCAGAACAGACATAAACTCATAGATACAGAGAATGTTTTGACAGCTGCTATGGGGAGGGAGTTTGAAGGGATGACTGGTGAAAAAGGTGAAGGGATTAAGAAGTACAAATTGGTTGTTACAGAACAGTCATGGGGATGTGTAGTACAACATAGGGAATATAATCAATAATATTATAATAACTATGTATGGTGTCAGATGAGTGTGAGGTTCACTGGGATGATCACTTAGTAAGTTATGTAGTGTCTAATCACTGGAGTGTACATCTGAAACTAATATAATAATTTATGTCCACCTTAATGGAAAAATAAAAAAATATTAAAAAACTTCAACAATTAAGGAAGTAAAAGTAGGGATGGAGGAATGGCATGAGAAAGACATAGGTTAATTATTCTGAAAAACATCAGTTGGTCATGTTGCTTGAACTCAAAGGTTCAAGAAGAATAATCACATTGAAAAAATGCTGCCTTCTTAAATAAATTTGAGATTTAAAAACTGGCACTGAAATGAATCTCCTGATGTGGAGGTAATTTGGGTCATGTGCCCAATTAGGAAGCCAAAGGTGACTTCAGAATAACTCTTTGAATCTCCTTTTATTCACTGAGACTGATTCATTGCCCATTTCATAAATGTATTCTTACCCAATGAAAATTAATGACTTAACACATTTTGACTTCTACAAAAATCACCAAGAAACTTAGACTCAGCTTTACACCCAATCATACTCACTCTAGCTGTCTTCTCCTATTAATAGCTTTTAAGAGACAGAATGACATAGTAGTTAAAAGTACAGATTCTGAAACCAAATTGCTTATAATCAGATTACAGTTAGCACTTCATAAATGTGTGAACTTAGAAAAGTTATTTAACCTCTCTGTTTCAATTTTTCATGAAAACAAAAGGTTTCTATTAATGAAATATGAGATAACATGTATGTACTTAAAACAGAGCCTGACACATAATAAATATGTATGTTTTTGTTTTATTATCTCCCTTATAAAATTCTTTGTAGCATTTTACTGAGTAAATTGTGCTATGCTATTTTTTTAAAGTGGCATCAAAATATTTTTAGAAAACAATAGTGTCTCCAGAGATTAGATATTTTTTTTGATGTAGACAGAAGAGGATTGTCTCAAGACAGAAAAGGAAGAAGACATAGGGAAGTGAAGAAATTGTCCTTAGACAGTTTGTAGAGGGAGAAAGTTTGTAAGAAGAGAAGAGATGCAGGTGATGTGATGTGAGAGAAGAGAAACTAAAGATTTCACCTTATATTTATGCATGTTATCCACTGCCACACAACAATATTACCACAAACTTAGTGCCTTCAACAAGACACACTCTCTCTCTTTGGCCACCAGGGTGCCTAAAGACTAAATTTTTACTGAATTGTAGAAATTATATAAAGCCAAATAGTCTGTGTATCTGCAGTGTAAACACTCCCCTCAGACTGGCCTTCTTTATGAAAAGATGTTAGTATTGCCATTAATTTACATATCTTTATCCATTTACTTTTTAATATGTTCCTATATTTCCTGCAAATCCTCTGTAAAACGAGACATGGAATCAATAATTATACCATAAGGACATTGTTAAAAAGAGTATCTCAGCTCTGAAAAGTTGAGAAGTCGCAATGCTACATCAGCTTTTCTAGTTTTTCCATTAGTACTGCAGTTGTCCCATAGGTGAAAACACGTTCCACCCCTCACCTCAATGCCATTACCGATCTCCCTAATTATAGCATAAGTCATGCAATTCAGTTACTATACTTAGTACAACTTTCACTTAATCAACAGAAATGTCCTTTCCCTTTGACTCGTACAAGGTCTCTTTAGAACCTATGCTAAGAAAAACAACGCAAGGAATATGATCACATTGTGGATTAGAACTCATAGGAACAGTGTTTCAGCTCATAATGTGCCTTCTATAAATATGCACATGATTCAAAGCAGTGGAGAAAATGACACTGTTTTAGAAATGCATTACTTAGAACCAACTTTCATATTATAGGAAACATTTTAGAAAACTATTCCTTAAGTTTGGTCAATATTAGTACACAATTTTTAAAAGCATTTTGTGTTAACATTATCAAGTACATTTTATCTCATGTTTTTCATGTATTTTACTCAAGTCATAGGACTAAAACACCATAAGAACAATTAACATCTTTGAAGTCACTTATAACTTTTATGTCAGCTCCTTTTAGCATTTTTTGTTTCCCAGTGAATTAATAATTTTATACCATGAGAAAATGAGAAAACAATAAAGTAGGCTTTCATCCTATATTTTTGTAACCTAAAGAAAGCCAATAAGCACACTAATTTTTTTTTCTGGTGGTAACTTTGCTCACTCACTGAATAAAATGAGTTTCTTTGACGTTCCATGCTAGTAGTAGCTGTGTTTTATAATGGTGATTGCTAGCTTCTCTGAGATTATTCAGATGTATGCGTTGTTCAACTCAGTCTACACAGAGGCAGATTAAAGATGATTTCAATTCTCTCTTTCTTGGTAAACTACAATTTCTTACTAGTCAGTCAACAGCTCAGTCCCTATCACCATATCTCCAGTGTGACACAGCACCTTGACTTATAACAGGGTAAGGCTGGTCCAACACTCAGCAATTTGTACAGAATGTTGAGTGTCCCTGTGACTTTAAGAGGCAAAATTTATGTGCATGCTAAATCAAAGTGTCTCTTGAAAAGGAAAACACCAAAAAAAAAAATACGTAACACCACAAAGCTACCTCAGAGGGTCAATGTGGTGTGGAGGTAATGGGGGCGTCCACCATAAACCCAGACATACCTGCTTCAGAAAGTTAATCTCACTGCCTGCACTTCACATGGGACTATTTGTCAGCAGATTGCTTTCTGTTCATTATAACTCTCACATTCAGGAAGGAGAATTGGCCAAACCGGTAATATAAATGCATTGTATGCTCTCCCCTCCCTCTTTATGATTAATTCCACCAGTGGTACAAATTTGCATGAATGAATGTCAGTGTGTTTTCTGCCCTGAACATTTCCTGCTGGCTTCAGTTCAGCCCTGCTGACATTTATTACAAATAATAGCTAAATATTCCTGATTTAGTAGCTGCAGTGGCCCCACATCTGAAGGTGATGTCTGTAATAAAAGCAGACAAGACGAGCTTATAACAAATACTAATCAGATTGTGTTTGCACACATAATGGATAAGCTTCACAGATACACCCACAAAATGCAATGGTTGTTTTTAAATGCAGCTGCTAGAAGTCACAGTTCAAGAACATATTGGTTGCTTTATTTCTTTTTCATTTCCCTTCTTCCTCTATCTCCTTAAAGTACCAAAGGTCCCTGAACACAATCAAGATTGAATATTATCCCCCTTTTTATCTGGAAAAATGGGACACTAAACACAGAAGACTGGCTGTGTCCTTTTATTCATCTTTTGTTGCTCCTTCTAAACAAAGGGCATTGTCCCCTGATAAATTCCATTTTCTCCCTCTTATTCAAAGACAGTTTACACACTAGCCACGGTGATTCTCACACAATGCAGGGACTGGCAAAGATACAAAATAACTTTCAAAGTTCTTTCAACCTGTTGACCCAGGTGTCCCTTCTGAAAGATATAAACTAGCTTTCCACACCTCTCACAATTGATAAAGGAGACTATAAAACCTGAGATTACAAAAAGAAGGCATGCAGTGCCTACTAAAGGCAGGTTTTAAAAGCCTTTGGAGATAAAAGGTGCTTTCCCTTTATCCGCCCCAAACTTGAACAAGCCTCCGTATGAAAATTGAGGGAAGTCAAGTTAGCATTGTCTTTCCCTTGATATTTAAACACTTGGGAACTTTACTCACTTGGCATTAATTGTTAAGAATTTTCTGAAAATAGACCTTTTTTTTTATTTTTGCAGTTTTCTTTCCAGAGTACAACTGTGCAGAATATTGTAATGTGATGTGATTACAACCATCAAATTTTTTTAAATGTTTCACTGAGATATATTACTTGATTGGCAGACAGTCCATGCAGTGAGTACATTGACTGTGAAGCACTAGGGAGCAAAAGTTATAATCACAAATTGTTGTCAGATCTTCCTCAGTGATAAACCCCAAAAATACGTGACTTGAAGTTTAAGCGTCAGGGACTGAGGCATAAGATAAGGGTTGAATATTTTTGTTGAACCCCAACATCATGTCCTATTCTACAAAACCACCTTGGGGTGTCCCCAGTTCTAGTTTCTCACTCCAGCCCTGCTCTGATCCCCCCAGCAGTCCAGGGGTTAACAAGGTGAGAACAGGAGTGTCGGGCCCACAGGAGCTTCTTCTCAAACTGCACTGCCAGCACTACTACCTGAGCATCCAACAATGGTTCCATGTAAGTAAAGATCTGGAAAGAAGATTCAACAAAATTTTTATAATTTTAAAATTTGATATTCAGAAAAATATTTAAATTGCTCACTTCATCCCATTAGATTAACACAGTTTCCTACTTGAAATTTGCTTGTTGATTGTGAGTTTCAAAAGAACTAGAGAATAAGGCATATTGTGCTCACATTGGCCAAGAATAGAGAGTATCCTCATTTTACAGATGAAAACACTGAAGCCGTGGTAGCTGACATAACTTACCAAAAGTCACACAGTGATTTAGGACAGAAATTGTATTATGGTCCCTGTCTTAAGTGCTGGGTCAGTGTTTGTGCCACTAAACTATTCTCCATTCACCCCTGTCTCATCTGTTCACTTCTTGTTCATGACACCCAAACACTTTGATTCATCTGTCCTGAACTGCAAAGTTTAGTCAATGGATTCACTGGATTCTCAGTCTATGAGATCCATGTATCATCTTTTCTATGTGCTATGTGGCTGCCTATCACTTAAGGGTGTCACTCATTTCTGTGTCCTTTGTCTCTCTGGATAAGAAATCTTGCTTAGACAAACAATTCATATACACTCCTTCATTGCTAAGTATAATCTTTTTGTGGCCAGCCTTTAGTAGCTGGGCATTCAAGCACAAAGTTTTCTATTTTTCTCCCATTTTTGTCACTAACAATATGCTCCTTCCAGAGATCCACTTCATTTGCTTAGTACATTGTGTTCAGATTTCTTTGTCTCCCACCATTTGCCTTGACAAATATTCAACTTCACCTAAATATCCATTATAGTTTTGGGTACATCTTATATCAATCTGTTTTAGTAACTGTGCCCTTGCTACGCTCTGGGCTGGGATACCTTTCCCCTATCCCATTTCAGTTCTATTCAGATGCTGCTGCTTCTTTGAGCCTTTTCCTGACTATCAGCCAGAAGATTTCTTTCTGCTCTGAGCACCTGCTGCCCTTCTTGTCACTTCTGCTTTCAGAGCACTTATATACCGGCCTACCTGTATTAAGTTATATACACTAGGTGCCCTAGACCATGTCTTTTATAATCTATCCTTATGCTACACAGCACACAACACAGGGCCTTACTCTTCATTGAAAAAAAAAACCACTATGTGTGTATGTATGTATATATGAATGTATGTGTGTGTTTGTGTGCATATATATTTCAAGGATATATATAAAATATATATGTATATATATAAGATAGATAGATATATATGTATATGTATATCCTTACCAAATTAAGTTATTTTAATCATAAAAACAATACACCTTTACAACTCTATGTCAAAACTGAAATTAAACATATACTATTTCAATGTTCTAAGAGCTATATGAAAACTGAATAAAAAACAACATAAATTTTATATTCTAGCATATTGTATCTAATAGAATCCATGTGCCTGATACCAAAAGGTTAAATGAGGGAAGCAGGAATCATAAGCAGACAATTAACCAAAGGACTGACCCTCTTGGAGGAAAGGGGGGTGCCTGGAGGAGGGAGCTGATGGTGTAAGTCCCAATCTGAGCCCCGAAGCCCTAAACCAGGAGCTCATGTCCAGTGTCCAAGGATGGGAGAAGATGGATATCTCAGCATAACTAGAGAAAGCAAATTCATTCTTTGCCTTTTTGTTCTATTTGGGTCTTCAGTGGATTGGATGATGCCCACCCACACTAGGAAGAGCCATATATGCTTTCAGTGAAGTGATTCAAATACTACTAATCTCTTTCAAAAATACCCTTACAGACACATTCAGAAATAACATTATACCACTTATCTGGGAAATCCTTAGCCCTGTCAGGTGGATACATAAACTTAACCATCAAAGGAGGACATGTATTCAGATATTTCAAATTCTAAATTTCCAAGTTCTGAATTCTAGTTACTGTCCTCATATTTACCCAAGAAAACACTACCGATTTGAGTCTAAAAAAATGAATGATTTTTTTTTCAGAGTCAACCCACCTTACTATGGGATAATCATCCAAGCTTTAAATATTCTCAAACTTTAAATCACCTGGGTAATCTCATTAAATTGCAGATTATCACTCAGTAAGCCAGGAGGGACCTGAACTTCTTTCTTTCTAACCAAGCACCCATAATGCATAATGCAAACTGTTACTGAGAATTCCCAGGTCAAACTCTGAGTAAGGAAGCCCCCTGTAATTACTAAACTGGAGCTCAACATACAGGATAGTCATATTTTAAAATCTCAATGGAATGCTTAAATTAAGTAATGTACACACATACTTATATACAGATTTTATAATTTGTTATGCTATCTGGAATAACATTATTTCAGACCTCAGAATATATGTTGTTACATTCCCTTGCCAACAAATAACAAACACTTTGAAGCACTTGTTTTCCATATTTATCTCTTGCTTCTGTCTGCTTACATTCTTTTTAATAGTTCCCAAATGAGAAATGTTCACTTCACAGATTTTAATTACCTGAAATCCTTTTTTCCTTATTGATTACCAAGAGCAAAGTAGCTTTTTGCATTAGCCTTTCAAAATGTCTAATTTAATTTATGAATACAAAATTTTTCAGCTCAGTGTGTATAGATGACGCATACTGTTTCATACTGCCATTATAAAAGGACCATTTTAATTACCCCACAGAAATGTGCCTGGAAATGGAAAATTGCGAGAGTTCATGAGAATTGCCCAACAATTTATTGGAAGAGCATCCACAAAGCAATTGTATCTGTGGTAGATAAACATTCTCTCAACTGCTGGGGAAATTTGTTTTGACATCACATTAGGATTAAATCAGTTATGTGATATTCCATAATGGCTGCCTTTATTTCGTATTTTTGAAAACAAAAGCCTGATTTTCTGGATTCTTGCTAACGGACTAAACATTGGCATAAAGCCTGGAAACATGTCAGGAGGAGGAAGGAGGCTGCTCATGATGAGGTCATCCTGAGGCATTTGAATCCAGGGCTTCCATTATTCCAAATGCAGCAGCTATTCTGAGAAGCTTCAAGGTCACAAAACCAACACGCTGCTTGATTGCAGTCACTTCTCTGATGCCTTCAGCAAGTGTTTGCTTCTTTTTACGTTTTCTGGGCTTTGAAATTCACAGAGCAACTTTCTCCCCACCTCCCCCCCCAATCAGAAGGCTTTCATGAAAGCCATTCTGCAAAACACAAAATCAGGGGGAAAGGAAGCTAAATCAAACTCAAATAAAAAAACAGTGATAGAAGCCTTCAACAAAGTCCACACAGGGAATCAAACCTGCTTTTAAACAAAAATATTGACATAGCAATTTAAAATAAATACCAGCTTCATATGCGGAACATTTTATTATTGGCTCCCAGGACTGCAAATGTAAGGAACACATTCTTCTCTGAAACACTGCCAAAGGCAAACCTCTTAAAAACCAAACATTGTGACATGTTCTTAAGTAGCTTGCCATCATGTCGATTGTTGCATTTGGTATAACAATGCCTGCACGTTCATTAAGCCTACATTTTGCTATTAAGGTACATATGTTTTGCTTCTCCAAATGTCTGAGAGCAGGTGGAACTAGTCAATCGCTCTGGTGACATTGAACATTTCTACAACAATGCTGAATTCTAGCTCAGTATTTTGCATAGTCTGCCTATTACATAGAAAATGGAATTGCCAATATGTCCTTTTGTGTAAAGCTGTGAGAGCTTGGAAGATCTTAGCAAATGCTGGCTATGTTGTTGCTAAGGTACATGAAGCAGATGCCTACAAATACCCTGTTAAAAAGTTTCATTGTAAAAGACCCTTCAAACAAAGCACTGATGCCGGTAATTGCACATTAATTGGCTTCATTTCTCTCTGAAAGTCTAGCAGAGCAAGGCCCTGTGATTTGCTGCCTCCCAAAGCATACTCTACGCTGAAAATATTGAGGGGGTTCTTATTCTTCCATTGTCTTTTAAACTTTAACTAATGTGTCTATAGAAAGAATGCCAGTGATTGTGTCCTGACATGCAATATTTGTTCACATTTTTAAAAATCAAAATAAAAATGAATTTTATTATGACTTGGGACTGGTAATACCTAAGGATAGGAGGCAGAAGGAGAGTCTGACCTAAAGTTAAAATGGTTAAGTTTCAGTTCACTGCAACCTTGAAATTGTGAGCATTTGGGCAACTAAAATGTTAGGTGTCAAGTAGCTAAACAAAATATGGATGTCACAAATAAATGCCAGCAATGCCAGAGTTATGTGACCTGCCCTGATTCACCTCTATAAGGTAGAGCACCTTAGAACTCCCATTGTGATGTCAGGAAGAGCTAATTAGCTGAAAGCTACATTTGGGCTGAAAGGACAATGGGAAGGCAAAACAAGGATTGCTTCAAAATTGCTCTCGCTATGTGTCCACTGGAGAGGGGTTTGGGAAGATTGCTTAAAGTGCAAAGCTCTTTCTGATATTTCTGACAGCTTAAGTACCTTAAATTGGAAAGCACTCCTGTGTAACAGAATAAGGAAGCAAACAATTGCTGGGGAGTGTTGATGATTACGGGATGGTTAGTCTTTGCTCTAAAAGCCCATGTAACTTGAAGGGTTTTTTAACTTTGAAAATATTAAACATAGTATAAGAAATCTTCCACATTTAAGCACTCACTATTCACCCATACCCAGTCTCCACCACATTAACCACCTGAGCTCAGCGGCATCTTTCACTGTTTCCCTTTTAATTGTTTCATGAACATAAGGCAGGGCTGTCAAACTTGTTTTCACTGGGGGCCATCCACAGGAACCCAGTGGTTGCCTTCAAAGGGCCAAATGTAATTTTAGGACTCTGTAAATGTAACTACTCCTTAACTAGGGGCAAGGAGCTCCGCACTGTCGCCAGGTAGAAATGAGGTGGAGGGTCAGATTCAGCCTATGGCCTTGTGTTTTTGCCACCTGTGATGTAAGGTTTAGCAGGATCTGTTCATTGACAATCTACTCCAGATGGAAGAAAGACCAGGAATAGAGATGGAAAGGTGTGACTACCTGAGGAACTTAGTATTCACCTCTCAGAACAGTGAAGTCAATAAGAAATAGAGGCAGGGGATGCTTTAGTCACTAATGAGTGTACATCTTTGACAACTTACTGGATCTTTCTTTGATTTCATTTCCTCATGTGTAAAATACTTGCCTATATTCAGTTTTTAATTCCCAATGGGGACTACAAGATTCGAACTTGGTATTCTTAAACACCAGCATTCTCTTCTTTCCTCTGTAATGGTTCATTGTTGACAAAAGGAGATTTGGGGTTGTGTTATGTATATCTTCCTAAAGTATGCTTTATTCAGAAATTTTTATCTGTAAGCGTATGAGTAATACTCAATGAAAAATAATTTTGGAGATTTAATAATTCTGAAAAATGAAAAAAAATGGAGTACTTGCAACTACTGAATGCATCTCAGGTACCAGATGCGGCCCCTATAACATGAACCTAATCAATAAAACAAGCAAGCAAAATATAACCAGAGACACTGAAGTTAAGAACAAACTAACAGTGACCAGAGGGGAGGGAGGAAGGGGATAACGAAGGAAAGAAGGGAAAGGGTCATCAAGGAACATGTACAAAGGACCCATACACAAAGCCAAAGGGGATAAGATTGAGGGAGGGAGGTGAGGGTAAGTAGGTCAGGGAAAAATCATGGCAAGAAAATGGAGACAACTGTAGTTGAACAACAATAAAGTTAATTAATTAATTAATTAATTAGAAGACAAAGAAATCTTGAAAGCTGGTGGAAATTTGGGAAGACTTTAGAAGCTCTGAGAAGAACATCCAAAGTGATTTAACTAAGACACCAAAGGAATTTATATGAGAACCACAGGCCTTAATTTATGGTAAAATGTCTCACCTCTATCTCAAGTAAACAGAATAAAAGAATACGGAGAGATTGAAAAACCAAATACTGAGAGCCTACTGGGAAGAAATACTGTCCAAGATGCTGGAAGATGAACATAATGTGGACCCAGCCAGCAGGAAATGCCTGTTTTGTTAAAAGCAAAACAAAATAAAAAAAAACCTTGGGCCCTGAGCCGCTTGCACACCACAGATACCTTGGGGCAATTAGAGATTATAGTGATGTGGGGAATATGAACCCAGTTAATCAAATCAGTTTACTAAAAGGACTAAATTGGACAGTCTAAGTGGTAAACCATCAGTCCAGTCTGGCAAAAATCAGACAATTTGATCAGGGTGTGAAAGCAAGGCACAGTTGGGTTAATTTAACAGACATTCCACTTTGAACCAGATGTTTGGCTGACACTAAGCGTTATCTAAAAAAAGGGATCTGGCTTGTTTCATTGTATTTCTTCAAAAAAATAATAAAATAGAGGGGACTTGGGATAGGATAGTGGGGGGAAAGGGGGAAGGGTTTTCAGGAAAATGTATAAAAGACCCATGGACAAAATCAAAGAGGGGTAGGATCAAGGGTGGGGAGTGGGAATGGCTGTGGTTGGGGGGAGTGGTGGAGGGAAATGGAGAAAACTGTACTTGAACAACAATAAAAAATATTTTAAAAAATAATAACATAGATAGGAAAGCCAAAAAATGACCAAGATGAATATAGAAATTATCAACTCTAAAGTAAAAGAAAGGAGAGGAAAGGAAAATGAAAAATTTGAACTAGATGATTTCTAAATGTCATTTTTCAGTAATTAGAAAAATATCTTTGATTATATATCAAAGATCAGAAATTAGAGAAAATGTGTTCAGATCATTCAAATACCACACATAACTCTAAGCTAATTACACATGAAATAATGTATTTCAAAGTACATTTATCTAAAGACCTATTTAAATTATTTCTATTCAAAAACTGTAAGAACTTAACTTGGCAAATTCAGTGTGAAGTTTGAGGATGAGTAAGACACATTTAGTAGTTACATGAAGAACATTACACACTTACTTCCACAGACTATTTCCTTCCTGTGATCACTTAGGTTAGTAAATGGCAATAAAATATGCAAAATATAACATTTTTCAGCTGGTTATGTAATTGTATTGTATTTTGGTGCTTTCTTTGAAAATAGATTAAACTATATCAGATCCATATTCTTGACCCCAAATTTCCAATTTCTTCCATGTGGCATGTTGGGGGTGGGTCCAGGGAAAAATTGCTCTAAAAATACAAATTGAAGAAGACCACAGTTCTTTGTAATTAAGTTTTCATGTTTAAAGTGTAATTAACTCTAAATATTTATAGATATTCTTCCTCATGTCTCACCCTTATGTTTCTTTTAACTGAAACAGCATGACTTAATTCTAGAAATTCCTATAACAATTCAGAAAGGTTGCAGTTAAAAAGCTTCATTTCCTGGGTGTTAAAATAGTATTTCCTATGGGCTTATTATGAGGCAGAGCCAGTGGGTAAAAATGCAAGATTATTATAAATTAAACTGAAATCTAATTTAAGTGAATTATATTCATTGATGCTAACTTGACTTTTCATGCAAAATACCAGTACTATTTCCATATGTTGCTTACATACACATATTATGTTGCACTAAGTACACAATGTAAAACTATTATGAGTAATATATAAATCATAGTACCTTTAGAATAAATGGTTATGAAACATATTCAGATTGTCCAAAAACATACACTGAATTAATGTTTTAATATCTTACACATCAAATTTTGTAAGTACCTTTATTGCAAAGACTAAACATAACCTACTATTCCTAAGGATAGAATTTTAGAACTGAAAACTACCTTACAGCCTGCATAGTCCAGGATAATAAAGACACAGTCACACATGCTGCCATTCTTGTCTCCTAAATCTAAGGCAGACAGCACAAATCAATTCAGCTTTTGGTTCTGGTGAGCCCAGGTGTAGTCTCCAATGCTTATCTGCATAGCACTTCAGAATGTCCTCACCAACTGATCGCAGCTGGCACAAAAGATGATATATATTTGCTAACTCTACTTCAGTCCAGTATCCTCAATATTCAAATAAAGAATGTAAAGTAGCCCTGGCTGGCGTAGCTCAGTGGATTGAGCGCGGGCTGCGAACCAAAGTGTTGCAGGTTTGATTCCCAGTCAGGGTACATGCCTGGGTTGCAGGCCATGACCCCAGCAACTGCACATTGATGTTTCTCTCTCTCTCTATCTCCCTCCCTTCCCTCTCTAAAAATAAATAAATAAAATCTTTTTTAAAAAAAGAATGTAAAGTAATGAAAACATAAGTAATTTCCCATTTTGCTATTTCATTACTTTTGTGGTAGAGCTAAGATTAAAAAAGATTTTGAGCTTTTATAGCTATTCCTTGTTGCCTTAGAGAACTTTTTTTCTTAATACAAGAGACAGGAGGTTTGAAATTAAGATATTTTAATTTTAAAATCTCATTGCCTTATTTTCCTCACATTGCAGCTGCTGATTTTCATATACATAATGTTATTCTTTCTCTTGCTTCTCTTTGTAAGCTAAAGACACTTCTTAAGAAAAGAACATTAGTCTTTACCTTAAAAAAACATATTATTAAAGAAATTACAGTTTGTGACAAATTGACTTCAAGAACTGATAGGGCCAGTCAGTCCTGAAAATAATGTCTCCTACCTAGTACACTCAAGTTTGTTTTTCTACTGACCAAACAATTCTGGGGCTGGCCACCACCACATGAAGATACCTTAAATGGTCACTCTGATGCCTAATAATACCCATCACCCATCTCCATGCTGTGTAAATCAACTTCATCATCGCTCAAACAGAACTAAAATTCCCTTCCAAGGCCTTTGGTGCCAACCAGCTGACACCAGAGCTCTGGTCCCACTCTTTTCCCATATCCATTTCCTTCTCCATCTTTCAACTCCACCACCCAAGCACCATAGAACTCCAGCCCTTACAACTTTTGAGCAAAATAAGAAGCTGCTCATTCCTTTTACCATGCAGTCATCCATTCATTCAATAAATAGTTACTCAGTGCTTATTATATGATAGGTGGTATTCTATCTGACATGACTGAACAGAGGAAAAACCCAGATTCAGTCAGTTTACATTGTCATTTAAATTTTAGCAAGTAAATATACCACATGCCAGATGTTGTTTAGGGCTGAAGAAAAAAATAAAGGAATACCAGGCAATGAGGAGTGATGGGGGCTCACACTTTCATAGGCTGGTGGGATGACCCGATTGGAAACCCAATATTTGATCAAGAACCTCAAGAAAGTAAAACAAACAAGAAAAGCAAGCTATCTATATATGGATAAAGAAGGCCTTGGCATAGACATACTATTCACAACCACAAGAATGAAAAGAACAGGGAACTGTACTCCAAACTTAAACATTAGGGCAGTGAGGAAAGGCTAAGGAGGAATCTCTTAGCAATATAGGAGACCAAAATAAAGTGGAATCCTAGAAATCAGTTAAAGAAAGCGTTTCAGGAGACGAGGAAGTGTTGAACTGTGTAAAATGACACTGAGAGGTTAAGTAAGACAAGGTCTGAGAATTGACCATTCTATGTAGCCACATAACGGTCAGGTACAACTTATGGGAGCCATTTCAAGGTCATGAAGTGGGCTCTGAGATAAGAGGGCCCTGGGGGATACAGTATTACAGAACAGCCCTTTCCAGGAGTTTTGCTCTAAACAAAAACAAATAAATTGAATAAAGGAAACTTTAGGGGTCTTGTTATTATGTTTTAAGATAGGAAGAAGCTTATATGTTTATTCATTAAAATGATCTGGTAAAAAGCAAGAAATGGTAAAGCAAGACAGAAAAGAATTCTAGAGCAATGCCTTTGATTAACCAGAAGGAAGAGAGTCTTAAAAGCAAATGCTAGGGGTAGGAGGGAGATGGAGAGTGTTGCCATAACCAGACAGATACATTTTATCCTAGTGAAGGGTAGAGGGTGAATTTATGAGCTTAGGTTAAAGGGTTTGAATAATGTGATGGTAGGAAGATAGAGAAATGCTCTTCTGGTTACTTCTGTAAAATAATACTTCTGTGAAATGAGAAAAAGTTACAGCTTAAAATGAGGAGAAGGACGGAATATTGAAAGTTAGAGGAGAAAAGGACTGTCTCCTCTGTCTATTAAACAATCTGAACCAACCACCCCCTTACCCACATTAATAGAAAAATATAGGGAACTATCCACTCTTTGCTTAATTATCCACGCCACCGCTTCCTTACATAATGAAGTTGACTGTAAGTTCCAGAAAGACTGGCAAGGGGTGAGCTTATTACTTTCACCTTGAAGATAGTTTTCGAAAATCACTCAGCTCACAAACATGCTATACACTCTCTCTCCACCCTCCATCTCCAACCATGTCCTAATTGTAACTACATCATTTTAAGGCTTTCTCTGACTTCCCTCAGGACATAAGCATCTTTCTAAAACAAATGAAAAGTTCCTTACAAGTACATTCACTGGGAAATCAAGAGAAGAGGAAAACTGCTCACTGTCCTTTAGTCCTTCCCACTCACTTTCTTTAAACCTCTTCATTATCTCTTTAGTTCCTTAATCCTCTTTTATTGTAAATTGTGGTCTGATAATTATGCCATAGAATTTTAAAGCCCGGAAATATACTAGAAAGTGTAAATGCTAGAATAACACAAAATCTGCAGTAGTGAAATGAGTAAGTGTTCTTTTTTTAAATTTAGTATCATGCTTTTTTATTTAATATAAACACTTCTCCAATATCATTAAGAACTTTTTTTTATTTATTGTTGTTCAGTTAGTTTTCCCATTGCTCTCCCCCATCCCATCCCCCCACTCCCAGGGTCAATCACCCCCCATTGTCCATGCCTATGAGTCCTCTATTCATGTTCCTTTGCTTGCCCCTTCCCGTTCTTTTCCCGTTATCCCTCTCCCCTCTGGTCACTCAGTTTGTTCTTTGTTTCCAAGTCTCTGGTTCTATTTTGCTCATTTGTTTTGCTGATTAGGTTCCACTTATAGGTGAGATCATATGGTATTTGTCTTTCGTGGCTTGGCTTATTTCACTTAGTTTAATGCTCTCCAGTTCCATCCATGCTATTGCAAAAAGTAGGAGTTCCTTCTTTCTTTCTGTTGTGTAGTATTCCATTGTGTAAATGTACCATAGTTTTTTTTATCCACTCATTTATTGACAGGCACTTAGGCTGTTTCCAGAACTTGGCTATTGTAAATAATGCTGCTGTGAACATTGGGGTGCATAGGTTATTGTGAACTGGTGATTCAGGATCCTTAGGGTATAGTCCCAGTAGTGGGATCACTAGCTCAAAAGACAGTTCCATTTTCACTTTTCTGAGGAAATTCCATACTGTTCCATACCATTCACAGTGCCTGCACCAGTCTGCATTCCCACCAATAGTGTAAAAGGGTTCCCTTTTCTCCACAACCTCACCAGCCCTTGTTGTTTGTTGAGCAATTGTTCTTTTCATGGAATCATATTGAGATGTAAACGTGCAGCAGTTCACATCTGTGGTTATTTCAATGTTCCACTTACCTGGGAAAGAGGAGTGAAAGAACAAGGAAGATTGAAAGAGCTAACCTGGGATGTTTCTGGAACCTCTAACTGAACCTTCTGCAACAGGTAAAATATTTGACCTAGATACTGTGAAAAATCTTTTCTGAACAGTGTGCCCAAGAGTAGATCTATTAGAGTAGCGAGTCACACATTGCCTAAGGTAAGATAGTCAATGCATAGGAAAACAAAAATTAATATTGCCGACTTCAGATGCAGATCGAAAACTAGAGCTGAAAGATCTTAGAGAATTAGAGGGCTCCCTTTTCCTTAAACTTTGTTAGGAGGAGCCTTACAAATCTGCTGTTCATTTGGCATTCACTACTGAGAATGACGTAGCCTGGTTGCCTAGCTGCCAAATTACTCAGGTGGTAGGAGAGAGCATTCAGAGGATGGTGGGAGGGAAAGCAAAGGACATTCATTGTAGAGCAGAGTTGGCATGTTTGATCTTCGGTGGCAGGATTTGAGGGAGTATAGAAACAGAGAGAGGTGCAAAGAGGAAAGTGAATACAAGTAGAAGGAAATGATAACCAAAGGGATAGGGGAAGCCACAGAAAGTGAAAATTAGAAAAATAAAAAAGGAAGGTGGTATTGTGTAAATAAGGAAAAAATTAGCTTAGATCCTCCCCCACATTAAATGACAAAATAGATGTCTAATTGGTTAATTAAACACAAAAGAACTTAAAAATATATTTTCAATATCTTTATGGGGCATCACATTTTAAACATAAAAGTAATATAATAAATAATCAAAAAAGATTGAACTATTTACTTAAAGAAAATGTAAGATATCTAACATCAGAAAACATCAGAAAATTTAAAAAGCAAATAATTTCTTTTTTATGTCCTTCTTCCCTCCTTTTTTTTTTGCAAAATTCAGTCTGACTGAAATTTAACAGCTGCCAAGCAAGGCAGGTGCCAGCATAGGGGTGCAGTGGTATGCTGGGCCAGTAAGAAGCTGGAGCACTTGTGGGTGAGCAGGGCTTCCTCTCAGAAGCAGGGAGGGAGTAGGTGCAAAAAGGCAGCCCAGCAAAGCTGTCTGAACTCAAGTGAGAACAGGCAATAATGTCCACCTAAGGGTGAAGCCTGGGCATAGTTAAGAAGACATTAAGAGGGGTAGGAGGAGAAAGTAATGAGACAGGACTTTGGTTACAGAGAGATTGATGAAATAAGTAATTACATCTAGGCTAAAGGGAGCCATGTTTCTCACAAAGGAGAAAGAGCTAACGAATACAGAAAAGAAAACTGAAACGAACCCTATGATGTGGGACTGGAATTAAATATATCAGTGTGGATGCACTGATTTTGTAATATACAGATATCTGATGAAGTAAATATAGATGTACTCTGTGCATGTGTGTGGGTGTATCACCTACCTCTCTCCACCTAGAGTAACAGCAGCAACACCCTAACACCAATGAACACACTAAGTGCCCAGCCTTTGTTTTCTGAAGATGCAAGCTAAAATATTTATAGTGACTACTTAGGATGTTAAAATGATGCACATTTTTTTATTCTTTGCTCTTTTCCAAATATTCTTTAACAAGTCTCTAATTCTTTTTTATTTTTTAATAGTTAACAAATATTTTATTATTTTTTCATGATATTTTTGTTATTCAAATAAAGTTGTTTCCATTTCCCCCCACCATACTCTCCCACTCCATCTAATACTCTTATAATGATAAATAGTTCACAGAAATTTAAGAAAAAATAGGATGAGAAGGTTCTATAGCCTTCTGTGGATTGTGTCCCCTCCATGAGACTCTCTGTCTTTGCCCACCTTACTATTGCAGCTAGAAAGCAAAAATGTCCCATCTTCCAGTTTAACTTGGAGTTGGATGTGGCCACATCTGTTCAGGCCATGAGAAGTAGGCAGAAGTTCCTAAAGAATTTTAATATGAATGCAAAGCCTGGGAGGAATTAGCCTACTAGTTCTTTTGCTCACTGGCTTCTTCAAGAGGAAAACATACTCTCTCCCTGTAGGTTCAGCTGCCATCTTCTGACCCTGAGTCAGTAAGCATAAGGACAAAGGCCTACACATTGAAGGGTGGGAAGATGGAAAACAACCAAGTTTCTGGTGACGTACTTCAGTTGCTGTACCAGCTCTGGGCATCTCACCCCTGAATTTCTTGCTTCAAAAAACCAGTAAGATTTCATAGGTTCAAACTGCTGTTTATAACAGAATACATACACTGGTACAAATATTTAAATAGTCAAGGAGAGCAGCAGAAAGAGAAAGATACGCTGTATAAATAAAAAGGGCGGGCCAAGGTATCACATAACCTTCCTGCTAAACTCAGCATAAAACAATATGGATGTTTTCATTGCTGGATTAAGGACATGTCACATGTCTACTAACATAAAGGGCAGAGTTTTCTAAACATCACTCCCTCCTATCAGCAAGAACTACTTAAAACTCCTAAAATATGACCTTTAATTCAATTATACTTGCAACTCATCTTAAAACATTAACTTAATCTTCTGATATCTATTAGATATAACTCTATTATCAATTCTGTAGTATTTCTGAGACTATGAAGTGTATCACCAAACATTATAGACCTAGCCTTATTCATTGCTTCTAGAATCTTTCTGGTGCCAACCTCAAAGATAGGGTTTATGAGACCAGGACAGGGCTGGGGAATGTGCAATCTGTACCCTTAAGTAGTAGTAAAGCAAATATGAAAGTAAAGCTTCATCCTTTGACTGGCATGTAACCCAATGTGAGTGACCTCTTGTGAGCAAAGTTTCATTCAAGTCCCACAACAACAAGAAAGTAGGAAGCACCCCTTGCTGTATCATGCTATCAGATGTCTGCAGTTACTGTGTTACTTTGATAAACTATGATGGACATAGGGGTTCCCCAACTGTTACCCACACATTCTACACACCCCAAAACCTTCACACACACACATAGACATACAAAACACCAAATGTGTTCACTTTTGTTTCTGTTTTTTTTAAAGATGTGACTCAGCAGACATGAAAAGGCACAACAGCTTACTAGTAAAGTGCATACTTTGGGGTCAGACATATTTGAGACCACATGCTAGTTCTGCCTTTCTTCCACTTAGAATGTAAGCTCTTTGATTTCATCAAGTTTTGTCTTCTGATTTCACTGCTCTATTTCCAGACCAAGGCTAGGTTGTGACACATAATTGGCACTTAATGTTTTTGTTGAGTGACTGTATCGGACTCACAGCATCAAGAATTGACAGTCACACTTCTGTCCCATGCACTGAACCCTTGACATTCTCAGACCAATGAAAGTGTATAGCTGTATGGCACCATGAAAGTCAAATGCAAATAATGACCACAAACTTCTATACACTGTACAATTTCCAGATTAAAAGTGAAAAACTATGGAAAGCTATATATAAATTATGCAATCTTGTTTTTGGAGTAACCTTTCCAAGTTTACTAAAACTGAAAACAATAAGAGATTCATTTTTTCCCACCAGACACTTTCTCACTTGGATACAATAATGAACAAAATGAAATTAATTGAAAGATTTATCTGGTCATGCACATGTGGAGAGGTGACAAGAATGTTGGGTTTGCAGTCAGATGGACCTAAATTTTAATCAAACTCTAGCACTTATTAGAAGTATGAATGAACTTGGAAAATTGTTTGTCTGCAAAAAAAGAAGATAATTATATACCTCATGTGGCTTTTATGGGGAATAAAAGGGATAATACATTAAAGTTTTAGTACATAAGCTATACATAGTACAGATGAAGTACTTAATAAATGTTAGATATTGTTATTAGAGTACTGTTATTAGAATATCTTCTTGGTATAAATAATGATGAAATTGTCACTTTGTTTTAATTTTTTCATATCTTTAGAGAAAATTCAGCAACATTGGCACTTCCAGGAGTTTCTGAATTTGTTATTTAAAAAATTAGAAGCTTATTTCATTCATGGGGTATAACTTGCATATGAGATCATCACCCAATCTTCATCTATTAGGTAAGCAAAATTATTTTCCCAATGTGATGCACTTTAATCCTGTCATAAAGAGTCAGCCATTCCCAATTTTAATTGACAAATCTAATTACTGTGATGAGTTTATTTATAGTCACTATTCGATATCTATTGATAGTCTCTTGACCTTGAAGAATATCATCCAATTAACATGGCAATATGTGCTAATGGATTTTTAAATTACTTCATACTGGATAAAAGGTAAGAGGAAAAAGGGAGATTCATTTTCAGAAAGAAGAATCACAAGTTATAGCAACAAGCCTTATATGTTTGTCACTGAATATGCAACACTAAGGGTTTTCTTTGCGTTCATTGGATATAACAGTAAGGGAAAGTTACTTTATTGATTAGTGGTATATGTTTTTTCAATTTTTTCAGAGACTCAGTTCCTATAACCAGGCAAAAAATTATCTGCCTTACTCCAAGAAGAAAGTTGTTTTCAGTTTGTTAAATTTTAGTTCCTTCTTTCAGAATGAAAAGTTAGTGGGTGGCTGATTAAAAAGAGTCATCAACTCCCTGTGATACATGAAAGACAGGGACCCATTCTTAGAAAACTGAAGGGGAATGATCATAGTCCCACTAGTGACCCCCAGGGAAGGAGCAGGTGCCATTCACTCATGCTCCCTTCCCATTCTCCATCTTTATTTCATCCCGTGTTTCAGGCTTAATTTCTAGAAAGACTTGGACCACCAAAACGGTCAGGAACCCTAGACATTATTTCCTCAACCCATCATTTACAGGAAAAATACAAAGGAACTGAAAAATGAAGTGATTTATCCTTTGTCAAGTGACTCATACTTTTGTTTCCTTTGCTGTATCCCTGTATTACACCATCAGCCTCTCTAAAACAGGGACTTTGTAGTAGCGTGTCCTATAGACTAAACTGTGTCATCTCTAAAATTCACATGTTGAAATTCTAACCCCCACTACCTTAGAAAGTGACTGTATTTGGACAAAGAGGCTTTAAGATGTAATTAACTTTAAATAAGTTTATAGGGTTGAGCCCCTGACTCTATATGACTGTGTCCTTATAAAAGGAAGAGAGCCCAGGGATGCAAGTGCACAGAGAAAAGACCATGTGAGAATAGATTACCAAGATGGCCCATCTCCAAGCCAAGGAAAGAGTCATCAGCAGAAACTAAATCTGCCAACTCCTCCCTCTTGAATTTCTAACCTCCAGAACAATGAGAAAATAAATTTCTGTTGTTAAAACCACCCAATCTGTGGTATTTTTATGGCAGTCCTAGCAGACTAATATAGGGAGTTTGTGTCTCAGCACCTGGTATAGTAACTGGCACAGAGTAGGTGTTCAATTTATAGAGAAAGGAAGTGATAGGCAAAAGAAGGAGAAAAGGAGGGAGAGAGAAGGAAAGGAAGTCTCTTAAGATGGAAGTTAGTGTCTATAGGAGAAAATCCCAAAATGTTTAGGCACTTTTCCACTGAGGCAAATGCTATGACTTTTCTCAATTCTAAAATCTGGTTATCACTTGGTTTTGCATGCGTCTTTCATATACTTTCAATCTTTAATGTTTATTTATTATTATACACCTGCAGGACAGTAATTTTATTGTTCATGGTCCCAAATCTACATGTTTGAAATCAGCAGTTATATCAGGAGAGAGAAAAATATACTTAACACCTGTGAAATTCCTATTTTGCTTCAAGCAGTTTATTAAGAATTACTTTATGTACTGGACAAAAGTAGTTTAGCCAGGCTACATCTCAAGAATTTGCACAGTTACCACAAATTATTTTGCTCTAATATCTAATCTTTTAAAAATAAGGAAAAGGAGGAAAGACTGGGGGATTTAAATATTTGTTTTTTATTTGGAAATATTTTCTTTCAAGACAATACATAAAAAAGGAAATTGTGCCCCTGGAGTTTAAGCAATACTCATTTTCTTGGCATAAGATAAATTGGGATGGACTACTGCATTGAGAACTATGTCTAGTACAGTGAAGTGTAGCAAACCGATGCTCAGTGAGGCTCACTGTGCATGAAGAAGCTTCAGTCAGATGCACTCAAGCTGATTCTGAAAGATGCCAAGTTATAACCTATTTCAAACCATTTCTTTTAATGTTTATTTTTTTCCATTTGGAACAAGGGTTGGGGGAGGCTGCATTCGGGCTAGTGGAGATAAGATGCCAACTGAAGGCCTTGTGGGAAATCTAGAAAGACAGACGTCAGCTGGCTGGCAATCACATGAATGTGGTCACTTGTCAATTCTATCCGAAAGGCACTCATGGCTCTTCTCTTAGTCCCTACTGATCTTATGACCCTGAGGATATAAGTGTCTGCCTGAGGGAGAATAATATTTCTAATGCAGTTACCTGCATCTTTTGATAAACTATGGTCTTGTAATTCATTTACTGAGGCAGTTGTGTCAACATTATGTCTCACCTTGTTGCCTAAAACCATTGAATAATTCAAAGGCAAAACCAGCATGTATATGTATGTATGTTTGTGCATGTGTGTTTGTGCATATCTCTATGTTTGTGTGTATATCTGAGAGTGTGTGTGTGCACGTGTGTCTATTTGTGTTGGAGACAAGGTCAAAGAGAAAGAGAAAACATGATTGGTACTTCCATTAAAACATTCTCAGATTTGTTTATGCATTTCATTCATTTCAATCTCAGAAGCCAACAAGACCATCACAAATTATTCCAATCAATAAATGAGTAATGCTTATTTTGTTATTGAATCTATTTGTATACAAATTGCAGTTTGATTTTTACCCATTTAACCTTCCAACCTTTCTTAACATACTTTGTTCTATCTACAAAAATCCTATCCACTCTCTAAGACCCAAGCAAATTTCTTTTTTATTTTGAGAACTTCCTATGCAAGTGAGCCTTCTGTTACAGCCTACATAGTTATAACCTCAATTTCACAAACCGGGCAGAGTGGATAACATGAGCGAGTGAATAGGTGTAATTGCTTGGTATCTATGTCTGTTCTTCATTTTGCTCATACTTGATATAGACATGAGTACAAGAAATAATTTTCCTCCTAACTCTAACACAAGAAAAAATATGGAAGCATAATTATAAATGGCAGCTGACACACATTTGTGTGAGAATAAAAGGGAATGGTGGAGACTGTGGCAAACTGAAGAGCAATGCCACTTCAAAAATGAACAGCAGTTGCTCAGCTGCAGATGATCTGTCCTCATTAGACTGTGGGCAAGGGATATCCAAATCTCCTGAAATATCAGGAGAGGCCAAAATCTTAATATTTATATATTGGGTTGGCCAAAAACTCTGTATGTTTTTTCCATAAAATGAAAGATGCATTTTTCATTTTTACCAATAACTTTATTGATTTGGATGTTTTGAGTATGTTGGCTATCTCCCCCATAGCATAACATTGATTGTTCTCAATTAATGTCTTGATTTGGTTGCTATCAACTTCAACTTGTCTACTGGACTGTGAAGCAGCATCCAGCAAGAAATCTCCAGCAGGAAACTTCACAAACCAATTTTGACACATTCAATCAGTCACAGCACCTTCTTCATACACTGCACAAACCTTTTTCTGTGTGTTTCAGTTGCATTTTTACCTTTCTTAAAATGATCAAGTGTAATATGCTAAAAATGTTGCATATTTTCTTCCATCTTCAATATTAAAATGTCTACAAATTCACAAATTTTGATTTTTTTCAAATGCACACTGATGACCCTGTCACAATCTAACAAAACTGTTTCAAATGAAGTTAAAGACAACTTGGTGCTACTACAGCCATCTTGTGTAAAAAAAAAACAAAAAAAAAAAAAAAAAAAACTTTGGGGGTAACCCAATAAAATACTAGAATACCTCAGTTTTTAAGTACTAGTAATGATTTTTAAGAATTTTAAAAATATACAGGAAGTTTTCTAAACAACATATAGGCAAAACAGAGTGTGGCCCAAACATCAAAGGGATAGATTTAGCCAAGCCATCGTTTTGCTCACTCTGGAATACACATGCATTTAACATGTACTGCCTATGCCATCTCTTATTACTGTCTAAAATAGTAAGATCATCTAGTACACATGCTCTGCAGCCAAACTGGGGTTAAATTCTATTCCATCATTCACCACTGTGAATGGAAAAGTTACCTAATCTCTCTGTGCCTCAGCTTCTTTCTTTGTAAAATGTGGACAATGATAGAGTTATAAAAATTAAATGTGGACCCATTGGCACAAAAATTAGAGTACCTCAAGTCAGTGGTCCCCAACCTTTTTGGCACCAGGGACTGGATTTTCTGTGGACAGGAGTGGGGGCAGGAGGCTGAGCTCTGGTGAGCTTCACTTGTTTGCCACTGCAGCTCACCTGCTTTGGATTGTTTGGAGGGGATGAGCAGAGACAGGAGGGGGAGCTAAGGTGGGGGTCTTCCCTCACAGCCCAGCTCCTAACAGCTTCAGAGGGTTGGGGGCCTGTGTTTTAAGTCATTCACTATAAGACAGTTGTTACTAAATATTATATTATAATTTGTTATATTTGTTTGATACCTCCCCTATTAAACTGTAAATGCCTTGAAGGTAATTTTTTATACAACATGATGCTTAACTTACTGGTTTCTTTTTAGAAAAGGATTTCACTATTTTTAATGCCAAAATGTAGTGGAAAGTTAAAAAAATCATTTAAAGAAACTGACTGGAAGTCAAGGTCACAATACAGCTTGTCCTTGCTTTTGTCCTGTATATTTAAATCTACTTGTAAGGCCAGCACATTGCACCAGTCCATGTCAGTTTGTTCCATGACCACTTATAATGAATGTTTTCCAAATCCCCTAAGTATAATTTTCTCTTTGATATATTCTATCTGGTCTACAGTACAACAGACAGGAACTATTTATGTCCTTTTTCTTCTTGCCTTTTGAAAAGACTAGAGGAGAGTTAGGGTTAGACAGAACAGTAGGGACATGTAGGGCAGCCTTGTGTGGCTGGAGCCCCTGGGTCTCTCTCACCTGCCTTTACTGAAACTGACAGAGGTTACATCACAAAAGGCCTGACAGGGTGCTTGTAAAAATGGAGCCATTATTATCCTCATTCTTTTCTTCCACTATAATCCTGTTCTCTTTGAAAATAAAGAGTAGGTTCTAGAAAGGGAGTGTTACAAAATAGAACCCCCATATTTCACAGCATGAAATTGAGAATTCTGAGACAGTTAACACAAATAGAGTTTTACACTATAGACGAGGATAATGACTGTACCTCAGAACTTTGGGAGGTAGGCTCAAAGTACATAAAGTTAAAGGCATGTCTAAGTCCAATTCAAACTTCTACCCTCCCCCAAAGTATATTACCATGTTGAACAAAACCAACAGAAACCGTGTGTCACTAAGCAATCAAAAACCTTCTCCAAATCTTAATGGATTGAAAGTAGCCACAATTGAATGGAGCCAGAAAAAATGAAAATACAAGGAGGTTTAAATATTAAATGTGCTGATATTAATATCAAGGTTTTTCAGAGGAAATTTCTAACATTAAAACAATAGTCATGAATCCTGGACCACTTTGTTGTATAAGGCACACAGGTTATTTGTGGGTTTACAAGAAGGGTGTGGGAGCTGGGAGAGAATGAAGAAAAGATAGAGTTCAAAAAAAAGAAGGGCTTTTAGAAGAAGCCAAATTAATCATGAGAGCTTAATGAAGAATTACACAAATCACATGGCAAAATCTGTCTTGAAAATTTGACTTAAGCAAAAGTGAAATTTGAGGGAAATTAACCACACCAGAATTTACAGTATTCATAATTTTCTTCAAATAAATATCCATTGATTATCTACTCTGTTCCAGGCATTGGGGTTGATTTTGAAGAGAGCAGTGCAAATAAGACATACAGATTCTGCCTTTGAGGATGTGTCTGTATATTAGGAATGAGCTTCCAAAATAGGAAGGGAAGAAAGAAGGAAGGAAGGAAGGAAGGAAGGAAGGAAGGAAGGAAGGAAGGAAGGAAGGGGGGGTGATAAAGTAAAATAATAAAAAAATACAAAGGTAAAGTTAAAGGAAGGATTGGTCATTTAGGAAAGGGAGAAGGGATGGTAGAGAACGTTTCACATGAGTTAATTTCTGAACTGAGCAGATATTGCTCAGGCAGGTGGCTAAAGAAGGGTATCATTTCATAAAATTAATTCCCTCTGGCAATTCCCACCCCCCTAGTTCATGTCTACAGGTCATGTACATAAGTTCTTTGGCTTCTCTATTTCCTATGCTGTTCTTAACATCTGCCTGTCTCTTTTGTACCTACCAATTATGATTCTTAATCTCTGTACCTTTTCCTCCATTTTCACCCTTCCTCCTCTCAGCTTATAACCCTCCAAATGATCTCCATATCTATGATTCTGTTGCCATTCTGGTTGTTTGCTGAGCTTGCTTTTTTTTTTTTTAGATCCAGTGTTGATCATTGTGAATTTGTTGCCATTTTAATGTTCATAGTCTTGATCTTTTTATTAAATAACTCCCTTTAACATTTCATATAATAAGGACTTGCTGATGATTAACTCCTTGTCTGGGAAGCACTTTATCTTCCCTTCCATTCTAAATTATAGGTTTGCCAGATAGATTAATATATGTTGTAGGTCCTTACTTTTCATCACTTTGAATATTCTTGCCAGTCCCTTCTAGCCTGCAAAGTTTCTCTTGAGAAATCAGCTGACAGTCTTAATGGGAACTCCCCTGCAGGTAACTAACTGCTTTCCTCTTGCTGCATTTAAGGTTCTCTGTCTTTGACTTTTGACATTTTAATTAGGATGTGTCTTGGTGTGGTCCTCATTGCATCCAACTTAATCAGGACTCTCTGTGCTTTCTGGACTTGTATGTCTATTTCCTCCACCAAATTAAGGAAGTTTTCTTTCATTTTTTTTTCCAAATAAGCTTTCAATTTCTTGCTCTTCCTCTTCTCCTTCTGGCACCCTTACGATTCAAATGTTGGTACTTTGAAGATGTCCCAGAGGTTCCTTACCCTACCTTTATTTTTTTGGATTCTTTTGTCTTCTTGATGTTCTGATTGAACATTTGTGCTTTTCTTCCTTATGTTCCAAATCATTGATTTGATTCTTGCCTTCATCCACTCCACTGTTGATTCCCTGTACATTTTTCTCTATTTCACTTAGTGTAACATTTATTTCTGCCTGGGTCTTTTTTATGTTGTTGAAATACCCAGTGAGTTCCTTGAGCATACTAATAACCAGTGTTGTAAACTCTGCATCTGACAGATTGCTTATATCCATTTTGTTTAGTTATTTTTCTGGAGTTTTGTTCTGTTCTTTCATTTGGGTCATATTTCTTTGTCTCCTCATTTTGGCAGACTCCTGTGTTTCTATGTATTAGGTAGAGCTGCTTTGACTCCCTGTCTTAGTAGCATGACCTGTTTTAGAAAAGTGCACCCAAAAGTTGGATGTGGTAGAGCCTTAGGTAATCACCAGGGCAGGGCAACCCATGTTAACCAGGTTGAAACTCAGATATGGTATTGCTGTTCTCTGGCTCTATATGGGGGAGGGCTCAGAAAAAGGACAATGACCACTACCTGGCCTCTATGTTGTCCAAGAGGAAGCTGTTCCCTGGCATTTTCCCTAATGCCAGAAACTTCATTTTCTCCCTTTATGCCACTGCTGCCCTTCCAGTGGCATAAAGGGAGAAAGTACTGGCTGCCCCAGTACTAGAACCCAGAGGAAGTGAATTTTCATAACTCCTAAGACCATTGTGGGCCCTTTGAGAGGTGATGTCTGAGAATCTCACAGTTTCTTCTGTCACCCCTACCCGCTACTGGTTCTTACAGCCAGAAGACATGGTGGGGTGGGGTTCTTCCTGGCACTGGAACCCTAGGCTGGGTGGTCTGGTGTGGGGCTGGCATTCCTCACTCCCAAGATATCCCTCTCCATTTTTATCTACCGTACATGAGTGTGGGACCACCCTTTCCACATCTCTGCATCTCCACCCTTCCTACCCATCTAGATGAATGTGACTTCTTTACTTCTTTTTTTGTTGGACTTCTCCAACAATTTTTAATTAAAAATAAAAAATAAATTTAAATAAACTCATTTATAAAAGATTTGGATCCACTCAAGAATCATGCAGGGATATTAAGTAGAGGAGTCTCTATGCTGATTACCTAGCATTAGGAATTTCCAATGAAACCCCAATTTTTCCACCAAAAAAGAAGAAAAAAAACCCAAAATCTAGTTATAAGAGAGAAGGTGCATCCATGGGGGGAAAAAAGGAGGAGATTTTTATTGATAGAATTTGTAGAGCACTCACACTTCCTCTTTTCCCTTCTCTCCTTTAAGGGAGTGGGTAGACATCTCCACAGAGTTCATTACACAGCTGGTTGGGTGCTGAGCACCAGGGCTTGCAAACTATTAGGAATAGGGCAAAGATTGCTCTCTTCAATTTCTCCCTGAGCTGAGGCTCCATGGCAGGGGCTCTGAGATCTTGTAAGGGTCTAGAGCAGGCTGCAGACCTAATCTCAAGCAAAGATAGGTGGTCACCACAGGAACCCAAGCAGTGACCATCCATTAGAGATTTAGAGGAAAAAAGGTGGAACTGACCCCATCAGATATCTGAAGTTAGGATACTGCAAAGAGAATGCTCTCTAGGCACCAAAGCCCACCTCAAGTCCATACCAGGTAACCAGCATTTAGAGACCAGCTGCACAAAATCTTACTAGGCAGCCAGTGTTAGATGAAGAGGCAATGGCCAACCACAGAGGTACCCCACTTCCTCACAAAGGGCATACAGTCTCTCACATGAGCAGTCAGTCTTACCTATACCCCAGGCTTCAGCAAGCACAGGTGAAAGAGAATGCAGGCTACTACTAGCCCTCCACTGAAAGTAGACATTGACCATAATAAATAAGAACATGACCTGAAAAAAATTTTTTTATGAATGAGTCAAGATACTTTTGTAAAGATCAAGCTTCTCCACTATCCAGCCATATCAGTAGGTATATAACAGAAACTAATGTTAAGATATTGGGAAAAAATTAACACTACATAGTTGTGTATTGCTGAATTACAAGTGTTCAATGCATTGCTTCTATAATTATTTTATAGTTGTGTGAGGCTAGAAAGAAAGTGTGTGTGGAGGGAGAAGAATAAAAACTGAAGCTAATCAACCATCACTAAATGGAGTAAATCTTACCTAATAAACAGATTTTATCTAGTACCTGAATATCTTCCAATTCCAATTTCAAAAAATCTAAGAAAATGTTTCTGTGAGTCTTAAACGAATCTATGATTCAATGCTTTTCCTAGGGGAAAAAAAGTATTTTCCTGAATCTTATATATAATCCAATAGAACCCTCATAATATTTAACCTGAATTCTTTGTTGATTTTTAACTAAAGAGTTACTCAAATCTTGACTGGCATGCTGTATATCCCAATATACTGCTAATAATAATCATTAACTTTAATAAGAGCAATAATTTCCAGCACACAATTGTCTTTTCCTCTGAGAAACTCAAAACAATTTAACATTTACTATGTTATTTGTTCGCAGGCATCCCTGTGAAAACTAGAAAAGAACAGGAAGTTTATTGATTTTGCTATAGAAAAAGACCCAGTGAGGTGAAGCATTAGACCAAGGTCACAGAGCTGGTCTGTGGCAGACCCATGATAGATATTGCTAAGTGTAACAATATAAACTAGAGTTGAGCTAAACCCAGATATAGCAGATTTGATTAAGGGCCACATCTCTGAAGCAGAGATACTGGACCTCCTTACCAGAGTCATGATGTCTTTGCCCTGAGTGGACCTCAATTTCTCTTTCTAAAGGAGCCTTAAATCATGCCATCAGCCCCTTTGGCATTTTCCTTTCTTTAAACTGTTAGGGTTGTGGTGCCTTCCTGGTCTGTATCAAGCTAGATGTTTCAGACAACACGATGGGTAATTTTGCTCCCTAGGATTCTAACTATAACTAGTTGCCCATGAAAAGTATTTGTAAAATTGAAGGAAATTATTTTCTATTACAACACTTGAATATCACAAAGTTCCCATAAGATGTGTCCATTGTAAAAGTATTGTTAACACTATTTTAATCAAAAATACATTAAGTTAACATCTGACTGGCTAATGTAGATTGATTTTGCCTTTTTTATTTGATCTTACTTGCCCTCATATCTCTTTCACACTGTCCACTTCAGATATTTGCTTTAGGCTAACACTACTGGTTCCTTGGTGCTATTACCAACACCTCCTTCAACATGTCTTTCCTTCCAGTTCTTCCCATTACTTACCAAAATCTACACTTCACTTTCAACTTAATTATTTTGCCACTTGTCTCATTCTTATTTCTATAACTCAATATGGAAAATTTTGACTGACAGCCATATTTTCTAAAACACAGAACAGATTCTTTGAGTACAAATTTTAGCAAGCATTTGAGTACATTGGCAATAGAGTTTTCTACCAATTACAATGGGTTTTAAAAAAGAAAAAGTACTTTGGTTTTATTTACTAAGTAACCTTTTAAAAAATCTTTGTTATAGAGACAATGGGTTTCCTCAATTAAAAAAAAATTAATCTTGCCAAGTTTTCTGAGTGTCTGTTTATAAGGCCATTCTCTGCAAATAAGTGTCCTCTCTTTGTGGTGGCATCAGTGTAGGGTAAGGGGAGAACTGAATTCCATGGGGCCCCATCTTTCACTGACACAAAAGTAGGGGCCAGAAAAGAAACCATGTGCCATATTTGTAAGCTGTGATAATTAGGAATTCTTTGTCTCCAATGAGGTTAGCAACCTAGTCATATTTGGTAATGTTAAGCAGTCAGGAGGCAGTGTCACAGTCTAGCTTAATTTATGGGGATCTGACTTTAGCTCCTTACATATTATTTCCTATGAAATTTCCTATATTTTTCTTCTGAACTGTATGTAGAGAAGCAGCACATAGGGAAGATCATAGTTTCATGTTCAATTCTGGTTCACCCTCCACTCAGTGAGAAGAAGTCTCTTTATCAGCACAATGGAAGCAGTAATAGCCACCTTATCTCTCTTGAGGAGTTGTAAGAATAAATAAAATAAGGCAAAAGTGCTTGGTATACTATAAAGAACCACTCAAACAATTCACACATATAGCACTGATTTTTTTTTCAAAGCACTCTTAACTAGGAGAGCATTTACTCTCTTTTCTCAAGGAGCGAATAGCACTTTTCAAACCTTAATAAATGTCAAGGTTATAAAGGTACAATACCATTTGTAAAGTTCAGCTTAAAGGTAAACAGGGCAGCTTATTAGCAATCACAAGAACTGCAAGTTAATTTTAACCTAATAAATATTCTGAGAATACCTGTAAGAAGATAGACCATTATGCCAAAGAAACTTATCCTTTAAATTAATGTCATACTTTACTGGTTTCTGGGCATGTTCCTAGTTTATTCTTTTTGCAAACTTTTAAAGTGCCCTTATTTTCAGTGATAGAGTATCTGATACACAAGTGAGCTCTGAAGTCAATCTAGATTCAAATTCCCCCTCCCCACATATTAGTTCTGTGGTTTGGGGAAAATTATATAATCTCTCTATGCCTCAATTTCTTTAACAATAAGATGGAAAAAGATAATGCCTGCTCCATAAGAATGTGATGCAGATTAAATGAAATAACAAACATAAAACATTTAGCATTTGATAGCAACATGATATAATTTTAGCTATTAATATTAATAATGATGGTTATAATTGCTAATAATCATTATTTATTATTAGAACATATTTGTGTATTAGGAATCTTCATAATCACTTTAATATTAAATGACCTAACATATAACTATGAGCTATTCTGGAAGGGAGTAAGATGTTGCAGTGCAGAGAAATGTAAACAGGACAATTTTTCATCACCAGTTAGCTTTGAATAGGCATGAGTTATTTACAATCATTTCCTACATGTCTTTTTTTTTCTTTCTGTTGTCAAGTATAATTGTCCAGTGTGGCAGAATTTTCAGAAACTTCCATGCATTAAAGTAGAATATCAAGGTGCTTTACATAAACAAGAAAGGTAAAAAACATATAAAATAAAGTTGAGGAGAGTCAGGAATTGTAAACATGTTAACAATTGTATATGACAAGTCACACAAGGCTTTTGAACAAAATGACTACACTCTCAGTTGCAAGTGATACCAGTCGCGATGCTGGCAACAGAAAGCATCCATTTTTTGATTTACAGGCTTCAAGTTACAGAAAAGCATGGTAACAGGCCCTAAGTGCAATACTCCCACATACACATATCAGTCATACATGTCAGGTGGAATAGTAAATAATTAATATGTTTGGAGAGAGTATTCTGCCCCTTATTTGGAAAATAAAATGGAACTGAATTTTTCCCCTAAATTTCTAGGTCTAAAAAAAGTACCCTTTTGCTAAATAATGTGTTCCCTGAGAAAAAATAATGTTGAATGCTTGCCATTGAAATAACCACAGAAAAGCTACAGGAGGCATAGTTTAGCAATTCTAAACTTCTCTTGGTTCCTGAGTAATTAATCCCTCTTCTAATTTAGAAATGTTTCACCTGCTGCTTCCTCTCTGTGCAACATTTGTCCATCCCTATCCAATTCTTATTTGCACTGTTAACTTCTCTTAATCCTTAGCTTGGACATCACTCCCACTGGCAAAACTTCTCAAACTCCCCATATTTGGATGAGATACCCTGGGTAAGTACTGACATGCCTTGTACTTTGTTTATGATGTTCCTTTTCACACTACATCTTACCTGCCCATTTACTTACTTATAGCCGTCATGAGACAGTAAGCACAATGAGGGCAGGAGTAATGTCCATACTGATTTCATTGCATCCTAACTACCTAACACAGTGCCTGGTACTTTGTAGGTTCCCGTTTAATATTTGTTGAAAATTTTGTTAAATGTTCTCCAATTTTAGCATCACTTTCAAACTGCAACTAGCAAATACAATTCTGTGCTTTATAAAAAAAGTTATTTTATTTTCCAGGTAAATGTATAATATGCCATGTTGTATGGTATGGTGTTCACTATGATTTTAGGTTTTCAGTGTCCATGACCACAAAACTAATTAGTCAAAGATGAGAATTAGCTTTATTTTTCCCTTTGCCAGGGAAGTAAGTTCTAGCAGGGGTGTCCAACTTGCAATCCATGGGCCGCATGCAGCCCAGGATGGCTGTGAATGAGGCCCAACACAAAATTGTAAGTTTACTTAAAACACATTATGTGTGATTTTTTTGTGTGATTATGTGTCAAAATGTATTTAATGTGTGGCCCAAGACAACTATTCTTCTTCCAGTGTGGCCCAGAGATCTCAAAAGGTTGGACACACCTGCACTAAAGACTTCTGAGAGCACCTCAGCCATTTCTGTATTCTCAGATACTAAGGGAGACACTCTGGGTTTTAATGAGAAAAATGAATGATGTAAAGGAATAATAAATGAACTAAGAGACATACAAAGTCTTGTCTCTGGTCTGTCTCAGTCAAGAGACAGACCTGGCTTTGGTCTTAACTTATATAAATAGGAAGCTGCTTAACTTTTTCAGTTTCTTCATGTGCAGTGATAGGATTGGGTCAGGCCATTCTTAATGGAAAAGTTTGTAAACAACTAAAACAGAAGGAATACAGTCGATTCTTCAAAAACTTCTTCAAGGACCTGGTGGTTTAAATCGGGATTAAAACAGGAAAACTGGGGCCACAAAAAAAAATGTACTGAGAAGGAAGTCTGACCAGCAGGATAGCAACTGCTTCAGGTCTCTAGAGTTCTGGACCAATTACTTCTTTCAGTGCACAAAACTGAATTCTGCCTGAAACCAAAACTCTTTCCTCACCTTAGTTTGACTTTTTTTGTGTGTGGATCAGTATAATGTAAAACAAAAAAGAATGTAAAGACCAGATCTCTCTGGATGATTGCTTTGGACTGGCTTTTCCAGTAACCATTACTACTGATCTTTTCCTCTTCAGTGATATTCCATGATAAATGTGAGGACTTTCATGTGTAGATGGAAGTGGTGAAGTGAGTTAGTAGACATAAATAGAGAAGCTGTCCTCTCTCAGTGAGCCATCAGTTATAATGGAGTATCCTTAGAATCCAAAGCAATCTACTTGTTTTGAGGCAGTTTTGGAAGGACTGATACTATAGGAAGTTAGGAGATCTGATTTCAGAAGACACCTGAAAATTACCCCCTCTTCAAAAATCTGACCTGCAAGACTATCACAGGGACTAAAATTCCACCATGATAGAGTTAGGTCTTTGGGTTAAAGGGCTTAATTTCCAGTAAAATTTCAGAGTGTGGTAATATTTAAACAGAAGTAGAAAGAACATACTTTAGCCATTTCTAGCCATTAATATAACAGAAGTGAGTACATCAGATAAAATTCATTCGTTTACCAAAACTCTGTTGGTTAGGATACCAAATAATTAAATTTGGAACAAGAGGGAAATGAAAGCAAGAAATAAAAATATCTCCAAACCAGAGTTGCTTACTGAGAATGGGAAAATCAAGGTCTAAATATCTGAGAAGGAGAGTGAGAGCTGACACAGATGATAAGTACTGAAGGGAGGAAATGTCTTTCCAATTCTGGTGATGTTGAAAGAAATAATCCTGGTTTGAAATTAGCATTCAGTACATTCACTCATTCAACTTTCCTAAGTACCTAATATGTCCCAAGCACTGTGTTAGGTACTTGGACTACCAGCACACATGAGAAACTGTGGAAAGGGAAGGAGGGATAAAATTTTCTTTTATGTTCTATTAGTTCTTTCTGAAAGACTCAGTCATAAAACAAGAATGTGCTCCTGGTTTTACTTTCAAAACTGAGAAACAATTTTTTTTGCCCAAAAGTAACATTCAAGGGGAAAAATAGTATTGTGTCAACTGGTTTGTTTGTTTCCTTTGTCTTGTCCACCAACGTCACTTGGAGGCCATGTGATGTGGTGGGGCCAGGGGGCAGAGTGTATGTAAAACAGTTACATCCATTTGATGCCACATGGCAGCAGAACAGGCTGAACAGAGATGACCAATGGACAACCCTTTGGATTGGGTACAGTCCTATCTCATACTAAATTATAAGTTAGTACTTGTTTTCACCTATATGTCATAGGTGAGAATGCTTTCTCCTTAGTTCTGCCATTTTCTCTGTGGTGTGGGAGATCAAGTGGTATGACATTTCTGGCTTTTTGCTGTCTCTTCTCACAGACATACACAGAGTGACTTCTCTGAAATTGGTTAAGCTTGTAAAGAATAAATCAGAAAGCTTAACACTGATGCTCCTTCTCCTCCACTGGAATTGCTCCTTCTTGACAAAAGTCTGACTTGGTCAGGCTCCTATTTTGAAGACCAAGAATGATATATCTTTATCTGTGACAAGGTGGGAAACTCTCCTTAACTCTGTCGTTCGATCAACATATCCTCCACCTCAATCTATATTTTTGCTCCGTCTGAGACACCTTTGTCTTATTTCTCAGTTGACTTTCCACTTATTTTTTGGCACCATTGAAAGACCCAAGTCTTCAGTTAAGTCTGTTAAATATAAGTGTTGAGTAAACTCTGCTTTGAGAAGTACATGTCCCCATTTTGGAACAGAAATGGTCAAAAGAAAGCTGAAGAAACTTTATATGGCCTTAGGTGATGTGTATAGAAGAACAAAACAACATTTAAATATAAGAAATTCTTGGTAATAAGGAAAATCATAAACTCTACACTGGAATATTCTGAAGTACACAAGGAATAAACAGGACTTGTACAACATGGGTTCAGATAATGAATGGAAGGTGGCCCTATAAAACTGTAGAATCTGGAATTAACTCAGGTTAAATATGCCTTTTTCCCTCAGGTATCTGTCTCTGGGCAAATGGGTGTGTGGCAGTTACTAATCTACTGCCTCTTAGCTTCAAGCCCACCTTCTCTACTTCAAGAAGCCAGGAGTCTACAAAATGGGGTTCTCCTTTGCCATCTGGCCAATAGGGGACACTAAGGAGCCTGAAACTCTGAAAGAGGAAGAAGCAACTGACTTTTTCTCCTGTTTTGTTTTCTGTTTAGAGGTGTCAGTGAGGAGACAAATAATGTGGGGATATACCACTCCCCACAGCATTCTCTGCAACATTTACCACCTCCAAGCTGGTTTGGGCATTCTGTGGGGAAGCCCCAGCATTCTTCTTCACCCCAGGGGCAGAGAGGACGTTGTTGGAGCAGCCATGCCCTCCATTCAAAGGTGGCAATCTCAGCCTTATGGCAGTATCTCTCTAAATTTCTAAATTCCTTCCTGGTTGACTTACCCCACAGTTACAGTCTGCAGTTGCTACCTCTATTAAAACACTTTCAAGTTTTCTCTACCTCTTTACCTACTTAATAATTATGCATATTAAATTTCCCCTATTCAGAATATTAGTGCTGTTTATGTCCTCTGGCTCACCTTTAACTGATACTTTATAGTAACTATCCCACTTTCTTTTCCTCCATTTCTTAATTTAAAATGTCCAGTCCCTACCAATTCCAACACCAACACCACCATATTTCTGAGATCCCACAAACTGACTTATGCAGATTTATGATAAAGTATCTTTCAAGTGGCATCTCAATAGCATCAACAGATGCAAAGAGTATCATACAACAAGGAACCACAGTTTCCTGGGGGCCACCACTGGACCTTCATATAATTAAAACTTTAGTTCCATGGCAACGCACAGTAGCAGTTTTGCTTTGTTTCACTCCAGGAGAAGATTTACAAAACAGTGATGCTGGGCTCCTAACAAAGACTTTAGGGAAACTGTTCTTTATAATTTTTCAAAATATCTCTCTCATACCTAGTCTCTACAGGATTCATGTGTCCAAAAATGAGCTGAACAAGTGATGGGCAACATGTTGACCTCGAGGTTAGCACTGCTCTTCGTTGGCTAAGAGATGGTTCACATTCACTTATTATAACACCTTTATCCTTCTTTTTTCCTCAAGACAAATTCTTCTGAAAGTTCTCTCAATGCACAGGAAAAGTGACCACCCCACCTGTTTTCTAGACAAATTACGTAATGTTTACATCATACTTAGAACCCTTCTGTATTTGTAAAAATATACAGAGATGCAATGTAGAATTAGCATGGCTTAATAGTTCAGTATAATTGGAATACAAAATGATAGAGGATGGACAGGGAAGGCAGTAGCACCAGATGAAGTCATTTAACTGAAAAGAGCTTGTTTATGAGTGCTAAGCAACTCACACTTACTTTGAGGACAATGAGAAGAAACATCTATTTTTTATAAAAAGAATCAGATTCAGAGGATAGACTGCGGTGGGGCAGAAAGGGGAATGAATTTAAAAGAAAAGAACCCTTTACCTTCCCCCTGTGTTTCTAAAAGTACAGAGACTATCAATAGACTCTGGACCAATATTGATAAAATACATTAAATTCCTCTTAGAAAAAAATGTCATCTAATGAAAAACAGGATGGAGGAAGCAGTTCTTTTCATCTAATCTGATTTTTAGAATATAACATTGAACATAATCTCTATTTTTACAAAGAACAATGAGTTTGATTTTCAATAGATGCAATTCACAACTTCCTCATCAATTTTTAAGAAAAATGACTAGGCCTTCCAAAGATGACATATGAGAATTCAATATACAGAAAAATAAAAATAGGAAGCCATTGTCAAATATAATTGGATGAATGTCTTTCTTGTATGCAATTAAAATAATCTTTCTATATATGTTGGTTTAGTGTATTTCCTAACATGCATTGAAATGATTGATGTCTTTTTTTGTAACAGTCACAAGACCTGTGCTTCCCCTGAGTATCCCAGGAGGACAATGTGCTGAGATTAGAAAGGATCTGTGAAAGTGGGGACCCTAATGTTTAAGCTTCATGAGTTTCATCTTAAATCCATTTCTGGAGTCAGGTATTACATATTTTTTTTTATTTTAGAGAATTACTTTAAAAGTTTAAAATGATCATTTAAATTTATTTGAAGTATAAGATTATAAACTCCAATAAGATGATTAAATATTATTTCCAAGTTACAGCTTTATAAAATTTGAATCACACATGTTGTTGAGTCTAAGAGGATATGTATGATTAGACTTTGCATTAACCTCTGAAATCTACTAGAGAAATAATATCACTTCCCTTTCTAATAAATGATCAGGGACAATATTCATACCTCAACATATATATGCATACATGTTATAAAGAGAACATGCACTAGTTTTGTCTGACCCTAAATAAATATCAATCAGAATATCTGAGTACCAACTAGGGAGATGTCAATTTCACATAATATTATTCATATTTCAAAAAAATTGTGAACCTATATAACATAAATCTGATCACATGGTAATAAAAAATTCCAAGGAAAACAAAATACACTTAAGCATGTAAGGTACACAGCAATTCCTCAGAAGAAACTAGTAATCTGCTTTATGTTAGAAAAAAATGGTATTCTAAGATCCAGCTGCATAGACTATATGATGAATATTCAACATATGATTGACTGATTTATCTTTACTCCATCATTAAGCATTTTTTTGTATGACAAGTTGGGTATTCATCTCATTAGAGTTTGTGTGTCTATGGACTCCTTTTGTCTAATGTTTGCTCATGCCCTTTCCTGATACCCTGAAAGATTAGTCTTTTCTTTTCCAAATTTCTGATTGCCCATATTGTTAGAAACTCATACTTAGAGAACTCTTTGTAATGATAGGAAGAGAAAACCTTGATCAGAACTCTCACTTCAGCACCAAAAGCTTGATCTAATAGCTTTTCCTTCTGCCTAACTTAAAAAAAAAATCAAAATAAATGTAAGTTTTTCACTGGCAAATATATATTCTTAATTATTTTTGTTCACTAGAATTCCACCTGCTTTATATTTTCAGATTACTCCTAATTCGGGAAAAAAATTACTCCTTATTGTGCACCAGGGCTTACCACTTCAAAGATTTCATCTTCTCAAAGTAAATTATTCTTTTTATACATCTTTCATGGCTATATATGTGATAAAACATTTGCCTGGGAGGGCTTCATCCAGTTTTAGATCACTTGCTAAAAAAGACATTCAGCTAATAGCTCACTGAAATCAATGTCCAAAATGGATTCCTAGTGTTAAGCTGTTAAATAACACAGGTAATAGGACTAAACTCTGATCTCTAGAATGCCTAATACATCATACTCACTGAGAAGCTTAGTTAGAAATTTTCCTATAAACTATTGAAGTTTGGCAAACCTCTTCACTAGGAGATTTCATAGATCCTTTCCAAAAATATGATGAGAAATAATATTCTCTATGTAAAAAAAATCCATATGAAAGTACATCATCAATGTAACAGCAGAGCTGCGGCTCCTTCATTTATTATGGACTCAGTGCCTTCTTTATGTGTTTCAGCGCCACTGAGATCGTGACCAAACATCAATACATGCTAACACATTTTCAATATTTATAAGCCAAGGGCTCAGATCCAAGGGTTATCAGTAATGATCTTGCTACTCTATTCATACTCACCAGCATCTCAATTGTATTACCAAGAGGTATCCTCAGGAATCTATGAGGCTAACAATTTTTTTGAATCTAATTTAAGTCTGCTTTAGGGTTGGAATTGCCATATGTCTCACTCATACTAGGGCCTGTCTCCCTTGAAATACTTACTCTAGAATGGGTTTTGTTTGCCACATGACAGAATGTGTAAGCAGGTGGCTAAGCTCAAAATTATACCCACATACTGATCATACGACAGTCAAATAGGAAATAGCATTTCCTACCAATATAAATAGCACTGGCTAGTAAATAATATAGATAAATGTCAGAAATCCATGTTTTACTAAACAAAGGTAAGTGAGAAATGGCACATACCACACATCCAGCTACATAACAGCCTGTTTCACTGAACATCAAATAGGATCTATTTACTGTATTTTGCTGTGTATAAAGTGCACCCACGTTTTTGGTCCAAACGTTAAAAAAAACTTTCAATTTTTTAATTCAATTATTTATTTATTTATATTTAGAAACAAAACCAATTATCACATTGCAGAGTATTATTTTGCATATGGATATTGTTATTATTTTCTAAAGTTATACTTTTAATGTATAAGCATAAATAAAAGAATTAAAAACATTTATATAGATACAAAATTAGTACTACCCATGTATAATGCACATTCTTATTTTTCCCTCAAAAATATGGGGAAAAAAATGCATGTTATATACAGCAAAATATGGTACTTTGTTAAAATAAATGTGGTGATTTAAATAAAATAGTTTTTCAAATGACATTAATATCCCATTAATAATGCATATACACAAATAAAACTAATACAGGTATCTTTCTATTTGAGTAGAAAATTAATAATATTAGACACATTTTGTGAGTTCGTCTAATCAGAATTTGATTTGTAAGAATTTAAAAACTGGATACAGGCCTACTGTCCTGAAGGAGTAAAGATTTCTCCCTTTAATATACTATTGACAAAAAGAAAATCAAATAATAATACCAGAAATGGAAGAATGAACCCTGATTACCAGAGAGTTTCCTAAAAAACATTCCTCTTAAAAAATTTGACTTGTCCTTGAAAAATATTTTTTAAAAATTAAGTTGTTTTATTTTATTAATCTAGAGTAGAAATTATTTTACTATTGAAATTTAGTCAATTTATATTCCTGATGTATTACTTGAGGTTTTACTGACTAAAGTCTAGATGGGCACTTGAATCCTGGTTCTTCTTATGCCCATATTGGAAAGCTTACATAAGTATAGTGTTAATTGTTCAATAAAAAGATATAGCTTTCATGACAGATTATCATCAGCAAGCATCTGCAGAATGAATTCTTTTTTTTAGTGTTCTAGAAATTCATTTGAACATTAGAATCAGAAAAATCACAGCTCCATTTGGATGTGTTCCTGTTCTACTTCACCTTATGTTCACCCATATACACACTCCAATCCATCCTCCCAACTAAACGTATTCTCTAAATAAAAGATATGTAAGGAATGTGTCCTAAACACAACAAAGATGGTGAGATTGCTGTCTGCTTGAAAATAATGCTGAAATTGTGATTCAGATTAGTGAAATATGCTACAGATGAGTACCAAACAAGTTTTAAGCTACTCCCTTTTGATTAGTTCCTCCCTGGGAGCACGGTGTCTATCTATCTGCCTCTCTCTCTCTCACACACACATACATACTCTCTCACACACACACACACACACACACTATGTGATTATCATAAATAAATTGTTTGTATATAGGGTATATTTAATGTTTACATTTTTATATTTAACCTACTTATTAATATGGACCTTGCTTACAAACAGTCAAATATTTCAACACACTTGCCCAACAACTTTAGATCTCTGCAGTCCTAATAAGAATCAAGAAATAGAGTGTTTTGCCAAAGAGCTCAAGGCAGCAAAAAATAGAGGTCAAAAACTGTGTACTAAAAGATCATACTCTTACATTTCAAAATGTGTGTTTTTAAATTTCACGCAGTGACTATTTATTACTACTTCAGATAGAATTCTGCTAAATACAGATACAGGTTTTTCTATTCTATAGTAGATTAAAAGCACGAAATTAGACAGGAGGAAAAGAACATCTTTAAGACAGTCATAAAAGCCAGCTGATTAAATATATATACACATATATACATATACAATGCACTATTAAATATCATTATATGTATTGAATTCAATAACAGAGAATTACAGTGGTGGTTTAACCTAAGAATATAATGACTCAATGGCTTCAGAACTCCTAAGAATACCTCTTATACAGTGTACACTAATTTTCCATCACCTACAAGTGACTTATTTGACTTATTATACTTGATATAGGTATAGAAATGAGTGATTTTTAATGAAATTTTTCTGTGTAAAGTGATTTAAAAATATAACCTGAAAATGAAGTCTAATTTTTGTTATAAAATTCATTTGTGAAGAATACTGCATTCATTGATGATAAGTATTCATTAACTGCTATATGAACTTGATAATTTTGTTTACCACACACAAATAATGAGCATATAGCTCACACTTTGCACATGGACTACTCTCTAAAAACTAAGAGAATTAAAGGATATATTAATACCTTTGGGCCTATATAAATAAGAAAGGGATCTATGTCAAGCAAATAATCAGCCTGATTAATGAACCCTAAACCAATGAGACTGGGTTGTTTCTGAAGTAAAAAAATAGAGCATAAGGCAAAACAAATTACAAGAGAAGAAAAGAAAGGATGAAATAACTTGCATCAAACCATGGCAAAAAATACAATGACATATTACAGAAAAAGAAGATCCATATTACATGAAATCCATATTACATAAAAGAAGATAATGGAAGGGAGGGTGGGAAAAGGGAGTAATATTCCAATACCTTAGGATGGCAGGAGACCATCAGAAATCAGTCCCTTCTTAAATGGAAGGCTGCGGGGCTCCAGGAAATCTGAACTATGAAGAAAGGACTGTTATCACTGTGACCTAAAGATCAGTCTTTAGACCTAATCTGAGAATTAGAAAATTACCACCTATGAATACTCTAGCCAAAGAGTAAAAGACCCTGCTTTTCTCTTGAAAGTACATAACCCTAAGTCTCACTACTTTGGTTTAAGGAACAACCAAGCAAAATCAACTACTGTAAAATGATAGACTCATAAATAACCTTGTCCTAAGTATTAGAAATTGGTCTGTAAAACTGAAATATGACTAAATTATTTTCCTTAATTTTTCTTCCCACTCTAATATTTTTTTTTCCTTTTCTCTTGTCCTTTGTGTGGAGGACAAAGCCTGTCAAAATTCAAGTCTGGAACACAAACACAACCATCTTTCCTCCAGGTCCCAACCCAACTGTAGATCCATCATTTCAAATGACAATTCCATAGGAAATCAATATCTTGAAAGGAAGATTGCTTCAACTACAGCAGCGTGGACTGTGGGTATAGCCAGTGAATTCAAGAAAGCAGACCCATTTGTAGCTGCTGCTCATTCTAGCAGAATTGATTGCAGGTAACTTCCTCAGAGAGGAGATAGAGGAGCTATTCATTTCTTCTCTTTTCAACTGACTCCTCTCTTCTGGATCAAATAACAGTCCTAAATTATACATAGCAGCAGGAAATAAACAAACACCCTGGCCCACTCAAAATGCTAAATAATAACTCCACTCATTTAAAGATAGATGTTCTTCCTATTCAACATCGTTTTTATATTGCACATTACTAACAGTGGGTGTGATTCGCTGATGTTACATCTCAGAATATTCCATTTAAAAAAAAGTGTGCAGATGCCCCAACTCACCAAGCTTCTTTGAACATTGCAGTCAAACACAACCTAAAAACCTTAAAAGCTTAAAATTTAAGTTTTTGTCCCTGCTTACAATATTTTAAACTGATTTGTAAAATATTTCTTTGAAAACACAATCATCTCCCTTTTTCAGGAATACTGATCATCAGTATCATATTTCAGGGTTGTATAATAACTTGTTTTGTACAACTACCACAATCTATTTAAATCATCTTACTAGCACTGGTATTTAAGCTGTATCCAATATGGTATTTTGTTATTAGACATAACTCAGATAAACACTAGAATGTATTTCCAAGATCTTTGACACACTGACAAATCACTTTCTAGAAGAGTTGTTGATGTGCCTTTTTAGATACATATGTTTTTAAATAAACCTTTTTTGCTGATCCCTGATGTAGATCATCAGAACTGTCCAGATATCTTTATGTCCGTATATAAAATATGTCTTCTCTAAGAAGAGTTGAAATGGAGGATGGTTCTATATTACTGAGTAAATCAGCCAAAGAACAAAGTGACCAACAGTTCAATTCCCCAAGTTTGTTTTATGGCACATAAATTGTCAGGCTCCCTAACACCAAGGATATTAAGTTCATGGTGCATGTCAGCCCCCAACCCATATTAGTGCTTTATATGTATTTTCATTTGACCAATTTTTCAATTTTAAAAAGAGGCTGAATAGTGTTAAGTATTGAAGGTGACATGATGGCCAAGAGCCAGGATTTGAGTTTTGGCTCAAATTAGACAAGTCAGATTATTCCCCTGAATATCAGCATCTTCTGTGAACTCCTTGCTTGGGGAAATTAATCTAACTTTCCATGGCATTTAAAAATTCTATCATTCCCTGTCTGATTTATATGTAGCAGGATAAAATCTCTAAGTTCTTTCCCTCTTTTTTCTTACAGTTCTCTCCCTGTATACCCAAGGTATTCATTGTCAATGGTGGACAGTAGAATATGCACCAAAACAAATAATTCAAATGGATTTTTATGCACAAAGCATAGATATTGGTCTGATATTCAAAGTTTTTTCCGTTTGCAAGACCCAGCCACTCAAAAAGGGAAAGTACTTACTAGAATTCTAAAACTTGGGCTTTGCTTATCAGGAGTAAAAAGGGACTCACAGCAAAGGTTTACGGCTTTGCTTTTCAAAATGCTGGTGAGTGCCCGCAGGTAGGTTGGTTTCCTGGGTTCTAGATTAGCATTGCTTTTTCTCCCCTGAGTAAGTAGAATAGAATAGAGTGCACTGCAATCAGAGTAAGGTAAGTATGTGATTTGCGGGTTGATATGGAAATGGGTTTATCACAAAGGGTTTCTGTCAAAAAAATTTGAAAATGTAAGTGTGGATTATAAACCACCTTGGGGTTGGCAGGGAAATTTCCTAATGTAAATCCAGTTTATCAAAACATTAGTATGTGTATGTGTAGGATGGAAGAGAGAACTTGAGGAGGACTGGGGAGGGAACTACTTGTAACTATTGCACCTGGTCCTTCCTTTTCCCACAGGAGGCTTAAAACCCAGAGAAATGGAGTCTATAGAAAATATCAAACTTCCAAGAAAATGAAGGCAGAAATATTTCCATTTCTCCTCTGGATTTCAGTCAGAGGCAGCCTGGTAATGTGATGCTTGCCAACATGGAGGCAACAGTTTTGCGTATAGTTTACAAGGCAGGTCTAGAGAGAGGAGTATCTTGATATTCATGCCCACTTCATCACCTTGTTTGAATCCTGTGTGGTAAGAAGAAAATCCAAAAATATTCTCCTGGCCAACTGAGGCACAAAGAGGCAAGGTGAAAATCAAGATATGGGATCCCTGAAAGTCAAAGGGGTGAGGACTGGGGGTATTTGCAACTCAGAAGGAGCTTCCCTGATAATCACTGCACTTTGGCAACATTGGCAAACAGATGGCAAGTTATTCCAGCAATGAGTACAGCAGATAGGAATTCAGACCATGTTCTCTCCCTCCAATGTCAGGAAGATATGGGAGCCCCTAAGAACCTAGGTCAACTGGAAAAGAGAAGCAGGAGAGGAGCTTTAAAGTTTGCTGAGTTTATCCAGAATAAACAACTTTAAACTGTTAGTGGCCTTTCTTTAGCAAGATTGCCTTCCATCACAGTGGAAACGGGGGCTTGGAATACACGTAAAGTTCATTCAAACAAAATAAAAAAGTTGTCTGTAACTTTTTATTCATTATATATCCCTGTTACCTTTGATTTTAAACACTTTTAAAAATCATAAACTATTGTGTTGTTTGTTTTAAATCACTTCTAATTCTTAGGCCAGCAGTTTTCCCACAGTTGTTGCTCAATAAATGCTGCTTTCAGGGTTTCCCAACCCTTTTATTGGTATGGTATACATAAAAATTGGAATTAATATGTGTGTTGGGTAAAGTGGAAGAGGGAGACCTGCTCAGAGTCTGGGGCCAGCGCATGTCCCACTGAGGTATCTGAAGATGAAGGGAATCAATCAGTAATTGCACAATCATTTCAAAGTGGTCTATTGCATTACTAAATACATTTTGCACAAGTGGATTAAACTCATCCGTGTGATGCTTACCATGATACCATAATATAATACCACATTTACCAAAACACACACAAACACTGTTAGCAAATATCTGTGGTTTCTTCTTGATTAAAGTAATCAAATCTTTCAATGTCTTCTAAACATTTAGAAAACTCCTGTCCACAAGTTTCTGCAGTGATCTCTGTCTATCAGCACATCAGGCCCATAATGCTATTAGCATACAAGTGCTCAAGAGATTAACTCAGAATTATGGCAAAATATGAACCATTATTTCTTAAATGTTTCATAAATAATCAGCAATACTTCCCTTCTTGGCAATAGCTCCATGAACAATTGCAAATGGGTTATATATTATTTTTCTATTGCTTCTAAATGCTATGATGATTCCTCCTGTTTTGAAGTTTGCTTTCATTGCACTCAAGATTGTTTTATTACTCTGGAAAGCCACCTACGTCATCTTTAAGTCTAAAAATATATTTTACTGAGTGACCACATTGATTCTCTTGATCTCTAGTGAGTAAATAATGTCTGTTTTTAATGACATTATTTTTCCCAGGAGATCATGACAATTTTTGAATAACTCTCTTTCTGGAATTCATGTCAATCAACTACAAATAAAAATCCAATATAGAATTTTACCTACACATAACAAAAATATGCTATCATGAATTAGGTAATAGAATAATTTTATTCTAGAAGTTGCCTTTTTCAATTGCAATGGCAGGAGTTAGAATCAAAGAGGGCATGATTTTCCTTCAATTATTAATGAAGAATTCAGCCATATGAATTTACTGATTTCAACTCTATGTTCAAAATACTATGAAAAAAATGTTAGTTCCTTTTCTCAAAGGTGACTCTTTTACTGGACACATGTAACTTACAAGGCTTCATTCCAGTACCATCTTCTCCACAAAGCCATCCCTGAGCCTCCAATGCAGAGAGTGACCTCTCCTTCTCGATTCCAGCAGCACATGGCATCCGGACCACTCACAAAGCACCTATCATATGTGTCCTTATAAAATGATGCAAGAAAAGAGAGCATTCACCCCCACATGGAAGGGATATCAAAATATCTTAAATTATTTAACAAAGGCCATGGCCATATTTGCAGGCCCTTTTTACCATTTATATTTTTAAAATCTGTTCCAAAGGGAAGCAGAAAACTGAATATTGTCAGAATTAATGGAAACAACAAAGTGCTTTAGCCATCATGTGTTAAATCTTTCATTTTAAGGCTTGTAGTTCATGAATATTTTATTTATTAATGTATACACCAAAGAAGTAATCTACATATGCATGTGTGAATTCATAGCAATGTGGTTTGTTCTTTCGTGCAAAGTAGACTTGTACTTTACTTGTCAACATTAAAATGCCTGTACTAAATAATAAAGACATTTGTAATGAAAAGTGTATTTCTCCAAAACAAGAAATGCATTGGCAATGCTTGACAGCATTTTCATAACCCTTTAGTAAACACATCAGTTCCACATAAGGTTATTCATTTTCATTTTTCCTGCTCTCTCTTTTCCATAACAATGAGTTAAGTTTTCATTGCAACCAATGTACAAGGTTGGATAATCCCAGTGCATAAATTATAAAATGCATGTTAAGGGTTTAGCACAGTGGCTAGCTCCCTCTAAGGGCTCAATAAAAGGTTGCTATAATAAAAGTCTTACTTTGGTTGCAAATATCAGAGATTTGTTTAAAACAAAACTGCCTAACAGGAGGAAAATTAATTGTTTAAAGGATATTATCTTATGAAAACCAACAAATAATTAGACAACCAAGTTATGGGAATAATAAAGAAGAATCTGAATCTGACAGAAAAACAAGAATAAGAACTTAATACCAGTACTGGCTGGTGTGGCTCAGTGGATTGAGCGCCAGCCTGCAAAACAAGGGATGGCTGGTTGATTCACAGTCAGGGCACAAGCCTGGGTTGTGGGCCAGGTCCCCAGATGGAGGGCATGCGAGAGGCAACTACACATTGGTATTTCTCTCCCTCTCTTTCTCTCTTCCTTCCCCTCTAAAAATAAGTAAATAAAGTCTTTTAAAAAAGAACTTAACATCATTAGATAACTCAGCTCTTTTTCTCACCTCTCATCAGCCTCATTCTTTCTAGGTGCAGAAGCCTTTCTCAACATGCATTCATCATGTCAACCAGCAATCCCATGCCAACATATTTACTCAAGTGAAACAAAAACTCAGTTCACAGAAAAAATCTCATACACAAATTATTTTAAGAGGTTTATTTATAATTAAAACTAGAAAAAACCCAAATATCTTCCAACTGAGGAATAAAGAAGCAAACTATGGTGCATACAGGTGCTAGAATATTATTCAGCAATCAACAATATAAGAATAAACTATAAAAATGCAACCTCATGTATGCATTTTAAATATATTTAACTAAATGAAAGAACTCAGATTCAAAAGGCTGCCTACTACATGATTCCACTTACATGACATTCTATAAATGCAAAACTATAGAAATGGAAAGTAAATTGGTGGTTATCAGGGATTGGTGTGGAGGAAACTCAACTACAAAGGAGCATAGAGGAATGTGGGTGGTGGGAGTGCTGGAACTGTTTCCATATCTTGATTGCGGTGACATTTATAAGATTTTGGGCATTTCTTAAAACCCATAGGACTGACTGTACACTAAAATGGGTGAATTTCACTGTATGAAAATTATACTTTAGACATTTTTGAAAAAGAAATGACAAAATGGCTTAGAAGGAAGTAAATCACAGATACTAAAGAGATAAAATACTGAAGATATTGTTTTGAAAAAAATCCAAGATGCACATCACAGGTGTCTGTAAAATAAAAAAAGCAAAGGGACAGAGCAAATACTAAAATCTAATATTGAAGAAAAACTTTTTGTATTAAAGATTTCAAACTGTATATTAAAAACACACACACATGTACCTGATGATTTAGGCTCAGAACTACTATCACTAGGTATATTCTAGTAAAATTATTAGACTTTAAGAAAAAAATATTGGGAGCATTTTTTAAACATTTATTTTATAAGTAAAATAAAATTAGATTATCATCAGACTTTGACAGCCATGCTTTATGCCAGAAGAAAATCTAATAAAACATTTGAGAATCTCAATGACAGAATATATGTGTCAAGGATTTCATAGCCAGCAAAACTGACCTTAAAATATAAAGAGCCTAATACAAATTATTATAAATGTTTAAGCAACCAAGAATGCTCTCTTGAACACTTCCTGAGGAATCTACTAGGGAAAGAATTCTGGCAGTCAAAATAACTAAAGAAATATCAACATAAGCACTGATGGTAAGCATGATGTTTATAATTACATACACTTAGAACTAAAATAAAATGAATTCAGTTAAAAGGAAAAGATATAGCATGTATTGTTATACCCTCAGAGCTTACAAATTATAGTTCATCCACTAAAAAATGACCAATGGTATATGAAAAATGAGAATAGCATATGCAAAAATCACTTATACCTATGTTTCATAATCATACTGATGGTGGTAACATTAGTATTACCATTCTGAGACTGCTGTGTGTGCAGTAATTCAGGATGAAGAAAATCAGGAATTATGGCATAATTCTACCACCTTATATGTCCTTGAGAAGAGATTAAGTAAAAACCTTGTAGTACTTACATTGCTTTGAAAATATTAATATAAACTGATAAAGTATAGTATCTTTGGTTATGTATATATTTGATGAAATATATTTCTGTGTTTCTCACCTCTACCTATATATTTAATTTTATTAAAATGCCTAGAAACAAGCCCTGGTTGGCGTAGCTCAGTGGATTGAGCGTGGCCTGCGAACCAAAGCATCTCGGGTTCGAATCCCAGTCAGGGCACATGCCTGGGTTGCAGGCCACGGCCCCCAGCAACTGCACATTGATGATTCTCTCTCTCTCTTTCTCCCTCCCTTCCCTCTCTAAAAATAAATAAATAAAATCTTTTTTAAAATCTTTTTAAAAAAGAAGCGATCTGGCAAATGCCACTAAAAAAAATAAAATAAAAATGCCTAGAAACAATGGCCAGCCCGAAATAAATAAACATCACTAACATCTAGATTTTAATCTTGAAATCCAACTTTCCACTAAACAATCCAGAGTCTGATTTCTTGGGAAAAGGCTGGTTCCAGGACTGAGACAGGACATACACAAGACAAGCCTAGAAAACGTTATCAAACCAGAAAGAAAGTAAGGAATAAAAAAATGCGAGTCTTGTCAAAATGCTCATGAGCTGAATGGAAGAGGCTCCCACAGGCCAAGAATGAGATGATTTGACCTTTAATAAGTTAATAATGTCAACAAATTGAAACACATCAAAATATTTAAGTTTATGATTTCATAATGATAGGGAAAAAAGTCAATCAATTCAATTTCTTGGAAACTGGTAAATTAAGGGAAAAAAATAAGCATTCATTCTGCCTTCCTTATATGAATTGTACTTCTGGGTAATCACATAATGAATAAGGGGAAGCATTTATTTATAAAATTATTCCAGCTGAAAAATAAAAATAAAGTGCTAGAATTAGAATAGCACCATTTACCACCCTCTAATGAATTGGTTGACTAATGCATTCATATGATAAGGTTGCTAACATTATAATAAAAAGATACAGAGAGCAGGAGAAAGTGAGAGAAATTAAGAGAAAACCAGACATTATAGGTTTCCTCATGAAAAACTGCCACCACCAATAGATATGCAATGGAATCAAACCCATCATGCCTTTGGAACAAACTGCCAATTTGTAAGAAGTCAGAGGGCAGAGGAATATGTTAAATAGTATAGCACTCTGTAGGTTAAATGACCTAGGTTTTTCAACAAATAAATTCCAAAGAAAAAATAGATATGAAGAAAAACTCTATATTAAAAAATATAAAAGTCACAGCCAATATGTATACAACGTGCAGAGCAACAGGTTAGGAATGCAAACTTGGATGATGAACTGGTGAAGAAATTCAAGGGAGTAATTAGTATAAAAAATTGAATATCTCATTCATATGGTAAAATTGAAGGAAACTATGTAAAGCAGTTAAATAAAATATAGCTTAGACTGGAGGGGTTAAACAAAAGGGAATACTTCTTAAAATAGTCATAAGATCCAGAAAAACACAAAAAAATATTGACGTATTTAAATAAACAGGGAAAATATTCAAAGACAAATATATCATAACTAATGTTTTAAATGGATAGACTAAGATAATATATTTGGAGCTTATATGGCTGGCAAAGGATTAACTCTTACATACAAAGAAAGCTTATATTTCAAGATAAAAATCAATAATTTAATTTAAAAAAAAACAGGCAAAAACATGAGCAGGTAATAGACAGATAAATATATACTGTTATATTCCATGTTGAAAATAATGTTCAGTCTCACTAGTTGTCATATAAATGTTAATTAAATACCATTCATAATTTTTAAACTATTGGATTTGCAAAAACTTTAAAAATTATTTTAATAACCTATGTTTGAGTGTATACAGGTGTACAAGTAGTCTCACAGAATGTTTTCTCCTCCTGAAAATCTTTTAAATGGATTTAGAAAATTTTGAGCCTACAGGAATTATTTCCTTCACAGTTTTCACCTCTTCACCTTTTGTGAGTTCTTGGTGCACTCCTTCACTCAGTCTTCTTAATTGCTAATTAAATCTTCATCTATGATTTTACTACTCAGCCCATTTGTTGAGCTTTTTATTCTGATGATCTCTAATTAGTTCTTTTTTTTTCTTTAACAGCCTGTTGTTTTTCATGGTTGCAGTAGCTTCTTTTATTTCTTTAAGGATTATCAATTATATTTTCTTAATATCTTACTTGTTCTTTAGTCCTGTTTTCTCTGGTGTTCATAAAGTTTTGTGAATTTAGGTATCATCAAATGCTTGGTAATATGTAGTTGATTTCTCATCTTGCGCTTCAGTTGCACTGTGATCTAAGGCTTCTCGTATCCAATAACCACCTCCTTCTTTCTTTTGCAACAAACAATGCCTGAATAAACATCCTTACACAACCTTGCACGCTGATACCTTCCTTTTTTAGAATAGACATGTGCGTAAAATATTGGTACATTTTAAATGTAATAGATAATGTCAGTTTATGTTACTTGCAAGTTGAAATAATTTGCACACCCACTAGCAATCTGTTAGCTAGCCTCATTTCCCCATATCATTGACACCTTTGATGATTGTTTTCAAGGCAGATTTTGGATCTCTCCAAGTACTACTGGAGCAGTATGAATTAGATATTATCTTGTTTGTAGTTGTACTTAGTAAATACTCATTAATTAGCTGAATGAATATGTTCAGCTTCTGGATCCCTGTTACTCTGCTCTACTTTTTTTCACACAATTTTTACCTTCTAGCACACTAGGTAATATATTCATTTATTATGTTTACTGTTTTATATCTGTCCTCCCTAGTGAAACTAGCTTCTTAGGAGCTGAAATCTATTTTGTTCACTAATATTACCTAATACCTAGAGCATTAGCATTTAATTGGCAACCAATACATATTTATTGAATGAATACATGAATGACCATATAGAATATTCACTTAATATCTTAGTTAAGATTTTCAAATATGTTCCCTAAAAATATTTTGAAAAAGTACTTATTATAAAGGTAACTTGTTCCTTTAACAAAAATCATCAATTCCTATAATCACATATACATGCCAAACTGACTGACTACACAATGACTTGTTACAAAGCAAAAATCAATGTAGCGTAATTTCTTCTTGGAACCCATTTAGGAAGCATGAACCACCAGCAGAAACAAGAGAACATGTGCTCGCTATAAATGGCTTTTGTGTGTGGGCCCTGAGGATGCTGTCTTAGGGAAAGGCTCCACTTTAGTCACAGCAATTTATCAAGCATATTAGTTGAACTGGCAGTAATAACAAAATAATGTTAACTTGGATAAAGCAAATATTGTGTCATTTTAATATAGCAAACATCAAATAACACAATTTTAAATAAAGTTGACTTATTTCACCAGTCAGTCAGTTTCCTATTTTTAAAAACAGCACCTCCACATAGCACTCATAGTTTTCACTGGAGCCTCACAACAACCCTGGAAGCTAGGAGGAAAAAAGCTATCACACTGGTAATTATCACACTCGTTTTGAGAACTAGGAAACTGAATCCAAGAACACTTAAGTTATTGATAAAAAGGAGGGAAGCCAGCACTTGAATACATGCCTTTGGACTCATATTTTTGTGAAAAAGCAACATATTAAACAAAAAGCAAATATTTGGAATTAGAAGTAGATTTCTATTCTGACTCTGTAATTACTACTATGGGGACATCAACCACTGAAATATCTTCTCTAAACCTCAATTCAACATCTTTTTATTTACCATTAGACAAAAAAAAAAAGGATAAGGAAATGGCCATACATCAGAGGAAACCTATTATCTAATTATCTATAGATTGAAAATATACTAAGGTATGTTATTCATATTGTTAATTGATGGGGTTTCTCTGGAACATGACTCTGTTCTTAATTTTCTTTCTGTTAGTAAGATGCCTCTAGTTCTAAGAATTCACTGTCATATAAGTTGTCCCTCTGCCACTATCCAACAGGACTGTTAAAGCTGAGCCAGCCATTTGGTACTGTGCTATGAAGCTAACAGAATTACACTCCATTGTTCTACCTCTACTATCTTTCCTCCTCAAATGCACCTGTGGCCAATGGTAAAACTTCCATGTCATTCCTCCTCCACTGCTACAGCCTACATCCAGTCCCTAAGCACTCGATTTTTTGGAGCCACATAAAGATTAATCCTGATAATCAATCAGTCTGGGAAACAAAACCTCTTTCTTCCTACATCTTCTCTCCTCTGCCTTCTTTGGCTAGTTTTCTCAACCTGTTATGCTCTAAAGAACATTGGCTCTGATCAGTTTAACAAACATTACTTGAGTGTCTGCTCTGCTGGTAATACTAAGGTGCTAAGAATAGAAAAATATGGAGAGCATAATCTCTATCCTTAAGGAAATTATAGTTTATTAGGGGAGAGAGATAATTAAAAGAATCAAACTGCTATAATTTGTTATGTACAGAAAAGTAAAAGAGAAGCTGAAGGTTTCATGGAAATGGAGAGGAGGAACAATTAACCACTCTAAGAGTGGAAACCATGTTAATAAAAAGCAAAAACAAAAACAAAATTTGATCAGGCAGCACAAGTAGGAATTAGCAGATGAAGAAGAGTGTTACTGGAGTGAAAATAACATGAGTAATTGCATAGAAGCATGATGCCAAAAATTTTATTCAGGATACAAGCAGTTGGGTGTTTCTAGAGTGTTAATATGCTTGAATTTTGGGCATGTATATTCAAGGTGCTTGTGGGATGATTAAGTAGAAATCATCCCACAAATCAATCATATAATCAGATGAAGACAAGCACAATAGAAAAAAATCAAATAAGGTAAAGAGGAGAGAGTATTGTTATTTTATATAACGTGGCCAAGAAGTTCTTCACTTCTAAAGTGATTTGTGAGCAGAGATCTAAAGTAAGTCAGAAAATAAGTCACATGAATATCTCATGATAGAGCTTTATACGAAGGAGAAACAGCAAATGGAAAGGCCCCAAGTTAAGAATGTGCTCGGATAGTCTGAGGAACAAAAAAGGACCGGTAGGAATGAAGAGTATTACAGGTGGAGAGAGTAGAAGGAAGTGATGATAGAGAGATAGCAAGGGGCCAGATCAAGGAGAGCCATAGTGGCTATTATATAAAATTTGTAACATAGATTTAACTCCAAATAAAGTCAGAAGTCAAAAGTTTAGATTGGAAAAGTAATATGATTTATGCTTTAATAAACCTACTCTGGCTGTTGTCTATGGAATCCACTATATGGGGTGAAAACAAAAATGAGCTTCTTTTTTTTTAAGGAAACTATATCACTAATTCATGAGAGAACAATGGTAGTTTAAAGGGGTAATAAGAAATGGTATGATTCTGGGTGCCTTTTAAAAAAAGAGTTCACAGGATTTTCTGAGTTTCAGTATATGACAAAGGATAAAATTAAGGTTCAAAAGATAAAAAAGTCTCAAATAAGAAGAATCAGGCAGTGAGAAAGGAAAACAAGGTAAGAATGATAACACAGAGCAAAGAAAGTATACTTGTTTAAAGGAAGTTTAGAGGTCTTGGCTGGTGTGGTTCAGTGAATTGAGTGCCAGTCTGGGAACCAAAGGGTCGCTGGTTTGATTCCCAGTGAGGACACATACCTGTCTTGCGGACAAGGTCCCCAGTAGGGGGTGCATGAGAGATAACCATACATTGATGTTTTTCTCCCTCTCTTTCTCCCTCCCTTCCTCTCTCTCTTAAAATAAATAGAACATATTTTAAAATAAATAAATAAAGTTTAGAGAGGGCAAAATGCAGCAATATTGTCTAAAGCGGTAGTCATAAAAGCATAAAAATACCTATTGGACTTAACAATTTTGATGTTGCTATCCTTTGCCAAAGCAGTTTCAGTGAAATGCAAAGGGAGATTCCAATGAGTTGGAAGGTGAGTGGGACCCAAGGAAAGGGACATAGCACTAAGTGTTATCATTTCAAAACTCAACAGACATCTGGGTGTCTGGAGGGAAAAGATTTAATGTCACGTGAGATGAGTCAGAACTGGGAAGACCCAGGGTAATCTCTTGTAATCCAGAGTTTTAAGGACAACCCAGTGGAATGGGTCATTTCCACTTCCTAGTTAGTCATCAAGATTTAAATGCCAATTTTCCTTGAAACACATTTCAAGGACAGAACTCCAGAAGAATAATTCAGTGATTCAGCAATGATGCAGACAGAGCATAATAGATCCAAACAAGTCATCAAAGCATTAGCTAACTGTCTCTGGGAAAATGACACTTTCATTAAATCTCTTTGGCACTTTATTCAGTTTTACTAATACTGGTTGAAAAACTTCATCTGAAAATGCAACTGTTCAGCTTCTATTTTGGCTAAGCAGATAAAATGTTAAATTCTATTAAAGAAGCACACATCTTATTTTCATTCATTTAAATGAAATTTACAGATTATAATATTTAATTGTAGTGATCACAATAAGACCTTAATATTCAATATTTTAACTTTGAATCAAGTATAATCTATCATATATAGATTATGCAATATCCCCCTAAAGTTTCATACATTGACTGCCATTTAAAAAATGCCCTTACATTGAGAACAAACAGAATAATAGTCATGAAACTTTGAAACTGAGAGTTTTTGAGACACCTAGTTCAAACACCTTCATTTATAAATGAGAAAACAAGCAAGAAAATCTTCTTGGTCAGGCTAAGGTTATTACATAAATACCGATAGAAACAAAATGAAAATCTGGATTTCTGGATTTCAGTACAGTTTTCAATTGCCTTGGAAAAAGTACTGAGACATCGCCACCACAATTAAATATCTAAACTGTACTGACACCTTTCCTACATATGGCTCTAGTCAGTGTTCTAAGTCTTGACATAAATTATTTCTTTCAATCTTTACAGCAACTCTAAGAGACAGGTACTATCACTACCTCATTTTACAGGTGGAATAGCTAAGCCTTAAAGAGACTAAGTAACTTTTCCAAGGCCGGTCAGGTAGCAAGTGGCAACACTGGAATGGTATGCCAGGGGCTAGTCAGTCTGCTCATTTCCTGAAGCAGGCTAAGCCATTCTCAAGATTTAATTCAGAAAGCATTGATTGAATTGCTACTATCAGTAAGACTGTCTTAGGAATTGAATAAGGCATACTGTATAAGATACTGAACTTAAAAACCTATTGAAAAAGAGAGAGGAGTACAACACTAGTTGTAATGCAGCACAAAATAGGTAAATACTTGGGGGGTGGAGACAAGTGCATAGCAGAAAAAGCAATTTCAGGTCTGGGAGTGGACATGAAAATGGACAATACTACCTTATAACCTGTTGAGATATGCATTGAACCGATCTATTACCTGAAAAGCCCCAATGGATATAGAAATATTTCCTGTTAGTATTCTTATATGCTTGTCATCCAACTCAGCTTTTTTTCCGTACTATACTTAATACAGCCACTTCTGGCTGTGGTTAGCACTCAAGTCATTTTTTAATTTTTTAATTTAATCTTTATTATATTTTTCCATTACCATTTAGTGTCCCTAAATCCCTCTCCCCCCAGCAATCAACACATTGTTGTCCATGTCTATGAGTCCTTTTCCCTTTTTGCTCAATAAGGCATTTTTTTAATGTCCATGGTGCAAAGGGTTAAAAGCATGCAGAAAATAAATCAGTTGTGCAAAACTCTCTTAATATATCAAAGAATCTTCACAGAAAGTTATTAGAGGCCGCAGTCTCCATAAAATAATCCATTTACATTCACTGTCCACTTAAGTGGCAACCTCTAAATTTATGACTTAGCTACTTGCTGAAAAGACATATATAACTTGCTGAGTGTTAATTTCTTAGACGACCCTGGTCTGGTGAGAAAAGTGCAAACAAGAGTCAGACAAAGGAACTAACTCCTGCCAAGTATACCTCATTTCTGGACTCTTCAAAAACCAATCCAGACCACTCAAGAATGAATCACTTGCCCCTCAAGAGGATTTTTTTTGACAAATGATCATGTTATTGTTTATTGAAGATTAGGGTATATATCTTTGATTTTTGTTTCAGACTGCACATTTTAGTTGTATTTTTCTCCAACTAACTGTTGCCAAATGTTTTATTTTTAAATACCCAACCTTCATAATAAACTCTATGTGTTTAAAAAAGTCAAAACAAAAACCATTATTTTCTCCATTTTCTTATTATAAACATTACTATTGCAGGCTAATTTGTACAGACATGAAGTATGAGTGTCTGGAAGTGGAAATACTATTGTTTCCTTTTTATTTCAGCAGTGGTCTATCCAGCACCCACTTTACCTGTTTCCAATGATCAAATAGAGAGATCGGCAGTTGTTAATGAGCTATTAAGGACACTTTAGAACCACATTGAGGAGTATTTTCTTCTTATTCAAATTATAAAAAAGTAATTGCAAAGACAGTGTCTCTCTTTTGCTGTGGCTCAGTGGTTTTTAATGTTGTGCCCATGTACCTTCTAAAATCATCTTAAGTACCTGCACGCTGTCAAGTAGCACTCTGAGAAACTGTTGTAAATTATCCAGAAGTTCATAAATCCAAGCACTGTCACTTCTGATTGTTCCAGAAGTCAGTGTCACTGTTGTCATATACAGTCTTACCTGAGCTCTCTCTACCTTCTCTCCAGTACCTGAAGTCTCTACTGAGTTTTTCTCAGAGCAGGACCAGTCCTGGTGTCTGCAAACGCTCTTCCCACCTGGGTCACCACAGCCTCGCAGTGACACCAATTAGCACAATTCCCATATCAAAAAAAGTACTACTAATAATGGTATGCCTCGTATCTATTCACAACTCCCCTGGATTTACTTTTTTTACTTCAGTGTTCTGCTTTCAAAAGTTCAGTCATTTCTCACAAATCATGAGATGATTAAAAAGCCTATCTTCCTTGAATTTCTACTGTCCTGAATTTCAACTATCATTTTTAAATAAATTATTTTCTTTCATTCTCCATGTTAACAACTCTACAGTTCCACTTGGAAACAAGCTTCATATTCTTAGCTCTGGAATAACTAAATTATTCATTCTAATTTCTATAAACACTAACTTCAAAGACAATATTTTTCTTACCCACAATATTCTTAAGCTATAAATTTCCCACATGGTATATTTTCTGCCAGAAAATAGCCAGCGCAATACATACATTCTTTTGGAAGCTACAGAAGGAGCTGTGTGACCTTATAAAGAAACATTAGCAGTCAAATTAAGGTGTTCTGTACTATCTTTATTGTTATCACTTTCCCAATTATCCTAGCTTTTAAAAAAATCAAATTTAGCATTGCGGAAAACTAGAAATACTCAACATCAATATAAAATATGAGTCAATGGCCAAGGTTAGTTGTGCTACATGCACTCGTCATTGTTTGCACAACCACACTTCTGCCAGAGTAGTTCCTAAACGTTGTATGTGATCAAATGATTTTTCACCCATGCTATGGGCTTTGTAAAGCTCACCATGATTTTACTCACAGCTTTATTTCTAATACAGTTGGGCAGTAACCTGATGACCCACTGGATCATCCAGAATACAAAACAAAGGATACTTACTGGTCATTTGCTAGCTGGCAAGCCCCTGAGTGACCGTAAGTATAAAGGAAAAGATTAATGGGAAGAGAAAGAAAATCTTCAGCTAATGCCATAGTAAAACTAGCATTTTTGTAGAGATATTAAAAAACAGACTCTGCTGCATTGGCGCAGAACTCTATACTGGGGTGTTAACCACTTTCAGGCAACTTAAATACTCTTACTCTAATTTAAAAAAGATGCCTACAGTTGACAGAGCCAAAGATTTGGATGGAAAATAAAATATATATTGCAGTGAGATGTCCTACATATCAATAATTCATCAAAACAGTCTCAACGTGAGAGGTTTTTACACAGGGAAGAACTGTAAGAAAGAGACAATTAAATGATAAATATGACACTCCTGTGGTGAACAACTGAAGCAGTCCGTCATATCCACCCAGGTATATCTTCAAGGTCCTATTTGTGAAAGATTGTGAAAAAACTGAACAGAAGTTTAAATTCATTTGGCTTCTGAGGTTATCATTCTATTTAACCTTGAAAGCTTTTTTTGCATTTTTCTTATGCCTTTGTTTGCTTTCAAGAATTTACCTTCATTTTAACTTTAATCTGTTTTATATCTCCTGCTCTATCTTTGATCCACAAGGTTGAACATTTTTTTAAATCTTCAGTGTCTACAATGTAGGTGGGGGCAGGGAGGGCTTCCATCTCCTTTTTATAAAGTTATATAATATGGTCATCTTAAAAACTTATACGTGAATAAACGTGATAATGAAAATATAGCTTTGCTGAGGGGAAAAGCTCATACATACATATGCATGTGTGATTAACCAATGGTCACTTTATTTGTTAGATTGAAAAACTAGTGTATGAGTAATAGTTGTTCTATATTGAAGTAGCAACTTCACCTGGGATTTGTAACACTGGTTCCATCCAGTGTTACACTGTCCTCAAAGTGACAGTATTTTGTCTCAAGAAGCCCAAGCATTTCAACATTACTTCTCACAAAATTGGAGGCAAACACTTATCACCTTTGCCATAAGAACCATGAAACTAGCTTTGCAATGGCTGTCTTAGACCTCTGTATTGAATTGTAATAGTTTAGACCAGCTTTGTACAGTCGGGGGCATTTTTTACATTAGGTACTACAAATACAAAACCAAGGATCTATGAGCTTTTGAAGGGCCTGAAAAAAAATTAAATATAATTGATTCCAAAAAGATAGAAAAATATTCAAATAATGTCCACAAACAAACTATGCCAACTGCTGTTCAACTCATATACAAATTTAAAAAAGTACAGATCTCAAGGGCAAAAAAAAATAACATTGTTTTAAAATAAAATTTTACCTCAAAAAATTAATTTAATGTGATGCATTCAAGTAAATGCATTAGAATCAGAATTTGAAATTCAAAAGTATTTAATAAAAAAAGAATCAGAATTTGATATAATAAAGAATGGAGTCTACCTAAGTGAGCGTGCCCAGGACATGTGCTGTGATCTTTATTGATTTTCATTTACACATCAGAAAGGAGGTCATTAGAGACTATAAAACACAGAGAATTTTTGTAAAGCAACAAAAAGTCTGTATCAGAACTAGTGGTAGGTTGGAAATTACTTTCTCACAGAGATTAAATCAGATAAATTAGGATTTCCCTGAAATCTTAACCTGTGAAAAGAAAATCCCAGGAAACTTGAGTCTTATTATAATTGGCCTTATTCTTATCTCATTTCTGAAAACAATATGAGTAGACCAGCTATACTCTAAGATAATTAAATATGATTTATGCCATCTCAGTTTTCATGTGTATCAATATACCTGATAGTTTTTTTCTTTTTGCCGACAATGTAAATATGCCAAAAAAATATATACCACAGCAGAGATACTCAGGAAATGTTCCCGTACAGTAGTGATTATTTTATATTTGTTTTCTTTAACAATTTGGAGTGTATAACAATGACTCCACACACTTCTTACGTGGGAAAAATCAGAGCAGAGAAATCTCAGTAAAATGTTATGGACTTACAAGGATCAAACTTATAAACTACCTTATATCAAATCACCACATCCTATTACACTTCCACACCTTGTTGAGGGCCCAATACAAACTTGGATTTGAAATCAAGCACCCTGGTATTACCAGCTAGCCTGTTTTTTCACAGTAACAATTCCATGGAGAGAAACTGCTCTCACTTTCTAACAGGTTTGAGACTCTGAAATATGACTGCTTCTTTTCAGTAATTTTCCATCAAATGTGCAAGCCACATCTTGACAGTGAAACACCATTTCTCATTTACCTCTTCAACAAGATTGAAAATACTCCTTTTATATAACTGGGCATTCATTTAACTTAAAACCGGGGTTCGTCTCTGTGGCTTTGTTTCTTTCTCAAGTATTTCCTCATCAAAAACAAACAAACAAACATTGTTTGGTTTTGTCTCATAGGACTTGATGGGTAAATTTCTTTGTAATATGTCACCTATATCTAAAAGTGATACGCTGGCAATATGTTACATACCATTTGAATTTTACTAAGCAAGTTGCATTTAGTGGCTAGTCTTTTTGGTGACCAGTGGTCTATTTACTAAGAATACAAATTGCAATAATGGACACAATTTAGGGTCATGAACTGAATATATGAATTAGCAAATCTACACTTACAAGGTCTGCTAGGGGTTGAAAGTTTTTAATTAAACTAAAGCATTCCAGTAGTAGAAATATAAATGAATAATTTTCAAAGGTTTAAATCACAGTGATAACTTATGTCACAAAGTTTAAAAATTGAGTTACCACCATTCCCTCCAGATGAGTTATTTTGCTGCATTGTGAAGGGGAAGCCCATCCCACTTATAAATCAATCAGAAGAAAAATCAGGGGTGAAGTTAATTCTGAACTGCAAGTCCTTGTATAGGAATTTGTCTTTGTCAAACAACCAGTGGTTCTATTCTCCCCAAATGCTAATACCTTGCTCCAGTACAATAGTAGGTTGGATGATAAATAGTAAGAAAGGCATTTAATCTTTAAGGCCTCCACACAATAAGCTTTAATTAAGTATCAATGATGCTAATGGCATAAAATCTTCCAGAACTTCCTGGGAGAGTGGTAAAAAGGAATATATAAGATTTACCAGACTTCCAGCCATGACGGAGGCATAGGTAGATATGCTTTGCTTCCTTGCACAACCAAAAGAAAGATTACAACCAATTTAAAAACAAAAAACAACAAGAACTGCTAGAAAATTGAACTGTATGGAAGTCCCACAACCAAGGAGTTAAAGAAGAAACATTCATGCAGACTGATAGGTGCTGCAGAGCACATTCGTGTGCAAATAAACTGGGAAGAACAACTGAGGAGCAAGACAGACTGTGCAACCCAGGGTTCTAGTACAGGTAAACTAATGCCTCAAAACCTCTGGCTACAAAAACCTGTGGGGGTTGTAGTGGTGGAATAAACCCCCAGCCTCATAGAAGAGTCTATTGGAGGGAACCATGGGGAACTAGAATGTATACAAACCCACCCACCTGGGAATAAGCACCAAAAGGGCCCAATTCACATGTGGGTAATGGGGAAAGTGATGGAGAGTGAGCAAGAGCCAAGCAAGCAGCATTGTTCCCTCTCTGACCACTCCCCCGCCACATCGCTCCACAATGCAGCTAAGTGGGTTGCCCTCCTTTAGCAAATACCTAAGGCTCTGCCCCTTATAACATAACAGGTACTCCAAGACAAATAAATATGGCTTAAAGGAAAGAACAGATTGAAACTCCAGAAAAAAAAAAACTAAGTGATGAGAAGATAGCCAGCCTATCAGATGCAGAGTTCAAAACACTGGTAATCCAGATGCTCACAGAAATGACTGAGTATGGCCACAAAATAAAGGAAGAAGCGAAGGCTATGCAAAGTGAAATAAAAAAAAATATTCAGGGGAACCAACAGTGAAAGGAAGGAAACAGAGTGAGGAAACAAGAATTCAAAAAAATGGGGAGAGGCTGAGGAACCTCCAGGACAACTTTAAATGTTCCAACATCTGAATCATAGAGGTGCCAGAAAGAGAAAGGAAGAGCAAAAAATTGAAAATTTATTTGAAAAAATAATGAAGAAAAACTTCCCCAATCTGGCAACAGAAATAGACATGCAAGTCAAGGAAGCTCAGAAAGTCTCAAAGAAGTTGGATCCAAGGAGGAACATGACAAGACACATAGTATTTAAATTATCCAAGATTAAAGATAAGGAGATAATCTTAAAAGAAGCAAAAGGAGATTACCTACAAAGGAGTGCCCATAAGACTATCAGCTGATTTCTCAAAAGAAACCTTGCAGGCAAGAAAGGGCTGCAAAGAAGTATTCCAAGTCATGAAAGACAAGGATCTATATCCAAGATTATTCTATCCAGCATATCTATCATTTAGAATGAGAGGGCAGACAAGGTCAAGTTAAAGGAGTTCACCATCATTAAGGTCTTATTATGTAAAATGTTAAAGGGACTTATCTAAGAAAAAAATCAAAACTATGAACAGTAAAATGACAACAAACTCACAACTATCAACTACTGAACCTAAAAAAAAAAAAAAAAGAAAAACAAACTAAGCAAAAACAACTAGAACAAGAGAAGAATCACAGAAATGGAGACCACACAGAAGGTTATAAGTGGGGAGGGAGTGAGGGGAGACTGGGGGAAAAGTTATAGGGAGTAAGATGCATAATTGGTAAGTATAAAATAGACAGGGGGAGGTTAAGAATAGTATAGAAAATGGAGAGGCCAAAGAACTTATATATGTACAGCCCATGGATGTAAACTAAGGGAGGGAATGCTGGAGGGAGGGTGAATATAGGATTTAGAGTTATAAAGGGGAGGAAAAAATGAGACAACTGTAATAGCATAATCAATAAAATATACTTTAAAAAAGATTTACCAAAGTTTACATACATAAAAGAAGAATCTAGACATTATTTCCAGAATAGACCTCATTACTTAGAACCAGGTAAATAAAACTCCCAGATAAAAGAGAGAAAGATAATAAGTATTCTGTTTATTTATAAAGAAACATTAATACTTTCCAACTACAAAGGTATTGGAGGTGACAGTAGTATGGTAGGTTTGCACTCAGAAGCCATGAGAACCCAGCTCTCTGACTTGTATAAGTTACTTAAATTCTTTGTACTTCAGATTCCTTGTCTGTAAAATGGAACAAAATTAAAGGAGACAATTCTAAAAAATTTTGCACAGTACAATGTGAAATTTTGTGAGTGCTCATAGACATTCATTAAATTTACATCCCACAATAACTACACAAGGTTAATGAAACACTTTCAATAACTACTTGACAATTCTGCCTCAATAACAGAAAATATAATTTTGTATAACATAAAATCATTTTGTTTTGGGTTGTCAATTTTATATGACAAAGCACTTCCAAAGGTCTAGAAATTATTTGTTTTCTAATTAAGTTAAATACATTTTCTCCCATGGTAACTTATATTTTTCATTTGGTTAGCACAGACAACAAACAGAACAAATAAATAAAGGCCTTCATTTTTTTATCAAAATGTCCAAATTCACCATGGCAAGATGGGCTTTGAAGTCAGAAATAGCTGTGTTCAAATCTTCGTTTTGCACTATAAACATATTCAAGTCATTTAAGAGGTTTGAGTTTCAGTTTTTTCATCTGTCAAACTATGGTAATACTACTTGGCAAAGTGAAAAGAAATAAATAAAAATTGTGCATATGTCTGTGAGACATATATATTTAAAATTGTATATACACATGTATATAAATCTGGCAAGGTCTCTCACAAATAATAATTCAACCTGTTTTTGTAATTAAGAACTTATTGTATGATTAATGATAGCTAGATTACTAAATATTTCTATATTGCACTTACCCAGTGCCCTCAGTTTCATCAGTACGATCCCTGATACCTGTGTCAGAACTACTGTCACCTACAGCTGCTCATCTATAAGGGTATGTTCAGAATCTTCATGGAATAAGATGATATTTCTGTTCCTTGCCTCACTGCTGAACAATACAAAAGAAAAATCATAAATTTAACAACTGCTGCTAAGATTCTTAATTTTCAGGAAAACTCCCAGAAAGTGCCAAATTAACAGTGGTCTTTACTCTTCCTTGGCACATTATGTAGGTAGAGCTTTAAAAGATTTTCTAAGCAGAAGAGTAGCCCTTGCTACTGGATATTTTTTCTCCTAGCAAATAAAAAGGGTATAAGTATAAAAACAATATAAATTACTCATTTGGCTTTTTCAGCTGACAAATTGTCTTTGCTTTTAGAGTTAAGGGTCACATTTTAGAAAAAGAGCTATAAAAGACCATCAGGTAATAAGACAATGACTCGTAAGCCTTTGTTAAAGGCAGCTTACACGGACACCTCTGCAAGGCCAGCTTGCACACGCACAGCCTGTGCCTTCCACCCAGCTGTTGGTTCGCTGTAGTTTGGTTCCCTGTGCTTGCAACATTCAGCAACCTAGATATTCCTCATATGTCACTTTCCTGAGCATTCAGATCTTAAATGTCACCTCCTCAGAGAGTCTTTTCCTGACCAGTCCCCCTAAGTTCCCACCAATCCAACACACATCACTTTTTTTAAAAAAATTACATGTCCTGGGGAGACATTGGTCAGTAAGATGACACAGGTTTCAAGTGTCTAATTGTACGATGCATCATCTGTATTCTGCAGTGTGTGTCCCCACGTCACTTGTTTCCTATCATTTTGTTTTGTTTTCTTTTAGCAGTTACTATCTTTCTCATGGATATGTTCATTAGTTTAATAAACAACTAAAATACTACCCGGCCTATAACAAATGCTCACTAATTATTAACTGAAAAGATGAATCCTGACACCCATCACATGTAGTGAAAATGCTAAGCACTTTCAAAAGCACACCTCCTCTCTAAGACTTCCTTCAACAAGGTATGGTTCCAAATTTCTTTACAAACTGCATCGGCAGCAAAAGAGCACAAGTTAATGCGGTACTGTCTTTGGCTCAATCCACCTCAGGCCATAAGTGAAAGAAAAGGGTGCTGCTTATCCAGAAAGATAATAACGGAAATGGGTTCCTGTTAGGATTGAAAACACACGTAGACTCATAAAATGAAAGCCTGAAAGAACAATGCCAGACTGTAAATCTATGTTTTTAGCAAATCTGACAGATAACAAGCTTTTGTTAGATGCTAAAAGTAGACAATATCGTCATGCAGTTAGTTATCCAGCATGATGCATAGCTGTGTAGAATCTACCCCTCCTGATTAGTTACTAAAAAAAGAGAGTGAGGGAGAAAATGTTGACACTAAAGTGCAGTTTGTACTTCAGGAATTTCTTTCTCTATATAGAAAAATAACCTTTTATTTATTATGTATCCAAACAACCATAACATCCTCCAACATTTTTGTAGTTATTTCTGAGTTGTCCATCTGTCACAGTCTCTTTACACATGATGTGAAGGTCACATGCCAGCATTTCCTGGGAGCACACAAAGACCTGGGCTAGGCCTTACGATTCTGATACCCAGGATTAATCCCCAACTTTCTCCCATTTGCTATCATCTTTTTTATAAAGATTTTATTTATTTATTTTTAGAGAGATAGGGAAGGGAGGGAGAAAGAGGACTGAAACATCAATGTGTGGTTGCCTCTAGCACACCCCATACTGGGGATATGGCCCGCAACCCAGACATGTGCCCTGACTGGGGATCAAACTGGAGACACTTTACTTTGTTAGGTCCACGCTCAATTCACTGAGCTACAACAGCCAGGGCTGCTATCATCTTTTTTTCCAGTTTTCTAAACCCCAATTGGCTACTTAAACTTGCCTTAGGCCTTGCCTTTATTTCACTTTCCTTGGACACCATTTTATTTTTCCATATTTAGTACGTCTGGTTCTCTCCCACAAAAGACCGACTCTCTTAATTTCTAACCCATTAGAGGAGAGGGAGACTTCATACTTCTTCAATAGGCATCAAAGGAATATCATAAATCAAACAGTGTAAGGTATCAGGTATGTAACACTGCATTCTTTGGCCATTGATAACCTCTTTGTAATAACTATAATTAATTTTCAGTTAACCTAGAGTTTCCTTTTGTGATGATATTCTGCTTTGTTCTATCTCCCCTCCCACAGTGCCAGCTCTGTGAGGACAAGGACCATATTTTACTCAGCTTGGAAACCTTTGCAACACCTAACACACAATACTTTTAAAAGACATCAAATTAATTGAATAGAATTAAATTCTGGACAAATGAGAATTTTTTATAAAATATGAATGTCAAGTTTTAATTTTTAAGACTCCTATTTATACATCAGCTTTGTTTTGATTAGCTTTATAGTTCATTTAGGAGTTGTTGCTTAGCTGGGAAAACCAAATTTGTACACAGATATATGCAAAATCATATATAAAACATTTCGTACAAGTTGGTCCTGGTGGTGCATTTTAGAATCAGGAAGATTAGAAAAGCAGATGGGGCGAATGCCCAGATGCACTTCCTGAATTAGAATTATACCTGGCTTGGGCATACATCCCTGATAAAGAACACTGGTAGTATAGGCAATGGTAAGTAAAGGAGTTCAGGGAATGAAGATACCATGTAGAGACATTGTGAGAATCAAGTGAGCTTCACTGTGAGAAAGAGCATCACAAACTGCAAAGAGCCACAGAATGTCTCATCAGCACCATCACTTCCAGTAGCAATTTTCTGGTAGCTGCTTAGGGAGAAAGTTTTTGAGGTCAGCCTTCAAGGAAGCACTGCACCTGTGATAGCCCATATTTTTAAAACAATCCCAGGAACCTCATTTTCTCATCTGATCTATCTTCAACTGTTTACCAAATTTTTTTCAATGCCATCCCATCTTTTAAAAATCACCACTCTTGACTTGATTTATAAAATTTTCCTCTCTAAATCTCCCTTCAATTTTAAATCCATTCAATTGTTTCTCAGTTGAATTATTCTTATGAATTTAAAAATTCATAAAAGAGGACATATACATCCATTAGACTATCTAAATTGAAGATTGATGTGTGGTGCTGGTATGATTCAAGCCCTCAGAGGACATTAATGGCATCACTCACAACTTAACCTAAAAAAATGAAAATGTTTATTATATTCAAAATACTTTGATAACTGGTTGCTTCACTATACTATGAAACTTCACTAGATTCCATTTGGCCTTATGCCATAACTTTTAATTAATACTCTTAGGTTCCACAACATAGTTCAAAACAATGGTAAATCATTATGTTACAGGCAGTGATTTCTGAATTAATTTCTAAACACCAGAAGCAATTCTGCTATTACAAGCTGCATTTAGTTTATAAATTATTCTGTGGGCCCTGTTGCCTGTGCCAAATAAATGTGAAGTTACTAATATGTGTAAAGATGGCAATTTGGCAGTAATATTCAGAGCACAAAGAACAAAATTATTACTTCCTCTTGGTCAGAACCTTCCTGTAGCTGAAAATGATGATAAAAAGCTAGCGAAATGGTCCCTGAAACACATTTGTCGAAAACCTGCTTCATCTTCAGCAGACACCTGAGAAAAAACTAGTTAACAGCTTGACAGATTCAAGATAGGCAGAGGCATCTTTCTTTGGCACTATTTTAAATTGCTACATGGGAGGGTGAATCAGTGAAACTGAGGTCAAGAGAAAAAAGAGAATAATTGCTTGTTAGAAAAGAAGGGCAATAAAGAATACTAAAAGAAAATGTTAGACTTCAAAATACATGCTAAAAGTAAACCTGTATTGAATTCGTGTACCTAAGGAAATAACTTTATTTTGAAAAAAATTAGAAAATCAGATATGTGACAAGAAATCAAAATAAGCATGATTTTTTTAAAAAATGATATTAAGTGTCAGGAGTATGTTCAAGAATTAGTTTAATCTACAACTCTTGAGATATTGCAAGAGTTTTAATAGAGTCACAGGAAAATATCTTTTGAATATCAGCTTGATGGAAAATAGCCATACCACAAGTAGACATGGTGACAGCAACCCCGTGGTGCAGGGACCAGCAAACACTTTTGGTAAAGAACTAGGTAGTAAATATTTCAGGCTTTGGGAGCCATAAAGTCTCTGCCACACTAAACTCTGCAACTGTAATGCAAAAGCAGCCATTGACAGTATGTAAACAATTGGGAATGGTTGTATTCCAATAAAATGTATCTACAAAAGTAGGCAGCCTACTAGGATGGTCAATATCCAGAACACTGATGTCACCAAATGCTGGAGAGGATTTGCAGCAACAGAAACTCATTCATTGCTGGTGGGAATGCAAAATGGCATGGCTACTTTGGAAACAGTTTGGGTGTATCTTATAAAATTAAACATGCTCTTACAATATAATCCAGCAATAATGCTCTTTCATATTTACCCAAAGGAGTTGACAACTTATGTCCACACAAAAACCTGCACGTAGATGTTTATAGCAGCTTTATGCATAATTATCAAAATATGGAAGCAATAAGATGTTCCTCCACAGTGAATGGACAAATAAACTGTGGTATATCCAGACAATGGAATATTATTCAGGGCTAAAAAGAAATGAGCTGTCAAGCCATAAAAAGACATAGAGGAATCTTAAATGCATATTACTAAGTGAAAGAAGCCAATCTGAAAAGGCTCTGTAGTGTATGATTCCAACTATATGACATTCTGGAAAAGGCTGAAGAAAGGAGACGGGACAAAGATCAGTGGTTACTGGGGTGGGGGAATGAAGGGACGAATAGCCAGAGCACAAAGAATTTTTAGGGCATTATATGGTACCACAATGGGGCATGCATATCATTTTGCATTTGACAAAACCCATAGAATGCACAAGACTGAAACCTAATGTAAACTACAGAGGATGGGTAATAATGATAGTCAATATAGGCTAGTTGATTATAACAAACGTGTAATTTTGGGTGGGGCAGCTGTTAATAATGGAGACTACTGTTCATGTGGGGAGGGGCAGAGGGCTTATGGGAAATGACTGTACCTTATGTGCAATATTGCTATAAATCTAAAAGTACTCTAAAAAGTTAAGTCCGTTAAATTTTAAAAAATGAGTAGCTAACAGGACTTAGCCCACAGGCTTTATGTAGTTTGATAATGCTTCCTTACTATATATTAAACCTGGGTCAGGGAACAGAGGACAAGTTCTTGTTGCTTCTGGGAAACACAAAATGCTCTCTCCCTTCAGTTTGGGGAATCTCACTTTAGTCACAAGAAAATTCTCCTTTGTCTTGTTAGTCTTCTTCTAGATGTACTCCATCTCTCTTCTATTTCCAAGAGACCAATTTCAACCCTCTATAGTGACTTCAGCTTTGGAAATCCTTGCAGGAATGGAAAGTGCTGTGGAGTAATTCTGCTTTGCATAATGCAATTATGATATATTCATTGCAGCTCTCTATTCTCATCTGAACAATGACAATAATAATAATACTCATCTCAAAGGGGTACTGTGTCTATTAAAGGAGTTCCCACCTATAAAGTGTTTTGTAAAGTCCCTTACATACAGAAGATATTCCAAATAATTTAGCTATTATTTTTATATATTTTCTATTCTATGACTCTTTTCCTGAGCAAAGGAAGCACCTATTATTTAACCTGCATAAAAAAAGGAGACAATGCAAGGATATATGTATATTCAAAAGATTATACTGCCACACAGAGTTGACCCACCATGGCACTGACCAGGATCATTACCAGAATTTAAACACTTGAAGAGGGAAAAAAAGAAAAAAATAAATACTTAATTCATTCTAGCAAAATATCAAAAATGTACAATCTATAAGCAATTCATCAAAATGTTCACATTTGCCTGTGGACTAAGAGAGAGCAGTATGGAGACAGTAAGGAGAGACTTGATGATAAGGCAGTAACACCAGCCACAACATCGTCAGGGAGCAGGGTGAAGGTCAACACAACTTTCCAGGTAACCATCAGGAGACACAATTGGATCCGGCAAAGCAAAAGAGAGTGAATATAACTTTGACCATCACCTACTGCAGCTCATATAGAGCCATACAGCTGAGCACCTGAATCCCACCCAGAGAGTCTGTCCTTGAAACAAATGTTTATTTTAACACAAAATGACCAGGTATACCATCCTGACTTTTTCTGTTTGTTCAATTGAAGAGCAAACGCTAATTTCCTGACCTAGGAAGGCAAGATTATGGCATTGCATATTAAAATCCTAGTTTTCTGCATTTGGAAAAAAACAATTCATCTTGTGGACTTTGAAAATATTGATATTTGTGGTTACTTTTAGGCACACTAAGTGTTGGCAGTTCTGGACACAAAAGGGTAATTTACATAATGTCTCAAACTAACACTATCCTGATCTTTTAAAATGTGTGTAATTATATTTATTATTAATTAAATGGATTTAATTACAAATAATTTACTTACTTTGTATCCCAAGATATCTTTATATGTACAGTTCATATCCAAAAACTGGGCCACAGAAACTTAAAAGCAAGTTCAAATCATGAAAATAAAATTCATGTTCATACTACTACCAAGATATAATCATATATATTACAATACATTAAACAACTTAAGATTGTTTTAGTTAACTGTCTTTTAAATAACTAAATTAAACCTCGCTGCCTATTTATCCCTTCATTTCATTAACAAAGCATTTTTAGGATACTTACTAGGTAGCAATAGTGAAAGCACTCGCTTTCCTCCTGCCCAGTAGCACTCAAACTTTCAGTATTTGGAACATCAACTTTTCCACTATGAGTTCAGTCTTACATCAGATACAGGAACCAATTCCATATCATAAACTCATAGTCCCAAAGATTATCATTAAATCAGCCTACAGATAGCTGTTCATAGTAGCACTTAGACTCTTTTTCCTTGAACATCTACTTGGTTTCTTGAATCCCAAATATAATAATTGGCTCCATACCTTTGGCTCAGACATCTAAATTAGGGTCTTGATTTCTTTCCAGAAATCTTTTTCTCCTTTCCTGTCCAACTAACTAACATTTCTATTTTGTCTGAAACTCAGCTTCATGTTCGCCCTTAAGGTGTACTGCTCCACGTGCTGTAGACTGTGCAGTCTTCTCTTCTTCTGCCCCTACCACATCCTACTTGACACTTTCTGCTCCCAGCTAAGACTCAGTTCTGGTAAGTTGCAAGATATAGGTCAGATGTGAGCATACGTCATGGCTGTGCAAATTTCCATGGCTAGAAAAACAAGCACATATTTAATTAGTGATTTGTTTTAACTTATGTTTTTAGGAATAAATGTTAAAGTTAAAATGCTTTCTTGTGAACATCTATAATATTAAAAGAATGAAAATGTCTTTGAATTTTCTCACCTTTGCAAGTTAAGATATAAACTTTCAAATAAATTAACCCAAATTATAGTCAATTCTCAATTATTTAAATGCATATGATCCCTGTTTAATTCAGCTAAGGAAACTGTTTAAATTATTGATAACACCTATACTATCCATACTATTTTATCTGTTGATATTCCCCTTCATTAATAGCTATCACTTACCCCTCTCAGTTTCAAGTGAATGCACTGACCCATGTATGTTTCCAGAGTGATATTCAAAGTGTTCTCAAATAAAATGCACTAACCATTTATAATGGAGGCTGGACATAACTTTAAAACACAGTAAATTTTTTTCCTCCTCACATCATACTGCAATGGGGTGTCCTATGTATATCTTTCTACACTGTGATTCAGAAAGTCAGGCTCCTTCCTTCTAATGGTATCTCCTCATCATTTGTGTTCATCCATAAAACGAAGAAAGCAAAACATGAGGAAGGAATACCTGCTGTTAACCACCTTGGCCTGGGGGTTATACCTATCACTTCCACATATATTTCATTAAAAAGAATAAGTTATATCTTCCACTGAAATGCCAGAGGTCTAAGAGGTACAGCCTAGAAATATATTCACTGAGTACATGCCACTATCTCCACCACATGTAAAATATAGTAGAAGATAAAAAGTGCCATGGAAAAAGTTGAGCAGAAGTAAAGGGCATCTGGAGTGCTAGGGGAGGAGTAACAAATGTAAGCAACTTGCTCAGAGTAGGCTTCATTGAACAGGTGACAACTGAGCAAAGGCTTTAAGATTAAATCCATAGATGTATCTGGTGGAAGAGCATTTCAGGAAGAGGAATTCAGGAATGGTCAGTCCAAAGGCCATGATGTGAGACAGTGCCCCACAGATTTAACTGAAAGTAAGAAGACTGTCAGGGTATTGTAGGGAAGGCCTGAGGACTAAAGAGTGCCAGTAGATTTTTACAAGCTGTTATAGGCGAAATGTTTGTATTCCCCTAAAATCCATATGTTGAAGCCCTAACTTCCCAAAGTGATGGTATCTGGAGGTATGACCTTTGGGAGGCAATTAGGTTTAGATAGGACATGAGGGTAGAGCCCCATAAGTGCTCTTACAAGGAGAAGAAAAACACCACAACTGCTTCTTTCTTCCATGGGAGGACATAGCAAGAAAGTAGCAGACTAAAGCCAGGAAGAAGGCCCTCATTAAGAACTGAATGTGCCAGCATCTTAATCTTTGACTTCCCAGCCTCCAAAACTGTGAGAAATAATTGTCTCCTATTTAAGCTACTCTGTCTATGGTATCCTGTAATAGTAGCCTGAGCTGACTAATATATAACACATTGTAAGGCCTTTGTTTTGACTCTGAAGAGAATAGAAGGCCCTTGGTGAGTTTGAGTTGAAGGTGATATGATACAGGTTACATTTTAACAAGACTATTTATACCATTACTTGAGAATACACTGGAATAAGGCAGGTATGAACCATAAGTGACCAATTAGTAACCTATTAAGACAATCCCAATGATGGACGTTAGTAGGTTGGACCCAGTTGGTACCGAAGGAAATTGTGAACAGTGGCAAAATTCTGAATTTATTTTGAAGGTAAAGTCTATATATATTCTAACAGGTTGGACATAAACTGTGAGAGAATGAAAAGTTGAAGGTGATTCCAAGGTTTTGGGATTGAGCAATTAGAAAGTGGGAGTCATCATTAACTGATATAGGGAGACCATGAGTGAAGCCAATTGAAAGGAAGAAAAGAATAGGAATCTGTTTTGAACATGTTAATTTTGAAATATCTATTAGATATCCAAATGGAACTGTCAAATAGTCAGCTGGATATATGATTCTGAAATAAGAAGAGAGGTCTTGGGGAAAGATATAAATTTAGAAGTTGTCAACACACGGGTAAGATTTAAGCCATGAGGCAGATGAGATCACTAACATAGTAAGGACAGGGGAAGAAGAGGCCCAAGGTCAGAGGCCTAGGCCGAAGAAATACTAAAAGGTAAGGATAAATAAGACAAACCAAAAAAGAGGAGAGAAGATGCAGCGGTGATATAAAAAGAAATCCAGGAAAGTGTAGCATCCTGGGATTAAGTGAAGAAAGTGTTTTTAGGAAAAAGGAATTACCAGCTATGTAAAATGCTGCTAAGAAATAAAGCAATATCAGGACTGAGAATTAAGTATAGGGGCCTGAGGGTCTTTGTTGCCTTGATGAGAGCAATTTTGGTGGGATGTGGAGTGGCAAAAACCTGAGAAGAGTGAGTATAAGACAGAAAATAAAGACAGAAACTGAAGGCTAGAATGTAGATAAATCTTTTGAGGACTTTTGCTGCAAAGAAAGCAAAGAATCTGGGTTGGAATTATTTTAAGTAATAGATTTCTGTTTTAAAATGGCCTAATACCATGTTGTTTCCAATGTGTATCAATGGTAGGCTGCTTTAGACTCAAATATAATCACAGACATATTCAGATTTACACATGTCTTTAAAAGCTAGTGATGTGGCACAATTCTCAGTTCTACTCTTAGTCAAAAATAGAATTATGTTGGTTTCTCACCAATGATGACCATAGAAAAATGCTTATTTGATCCTGCTAACAATGCATTACATTTTAAACATATTCGATCAACTGATACCTTCTCCCATTTTAACTTAAAGTTAGCACAGATATCACATGGGAAAAATGTGAAAGGTGTACTTATCTTTCCATACCTTGCTGTCAAAATATGTCACACACTAGTACCTTTCCACTTTTCATCTGAATCATCAAATTGTTTCTCTTCTCCAATCCTTTTGTTTAATGGCAAAAAAAAAAAAAAATCTATCCTCCAAAATTAGAAGAAACACACACAACTTCAGGAGCTGAATCTAAATCTAAAATCTCAGGTCACCCCTCACACATGACATCACCCTTACCATTACTTCTCTAGCTGCAGACTTAAGGCAACAGAGGACCAGTTGCTGTTTAGCAGCAAGATGCTTCCTGAAAAAGCCTTGTTGTTCCCCGCCCTTAAGAAGAGTTCACGTGGCAACACTGTGAGGAACTGTTGACAAGTTTCCATTGATCAGCATAGGGCTGAAGCTTTCAAGGACTGATATTACTAAGATCAGGGACAATAGAATTCAGTCAATATTTACCTGTTTTCCCATAGTATGCAAAGTTTAACTTTCTGAGCTATCTGTTGGGTCATGTAAAGCATTCCAATTACCAGAAATGGTAGTAATGTGTTCAGTCCTGTGTTGAGACTGCTTCATAGCCCAACTCCTTCCTCTGCTTCCTTCACTTGTCTTCCATAGGTGTTGATTCCAACATGCTTCCTGTATGTTAATCTGTAGCCCACATTTGCATACCTTGGGAACCTAATCTCCATCCTCTGCTTCTAAGTAAAGTAGGATTCAGGTGTTCAAATTATGTTATCAGTAATCTGCCTCTATCTCTCAGCTCTGCATTAAATTCATGTGGTAGAAAGAGGATCTTAGGTCATCTCATCAAAAATATTTTTCTGAAAACAGTTCTGTGAAAATAAATTTCTCTAATAACATTTTTGCTGAAATTTTGTAAACAATTGCTAGAAATTAAGTAAGGTCATATAACATCTGAGGAATTGGTACTAGAAAGCTGAAAATGCCTAAAAGTAGAGAAAAATATGATATTAAAAATCATTCAAGAGAAACAAAATGTTGTTCTGGTTTCTCAGAATAAATAATTGAAAAAATAAACTTAGAAATGACTTACTGAGAGATTTTACCTAAAATACTAAAATCACTCAAAGCAATATTAAGGAAATTAGAAACACTAGAAACAATTATTGTTATGACTGTAATGTACTATATGTCATAGGTGGCACAAATGAAATAAAAATTTTTAAAAATTTGGAGACTCAAATGTAAATTGGCTAAAAATCCTAAAAATTATATGTTTAAAATATAAAACTAAATAGAAAGCAAAAGGAAAAATCATGCCAAATATTAAATTTTATTATCATTTAAAAAAATAAACTAAGGTTTAAATGTCAAATGGAAAATTAGCAGGGAATCTTAACAATACTAAGAGGCTGATAATATAAAAAAATGATATTAAAATAGAGCAGAAATTGAAAGAATTCACATAAAATGTTATTGGTTATTAATGAAGTATTATTTTCTAAATATTAAATATAAATTTTAAGAAGATTCCTTAGAATTCACCAACTATAACATTCTTAAAATGTTCATGTAAAAAAATAAAAACTGAGACTCTTCCAAAGCTTTTAAAAGCATTCTATCAAGCATAAATTATGGTAATAAGATTTTGGTAAACTAGCATATTTGTCACATAGCACATTTCATTTGGGAAATTTAATTTCAGAAAATTAGTTTCTGTAGAATTGATTTTCAGGGAGTTTGCCTGCCTTCAGCAAGATGGCTACTGGCAGCCACAGTTTCATATTCTACCAAGCCAATCAACCATAGCTAAAATGCACACTTTTCTCCAAGAGTTCCAAATAAAGTCCTGGCATTAACATTGACCAAGACTGCTTGGGTCATGAGCTCACCCCTGTACCAGTGACTGTAGTCAGTCATATAGAATGTAGCAATCATTCAAGCCTGATCCTCATGACACCCTCTGGAGCCAGAAGAGCAATCAGGCCCTTCTGAATCATGTGGGATCTAAGTAGGAGAGAGAACTCCTAAAAAAAAACCTGGGTCTACTATCAGAAAAGAACAGTAGATATCTGTTAGAGCTTTCATGCTGAGACTTCAAATAAACTTATCTCTTGTTCAGCAGCATTTCTCTAACCATTGCTAATGGAACCAAATTTCATCATAGCTTTCAAAGAGGATACCTTATCATGCTTTCACTTTTTCAATCCAATTGAACTCAGAAAGAGTGCAAAAGAAAATTTTTTCAAACAAAAATTTGTTTGTTGTAAAGGAAAAAATTATCCTTTTCCTCTACTTTATGATTTCTTTACTGTACTTTTTTTTCTTGGATTCAAACATTTAAATCAGCTTTCTACACTCCTGACTGACAAGAAGGAAGAATGTTCCTAAGTTGAAGTAGACACAATTTGATATAGGCTTAATATATTTGATAGATGTATCACATACTTCCATTAAATAAAACAAAAAAATAGACTTTTTTGTATACAGAATTGTTTGTGCTTTATACCAAAATTTTAAAATTATTTTAAATTCTTTAACATATAATCTATCTATTATTAATTTTTAGCATTTTTATTCTCCAAATCAATTAACTCTAGAAACTTAGAAATGACTTACTGAGATTCCTTAGAATCAGATAATTGAGAGTTGGCCTATGTGTAATAAAGCAAAATAAGATTACAAGTGTCTAAATTGAATCCTCAGATGATACTTACAATGTTCTCACATTCTTTCCTTCAATATTCACTCAGTAAATATACTGGTATATTGTGAGCCAAGCACTGTATCAGGCTCTAGGAACTAATGTCTCACCCTCATGGAGTTTACATTAACAGAGAAAACAGAGAGCAAATAAATCAATACATTATATTGAGCATTAGTAATTATTATGAAGAAAAATAAAGCACAGCAAGAGAAAAGAGAGTGAAATAAGTCTATTTTATAGGAACAGTCAGAGTGTAGGGCATTCAAAAAATAATATACTCACATTCTTTTTCGATTGAGGAAAATAATGAGAAAAAGGCAAATAGGAAATAAATGTCAACTTTTTGTTAATAACACTGATTTTCAAAAATGTGTCTGATATCTGTGTGCAAATAAACTTCCTAATATTGAAGTCCACAATTAGGTATGCCAACTCAGTTTTTGTCAGTGTTGAAAAACTACAGGCTCCCCCATTGGGTCAGACCTCTCTCACAGAAGCATAGCACAGAGCAGGGGGGACTCACACTTCCTGCAGGCAGGCAGCTCCCAAGGAGGACAAAGTGGATATTCCCAATGCCCCCTTTCAGTCTCCCACATAGATAAAGTCACACCTCCTCTAGTGCAGAGGGAATGAGAGAATAGAGATAGAATAGGTATACTAATAAAGCCCCTTTACCTGAAAGGAAACAGAAGGAAAGAGATAAGATGGACCATCCTAACTTTTTTTTTCCAACCACATTTTGCTGCTGAGGTGTAGATCCAAAGGAGGCAGGCAGAGAGTTGGTTGGGTTTGGCAAGGGCACAATCTGATGAGTGCTGCAGAAGGTAGGTGTGGGGAGAAGGGCAGAGAGAGGGGCATTGAGCATGTCTGCAAGGGAGTAATTGTAGTAAAGGACTGAAGAATGGAAATTGAATAAGGAGAAAAGCAAGTCCATTAAGACAGTAATAGATAATGAATAAGTAGCATAGTAAATGGATTAGATCCAAATGTAATCAAATAATGTTGGAGACAGAATTAGTAAGTGCCTTGGAAATATAAGATTTGGTAGAGAAAATAATGGCCCACTAAAGATGTCCACATCCTGATATTCTGAACCTGTAAATATGCTACTTTATATGACAAAGAGGGCTCTGTAGAAGCGATTAAGTTAAAAATCTTGAAATGGGAAGATTTTCCTGGATTTTCTAGGTAGGCCTATGTTAATCACAAGGGCTTTTACCAGGGGGAGTAGGAGAGTCAGAGACAGAAAAAAGAGATATGATGATAGAAACAGAGGGTCAAATCAGAGCAATGTGAAGATTTAAGCTTCTGGTTTTGAAGAAGGAGGAAGGGGCCAAAAGCCAAGGAAAGGAGGTGGCCTCAAGGATCTGGAAAGGTCATGGAAACACATTCTCCCCTAGAGCCTCCAGAAGAAATGCTGCTCTGCTGTTACCTTGATTTTAGCCTAGAGGACCCATTTTGAACTTCTTACTCCAGAAGTTCAAGATAAAACAATTGTGTTGTTTGAGCCATTAAGATAATCACAGCAGTAATAAGAAACTAACACAGCTGGGTGAAGAGTAGAATGCTGGAAGTCTGTATTTTTAAGGTGGGGCATGTCTTCATAATGACAAAGTGTGGAATATGACATGAACCAAAGTGTGGTCAGGAAAAGTGAGGCCAAGTAGCTCAGCAGCGCTGAGTGTGACTATCCACATGGATATCTAAGTCACCAAGAATGAAGACAGTGATCTGGATGCTCAAATATTCAATGAATAAGGGTGGAGGTTCATATACTACCAAAAAGGGAAATACTTCAGAGAATCTTGTCTTTTGGAGGAAGGAATGAAGACAGAGTGGTCTGGAAAAGAGAGTGAAAACTATTTAACATCAGGCTCCATTATACATGGGATGTGAGATATAAAATAGCTCCCAGTAGAGAGAACTAGAAGAAAATCTGTTGGGAACCACCCTGACTGGTATTAGAAGCTGAGACCCCCGCCTAGGCTAAGGCTAAGGGAACGCCCTTGGAACCGTGAGCCGGCAAGGAGACAAAAGCTTATCTTCCTGGCAGTAATGCTGTTTCTGCTGCTGAACCCCAAAAGCTTGGTCGGTTAGCCAAAGACGGGTAAGATTCCCCACGGGGGAACAACCCAAGCCAGGCACGATCACTTTTGGGAGGCCCCCCCAAAAGAAGGACTTGGGGGGCTGCAGCAAAGGGGGGGTGATGGACCCTCACTCCTCGGCTTTGACAAAGTCTGAGTTCTCAGCGTCCGGAAGAAAATCTCCTTATCTCTCGGTGGCCTTAGTTCCCGCGCTCCACCTAAGCCTGAAACAATGACGGGGAAGTACAGTTCGGTACTGGGAAGTGCGGATTTCCCGGGGGTGATCAGGCCTAAGAAAGAACATGTAAATTACTGTGAAACCTTCTTTGTTCAAGAATGCTCTCAGTTGAATGAGGAGGGTCTTAGGAGGAAGCTAGTTTGTTCCTCAGCCTTACAGCTCTTTGACCCCCCAACTCAATAGACCGGCAGAGTTCTTTGTTTTATATATTCCTTACTTCCCCTAATGAGTATTGTACGTTACCTGAGTTATTATGCAAAATGAGCCTAATAAAAGCAGGTATGGACGGTGGATCGCGCGCTCCCCCACTAGGGGGTGGCCATTCTGTCCCTACTTCCCCACAGAAACTGGTTTGTCTCTGTGCATGTGTGTTTTTTCTCGCGTATTGTCGAGCCATCCACAGTGTGCCGTGGTCACTGCTAGCCGGTGACCCACGCGCAACAAAAATCAATATCCACATGGATGACCAAGTTTCAGTTAAAGAAAATAGGTGAAGGGAATGATGAGGATAGAGTTGAAGATATCCAGAATTTTAAATTTTGATGATAAACTTTAAAACCATGGTGAAAGAATTTGGGGCAGAAGCAAACAATGTGGTTATACTAGGGAATATTTAAGGCTTGTGAAGCATGAACCCAGGTGATAATCTATGAACTGAGATTTGGGGGCTTCTGAGGTGACTTAGATAAACAAGCGTGTCAAGTCGTATAGTGGGATCTATCCTGACACTTTTAAAAAAGGATAAGCAATTATAAATATATCATGTCATGAGGATTGCTGTCTTAGACATTTGCAGTAATGAGGTGAATAAAGAGCAATTGTCTTATCAGCAAGTAGTGTGAGTTCTCAGGGCTGTCCTCCCTAAAGCCTGTCTTAGGGAAGTAAACTCATCAGGAGCACACAGAACTGGGAGGCCTTGCTGAAATCCAGGAGTCTAGGAAACCTTTGGGCCTTCTGTGAGAATTCCAGAGAACAGAACATGGCAGTGGGCGGGGCCATAGATCGGTGGCTCTCTCACCAGTCTGCTGTGGAACCTGTTGGGGTTCTGGTGAAGAGAGAGACAAGTAAAGGAAATTAACCTTTCTTATCATATAAGGGTTTTCTTGGTCAATAATCCTATTACTTCACAAATTCAAGTATCTTAGTAAATATTATTCTTTTCAGAAACATAACTTCATATTTGAAGAAGGAATAATTTATAAGAAAAATTGAATAGGTGAAAAGAATTATAACAATGAAAATGGAAAAGAGAAAAAATTGCACATCAGAAACAGCAGAGATTGAAATAGCTTTTACTAAGCAGAATGAGAACTATATTCAAGCTATGAGTGTTTGGGAGATCTGAAAAACTCAAACCTCTGGTAGAATAATCCCCAGACACCAGAGAAAAAAAAATATGTTCATCAAATTTGTCCTAAAATTGAATTCTGTCTCTTTACAAACAGTAGAGCTTTCTTTCTTTTATTTTTGTTTCCCCAGATAGAAGGAAGTGTCAGCTGTTTTTGCACATTAATTTTAGTTAATATTAAAAGAAATTTACTTAGCGCTTTATTCCACGTGGCCCAAAGAACTATATAGAAATTGTTCTCTCTGTAGGATGTCTTCAGAGGGCCCATAAAACCTTGAAGTTTATTTAAAACTATGCAATGGGGTAGATGTCAGTGATTATAGTGAGGGTCCTTAGCATCCTTCAAATCCTCAAAATAGTTCCATCTTCACAAAAAAAACACCTATCTAGGAGTTTATGATACAGAACAAATTATCTCTAATATTGTTAATAGTATCAACAGATAAATTATAAAACAATGTGTTAGAATATTAGACTTGCATTCTCAGATTAGTGAATGAAGGGGGTAGGAGATCAGTTGTTGCCCAAGGGTATAGGGGAAGGGAGGGATGAATCAGCATAACACAGAGGATTTTCAGAGCATTGAAACTATTCTATATGATTCTCTAATGGTGAGTACCTGTCCTTATACATTCACCAACATTCATAGAATGTATAAGATGAAGAGTGTACCCTAACATAAGATATGGGTTTTAGTTATTAATAATGTATCAATTATAGCTCATCAATTATAGTACATGTAGCACAAAAATGCAAGATGCTAAAAATAAAGGCAACTGTTGGTGTTAGGGAGGTACATGGATACCATACTTTTCACTCAGTTTTTCTGTTACAGTAAAACTGCTTTAAAAAATAAACATATTAATTTTTTTAAAAGGATGATGCAGACCACTGCGAATAAAAGGAATTGGAACAGAGCTACAGTGGAAGCAGGGGTCCAATCAGAAGACTTCTACAAACACCAAGTCAAGAGATGATAGTAGACTAGAGTAGGGTAGATGTAAATGAAATGGTCAGGATCAAAATATAGTTGAGTGTCAGGATAAGAACTGGTGATGTTTTGAATATGGGTAAAGAGAATGGGATGTACCTATAAATCACATAAAATTTTGGATGCTAAATGAAAAGCAAGCAAATCCTAAAGTACAGATTTTGAAAAGTGGATACTTGCTGAAGCCACCTGGATGGGTCCATGCCAGCAAGGAATGTATTAAAGGTAATTGGAAGGTTCAACAGAACATTTCATAAAAGGAGATAAAATAATACTTTACATCTTAGAACCATTTTGATATTTCCATCCTTTGTCAACTTAGGCTGCTATAAAACATAAACTGTTGGCTTAAAGAAAAGTATTTATCACTTAAAGTTCTGGAGGCTAAGGAGTCTATAATTAAGGTGCTGGCAGAATTGGCTCCTCGTGATAGCCCACTTTCTGGCTTGCACCCTCTTTCTGGCTTGCAGAAAGCTGCCTTCCCTCTGAGTTCTCACATCACAGAGTGAGAAAGAAAGCTCTGTTCTCTCTCCCTCTTATAAAGACACTAATCCCATCATAAGAGCCCCACCCCCATGACCTCATCTAAACTTAATTACCTCGCAAAGACCCCATTTCCAAACACCATCACATTCATTTAAATTTTGAGGGGACACTAACATCCAGTCTATAACATAACTCTAGACCTATGCCAGAATTGCATTATTTATGTCATAAATTTAACTCCATACAATTTAAGTACAAGATTATACATGCAAAATACATGGAGATTTAAAAACAACCAGTTATTTTAAATAATTTAAATATTTAACATTTAAAATAAAACCTCCTCACTTAAAGAAAGCCCAATGTCAAGAGATATTTTTAAGTTTATCACATCCCTTTGCCATCTCCCCCCACAGTTACTTCCCTAAACAAGGATCCATGTAACTTAAGTTTTATTCTCCAATTCTTATCAATGTATGTAGTTGAAAACTAGCGGCAAGAACGTCCTGGAAGTCTACATTTACAATGTATGATGTTAGGGGAGAATAAAGTAACCAAGACCCAGATGCTTTTGGACTTCATAGTCTGCAGTCAGCACCTCAGTTTCATCTGGAATCAGAGCTAATCAGAGAACACCAATGTATGATCCAATGGAAACATTATCGCAGTTTTGTTATGTAGTAATATAGTGCATTTCTCATAATGCTTTAATTAAAATAGTATAATATCCACAAAAATTTTGCGTAGACCAACTCTGAAGAGATTAGTTCAAAATTATCATCTTATTGAAATGTAACTCCTGCTTTGGTTGCTTTCTCTTGTTTTCTTTAAAGCTCCAAATTATGGTGTGTGCGGCCAGGGGAACATAGATTTTCCCCGAGATTTAACAAAGCAGGGCTTTAATATTATTCAGGCTTCTTTTTTCCAAATGTATTCCCTTCACCCACCACCTGTCCATCCTACCCCCAGGGCACCAGTGTCTGAGTTAGAGTTGAGATGAATACACCAGATTTTTTAGGTCTAGCCCAGCCTCATTCACTTTAAATCGGCTTTAAAAAAAAATCTTCTCTTCTCTGTCACAGAGCCTCAGAGAGTTCTGCACCTGAATGTCATGACTTGTCATGACCTAAGCTGTGTTCACTGACAGGTGCTTGGGAGAAAATGAGCTGGGAGATATAGATGTGACCAGAGGAAAGTCAGAAAGCAAGCTATGGGGAAAAAAGTGAAAGAAAAGGAGGATATCCAGGAGTTTCTCTCAACCTCTTATTTTCCCCAAATTACATACATTGCCTGACAGCTGTTCTTGATCTCCTTTCATTTCACATTCAAAGGATCATAATGATTTCAGGCAGAACACAGGGGGCGTTAAGGCTGTGAGAGGTCATTCATCTTCCCCATAAGGGAAGAAAAAAATGTACAGTCATCCCCTCACTCTCACAGGGACCCATTGTAAATGATGACTCTTATGTCAAACTGGACTTTTCTTCATGCTTTCTTGTATAAATGTATGGGGGCTACTCCACATTGAGACAGGTCACTGAGGTGGCTTATAGATTTTCCTTCCCTTGAGAGCTTTAAAGATAGATATCAAACTGTCTTTGAAGGATGGCATGGAGTGCTTGCCACAGGTTGAAGAATGAATTAAAAAACAAAAAATAATTTTAAAAAAACTTTTGCTGTCCCTAGTGCCTAATAAGTACGGAAAAAACAAAACATTAGCTACAATGACAATATAAAACAATGCCTTTTAAACACTAATTTGTTGTTTACAATGTGGCAGTTTTTCTTTTTTAAATGTTATCCTCTGCCACTCTGATATTAAATGTCAAATTAACACCAACCGTGTCCAGTTGAGCTACAAAATTAATTGACTGCTATGAAGAGTACCAATGTAGCATAAGCCACAAAAGACCCATATCAACACTAAATTAGAAGACATAACTGCTTTTAATAACTCCAATATACTCAAGTCTATAGTGTCCAGAAATTATTGTACAGCTACTGGGTTATTTATTAAAAGTACTAAGATATCTAATACCTTCTGAGTATACATAGAATCTAAGGTAAAGATGAATTAACCTCTTTAGAATTCCAAGTACTGAGAACTGATTGGTCTTAAAATAGTAACAGTTGGCCAATGCCTGGTATAAAAGAACAGAATGTTGAATAAATACACAAAAACTAAAATAGTGGCCTCTTCCATCCTTTTGGTCTTTTTGAAATGACTAGTTACTGCCCCTCACAATATGTGTGATCTCTCTCTCCCTCAGGTATGAAATCTAGATCAGTATCTTTATTTTGTTCTTATCCAAAGTATAATTGCTTGTGTCTAGAATCCTACTGGCTCATTTTATACAACTGAGGTTTATGCTTTCTTGTGTTAACTCTTGAGATGGGTATGAATCTCAGTAGAGCTTCCTGATTATTGCCAAAATAGATTTTTTTTGAGAATTCAGCAAGATCATTCGTTTTCTTCTCTAAATTAACCTCCTTCATCTCAACTAAAAATTGGAAGTTTGGAGTATAAGCAGGATTAGCCCCAGACCTCAATGATAGTACCTAATTCAAAAATAAGTCTGTAATATTCAATGATTGTTATTTTATCACCGCCAAAATCTGTTTTAACAATTTACATGTAATTAAAATTTGCAGAGACATAAACAGAAATTTACTACTATCAGATATTTAAGGATATAACATAGCTAGAAAGGAAAATGGTCATATTTGCGGGCTCCCTATGGTTCTAAGACCCCATGATGAAACAATGAGGAGTGTGGTGAGCTGGGATGCACCTCTTAGGGGATGACACCCTACGGCAACAACAGTGTTCCCACTGGCTTCACATCTCCTGTGTGATTTCCCTTCCAAAGTTGATTTTATTTTGAAAACCAAATACCAAAATGAAATCACCAGAGATTATCTCTATAACAGTTCTTCAGACATATTCTTAAAACTAAATGCCCAGCAATCATTTATTTTATATATTTCCTCTTACTTATAACTAATCAGAGATAGAGTTCTTAATTTTTTCTAAGGTTATCACAAAACAAGCAAAGATATTATTTTGACAAAAATTTGATCTCATCCAACCGTCCAACGAAGACCATGCAGTGTAAATCTATTAAAACAACTACTTTGGAAGAGACACTTTGCTTGTTCCTTCTGTCAATTAGTCTATTAATATTTAAAATCAGTTTAGGTTGGTTGTTTTGTTTAGGTTTGGTTTGTTTCTTAAAACTTTCAAGGGACCAAATGACACATTAGAGGCAGCCACACATAATTACATCACCTAAAATGGAAAATTATTTTAAGATCCTAATTAACAAGTTGGTAGAAACTTTGTTTTGTATTTAGAAGACATTGTGTGGTATTTTTTTTGTCTTTTTTCTCAAACTTTACCAAAGCCTCTTATTCTAAGAATTAATTTTCTCTCTCCAGTCAAACAAGCAGTTGTACAAGCATAAGACTTAGGGTCTTCATAGTTTAAGTGTGAAACTTAGTATCTAGATTTCTCTAACATGGTAATTTATGTCTTAAAAAGCCTTAGAGCCAGTTGTCTGAATGGCAGCAACTGTAATTCTATTCCTTTTTAAATACGCCTTTTAGGGATGCGATCCTATTTAAATTTTTAAGAATCAACATAGTAGCAACTTGCTCCTTCAGAAGAAACCAGGAAAAGTAGGATGACACTCAGGTGAGCACACACTAATGCCATGTTCAACAAAAATTCTCTGGAAGCTTTGAATGTTTTCTGAAGTGTCAAATATTTCGTGGTCACAAAGATAGACTTCTCTCAGTCACTTCTCATTCTAGGAATTGGCTTGCTCATTTCCACAATGCCTTTGCACCCTCTTATGGCCGTTTCAGGATCCGCTTCATTGGGAGCAATTTATTCTAGGCTATTCAAAGGTTTCATCTTGTAAATTTGAATTTTTATTAGAATAATGATGTTTACACACTCTGCATCTTTAAACCCATGATTTTATAATCCCAGATATTAATTGAAACTCATACTTCTTCACACTGTTAAGAAAACAGAACTATATAGAGTTGAGGTTACCAGGACGATAATTAAGAATGAATCCATACTTTCCAATTAGGTCTGACATATTAACAAGCTAATAAGAATTTAAGATCCTGCCTTCTAGGCACAAAACAATTCAACAGTAAGACTATTACTAGATATTACAGTTCTTATTTCCTGATATTGAGATGATGAAATCAACTTAGAATCTGTTTGGGCCTGTTTACACAAAGCATGGAAATGATTAGGGCAATATTCTAAGAAGAACAGCAGAAACATGGCTTCCTTTCATTAGTGAGTAGCAATAGCAAGATTGAAAACACACACACACATTTAGAAAAATGTGAAAATTTTTAATGATGAACTTTATTTATGAGTTCATTATGCTGCCAATGATAAGGATACCTGCTTTGTGGTGTAGAAAACATTCATGATGTACATTTGGCAGAAGAACTGTTTAAAGTGTTTGAGGAGGGCAAAGAGGGAAAAATTAGGACAACTGTACTAGAATAACAATAAAAAATTATTTAACAAAAAAGGAAAGAACTGTTATATTTCCATATTTTTTCTTTCTATGGTAACAGCAACACATTGTAAGAGATTTTCAACTTGAAGAGAAATGTAACTTGAGCATTCTATGGACTTTAAATTCCAAGCATATTAAATTCATATTTTTGTCAGGAAGGAACCTCAGAACATATATATATATACACATATATGTATATGTATGTATATACATAAAAATAACACTGGCTTCAAGATACAACCACATTATTAATGGGACACACACACAAAAGGACTAATCAAAAGTGTAAGAAATCCCATACTGAGTAACATTTGAGGAGACAAAAAACACAATCTCACCAACCTGACATCATTTAGTATACAGGATTATATTCCAAATTTTTAAAATAGCTATCAACTTTCTAATTACAAATAATACTTAAAAATAAAATTTTGGGCAGTCCATCTGAAAAATGTAATTGTCTCTCACGGTGGATAACAGCACTGACAAAGATCGCCAATTCCTGCCAGTTACCAATCCACAGGTCTCCTGTATATGATGTAATGTGTCAGATGCACTCACAGCAAGTATATACTTCATAACATTAAGGCTATTGCCAGTTCCAAATACATTCTTTATGTACAATTATACTTTCAAAGAACCTAAAACCCTACAAGTGTCTCTTACAATGCAACCACATACATTGTCTAAAATACCTGGTTCATATTTCATAAAAACTGAAAAATCTGATAGGGAGTTGCCAAGAGAACAACTCCCAGTACCTCCTCTTGTGCACATTCTCGCACAGTAATAATCACTGACAACTGGGATCTCCCTAATGAGTCAGTGTACCTTTTTTAAAAAGTAACTGGATATGCTTTGTTACTGGGCATTGCAAATATTTGCGATCAAATGTAACTTGCCCTACAAAAGACTGATGAGTCTTGTAGAATTCTGATAATTTAAGTGTATATTCAAAATATAAAACAATTAAATTCACTAGCACCAACAACCATTTAAGAAACAGTAAAGAGGACTATTTGAAAACAGAGTAACCCAGGGGCCCTAAACTACTTAGCATAAAATTCCAGGCCCTTCAAAATCAGTCACAAGACACTACTTTTAATTTCTTCAGTACTATAACTTTCCACATCTTGGCGATTACACATTTAGCTCCCTCTACTGGAACTAATTTCTTCCTTTACTACAGTACATCATTATATATGGGAACTTACCATATTTAGGTAATGTAAATTATTTGTTTTTTTAGGTAATGTAAATTATTTGTTTGAATGGCTATCTCTCCCAATAGATGAACATACAAATTTCCTGAAGGCAGGACTGAGTTGATTCACTTTTATATTCCCAGCACCTAAACACTAGTAGGTGACAAAGCGACATGATGCTTTTGAAGTCCAAAACACCATTACGCAGAACTCTGTTTACCCTTTCATTTTCCTTATATGTAATTAAGTAATAAAGCACCTTTTCAGGATAGTTGCAAACCTGAAAGATGCCTGGAAAGTGTCTGGCACATAGAAAGCACTGTTACCTGTGTTCAGTAAATGTTAGTTGAATTGATTTTTCCATATAGCTCTTTCCATCTGTATATTAACTCAAAATCTTTCCAGATTTCTAAAAATTTAAACCACTATCTTGTTCTTTTTTACTCTTTTTCATATATCACAACTTAAAAATAACCAAAAGCTATAAAGAATTTTAGTGTATTCAAGCAATTTAGGTATTTGAGAGCAGTAAGTTCAATTTTTTCCTAAAATAAAATATCCTAAGAATTGTGAACTGAAGTTCAGGGTATTCAGCTTTATTTTCTCTTCTATTTCTCACCAAATGAGAAAAAATGCTTCAATATTTATAAGACTAAGAATAATGGATGTGCATAGTTTTACTTTAACATACATTTCTGCCTTTTAAACTCAGTTTAAACTCAGTGAAAGGCCAAGAACATAGACTTAATTATGCAGGAAAAGAAAAGATGCTTTAACTGCAGTGCACATTCAATAGACAAAATCCAAAGAAAGCAGTCCTGTCTGAAACGTTTACAAATCAATTCATTACATTGATTTGGAATGAGTTGTGCTGTAATTTAAAACATAGATTACCACAGGCCAAACTTGATAAAGTCCTATTTTTAAGGTACTTTCACTCAGCTGCGCACTTAACCTGAGAATTTCCAAGAAACATTAATTTGCCTAACCTTTAAACAAAGTAAATAATAGATTTTAAAGGGGTAATGATTAAGCATTTAATCACGACAAAATTTCAAAAGTACAAAAAAATGTGTATTGGAGTTAGTAACATCAATAAATCATTGATATTTTATTGAGAACAGGCAATGTCTTTCTACTTGAAAATGATTTATCCCACATACAATGTATAGAATATGCCCATCTCATTTCCTATTTCTACTGTAATCTTGGAAGAAAATTTTAAGTTTGATTCTGTTTTGTTTGTTTTTCATGGGAAAAGCTACTCCTTGGGAAATCAGTAGTTACTCCTAAGAATCCTTTTGCCCCGTTCAAGTCTTCTGATGACTACTGTTTTATATTAATGTAACTTAACTATTTTGTTATTTGTATCACTTATGAGTCTAGAGTGTAAGGTAACAATAGCTATCACTAGATAGGGTATTTCTTAAAAAACATGGGAATTAGGGGTTCAAAAAGACATCTAATTTTCATCACACATCAAGCAAATGGGGTGAGGAAGTCAACTACTGAGTTAAGTGACAAAATGCTTGCTTCTTAGAGAATATAGAATATTTGTTAAAATTATTTTCTCCATAATAAAATATAGGACCCAGTGATTGACAGTCCCGATGCCCTCCACTACTACGCCCCTCACCAAAATTGCAAGAGTCCCGAGAAAATAGATAAGTAAAATAATAAATTGCAACTGAGTCGCTCCTGACTACATCTGAGGAGCAACATCCAACATAACAAGGTCCTTTCATACCATTCAGTCTCCTTCAGTGAAATCTCTCCTGGGCCTCAGTTATGTCTCAGCAATGACCACAGGACTTCTCAATTCTATTGTAATTTGGGGTGTTCTGAGCTCTTAATAACATAAATTAGAATAATAACAGAAATCAACTATTCTGTTAGCTAATGTCTAGATGACACATGGACATATTAACATATGAATATTTAAATAAGCAATATGTAAGTGAGTCAAAGACAGGTATAGATTTATTAAAATCAAAGAAACATTAAACAGTTTTTGATATATCATCCTCATGGTCTATGAAACAAATTGTAACTAAAGAGGATATTTTAAATTATTTCCATAAATGCTCATAGCAATGTAGGCCTTCTAAAATGTGTTACCTTGTTGAATTAGAGTACTTAAGATTACAAAGGCTTTCTTGAATTTTGCCACAAAATATCAAAATAGCCACCTTTCCATCAATAAAATGAAATGATGGTGCTGTGACATTTTTTTCCTGAAAACTTTAGCAGGATTCAAACTGCCTAATCTTTCTATTGTACGTATTCAGTTATAGAATAAGCAAAAAACAAGGATAAAATAAGCTGGCTTTTCTCAGTTAAAACAAAATTCAGTCTCGACACCAGTATTTTTATTTAAAATAAAATATCTTACAATTTTAAACTGATTCCTCAAATAATTCTTGAAATAAAATTAATTGGCAACAAATGTAGGTCTCTATTTAAAGATTCCTTACTAACTGTATCATTTGTGTAGATCTGAAAGATGAATTCCTTTCCACACTGATTATATACCAAAAGTCACAACCTTTGCTAGCACTGCCACCTGCTGTTGACTTTAATTCATCTTCCAGCATATAGAAATAGAAATAGAAAGGAACTAACATGGGCAAATGGTCTGGAAAACAAGCAGAGATACAGATTTTAAACACTAATTGTGTACAAGCCACTGATAAAGGTTTTTTTTGGCAACAGATAAAGTTATATCCATATAATAATAAACATCTTACTATAAAAGAGGCATATAATAGGTCATTGAGAAGAAAGACCCTTGAAACATTTTGGTTATTCACTTTTGACCGAGGCATGTTTTTCACAGGAGCAGTATTTAGGTGACGAGAAAGAAGTGGCTGCAATATTTCATCCCCTCCAAAGTAATAAAGTTCTTCCAGGAGGAATTAAGTAATTTCCTTTTAATTGAGTAAACCATGACAAATAAGTGAGGGAATATATAAGCATACATGTAGGAAGATAAGCAAATACGGCAAAATTTGTAAATCCAGCTGAAGCATGTATGGGAAATCATTTTTCTATCCTTTCAAACTTTCTAAAGTTTATAAATTTTATAAATAAAATGTTGGAGGGAAAAAATACAATGCACTGATATTTTAAACTGCTTTACTAATGCAGCTAAACACAGAATTTGAGATAACACTGAAATTATATGACACAAATTTAATATGTATTTTAAAGTCTGAGAAAAACTGAAATATTTTTTAAAAAATTATTGAGGCCTTCTGCCTGCTCCCCCCACCCCAGCCGTTTTTCTATGAGAACATGATGTTCCACAGCTGTGGGCCCTATGGGATATGGCTAGCCATGTAGTTGAAGCATAGACCTAATACCGCTTCTTCAGTAAGGCAAGAATAAAGTGCATAAAAGAACATGAGCATACCCAACGATTTTTTCTTTTACAATTTAACAGTTGTTAGGCCACATGCAAAAGAATAAAACCAGACCATGCAAATCTTACGCCATACAAAAAATTAACTCAAAATGGATTAAAGACTTGAGCATTAAGGCCTGAAACCATAAAAATACATAGAAGAAAACATATGCACTAAGTTTCTGGATATTAGTCTCTGTGATGTTTTTGTGGATTTGATTACAATGGCAAGGGAAACAGAAAGAAACAAACGGGACTACATCAAACAAAAAAAACTTTTGTATAACAAAGGAAACCATCAACAAAACAAACAAGAATCAACCAAATGGGAGAAGATATTTGGAATGATACTTCTAATAAGGGGCTAATACCTAAAATGTATAAAGAAGCCATACAACTCAACAACAACAAAAAAAACCTGATTAAAAAAATCAGCAAAAGATCCAGCTACACATTTTTCCAAGGATGATGTATAGATAACCAACAGACACATGAAAAGATGTTCAACATCACTAATTATTGGGCAAATGCAGATCAAAACCACAATGAAGTGTCATCTCACAACTGTTAAAATGGCCATTACCAAAAAGACAAGAAATAAGTGTTGGAAAGACAGTAGAGAAAAGAAAACTTCTGTACACTGCTGGGGGAATTATAAATTGATGCAGACACCACAAAAAATAGTGTGAAGATTCCTCAAAAATTGAAGGAAAAAACTACCATATAATCCAGCAATTTATGTTCTGGGTATTTAATTCAAATAATATGAAAACACTAATTTGAAAAGTTATATTCACCCCTATGTTCACTGCAACAATATTTACAAAGCCAAGATACAGAAACAACCTAAGTGTCCATAAATGGATGAATGGATAAATAACACATGTGTACATAAACAATGGAACACTACTCAGCCCTTAAAAAGATAAAATGTGGCCATATACAACAATGTGGATGGGCCTTGAAACTGTTGTGCTAAATGAAATAAGTCAGACAGAAAAAAAAAAACAAAATGATATGATTTCACTTATATGTAGAATATGAAACAGAAAAACAAACAAAACAAAACAAAAACAAACCCATAGACACAGAACAATAGGTTGGTAGAGGGGAAAGAAGGTGGAGGGAAGGCAAAATAGGTAAAGGGGGGTCAAATATATGATGATGGATGAAAACTACACTTATGGTGGAGAGCATGATATAGTGTACACAGATATCAAATTATAATATTATATACCTGAAACATAATATAGAAATGTTATTAATATTATTAAATTATAAATTATATTAACTAATATTTATATAACATATGTTATTAACCAATGTTACCTCAATTAAGAAAAAAAAACTGATCTGTTAGTTGCCTTGAAAGCTTTACCAGTGTGCTTTCATTTCCCTATCAAACATTAAAAAAAAACATTACTGAGAACTTCTTTAAGACATGAGGATTTTATTATTGTTGCTGGTATAAAGAAAATGTCATCTTAAAGCTTCTTGTTTTTTATCAAGAAATATAATGGACAGTTTTGGGGTTATCTGTCTAACTTTCTTTCTGTGGGTTTCCCCCCCACCTTCCCTATCCACAAAGACTTAAATTTCAAGACCCGAGCCGGTCATAGCCTATCAGACAATTCTCTCTTCTAGGAGTTCAGAATTGGGGTTCAGAAAGGATAGTTTAGTCTCTGTTTTTTGAAAGGGTGACAGGTAAACTCAAGAGCTATAAGGTTGCTATTGAGAACCAAATGCATCAAAAAGCACAGAGAAATGTCTATATGCAAAGGGAAAATAAGGAAAGATGTGCACAGAGAAAAAAAGGAAAGAAGAAAACACAGAAAGAGAGAGATGGAATAATGCCTGAAAGCCTCCAGTCCCACCTGAGCCCAGAAGTGCTTCCTGCCCATGTGTTCCATGACATTCCACTGTACCCATATAACCCCCTTCCCATACTGTACTCACACTAGTTCACTGTGGAATTCTCTTTCTTGAAGCTAAAAGCCTTAACCCCGACAATTTCCTGACAGAGGAGATGCAGGGAAATTTCTGATACCACAAAAATGTCAGAATCCCATGTAATAATAAAAACACTGAAAGAAGTAGATATTGCCCATAAAATACAATTCTGGAGATAAGCAACCTCCACAGAAATGGCAATGTTTATCTTGATCAGAGTCCATACCTAGGAATTAGCATGGCATCTTCGGTAGATTGTATTATTTTTTCAAAACATTCACTCTTCCTCATTATAAATTTCCTCTCTGGTGACTCTCCCTACAAAAGAAATATTGTTTTCTACTGCCACAATCTCAGGCTTGGCCACACAACTTTGGCCAATCCAAAGTAAGCTCAAGTGGTTGGTGCCATTGCCAAACATGAACTTGAATACCATCCTGCAGTTTCGTAGAGTCTTTGCTTTCTCTCTGACTACAGGAGAAAGAACAATGTGAGGTTGTGTTAACAATAACGTGACTATGTGTTACGTGTCAACCTGCAATGGACTTAGCACATAAGTGAAAAATAAACCCATATTCTTGTAAATCAATGAAATTTAGGAGTTGATTGGTACCATGGTATAACCTGACAAGAACTGGTGTGTGTGTCTCAAATAAAGTTTCATTATAAATAAAGCTGTGGATAAGAAAGTAAATATTTACTTCTGGAGTTCATTTAAATATTGCTAATAAGCTTCTATTTTAAATAACTCCTTTTAGTTTTTAAGCTATGCCACTGTTGATGATTTCAAGGATCTTTACACATAACACTTACCAAAACATAAATTTACTACTTCCTCTGTGTTTCTGAGAATTGCCAAAAGATTCATCTAAAAGACATGTTTCTTCTTAAAATATATCTAAAAATATTCTAATATTAGCATTTTCATTTTACTAAAAAAACTGTGAATACATGACTTTTTGAAGTTATACAAGTGAACAAAAGTTCATAACGAACTTTATACTGCCCTCTTATATTATGAAAACAACTTGACACCAAGGATTCTTCCAAGTAGCACAAACCAAAAGCAACTTTTAACACCACTCCCGTAATTCCTTGGTCATCGTTATAACATCAATGGCCTCAAGTCTTATATGACCCAGGTATAAATTTTGCTTTTGTTCAAGTCTCTTCCTGAAAACTGTATGTCATATTTCACAAAGAGTTTTGATAACTAGAAAATATGATTAAATATGAAGCTAATTCTAAACATTCTGCAAATGATTTAGCTGTGTGACCTTAGGGAAGTCATTCAATTTCTCTAGCCTGGTGGAGATGTAGAGAGGCTTAGAAAAATGAGGATAATAATCTATGCCTACTGCATAGTGTACAAAACAACTAAGACTATAACTCTTCTCTAACCTAAGAAAAAAAAGCCACATGGTCACAACAGAAAAGGCAAAATATATGGTTAGATATATCCATAAACTTTAGTATGAAGATTAAATTGTTGAAGAATCAAGTAGTGTTGGAGATTATTCCTATTTCTCTAACCTCACCATTATAACCACAATAAACTTCATTAATCACAAAATTTTTTATGCAATTAACTTTTTTTATTCTGGGTGGTCATTTGATAAAACTCTCTATTTCCAGAAGAAAATATTTTAGTTTAATGGCCTAAAAAAAGATATTAAGAATTAACCCTAATTGTTTTAAATTACATATGGAAATGTTTTTTCAAGCTTTTACATGTATTTACTCCTTTATTCCTTTAACAATTCTATGAGAAAGTCACTATGTATTAATTAGCCCATTATTCGGATAAGAAAACAGGCAAAGATTAAGAAACTGACCCCAAGTCACGGCTCATAAGTAGCAAAGTCGGGTTTTGAACTAAGGCATGAAGTAATAAAATTCCAAGTCAAGCCCTGGCCAGGTGGCTCAGATGGTTGAGTGTCATCTCATACACTAAAAGGTTATGAGTTCAATCCCTGATCAGGGCACATACCCAAGTTGTGGGTTCAGTCCCTGGTTGGGGCATGTACAAGCGGCAAGTAATGGATGCTTCTCTCTCACATCAATGTTTCTCCCTCTCCCTCCCTTCCTCTCTCAAATCAATAAGCATATCCTCGGGTGAGGATAAATTAAAAAAAAAACAAAACAGAAACAAAAACAAAAACAAAAAAACCTCCACATCAGCCAAATGTTATCCTAATAAGAGTGAAGTAAAAAGAATTTGGGGAAGAAATGAAATGTAGTTTTGCCAAGAAAATAAACTATTATTTCATACATGTATACAAATAAGTCTTTCTAAATAATTCCATTTACTTAAATTACTGAAGTTTCAGATTGCTAGAAATCGTGTGAATGCATCTACTAATATAAGTGTTGTTAGTATAAATTCACTACTTCCATTGCAATAAATATTTCTTTCACTGTTATTAATTAATCAACCTTGAAAAGTCCATTTTTCTTTCAGTGCGGCTGAGAAATTTTATTCTGTGAGCTAAATTGTGTCCTTAGTAATTAAATGGTCAAGTTGGAAAAAACTAGGTAAAGATGACAATGTAAAAAAAAAGTTTCCAAAAAATGACCTGTATAAATGTATAATAGCTCTGTGCAAATACATAATGAAAAATTTTAAAAAACACCTTAGATTGAGATTTGAATGTTAATGATGATTTTTGCATGCTATTATTTTTATGAAGATATGACATTTAAATAGAGAAATTTCAACTCCTGATTTATCACTCAATAGCTGAAAAATATTTTTTCCAAATTTGAATTGTATTCAAAATCACCAAAAAAGAATCATAATATTCATTTTAAGTATTTAAATTTAACATGTTCAAATAACTCAGAGATTTTAAATTTAAATAAATAAAAAAGAAAATATCCTAGCCTCAATATCAAAGGTGAAAAATTCATTACTTTCAGGAGAAAAGAGTCAACCATTTCCAAGGAGACTTTGACTCCTTAAAAGAACTAATTTGCCTAAACTGAGACAAGATTTTATGATTGGTCCATTATGAAAAAATTTATCTTTCTATTCCAACTTTTCAAATAAAAAAATTCAAATAGATGAACACAAAAGAGTCCCTATATATTTACATCTAAATTTGCTCAAAGATAAGTTAGCAACAGAACAGAAATTTAGTTATAGCTTAGTGTCACAGAATAAAGATTACTAGGTCAGTAAAATAGATAAATATCAGTTTCTGTAAATTCTCAAAACAACTTTTCTTGGCATTTTAAACTGCATAAAGCAACTGGGAAATTACTACATTTTTGCTTTTAGGAGGCTTGGTGAAGATCATATTTTTTTCCAGAATATATCTGTTACTTTTCTAACAATATCAATAAACCCAAGAGGGCATCTACACACATTTCCAACTTTCAACAAGAGCCAAGGTATTAAATAACTAATCCAGTGTAATGCACCATTCCAAAATAGAGTATTTGGCCAATATCTTCAGAGAGAGATCGTAATTGTTTCACTCTATTTTCAATAAATAATCTAGAATGAAAGTTGCTTTTCAGGCTTAGCCTAGAGCTGTGCCCTGTGGGAAATGGAGAGTTTTTGTAAAATGTGTTACAGTTTACTAATAAGAATGAAGAAGAAGCACAATTGATGAACCAGCAAATCTGCTCTGACTTATTTGGTCTTTGCTGAATGAATTTGAATATCATCAAACTATATTATCCTTACATATAACCTGCTCACTATGATTTGCTCTATCCTCCACTCATTACAAAAGGAACTTTAAACACTTCAATATTCTACATATTTGTGCTCCTCCTATAGCATTACATAAAACAATACTTTTTTCTAAAGGACAAAAATGAAGCTTTCATTAAGAATATATCACCAAGTGAGTATTTAGGGCCTGGAAAAAAACAAAGAACATTGACATAACAGTATTTCTATTTCATAATAACATGTAATAAATATAATTTCTCCTTTAAAATATGCAAAATTATATTCTCTGAACATTTATCAATTGACCATTGGGAAACCATGGAGATGTGGATTAAAATTCCCCTTATACCAGCAACACATTGTTTTATCTTGAATGCACCTGCTAATACCAATCTCCTTCTCCCCCTCCCTCCTTTTCACCTTTTCTTCCTTTTTTCCTGATGCATTCATGAATACATTTAACTTTCATGAGGGCATAACATGCACTGGGCATTATGGTTTCCTTTAAGGATGCAAAGATGAACAAGATTGTTGTTCCCAAAGACACTCCTAATCTTTAGTAATTGAAATAAATTATATATCATTTATTTAGAGTACCCTGGAGCAGGGACAGGAATATAATTCAGTTTGCCTGAGATGGTGACACATGAACATAGTTTTGAAAAATAAGAATTAGTCAAGAAGCTCTATGAGTAAGGGGTAGAGTGAGGCAGGTATTTCTGCCAGAAGAAATAAAAGGAGTTCACATGCTACAGACTCCCCAATTATTTAGTTATAGGTCTAGGGTACATAATAAACAGGAGAGTGATGGACCTCTCCAAAGTTGAGTTTATATACCCACAGGACATAAGACAATTATAAGAATACAGAAATACTACAACTTTTTATAAAGTTTTTTATAAAGTTACATTTTATTGTTTATTCTATTACAGTTGTCCAAATGTTTCCCCTTCAGCCCCCTTCCACCGAGCACCACCACTCTCTCAGGCAATCCCCACACCATTGTCCATGTCCATGGGTCATGCATAATATGTTCTTTGGCTACACTATTCCCTGTGATGTACTTAACTTAACATCTCTATGTCCATTCTGTAACAATCAAGTTGTATTTCTTAATCCCTTCATCTTTTTCACCCAAGCCCCCGACCCCTCTCCAATCTGCCAGCCATCACAATGTTCTCTGTATCTATGATTCTGTTTCTGTTCTGCTTATTCCTTTTGTTTTTTAAAATTCAATTGTTAATAGATATGTATTTATTGCCATTTGATTTTTCATATTTTTTTCTTCTGCTTCTTAAAGAAGACTCTTTAATAGTTCACATAATACTGGCTTGGTGATGATGAATTCCTTTAGCTTTTTCTTGTCTGGGAAGCTCTTTATCTGTCCTTCAAGGATAAAGTAGCCTTAATATTTTGATATCTTTCTCAGTAGCTTTCCTGGGTGAAGTAGCCTTGGTTGTAGGTCCTTGCTTCTCATCACATTGACTATTTCTTGCCAGTCTCTTCTAGCCTCCAATGTTTCTTTTGAGAAATCAACTGACAGCCTTATGAGAGATCCCTTGTAGTAACTAACTGATTTTGTCTAGTTGTTTTTAAAATTCTCTCTTTAACCTTTGGAATTTTAATTATGATGTGTCTTGGTGTGGACCTGTTTGTATCCACCTTGTTTGGGACGCTCTGCACTTCCTGGATTTGTATGTCTATTTCCTTCACCAAGTTAGGGTAGTTTTCTGTCATTTTTTTTTTCAGGTAAGTATCCAGTTTCTTGTTTTTCTCTCTCCCTCTGGTACCCCTATGATACAAACATCAGTAGGCTTGAAGCTGTCTCAGAGGATCCTTACACTATCCTCATTTTTTGGAATTCTTTTTTCTTCTTGCTTTTCGAATTGGTTGGTTTTGGCTTCCTTATGTTTCAAATTGCTGATTTGATTCTTGGCGTCATCCACTCTACTGCTGATTCCCTGTAAATTGTTCTTTATTTTAATTAGCGTATCCTTTGTTAATGACTGGATCTTTTTTATGCTGTTGAGGTCCTCACTAATTTCACTGAGCATCCTTATAACCAGTGTTTTGGACTCTGCATCTAGTAAATTGCTTGTCTCCATTTGTTTAGTTCTTTCTCTGGAATTTTTTTCTGTTCATTTGGGTTATGTTTGTTTATCTTCTCATTTTGTCAGCCTCCCTGTGTTCATTTCTATGTATTAGGTAGAGCTGCTACATCTCCCAGGCTTGGTAGAGTGATCTAAAGTAGTGGGTGTCCTGCAGGGTCCAGTGGCACAGCCTCCCCTATTACCTAAGCTGGGTACTCAAGGTGCTCCCACCATGTGGGCTATGTATACCATCCTATACTAGTTGAGCCTTGATTGCTGTTGGCATGACCAAGGTCAGCCAACCCCGGTGTTCTGTCCAGAGTCGCACAGCAGAAGCTACAAAACAATCTGCAGATGTCTGTTACTTGTACTGGGCTTGAAGGTGCCAGGTGAGACCAAACTGTAAATCAAGGCCAGCTGCTTCTTGTGCAGGCCTGGAGTAACTTAGCAAGTGGTACAGGGGTTGCTAAAGCCAGATGATGCTTTGCTTTGAGAGAATTTAGGAAAACCTGAAGCATTGGTCAAGATAAGCCATTTATATGGAAAAGGTACTGGAAATAGGTTGGGTGGGCCCAAAAATTGAGTGGGGTCAGGCCTCAGGGAATCCTTGGTGGGGCAAAGACTTGAGCTGGGTTGATGAAGTCTGAGATATGGTGGCTTCCTGACAGCGCTGTGGCTCTTTTGGGGGAGGGCACAGAATAGGAACAATGGCTTCTGCTAGCACTTCTGTCTAGGAGAAAGCTGTCCCCTAGCACTCGCCCTGATGCCAATTTCCTCTATGTATGTCTCTGATGCTTTTCAATCTGATCCTGCTCTGGAGTTCAGAGGGAGTGAGTCCAAGTAAGTCTGTGTGCAGGCGCCTTAAGAGTTACTGCCTGGAACTCCAGAAGTTTCGGTCTTGCACAGCCTCGATCCCCACTGTTTTTAAAAAGTTTTACCGTGTTTTTTCCATTACCATTAAACTCCCTTTTATCCCCCTCCCTCTGCAATCACCACACTCTTATCCATGTTTATGTGTCCTTTTTTCCTTCTTGATTGATCCCTTCAAGCCCTAACCTTCCCCCAATAGCTGTCATCCTGTTCTCTAATTATGAGTCTGTCTCTATTTGCTTGTTAGTTCAGTTTGTTCATTAGATTTCACATATAAGTGAAATCATAGCTATTCCTAGAAGAAAACATAAGCAGTAAAATCTCAGACATTGCTCATAGCAATATTTTATCTCATATATCTCCCCAGGCAAGGGAAACCAAAGAAAAAATAAACAAATGGGACTACATCAAACTAAAAAGTTTTAGCACAGCAAAGGAAAATATCAACAAAATAAAAGACAACCCATGGAATGGGAGAACATATTTGACAATATATCTGATAAGGAGTGAATATACAAAATTTATAAAAATCTTTCAAAATTCAACACCAAAAAAACAAACAATCCAAATAAATAATGGTCAAAGGACCTGAAGAGTCACTTCTCTAACGTAGACATACAGATGGCTGATAGACATATGGAAAGATGATCAATGTCACTAATCATCAGAGAAATGCACATTAAAACCACAATGAGATATCACCTCATACATGCCAGAATGGCTATTACTGATAAATCAAAAACAAGGTGGTGGTGAGGATGCGGAGAAAAGAGTGTCCTTCTGCATTGTTGATGGTAATGCAGACTGTTGCCACCGCTATGGAAAGCAGTATGGAGACACCTGAAAAAATCAAAAATGAATCTGCCTTTTGACCCAGTGATCCCACTTCTGGGAATATATCCTAAGAAACCCAAAACACTAATTTGAACATAAGTGTTCCATAAAGAACATAAGCAACCCCATGTTCATTGTAACATTATTTACAATTGCTAAGATACAGAAGCAGCCCAAGTGTCCATCAGTAGATGAGTGGATAAAACAACTATGTAACATTCACACAATGGAATACTACAGAGCTGTAAAAAATTAAAAAATTACCCTTTGTGAGAACATGGATGGACCTGGAGAACATGCTAAGTGAAATAAGCCAGTCAGAGAAAGACAAATCCCACTGATTTTTACAGCCAGAAGTTATAGAGACTTACCTTCCTGGCATTGGAACACTGGACTGGGGGCCTTGGTGTGGGGCTGGAGCTCCTTGCTCCTGAGATATCACTCTGGATTCTTATTCACCACAGGTGAGTGTGGGACCAAACCATACCATGTCTCCACTCCACCTACCAGTCTCAATGTGGTTTCTTCTTTTATTCTGTAGTTGTAGAATTTCCATTCAGCTCAATTTCTCACAGTTCTGAATAATGGTTATTCCACAGTTTAGTTGTAATTTTGATGTGATTGTGCAAGGAGGTCAGCCATGTTTACCTATACCATCATCTTGACCAGAGGTCTCTGTTAATATTACAATTTTTTTTTACAATTTTCTTACAAACCCCTTTTTTCAAAATTCAATTTCAATACACATTACATAATGTACATGCTAGTATTTTTAACCTTGTACACATATATAATTTATAAATAAATAAATACATATATATTTATATATGTATATATGTATATATATACATATATATGTATATATGTGTGTGTGTGTATATATACACATATATATATATATACTGAGTGTATGTCCTTCAAAAATTTTAATTAATGGTATTATAAATTTTTAAAAGGAAAGAACATATTCTATATTATCCTAAAGATGATGTATAGTAATAAAATATTTTAAGCAAATGAAGAACAATTGGAGTTTAACACTCTGGCCATATTCTAGAAAATAAATTAGAATATGAGATCTGTGACCAGCAAAGCAACTGTGAAGCCACTATATTAACTGTAGTGAGAAGATCCTAAACAATGATGGTGTCATGGGAGGCAGAGGCTGCTTCCAAGAAAATAAAGATTACAACCTATAAATCAGATTGACTTACATTATTCATTACACTTGATCCTACACAATTCCACAAAGATAATTTATACATCCTTCCAAAAGTAGGCTTATAAATCAAGTTGCAATGTATTATTATGCTATTTGAGATCATTAAAACTCAAAAATGAAATCATATTCTGATTTCACAACTAGGACCAATATTTGAAAAATAATATAATCACTGTCACAGTTATATTGGTCTATTTTTTTCTCATGTAAGCTAAATTATAATCTTGATCACAGAAGATGAGAGAAAGGGAAGGAAGGAGGGAGGAGCAAAGGTGAGGGTAAAAGATAGTAGCTGATATATGGCTAAAACACAGATCCTCAGATCTAATCAGATTAGTATCTGATTATTCCATTCCATCAAATTGGTTGATAAGACAAAGATAGTATTTTTTTCTGTTTTCCCTTCTTATTTTGTCAGATTCCACAAGCCAGGGACTTTTACATTTTTGCTAAGAAAACCAGGAACCAAGCAAAAAGGAATGAATATTGAGATATAACTTAGGTAAGTTATGCATTATCCACAGAAGCTTCAAGAGTTGGATTGAACAAAATTAGATACATACATTTTGTATAACTGACCTCCATTAAGTATAAATTCAGGAGGCTAATTCAAGTACTATTCTCCATTAGCATTTTAAGAACTCCTTACCTATTTTTGAATGAATGAAGAAATGAATGAGTGAGTGAGTAAGTGAGTGAGTGAGTGAATGGCTGTTCAAATTTTATTTCAGATCTGTGCCTGGTCCTACATAACAAGTATCACATTGATGGTCCTTTTTCCAGAAAAGCTCAATGTGATTTAAATTTGAAATGTTTTCATCCATAGCAGGTAACTTTTTAACTAGGACAAAATCGAATATTACATGAGATATCCCTAGTGGTATTTTGTAATAGTTCCTCATCTTTCTATTTCACATGGCCTTCAGTGGCATAGCTCCTCTCTTAAATTACTCTAGCTTTTCCACAATTCTGTAGGTCAGATTTATATATAAACTAGCTGGACAGCACGGCAATAAATGGATTCTCAAGGATATTTCACAAGACATTAAAATACATACAGCATTTTTACCATTAATGTTAACAATAACTATATATAATGTTAAAATCAGTTTATCTTAAAAACAGAGAGAACGGTCTCATAATTTTTCAAAACTAAAAATTTATTGGACAGACCGACAGTCCAGAGAATAAAAACAAAATGTCAGCCTAGTTTCAAAAAGTGTTTATTAATCATTCTAAATTTCATTCCTCTTTATAATATATTCTGAGAATATCATAGCAATCAGCATTATATTATTGTTGTAATGATAGCTCAGAGGGCAACAGAAATCCTCTCTGGGATATTGAAATCAGACAAGCTGGGGACAGCTGACAGGGCACTGTTGGGGCATTCTGTTGGGAAATAACAGGTAAGGTGCCCTCTAATTAAAGTCATCTCAGTTTTTCATTTTAAAATTTCAGATTTACTTCTGAACTAATCCTATGTGGGGCTTAAAAACAGACTATATTCACCTCCAACAGTAAATTAATTGACATGTGAGCACAAAACATGTGGCTTTAAATATTGTACTGAATTACCCGTCCTCCATAGAAATCGAATTACTCTGATTCACAGAGCAGGTAACAAACCTAAGGCTCTCAATCAGGCTGAAGGAATTTACGTGCACTGCAGTCATTCACTCTCCTTCGAAGGTCATCGGCTTCACAGCCTGGGAAATAATCCCTGCCAACCGCCTTGCAAAGTGCCTGAGGCATCGGTCCCAAGAGGCATAATTCCTCTTCTTTCAAGGCTAGAGGTCAGAGCCATGATCACAGCTCAGTAAAATTTAAAGGAAAAAGTATCTGGGGTCAAAAATATCCTAAGGAAAAATACAAGACTAAAACTAAAAAATATATACTGTGCTCCTCTGGGCTTTAGCATGGCTATGAAAAAACCTGTTGCAGAATATTAAATTTAGATTTCTTTTTCATCTGATAGCTTCAAAATAACTAAAACTGAATACAGAATATGATGGGTGTCATGCTGCAATCAGTTCTGAGGACATTTTTAAATGCTACAAGTCCATTTAAATCCTCATCAGCCTAGACATTCTATTTAAAAAAATCAAGTTTAAATGACTTAAACATAAAATGTGAGCAACAGCTCATGATTAAATTATTGCATCAATTAACTCAAGTACACAAAAAGAATGCTGTTCTTTCAAGCAATGTTATTCTACCTCTGATCAGACTCATCCTCACATTTGGTTGCTATTTCATAAAACATAACTCATACAGCAAAAGGGGAAAGATAATTTGTAAATAAGAATAAACCCGATTTGGGAAGTATTTATAAAATACATGAACTAAATTCATGTTTATGTGAAAAATACAGTTCCTTTATATACTTCTAAAAGTGAGAAACTCTGAAAATTGTTTTTGAAAATCGTAAGCCAGATGAAATTACCATTAAACTCAACAAAAGTAGTTTGGTACTCATAAAAACCATAACTGAGTGTATTTAAAGATTAAAAGCATTTCTGCATGTACACATGGCAAAGGGTAAAGTGTTTTATTGTGGTCATCTCTGCCAGCTGCTATTACATGCTGTCATTTTCAGCAAGAGGAAATGAATTTGCAAAAGAGTGAGCGCAACAGGCCTTTAAGTCAGGCTAGCCGGGGACTGCTGACAGAGCGCTGTCCACACTCCGCCTTCCAGGACTCTTGAATATCCACATTTCATGGGATGTTTCTTTGACGTGCCTATAACTTAGTAGAATCTATGACCTCCTAGCCTATTAATCTGCTTCTATCTCTAAATTTGGTCCTACTCTTTTAAAGGACAAAGTTCTACCTGGCAAGAAGGAAAAGCTCCTGACAAACAGATTGTGTCCTTTCATTGTCCCTGGCTTTTCAAAACTCAGTTCAGAGGTTATACTTCCTCACTGTTTTCTGTAGAACTCTAAATAGATTAAGTCATGCCACGGTAACAACTTAACCCTGAGATCTCAGTGGGGTACACTGGAAAGGTGTATTTCTCACTCACACAAAGTCCACTGCAACGCTGGCAGTTCTGCATAGCAGCTCCCTCTCAGGGTGAATACCAGTCCTATATCCTGTGACTTGGTCATCTTAATATGCCATACCCAGATTTCTGACATAAGAGGGTAATAAATATCTAGAGGACAATTTACTGGCTCACACCTGCCTTGGCCCAGAAGAGCTCCCCTTTTGTCCACAGTGCATTGTCTAGCTTTAAAGAGCCTGGGCCATCCCCTCTTCCCAGAAGATCTGGAAGCACATAAAAATAACATATTGGTAAGCACTTTAAGTCTCCACTACCTTTTTTAACCCTGCCCTGTAAATGTAGGTTGGGTGCCCACAATTTGCTCTTCACTTTGTTTTCACTCTATTATATAATAGAAGATGTAATTGTTTATCATCTATTTTACTTCATTAGGCAATGAGATTCTTGAAGAAAACAATTAGATCAATTATTTTCCTGACTAAATTCCATAAACATAGATAAACATAACCACAGAAGGTTAGGTGGATGCCTGCTAAATGTTATTGAGAAGTCCTAGTTACTCAGGTATAGCAGCAACGTCAAAAATATATTTGAATTTTATATGAAAACCACCACTTATTCAACATCAGTAAATACTCACTGAATGTTCCCTATACACTGATCAGCAGTAAATGAGATAAACTTGGACCTTCTCATGTAGTACTTTATATTCTAATAGGGAAAAACAATAAACATCAAAAGCAATAATGCCAAAAATAAGAAAATATTAGTAGGAGAGTTACTATAAACTGGGTGATCAGAGCAGCCCTCTGAAAAGGTAATATTCAGTGACACATGAATGATAAGAAGCCTACCATTAGAAAATCTAAGGAAAAAGTATTTTTAGATGCCTCCATTTCTATTTACTTTTCATCACTTTAATACAGTAAAGTATAGAAATCTTAATTTATAACACATAAATCTTTGAGTACACATATATTTATAGCCAGATTAAACCATTCAGGCCAAAATATGGAATATTTCCAGAGCTCTTAAAGTGGATATAGAGGGAATATACCTCAACAAAATGAAGTCCATATATGACATACCTGCATTTAACATCTAAAAGGAAAAAAAAACACAAGCTGATAGATGACATATCAGTGGTTGCCAGAGGTGAGTGGTGGGGAGTGAACAAAATAAAAGGAATCAAAATGTATAAACTTTCAGCTATAAAATATGCCATGGGTATGTAATGTACAACATGTGACTATAGTTAATACTGTACAGCATAATTGAAAATTACTAGGAGTACATCTCTTAAAAAAGAACATCTCATAACAAAAAATAAAATAAAATTCTGTAAGTATGTATGGTTAACAGATGTTAACCAAACTTCCTGTGGTGATGATTTCACAATACATACTACTATCAAATCATTATATGTGCACTTGAAACTAATAAAATGTCATCTGTCAATTATACCTAATTTTTTAAAAACTGGCAAAGGTAATCTATGGAGATAGAGACCAGGCAGCAGTTATCTTGGGAGGGGGTACTCTTGAGAGGGGTCCAAGACAATATCCTAACTAGTGTTTTAAAAGGAAGGAACAGTTAGTCCAAAGTCCAGAGCAAACTTGGTATATTCAAGAACGTAGAATTTTTGTACAATGTGTGTAAAGTGTCTACCTGTAGTTACATGTGAAATTATCCTCTATCAAGGGCCTTAGGTAGAGTTCAAGATCTCTCACTTTTATTCAATTCACCTCTAAACTGTGTAGAGTTAAAGCACAGTTCCCAGCATACCTCATCATTACCAACCACCAACTGTTATTAAGTGCCCTATAAGTAAAAGAAAAGCAGGTGTTACTGTAGAAGATTTTTAAAATATCTGACACTCTTCATTTTTAAATTTACAACCGATTGTATTAGAAAAAAAACAAAAATATGTAAAATGCTAATTGATCAAAAGTTAAAAGCAACATGTGGCAAGAAAGAGTAAGACATACTTCAAGATAGCATAAGATTAATTCCCAAGTAAAATTATCCACATAAACTTTTATTTATATATTTTCCATACAATCAAGCTTATTTCTGGTTGAAGGATTTCACTAAATTTGCAGGATGTAATAGCATATTTCCATGGTACATTTACACAATGGTATACTGTTTGGCCACATGAAAGAAGGAAATCTTACCTTTAGCTACAGCATAGATGAACCTGGAGAGTATTATGCTAAGTGAAATAAGCCAGCCAGAGAAAGACAGGTACCATATGATTTCCCTCATATGTAGAATCTAATGAACAAAATAAACAAAATAGAAACAGACTCATAGATACAGAAAACAGACTAACAGCTGTCAGAGGGGAGGGGTTTGGGGGCTGGGTGCAAAAGGTGAAGAAATAAAGCAAAAAAAAAAAAAAAAGAAATGAAACTCCAAAGACACAGACAACAGTATGGTGATTACCAGAGGGAAAGGAAGGTGGCAGGGGGAGGTAGAAGAGGGTAGAGGGGAGACAAATGGTGATGGAAAGAGACTTGATTTTGGATGGTGAACACACAATGCAATATACACATGATGCATTATAAAATTGTATACCTGAAACCAATGTAATTTTATTAACCAATGTCACCCCAATAAATTCAATAAAATTTAAAAAATGTTTTTAAAGAAATAGTCTATGTGTTATATACAACATTCACTTGCAGAGCACCCCATAAAAGGTATAGAGTAAGTTTCCCAAACAGCCAAACTAAAAAAGGACAACAAAAGTCCTGTGAGGTCTTAGAGGGTTAGTAATAGTATGAGATAAGCCATTTTATGAAAAGATACTATGGATGAGGAGAGAAAAAACAGTGGTTTCAAATTTAAATTCCAAATTATTTGACTCAAAAGCAATTCATCCAAATTCCATGCATCGATTTGCAATAACATTGATTCTCATATACATGATAGAACACGATGTGTTCCAGAATGAGTGATAATTGGGATTTACTTAATGATGGTTTCTGATTCTCCCAAACTATGCAGAAGAGGCTAACTACAACTACTATCAAAAAGGGTTACGAATTGAAAGGAGGAAAAGACCCAGAAGCAAATCCTGAGACCTGAGTTCACATGTAATTAGTGATCTGGAGGAAACAATGGTAGAGGAGGGAGGAAGTGAGACAGGGAAGGGAAAGCAGACAATCAAGGGTGGGTTATTAATCAAGTGTCCACTGTAGCTATTACAAAAAAACAAAAACAAAAACCTAATCCCACTGATAATACCTGGCAGCCAGTTTAGAATAGAGTAGCTGGTGTAGCAAAATAGGTGAAAAACACTGAGATATTGATATACTCATTTATGGCAGTCACTAGCTGAGGGCTCCTCCCAGGCAGTATTACTTATCTGGCATGCTGGTCCACTGAGGGCAAAGGGGGCTTTGGTGATAAGAAAAACCCTTCAGGCAAAGAAACACTGCTGATACCAGCTGGGAAAAGGGCCAGCATACACTGAAGTGGTAAGAACAAGGGAATCTGGTGGTAAAGCGATTATCATATGGACAGGGGTAATCTAGAAGACCCAATGAAAGAGGAAGTTTAACTGGGCTTTGAGAAATGGGTAATATTTGGTTGAGGGAAAGCGTTTAAGTTAGGAAAACTGGCATGAGCAAGAATATTAGGAGGAAAGTATAAGAGGTCTCCTAGGTCATAAGCCAGTTTGTCTAGCTCAGAAGGACAATTTATATATGATATCCTTGGGGAAATATGGCTAAAAATGTATGTTGGGGCCATATTAAGTAAAGTATTTAATGCTAGGCTAAAGAGTTTCAACTTTTCATTGTAGGTATTGAGGAACCATTAAGTTTCTAAGAAGAAATATAATAAAATGAAAGCATTACCTTAAGGCATTAACATCTATGATGGCAGCACTAATATCCTTACAATGTAAACTCCTATTGGATAGGCTCTGTATGTTGTAGGTTTCTCCAGGAGAGGACTGTATGCAGAGAGGTATTCAGAACCCATCAACAATGAGGACCCTGAGTACAGAAACTTTGGTATCACAGTATCATTTCTTACTAAAAGAAAGCAAGGCTCCTTGGAGAAAGGGCCGATTTCAGGTCTGTGCAGAATATTTACAAAGTACGGTAAGTCTAAAACATATTTTCATGCCAGAAAGGAAGTAAGCTGTCAAACAGTATAGTGCCTTGGTCAAAAAAACTCAGAAGCCCAACTGAAGGGATTACCAGCAGCCAAAAAAGAAACAATTTGAGCTTCAAAATAATAAATATTATAAAAACATTAAATAATACCTTCAATGACATAAAATATATTAAAAGTGTAGTATTCATGAGTTCATAAATATACTTAAAAACTTGAAGGATACTAGGGAACTAACTCATTATTCTGAAAACTAGGAAATAAAGAAGAAAATTGTACATTTATCCTAGTTGTCCTGTATAAACTGTACAGATATTTAATGAGGCAAAATTATTTATTATAAAAGAATTTCTGTTAGTAAATGTAGAATGAATAATCACATTAGGATATCACCATTTTGCAACTCTAAATGAAATAATGGACCTATGCTATAATCAATAGCTACTAAAACTATTAGCTGAAAAGCTGATGGAAAAACTTATGATGTTTTTCACAAACTTTGCCAGGTTGACTACATCTGAAGCCAATAACCAATTAAAGCACAATAAAAAGAAAGACCACCAGACAGTTTATGCCTCTTAATGTAATGCAACAAAAAGTGAATAATAACACCTATGAAATCTTTTTGCCAAAAAAAGCTTTAAAAGCTTCATCTGGGTATACAAGAAATACAAGAGAAAGGACTCCATAGGAATACAATTTGCAAAATTCAGAATGTGCTAAATTCTGTAGAGCAATTGATCATTATTCTTTTTTTTTCCCATCCCCACCTGAGGACATTTTTTTATCCTTATTTTTAGAGAGAGAGGAAGGGAAAGAGAGGGAAAGAGAGAGAGAGAAACACCAGTGTGAGAGAGAAGCATCTATTGGTTGCCTCCCATAGGCACCTGGACCAGGGATCAAAGCTGCAACCCAGACATGTGCCCTGACAAGGAATCAAACCCACAACCCTCTGGCTATGGGACGAGCCAACCAACTGAGCCACATGGGTGATCGTTATTCTTTAACAAATAAACTTCAAGAAAAAAATTAGAGGTGAACATATACATTTAAAAAATCATCAAATGTAATATGGAGACTTTGTTTAGGTCCTAATTCAAGTAAAACAAAATAAAATTTATGAAATGATTAAATTTGATATTGAATGTCTCATGATATTAGGGAATTATAAAATTTGACTTGCACTAATGATATTATAGTAATGTTCTTTTTAAAAACCCTTTTATATTATAGATATACATTTATAACCCCAAAACTTTTATTCTTAAATATTTATCAGTAAAAGAATATTATGATGTATTTCAAAAGAATCTAATGGGCTAGGAGAAAGACTATACATTAATAATTATTTACTCTACAAAAGTGATTAATATGTGAGCATTTGTTAATCTGATTTATTTACCTTACTATATGTTGGAAATCAAAGATTGGGTATTCCGAGTGAATTAACTAAAACTCAGTATTCCTGCGCTCCTGCCTGATCACTGAAATCATTAAGGGCTGAAGACGACTATTGACAGACAGAAGCATAGGACAAAGCTAGAAAGAGCAGTTATGAAAGTACAATGTCAACACATACATAAAATTCACTGTGAGAAGCTTCTAATTGATACAGTAGGTAGTTAGACAGATATGAGCAGAGTAGGAACTACAGGCCAGCTACTGAAGCTCCAGTAGCAGGCACAAAGCCCCAGGTGCCTAGCAATGAACAAAACTGGGAATACAAGTATTGTAGGGTGGGACCTCACCCCCAGGGTGAACTCCCCTCACACATCAGTTTAGAACCCCTGACCTTTCACATCACTGGTCCTGTGTTTTGGGCCCACCCCTGAGCTTTCCTCCCCTAGCATATAAGACCCCTTAGATGGGGAACAAAGAAGGCCAGAGAATAGCCTCACACGATTCCCCATACAAGCCCTGCATGACCACTCCCTCAAGACAATGAGGTTCAGACTTATATCCAAAAATCTTAGAAACAAAACCTTGTGTCTATTGATCACAAAGACAATATTTTCATCAAACTACAGAAAACATCTAGGTTTCAGGTGTGTTTCAGCTCAATGCTCAGAAAAGCAGCAGAACCAGACAGCAACAGCCATGGCTGACAGCAGGACCAGGTACAATCACTAAGGACTTCCTACCCTAGAAGTGACCGGTCAGTAAAATCCACTACCCTAAAAGGACACACCTGGAAAGCTGAAGAATGTTCTATTGAAATCCTCCCCAGACACCTCCAGATAAAGACCCGTAACAGGAAGGCCCCAGGGCATGCTCTTTCTCTCTGTAGAGCACGCCCAGGGCATCCCTTCCCCCTTTCTTTCCTCAAAGCACACACCTTTGCTTTCTTTCTCCTAAGCTCCAGAAGCCCTTCTTTTGCCTCTGTAACTTGTTTCCTGAGTCCACACAGCCCAGCTGCTTCACTTCTTGCACAGCTCACTTATTTTACCTCTGTGACTTTCTAAATAAATCTTCACTTATATTTGAATTTCTTGGCTCAGAATTCTTTTCTTTAGTGGAACTCAAGGAGAGTTCTAACATCTGGTGCTCTTTGCCATTAACATAGTAACTAAAATCCAGGCAGGAAGCAATAGTCAACCTTAAGAGACTCTTTGCCCAAGAGACAATTTTAATAAATAAAGTCTGAAAATTAGAACACTGCCAACACCTACCTTTGTAACCTTGGACTCGCTTAACTTCTGTAAGTTTAGGAGCATGAAAGAGAAGGAACTAAAATAATACAGAACAGCAACGATAATTGTGCTGTGGGTACCAGCTCTAGACTTAGCACTGTCCTAAGAGCTCTGCATGCATTCTTCTACTTAAACTTCACAACAACTCAGAAATGTGTTGTTAGCACTTTGTAGTATTTTCTAAAGAACTACTCAATGAAGTGGGCATCAACACATGGTACCATTTTTCGCGTAAAGAGATTGAGGTTCAGAGGACAACAACTTGTTTAAAATCATTCCAGTTTTATTTAACATGAAAGAATGCTTTAGACACTCCACTGCATTGGACTTTATCTGTTGGCCGCAACTTGCTGGAAAACTTTAAACCTATTCAATAGGCCTTAGAGGTTTTCATCGCCAGCACCACACTCCACATATCTTGGTCTCACCTGGAAGAATAATCAACCCTTCACTCACCCCCAGAACGCCTGGGCTACTAGCAGGGAACTGTTGCCTAGAACTTTCCTGAATGTTTCCCCCAACACTCCCCCCAAACCCCGCCCTTTCTCTGGTCGCTCCAGGCTCTGACCTTCAAACTACGTCTCCCATAAGGCCGTGCGAGGACACCAACCCTCTACCGGAAGTTAGAAAGGCTCTATCCGGCGTCGGGAAGAGTAAGTGTGGGGTTCTCTTAGTCCCTTGACCACAACCCGATTTCCTCTGGTCAGGTCGTGCGTAGGTTAGCTGCTGCTGCAGCGAGGTAACGCGCCCTGCCCTTGGGGCGGCGACCAGTCCTCCAGGCTCCTCTGTCTCAGCGCGTCCCGCCTGGCCCTGCTGGGTCGTGTGGCGCAGACTCGCGCCGGGACGCGGACGCGGGCGCGGGCGCTGTGGCTCTGCGGCCGGGGTCCGGGGAGATGGCGCGGAGGCAGCGGGTTCTGTGGCTGGTGGCACTTCCAGCCCGGCCTTTGAAGTGGGGGAGAGGGAATGCTGCCTTAGGCGTGGTTTCACTTTGAAAGAAGGAATTCACAGTAATGGCAACAAAATAAACTCTCAAACCATTCGACTGTTTGAAGAGACCGTGCATGGGTGCTGCTCGATTGGTTAAATGATCACCCTGAGTGCCCCAGGAAGGGTAGTTCCTTAAATAATGGTTGGTGACTTAAGTGACAGAACCATATTTGAGATCAGCCGGTTCCGTATTGAGCAATGTACTGGTAACCTTGAGCAAGTCATGGGCCCCGCGTTAGACACATCAGTAAAAGTGCATGTTGGTTTGGATAAAATCTGAGACCCTTGAACCCTAAGGTTCTCTTAAATGACCTCTCAGAGTAGTACATGCTCCTCTTGGAAAGCGAGGCCAATAGGTTATATGAATCACCTGATCCTGCCTTCAAATCCTTACCCTCTGGAGGGCCTGTCAATGAGAGATGAAAAAGTAAATCAAGCAGCAGCGCTGGACTTCAGACTTTGTGTAATTCTCTAGAATGAGTAATGGTTCTATTTCTAGATGGTTTTTGTGCCGAGAAAGCTAAGGGGGGAAAAGTACATTTTCCACTTTCTCCTGAAAGCACTGCATCGCACTATGGCTACTGAATGGTACTGTATTTCTGGAGAGAAAGTTTTGCAGTCACCTGGAGTGGCCTGTGTTGAGGCTGAGGAAGTGACCATGACTTAGAGCATGAGGCAGTGAAATATTATTTAAAGTAAACCTAATAAAGGACCTGTATGATGATATTGTATAGAAAATTTAAAGGAAAGGCACCTTAGAAAGGAGACTACACCAGTCAGTATATAGTAGTGCTTCAAACAAAGTTCTGAAAAGATATATCTTTTTTTTAATTCACAATATTTTTAAGCATTTAAAAATCTCAACATGAAGAGAATGGTCAGGCACATTCTAGAGTAAATCAAAAATTAAAATGTTTTCTAATATAGAAGTCACTCTTACTAATTTAAGTTATAAACAAATTTTTATTATTAGGTTTTACCCAAATGTTTACACTCTTGTGAATATATTTCACCTATTTATAAGTTTCACCTATTCATTTATGAATAGTAGAAAGATAAGGGAAAGAACAGACACCAAGTAAAGTTAATCTCTCTTGTCCATTTTTTCCCCTTAAATTTTGTTCATACTACTACTATAAAACTGATCTGCCAAATTGTAGGGTCAGAACCCTAGAGACATCAGCTTTCAAACATTGTGGATTACAACCTTTCCTCCTTTTAAGCCTAAATATCTCATTACTTAGAATGGTAGAAGCCTAGGTAGGAACCCAAATGTTTTCCTAACAGCATTTTATAGAAAAAATGTGTACCTGAATAAAAAGTACTTTGAGGAGTTGATAGACAACTGAAACATGAACCACTTCCACCAAAAATAGCTCGATTTGTGCCCTACCATATTCAACCCATGTTTAGACAACATTTATTAGGAGGTATGAAATAAAGATTATCTATACTTTTTCTTAATGAAACAATGGAATATAATCAATGCAAAGTTAATGTTTAAAAAGTTTCTGTGTTTCAAGGGTAAACAAAGTAATCAACATAAGTGTCCAATAATAGATCAAAAATATATGATCAATTTATAACAAAGATAATACTGCAGTGCAATGAGACAAAGACGGTAATTTCAAGAATGTTGCCAAGTCATATGGATTACTCAGTGAGATAAAAATGTGTCTTGACCGTTCACACTATGAACAAAAATAAATTTCACATGGGTTACAGAAATGAGCAAGGAAAAGCAATGAATGGTTTCCATGAGAAACTTAGTTTTCGAGTAATTTACTGTGGGATTATAATTCCTCTGAGGGCAGGGACCTGTTTCTGGTACCCAAGCATTAAGAGAATAATACTTGTCATCTGCTAAAAACTTCTGCCATTACTTCTGTCTGCTTTAAATCCTCTTCCCATTGAAGTCCCTCTGTCTACTTCAAATTCCCACTTTCCATTGTAAAGCTGTTACCCGACTCCCTTTCCCAAGCATATGGCTCCCAATTTTACCAAAGGTTCTATACACATTATTTTATATATCCCTCATGTTGAATTATATTTAAAATTCTCAGCTGATGACAGTTTTGAAGTGTATGCTGTGATGACATTTTACTACTAATTAACTTTTGAAGAACATATTGCTTGGGAATCCATAACTATTATTCTAATTATATCAGCACTCAGGTAATGTTCAATCATTGATATAAAAAGCAATTGCAAATGTTTTTTTTCTATTTTCCTTTTTTTAAGGAAGAAATGTCTTCTATAAAGAGAAGTCCAAAACAAGAAATAATTTCCCAGTTTCACTGTTCAGCTGCAGAAGGAGATATTGCCAAGTTAACAGTGATTCTTAGTCATTCTCCATCTCTTCTCAATGAAACTTCTGAAAATGGCTGGACTGCTTTAATGTATGCTGCAAGGAATGGGCACCTGGATGTTGTCCAATTGCTACTTGAGAAAGGGTAAACATTTTGGGCTATACCACCTGAAGGAGGATGTGGTTTAATTTCTGAGTTACATCTTTTTTTTTTTTATTTTTTCTTGTAGCCACATTTATATCATTGGACTTATAAATGACTCATTGCCTAGTTCTGTTAACAAAATATAGCATAATTTCTAGTCAAAGCTTATAACTTTTATTGAGGAATTAACTTTTCATACTTAATAGCAAAACAAATTTATGAAACAAACTTATGAAGCAAAGCAAAATTAATCTAATGGTTCCCCAAATAGAAAATGTAAATCTGCCCACTGTGACTAGGACAAATTCCTTGTAAAATTTAAATATCTAACAGCACATACTGCTTTTTAATTGTATAATTCTCCAAAAATTAAAGTATCTTCTTTCTCTAACTTTACATCATTTATGATTATTTCTTTTAACTTTCCCACTTGTTACATATGTTTCTAAAAATATTGTATTATAATAAACACTGGAGAAAATGTTTATTTCCTATTATATTTTTCCTTTTATCTGTAGGTGTGACAGATCCATTGTCAACAGATCAAAGCAGACTGCACTGGATATCGCTGAGTTTTGGGGTTACAAGCATATAGCTAACTTACTAGCTAATGCTAAAGGTCAGAAGAAGCCTTGGTTCCTAACCAATGTTGTAGAAGAATGTGAAAATTATTTTAGCAAGACACTACTGGACCGGAAAAGTGAAAAAAGAAATAATACTGACTGGCTACTAGCTAAAGAAAGCCATCCAGCCACAGTTTATATCCTTTTCTCAGATTTAAATCCCTTGGTTACTTTAGGTGGCAACAAAGAAAGTTCCCAACAACCAGAAGTCAGGCTTTGTCAGCTGAACTACACAGATATAAAGGATTATTTGGCTCAACGTGAAAAAATCACCTTGATTTTCCTTGGAGTAGAGCTTGAAATGAAAAAAGAGTTACTTAAGTGTGCTGGGGAAGGCCCAAGAGAAGATGGGTTGGTTGCCTGGTTTGCTCTAGGTATAGATCCTGTTGCTGCTGAAGAATTTAAGCAAAGACATGAAAATTGTTATTTTCTTCATCCACCAATGCCAGCTCTTCTGCAATTGAAAGAAAATGAAGCTGGTAAGAAGTGAACAGTCTTTACTTCTATCAGTAATAATCTGGTTTTTGGAACTGTATTGCAGTTGTATTTATCTGCAGTTCCTATGGGACATGCTTTTTCCAGTAAGTAGTGAAATTAAGCTATGTGTTCCTTAGAAACTTGTGTAAAGTTCTCACCCTAGGGGACTGCTCTCCTGGGCAGTTACAGCAGTCTTAATCAGCCAAGATTAATTTCCCCACAATTAACCCTAATGTGTGATGGTTTCATTTGATTCTTCAGTGAATAATGATTGAGCACCATACATTGAGCCTGATGGCAAAGACTTTGGTTTTGTTTTCTATTGCTGGGTATGCCAGTTCTTGTGTGGCCTTTTTATGCCATGGTAAGAAACTAGGTGTTTTAGTCTAAATTCCATTTAAATGTTATAACCTGACCTATGTTTAAAGACAAAAAAAACCTTTACTTTGCCTGCTTTATAGATCATGAATTATAGGTTATTAAATATGGAACTCAGAAGTCTTACTGAGAGGTGATTAGAAATTACTGTATCCCAGGTAAGAGATTGCAGTGGCTTGAATTAATGGAGGGTAAAAGAGCCAGGACATTCTGGAGGTAGAACTGATAGGGCTTGATCAGTATGTAGGCTATTATAAGTGAGAAGGAGGTGACAGTAACCTGGACTATGACCTGAATTAAAGTGATTGTAGTACAGATGGAAAACAGAGATCCATTCAAGGTATATTTTGAGAAAAAAAGTGACAGTACTTGATGGGATGCATATAGAGTACATAATAATGAAGGAAAAGAACAGGAATGACTGCTAGGTTTGAACTTTAGTAATTTGGCAAATAATGATAGTATTTTTGATAAAATAATGTAAGGTGATGAGTAGAGCAAGGAAAGCAGGACAGACTTGAAGTAAGTAAATGAAGATACTAGTTTTGGGCAGGCTAAATTGCAGGGGATGTTAGAATGCGGAGAGAGGGAAGGAGAGGAGGTCTGAACTAGATACCCCCATAGGGATTCACCAACACAAAGATGGTATCTAAATCCCAGGAAACTACTGAGATTACTTAGAGAGTGGAGAGCAAGTAAGACAGAGACTCTCGGAATCATGCCTGAATCCCTCTCAGTTTAGAGGTCAGGTAGAGGTAGAGAAGTCATTTACAGTGGTGTGGCCGTAAGATAGGAGGAAAACAGGAGACATGGAAACCATGAAAGCAGAGTGTTTTGGGGAGGTACTGGTCAAATGTGTTGCATGCTGTTGAGACTTTGAGTACAGTGAAGGCAAAGTTGTTTTGTTTTATTTTGTTTTTTTAATAAGAATCGTTGGTTTTGGTAGTGTGAGAGTGTTAATGAACTTGACAAGAGGAGTGTCAGTGTAATGGAAGGAACAGAAGCTAGATTATGACAGATGGAGGAGTTAATGGGAGGTGAGGAAGGGGTCACCTGTCAGTGTTCACTTTCCCTCAGGTGATAAGGAAGGCCCTTACAGAGACATGAACAGTGTAAATACAGTATTTTTTAATGTTCTGCAGTTTCCAGTTGTAAATAGGATGTGTTCCACAGTGAGATGAACCAGTAGTGGCTTAGTCACAAAGGTAGAGATGACTTCCAGCAATTTCCTAGCAATATTGTTTCTTATAGTTCAAATCCAAGTTAGGAACTGCCTTTGTAGTGTATTTTTATAAAAGTTTCTATTATAAAGTCACCATTTGTAACTTCACTATACGCCAGAATCTTTACCCAAAATTTCAAAATCACCTATAATAAAAGTCTGAGTTAATATAGTGTGTAAGACAGATATTAGTACATCTATCTTATATGAAGAGTTATACTTTATTAGTTCAAATTATAGTTAAATCTAATTTGCATTTGTTATACATAGAATTTAATCTTCTACTTTATGTATACATCATAAAAATAGGAATACTAAACCTTTGATCACAGAACTATTCAGGAGTATATGTCTTTATTGTGACTTAAGAATATTTATATTGTTACAATATATGTCTTCATTATGATTTAAGAACATTTTACATATAGATTAGTTTGTTCACAATTTGTCACAGAATTAAAACTTTTTGTTTCTCTTGAAGGGGTCGTAGCTCAAGCAAGATCTGTTCTTGCCTGGCACAGTCGATATAAGTTCTGCCCAACCTGTGGAAGTGCAACTAAAATTGAAGAAGGTGGCTATAAAAGAGTATGCTTAAAAGAAGACTGTCCTAGCCTTCATGGTGTTCATAATACATCATATCCAAGAGTTGGTAAGCCCTTTATTTTTCAGTGCAATCTCAGCCATCTGGAATCGTAGGCATTAAGACATTCTGGGAAGACAAGATTTTCAGTTGCAGATGGATTAACATTTTTATTAAGAGCATGTTTAATTTAGCCCTGGCTGGCGTAGCTCAGTGGATTGAGCGCGGGCTGGGAACCAAAGTGTCCCAGGTTCAATTCCCAGCCAGGGTACATTCCTGGGTTGCAAGCCATAACCCCCAGCAACCGCACATTGATGTTTCTTTCTCTCTCTCTCTCTCTTTCTCTCTCTCTCCCCCTCCCTTCCCTCCCTAAAAATAAAAAAATAAAAATAAATAAATAAAATAAAAAAAATTGTCACTAAAAATAAAAAAGAAGAATTAAAAAATGATTTTAAAAAAAAGAGCATGTTTAATTTAACCATTAAGATTATAAATATTAAGTTATTACATACTTTCATGACTTTTAAGTAAAGGACATTGTATATAATTAGCCAGAGACAAAAAAAAAAAGAGCCCCCACATTCGGTACCTGTTTGAGGCATTACCAAAGCAGTACAGCCTGGAGCTACCTTCTCATAACTGCCGGTATCTGCCTGTACCTTCTCTCCTTCTTCGAATCCGTGTTTTGAGTCTGCTGGGGATTTGGAAATCTGATAACCCAGCCCTTTAAAACTGTGTGGGAAAAAAAAAATAGATGAAGAAACACCTGCGGAGGTCGCCTGAGAGTAACTAAAGTGCATGGCTTAGTGACATCTGTTTTTACTGCTGGAGAGCCTCTTGTATTTGATTCCCGGATCTCAGTCTTGATATAGGGAGGATAATTCACTAGATTAGTGACTTTTGGAGAGGTGAACTGTTACTTAATTTATATGTATATGTATTTTGTATTTTTTTAATGGCTTAAACTTGATCATAGAGCCATGTTAGCTTTTAAAAGCATTTTGTTAAGGATTGGGATGGAAGAGAGAGGCAAGTTTACCAGGGTAAAATCTGAATTTTCCCCATGCCATCCATATACTATCTACTCACACTTTTTTCTTATTAAAGAACATAAGAATATGTCTGGTACCATAAGTACACAATAACCATTGTTAAGATGAGAAGGAGGACAAAAGCGATCTTTCACTTCACTGATGGTATTCTATACAACTTTTCTAAAATACTGTCATTAAGGAGAAAGGAAAAATCTCTTGTAACTAGACAACAGTGTTGTTCTTACTGTAGATATACCTTATAATTATTCTACTAGATAGGGACCCTACACACACAATTAGTTTCAATTACTTTTTCCTGTCATTCATACATCTGATTTTTTTTAATAGATCCAGTAGTAATCATGCAAGTTATTCATCCAGATGGGACCAAGTGTCTTTTAGGCAGGCAAAAAAGATTCCCCCCAGGCATGTTTACTTGCCTTGCTGGATTTATTGAACCTGGTAAGCCTTTTTAAAATAGTTTCTGTAATAACTTTCATTAACTTATAATTTCCCAATAAAAATTTTAGATAACATTTGAGAAATAATCTTTGATAAATTATTATGTTATAAAACAGGTATTTCTAAATATTTTCTGTGTGTTTGAAATTATAATTATTGTTTTTACTGGTGGAATAATTTTGTATATTTTAAAATTTCGGTATTTGCTCTGTCATGTATTGCTGTTATCCCAGGTATCCACATGACTTATGCCTCACTTCCTTCTGTACTAGACTCAGCTGTCACCTTCTCAAAGACGCCTTTCTTGATAGCCCCCAATACATGAGGTAGCCCCATACCCTGTGCTCACAGTCCCTGTTATCCTGTCATTTTTTTGCTGCAGTGTTCATCACCACCTAACCTGGTATGTGTGCACATATCTGTCCATCCGTTTGTCAGTCTCTCTATTTATGTGCTCATACCGGAAAGTTGGATCCATAAGGGAAGGGGCTGTATTTTATCATCAATGTGTCCCAAACCCTTAGGGCAGTGCCTCTTAAATAGTAGAAGTTCAGTAAATATTTGTGGAATAAATGAATGAATATATCTAATTAATACATTTTTAATCTCAACTTCTAATATCAGTCTGCATTGCTAGATAATAATAGTAATAAACACATGTAGAGCCACACTGTGTTCTGAAGGCTTTCCATATATTAAATCATATGATCGTCAGCAATTTTATAGATGGGGCAGTAAGGCACTGGGGTAGAATAAAACTTGCCCAAAATCAAGCAGCTAGTAAGTAACAGGCAGGGATGCAAACCTGGATAGTTTGTCTCTAAGTCCATGCTCTAGTGGCTCAATGCTGCCTCTAGTACCTCTAGGTTTGTTTGTTTATTGTTCTTTTTACTGCTGTCTAGCATTCCACTTATGAATATTCTGAAATTCATTTATCCATTCTGCTGTTGGTCATTAAGCTTACTTCAGAGCTCTTGCTATTACAAATAACACTACCATCAATATTTTTATACTACTCCTTATACACATTTGCAGGAGTTATCTAGATACATACCTGAGAGTACAATGGCTAGATGATAGGATATGAGCATCTGAACCTTTTCTAGATATTACCAAGTTGCTCTCTCAAGTGTCCCTGCCAGTTTACATTCCTTCTAGCAGTACATGAAATTGTCTGTTGTTCCACATTTTCACCAAATTAGAATTTTCAGACTTTTTAATTTGCCATTCTGATGGATATGAAATAGTGTGTCACTCTCGTTTTCATTTTTCCTGCTGATGGAGTATCTTTTTCAAATGTGTATTAAACATCCAATTTTCTCTATCCCTTGGTTTTACATGTTTATGTTCTTTGCCTATTTTTGTTTTGGTTGTTTGCCTTTTTTCTCATTGATTTTAGGAGTTTTTAATTATGTGTTATATGTTATTCTTTATTTTGTTATGGTCTTGCAAACATGCCAGTCTATGAATTATCTTTTCACTATGTTTTTTATGAACATAAGTTGTTAATTTTAATATAGAAAATGTATTAATCTATTTGGAAAAGAAAGCTATATTTAAATAGCAAAATATTTCTAAACTCCCAGATAAACTTAACTTAGAATATATTTTCTTTATTCTAATTCTCAAGTCCAGCAAATCAAAATGTACCTTTATTGGCATCATTTTATTTTATCATAGCTGAGTCAACAGTCATCCAGAGCAGTGATTTTCAACCTATTTTATCTCATGGCACACACAATCTAATTATTAAAATTCTATGGCAGATTAAAAAATATATTTTTCACTGATCTGACAAAAGAGGTATAATTTTGATTGATTTACAAAAATAATAATTACTCTTTTTGCTCCAAAGTGAATTTTCAAAAAATCAGGTGCCTATACTTGTATATAAGAATTTTTGTTACCACGTATTAACCAATCAGACACACTCTTATTATGTGATATGACCAATAAGATGCAACTCTGTTACATGATATATATATTTATGGTTCGAGACAGGTCATTCACACTGGATGGCTATTGTTGTATTGGCTGTTGTCATTTTTCTATTTGACAGTCTAAGGGAAAAGAGATCAGTGCCCCTTACTAAATAGGCATTGCATACATTTTTAAAATTTTTGTGGCACACCGGTTGAAAATCACTAATCTAGAAGAAAGTAATCATTTAGAAAGTAAAATACTGAATTTTATTTAATGTTGCTTTTAAACTTTTAGTGTTATGTGCTTCTGACTATTTTGAAAAAAGTTATCTGCAATAACTGGCAACCTAAGAAAAAAGAGTTTGAAGATTTTAGTGAAGAAAAGACTAGCCACTTATAAAAATCATGTAACAACATAACTATTCAGTGATAATATATAAATGAAATACTATTTAAAGTGTTTACATAGTGTTTAGCCAATAGTAGGTGCTAGATAGTTGTAGATGTTATTTTTTAAATGTAAATAAAGATTTGGACCTTTAAGAAATAAAAAGAATATTGGTATTTTGATTCTGTATGCAGTCATATACTTTAACAAATAAAGTTTTCTTGAATTCCAATCCAATTTCAGCCTGTTTCTGATTCTTTGAATTGGGTTCTGTCCAAAATGATTTCCAAATGTTTGAACTGTTCAGAGCACAGTATGTCCAAGGCATGTTCATCAGCTACTTGTTCTTTTGCCCTATTTCATTAGGGGAGACAATAGAAGATGCTGTTCGGAGAGAAGTGGAAGAGGAAAGTGGAGTCAAAGTTGGCCATGTTCAGTATGTCGCTTGTCAGCCATGGCCAATGCCCTCCTCCTTAATGATTGGTTGCTTAGCTGTGGCATTGTCTACAGAAATTAAAGTTGACAAGAATGAAATAGAGGATGCCCGCTGGTTCACTAGAGAACAGGTAAAGTTCAATTTAATTTCCTTCTGCTATTGATTGTTCTCTGACTGTATCGGTGTAGGCATGCAGCAAGGATACTTGCTTTCAACAGGTTGAATGAATGGCTGTGGCTCTCTCATCATGCATGGATTACAGTGTAATTGATGTGTCCTGTGTTAATTCATTCTATGAGATTCTTTGAGTAATGATGATTCTGTGCCATTTCCCAATTTCAAACACCATTCCTTCAAATTAATGATGCCTTTCAGTATACTTAATATAGGTAACTGTTATTTCAGAGATGAGAAACACGAATGTTATGTTTAAACATTTTATATTTAATTTATAGCTTTAAAACAGTTATCTCTTTAAAAATACCAGTAAAAATACTTAAAATTTGTGAAAAGTTCTTGTTCGGTTTAAAATATACTTAGGACAAGAATGACAAAACTGTATAACAAAAATATACTTGCAAGAACTTTTTACAACATCAGTAAGTTTTATAAGGAAAGATAAATTAGAAATACGTATTTTGCATGACCCAAAGTATTTGTAGAAAATAAATGGATATTCTGCAGTACTGAAGATCTGAAGTCCTTTCTGACTTTGTCTAAATAAAATTTATTTTATGCTCAACCTTTAAAAGTAGAAATAAGATTTTTTCAAAATTTTATGAAGTGAAACCTGTCCCAAAAGTTGACATCACTTTGAAAATAAGTGTGGAGCATATGCTTTGCTTTTTCATGACCTCACTTTCATAAGAAGGTACACATTACTCAAATATTTTGAAAATGGAATCACTAACTCATTGAAGCAACTAAAGATGCTGCATTAAATATTTCATGTTGAATATGAAATTTATTACTTTCTGCTGTTGTCATTCACTAGAAAAGTCATCACATTTTAGTTTATCGTATAAGCATAGAAGCTGTATTTAGGTGTAACAGCGTTGAAATCCTAATACATTTTATTATGGTATATTTTAGGTTGTGGATGTTCTGACCAAAGGGAAGCAGCAGGCATTCTTCGTACCACCAAGCCGAGCTATTGCACATCAACTAATCAAACACTGGATTGGAATGAACCCCAATCTCTAAATCAAAAAACTAGACTTTGAGTACTGATTCATTTCTTATACAACTTATTCCTCAATTGAGGTTAGAAATGTTCAGTGCTCTTTAGAATGTCACAACACAAAATGTCATATTCGGATTTTAAAATATTTTCAAAGTGTACATTTCATCTTAACCACAGAATTCTTATTTTTATGAGTTACAACATTGCCTCAGATTTTGTTAAATCTGGATCATCCTGCTATCTAGAACATTTTTTTGGTTGTGCTCCACAATTCTATTTCACAAAACCATATTTCTAATAAGAGAAATCATGTTGTAAAGAAATATGTTCCAAAAATGTAAGTACACTGAAATCCTAACACCTCTTGTAAGCATTAGACTAGTCATTAAAGATTCATTGCTGAAATTAAACACACTTACAAATAATTCTCAAAGATCAGATATTAAATCTCATATACAAGGTCCGGCAGAAGTAACACCTGTTTGAGTGTGGTTGGTAGGGGATGTGAATGTCTCACATGAGATGGACAGCAATTTGAACATTTCACCTAAAATGTCATATGGTGTGCTTGAGTGTGATATTGCTATATTACAGAATTACATGCCTATGATTTTGTAATAAAAGAGTTTGTAATAAGTAGGCATTATTTGTGCCAGACCCTGCATATGTACATAGTTAATAAAAACACTGACTTGATGTCACATCTTTTTTGAGAAATTAGACAAAATCATTTTAATGAATTTTGAGCTTGAATTTTTCATCTTTCCATTACCATAAACTGTCTTTCAGTTGTCAGTAGCTGATTTTTGCTCATCTTCCCATTGTAATTCACTTTTTTCTCCTGGTTTCATTGTTCTAACAGTGCTGCAGTTAACAGTGTTGCTTCTAGTCTATTTTCATCAGTTAAGAATTTTCTATTTTGACAACTCCACAGAATAAGTAAGAGCATATATTGCGTCTGGGGCCTCTTCCTTAAACCTAAAATTAATTAATCTATTTTTCTATTAGATCTACTCAAAGCCTTAAGACAAATCAGGATTCTCTGTTTTTTCACTGAAATGAAACATATTTGAAAGGAATTCTCCTCAAAGGTCAGATGTAATGTAAATCACAGAAAGATTTACATATTTTTTAAAAAACACTGGCTTTATGGCATTTTGTGATAAGGAATATATTTGCATTAGCAAAAAGCTATATAATCATTACTAATAACATCTATTAAGCTCATATATAACATTTTGCTTTTGGCCTTAACACATTCTAAGAATGCTTTATAAAGTAAGTATATGTTAGAAATGAAACAGTAAGATTCTAGAGAAAGTAAATTGTACTTCACAGTTTTGCAACACAGAATTGTCATATTTTACAAGGCTGTTTTGAAATTGTTTTAAAAGGTAATACTTAAATACATAAATTTATATAATTTGGCTGTATACTATCACATGTTAGAACTGGAAGAGACCTAAAGGATAATATATAGATTTCATTGCCCTTCTCTTACAGATAAGGTAAAGGAAATATTGAAAGGTGAATTTAATTAATTCATTAAAAGTAAATTAATTAATGAAAGTCATACAATTACAGCGTATAATTTTAACACAATTTATTATATTTTCAGTTAAGTAAATTACAAGTTTATATTGTATAACCCAGAGAAGCAGTCTTCCTCTGATCGAAAGTAGAAACTATTACTAAAAGTGTATATAAGATAAATCAAAATAATAGATAATAAGAATAAATTCAGTTTACCAAATACTGTTAATTAAAATTTTAGATACTAAAATTTAACTTAAATAAGATAATTTTATTAGGTAAAACTTTGTTTTATTAACAAACAATGGTTTTCTTAGTAATTGATGAAGGCTTATTGATATTAGGTCTTTAAACAAAATTAAGACTTACACAGGACATTTGATACATAATAAAATTTGAACTACATAGGCATATAGAAAATGCTGTGCCTGGATTATTCTTAAGTATAATGACTTAAAATTCAGTTTTACTTCAAATGTATTTTAGTACTTACAGATCCTAAGATTACATCAAAAGTTTTAGGATAGCAAAGTAAAATACAAAGTATCAACAAGTAGTTGTAAATTTAGTTTTTGATATTTAACCCTGTACTCAGGGAAAATCAGTATCTAAGTAAATTATTGTTTTAATAATCTTTCTTAAATTGTTAACCTCTGAGAGGTGAATAGCTACGTGTAAGTAGAAGAAATAGCCAAGAAATGGTAAAGGTTCAAGTGCCATCAATGTATTCTAATGGAAATAAAGGTAACAATACATTAAAAAAATTATCTATTCTCTGTTTTGTGTGTTGTGTGTGCTTTTTAATGTTTTGATAAATATCTTCTGAAAAAATGGAAAAGGCTAAATTTCAGTCATCATCTCCTATTTAGAATTAATGATGTGTAAACAAAATATACAAATGCCCTTTTAAAAGTTGTCATATTGGATTTAAATTTTTGTTTAAATCTTTTTAATTTTATAGTTTTGAGTCATATATATATGTATGCATGTCCATACATGCGCACACACACCAAACTACATGTACATATGTCAGTAATTTCATATTTGTGTATCTTGTCTATTTTTATTACTTGTCTAATGTTACCAGTTTTTGCATTTTGAATTTATTTTTTTACTCTTCATGGAAGGGCTAGAAGAATTAGAAGCCTACATATTTTAATTAGTTGGAAAAATAACTGAGTAAATCTTTTAAAGTTTAAAAGAGTAAAGTTTAAAATAAAAGAGTAAATCTTTTAAAGTTTAGCTAAGGGGTGTGGATAAAGACAGAAAAAAAAAAGGAACAAGCAAAGTGAGACCATGAGATGAAAGGAGACAGTAAGTTTGTTAATAAAGTAAATAAACAACTAAATCTCATATGAGAATAGTAGATAGAACTGTGTTGCTAATGTGCTTATAGCACAACATTAGGTGAAAATGTTCTATAAAACAAATTTGTTAATAATTGAGAATAAAGTTTACATAACACATTGTATTAGGGATGAGAACCAGTTACTAGGTTCTAAAAATTATATATAATATTACAATAATATATATCATGTGTGTGTGAAGTGAGAATGGTGGATGCCAAGTGAAATTTATGTGTGTGCTACTCTTAAAAGGGCCAGTTTTCTGTAGTAGAAAAAGATCTAGGACAATGTAATTCAAAGTGCAAAATTAAGAGTATTTGTCTACAAGTGTGAAAGATCTAGGTCTTGAGGCACTTGGAGAGGGAGGCACTTAGAAAAGGAGCTGGGAGAGTTTGACTTCAGAGTAGATGTGGGGGGAGTGCTCCCTAAGGGGCCAAATGCTTAGGAGCTTTGACAGCACAGAGGTAGATGAGACAGACACACTGCACGTTTTGAGAACTCCTATTTTGAAGAAACGGATAATGATGTTGCCAGGAGCCTGCATCTTCAGAAGCATTTCATTGGTCAGGAGAGAATTGAAAAGGAGCTGTTGGTGAAAATAAGTTCAGTGATATTTCTATACTACATCTTGTCCTTTTTCTTCCTGAGACATTCAGAATTCAGAATAGATTTTGAAAGAGGAAGTGTGGTTTATTATCATATACAGTAGATTTCCAAATAATTATTTTCCAAAAGTACAAATGATCAAAAGAAAGTTATTCAAGTAATAAAAACTGCATGGGGAAGAAATGGGTAATCAGAAGCCTGAACTTTTTTATTGTTCAAGAAATAATTTTTCAACTATAAAATGAACATTTGGATGTGTTACTTGGGCTCATAGGCAAGTTCCTCATTCAATTTTCACTAAATGATATGCACACATAATTGTACTCCTTGGTGGAATTAGCACTTTCAAATTTTCTTTATTCCTTGAAGAACATTATGTTTCTTACACTGCTAAGCAGACAATGCCATAGCATTGGACAATGGATATTTCTCCTTTTCACAATTCCCATTATGATGATGCTGTACAGAATAGTGGGGGTGGCTGTGAAATTTTAAAAAGGATTTATTGAGTTGAAAAAGAAACTTTGCTAATGGAAACATTTTTCTTTCTAACCCAAAGTCTGATAACAGACAAACTACAGCATAGAGAATGAAAAACTGCCCTGGCTTTCCAGTCCTGGGTTCACAGGAGCTGTACCAGACCATCTTGTCTCACCCTTGATGGATTAAGAACATAATTCTAATCACTTAACTTGTGAGGTGGTTTCATTTTCAGTAACATGGGAGTTCCACCCAGGAGTAGAAATTGACACTGGTACTTACATCTATTTTAGAACAGAATGGATAAAAAACTGATCTAGTCTGAAGTTTATTTTTGTTTAGTTTATATTCAGCCCATTTTGCTCTAGCCTGAAATTGCAGTCTTTTGGAGCTGTGTGATGTTTTGAACATATCAGTAAAACACCTTACAAATATTTATTACTGCGTTCAAATAGCAGTAAGCTGATGTCATCTCTATCACTAGGGGTAAAAATGATTTAAAATGCCATTGATCCAACAGCTTTGCTGCTAAGAGTTATTTTGCTTTTGTTGCTGGATTCACTTGTATTATGAAACAAGTTTGAATACTCAAAGGGTTTATAGGGTTTGGAAGTCCAAATAAGATGCCAGAACAACGGCTGCAAAATCAAACCTCAGGGGCTATGACAGCCCTGACCGTCTGTTCTGTGTGTTACTCAGGGCTTCGGTGGGATTGCAGCCGTGAGTGGGAAGCCAGTAGGAACTTTGTTCTGGGAGACACTGTTAAGGATGAAAGGAGAAAATATGCCATTGGTTCTAATAAATTGTAAATTTACTTCAAACTCAGATTTGTGAGCTTTGTAAAAGTTGTTTTTTGCTTTTTCTTTCCAATATATCTAAGAACTAATAGGTCTCTATTTCCAACAAGCTCCTAAGAAAATAGAACTCTTTAGTTAGCTTATTCTCAATACTAACACTATCTATACAGAACCCTATATAGACTCTTGACAATTATTTTTTTATCTTTAACCCTGTGAAATGCATGTTAATATCATTATCCCCATTTTATAATTGACTAAGAGGATTTTACTTTTTAAGGCACATTGTTAAATAAATGGAAGAGCCAAAGCTTGAACTCCAGTATTTCATTCCAAATTCTTTCATATGTCCACTTGCCAGAGCTATCGTACAGAAGTCCTTTAATAATGCTGCACTAATGAAAGCACTTTCAGTCTTTGTTTCCTCTTCCAATTCCTTAAATTTTGGTCATTTTTAGGTTAGATCTTTTCTTACCATTACACGTTTTTTTTTTTCCCCCATAACCTTCAACTACTTATTTGATTACCAAATTTCTATCTCCAACTCCCCATTAGACATATTTGCTTGGACATCTCAAAGTGTCCTGTATACTACACATGGACAGGTAAATGATCTTGTCTCCCATGGGTGTTCCTGTTTCTCTATCCCTATTTCAGTAGTCTTGCAAGTGCCCAAGACTTACCTTGCAAGTCTTGGAACTTGGAGTATTGTTATCTTTAATATATCTACCTTGTTTCTCACCCTATGGTACCCCACAGCCAATCTCCAAATCCTCCCCCTTTTATTTCTTTACTCCCTCATACTTCTCAAATGTCAGTCTCTGTCTCTCTGTCACTGCCTGCCCCCGACTCCATCTCTCCATGGCCACCATCCTACTTTGGGCTACTCACCTGGTCTCAAGCTCAGCTCAACTTCCTTAATTGGTCTCCCTACTTGAAAGTTCTATTCCCAATCCATTCTTCACACTGTAGCCAAGGAGATCTCGCTTAGAAGCAATCTTATCTAGTCTTTCTCTTAATATTTTTTAATCCTCACCTGAGGATATGTTTATTGATTTTAGAGAGAGAGGAAAGGAGAAAAAGAAACATCATCGATCAGTTGCCTCCAGTACACACCCCAACAGGAATCAGACCCACAACCTTTTGGTGCACAGGATGACACTCCAACCAAATGAGCCAACCAGCCAGGGCTCTCTGACTTAATATTCTTCAGAAGGACCTCTCTGTGGATAAAGGAGAAAGCCCAGTTTCCTTAGCATAGCAATTTACCTCTGTAGTTAAACTCCCATCACTTCTCTTTCTTCCAACCCCTTATATTTGTGTGGCAAAAAGCCATAGACAAACCTAATTCTTTATTATGCATTAATAAACTTTTATTAAGTGTTATCTGAATAACTATGACCAATATCATATACTACTAGTTTAAATAGAAATGTTTCATTCATTTATTTAAAGATTCTAAACTATATTTTTATTTACATTTCTCACAGTATTTCAAAAATTGTAGTTAAGAGCTTTTTTATCCCCATTTTATAAATAAACACACTGAGTCTAAGAAGTCAAATGACTTCTCCAAGATCAACATAGGGTATGGAAATAGAACTCAAATTTAAATCTCTCTAGTGAGAGTCTAGAACCTCCACTATACAGTACACCATATTGCCTCTGCTCCTGGATCTACCGCTCAATGATAAATAGCTGATAAAGAGTCAAACTAGATCATTTAAGTTTTCATTCTTGTTTGGGTTTCTTTCCCTTAATCTGTACCATGTGAACATCATAGTTGTGTATCATGAATGCCCCTATCCAAGCTCCTAATCCACAAGAGTATCACTGTGCAGTAAAAGCATTTTTTGAAAATAAACAGACTTTGGGAATGGTTAAGACAGATAATAATAGACTGATTAAAGGGTGGTGGATCACTCCTGACAATGCATAAGATTAAATATGGTAATCAGATTTTGGATTTAGACAACCCAGATAAATCCAAAGTAGAACAAGACGAGGTCATCAAATCTTGATTTCATTTTCTTGCCTTTCAAAATACATATTTGCATTTAATTCGTGTCTCTTTCAGAGCTGAGAAATCTATAAAGGCTTTACCAAGGTGAGCTGATTGTATTTTCTTTTAAATTTTTTATTTTTGTGTGTTGTTTTGAATGAAATACTTTAATTTTTGTTGTCCTAAATTAGTGGCTTAGCGAAAGATAATAACAAAGGGAAAATTATTTTAATGTTATATATGAGGACAATTTAACAATGTATTTCTTTACAGTCACAGAAAATCCAACAGCTGTTTGTAACTTGCTCTGTTATCAGAGAGCATGGTTACATCCAAAAAAATTCTCAATAGTTAATGTGTTTAGACCTCTTTTATTTGGGTTAAGAAAGACATCATATGCACACTTGAATAGCCACCAGTCATATCCTAATTTGGTTATGTGAAATAGTGCATTTGGAAAGCAAGGAAAATGCAATTGACAAGCTAGACTTCCAAGCATAATTGAAATTCATTCTGAATTCAGGCAGGATCAGTTTCATTTCAAAGCAGACTCTTTGTTTTGAATTTCTATATTCTGCTTTGTTTCTATGGCAGCATTAAATTTACTATCTAATGTAAATTGGATTTTAATAAATCGCCAAATGATTTTCTCATCTGGCTTAGTTAGTAGGATTTCTCTTCATTAATTTCACCTTAATTTTACTTACATAAATGTTTTTATTTAATTTTGGAAATATCTTAGTCACCCAAAACATTATGATCTGATCTCAAGAAAGAACACGTTATGGATTACTCTTTTCTATAACAATAATAGCAATTACTCTGAGATTCAAAGCAATTTAATAGGCTAGTATTCTGGCTAATATTTGTTGTGTAAATAATCTCGATTCAAACTTTGCAGAATGATGTGTTTGCAATTTTACTGTCAGTTGTTCTTTGCTTTTAATGGCAATATGCATTTATAATCAGATTCCTCTCACAATTAGGAATTTCAACAGTTCTTCCTACCTTCCTCATTCTCACTCAAAATTTAAATATTAGATGACTTTTAATCTCCCTTTTCTTCTTCCAGAATTTAAACATTCCTTGTTGTTTTAATTCCATTGTCAGATTACCTTAATGTTAAATAAGTATCCTCAAATTCTTTACTGGGAAAGAAAACTGAAAGTTAAATTTCTATTTCCTACTTTTTTTTTAGATAGTGCTTCAGTTGCTAACAATTCACTTTTTAAAAAATATTTTATATGATGTTTAACTTCTCAAACAAATCTGTAGTAACCATGTGATGAAATTACAAATCAGCATGCTCATAAAATGGTCTTGGTGTCTTCTCTTCAAGGGGAAAATCATCTAATAACCAGATTTTCAAATAGGTCTTTAAAATGACATACCAGGTAAAGGACACATGGACAAAACCAAAGGTGGGTAGGATCAAGGGTAAGAAGTGGAGAGGGCTGGGGCTGGGGGGAGAGGGGGAAAATGTAACAACTGTACCTGAACAACAATAAAAATATATATAAATAAAATTTTAAAAAGAAATAAAACATAAAATTGCATACCAGATATTTAAATGTGATGGGTCAAATTCTCGACTCTCATCAGCTATGAAGCTCCTTTCAGAGACTGGTTCCAGATTAGTTTTGAAAAGGAGTAGAAACTCTAAGATCAAATTTGTGAAGGTATACACTACCTGAACAAAATGCACTGATACGCTACTGTAATCTCATGAGACTGCCCGGACCTCAGTGAATTGGAGAAATGGGATGGAATGTTAGCACTAATTATCTGCCCAAAAGAAATCCAATCATAAAGTGATTAAATTAACCTGGCAGATTAATTCGAAGCATAATTATCATTGGCCAGACTGCAATTTACACACTTTTTTATGATAATAGGCAAAAATACAGCACACTCAGTAGTTCAAGCTATGTAAAAGGAAGATCAGCAGAAAATAGCAAGCATAGAACAATTTAAAATATATGCCACTTTATTGCTTTCAAAAACATACATTAGTTTGGATTAAGCTACAAAAAATGTGTTTAGTGAATCAGGTAAGTAATTATAGAAAATATTTAAAAGTTGTGATTTCTAAGTTATTGAAGACATCTTCTCTAAATCTTTTAATTGAAGTCTCTTTGAAGTTCTTACATCCTGTTACATTAATGTCCTTAACAAATTATTTTTTCAGAGGTAACAGTAATTTCAAGGTAATTTAAATTCTCTTAAATTATGAATTCTAAACAAGTAATGAGGTTAACATCACCCAAAGTACAGGAAAAATTGCAAAAAGTAAAAATGTTGTCTCTTACTAAATAGCAGATGTTGATAATATTTCCACTGAAACATTTGAAAGAACATGTTGATTGTGTTTTTCTGAATGACTTGAAGAAGTAGAATTAGCCTACAGCCATTTTTTAGAGTACTATGAGTAAAACAGTTTTTTGCCTAGGGGGTAAGAAGAGAGATTATGAGTTTGTTTTAAATACTGATGAAATTTTTCCTACTCTCGTTAGAATTTGGCAGTGTCACGTTGTGTATCAGGTTCAGGTTTTTGTTGGTTTGTTTTTGTTCTAGACAGCAAAGGAATGAAAATGTTTTGTTTTGCACAATCAAAAACTCCGATGTCAGCACAACTGCTGAGATGTGCCCCTAGGGAATAAAACTGCCTCACTGAACAAATCAGAGAGATTTCATATTTTGCGGGAATTACAGAGGTTTTCTGTATGAAGATCAAGACACTATCTTCAAATTATATTTCAGACTGAGGATTAAGGTTGAGTGTTTCAAAATTAAGAGGATATCATTTAAACCCATCAAGCACTGGTAATTCAGCAATTAGGTTTGCAGAGAAGCATGACTCTTCTGTAATACAGTTACTGAAGCTGTATGCCTCTACTTCAGTAAGCAAAACAGGAGACAGCATTTCTCTTTAAAAAACTCAAAGGCATTCTTCATTTGATTAATAGGTAGTGCAAGTCTTGGGCAGAAAAAAGAAGTTCCTGAGATCTTTTCAATTAGTCTTTTATACCTTTTTTTTTTTTTGCTAACTTTTACAAGGTAACTAATGACATATTTAAATACACATATGTGCTCTACTTTGTCTCTTTATCTTAATGAAACACACCATTTTAGTAAAATTTTTATTATTTGAAATATGTATGTTGAAATGAAGTCATCACTTTGTGTCTAGTTGAAAACAGTATAATTAGCCAAAGAGAAATAAAGTGTCCCATGGGACTTGAGTGAATACAAATGGATTTCTCAAGATAAGATTCTGAAAGTCCATGTGCTGGTCAAGGTCAGAGTAGGAGAAAACTGTAATTACAGATTTATTGGACATAGCAATTGAAAACAAAAATTTAGAGTAGCCAGGGTTCTAATCATAGTTGAATAAGGTGATTTCTCTACATATACTGATATTTAATTCATGCCTCATTCTGCACATGGAATTAGCTAAACTCACACTCTAAGAGTCATTCTGAAGCCCAAGAGGAAATTAATCAAAGCAAAATACATTTCTTCAGGGTTTTCTGGTCTAATAGTATCATGATAATAACACAGATTATAACTGTACCTTCTAAAGTGAGTGACTTTACTGGTATGAAAATGGTTTTAGGTGGTGCACATGAAGGTATTTTCATTATTTTTTAAATTATTTATGTTTTTGTTTTACAGGTGTATTAGCTACAACCCAAAATTTTATCTATATGAAGCTAAAGTAAAAAAAATTAATGAATCAAAAAACTATTAAGCAAATAACAGCACAGCTATTTTATGGGAGTAGTAAAACTCATGAAAGTAGTACAACTATTGATATTGAGAGACAATAGTGCAAGTTGTATTCATTCATTCATTCACCCAACAAATGTTTATTAACTACTATGTTCTTCCACATATGTGGAACAGGAGCACATCAAAGATAGACATAATCTTTACCCTTGTGGATCCTACATTTTGGCCCATATCTCTAGTGATTCCTCAGGATTAGAATAATCTGGGACTGCGTACACTGAGGAGTTTTGTCTACCTTTGCTAGGCCCAAAAGTAAATTTGCTCTAGACTTCTGTTGACTCAAGTCAGGTTAACATGGAGTAGCCAGGGATCTAGTTTAATCCCAGGAAGATAGTCTCACTAGGGGTGCTTCATAAAGAACCATGCCCTGTAAATACTGGAGCTCACAGGAGATGGTGGATGCACTATTATAAACAGAAAGATCAAGGTTTAGGTTTGTCATTCACCCTGCCAAATATATTCCTTCTGAACATTTCCACTACACTGTAATCCTCCAGATACTCGCCAACTATTTTAGCTCTTGCAAGCAAAATCAAACACAAGATGTAAGAACACTTTGACTCTGATAAGCCAAATGTGAACACAAAAGAGACAAGCAATAAAAAATACAACATAATATCTTCTCACTCTAGTGGCCCTAGGCCATAGTCTACTAATCTGATTGCTAAATTTTTATCATAAATCATGTTTAGCACAGATGAAAGAAGGATATTGAGAAGTTAACACCTAAGATTGATTTAGGACACAATTTGGGTAGAGCCTCTTTACACTGGGCTGAGAAAATATAAACAGTGATCTCTCAAGACATTTTCTTTTCCTAGAAGTCTTGTTGATGTAGAAAGAAAGAGAATCTGTGTCTAAGCCAAAAAACAAAAATAAACAATAAAAAATTTAATCCTTAGTGTGTACCATCTGGGAAAGGAAGGATATGAAGTGGAGTGAAGTGAAACTGAATTCATTGCAAGTTTCCTCAAGACTGCCCTACCTAAAATCTTAAGGTTCTTAAAGGTTTTCTGAATGAGGTTCCATTCTACTCATTCAATTATGTCTGCTTCAACAGTGCTTCTGAAATCAGAATCACTTGGTGTGGGTGAAGAGGACTGGAGGGTGAGTGCTTATTAAAAAGGTGTATTCCTGAGCCTCACCTCAGAATCTGAATCTGTAAAGTGAGGCCCAAAATCTACATTTTTAGCAAGTTGCTCAGTGATTCATAAGCATTCTCAAGTTTGAATATCCTTGTGATAAACTGTAAATTCCTTTAAGTTTGCATTATATTTACATTTTTACATTAAGTCCAGCTCTGAATCTTGAGCCCATAGCACGCACAAAGTGCCAAATTCTTAAGGCTGTCTCTGTGGGAAGTACACTGGGGTTTCCCAATTATAATTTTGCTCCTTTCACTTGAATCATTTTCAAGAAAGTGAGAAAGTGAAGGAAGAGTTTCTGATGAATATCAAAAAGAGCCTCTACATTTAACACAGTAAAGCATTAAAACCTTCCAAAAATCTTCAGTAAAAAAAAAAAAAAAAAAATTCCTCACTTTCAGAGGCTTGTCGTGGTGGAGAAAAAAAGTGAAGCAGCTTCTCAGCACTCTGTTTCCTTTGATGAGAAATGAGGGAGTTGGGTAGGTGCCTCACACCTGTCTACCTGTCAGGCAAAGGGTAGACACTTTTGGAAGTGCAAGTGATTTTCATTTTTAGTTCTTCCTTCTGTTCCTTTACTGATATCACTTAATCTATCAAACTTTGTTAAATACTGAGTTCACTTTTCCTCTGGTTTACTAATATAAATTTTTATCTAGCTTTTGCAATGTTAATAATAGTATCAATAAATTCCTCAATGTACAATGTTCTTTCCAGCTGCATTTTATTCCTGCAGACTCTGATTTAACTAGTGCAGGGTGGGCTTCTCGTTCTCTCAGGATCGCCCTCACCCACTAAGTTATGTCGGATCCACTGTGGGTCACACAGTGTGATGACATTCCCACAAAGCTTATGTGCAAAGATAATTATTTTTATATGAAAGTACTCTTATATTTATTCTCCTGAACTTACCACCTTAGCAGATTTATGCTTCAGTGATTACCAAGAGTCTCCTTTGCAGACGGACATAAATATTCCCTGTAAGATGGACATGAATATTCCCTGTGAGCTTTAACAGCCTGCCCATTGTATGCTCAGGGAGAGGAAAAGTTGGTTTCATCAGAAATGAGATTTGGATGTTTCTGTTTTATAATTCTAAGCTAATAAGTTATGATTCTTTGTCCATATGAAAGTGTATAAATATAGATATAAAACTGTCTTCAATGTTTTCAACAGAGGGAAGGAAGGAAAGGTGTGAAGAACAACTTGCAGTAGCTGACATGACGTTAACTAAAGCTGTTTTATTTCCAGACACTGGGAAATTATCAAGAACTACTGCCCAACAACTGAGTTTGTTAAGTGTTGTCCTTGTGAGCCCTGTAGTGCAAGTCTGAAGTGATACGTGGGCAGCATCAAAATGGCTCTTTTCCAATATAACTCTGCTTGTGCTTATGCATACTTTTAAAAAATTTTAAATACAAAAGAATGTAGTTTAAAATACATGCTATTCAAAGTCGGGGTGACAGTAAGTTTGTATACTTAAAACGTACTTTCAAAAGTAAGTAGAAATTTTAGTATTTTCTTGCCTTTGATTATTTTTAAACTTGAACTCTTCATAATTTGTTTTAAGTGTATAAATTTCTTTTAAACCTTTAGTGCAGAGAACATAGGCTTTGGGTTAAAATTAAGAAAATGTAGTTATGAAAAATAGACTAAAGTTGATTGCAAATTCTACAGAAAACTGGAGACAAAGGGCACCACAAAGAGTAACGGATGGCATGCTACCCTGAGTTAAGCACATAACCTTCTGAATCAATTTATTTCTTAGTCTCCTCTAGAATTTTAATAGTGATCATCACTTATACTTTTGTGAATCTTTCTCTTATTGATAACAGAACATTCCCTTTGAATCTTCCAAAGAAAATGTTTTGACTTAGTAATACAATAGAAAATTTTTAAGTAATTTATTTAAAAAGTGTCACTAGTAGAATGTCCTAATACCTAAAAAAAATCTTTATGTTCTAACAGTTTTCTCAAAATAATGCTGTCACTGTGTAATACTGCAGTGGAAAGTATTTTCAGTTTACAATTTTTCTCATTCTCCTGTGAATTATAGTAATGAGTCAAAGCTCAGTTAGAAAAAAAGACCTATAAAATTTAATATAAAGGTCTCAAATGTGATAGAATTTGGCTGATATATATCTGCAATCATGGTAACTTTCCTGAGCTTTATTGCCAATTTTGCACAGAACAAATAAACATTTATGAAAAATATAAATCCAGGAAATCTGTGATTAAATTGGTACCTTAATATATATTCCAAGGCTTAGTGCTGATATATTTTACTTGTGGATACAATTATACTTTATACATGTGTGTAAAAAAAAACTAAAGTGCTGAGAATTTTTTCAAAGTGGAATGAGAGGTCATTAGAGGATTTTAAACAAGGAATGACATGATTTAATTTACATATTTTTAAAGTCTGACTGCTATGTAAATAACCAAAGGACATAAATATAGATGAAAATCAGCCATTGCAATTGTTCAGATTTAAAATATAAATGAATATGTATATTTCTATATTTAAATATACTATAAATATATAAATATATATGTTTCTAAAGTCTGGACTACATATGTATAAAGTACAGTTTTATCCACAAGTAAAATACATCACCACTTGGCCTGGGAATATACATAAGGAACCGTGTGACAATAGATGGAGGGGTCAAGGAATGTTTATATGCTGAAATAACAATAACACAATGGAAGGAAGAAATTGATGTCTCAGGAAGAGGAGAAGAATCATCACAGGAAAATGGTCCCAGGAACACTTACTTCATCCACAAAATAAAAGAGATTTGATAGTATATGATACAAATCAAAGGGGTTAGTAGTTTGAATATTTGAAAATGGAGAGAATTTCAGTCAGTTTCTATTTCCTAAGATTATGTGTCCAGATCATTATAAAAAATGTACAAAGACAAGGGATAAAGTTGAAAAATAGAGAAATTGTGGAACACTTTCTTTTAGAGATAAGAAAGATTGAATGTTATTAACTCATTGTAGGAAAGATTTGAAATGATTGCAGTGGTCATGTAAAATTTAAAATTCTAAACCATGTGTAAAGAAATCCAATAGAATTCTGATTTTTCCAAAAATAACCACTTTTAAATTTTTTGAAATATTAAATTATTTAGTCTTCTAAAACTTTTTTTGGTGCCCCCGTGTTGCTGGTGTTACAAGCACTCTCTTTATGAATAAGTTTTATTTGGCCCTTTCAGAAAGGAGAGTGAGTGCCTGGAGATAAAATAAAGTGATTGACTGTTTTGGAGGAAGAGAGTCTCACACAAGGGACAAAGAAACAGGAGTCTAGGATGCCAAGGAACTTTTTCCCACCCCCAATTTTGCTCAGGATTAGTCTAGACCAGGTGGCCACTGCCATGCCCCATTTAACAGGCAAACAGGAAAAAATGTCTGCCACCACTCAAGTAAAATAGAATTTGTAGCACCCCTTACAGAACGCCGTATAAGACTCATGCCAATTATTCCAGGTGCTACCATCAGCTAACTTTGGTGCTTCTTATGGAAGGAAGTACAGAGCAAGAGAGAGAACTAGTGTGGAAAAACATGAGCAGTATATACACTAAAAAAATAGAATCTTTATTAGCTAGCAACAGATTAATACACAGTAGAAGGAAAAATACATTTAGAAATGCAAGAGGGCACATTATTGAAGACAATTAAATAGAGATTGGGCTGTCTGTCTAATTCATTTATTGCATATTGATTAGGTTAAGTGCCTATTTCATATAATCAGTATCAGGCACTGTGCTAGGTACATATTCAACAGTACCTTCCATTTCCTGGACAAAGTTGTCATACTCCTTTTCAGTTAAAGCTCGAACTGATTTAAATGTGTTCTGTGTGATCAAAAACAATCCCAGGGCATCTAGACCATGTATGTCCATTCAAAGAGAGAGTTTGCCTAATTCCTAATAGCCTGGGTTCTAGTCCCTGAATTTGCCACCATTAGTGCAATATGGGAAGCAAGGACTCTCTGGGTATGTTTTTCTCATGTAAAAAGAGAACTTTGGGTGAGCTGATCTTGAAAACTTCTTCTAGATTTTTTGGTCAAAAATTTTATGATTTTATTGAAGCACTAGCTTGCACCTCTGTTGCAATGGTATTCTCCCAAAGTCAGATACTGCTCAACTCTAATTATGTGTGCATGTATTCTAATAGATATAGATGCCATTTGACTAGAGTCTTTTATAACATATTATCAATTGTGTTTCTTCAAGACGACTCTGTAAGGGACAATTTATAATTTCCATCTTAGGGGCAAAGGGAATTCAACCGATTAGAGATGACAAGACCTGCAAAGTAAACCACAGAGCCAGACCACGACCAGATCTTGTGAGTCAAAGCCCTGAGTACTCTCTACTACACACAGCACAGCAGGCTGCATTTTACTATTCAAACTATATGGGTGATAAACAAATAATCAGTAACCTAGTCAAGTGCCTTTGAAGCATTTTTTTAAATAGAAAATCCAAAATGTGTAAGACAAGGATTTTAAAAAAGGTTGAAATATTAGTTATGTGTTTATGATCCTTTCCCCAACCCAATCCCCAAGTGGGCCTTCTAAGAAAAAGGGATTATTGCTTGCCTAGTCAGCCATAGAAACTTAATTGGGCCTGTTAGAGGAGAGTATAGAAAGGACAATTGCCAAAAGAGTGCCTATTGCTCTCTATAAGAAAAGTTGCCTAAGGGGAAGCAAAGTCAGAAAGTGTATAAAAAAGAAGGAAATTTTACCTTTGCAACAGCATGGATGTACCCGGAGAGTATTATGCTAAGTGAAATAAGCCAGTCAGAGGAAGACAAATACCATATGATTTCACTCATTTGTGGAATCTAATGAATAAAATAAACTAACAAATGAAATAGAAACAGACTCATAGATACACAGAACAGGCTGACAGCTGAGGGGAAGGAAGTTGGGAGCTGGGTGAAAAAGGTGAAGGGATTAAGCAAAGGAAAATAAAAAACCTCACAGACAGCTTACCAGAGGGAAAGTGGGGTGGGGGAAGTAGAAGAGTGTATGGGGGTGAGGGATAATGGTGATGAAAGGAGACGACTTGGAGTGGTGCATACGCAATACAATGTACAGATGACACATTATAGAATTGTATCCGTGAAACCTATACAATTTTATTAACCAATGTCACCTTAATAAATTCAATTAAAAATAAAAAAAGGAAAATTGTGAGACTTTGAGAATTTATGGAGAAAAAGGAATTTGAAATCAACACATACTACAATGTAAAAGATTTTTAATAGAGAAATGAGTTAAGAAAATTTTAAATATATTTTTGCCCAAAGTGGCCACAAACAAATCCATTTTGTTTTGGTTACCACACAACAGATAAAAGTTGAGCTTCTCTGCTGAGGTATGTAAAAGCACAGCCTGCCAAAATACACTCAAGACCAACTACTTCAGTGGGAAGCTTTCTCTTTGTATCTGCAGACAGTTCAATCTTCTAACAGTAAAGCAATCGAATCAGGCTTAGCTCTAAACAAAGGCAGGTGCCTATATGAAATGACACCTGGAAAGTCAGGAGGCTGCTTTTTCCCCAGATTATCTCCCCACAAATACTTCCTATATTAGCTAAGATATCATCAACAGGGATAATAACTCTTTACTTCACAATAAAAGTAAAGAATTAATTTGATCTACTACAGAGAATGTATCATGTGCATCCAATTTATATTTAAGTATAGCATTATGATAATAATGTAATGAAGGCAAACCATCTTCCTCATTCATTTAATTTAGTAGGATAACAAATTTGATGATATTGAATTTAATCCAACTTCATTAAAAAATTAGATATTTCTATTAGGACAAGAAAAAATAGAATAGAAAGTAATTAAACAGGATGTGTGTATATAATTTGCATTCTACATATTTTACATATGGAAAAACATATTTTTGAATGTTCAGGTGGTATACAATAATGCACTAAAGAGTTGGGGTGGAATTAAACAAAAAGAGAATGTATAGTTATGATTAAATGTATTCAAAGGAGAATACTGTGGGATAACAGAGAAAGATACCATGCTATCAAGTTGGCAAGGTGGTAAGTTAATCAGTAATTTTACTAAACCTAAATTCTGAGTGGAAAATAATTTCAAATTTCATGCTTTTGAAGGACAGTGAAGACTGAAGACCATCAGCTTCTGAAAATGAGGAGAAAAAGAAGAAAAGCCTATAAAAGATGGAAACTCTTGAATCCCACGATATGTATGTCCAATTCATTTGTTTTATAAGTATGTATAAAATGAACTACCCAGTATATGTACCTTATCACAGGAATGTTTGTAAAAGTAGGAAGATAAATGCATGTAAATGTTATAAAATGATTTAGAAGTTTGGTCATAGTTATTATGTATATACTCCTGCATTAATTATTAAGGATATATGTATTATGAATAAAAATGTAAATAAAAGTATTTACTTATCATTCAAAGGCTATTAAGACCTCAATTCTTAGAATCTGTGTCTAATATATTATCATGTAACTATCTCAGATCTATCTGCTTGCAGAAATTGAAGTGTAGTCAATTGAAAAAGACTATAAATTATAAAGTTGAAAAGGGCTATAAACTGAACTGTTCTTGGCATGGGGTGTTTTTTTAAAGAATAGATTGTAATCTACAGTTCTGGAAGGCAATCTATCAGTCTATAAACTGCTCTTGCGTACATGCTGTAGTGTAAATGGGTTTCAGAGAGATATGTCTCCATGTCTTTTTTCCCATGACTGTCTTGTTATAGCTCCCCGACTATAACCAGGCCTGCTGGAAACTGTTTCAGTACTTGCCGTGATAAAAGCCATTCCCTCAGACTAGAAGAGAGGCAAATGGGAATGGTTAGACTTTCTAGTATGCTTAGAGAACATATGTGTCAAATCAGAAGTTTGTGTACCTCTCCTGAAATGGAAAAGTTATGATTCTTTAACCTATGATTCTTTATTTGATTCTGAAACAGCAATTGTTTTTGCATCCTATACTTCTATACCACCACTAGCCAAATTTCAATGGGATGCTTTTCTTTTTCCTGTTAAAGAGAATGTATGTATTTACTCTTTTTTTAATTTTTATTTATTTATTTTTTCATATTTTTTATTGTTATTCAAGTATAGTTGTCTCCATTTTCCTCCCACCATGCCCACCCCCACCCTACCCATCTCCACCTCCCACCGTCCAACCCACCCCCTTTGGCTTTGTCCATGTGTCCTTCATACATGTTCCTTGTCCCCTTTATCCCCTTTTATCCCTTTCCCTTCTGCTCTCTGGTTACTGTCAGATTGTTCTTTATTTCAGTGTCTTTGGTTGTATTTTGCTTGCTCATTTGTGTTTGCTTTTATATTTTATATTAAAATACATGTAAGTATATATAAAATCGTATTTAAATTAAGAACATTTCAAATTAATTTATAAATAATCTTTTTATAGCTTGACCTGTAGAATAATCCTATTCTAAAAATAACCCTATTTTTAGCTTTACCAATTTATTAAAAATATCCTTGTGGACACCTGGTTCATAGATTTACCTGACATCATTATTTACTTGTTGCTCATTCTTTTTTCTTTTCCTTCACAAATACTCTTTCGGATACAGTTTAAAACATAATTTGAGGTCTTCATATTTTGTCCACTATATTTTACATAACACCGGGTAGCTCATGCTCAGGTTCACAAACGGCTCATAACAAAATGCTCTAACAGGATACAGCAGAGGGGCTGAAAGCTGGCAGTCCTTGGGCCAAAGCCGGTGCCTAAATATATTGGCCTCCATCTATAGAGGGTTTTTCAAATCCCCAGAGATTGGGAGATTACATATAATGAATCCAGACTCCAGTGTAGTTCTGGAAAATGAGGGGACTGGCAACACTAGAACACCTTCTTTGTCATATAAAAAGCCCCTTCGCTAGGCAAAAGAAGCTATCCGAGCTGTTCAACAGCCTGCCTAGAAACCATTCTTAGGTATCTTTCATTCACCTTACTCTCATGTTTATTTGTTACACCATCTCAAAGTGAATCCAGCTTTATTATTATTGGTATTATAAATACCTGATCATGGCAACTTGCTCTTTATCAAAAAGTCTCTTAAAATTTATTTGCATAAATTTGCTCTGAAATTTTTATTTCACCCATTTTGGAAGTCTTTGTTTTAAAATTAAGCTTAATTATATTCTTACTCCCCCAAACTTCCAAATGATATTTTGCATTCTAAGATAATTGATTTAAAATAAGATATTTATTATTAATGAATTTTGTGGGAAATACCTAGACATACTAGAAATGTTATTCAAAATACTTCTAAAGATATGCACTGAATTTCATCCTAGAATTTGGAACATCTGCTCTTTATATGGACACAGAAACTTTTTTTTTTTGCTTCCTCTTAGGCGAGCCTCAGCCTGCTAATCAAGCATGCCAAAAAACTGTAAAAGATCATGAAAAGGAAATCAAAGGAGACACCTCAGAGGCTGTGTTTCATCATACTGGGGCATTAGGGAAATCTAAGGAAAATGGAGAGGAGCATACGTCCGTTTCTATGAACGAAAAGCAGAGTTCCTTTTTTCTCCCTAAAGATAAGAAGCAACCTCCATCTGAGAGCAACATAAGACGGGAGAAGGAAAATGATGATTTTCCTCCATCCATTTCTCATCAGCCAAAGAAAGTCTTACCAGTGGTCATGTTTAATGACTGTGGAGAAACATTATCAGGAAAAATTCCACTGGAGGATTTCCCAAACACAGTAGAAAGTTTTAGACAAGAAAGGGGGAAAACTATTACACAAGTAAAATGTGGGGATTTCAATGTTCAAGTAACACAGAAGAATAGATCTTTCTGTAAAACAGAAATGCAGTTCCCAACAAAAAAGAGATGTCCAAAATGTCACCAGTATTACCCTGCCAGATGTATTCAAAGATGTTATTCCTCTAGAAGCCACTCTTCTAAATACAAGACTATTTTGATAGAAGAAATAAAATCTGAGGCTCCATCTAAATACAAGAAAGAAACTGCCAGAATGGAGAGCCCCTCACTGGAAGTTAGCATTGTAGGAAAAGGAATTAAAGTTAAATACATGAATAAGAAACAGAATATAACAATTAATATAATTCATCCTAAAATAGGGGGGAAAACAGCTAAATACAGAAGTGCTTCCTCCAATCACACCACTAAAGAATGTTCCAGGCTTTCTGTGCAGTCAGGTATCAGGCTGCCTGAAAAGTGGAAGCTTGAAGACAAACATCAGAGTTCAGCTGGTCATCGTGTGTCTTCTCCTATTGTGTTTGCTGCCCATAAGGAGGAGAAGCATGGCACAGCTGTGGTTTCTCTGTGCTCAACTCCCAAGAGGAAGAAGGAGCCGGACACACTGTCTTCAGTCTTGGGTGACTGTGAGTTAGAATCTGCCACCTCTCAGCAGAAGGCCTTTAAAATTGGGCAGAACATGCCAGAGATGTATTTCTTTGAAGCTGAGACTCTTCTCAAAAATGTTTTTCATACTTCACATGATACCCTAAAAACCAGAAGTTTAAGTGAAACAGACTTAAGTAAAATGCCTTTTGAGGATCCTAAAAATGTAGACAGAGACAGAAAAATCAACTTTGATATCCCAGAAAATACCACAGCAAACTTGTATATACAGCAAAGCACAGAAGGAATAAATTACTCGCCATGTACCATTACTAACATCTTCCCAGCTCAAAATGGCAAAGACTCCGACTTTTATTCATCTTCTCTGAATGCAAAGCACATAGGAGAAAAGGCAGCCAACATTTATTGCAAAGGCAGCAAAATTGCACCTGCAAAATACTGTGAGAACTCAAATTTCAAATCCTTCCCTTCCAGTCAAAATACTGTGATGCCTCCCACCCCATCCTGTCCATCCCACTGGGCCACCAGATATTCAAAACCTAAAGAAACCCCTGGAAATACATTTTCCTTTGCTCACTGTGCAGGATTTGTGATAGACTTTGAGGATGAGCAAGTTGATGTGACTGACAGAAATTCTAATAAAGCCACTTTGCATAGTGCCTGTCTTACAAATGTGCAGCAAGTATTGGAAACGAAGAGTACGCAGTGTCCAGTTCCCAGCCTTGCCTCCTCCAGTGGGCTCACAGCTGGGAGCCCACTCAGCAGGAGTAGCCACGGCTCTGTGCAGTGGGGTCAAACAGAGTCCCAGGCAACTCATGCAGAGACAACAGCTTCCAGCAATACAAAAGTGTCAGGCATGACCTCAATAACTGATGAGTTAGAGCAAAGATTAATTATTCAAAGTGATAAAGAAGGTACCGTTGATTCTAATTGTCCCATGGGAATGAAAAACCTTAAAGAGTCACCCAGCTTTCTGGGAAATGTTGAAAGAGAGAAGTTCCTCATGAGGCCAGTGGTAAAGAACACATGCCACAGAGATTTTGAAACCCTATCAAATGAGAATCATGATGAAGTCTGCTTTCAAATGGATTTTCCACTGAACACTGCTGAGTTCAGCTCTGCAGGGTGCGCTGCAGATAATCTGTTCCTTATTGAGAAACCAATGGCCGGTGATGCAGACCAATACAGTAATCAAGATGAAATAAACCCTGGACTAACCAGTTTTAAACAGGAGGCAGCAGAGTGCCAAAGGATTGCCTCAATAAGGCCAAATTGTGAAGGAGATAAAAATGACCCACAGGAAAATTGCCATCACCAAATAGACATACTGCTTTCACCTCAGAAGCAGAAGGCTTTGAAAGGTATGGTGTGCTACACAGAATCTTTCATGTTCTTTATTTTTACATGTTTGAACTTTGGAAAGTCTTAATGTGGGGGCTTTTTTTATTGCTTGGGATTTTTTTCTTTATCGCTAAAGATATATTGAGTATTTTAGAGTTAGATGAATACGGGCAAGCATATATCACCCACTCCACCCATAAATAGCGCATAACAAAATCACCAAGGCTACAGTTTAATATAAAGTAAAAAAAAATCAATTTCTCTTTAAAAGGTTGATGTATTGCCAAATCAATTTTGTGGGAGACATTAGCCTTTTGCCACTCTTAAATAATCTACCATTTCTTTTCTTCTTGCAAACTAAGCATGTTTAGAAGAATAGGCAAAATGTGTTATTGATGAAATGTGTTTTTAAACCTTGCTGTGGTGTCACAGAAGCATGGTATACATGTCTCAGGAGGCCATATGGAACAGTAATTAAAGCAAAGGACAAAAACCAGAAATGGCCATGGCTAATCCTGACTGAGCCGTCTATGGGGCCTCTGAACTCAAGCAGACCTCTGACCTCCCTTGTGCATTGGCTGGCCCAGCTCAAGCCATTGACAGAACCCAGAAACTCCCCAGCCCTCAAGAGGGCTAAGATGGAAGCTTTTCCCTAAATACATACTACTGCCTGTCTGCTTTCAATCATGGATCCATACTATATCATTTTGGACACTTCATAAAAAGCCCTTGCTGTTTTTCTCAATAAGTCCAAAATATTTTATATTTAATGTTAGCATTATTACACATTGTATATTAAATTATGTCTTGAACAAATAAAACCTTTATACTGCTAGTAACATTCCTAACTTGTCCAAAAATGGGATTTGGAATGATGTAACTTAATCAAGAAAGTATCTTTTCTTTGTTGTTGTTCTATCCCCTTTTAAAAATAGAATTAACAAAATTTAGACATGAAAATAAAATACAAAAAGCACAGTCAGTTACATAAGCATTGGCATAAAATGTGAAATTTACTCTATGGAGAATATATGCCCTAAAACAACACAAAATCTATGCAGTCATCTGCTTAATATGAGCACCCTAAAGCAAAGATCCATCGGTCACCATGGCTACTTCCCAGTGCCAACATAGTTCCAGATACCAAGATGAATGGCATTAATCCCAGCATTGGGTTCAGTCTGTAATTTCTAGGTCTGCAGAAAGCGGACCTGCAATAAGAGCACACGTCCAGAGCACACTCATGCTCACCTAGATGTATATTTTTCCCATCCAGGCTGGCTCTCCTTCCCCCACGGATATGCTCCTCCCTGGAATGCCTCTTCCAGAAAAGCATATTTCCTTCAGAAAATCAGTAATTCAAGCCAGAATCCTCCCAAAGCTGATATGGCACTTCAGTAGGCTTTGAAATTGTCATACTTGGTGAACAACTAAAGCTCCAGGTTTTCTGTGTTACTGTGATTATCAAAAGGCTGTTCCAATCAGTTACAGGTGGCAAACACAAGGTCCAAGGGCCGAGTCTGGCCCTCTACCTTCTTTTATCCCACCCAGCACCTTGTTTCTACCCAGCGGCAGGGCCGAGTTCCTTGCCCCTAGTTAAGAAGTAGTTACATTTATACAGTTATAAAATTATATTCAGCCCTTTGAAGGCAACTGCGAGGCTGATGTGGCCCCCAGTGAAAATGAGTTTGACACCCTTGCTATAGCTCTTGCTCCTTTACTCCTCTTCCCCCATCACTCTGTTCCAGCCACATTGACCTTCTTGAGCTACTAGAACCTGACAGACAAGGTCTTCCATGAATCCCTTGTTTGAGCTGCTCCCATGATCTGAATTACTTTCCCCCATTTGTCCTCATGGTGTACTTTCATCTTTCCAAAATTTTGGTCTCATGGTACCTTCTCAGTGATCCATTCTCAGACCACTCAATTTAAAATTGCAGTCTAAGCCCTTCCCATCATAACCCAAGCATACTCTATCTCTTTTCCATGTTTTACTTCTATACATAGCACTTTTCACTTCTTGATATGCTATATATTTTATTCACTCTTTTGTTCTGTCTTCTCCCACTAGAATGGAGTCACGAGGGTAAGGATTTTTTTCTGATTTCACCTTTGCTATATCTACAGAACCAGACAGTATCCATCCTGTCATGGAAACACAATGAATATTTGTTGAATGAAAGTGAATTCAGTGAAGTCACATCAGGTTTCTTTGGGCAAAACTCTGTTTACATACAAGAATAAAAAAGCTGGGAAATGGTTCAGAAATTTTAATGTTTATATTAAAAGATATTTGAATCTATAAATTTTGTGTGGCTTTGACTCTCCTAAAGCTGTAAGTATTCTTATATTTTATTCAATACTATTGTAATCACACTATTGATACTTCAGGCCAAGATTTTGTAATCTTCTCAGGGTGTAGGTGATTTTGAGAAACTGGGAAATCTTTGTACTGTTTCATCAGGAAATTTTAAATTTGATGTAAGCACAAACTTATACGTGTATTTTCAGACTGGTCCTTCAACTCCTCAAAGTCTAGCCAGATTAATAATCCCTAACATGAGCGCTGCCTATACCATTTACACATTGCACTTCTCCACAACCATGTGTGTGCCCTTGGGAATTAACTGGATTAGAGGTCATGACAAGGACTGCCTGCAGGGGCCAGGGATGTAATGTAAACCAGTAGAGCAGGCTGCCTGTGACAAATAACGGAGTGCTAGTGAACTGCAGGGAGCAGTGTCCTGAGGGAATAAGAAAGCGGGCCTAGTACAGCCAGGCTTTTTGAAATTTCAAGATAGCTAGAGATCTGGATTTGTAATATATATAAATCTCTAGATTATATGACTTGGAGGACAGTGCAGACCAAGCAATCTATGTAGTCTGAACTAAATAAACAAGAGAGGCTGGGTGGTGGGCATGTGGTAGAAGGTAGAAAAGCCAGTGGCAAAAAGGAAAGGATACCAGCCTGAACCCCTCAACACTAACTGGGTTCTTCCCCTGCCAGGTCAGGTCTGTATATTCTTGGGTAAAGAGATTTCTCAGGGACTCAGTTCTTCAGTTGTAAATGGACTGAAATATATCTTTAAAATCTCTGCCCAAAAAGCCTCAGAAATTCTCTGTCATAGAAATAAAATTAGTGAAAAAAAAACAAAACTAGGCTACTCTGAGGGAGTAACAAATAATGGGAAGGATTAAATGATATTTTACACAGCAAAGAAATATTTATAATTAAACAGCCCTTTGTATATAGTATGATACAAAACTTACATGCCTTGCACAAGGTATTCTGTTTCCTTGTGTCCCTAAGGAAGTAGTGACTGGAAAAGCCCACACCAAGACAAGAAGGTATAGAGGACTGCAGTTCTGAGAAATTTGTGGTCCCAAAGTGTGTGCCAAGCACCAGGGATGGAAAGATGAATTTAAAAAGTTTATTTTCCAATAGCAGAATACAACTGTTGAAATAATTTCCAACATGCTGACTTATGGTGAAATTGGAGATTTTCATACTGGTGCCCATTTCAACATGTCTCAGTAGATGAGCAAGTCTGGTGTCCAGGCGCCAGGGGCCAAGGGCCAGCTGCAATGCCCATGCTGTCTTCCAGCCAGGCTACTCCAGGATCTGCATTTTCCTCTCCTTGGCTTCCAAATCACTTTCTAGGCCTACCTCTGCCTTTCAGAGCAGTAGCTTTCTACTTTCATACTCATTTTCATAAACTATTAGTATGTTCTTTAATGGATTAACATATTGTTCCTCCAAAGTGACAGTATGTATTTTACGAGAGTCCTTCAAGAAATTTGAGTGTCTTCATTCCAGTCCCAGGCAAATTGCCTGATTCTTAGAATGTCTCAATAAACATATATTGGGTAGCTATGAAAGGAGGGAGAGATTTAGGTGTGAATGAAGGTTACTGAGATATAGATTCAGTTCACCATGGAAAAACTTTCTACCACTTTGAAGTACTAAAGATTATGCTGATTCAAGTAGTAAACAGGTAGCAAATTTGAGTCTGAGAAGTGTTCAAGCTTAGATTAAATGACTACTTGGTAGAAATCTTGTTGAAGTTTTTAAGCATTAAGCATGTAAAGATGCTTGGGCCAAATTACTTTCTATATTTCTGCAAACCTGAGATTCTGTAAATAACAAGCAGGACAATGGAAGTGATGCTTTGTAGTCAGTAGCCATTACAAGTGCTTCTCAAACCAAACTTCAAAACATACTGTAGGGCACATACTTTTTCCTTATTTGAGCATAAAAGAACATATCCTAGACAAAAACTTTTCCCACCATATCACAGGGCCATATTTCCAACACGCACTTTCCTAAGCCCGTAGGACTTCCTTTTCCTCCAGCGATTTCAGAAAAGAACCACTTTTAAATATAACATACTTGACATTAGAAAATTCTTCTTCTCCTGGATGCCTTCAGAATCAACCTGGACTCTCTATCTCTACAAATAGTGGAACTATAGTCCCAACACTCTGTAAAGTTGCAGCATACAAGCCATCTGGTTCATAGCTGTAGACCAAGTAACCAGCACAGTGGAAATCAGCATATAAAAAGTGAGCAGTAGTAAATATTACAGAATGAATGTCATTTTTCTGTTACCCTCTTACTTCCTAGGGCAGTGGTAGGAGTCAACACAGAGTTGTTGAAAATTAAAGGGATTGGATAAAGACTCTTCTCCCATCAGTGTCTTTGTCCCTGACAAGTAAAATTTAAATTATTATGCAAGGATCATTAATAACTATACATAAAAATAAAGAAAATAATTTATTTATTAATATATTCCATACATTAGTTAAATAGTTTTGAGAACAAACTTTGATACTAATAAATTAGATTTTAATTTATGAAGTTCAGGTTTAAAAACTCATTTGCCCCTGGGAATAGAATAAAAATAGAAGTTAGTAGTTGGTCCCTTTTTAAATTAATATTACTTACCTTTTCATATAGTACCAAAAAGTTAAAGCAAGTAAAATCTTAATCAATTCTAACCTATCAAATTACTTTCTATGTATTACATGCTCTGCTATTTAGGCTTACTTTTACTTCATTTATTTTTAGTTATTTTCTTAAATTACTTGTATTGCAATTAGTTTATTTGTAACTTTCTTTTAATTAGTACACAGCATTGTAGCTTGTGATGACAAAAGGCAGAAGCTTTGAAGTTATTGTCATTTATTAATAAGTTATTAAGCTGTTGTTTATTCAAATATAAAATTATCAAAACCTGCATGTATTATGGCTTCTTTTCCTCTTTTCCTGATTTTGAACCAACACACAGCAAGAAAAGTATCATGAAATTTTTTATTCTTATGATTAATGGAAATCAAACCATAAAGGATTTGAGTTCAATAGTAAACTTATTATTATAGATTATATTATAACTTATTTAGGTAATAATATCTTGTCTTATTGAGAATTCAAGGGACATAATTAAAAATTTATTTGTGCTTTGGTCCTCCAGAGTAACTAATTAATATAGTATTTTGTGTACTGCTGGTGCCCAGGGAGTATCTGTCAAATTGATCCAACTGAGGCAATGGGTCCATGATCCCTCTTTCCTATATAAATCAACTTTTCAATTATATGGCTCTTCTTTTTTAAGTAAAACATGTTCAGAAAGTGAATCATGAAGAAGGTAAATGAAATTATTCTAGTTCTAGTTTACAGTGATTCTGTTTTAAAGATTGGAATATTTGAAATTCTGTCTTGAAATAATGTTTCACTTTCATATAAAATGTGGTTTAATCTAGATTGGAATTTGGAAATAAATAGCATCCTCAAGTTACCCCCGGAACTGGCTCCAAGAGGTACGAGGGCCAGTGATGGTTCCCAGGAGGAGGCAATAGACCAGTGGGCCAGGAGGAGGCAGCAATTCAAAGATGGCAAAAGATGCAGCTCAGCAGGGGGAAGTTCATTTGCCAGCAACATCACTGAAGGATCCAGTGAGTAGACAATCACTTTTATCTCAAAAACCAGAGCAAAGCAACAACTTATGGAAACTTAACCATGTCCCCTCCCTCTTATCTCCAGAATATAAACTCTGTTGTTTGAACATGGCAATATGATAATTATATGCTTTTATATGAAAGATATTTTTGGAAGAATCAACTCTTTATTACCCACCAGGAATCCCAACTTGGTAAATTATCTCTTTCAAAACATACAGCTGCTTACTAAGGCTGCTTTTCCCTTCAGAAACTGAAATAACCAAATATAAGGTTCTTTACTGAATTAAATTAGTGTCCTACTTCAAAAAATCAGAGTTGGCTTGAAGTATGCACATGATAAGATGACAAGATTAACATGTTTGATTATAAGAAACAATTTTGTTCTTCTTTTAACATTTGTGAAATAAGGAAGTGTCTTTAGATGTATACTTGAATGAGATAATGTTACCCTCGCTAATGAAAGGGTTCCATTAAATAAATGTTATACTTCAGCCCATAGTTAATGGCAACTGACAGGGCAAGATAGGCCATCACTGAGGAAGTCCAACTGAAGGAAAAATAGGTTAAAAAAATAGAGGGCGGCATTAGAAGAATTAGTATGTACCACTATTAATCTGGTTCCTAACCTCTAAGAGCCAAAAGCCAAACCTGTAGAAATAGAAAGTAATTGATGGTACCAGGGTTTGGGGAGTGAAGGATAGCACAGATGTTAAGGTACAAACGTGAACAAGTAGTTAATAAGTTAAAGAGACAAAATGCACAGAAGAGTAAATACAGACACCAATATATTATTGTAATCTTCAAAGTTGCTAAGAGACTATAACTTAATTATTCTAACCACTAAAAAGAAAGGATAATTATATAATGTGATAGAGGTGCTAATTATCACTATAATGGCAATCATTACAATGTACAAATGTATCAAATTAACATGTTGTACACCTTAAATTTATACAGTGTTATATGTCAAATATATTTTAATAGAAAAAAAACTTTCTCAGATACATCTTCTGCCGTGATTTAACTCCATGGCTTACAGGGTGACTCTAGACTTTAGTTATTTTCTACTTATTAGTCTACTAAAATTCTCCTCTTGCTTTCAAACACATCTATAGATCTTACCTTCTATCTCCTTTATGATTTTCATTTATACTTTGAAATGCCTCTTTCTTTTATCATGCAGAAAAATATAGCTGCACCCCTGCTTCTATGTATGTGTAATTGAATTTACCATAGTGTTCATATTTTTTTTTAAAAAATCTACAGTAATTAGGACCTATCCACATACATGTTTTCTAGCATTCCTATCAAAATGGGAGACAGTGTTGGTGCTTATTCCACTATCTTGAACCCACATCTGCAAGTAACTTCCATAGGTAGCTTGCTTTTTTACTTTCTGTCCCAGAAGTCTTACTTCTATGGATTATATCCAGGGGCTTATATGTCCTCTGGCTTCCTGTGGGGCTTGACCAATAGGGGAGATGAGCAGGAGCCTGGAGGGAATGAGGACAGTGAGGAGAGTGAGAAGAGTGAGGGAGTGAGGAGAGTGTAGAGAGTGAACACCAGAGCCACCTACCCCCATACATCTTAGTATAAATTACATGACCTTATCCTAAGGCTTTCATTAATACAACATTACTTTGCAGGAAGCTCTTGACCAGGCAGATATTTTTATTGTTTGTTACAAAAACTCCCCACCAACTTTTCAACAGAAAGCACCAATATACAGTTCATTTTCTTAGTCTCTTTGAAACCCTCAAAATCCTCACCTTGCCATGTTTGTAACTTCTAACCTATTAAGTCATGATTCTGACCCAGTCCTTATCAAGGTTTCACTTTGAAAGACCTGCCTTAAACCCAATTCTATTTCTCAATAAAATTGGACTTTGCCTCAAATCTCTCTCTGTGATGTACCAAGGGCTGATTTTATCTCTAAAGCCAAACTCCTGTAAAATTGCCCTCCCCTCACAGCCTTCTATGTCTCTGGCTCTGGTAATTGGTACCTGCTCTGTCTCCCTTACCTTTTCAATGTTAAATGGACTAGTCTTTTTTAAAAATATTTTATTGATCATTTTGTTACAGTTGTCCCAATTTTTATCTCTTTGCCCCCTCCACCCAGCACCCTCCACTCCCTCAGGCAATCTCCACACCTTTGTTCATGTCCATGGGTTATGCATATAAGTTCTTTGACTACTCCATTTCCTATACAGTACTTTACATTGCCATGGCTAGTCTCTGACTACTTATTTGTACTTCTTAATCCCCTTACCTTTTCATTCATTCCAGCTCCTTTCCCATCTGGTAACCATCAAAATGCTCTCCATGTCCATGATTCTGTCCTGTTCTTGTTTGCTTAGTTTGTTTTTTAGATTCAATTGTTTATAGGTATGTATTTATTGCCATTTTATCATTCATAATTTTGATCTTCTTTTTCTTAAATACATCCCTTTAACATTTCATATCATAATGGTTTGGTGATGATGAATTTCTTTAGATTTTTTTTCTTGTCTTGGAAGCTCTTTATCTGCCCTTCAATTCTAAATGATAGTTTTGCTGGGTAGAGCAGTCTTGGCCGTAGGTCCCTGCTTTTCATGACTTTGAATATTTCTTGCCAAAACCTTCTAGTTCACAAAGTTTCTTTTGAGAAATCAGCTGATAGGCTTTGGGAACTTTCCTGTTCCCCAAAACTAACTTTTTCTCTTGCTGCTTTTAAGATTATCTCTTTACATTTATCCTTTGGCATTCAATTATGATGTGTCTTGCTGTGGACCTGTTTGCATCCATCCCATTTGGGACTCTCCATGCTTCCTGGACTTGCTTGTCTATTTCCTTCGCTAAATCAAGGAAGTTCTTTCATTATTTTTTCAAGTAGATTTCTAATTTCTTTCTCTTTCTCTTTTTTTGGCACACCTATGATGAGAGTATTGGTATGCTTGAAGTTGTCACAGAGACTCCTTACACTATCCTTGATTTTTGGATCCTTTCTTCTTATGGCTCCACTTGGATGTTTTTTGGTTTTTTGTGTGTTCCATATTGTTGCGCGTGGGTCACCAGCCAGCAGTGACCACGGAACGCTGTGGATGGCTCGACGATAAACACGCGAGAAAAAACACCACATGCACAGAGACAAACTAGTTTCTGTGGGGAAGTAGGGACGAAATGGCCACCCCCCTAGTGGGGAGCACGCTGATTTACCGTCCATACCTGCTTTTATTAGGCTCATTTTGCATAATAATTCAGGTAAAGTACAGTACTCATTCGGGGAAGTAAGGAATCATAGAAAACAAAGAACTCTGCCGGTCTATTGAGTTGGGGTCAAAGAGCTGTAAGACTGAGGAACAAAATAACTTCCTCCTAAGACCCTTCTCATTCAACTGAGAGCATTCTAAACAAAGAAGGTTTCACAGTAATTTACATATTCTTTCTTAGGCCTGATCACCCTGGGGAATCCGCACTTCTCAGTACCGAGCTGCACCACCCTGTCATTGTTTCAGGCTTAGGTGGAGCAAGGGAACTAAGGCAACTGAGAGATAAGGAGATTTTCTCCCAGATGCTGAGAACTCAGGCTATGTCAAAGCCGAGGAGCGAGGGTCCATCACCCCCTTTTGCTGCAGCCCCCCAAGTCCTTCTTTTGGGGGGCCTCCCAAAGTGATCGTGCCTGGCTTAGGTCGTTCCCCCCGTGGGGAATCTTACCCATCTTTGGCTAACCAACCAAGCTTTTTGGGGTTTCAGTCATGAATAAAGCAGCAGAAGCAGCATTCCTGCCAGGAAGATAAGCTTTTGTCTCCTTGCTGGCTTACGGTTCCAAGGGCGTTCCCTTAGCCTTAGCTAGGCGGGGGTTTCAGCTTCTGATACCAGTCAGGGCGGTTCCCAACACCATATCATTGATTTAATTCTCAGCTTCATCCTCTCTATTGTTGATTCCCTATAAATTGTTCATTTCCATTAGTGTCTCCTTCATTTCTGCTTGGGTCCTTTTCATACTGGCAAAGTACTCACTGAGTTCCCTAAGCACCTTATAACCAGTGTTTTGAACTCTGCCTCTGATAGATTGCTTATCTCCATTTTGTTTAGGTGTTTTTCCAGAGTTTTGTTCTGTTCTTTTGTTTGGGATTTATTTCTTTGTCTCATTTTGACAGCTTCCCTTTGTTTGTTTCTGTGTGTTAGGTAGAGCTGTTTTGACTGCCTGGCTTAGCAGTGTGGCCTGCTGGGCCCAGTGGCACAGCCTCCTTTATAACCAAAACTGGGAACTCGAGGTATACCCTCCGTGGGGGCTGAGCCCACCCTCCTCATGTAGTTGAGCCTTGATTGCCATTGGGAGGTCAATGGGAGGGATTTACTCAGGCCAATCAGCTACAAGGACTGGCTGTGACCACTGACCACCAGCCTCTGCCCTCCGTGTAAGATCAGCTGTTTGGGGGCTAGGTGGCGGTGCTCCGAATGGTCTGTAGCTGTCCAGTGTGTATGCAGGCTCTGGGGTTTCCTAGGTAGCACAGGTCAGGGTCAGTCACTATCAGTCTTCCACCCAGGGCCACCCAGCATGAGCTACAAAGTAATCTGCAGATGGCTGCTTCTTGTGTTGGGCTTGGAGGCTCCCAGGTGGAGCCAAACTGGGATCCAAAGCTGGCTACTGCTGGTGCTATGCCTGGAACTGCTTAAACAGAGGTTGGAAGGCTGGGGGTGGCCTGTAAGTTGGGTTTGGTAGAGCCTCAGGTAGTCACCGGGTGGGTCAAACAGTGGAAGCCAGGTTGATGGAGTCTCAAATATGGCTCCAGTCTGCCTGCTCTGTGCCTGTCTGTTGGGGACCACCCTGCCTATAACCCCCCGTGACTTAGGCTGAGTGAAAGACCTCCAGACCAGGAGCCACTAAGGAGACAAACCTTATTTCCCTGGCATGATCGGCAGTCAATGATGGTTAACAATTCTCTAAGAAAGAGAATGAATCTAAGACATATGTGATCACATGGGAATGCCCTAAGGAAGAAACTCATGGGGCTGTGGAAATGAAGGGGTGATCAACATCAACCCCTGCCCCCTTTGGCTTTGTCAAACCCTGAGTCTTTGTTCTTGGATGTGAGAAATTCAAGTCTCCTGGGTGCCTCTGTCTTCTGCCCTTCTCAGGCCTGCAGGGGCGGTGCAGGCCAGACCAGAAACGGCGGGCGCCCGGGTGATCAGGCCTGGGACATAGAACATGCATGATCCTATGAGATCTGTTTGCTGGAGGATGTTATTAACTTGGAATTTAAAAGCACAGACAGGAAACCAAAACTGCCCTTTGAGCCATATGTTAAAGCCCCTAACCTTGCCCAGAATCTCAGCAGGAGTTCTGTCCCCACCTTTGTAAGTTGCCTATATCTTTTGATCTTTTCTGCCAGACTGTGAATACACAAACTAAGTCTGTTTTCTCAATAAAAAGCTGCTTGGGTATGGACACGAGGCGCTCCCCACTAGAGGGGGTGGCCAAGTGGTGCCCTCCAGGAGAGAGGGTAGCCAAGGCGCTCCCCACATGAGGAGTGGCCCTTCTGTCCCTATTCTCCCATAGGACCTGGTTGTCTCTGTGTATGTTTTTCTCATGTTTCGACGAGCATCCGCAGCCGAGATGGATACTGCTGGATGGTATCATCCACACCTGTCGAGGGAGGGCTCAGAAAAGGCACAATAGTCTTTGCCCATCTTTCTGTCTGGGAGGAAGCTGTCTTCCAGCTCTCACCCTACTGCCAGACACTTCAGTTCCTCCCTGTAAACCACTGACTGGTACCTTTCAAGCTGCTACCCTAGTGGTGTGGTGTGTCTGCATAAGTTTGGCATGGGCCCTTTAAGAGGAACTGCCAGGGAGTCCAGTAGTTTTTTTTCACTAACTCAAACCCAGTTTACTTTTACAGCCAGAAGTTATGGGGGTTTATCTTGCTGGCACTGGAATCTTGGGCTAGGGGGTTTGTGTGGGACAGGGACGCCATACTCCAGAGGTATTCCCCCAAAACTTTTATCCATCACACCTGGGTGTGGTGACCCATCCATTCTGCATCTCTGCATCTCCTACTGTTCTGGATTAATGTAGTTTCTTTAGTTCCATAGTTGTCAGACTTCCATTCAACTCTTTCTGACAGTTCTGAGTGTTCATTTAGTCTGTAGTTTGTTGTAATTTTGATGTGGTTGTATGAAGAGGTGAGCCATGTTTACCTATACCTCCTTCTTGGCCGGAAGTATATGGACTGTGTTAATTCCATTATATCACATCAGATTTCATTAAATCCTATTCGTACTTTATAAATAATATTTTTATTAAACTGACCATAAATTACTCATTTGAGTGTGACACCTGTTTTATGCCATAGCCCTATGTTATACTAATGCTCAGTTCTCATACTATAGCAATGATCAAACATCACCAACACTACACATTGAAGACAGGATTGTTTATTGCTTACAAAGATAAGGGAGTTCACCACATCAACAGAATTTTGGTAATATCTCGAAGGAGAAAGGCAAAGTTGATTTTATTGAGAATTAGGGGTTTTGTTCTCAGTCAACTAAAATCTTCCTTGGTCTTGAGGTAAATAAATAGCAGACATTTCACTTAGATGAATTCTCCAAACTGGATTTCCTAGACACCAATGTTCTTGAATTGCCACCAATTAAGTGTTTCATGGCCTTCTGTTTAATAAACTTACGGTTTGAAATTTTTCTTTCTTTGCATTTAAGAATACAAATCTTGTGTTATACATGTAAATCAGATGCAATAGCCACTGCCTACTATTCCAGGTCCCCCGAAGAATACACTTACATGAAAGCAATAGTGAGAAAGACAGAATTTCCTGAAGGCATGAGAGACAGAGCGAAGGGTGCATATCACATACTCCCCAGCAAGCAACTTCGAAACCTTCTCCAGATAACACTCTTCTTCAGAGATCCTTATGCTATCGTTAGTCACCCAAGGAGGCCCTTGTATAGCCTGCTTCCCTCACATAATGCCCATGTTCCTTGAGTTCTATTTTCCCCTCTCTGGGTTTCCCCTTGAATTCCTCTTCTTTATACTGCAGACAGTTCAACTGCAGTTCAGCCTCCGAACCCATGTAACCAAAATTATCAGGCTCAACACTATAGTAATCACAATTAACCCACTCAAAAAACAAAGAAGGAAGAACTTGAGGGAGGAACGGTTTTATTATAAATAAGAAAAACAGGGGCAAAATTGTACTTGCAGTAAAAAACTTCATTACTTATAGCAATGGCTTCCATTATTACCTGGAACAATTTATAATTGATCTAAACTAAAAAAAGTAGATCGAATGAAAACTTTGACTACTTTGATTAATCACAGATGATCTTCACATGCCACTGAGAAAAGGACCATTTGCTCTAGTTTCCAGCCTCTAATATAGAAGGACCAGTTCCTTCTAGTTCACTGTGTCTTTTAGCATTCTGGACCCTGTCTGTGCAAGTCTATATAATCCTTTGTTTTCTGGAAAAATCTTCCACTACTAGTCCTCTTAGACATTTGTGTCCTTTCTGCATTTCTTGAGAAAAAGGAACAAGTGTAGGTACACAAGAATCAGCCCTCAGTGGTTTACAATAGTCAACTATGCACATTTTTCCCCTTAACACTGCAATTCAGCAGCATCAGGTTGGTAGCTTGAAATTGGCCATGGTGGGGCTATATATACAACAGAAACTATCAAACACCACAAATCGGGGCTTTTTTATTTTTCTTTTGGAGAATTATTTGTAAACATTTACCAGCACCCATTACAACCCAAGAATCAGCTGTATACCTTGTACCAATTCAAATTTCAGGCCAAGATAGCAATCACTTTAATTAAAACAACGATTGTGTTTTCTTTGGAATGACTTCTGTTTTTAATAAGAACTTATACTAACAATTTGTGTTTTGTTAGACTTAAGGGTACTGCACTGTCTGCCATTTTATTTTTCAATGTATCCAAGCCACAGACACTCAGAAGCATGCTGTATTTCTTCAGCAACTGTTGTAGAGAGTGCACTTCACTAAGAGCTGCTGGAGCTAGCATTGTTTAATGTGCAGTTTAAATTCTATCTCATTTATAGAGTCAGGATGTGCTACTAGCCCATGACTTAGAACCTGACAGCTTTATCGAGCATCATTACAGTGGTGCTTTTCAGTCTGTTAATCTCACTCATCTCTGACTTCCTACGTACTAACTGGAAAAGACATTAGCAATGACATATTTATGTATGTGGGCAGAGTTGATCAATCCATCTAGGCTGTGGGCAATGCTGACTAAGGCACACCAGATAAATAACTTGGAGGCTGTAAACTTAAGTCAGAAGGGACTGCAGGCTGTGATTTTTATCATCTCAAATGGCTCCAGTATCACCAACAGGTGTGGCAAGAGTTTTGGTCTAGTTGTGTAAGGATATTTGATAGCATTTGATAGCATTTTTCTTATTTCATTCAGCTATAAAAATTATTATGGAAATGAATTTTCAAATATTAGTTTACAAGAAAGCAGAGCATTGGAGTGGAGAGAGAGAGGGACAGCAAGAGGGATAGGGAGGGAGAAAGGCAAGCAAAAGAACTTCAATTTCTAATAAGAGCTACAGATTACATTGTGCTTACTATACCAAGCTTTATATTAGCTTGTTGATTCTCCCAACTGTATGAGTAGCACTACATATATTCTCTTCCTCACTTTACCACATGAGGGATCAGAGTCAGGGAGAAGATAAGTAAGTTGCCCACAGTCACTTGGCCAGGGTTAGTGGTGGACAGGGTTTCAAGCCCAGACAATCTGTCCAGGATCTGTGCTCTTGAACACTACCACTCACTGCCTCTGGTTGGACCATTCCAATCTGATCTTGGTTTCTCTCTCTGGGGAAGTCCAAACAGGGTCTCACTTCCTCAGATAAGACTTTTTATTATCCTCAAGTAGTACAGTAAATGAAAGTGACAGAAGATCTAAAGACACCTGGAACGAAGTATTTTATCTTTTTTATTCTAATGTCAAAAAGGGAAGCTTTAAAATTTTCAAGAGCACAGGAGTGCAAATGCAATTTTAGTAATACCAAGATATTTAAGACCTCATTCTGTGTTAAGTTTTTATTTATTAAAGGCTCATCTAGCAAGCCAAGTTTGGGCGACAAAGTCACATTTGGACATGTTATCTACTTGGCTCAAAGTTCCCCAGGGACAGTTCTTGAGAAATCCAGCAGTTCAAAGCTGCAGCAGGTGTGTGGCTTGCTGCTTCACTGGATTTTAACACAAATTTTATGTCTCAGTTTATGTAAGAGCATGTTGATTAGCTCTGTCTTGGTAACCAAATGAACAGAGAACTGCTCTTCCACATAATCAAATCTGTTCATAAATAAGTGAGCTGTTTTAGCAGTCCCCAGCATGCTGTTAAAAACAAAGATCACTCTGATCTAAAGGCCCACCCTCACACCTTTCCATAGTAGGGGGATGTTTACCTACCCACCATGGACTGCTACTGCTCAGGAAAAAAATCATAATAAAGATAAATCCATGGACTGGAATGTGTGCATTATATTCATAAATATTAAAATGTAACTGAAATTTTAAAGCCAAGGATATAGAAAATAAATCAAATAAGAAAAGATGTTTTAAATTCCTTTGGGGTTTCTGTAACTTCAGGACTACTATGTATGAAGCAGCTTGGATTTAGGTTGAAAGCTTGAAAAGATGGATCAGTAAGTTATTATTATAATATTTTGAGTTTACTTTTCCTAGCATATAAAGTCAAATGTCACACTCAAACTTGTTCTAAAAAGAAATGCAAAAATCCTTAAAATATTTTGAAATATGATGCATGGAAGATGACATCCATATCTCGAGTTAAAGTGTTCATCAAGTTTATTCTATTTAAAGTGTTCATCAAATTTATTCCAATAAACAGATATCTCATAAAATTCTCATATCTTTTATATGCCAACAGTTATTACAAAATATTCCCATATGTCATCCCTTTATTTTCACACCAAAATTGCATTTCCGTTGCATGGAAAGACATGGTATATCTTCCCAGTACCTATTTCCCAACTGCAGCCTACCTCGCTATATCATGTTTATCTAACAGTCTGCAACCCTACCTTCCTGTAGAAATTTTGTCCACTCCTCAAGGTCTAGTCTAATGAAATTCTTTCTTTAAGCATATCCCTCCCCTACAGCCAGAATTACTTTACTCAGTCCTCCCTTTAAACTCTCTTTCATGAGTTCCCTATATTACTAACTTACCCATATCCACTGTGCCTAAAATTGCACCTTGCTTATGGCAGAATGATTATTTTAAATTAATTCAACTTAATAAATCAGTAGCAAATGAGTGAATGCACCTGAAACTGTTTAAACTGTGGATTAGCATCAATTAACTAATGAAATCTCATTTAGTATACAAAATAAAAACTAAAGAACAAGCATTGTTTTTGACTGTGAGAAACTATGGTTTGTCAGCATACCATCCCTGACCATGTCAACAAAAGTTAAACAAATTTATCAGCTAGAAAACTATTGTTATATTCATCTGTGTGTCCAGACAACAGCTAATGCTTACAATCTTCAGTCTAGTACTAGGAAAGCAGAGGCAGAAATGTAGAGGCAAGGATGAAAACATTAGGAACAATTCTCCCAAGAAAACCAGTAAGAGCAAAAGAACCATTCTTCCAGGGGCTGTATAAAACCAACCTACAGCAGAAGTATAGCTGGCAATGGCTGAACAGGGTGAGAGGAGGAAGAAAATGGTTTTATTCACAGTTTTTAAGAGACGTGCATAGAATCAACTATAGTATATGAGAAGAAATTGAAAGAGATGTGTCTTTTGGTTGTTTTTGTTGTTTTTGTTGTTTAAGAAGCATTTGTGGTCTTCAAGTCCCACCCTCCTCATGGGAGTTGAGAAATGAAAGGACTGATGCTATTGAAATGACATGTTGGTTAGAAAGTGGTGCTTCTTGCTTATGCACCATATAAAGACTGAAAGACTTGGGGCAAGACTTTATTCAGGTTTGAACTGCCTGAACAAGACTACAAAGAAGCACATGGAAGCAAATATTAAAAAGCAGTCTCATTTCCTTAACTGGAACAGACTTACATATTACCCCAGAAACCCCCCAATGCACAGACAATCTTAGCCTGCTATGAACAAAATTGGCAGATGAAACTATACCTGCTTTTCTGTCTTCTTTGTTATACACATTAAGACCATAGTGAGTTTTCCAGGAAGGTATGTTTATTTTAATTGCACCTTCTTTGAAGCACAGGAGGCAATAATGATTTTTCCCTTGTGCTTGGAATTTTGAAAGGAATTCTAAAACTAATTCTCAGTCTAATAATGTGACTTTCACTTAATACCTAAATACTAACATGTATACCTCAAAACAATTGTTTTTTCCATAGTTTTCTTCAACTAAAGATTTATAGTGCCATCTGTAGTGTACTGACTCCCACAGTGTGGGTCCTCAAGCAATACGTGTTTTATTTACGATATTTTAGTACTATATAAGTTCTTCCCAAGAGAACTGTCTAACCAACTTAGCTGCTTGTTTTTAAGGATGACACTCTGCCTGTAATACAGACTTTGCCCCTGCACACAGTCAGGCTGTTTTTCACCTTGGCCATCATTTCTTGGCCAAGAATTATGTGCCTCTTCTTTCTTCCCAGAGTGTAATTCACAGTATCACCTTTTCTGCTCCTCAGTCACCTCGGAAGATGGCTGTTCTGTGGATCTTGGCTTTAGAGCTGATATTGAGGAAAAAGGTTTCTACACAGAGAATTTCCACTCAGCAGCGTGGGTTTTTCGAGGGGATGATGGGAATCCTGAGGACAGTCCCAGATGCCTTAGTAAAAAACCCCGGCCAGTAGCTGGTAAGGACTCTACAATTATGATAAAATGAATATGTAAGTCTCAGAGAATCTGTGACCAGGCTCCCAGCAAATCTGTGAATTCCGCAAATTCACACACTGGCTGTAGCATTTGGAGAGAAGTATGTGTGCATATGTGTGTGTGTGCATGTATATATAATTTCTTAATATTGTGAAAGAATCTGAAACTGTTAAAACAAAAGCTATCTTAAGAGTTCATTCAAACACAGAAAGTAATTTCAAAGTTGCAGTAAAGATTAATGGAGGAAGAGTCAAGTCTATTTCATTCTATGAGTAAAAAAATACTATTTTTTAAAAATGTACTGGAGACCATAAACAAGTAACAGATTATCATTTACTGTTCCAACACCAAAATATAACCATTTTATTGTTGCTGCCTTATCTTTTTGTTATACATTGATCTAGTCCTGTATTTAAACATGTATGAAATATGCATTTGATATTATCATGTATATAGTTTGATATGTAAGATGGATAGCCTACATTTTACATTTAGTAATATAATTTTCAATAACTATACCTTTCTTTAATAATATAAATATATTTCAGGTGTTTTGCTGAATCCATTAACATTCTAATAGTTTCATGATGTTTTTATGGCATTAATTATTAGTTTACTAAGACTATACAATTTCTTTAATGTAATAACAAGTTAATGAATTTTTTAAAAATACTTATACCTGAATTAAAAGTTCTAGCATGTGAAATTCTTATTTCAGTTTAATCTTTGCTGCAAAATTTAAGGTGTACAACTCTTGTAAATATCTCTATCAGTATAAATAAATGACCTTGATTAGAAATAAACAATTTAACACCAGCAAGCAAAGATTCAGGTTGTGAATAATGTTTTAAATTAAGTACACAATCATTCATTCAATAAACACAATACCTACTATGGTCCAAGAACTAGGGGAACTTGCTAAAGACACACAGACTGAAATTATGAGCTTGATAGTTCTACAAAGAGGTACTTAACATTTTCAGTACAGGCTTCAAAATTATCACCATATCTACAAATGTTTATAGGCAGCCAAGAACAGGCATTTGGTTAATTCACTATCATTTGCTATGTTAAAAAAGAAAAGAACTTGTTCGATTTTGCTAAAAATTTTCATTTATATGCACACACACATATACATAGACATATGCACATACATATACACATATATAAAATGCTTTTATGTTGCAAGTGAGTTTTATGGTAGTATTTATTGCACTGAACCTCAGTACAAGAGTGTGCTAGTTGTTCTTATTGTTATTAAAACTTGAAGTGTTACATATATGAAATCCATCTGTTCTTAACAAGGTGATATTGAGAGATCAGTAAAGAAGGTCAAGATTGGGAAGAAAGGTAATTTATAGACAAATCAATTATTTTAAAACTACAAATATTTTTACTAACCTAATGGCATTTTAAGGTATTGCAACAATAATTTATATATACCAGCATGTATTTTGTGAAAATAAATTTTATTAAAAATATCCATTCCTTATCTCCTAAAAGAGCTCTTCTATGAGTTGGAGAAGTAGATAAACAAAGGATTGCATCACTACAAAAGTGCATTGCTGGAGCAACAAGGAAATACTAGGGTATTTTCAATGTATGAATGCTGTTGTATTTATGGAAATATTTACCCTTCATCTGAACTTTCACATTTAACAAGATGATTTCAAGGTAGTGTTATTTGAGGGGATAAATTACCTGAAGATGTGACCACATAGTCTCTGAAAAGACAATGATATTTATTTGTGGCTTTTCAGCAGCAGCCATGTGGCACTCATAGATTATCTACCAGACAGTGGCAAGGGAAACTAGAGCTATAAATCTTAAAGTATGAGAAAATTGTCTGAAAAATATTGCAAAACATTTTGATTGTTTCTTCTCCCATAGGAGAGTGCTGCAGTTGAGCTCACAATTTAACAACTTTATTGAATTGTTTATATCTTAACAATCTCATGTAATATGAAAAAAACAACAAACATGATTTGAATTGAATCAATACAGTAAAAATACTCCATTAAACAAATATCTGTTGGGTAATCAATATGTCAAAAGCAGAAGACATTGTGAAGAGGGTAATCTAGAGAGAGCAAGAAGTATGACAAATGTGGATGTTAAAAATCATTTCTACAAAGGTCAGAAATAGAGTTTCTGATTTTCTTTTTTGCCCTGATTATCTTCCAGCCTATTGCAGCCTACTGTTAAAATATTCATTTCTGTAGCTTTGAATTTCCCAGTTCTGCTTCTTCAATTATACTGCTATCTGGTAAGTGGCAGTCCAAACAGTCAAGTAAAATGACTGCCACATGGAAATTGCTCCCAGGAACACTGAATAGAGCAGAGGACATAATTTAAGGACCAGAATACAGTAATACCTTCATGGCAACTTCAGTATGCTTTTTCTGATTCTGTTTTCAACAACAGAAAAACAGTTTATTTTCTCCAGATATTTTGGAAAGAATACATTCCTTCTATAATCTACATGAAGAGACTTTATCCTTCCTATCTTTGAATGATTGCCAAGTTTGGCATCCAGCATCACTCATGTAAACTATGAGAAGAAGTCTTTAGCACAGCTGTCCTAGTGCATAGGAACACACCTGGGCATATAGTAGATACTCCATAAATGTTTGTGAACAAACTTCTGCTGCTAGGCTACAGTGGATCATTAAAAACAGAGGTGCTTGTTTCCTTATTTTTATCAGATATTTTTATTCCTTAGTTGACAAAGGAGATGGTCACATCCAAGCACATTTGTACAGATTGAATAGACTTTTACTCTTTGTCATTTCTTATAGGAAATTTAACTTTTAAAAAGTATTGATTTATCCCAAAATATCTGGAAGAAAGTTTAATAAAGTAATGGCAAAACTTCTTACAAACTCTGCAAAATATAATGTAAGTTTATAATAATAATACATCTCCAAAGACTATGGACTCACTCAACTAGACCATCTGTCAGAGATGACAAGGAAGATATTTCTCATCAAGGGGAGGCTGGACTAAGGTCCTTTCCAACAAAACACAATTGGTATCTTAAATTCTTAATATTTCCTTTGACCTGTTGATTGCTTCCAGTTATATCCACATTTCCTCTACATTACACATTCTGTAATAGTCTTTGGATATGCACCCAAAGAGGATGCAACCTTGCAAAGAACAAGTGTTCTTTTTTTTAAAGATTTTATTTATTGATTGATTGATTTTATAGAAGGAAGGGAGGGAGAAAGAGAGAGAAACATCAATGTGTGGTTGCTGGGGGTCATGGCCTGCAACCCAGGCATGTACCCTGACTGGGAATCGAACCTACAACACTTTGGTTCACAGCCCGAGCTCAATCCACTGAGCTACACCAGCCAGGGCAGAACAAGTGTTCTTGATACCCCACCCAGAAGAAGATATAAATCTGTCTGAGAAATGAGAAGTGAGATACAAAAATACAAATAAAGATTGAAAAGAAGCAGCAAAACGTATTAATCATAAAATCTAATGTGTCCCTATTTTTCAATGAAAAGGTATTGCATTAAATTATAATTTTAAGGTGTTAGTTTACCCTGTCTTTAATAGATCATCATTATTTTTTATCATTAATTACTTTGCTTTTCCCAGAGACCTAATAATAGGACTATTACTCATAACTTTACTTCCAAGACTCAGGAATTTTATTATTGTAGTTTATTATGATTTATTTTTATCATTTAAAGATATTTATTAACAAATAAAAGACGAATTGACCAATAGAGTATGCCAATTTAATTGTAAGGGAGAGATTAATTCTCTCAGTATTGCATTAGTGCTAATTTCTCTTGGCCTTGACCTTAAATACAACATAATACACAGTATTTTGAAGTCTTTTGTTACAACTCTTTATTGGATAAGTTTGTCAGCATTTTAAAATGAATCCTTCTGTTATTATCTAGACCCTTCAGATGTTTTGCTTTAATTTTGTATTCTACCATGATTCATGCATATATTTTTTTCTAAATAAAAATGATGTAAAAATACTGCAAAAGACAAAATGCCTATGATGTCCACATTTCCCTTTATGTAAATTGTCCATCCACAAAAGGAACAGTCTTGCAGAGACATTTTCTGCCTTGGAATCCTGCCCTTTCCTTGCTTCTAAAGAATAATAGCCCAAAGAGTTTTGGGCAGAGATAGTTTTAACATGTGGTATTCTCTCTTTCAGGAATCAAACTAGGAAATGCCCTTGGTAGTGGGCACAGAAGTTAAAAATGTCTTGAGGGCAAGTGAAGAGGGTCATGAGTGAGTTGAAGTGATGAATAAGCACACACATATACATATACTACATATGTATACTTGTATATCCACATCTACACAGAAAAGACTGTATGAAGGTAGCAGGAGGAAAAGGGAGAGGGACATGTAAAAACAGACTGAGAAATGGCTGAACCACATTAATTAAACATCACTGGACTAAGTGTGAAAATCCACATATTCTTACTGTGATGTCTCTGGAACTCTCCACCTTCAAACCAGCACAATTTTACAGTTACAATTTCTGCAAAGCTCAGCTATTTCTGACTTTTTCTGAGGAGCTCTGTTGTTCAGGTTTTCCTGAATTCCTATAAGACCTACATGTATGGGTAAGAATTCTGTTTTCTTATTCCATGTATAATCTTGAAATAAATGTCCCATTATTTATGGACCTGAGTGGTTCAGACCTGTAAGGTTCATCTGCCCTTTGGGAGTCATACTACCTGGGAGTAGTCAGGAGCACCCCTTACTTTCCGTGCAACTCAGGGGGGTCACTTAACCTCTCTGTGCCTCAGTTTCCTTCTCTCCGAATAAACAACCCAATAATTATAGGCTAATCAGAAGATTAAATTAGATACTTGTAAAGTATTTAGAACATTTTTATTTGGCCTGGTATGCAATAAATGAGTAATAAAGACTAGCTACTTCTATAATCATACTTATAGTACCTAAAGATTAACTCAAAAGAACTCCTTTTTTGCTTCCTCCATAGTCCGAGAGCGCACCGTGAGGCTCTTCAAAGGAACTGGCGATTATCCCTGGGGCTTCCGAATTCAATTCTCCAAACCAATCATGGTAACAGAAGTGGATACTAGTAAGTTGTCTCACTATAGCAGCTTTAATTCAGACCAGACTACTAAATTGCCTTTGATGTCATAATCCTGTAAAGCACACATATGCAATAGAAGCAATTTCTAAATCTCAGTCTATCAAAAACTCCTGGTGATTGACAAGTGTCCACATATCATGATCAGATGTTTTCCTGACAGAAAATACTCTCCTGGTATATATAGGACACTGGCCTCCCTACCAAAGAATGGCCTCACCCACATCTGTGGAGCTAGGGTTCAAACTCTGGAGGTAAGAAGGATGTTATGCGTAGGCCGTTGCTGCAGATGTTTTAGAATTTAATAGTTTCTGGGAAGAGTTCCATTCCCCCTAAATTATTTCCCGATGGCTTCTCAGATCTTGTTATTTCCTAACTAGCAAATTGAAAATTAGCTGATGCCTAATGAAAGGTGGATCCTTTGCTCCCTGATCTATTATAACATAAGAATAACTGCAGATGAATTCTTTGAAAAAAATTAGGGCCAGAACAGGAAGATTGATAGGAATATAAAAGATGTCCGCACCCAGCATGGTGCATTAGTTGAGGCCAAATGAGATTTTCACAGAGGGAGGCCCAGGGCCACTGGGGGATTTCTTAATCATAAGACAGTACTCATCTGGGTGGCGTGTTTCCCAAGGTCAGAAACTGTATCTTACTCATTGTTTTATCCTCAACACCTTGTGCAGTACCCCAAAGATAAACAGAGTAGATGCCCCCAAAGTGCTTATTTGAGGGACTGGGAGAACCCTGGGTACCTGAGGGCTGAGGAAGCATGGGGCAGAGAGGGGAGGGTTATGACCCTTCCTGCTTTGTCCCAGTGCTTTCATTCCTTCCCTGGTGCCATTATCACCCAGGGTCATGTTTCACTTTGCTTTGCTTGCTAGAATTCAGGTGTCCCTAAGTTAGATATTGTATGCACTGTGATTCTCCTGAGAATCAGCTGTCATATCTGTAAAGAAGTGGATGGCTACTCAGCCCAGCATTTCAGTCAAAGGTGACACCAGTGGATAGGAAACAACATGCCCAGGTGACGACCTATTTTATATATGAAAGAATTTTTGAATCTGTTCTTGGTTCGTGGGAATAAAGGAAAGAAATATTGAGTCCCTGGGTAAAAGTGAGATATTCCTGGTGCAGCAAAGAAGCTAAGTTCTATAGTTGTAGGACCTGTCCTAAAGAAACTTCTTACAGGTTACACGTATGCCAGGTGAGCAATGGCACAGATTTTGTCTAACACTGTAGAGGCTTAATCTCTTCTAAGTGCAAAGGGATTGTCTAAGTACTAAGTAACCTGGATATGTATTTCATGTCCACTGATGTTTATAAAGAAATTAGTTTACTTATTTATCGTATCAGAATAGTAATTACATTTTCTTTAAATATAAGTCATGCTATGTCACAGAGAACAAAGAAACTTACATTCATTGGACACCTATTATGAGCAGGACATTTTATGTATGTTCTCCCATGTATCTATACAGCAGAACTTGAAGCTTGGTGTGACCACTTCCATTTAACAGATGAGTTTAGTGAAGCTCAGAGTGATTAAATGACTGGCCCAAGGTTGTGCAGCTATGCTATGACAATTCTAGAATTCGGACATCAGAACTTCTCCTTCTAGAACCAGTTGTTTCCCTATGACTTCTGTCAGTTAGGACTCTCTGTTGCCACTGAGAAGAAATCTGGCTCAAAATTATCTAAGAAATGAAAGGGATTGATTGACTACAAAAGTCAATGGTCCTGAGATAGCCCAGGTGCTTGATTTGATTCCATGGCTCGATTATTTCATCAAAGGCTCAATTTCTTTCAGCCCCTTGACTCAGACTTTTTTGATGTTACAAACTTCCCATTTAGACCCCAAAACAATCTCAGCTGTTCCAACTTTCCCTCACACTTCAGAATTGTAAAGATGGATGGAACTGGCTTCAAATGTCCTCTAGTGTTAGTGTCCCCTGGGGGAGTTGCCCCTATGAGCTGTTTCACGAGCCAAATGCAAGGGGAAACACATTTTCCAGACTCTTAGTAGGAAACCTGGCCCACCCTGGACCTGAGGGTGGAGGGATGCTCTCATGCCTTCCCCAAGCAACCACAGAATGAGAAGAGATGGAGATGTTGTGAGAAGACCTCAAGGCACTCTACACATCTCATCCTCAAGTCATATCGACACAGTGGCACTCCGTGCCCAAAGAGTAATAAACAACAGTCACACAAACAAACCATCACGCACATATACAGAGGTGGGGTTTTGTCTCCTCTCGATGGAATAGTTTTCCCATCTAGTCACATTTTCTAAAAATTCTGTTATTATCAAAGAATTGCTTTTGAATTTGCATAATTTAAATAGACCTAGTTTATTCTCAACTACTAAGAATAATGTAGTCAATACATTAAAAATCATATCAATTCTTCTTAACTATACAGTAGAACTGACATTATCTCAGGTATCTAATAGTTATGGTTGAACAGGATTCAATCAGTGTATTATATAAAATAATTTTTTCTCAGTATTCTCCATTAAGCTTACCTTGCAGATTCATATTTGCATGCTGTGGGTGAGTTCTAGGATGGATCTTAATTTTTTGTAGTCTCTCTTAGACCATAAAAGCATTGTTGTTTTCTCATTAAAGGTTAAGTGCAATCTAATAATTATAGAACTACAAGTCAGTCTAGTGTAATAATAAAAATTGCTGAATTCTTATCAAATCTTGAGTTTCTCTCCTCCCCCCAGCCAGCCTCGGTCTTGCAAGCATGGATTATGTTCTTCACGGTCTCTCATCTCCATTTTCTATTCATCAGAAATCCCACCTCTATATCTTCAAATATACTCACATTTTTATCTGTTCCTCCTTCCTCCTTTTCCAATTGAAGGTCAGTCCTTATATAGAAAGAAACTTAAGAACTCCTAGTTGGGGGAGAGCAATGCAGAGGAAAGGGGACTACTGTAATTTCACAGCAATAAAAAATAAATTAAAAGAAAAAGAAAGAGGACCTAAATTAATGGCAGAAAAAACAACTGCATCATTTGTAAATCTTAATATTTAAAGATGTCAATTTTTCCATAAATTGATCTCTAACTAATCTAAATTAAAACTCTGGAAAAGTAGGTGTTTTAGCTTTTGCTTTTGTGGTAATTTTTTTTCAATTAGATTCTAAAACACTTATAGAAAAGCAAATGGCCAAATTATTTAGCTGAAAATTTTTTCATCCAGGGAAAAAGCCTTTATTCTGACTTAGATTATTAAAATGCATATGCATGGATATATTTTTACTTTTATGTGAATAAATTTCAATTAAAGTTTAATCAGTTAATCAAATATATAAATGATGATTTAACAAATAGTTCTCTTATTAAGGGAAGGGGATGGAAAAGGAGTTTACCCAAATGTTGGTGGGATTTGGGGGTGGAAGAGTGGACTCCAAACAAGAAGGGGAAGGATAGAAGAGGAACATGATAATAGAACTCAGGTGACAAAAGATAAAGATTGCAAATTTTTCCCAGGGTCAATGTTACTAGTGTCCTTCAAATTAACAACAATGAAAAACAATTGTGGGAATAATTATTTCTTTATAGACACAAAGCCAGGCAACTTTTTTATTTTGAAGAGGCTTCTTATTCTTTTCTCTGTTTTTAAAATACATTGAGCTTTAAGGAAATAAATGTTTATTCATGTGGAATGTATTCATGGATGTTTCACAACCTTACCATTCCACTTTCTTCTCTCCTATTCCTCCTCTTGTATTTTTCTCTTCTCTTTCCTTTTTTCACTTTTCCCTACTCTTCTCTTTCTATCTCTTATTTTGAAAAATTAGTCATAAGCAAAGAAATAAGATAAATGGCTACCCTTCTTTTCTAAAAAATTCAAATAGGTCTGACTTTATAAGTTTGGCAGATTTTTGCAAAATATCCAAAATCTTGGCAAACTTTTTGTGCCTGTCATTCTAGATAAATAACTAAATGCAATTTAATAAAATGTTATGATTTCTTTAATTTTGATAACTTTGTTCAACTGAGAGAATTAACTGTATCTCATCTATTCGAAAGTGAAACAAATAAAAATGTTTGCACTGCAAATGATTTTGTACTTAGGAGGTCCTGAGGTTTTGTAATAGGAAAAGCTGAAGCCTGTCTATTGTAGCAGAAATGGTACAATACATAGTTAACATAGGATTTTATTCAGTATCAGAAAGTGCTGCCCTAGCAGGGATTCATATAGCTGCTGAGCTTACGTCTCCTTTTAAAAATGTATTCCTCAATGCTGAAGAACAACCTCTGAAACCCATTGTCTAGTCAAATCTACTAAATGAGTGGTTAAGGGACTTTAAAATTACACATATTTTCAGCACTTCTGAGCATCTCATTCGCACCACAGAACATTGTTCTGGAAGCACTAGAGAGGCTTAATTACACACTGAAGATAAAAGGATAAAGCAGGAGACATGAAGGTGGGATGGAAATGATTATCCATAAGTATACAGAGCGGGAGCTTGCTTGTAGCTTACATAACTAATTGCCCACATTCAGCTGGCATTTGCATGAACATTTTCTATGAAAGCCCAAATGTTTGTGAGATCTGTTGGCATAAACAAAAGAACCAGATGTTCCAAGCAAACTTGAAAAGAAAACTATACATTTAGGGATGGGCAAACCATAGAGGAGTTATGGACAGACCTGTGTTTCTGGAAGCTCTAGAATTTAAAAGGCTACTGTTATTAGTACATTTAAAAGGCTACTGTTACTAGTACATTTTTTTTCAAATGAAAAGGACAGGCCCCTTTTTAATTATAAGGTTTTCAGATTCTGTATTATATGTAAATATGCATGAAAGATGAAGCAGCTCAGCATTTAACTATTTATTATAAACATACAACTATAGACTCAAGTATCCTTTTAAGTAAAAAAACAGAAAACTATGGTCTTGTTTTTCTTTTCTTTTTTTTAAAGATTTTATTTATTTATTTTTTTAGAGAGGGAAGGGAGGGAGAAAGAGAGAGAGAAAAACATCAATGTGCAGTTGCTGGGGGCCGTGGCCTGCAACTCAGGCATGTACCCTGACTGGGAATCAAACCTGCAACACTTTGGTTCACAGCCCGCACTCAATCCACTGAGCTACACCAGCCAAGGCTTACGGTCTTGTTTTTCTATCATCTCATTCCTACCTGTGCAATGTAGGATGCATACTTCCCTCCGTTCCCAAGACCAAGTAGGGCAGCCATCTGTGTGGTGTGTTACAGGGTCGCTTTGAAGTAGCTCCCTCCTCCAAGAAGTCCTAGTGCCTCAAATTTATACCATAGTTAAGTAGATAAAGGGAGAATTTCTAGGCCACATTAGAAAACAGAACACAATTAGTACCCTCTATAATTAAAGCTAAAAACAATGAAAAAAAACTATAAAGAAGAGTTGCACTTCAGAGATAATTACTTTACAAACAGGAATTGTTTTCATGCTCATAAATACTGTACACAGTTTTTAACTGAGTAAAGATTCAAGTAGACATTTCTCCAAAGAAAATATACTCATAGCCAATACACGCATTAAACATGTTCAGTACTCAACAGGGAAGTGCAAGTAAAAACCACCGTGAAATACTACTTCACTCACACTCACGAGGGTGGCTATAATAAAAAATCAAAAATAACAAGTATTAGAAAGAATGTAGAGGAATCCAGAACACTTATACAATGCTCTTTGAAACACAGTCTGACTGCTTCTCAAAACGTTAAACACAGAATTACCATTGGAGTCACAATTCCACTATTAGGTACACACTTAAGACAAGGAAAACATATGTCCACAAGAAAACTTGTACACAAATTTTCATAGCAGCATTATTTCTTTAAAAAGTGAAAACAATGCAAATATCCAACTGATGATCAATAAAACATTTTATATCCTTACAATAAAATATCAATTTAACATTTAAAAGAAATGTAATATATGCTGCCATGTGAGTGAACCTTAAAAATATTTTGCCAAATAAATTAAGCCAAACATAAAAAGACTGCTTATTGTATGATTTCATTTATAGGAAACATCCACAACAGGCAAGTCCTAAAAAATAGATTAGTGGTGAGCCAAGAGGTCAGAGGAAATAGAGAGGGACAGCTGCCGGTCAGGGGGCTTCTGTCTGGGGAAACAAAAATGTTCTGAAGTAAGATTGCAGTGGTGATGCCACGGCTCCCGGAATATACTTGAAGGGGGAGAAATACACGGCATGTGAGTTAAATCTCAGAGGTGTTGCAAATGAATGATTTCTCTACTCGAGTTTTTATGTCACAAATTATTGGTTAAAGACAAAGTTGACTCGGGAGAGAAGGCCTGACACCGTGCACTTAGACCACTGATTGTGGTTGTTAGGACTGTATCTGGTCAGTTAGCATGTGCTGGCCAGCTTGAGTAGGTCAAACATTCGTCTTAAATTTACAGTTCTTTGATTATAATTTATTTTCCCATCTCCAGATGTAATCACTTGTCCTCGATTCTTGTTCTTGCCTGCTTGTACAGATTGGGACTGAAAATGTTATTTTGGACATTTCTGTGGTGTCACTGTAGAAATTCTCTCCCTTCATTGATCTCACACTCTTGCTTCTGTGCTCTGTGGGATCCATCCGCTTCCTCGTTCGTTCCCCTTCGGTTCCCCTTTTCCTCCCCTTCCCACACAGAATTGTCAAGGTTTTGTCTTCACTGCTCCACATTTCTCTCCATACACTTGCCTTTTTCTTTACAAACTCCGAATCCATTTCTCAGGCCCATCACATAGCCTAGGTTTCAAAGATATTTTTCTATAAACCCAATGGACATTTTTAATTTTCTCATACATGGTTATTTCAGTATTATGAAAAAAAGCTAATACATATATTTAGCCAACTTTTTAAAAGATTCTACTATATGCCAGAGATTATGCTAGGCATGAAAAGCAAACAAACAAACAAACAAATAAATAAATAAAAAGAAATTTTACTTGCCCATGAGGTGTTATTAGTCCATTAGGGGTACAAAGGCAGATATGCAAATAAGTGCCGTGAAGTATTTTAGGTCGTATGACAACATTTTATACCTTCTATCCATTTCCAGTTCCCATTTCCAGAGTCATATTACAAGACTGTATCCTGACAATAATATTCTTGATGATCTGCTTATACTAATCTCACCATATTCTAAATTAATCTTCTATAAACCACTGCAAACCTATTTTCTGTTCACAAACTTTTAATGGTTCTCTATTGTTGAGGAATCAGGGACAAATTCCCCATCTTCTCATGGAAGACCCTTTACACACTGGCTAACTCTTCAGTCCTTTCCTCCACACTCACCCTGCCCACCCACAACCTCTGCTGCAGTTTATCTGAGCCACTGACTTTGTGGAATGTCTTAAATTATGCTTGTGCACCTTTCTCAGAAAATTTTTCTTTCTTGACATGATGATTGAGGATATGTTAGCTTTGGTAACACAAATATATGAATGGCTTAAGACAATAAAAGCTCATCAGTCACTCATGTTAATAGTCCAGTGCAGGTGTTCATTGGATGCTGGCTTTGACCCACATAATATTTCAATATCCAAATTTTTTTTAGTTTAGTTTTGGGTGTTTCTTTGCTCTTTTTTTTGTTTGTTTGTTTGTTTTAGTGTACGGTCCCCTAGGGCCCTTGAAGTTATCTGCATCCAGCAAGTCAATGGAAAAAGAATATGAAGGGTGGTCCATGGGATGTTTTTATGGGCCGAGCCTAGAAGTGGCATACATCACTTCTATCCACATTCTAATTGTTAGAACTCAATCATATGGCCTATCCAATTGCAAGAGAGTCTGAGAAATGCTGTCCAACTGTGAGCTCAGATGGAAGAGGAATTAGTTTCGCAAACACCCAGCAGTCTTTTCCACCCTACCCTCTTCATTACCCCTCATTGTGGAGAATCTATTTATTCATCAAGGTCTGACCAAGTTCCTCTTCATCTGGAAAGCATTTCTTAGCCACTTCAGATTGGAGTGAGAATTCCCTTTACTAATGTTTTACAATACCTATTGTTTATTTTAAATTTACCACTCACTGTGTATTGCATGTTACCTTTCTTCTTGATTGTGCACATCATTTCATCCCAGTGGAATCTTAAATCTGTGGAAAGTATAATTTGGGGGTCAGTTATTCATTTATTCATCCATTCAATATGGATTTAATGAAATACTACTTACTATATATAAGACAATATTTAGTACAATAGGGAATACAAAAATTTATAAAAAGTCATCTCTGGACCTATATTATCATTTTAGAATTTTATTCAGCAGGCATTGACATAAGCAAGTCCTCTGAGTCCTTTAAAGCTATGGAGAAATTCATTGAAATGATCAACCATACCATGAGACTTTAATTCATGGCAAGGATGACATCATATAAATGAACAGAAACATCAAATATTATTCTTCACTTACCTTTCTACATTGACCAGTCATTGCTTATCCAAGCAGAGAAGACCCCCCTACTAATATAAACAGATTTAAACAAATTGTGGTCATGATTGAAAATATTCAAAGTCATGTTACCTCACCGGTTGAGTCATGCTTTAAGATTGCACATTTCTGAGAAGGTTTCTGACATTCTAATAATAACAACTTGATATTTTTGCACAATACTCTGCACATCCATGAACAATACACATGCGTCCAGCATGGAGATATGAGAAAAAAGAAATGGCTTCCAACTGAAGTGGAAAATAAAAAAGAGATTTAAACTTCTGCCAAAAGAATCTTGGTTAAATACATGGGAGACCTTATTAAAATGAATTAACCTTAAAATGGCTTATTACATCTTTTTTTTACCCACAGAAAATATTAGGTATGTTACAGTAAGCGCAGATACTAGAAAACCAGGGGTTAAAATAAATAGCCACTGGAAAGATCCTCCCCACCTTCCAAAGCCTAAATCCAAAGGCTTAGGCTATTTTTGGTTTTCTTTCTCAGAAAGGAGCCTATACAATGAAAGTAAAAGCAGCTCTTTATTTCTTTTTTTCTTTTCTCTCTGACTACTCTGAGATCTGTTTTTGCCACAACTTCATAAGTATTTCAATTACTTGTTCCCTCAACAATCCTACAGAGAAGCTCTGCCCCCGTCCCCCCTTTTCCTAGATGAAGATATTGAGGTTAAGTGATTTTCTCAGGGTTACAAAGAGACCTAGCAGCAATGAAGGAATGAGAACTAGCAGTTCAACCTTCTGGTGGATGAATAGATTGAGTTTCTGAGCAGCTGCTATTATATTGCAAAGAGGCCACGTATCTGCCTGGCTGAATGTGCAAAGAAACCGGGTCCTGGAAATGAAAGGGAGGCTGCGAGGACAGCATTTTCCTTCTTATTAATGACATAGTCAATTGTTTAAAGTTGGAAAGAAAGGCCCTTTAGAGAAAGTGCTTTTTACAAAGAGGACAAACAGCAGGGAACTCAATTTGGGACCCTGCCTCATTGAGACCCTTGTTGTCTATCTGCTTACAGACAGCGCCGCTGAGGAAGCTGGGCTCCAGATTGGAGATGTGGTGCTGGCTATCAATGGCACCAAGGTCACCAGTGTGGAGCACGCAGAAGCTGTACACCTTGCAAGGAAAGGTAGGTGGGCTAGCTCCAGAGCCTACAGTTAATCTAAAGAAGCAGAGAGCTGCAATTCACCAGGGAGTTCGAACAGGTGGAAGGGGCAACTGCAAAATGGATATAACTGCATTTCTCTCCTGAAGCTCCCTTTAATGCCTTGACATCAACATAATTTGTTGTAGGAATTAAACCACATTTCTACCCCATGTTCCTTTTGTATAGATGGCCAGCCACAAAGTGAAACCAGAAAATGGCAGTGAGCAAAATGTACTTTATTTAATACCAAAATATTTCCTTAAAGTCCTTGTCATGAAAAATAGCATTGTAATGATATTTTCTTTACAAGAATTCTCTTCCTTCTTTTCTGTTTTCTCTCCTTCCCTCTGTTGCCTCTTTTTTCCTTTCTCTCTCTCTTTCTTCCTTTTTTCTTTCTTTCCATCTATTGTTAAAGTTAAGAGACTTGGGGTTTTAATATTAAAAAAGAAAGAAAAAATTACAAATTAAAGCTTCTACAGATTCTCCTGGGGCCACAGGAAGCCTGCCCTTAAAGCAATTCTGACAGGGATAGAACCACCAAGAGAACAATGATACATGCCCCATACTCTTGTGTCCATTCCCATTAAATGTTGTTAATGGAAAAGCTAATACCATCTTCCTGTCTGCAAAACAAGTTACTTCCATGGTGCCATGTTACAAATACTTACTTCCCACAGACCTAAAATTATACACCATAGGGTTACTTGGTGAGGTGTCCTGCTCAGTGCTTCCCAAAAGCTGTATGCATACCTCCCTGTCTCTGAAGTATATTATCGGGCAGTGGGACATTAAAATGTGTGCATCTGAGATAGGCCACAGGTGTTACTTGCTGAGCAAAGGTATCCCTTGCCATTTCTCATGATTTCATTAGGCTTAGGGGTTATTGACAGTAATAGAATTCTCTAGGACAGACCAGGACAAGAAAGTCACTAACAAATGTTGTGTACTGATAAGCTATTCTGGGCTTTAAAAAAAAAAAAAGAATTTAGCTTAGTGTTTGGCTGCCCTGTAGGATTTGCTATGTACTACGTGCACCAGGAATCCAAGGATGCTATCAGTTAGCATGTGCACAACTACTTATAAGTCCTGTGTGGATATTTACCCCATGTGCAGCACAGATGAGAAATCAAGATAATATGGCAATGATTCTACTAATGAATTGGAAGTAAGTATCTCATACAATATGGGAATTTCATCCCCTTACTTTTGCATTTACCTGTTCCTAGGTTCTTTGTCACAAATAATTATTTTTCCAGTTTTTTGACTTAAATAAAGCCTGATTTTAGTAATACTTTCACTCTTAAGACTTCTTTTATTTTCTCCCAAGAAGCTGAATATTCTTTGTAACACTGAACCATTCAGCCTCTCTATATTAGTTCATAGAAAGTAGAAAATGTCTCTAAAACTTGAATGGAGAGTTTTCAGATTTCCAAAAGATGAACTAACATTGATACTGAGAGAAGAGCTAAACTTAACACCCTCTCTTGTGCTGCTCCTGGAAGCTATTTGCAGGATGGATTTCTCTGCTGCTATAATCTGGCTTCTGCCACACCTTGACCTCCTTTCCCCAAGAAAGGACCCTGACTCTCAGGAAACCTCCCTGTGTCTTTGCCAATCCTTCTCAAACCCAACAGTGGAGATGTCTTAGAAGCAGAAAGGTGAATTATAAATCTGAGGCTCTAAAGTGAGGGCAATAAGAGACTTCTGAGCAAACAATGTCATTGTAGAAGTCAGGAAGGGTGGGCTCTGCGGCCAGCAGCAGAAGAGGGCTAAGCACCTCATATAGGACGTAGCTGAGACACCATTTTTCAGGGTTTTCCTCCCCCATCAAGGGCCAGTTCCCCACCTCTGAAAGCCAGATAAACAGCAGCCCCTGTCACGGACAGTCAGTGGGAAACAGTGTGGCCCTTCAGCACAGCTAGATTAGGAAAATGATCATTTTTTCCTCAGGTTTAATCTGCACATCTCTAAGATTAATTAGGAAATAATAAAAAGAAAAAAAATTAAAAGTAAACAAAATAAAGGACAAACAAGGAAATAATAAAATATTAAAATAGTTTTAAAAGTAATTAAATAATACTTTGAACAACTATATTAAAAATAAGTTGGAAAACTAGATAAATAAAACTATTTTCCAAAAGCATTTATGGTGCCAAAGTAAGTGCTAATATAAATAGAAAATTTGTACAAACCATAAAAAAAGATATTTATAAACAAAAAGACCACCTCATCTCTCCCTCATTCTCATCCTACTTTAATTACCATTCAAAAGCCCAAAATACCAGTCACTCTATAGGTGAAATTTATCTTATTCTGTAGAGTTTTTTCAGAAAATAGGAAAGTGCGAATGCTTCTCATCTCATTTTATGAGACTACTATAACTTTGATTCTAGAACCAGATAAGTATAGGATGAAAAAAATACTATGTCCATTTTACTTAAGAAGTGTATAGATGCACAAATTCTAAGAATAGTAGATACCTGAATCTGTTTATTCAAATTACATATAATACATTATAATCAAGTGGAGTTTAATCCCTAAATAAAGATTGCTCATCATAAGAAACTATTTTAACACAATTCATCACATTAATAGACTAAAGAGAAAAATCACATGACTCTCATCATAGAACAAAAAGCATGTAATAAAGTTCAGCAAATATACATGTATGTATGCACATATTTAAGGTTCTCTAAATAGTGGGACTAGAAGTTTCTTTCCATAACTTGATAAAGCCCATCTACCAAAAATCTAACCAGGAAAAGAAAAGGTATATAGAAAATACAATGACAACAAAACATTTAATAGAGAAACTCTGGCCACATTTCTTTTGAGATTGAAAAAAATAATGTCAATTTTAGCAACCTCTGTTTATCATAATATCAAAGGTCCTGACATCCAATAACACAAGAAAGAGAAATAAACATGTATGGCCTAGAAATAAAAAACAAAACCATTATTATTTGCAGATTATATAATCATAAAAACTCTGTAGACCAATGTTTAGAACTAATTAGAGAAATATTGACCAAGCCAAGTTCTCCTTATAAAAACAACGGAGAGTAAGACGTCAATAACAATAGCAAAAAACTACAAGGTAGAAAAGAATTAATTTGACAAGGAATGCATAAAAACTTTATGAAAAAATATGTACAACTCAACCAAAGTGCATAAAAGAAGATACGAGTAACTGAAGATGTACAGTATCTTTATAGGTGCAAAAATATTGTAAAGATCTTAATTCTCCCCAAATTAACAACAAAATTTTATTAGAAATAATTGAATGGCTTGTCAAATTTATCCTTAAATAAGTGTGGAAGAGGAAATATCTGCAAATGGCTGCATCATTTATGAATGGGGCAAGCAGTGGCAAAGGAACTTTTTATAGCAGATATTTAGGTATATGATCAAACCATGATAATAATAAATAAAAAGTGGTATTGCCACAGAAAAAGACAAGTGGGATGGAATAATTTAGAAAGCTTAGAAAGGCACTAAGTGTTTATGACCAATGTACCACCACAAAACAATGGGGAAAGGACACATATTTTTAGTACATAATTACCATACTGGCCATAAATTGGATGAATTTATACCTTCATACATGATGCCTTATACTTTATGCCACACAAAAAATGGACTTCAGATGTATTAAATACCACAATTTTTAAGTTACAAATATATTGTCAGTAAAAGAAATTGTAGGAGAATAACTTTGTTAGTGTCCAGAGAAATGCAAATTAACAAAGATGACACTTTTACATCCACCAGATTAGAGGGGAAAATTATAAATCAGATGATAACCTACTTTGGTAAGGATATGAAGAAATAAGGATCCTCATGCACTCTTCTTGGGCTATAGACATTTCAGAGAGCAATCTGCAACATCTAGGAAATCCTTTGTCCTAGCAAAGTGCACTTCTGGGTCTATAAGCCCAAAGAAGCTGCTGAGAGAACAAACACAATGACATTCAATGCAATGTTCTGTGTGGCAGAGAATATTTAGAGGGACTCTGGGTGACCAATAATGAATATGTACTTGGACCTTTATGCCACACTTTGGAACAATAAGGAGGTGTGCATTTGGCCAGCACCATGGATAGATCCTTTAAAAAATGGTTTTGCATGGAAAAAAAAAGACAGAAATGGAATGAGATATTAGCATAATGTCATATATGTAAAATAAAAAATTACATGCATGAAAGGGTGTGCCAACAGTCCTATATCAAACATGTTCTATGAATGCTTGTTGTGGGGACTAAAATGTGGGAGGAAAATCAGGAATAGAGGGAGAAAATTAAGTGAAACAAAACAAAGTAAAAGGCAGCTGCATTCCAAAGACAATTGTGTGTCACAGCCTGCGTGTTATGATGGGCTGCACAGTCGGCACCTGAATTCAAGAGCAGCAGTTGAATAATACCTCCTGAATGGGGACCCACCCACACACAATTTTAGCTTCATCCACATTCTGAAATGTTTTGGTCAGTAATTGTGAAGGATGGCAAAAACAAAAAACAAAACAGGGTAACAACTGAGATATAGTGGGTCTGTGAGAAGAAGCTAAAAGGGAGGAAGAGAAAGGGAAAAATTAATAAGATTAAGTTAGTTTAATGTAGTGCTTTACACATCCAGTTTTGTTAGTAGGCCCATTAATTGGCCAGGGTGTTTCTGGAATGTACAGGATTTGAAATAAGCTTCTGAGTGTCCTTTTTGGGAGAGAAAGTCACCAACTTATATGAAGAAGGCAATAATCATGAAACAACTGATAAAGCCTTTTATTAAATTCATCTGATGTATAGAAGTTTTGAAATACATATTTATGAAGTATCTATTAAGAACGTGTTTAAAAATCTAAATGTTTCCACTTGTCTTTTGTATCTGTTTGCCTAAATTTCTTAAAAGTCTAGCTGATATCGGTTTGACTGCTAGATATTTCTGTACAGTTTCATTCCCTTGTATTTTAAACTTTGGTAAAATTCTATTATACTACTGGTTGCTACTTGGCTGATTTAGATTTATAAACATTAAATCACTTTTCTCAAAACATTTCATCTTAAGTCTAACAGTATGTCAGACTCAGCAGAGACACTCTTTTAAATACAGAATTCCTGGTGGTGGCCTGCACATTTGTAATTTTAATCAACCCTCCCTGAGGATTCTTTCACAGCCAGCTCAGCATCAGTACACAGCCCAGCAGCTTGGAGGCACGGCCACAAGGTTAGAGCCACAAGATTAGGAGTCTATTTTGTGAGCTTCCAGTGCAGGTGTTATCGTATCTCCCTGGACTCGCATTAGAAAGGGGATCCACCATATGTTACAAGGTCAAGTTTTCAATAAATCTATTGAAATAATAATTCTATTCAATAATAATAACAATAGAATAATATAGTAATATAGTATATAGTATAGAACATTATTATATAAAATAAAGATAATTGAATAATAATTCTATTAAAAAATACTACTAATCACACCCATCTATACACATTACCTTAATTTTGCTGGTGGGAAACCCAAAAGAAATTTAAGAAAGTATTCACACTGGGACTGACAATAGTTCCATGTGAATCTTTATTTAATTAAGTCTCTCATATGTTCTATTTTGGGTTTTTATCGAGCTAGTTACTTGCAGACTCAAATAGAAGATTTAATCATCAAGGAAAAATGCTGAAAAGAAGAAAAGGAAAGGAAAACAATAAAGCTTAATCACCCTGGAAGTCCTCTGAGTCTGTGAGGGCTTCTTTGCTTCACTGAGAGCAGGCTTGACTGAAAACCAGACAGCACAGCCAGTGGGGTCTGGGACCTCGGCAGCTGAGCCAGTGCTGGCCCACCAAGCAGCCTTGAGGGACAGTGCGTGTCTGGCACATTTCTCTCCCATGCCTGCGAGGGTGGTGGAGTTTGTCTGACAGCAGAGGTGTGACTCTGACACAGTTTCAGATTGGTGGCATAATGAGAAGACAGTGATCCGAGGAGAAAGTGTGAATTCGAAAAAGAAATCATTTTTCTCTCTCCTGTAGCTGTAAATAACCTCGCCCCAAACTCCTGACTTCCAAAATTCTAGGCCAAAGTGAGAGGGAATAAGAGTCTGCTACAACTTCTCTTTTTAAGGACGTCATCACCAAAGAACCGTGTTTGTTAAACACATGATTTTCAGATCCTCATCTGATGAAATCAATAGCTCTCTTGGCTCTTTCACCTCAAGCCATTCCCCTCCCCACATCCTTCTACCCACCCACCCCCTAAAAGCATGCAAGATTTCTGGGATGGCCAACAAAGGAAGGCAGCGGTTGTGTGTGTTTTTTCTCCAGGGTGAAGAGAGACTTACAGAAAGAAGGAAGGGATGGAAAAGCTAATAACTTGGTAGTTGCAAAATACTGGGGCTGGAAACAAAAGCATACAGGGGAAATTAAATTATAATCAAAGAAAGAATGGAGCACCGTGATTGGTAATAAAGCTGTGTTTATGAGCAGAACCTCTCAGCCACTGAGAGATGCCCAGGGACTTGCCACTCAAACTGTGGCCTCACGTCACCTGAGAGCTTACACAGATATGAAGTCTCAGGCTTCATCCCAGACTTGCTGCATGAAGATATGCATTGCAACAGACCTGATGAGTGATTTGCATCTACATTTAGTTTGAGAAGCACTGAACTAGGCCATTTCAATATTTTTAGGATCCCAGCAAATTAATAAATAATAATAAAACCGGGACGTTTTCATGGTTTGTACATTGAGTTATTTTCATACATACATACACACACACACACACACACACACACACACACACACACACCACAACAGCTATGTAAATAATCTAATTTGAAGATAACACCTAAAGCCTACAGTCTCTGTGAAAGCCCAGGTGCTCCGGGCCCCTGATGGAACCTGCAAAGGGGATAACACCACCATCACCCAACAGCTCTTTGGAACTCAGCAACGTCCTTTGCATCAGCATCATGTCCTGACTCTGAATGTGAAAAATTTTCCTTTACTATGACACCATGCTGTGGCAGCAGGACCACCTTGTACCCTTGTCCCAGACAGAATTCTTCGGTGCACCAAGTCATGTTTATGACTAGCTGAAACTCAAGCTTAGCCTGATCCGTATCAGAGAAACCCATATGCAGTGTGTGTAAGCAAGAGGGAAATGACCTCACAGGGCAGCCCTCTTCAGCAGTACATAAATACATTGGCAGATGTGTCAACTGCAGGAGTGCAGTTCTTTGCAGTCTGAAGTCCAAAGACAAAGACGTTTGTGGTTGCCGGTCAATCTGGAGCATTGCTTCTCATTTTTCCTGGGATGTGTTTTTGACAGGAGTTTAAGGGCAGTTCAATAAATTAAAATGTATTTACATGGCAATGAAGAATTATCTTGACACACAGAGTTATTTAATTACCAAGGTGCTTTGTGTGCTGCTAAAGTTAAGACTGTGTCAGCCTTTCTGGGACAAATCTTTATTTCCAAGGCCATGTGGCTCAGCCAGGAATGATCCCTCGGGTTGGAGCTTGTCATTCATATAAGAGGAGTCTCCTCCTGACCCTCATTTCCATAGACAGCTCTAAACAGATTGGTAATCTCAATGTCAGACATTATGATGAAGTCAGCGCAGCCAAGGCCAAATGTCCCCCTTCGGGGAGGTGGCCTGCCTCTCAGAGGAATTGTAAATGAAGCCATACCCCATTTGCAGTCATCAAAGCATGTCAGGGTTGCTGCCTGTCTGAATGACATTCAGAGAATTTTCTTGAGGCATCAAGAGGTAGGCTCATGATGCAAGTCTGTGTCCATGCCAGCAGCATCAAAGCACAGTTGGTAAACAGTGACCTCATACTACCAGGAACAGGGACAATTTCCCCTGAGCTATGCACCACACACATCCCATAGGAAAGGAAGTCCAGGCTCCAGGGAAGGCTCTGAGAAGCAAAATACAAGCACCCAGAAGCTCAGGGTCCAAACCTCAGCACTAATTTGGGTAGCAAGAAAAAAGGATAAAAAATACATGCCTCAGCTGTCCTAAAGTTCCTGGCTACTTCAAAGGCTTGTAATTGATTTTGATCAGAGATAATATTGGTGACACAATATATTAGCAGTGGTTTAGATCTTCCTTTGACCCACGTCAAGGAGGCTCATTGAATAAAATCGAGATAGGAAAGCCGAACATCACCTATCTTCCTTCCTAGGATGTTTAAATCAAATTATGTTAAAGATTTTCCTGGCATTATTATAGACAGAAGGATAGAACAGACTTGAGTCATTCACAATCAGACTCAACAAGGGCAGGTGGCAGAATAGAGAGGACTCTGCGCCAGAAGTCAGGAAACCTGGGTCCATCCGATTCAAACCCTTTTGAGCTGTGGGGGCTCAAAAGAGCCGCTTTACATCCCCAGCTTTCATTTCCCTCATCAACAGGAGGGCTCAAAGTACTAAAGAACTCTGATTCATCCCAAAGGTAGGGTTTGATTTCATGTTTTCCATTTATGAAAACTATAAACTTTTTTTCATCCACTTGTTTTTGAAAAGCAGCAATCCTTCGGTCAATTAAAAGAGTCAGCCCCTGAATGATTCCAAATTCATTCCTCTAGGCCCAGATGTCTTGACTCTGGTGGTGGGATCTGACATCAGCCGCTGCCCCAACACGCCCTGGCCGGCCTGCCGCGGCTACCTGCACAAGAGGACACACTCCGGGCTCGTGAAGGGCTGGAGGAAGAGGTGGTTTGTGCTGAAGCATGACGGCTGTCTCCGCTACTACAGGCATAAGAAGGTAAGTCGGGGGGAGGTGGAGGGGTTGCAGTGGTTAAGAACAAGAAACTCTTGGAAGTGCCATCAGTACATTAGCAAAGTATTGTCTTGCAAGGTAGTAGGATTCTGGAAACAGTGTTCCGTTCTGTGACTTTTAAAGAAATTTTCCTTCTTTAGAGGTTTGGAGAACTGTAATTTATTTTCTCTGTAGCTGCATAAATCAAGGTTGGCATAAATCAAGTTTCTATCTCGTTTATTCCTATTTTCATTTATTCCTCTGTGAAAACTTCCTTATCAAAGCCAGGAAAATGAGAACCAAAACTGCATATGAGGTACCCTAGAGAAGTGAAGGTGGGCTGAGGCAAAGTGTAGCTAACATCTCTCTGGACCGCAGTGCCAGGCACTGTTCCCTAGGTCACAGTGACTGATATCAGCAATGCTTCTGAAGCAGAGCACTCGAGAAGCCACCTGGAATACCCTGTTTCATTTCCCAGATTTCATTAGCACAGTGGTTTCTAACTATAGGTAAAGGTTGGAATCTTCTGGGGAATTTTCTCAAATTATGCAGACCCTGTCCCCCTCCCAGGTGTTTCTCATTCTGTAAGTCCAGCGTGGGGCCTGGGCTGGTAGGTCTGGGGAAAGCTCTTCACGTGACTGTGTGTGGTTCAGATGACCAACTGCAAGCCTTGTCTTGTCAGCAGAAGTGTTTTCTTAGCCCTGTGCAATACAGTGTTTAATTATTTTAATCTGATGCAAACATAAAATTCAGACATTTCACATAGAAATCCCTATTTCCAACTTCTCTTGAAAATTTTCTTAACATTTGGTGGAAGTTACTTAGTGACTCCCTGTTTCAGAGGCCGTGTGAACTGTCCAGTTCAACCTGGCGTCTGCTGCTTCCTACTGCCTCTGCTCTGTTGGCTCCACTCCAGGTCACATGTTTGTGACCCGCTGTTAATTAGTGTTAAAAACAGGAGTTTTGGTTGTTCACCTTATTCATGGCACATTCTTATTGATTCTGCCTTCATTTTACATTGCCCTAGTTGATTAATATTAAGCTTCTTTTTGTGTGATATATATGTATATTTTTAATGACCTTAATTCTTTTCTGGAACAAGGGAAGGAATATATCAATATAGAAATCAATACATTTTTAAAAATGAGGAATAATTTTGCATATTGAATCATTGTGAAGACTCGCTATTCCTAGATCATTAATCACTTACGTGTGACATAGACTCAAAGGTGTCTGTCTGCCTTTCGTGCCAATGTGAGCTGTGCAGCTATTTTGCAAAAACTTTGTCTCCCTCCAGTGCAGGAAAACAGGATTCTCTGTAATGAAGATGAGTTGATGGTCCAGCCTACTTCCCGGTACTCTGTATGTAAAAGTGGAACAGATCAGACGTTTCCAATCTGGGTATACTGCAGAGGCCCCTGAAGAGTTTTCCGAAGTACACACGCAAACCATCTCCTTCCCACTTCCCCCCCCAAGGAGGGGTTCTGGAAACTGTGTGTTCTTTTTTAAGCCTTCAAGGCAGTTATGATAGAACTGATCTGTAACCTGGATGAGTCCCACAACAAAGTCTATTTCCATATAGTCAGAAGAAAACAACAATAACACGAGTTTGCCAATTTTTCTTTCATGATTCTTTATCCTGAGATTGTGTCCCTTCTACCTTCTGGTGATAATTTTGGCTTCTTATGACATAGTGACAGCAGTAGATGCTAGCTTTTCTTTAATGGCCTTCCTCAACAAATTAATACATGAAAGCAACCTAATATCAAGCACCCCATATTTTAAACTTCCTGGTTCTTGAAAGTCAGAATGGTGCCTGGAGCCAGCGTTTCAGGTCTGGGTTCGCCAGGTGGCAATCGTGGGACTGTGCTGCCTGCAGATGTTATGTTTGGCTTGCACAGTATTTTTATAAATGTTTTAATTAAATGCATTCAGGTGAAGCATATGCTATCCGACCTGCCATAATCCCTACTCCCCTCGTCTCCTTACACTGAGCCCAGTCATTTCAATTACCCACTAGGCCCTGTGGGGATTTGAGTATACGAACCCCGGGGTAGAATTTATGGAAAAAATTAGTCATATGGTGGTATAGCAGTGGGAATTTAAATAGATTTTTTAAACTGCTTCTAGTCCTCCTTGGAAAAGAAATGTGGATCTTCTAGTAAGTTTGGACACAGCTAAGGAAAAACTCTTTTGAGTAACTCTAGTTGTGATCATCATCGCCCATGGTAAAATAGAAAAATATAGCTTTATTTTTGTTTATAAAGGGACAAAATCAGATCCCTCTGGTGCTACAAATTCCAGAATACATTATGCCTGATCTTTAGAATAGATAGCAGTGACTGAGAAAAATTAATGGGGCATAATAAGAACATAACAGAATAAATTAGCAGAAAATTAACTCAGCCATACAGTGTTTATTCATGCAACAAATATGTATTGAGTGCTTTTTATGAGCCAGGCATTATGCTAAGTGCTGGGAACACACACACATAAAAAGAAACAGACAGTGTACCTGCCCTGTTTGTGCTTATGATTCCACAGAAGAGACTGATATCAGGAAATGGACTCACAAATAACAACCACTATGCAATTGTGGTTGGTACATACAAAAAATTACAGAATAGGAGAAGAGACTTGTAGTGATCTGGATCCCAGAGATGCAACCACTAGTGATTTAAACAAGTGAAATTTAATATAAAGTGTTATTAAACTGTAATAAAAGAATAACTACCTGCTGTAAGAAATTCTGTGGTACCAATGAAGAGTACCTGATTGAGGACAGAAAAAGGAAATCCCTCCGTAAGGCCCGAGAATTCAGATCTCCTTGGGAAATGTAGTTAAATCCACTGGATGGCAGAGCAGCTCACTGGTTTGCTGGGTCAGAGCCAGGCTGCAGTCACAGGGCAAATAAGAATCAACACTTTGGAGCATGGATGAGGCACGTGAATTGAAAGCTGAAAGCTGGTGCATGGGTGTGGAGGAGGAGTGGGGTTGCCCATGTAGCAGGAGGCCTGGAGCACGAGCTGTCCTGTTGGGAATGCCCTGTCTAGAAGATGGTGATGTGGGCAGACAGACCTAGGGGAGAGGGGAGGTGTGCAGAGGAATCAGGGCCCCAGGGCTGGCAGGAGACCCAGAGCATGGGATGTCCACATGGGAAGGGTCACAGGGAGGCGATCACTAGGCCACAATGGGGCTGCAAGGTCTCTAGGGACAGCATGTTCTGGTTACATGGCTGTGACACAGCACCCCCAAATGTCCACAGGCCCACACTACAGACTAACCTGAACACCTGGAAACAGCAAGAGTGCCCCTTCCTCCTGAAATGTTCCTCTGCCACCCTCTACTGAGAAAGCTTAACACCATGTTCATTGTGCAGTGGCTCCGTCCATTGTTGCAAAGCATATATTGAAGGGTGAATGTGGAGCCCAGAAGCAATAAGTTGACAACTGGCACACAAGTAAAATGGAGTGTCTAGTATAAATTAGGAGAAGAGGGAATATTTAATGGATTTCTTATTGAAGATATAACATTTCCACTGAGGCCTGGGTATCAAATAAAAGTTAACCAGACAGAAAGTTGGGATGAGCATTCTCCAGGAAGAAAAGACAGAATGTGCTGTCCCTAAAAAACTGTTCCAGAAAAAAAAAAAAAAACTTGGAAAGTGTAAGGAACTCAGAAGGCCCAGTGTGGCTAATTTGGAGTGTGTGGGGGAAAGCAGGGAAGAAGACAGGGGTGAGGCAACTCTGGGCCCTGGGCCAGTGACAGGATTCTTGGGTGTTCTTCTAATTGCAGTAGAAAGCCACCCAAAATATCTTAGTCAAGGGTATTTTCAAAACATCATTCTGACCATTATGTAAAGAATAAATTGGGTGGATGAGTGGAATGAAAATACCAGCTAGAAAGCTGGTGCTATAGTGTAGGCAACAGGGACAGTGGCCTGGACCAGGGTGGGAAGAATGAGGCTAAGAGGACAGATCTCCAGACACAGTTAAAAGACAAGATCCACAGGGCTTAGCAACATATTAAATGTGGTAAAGAAGGAGAGATAACAGGCAATCAAGGAGGACTTTGAAGTTTCTAGCAAAAGTAACTTGTTGAGTCAGGTATCATTTACTGAAAAAGGAACAGGTTATAAAGATATAGGGTGAAGTGAGGTTACTGGAAACTTTGGCAAGAGAAGTCTGGTCTATATAGATTTGAGAAAGAAACAGTTTATTAATGTGAATTGGAAAAGTTTAAACAGTATTCAAGACCACCACTCAACACTTGCCTATGAAAGAGACTAAATTCCATCCATTATCAGGATCCAGTATAGTCTGTCTCTGTCATTGGCCATGTCCGTAATTTTGTGTCTTTCAGAAGGATAGGGCACTAATCCCAGTACTGAAGGCAATCTTCAGTCCTTGCGAGTGTTGGTCATTTTGCTGTTCACCCTAATCCCTGGGGTTATTCTTTAGGGCTCTAACTCAGAGCCTGACTGATGGGGCCAGAATTCTATGAGTCTGTTGAAAGCTCTGCTCAGTTTCTCAGCCTCTTCAGATGGAAGTGACCCCAGTGCTGGGATCATCTTCTACTGATTTTAGCCCCGTTGTTCTTCACTATCTTAGAACCTCTCTCATGCATTCAACGGGGACCTTTACATATACTTCAGCTTTTCTATTTCTATCAGTAATAGAGTTGACCCTAATTAACTAGTCTGCCATTACCGAAAGTACAATTCCAATGTCAGCAGAAAATAAAGGGGATATGAGGACAGTATTGCTCTTTGTTATTGTTTTTAAGGTATAAGGTACCAGTTTAAATATGAATGCAGTTGAGAATAGGATCAAACAGAGAGAAAGTGTTAAAGATACAGAAAAAGAGGAATAACTAGTGGATACATAAGCCATCTTTCCTAAAAGTTGGGTATATCCAGCCCATAAGTACCAGCAGAGAAATTGAACTTTATGAAGGATAAGACTGAATGTTCTATCCGGTTAAAAACAAAAGGAAACATTCTCGGTACATTATAGCAGAACAAGCCAGTTTTTGTTTTGTTCTGTGAATCTGTGTATGAAAGAACCCAAATGTGGGTGTGTGTGGGAGAGGCAAGAGCTGGGAGACACTTCACACACTGGGCTTTACAGATGCTCAAAGAAAAAGCAGTGTTATGCTTCCAATAACTGCCTCTATTCAGGACTGCAGGTCGTCACAGCATACACACTTTGTGCTGGAGGAGGAGTCCAAGGGGCCAAATGGCACACGATAGGGTGCGAGGCTGCATTTTGAACAAAGAGTAAAATTTGGAGTGTGAAATAAGATTAATTATTTTAGTCATGTGTCTTGAATCTCTTTTGTAAATGAGACCTGTTCATCTTTGATTTTCTTTTATGAAAGGTAAGTGAAAGATATTCCTTTCCAAAATTGCCGAGATGCTAACAATTCACTTTTAAAAGCTGTACAGCTCTAAAACTAAAGGGAAGCCTGGGGGAGTAGAATAGAGTGGGGGCTTTGAAGGTCAGTGCAGACCTACAGTCTCCAGTCTTAGAATAACATCGTTCCCCTTTAATCACAGGGGGGTTCCTTCCAGACTCCCAGTAAATGCCCCAGCCCTAATCAACTTCCTCAGCTCTGCCAGGAACTAGCAGCATCTGCCTCATTGCAGGTTTAGCCTCTCCAGTAATTTTTATATTTTTCAGTCCAAACCTATTCTCAAGTCTGTGTAACCATCCCTGAGCCACAGTAAATGGCTTGGTTCCACATGTTTTAGGGACCCCTTATTGAAGTCTCGATGCTTTCTGGTGCAACACCTTGCCACCAATCAAAACATAGTTTTGGTTCATGTCTTCACCCCTGAACTTAATGCCTTTTCCACATTAACTAGTAGCACTTATAGTTCAATGCAGCTATACCTTTTGCAGTTTGAGGTACAGTAGAAAAACTAACAGGAATTCCTTTCTTCCTCTTTTTATTCTTCCCAATTTCATGGCTGAAAGATTTATTCTTATCATAGGTCTTAGCAACCTCAGCAAATGATATTTTTATTTCCTTATAAAGTGGATAACTTTCACCTTTTCACATAAAGGAAGCCCTTCATGGTTTCTCTTTGGCATATCAAATTGCCAGCATCACTACTCTTGTGCTTAGGGGTCATTATGAAATCAAATAGGGGCCACTTGAACCCAAGCACTGCAATACCGCAACAGTGATCTGATAACCAAGACTGTTTCTCAGGGACCAACAGGCGGAAGTGTCTCCACTATGGATAGGGGTATGTGAGTCATGTCCTGGGTGGGATGGAGCTGGATGGCAAGAGATTTCTTCACTCTACCCAGAATGGCCCACTCACAATGTAAAACCTATAGATTGTTTGTTTATGGAATTTTTCATTTAAAAGTTTCGGATCACTGTCGACCACAGCTAAGTGAAACTGCAGAAAGGGAACCTGCAGGTAAGGGGAGACTAGCGTAAGTTTACACTACATCTTCCAGTAAACTAAGAGTTACCAGAAAATTGGTAGCTCCTGGGACTCACCCTAGAAATGATCCAAGAAGCAGAGGAAAACCAGGCCCACAGAATGGGTTTGAATGGATGGTGAAAGGAATCAGTACAGTTGATTTCTGATGACACCATATGATCTTGCCTATTACCACAATGATGCCATGCCTATGGCTCTCCAGGTGACCATACGGAGGAGACAGAATGCCAGAGCTCTGGGAAGTGATCTGGCAAGAGATTCAGCTGCATTAATCATCTGCATACAGATTTGGCACTGTATGCCTTGAGGTCACCTGAGAAGAATGCGGGTTACAAGAAAACAGAGCTGAGATCAGGTTTATTGGGATGAGAGTGGAGCCAGTCAGAAATCTGGTGCAGGGAGGAGGATCCAGCATTAGAGGCTGAACAGGAATAGCCATTGAGGCAAGAGAAGAACCAAGGGAGTCTTCTGTTCTCAGAGCACAGAGACAAAAGTGTTTCAGAAATGTGAGAGTGGTCAGTGGAGGCTGATGTTGCTGTGAAGTAATGGTATGCTGGATACAAGCCTCTTAGAGGGAGAGTGGACCTCCCTGGAGATGACTGGCCTTGTGTGGAAGTGTGGGTCCCATTTCCAGTCTAGAAGCATGTTTGTCTCAGCTGTTCTGAGTGGGGGAGGGGAAACTACCTTGAATGCACATTTTGGGGTGCTGAGTTTCTATCTTTTCCTTGCTCTTTTAAGACAAACTCTTGGAGTTGTCTAACACTATCTTCCTCCACTATTTCCCTAACTCCCTGCAATCAGGAGACCACTTTTGCTATACCTGTGGTAGCTGAAATTACAATCATGCCCAGATTATTCAGGAAGAGAGTGTAGAATCAGAAAAATGGTGGGCCACCAACATTTACTGGGACAGGATACCATCTGCTTGATAAGGCTCATATGTGAATTCAATGAAGTAATATATGTAAACTAATAATTACAGGGTCAGCACAGAGTTCCAAATACTAATTTTCATTCTCTTGACCCATTTTACTCTATTCTAAGTAACCTACCTAGGGTTATGTAGCTGGTAATTGAGAACAGATTTAAATGCCAGTCTGCCTGGCTAAAAAAAAACATGTTCTTCCTTTCCACTTTGCCAAGCTTCCTGTTCTGTGCTTCTGTCCCGTTTGGTGCCTACCTGCAAACTGCCTGCCCCTGGAAACCACAGGTCTCCGACTGGTTTCCCAGGGTCACACCTCGGAGCTTGACCTCGCTGTGCTAATCAGCTTCTATTCTACATATCAGCCTTTCTTCACTGGACACCCATTCCATTTTTCCTCACGTCCTAATTGTGTCAGTCCCAGAAAAAGATACAGGACAAAAGAGAAGTGAATGTAAAAACTATTGCCTGAGATTTGTGCACGTCACGTCATTTGCTGAGTTTATAGGAGTGGAGCAGATGTGTTCCCCATCAAGGGAAGAATGCTCATGGCATTCAGAAAGCACAGCGCCAGTCAGTGTGTGTTTGCTGTCAATATAACCAGGGATCTTCAAGTTTCCAATCAGCTCCCAGGAAGTTTCTTTCCAAGTCTCAATACCTCATTCAGCCTTACTTTTTAATCTAAGAGATGTCCAGCAGGTGGAGCTGCTCACTCACAGATGGTTTTCAGAGACCACCACAGAGGGTAGTTTCAATCCTAACGTTCTTGTTAATTCAGGAGATTGAGCAAGAATTGACACTAACCTCTTCCTTTTCCAAAACAAATAAATGAGGATTAAAGATTATATAATTTACAACAGAATATCTAGCACTTAAACCAGGTAGCTGAGGTTCACATGAAATCCTCCTATTTATACAAGCTATGAATGCCCAGCTTGGGGTAACTTTCCAGGAAGAGGCCATGCAAGGCACTAAGCAGCAAGTTCTGGGTTAGGAGGGTGTAAGGTACATGGTGAAGCTGTCTGACATGAGATGACCACATTTCTTAGGATGATATGCTGTTGGACCTATTTGTCCTGTATTAGTAAGTCCCAATAAAAAAGGATGTTTTAGAATGGGAAGAGTGTACCCCTTAGGCTTTTTGGCTTTCTCCTACCACCTTCTGCTTTTTTCCCCTACAACAAAATTCCACCTGCAAAGTGTAAGTTCAGGGTGTAAAGCAGATGAAAGCCAGTTTCCCAGAATGGCTCCCTTCCTGGGCAGCCAGAGGGAGAACGCTTGGAATTCCCAGGGATAAAGGCAAGGCGATGGTGCCGTGTCCACTTCTAAAAGATATTTCTGGCAGAAATCGCCTCCATTCAGTTACTGGCAAAACACTTATTGAAAACTTACTACATGCCAGGAATACAGCTGTAACAGTAGTAAACAAAGCTAACAGCTCTCCTGGAGTTACACTTAGCAGTAGGAAGAGACAGGAAAAAAACAAGATAATTTCAGTTACTTCAAATACTGATAAGAATTTGGATTTGAGAATGCCTGAGGGAAGGATGGGGTTGGGAGATTATTTTTCAAGGAATGGCCAAGAAAGCTTGTCTGAGAAGATCATATTTCAAACAAAGATCTGGGAGGATGATTTTGGCAGAGGAAACAACTAACACAAAGAACCTGAGCAGGGAGTGTTAAGTCTTTTTAAATTATTACATTCTTCATAAGCATTAGGTAGTTCCTTAGGTTGCTTCTTAGGTGCTACTTACTACCTGGTATGAAGATAGATACTGGTGGAACTCAGGTTTAAATGAGAGAAGAAAAGGGATGATCCCGGAGCACAGCAGGTGCGGAGGTGGGGGGCAGCTGCAAGGGGTCCAGCTTTGTGGCACTAGTTCAAGGAGGAATGGCAAGGGGCGGGGGATCGAGCAGCACAAGAAAGCAGAAAAGACTCACCAAAGGGACAAACTGAATGCTTCAAATACACATTGTATGTATTGTAAAGTAGCTCTTAAACAAGCTTTAAAATAACCCGCTTATCTCCATTTCAGTGTTTCTCAACATGTGGTCAACCACGTGTTAAGATCGCCCAGGCACTTGTTAGATGTGAATTTATGGGATGGGGCTCAGGAATATGGATTTTAATAAGTACACACACACACCACGAATATCATACACACTGATTTTTTTGTTTGTTTTTTTATTGTTATTCTAATGCAGGTATCCCAAGTTTCCCCCTTTGCCCTCCTCCACCCATCCCACCCCCCACTCCCAATGTCAATCCCCACACTGTTGTCCATGGCCATGGGTCATCCAGGCATATTCTTTAGTTCCTTCCCCTTCTTTCCACCATTATCCCCTCCCCCTTCCTCTGTAGTCACTATCAGTCTGGTTGATGTTTCTCTGCCTCTGGTTCTATTTTGTCCATTAGTTTATTTTGTTCATTAGATTTGTGATGGCCTGGATGGAACTGGAGAACGTTATGCTAAGTGAAATAAGCCATTGGTGAAAGACAAATACCATAGGATCTCACCTATAAGAGGAATCCCATGAACACAGGCACTGAAGTCGATCATTGACACTCTGTGGGATTTGCATTTCACCAGGGCTTCCGCTCTTCCAATAGCTTGGCCTTCCACTTTCTGCTAGCACAGGGTCAGCTCTTCAAAGCTGAAAGAGACTAAACACTTCTGAGAGAAAAAGGGAAGATTAATGCACAACAAAACCCTGCAAAGTGTTAGGAGTTTTAAAGAGATTTTAATACTTTCCTTTATTAAAATAAAAGACTTAGGTCCATGCTTTGGTAATTTCTGCTTCTTTTACCTATAATATGTAAAGGACCTCTTTCCTTTCTGAATTTGAATAAACAGAGGCTTTCTTCAAGGGTACAGTATTGTTATTCCTGTGGAAGGTGTAATGTTTGTGGTCGGTAACGTGCTCTCCTAAACTTCCAGAGCACGGAGCTCTCAACTCATCCTCTTCTGGGGACACAGTGAGGGGAAAGTTCCCTTGGAGGGTTTGCGGGCTGGGAGGAGCCAGTTTCAACTCCTGCCGCAGACAGCAGTGGCAAATGCCTCTGGAATGGTGAGGAAAATGAGTCTGTTCCTCCTGTCCTCTAGTATCTTTGTATTCGATTTAGAAAACTATGGCCAAAAAAGCAAGAGTAAATTTGGACTTCTTACTTGCCCACCTCCCATCTCTAACTGGTATTGAGGGATTTTTTTGGTTGTTGTTTTTATTTTTTAGCTAACGCTTCCACTGACCCAGCCCCAATAAATAAACAAAAAGAGCAGGATTATTTGGTTGCCTAATATAGCATGATATGTTTAATGCTTGTTTTTTTTTCATACTTTTATCATCAAAATTTTGAAGAGAAAGCCTATGTGTTCTTTCTTGCACAGATTTTTCTAGTAGGTCATAATGCCTAAGTGTAGCAACAGCAGCGGCAGTTACAGCAGCAGGACCTTTGGAAAGGTGTTTCTTTATTCAGAACCCTAACAACCTTTGCTCTGAGACTGTTCCGCCACCATTCGCACTCTTCAAATGCTTTAACTGAAATGTCAGAGGCTGCATCAGGGTGGAAATTATTTTATGGCTCTGTAATACATTATTTTTCTCTGCATTAGCTTTATCTTCTTATCTCCAGTAAAATATCTGCTAAATCAGCAAAAGGAGAATCAGTCCATTAAAGTTTGTGTATTTGTTCTTCCCAAGGAATTCCAGGGTCCAAGTTTAAGAATGGACAATTAAGGCCAGTTATTCATGGAGTGTATGTGCTATTTGCATTTTTCCCTTCATTATACATTGGTTACCATCGTTTGCAAGGAGGGTATTTGCTTGCAGATCTGCCCTTTTACCTCAGAATGAAGATAATGTTTCTATTTAAACTGAGTCATCCTTGTCCTAAATATTGCATAGTGGCAAGGACGCCATCTCCTATTTCCTTGGGCCAAGCACAATGACAAGGCAAACGAGGCCCCGGTGCCCAAACCTCTTTGTACTCACTGCCATTTTACGTGGTGGTCAGATGTGTTTATTATATTGCAGAGAATTATAATACTGAATGAGTTGTATAAAATTCCACCCAAGAACTTTTAAAATAAAACACTTGCAAACAGAGTGCTTATTCTAGCTATGAAAAATGTATTCTGAAAGCACTGCAGGAACATTTGCAACTTGAAACTTTTCATCAGAAATTGAGAGAACTCAAGGTCAGTTTAATATTAATTCTCCCCCAGCACTTTCATCTAACAGATGTCAAGTTGCATGTGAATCTGGTAAAAAGATATGAATTTAGGTCAGTTTAGCCTTCAGAGGACAAATTTATTGAGAAATATTTTGTATCCATTTATTTAGTCCTAAGTATCACAGGTTATTTTAAGGTGAAAATGACCAAAACCTGCCTTTGTCATAGAGTTGGAAATTCACTTCTGGTAAGTTGGAATTGCTTTTGAATAATTTATAGGGACACAGAATTCTTCAGATCTGATACTGCCAGTAGCCATGAGATTACCTTGTTCTGTAGTGGGTGCTGTGGGAACTGCAGAATTGGAGTTAGACAGCATGAGACTTTGTATCCAGAATTTCCTACAGGTGAAAGGCAAGCAATGTTTAAAAAATGGAAAGCTTGAGTCAAAACTGTGTAAGAAAGAACCTTTAAAAAAATGCTTCACTATGGAAGATATTCCCTAGTCCTCCCTCCCTGATGTTGACATTCATTCCACCAGAGTTCCCAGCCAATACACAGGACCTCATCTCTTAGTATCCTCTTTTTCACTACTTGGGGTCATAAAAAACCTCCGATTTGTTACTGATCGACCACCTATTTCTTCTACTCAATATTAAGATTCTTCCATTCTTTTAGACCTGCTGTTCAACCTACCTTAAAACCCATCCTAAATTCAAAACTCAATGATCTTGGGACTTCCCCAATAATTTATGTTTAGTCTTTAGAAGACTAATAGAGACTTAGATTGTAAAGATAAACCAAAACCAAATGCTAATAATGAACCTTACATTCAGAATAAAGAGCTATACCTTATTTGGATGGCATCGAAGAACCACTGAATGGTTTTGAACCCCAAAGCATAACTGAAAGATGAAGAAAGCTACTCGTTAGGACTGTGAGATGTACTGGGAGGTTGGCTGTAGGGTGAGCTAGGAAAACTTGCACCAGTTTAGACAAGAGATAAGAGACTGAATTTGGGTGATATGCAGAGAATCAGGAGAGAAAATCTCAGAAATATTTTAGTTATCCATTTGCTATTCCAAACTTTTTCCTGTTATTCTGCACTGCTTTTAACAGTCCTGTATCCTCTCCTCCCACTCTTTTACAATTTCTTGATAGTTTCAGCCCCTATCTATAGAAGTTCTTAACCTGGAGTCCAAAGACTTCTGAGGATAAAATATTAAAAGGTCCTTGAACTTGGATGGAGAAAAAAGTTACATCTTTATTTTCTTTTTTTTAAAGATCTTATTTATTTGTTTTTAGAGAGGGGAAAGGAGGGAGATAGAGAGGGAGAGAAACATTAATGTGTGATTGCTTCATGCATGCCCCCTACTGGGGACCTGGCCTGCAATCCAGGCATGTGTCCTGACTGGGAGTTGAACCAGTGACCCATGGTTCCCAGGCCAGCACCCAATCCCCTGAGCCACACCAGCCAAGGCTACATCTTTATTTTCATTAACCTCCAACTTAAACTTAAAATGTTCTTCAATTATAAAATAGGGCACAACCCACCATAAAATTAGCTGTTCTGTCAACTTTTTAATAACATAAATTAGATATTTCATGTCATATTGGAGTTATTGCTCACGTTAAATTATAGTTTATACTCATCACTATTTTAAAATGAAGGTAGCAATTACCAGATTCTATTGTTTAATATGTCATTAAACAAGCAGATGCTACCATATCACAAATTTTTCTTTACTGTTCATAATGGTACTTCAATATAACTGGTTTCCTTTGTAATCCTATATATTTTGACTTATGCATTTAAACATGTTAATCTAAAAAAAGAAACATAAACTTCTCCAGAAAAACATCAAGAAGGCTTGTAGAGACATGAGTATCATGTCTGGCCTGACACAGTCTCCAAGGTCTAGTTCTATTTCCTTGAGAAAATAATATTCAATCTATCACCCCTTCTGAAGGCAGCCCTGCCTTTGTCCATTACTTGTAGATCAGGGAAGGAAAGACGCCCCCTCACTTGCCACCTCACTGGTAGCTATACCTCTTCCCCAGCCCCACCCCACACTTTTATTTTCCTTTTTGTATTTTATGAACCTTCCTGATACCCCTTCAGAATGCCAATTCTTCTGTAACCAAGCATAATCTCAATATCCATTTGTCCTTTTTTGTTAGTTTGTTTGTTTCTTAAAGAATTCTTTCCTTGCTAAATAAAAGGCTGCACTCTTCCTGGCTCTAGCCACTTTGTTGTTGCTGCATACCAGAAGGCAACAACTTTTCAAGGTGAATGCCAAGTCTCCACTGATTCACTTCCTTATAAGTGGTAGCAGGAGATGAGAAAGGAATTCCATTCTGGGAAATTAATGCTGCATGAAGCACCTTGACGAGCACATTGACCATGCACTGATGTGGAGAGAGAGGGCAGGAAGGAACTCGTTGGCTAGAAAATAGAAAAGAGGGTATTTTTAGGGTACAAAGAGTGCACCAAACATGAGTTTCATCTAGGGTGGACCCTGACCGCTCCCACTGAATGACTTTGTGTGTTAAGAACCTTGGCACATGTGCACAGTTGATAACCTCTGTTACATAACCTCTCAAAGGGCACAGGCTGCAGCCACACACTGATAATGAAAGCACAATAAATATCTTCTTGGCTGACATTGCGATGAAACTAGAATAATTTTAACAGATTTTGTTTTCATGGACGTTCCTTCCAATTTACCTCATTTCCTGTGACTAAGAGATGGCATTGGTGATAGAGAGAAAACACTATGCTTACTGTGGAACTTTGTGAAGATTTCCATGTGGTTTTGTTGTGTTAGTTTTTCTTTTCTTTTAACATACACATTAAATGACACATAAAAAAATAACTTGCTGGAAAATTATACACAGAATTTTCATCAATAGTTTCTCCCATTACTGGAAGTAAATAATGAGATTTTAAGGATTGTATCTGAAAATCTGTAACATAATAGTTTCATAAATAATCAAGAAAACAGGAATAGGAAGTTTGATCAGTAAGATTGGAGTCACAGATGGAAAGAAGAATAGTATCACAAAAGGTAGGCTTAGAATTCAAGTGACTTTGTAATCTGAAGAAGTAGTTGGTGGGTAGGGCAAATATATACTGAGGGAAGAGCCAAATGCACATTTGTGCGACACTAAAAATGTTAAGGGGTCAGAGTGAGTTATAAGCATCTAAAATGCAAAACTAAAATGAAAAATGCAAAAATGGTTGCTATCTGGCTGTGAAGTCACTGTTCCAGTAAGGATAGCACCAGGGCTGCTTACCCTGAGCACTGCGCCCAGGGAGACATGAAGGAGGAAGACAGCTGTCACAGAAAAGGTAAAAATTCCTGTAGTGTTCAGAGACATTGTTTTTAAAAGTACAAAGGATGTGACATCTCATTTGAGAAAAAGAAGATTATGAGAATTAGTAGTGCCAGCCAGTATTGCTCCATAGTGGTGTTCAAAGAGTCCACAGTAAAAAAAAAAAAAAAAAAAGGACAATGTGTAATTTGTTCATAAGTAAATTATTTTCAGTTTAATGGTTTATTCTTCCTTCTGCAATTACATCTTTCCTAATTTTATGGTGTTAAATTGCCTTTTCTTTTTAAAATACAAATACAGATGACAGTCTTTTCTTAAACACTCCTACTTGAGAAAAAAATTTTTGAGAGAATTGAAAAATGTACCCAATCTCCTTAATTTATTTTAATTTTCTACTTTTGGAATAGGTAGTTCAGATCAGGGATCCCTGAACCTATTTATTACATAAATCTTTCAGAAAAATTTTAGTAACATATTCATAATGTATGGGATTTTAGTTATAAATTACACTTGTGTGCTGCTCTGTAGTATATATTGATATTAATAAACCTACACAAAAATGTAAATTTAAAAGGATGAAATGAAAAAAAATAAACACTAAAACTTGTTTTTTATGTATTAAAGATTGTAAAAAGACATTTGATGTTCTCTCTCATCTTAAAAATATTGTTGAGATCAACTTATTGGACACACCTTATTTTTTAAACATCTTGGCATAACAACACTTTGTGAGACAGGAATTCAGTTTAACTTAACAGAGTTTTAGTGGCTGTCATGACTTAAGTGCACATTTTACTAGGACAACAGAGATCCAAACAGAAAAGTGCCTCATTGGCTCCACTTCCTGCATCGTGGTCCTCACCTCTCAGTCCCATCCACAATTATGCAAGTCTTCCCTTTCCATTTGGCCAGTGAATTTCCATCTTCCCGGATGTCAGTCATTCATTCATGCAAACTAACTGGGCAGTGTTACATTCTGCTATTTTTAACAAATAGATTCAGAACATTTTATTTGGAAGTTTTTTTAATTCCAATTTCCTTAAATGTGGAGGTATGAATTTTACAGATGAAACTCAGTGTTTGTGGCAACTAAATCATTAATAAGAGCAGCATTCCCTAAATGCTTTCTTCATTACATGAGCTTCTTTCCAAAGCAGTTCTTTTCTCATTCATTATTAAAATGTGACCTTTGCCTTGAAGGGGCAAATCAAGTCTGCTTACTTCTCCAAGTAACAGCAAAGTACCAGACTACCAATAGCTACTTGTCATCACAAAAAAGGTCAGCAAACTTGGCTTGTGAGGGTTTGTTTTGTTTTGTTTATAAACATAACCAGCAAACCTTTGTGCTGTGTAAAAGATTTTCATAGTCATTGTCCCATGTCCTTAGAAAGTATTCTAAAGACATTTTAAAATATAAGGTAATATAATGTTTCATCCTCTTGCCCACATAGTAACATGGCGGCATGCTGAAAGTGAACACACAGCACAGGTGTGCAGTCAGCACTTCCAAGGGGGGCAAGCACACCCTGACCTTGGGAGGTGGGCTCTTGGGCCTGGGTTCCTAGCTGATGACTGCTTGAAATACGGGCTACATGATATTGCCTGGGAGACACAGTACATATTTATAAAGCTGAATTTATTATATTTGCAAAGAAAGTCTATAAAAAGTTCTATTATTTTTTTCTTGCATCTTGGTCTCTGAGGTGTATATATATGATGAACACCAAGGTCTTAGTTGATTTGGATAATGTGCTTCTTTATTTTGCCAATTGACTGTCAAATATAAGTAGTTTAAACAGCAAAGTTTATTAATTAACAGTCTCAGTTGTCTTTATGAACCTAGTGGGATATTACATAAAGTTTGGTGTCCACAAATTCCTTAAGTTTCCCAAGAACAGATTAAAAATGGAAGGACATGAAGCCTAGAAAATAACTCTGGATAAATTAAAATAAAGAATTTCTTTTTAAGGAACATTGTTAAAACCAAAATCAATTCTAAAAAGAAAAAAATGTCCCTACAGATCTCTTCTAAAATATTACTGCTTGAGATGAAAGGAAATCCATGTTATATCATGGAGCCAGACTTTTCTGCTAATCTACAATCACACAGCATCTGTGTCTGAGTTTTCACAAGAAGAACTGAGGCACAGCTTCTCCTGGTTCCCTAAGAATAGCATTCTCCCTTCAATTAAAAGATCCATTTGATTCTTATTAATATCACAATATCAGGATCTCGTGATTATTACTGAGAAAAGCTCAACCAACCGAAGTGAAACACAAACAAAAATTTAATTGAGGATTACTGACAGTTATAAATAGTCTGAAACAAATATCCAGGGCATAAAATGTGAAAACATTAGCTTTTGACATTTTGTTTTAATTAAATTCTCACTAAATTGGTAGTATAAAATTAGCATACTATAAAAAGGGCTATAAAACCATAATCCAATGGAATTAGTCTGATTGGGCCATGTAAGTTTACCAAGAAATAACAAGCTACCAGAAATATTAAATAATACTTTCATACTTGCAAAGGTACATATTCTTATAGTGTGTTGACTGATGAAATAACTAACACACCACATGTTATATTCACTGTTACAAAGCCAAATTTCAAAAATACATCCAGTTCTCATTATTCTTGGTAACTACATCCTGTAAAGCAGCTGCGAACACTGAACTAGTGAGTACTGAACTATTGCTCCCAGCAGAAACACAGGGCTAGGTTCCTACAGGCCTCTGACCACAACATTTTCGTCAGCCGACCAGTACATAACCTTGTTTGTATGTGTTTCTGTTTAAATACACTTTATTTAATGTATATTGTTGATTCATTAACATTGAATTCAGAACCTACAGCATTATATTTCATGCCCAAATGAAGCTTATGTAAAACAAATTTTTTCTTCGTCAGGCATATCACAGTCTTCTTGCATTTAGGAACACGAGCAAGCAGTTCAACGCTATGTTTGGACATCCATTTAAAAAGTGAAATTATTAACCAAAAAACATAAAAATCCAAAGAATATGGCACTACATAAACCACAAGAAGGGTACTTGTTGATAACATAAGAGCTGAAATAAGACACAGTGTCCCCTTGCTCAGCCTCAGCAGAGCACGTGGGCATCAGACAACTCAGTCATTTTGCAACTTTACACGTGGCCATGGGTGGCATGGACAGTGTCACAACTACAAATAAAGTTTTGCAAGTAGGTAGGTCCACACATATAGAATCCACGAATGGGACCATCTGTTCCTTATAAAATTTAAAATACTGAACTAATGGAATAACAAAGCAAAATATGAAGGATTCTTCTTTTTTCTATTGTCATCTTATTTAAAAATGGGAGGAAACTATTGTAGTAAAATGACAAATATTTATTGATTTATTATGAACAAAATAGGACTCTACTAAGCTCTAAATCTTTTAATTTCAACAAACCACCAAGGGAGTTAACACTAGTATGTCCATTTACAGATGAGAAAACAGAGGCTTAGAAAGGAAAGCATATTCCCCCAGCTTACCCACTGCTAATTGGCTGAACTAGAATTCAATGTAAACTCAAAAATCAGAGTACTGCTGCAACTCCATGAAACATGACTTTCCTAAATTTAATCCTAGGCTCTAATTTTGAAATCAATTAATTTACCATAATGCCTTTTTTTATTAAAGGCAGCTTCTTTGTTTTTAAAGTTTTTCCTTTATTCAGGTTGTTATAAACTTTCTACCTAAATCATTCATCTTAACTGCACACACTGATTCTGTTGGCATTCTTGTAAACCCTGTGGAACAAAAAAAGAGCAAAATGTAACCTTTTAGATAATACAATCTTTTTTCCCCCTTGTATTTGTTCAGAAATACTCTTTTGGGCACAAGCCTACGGTGCTTTCTCAAAAAGGAATTAGGAACTGTGTTCTTTCAGGAGTACAAATGGTAAATACTTGTTGCACCTTAGAAATGATGCTAACTCTTCTTTATATTTTGTAATAAGTAATGATGAGTTGTGTCATTTTGTTTAAAACATTTTAGTAATTCCTTACTTACAGAACAAAGCCAAACTCCTCAGCCTGGCATTTAGAGTCTCCACAACATGAATCCAGCTTTCAGATATACCTCAATGATCACTCTGCTCCATCCAGTCCACTCCATTTGCTGCTACTTCAAAACACTTTTTTTCTCTAACTCCTGGGCCATTCCTCACACTGTTCCTTCTATTTGGCTCTTACTTTCCAACAGCTCTAGATTGCAAACTATAACCTCTTTCATAAGACCTCAGTACATCCAGGTCATATTTAGTTTATTCCACCTTCACAGTTCCTATATGTCCTTGTCTTTGAAAATGACTACACATAGTAGGTGCCCGACATATGTTTGTCAAACTGAAATGAAAGAGCCATGAATATCCATGATTTAGGTGTATCTGTTAGGACATCTTTTACAAAGGAAAACTGAGACATACATCATTGATAATTCTCCTTGAAAAATGGCTGAACTTTTCATGGGGACAGACTAGCTCTAGGTATTTGGTAATTGATCAATAAATCAGCACTTTAATACAGCTCTTTGTTTTTGTTAGCATTCTCTACATCTTTCTAACTCCCTATAAAGACATTTATTACCCATAGATTTTGGTCAATCCAGATCTTGGACTAGTGAGATCTGGACCACATTTAGAACTCTCTTCTGACCTACAAAGGACGCAGGGATAAATTTCGTTTATGATCCTCTTGCAAATATAATTTGTGCCTACGTCTTTGCAGTTGACTCCCAGTGAGAGAATGAAGAATAACAGCACCTTCTCCATGAAGTGAAGAGATTATTCTGGGTTACCCAGGTGGGTCCTGTGCCATCAGAAGGATTCCCATGAAAGGGAGGCAGGAAAGTTAAACTCAGAAAAGCAGTGACAGAGGAAGCAGAAGTTTAAATGATGTAGGGCCACCAGCCTAGAAATACAAGCAGCCTCAAAAGCTGGGTGAGGCAGGGAAACAGAGTCTCCCCTGCAGCCTCTAGGAGGAAGGCAGTTCTGCCAACACCCCAATTTTAGCCCAGTGAACATGATTCCAGACTTTGGACTTCCAGAACTGTAAGAGAATATGTTTATGCTGTGTTAAGCCAATAAGTTTGTGCAATTTACCACAGCAGCAATAAGAAACTAATACAATGCCTATGGCTTCTGAGTGGAGAATAGCTTGGAGGGGAATCAAAGGTGGAATTGGGAGGCCAGATGAGATGCTGTTACAGCAATCTGACCAAAGTAGGTCTATCCAAGCATAATGGAGCCTGCATAGACCTGAGATAAGGAGACAAACTGGGGAAATATTTTGGAGGTAGGGCTGATAGGACTAGCCAAATTCCCTTAGCTCCTAAACCATTCTTTGTTTTGGCAGAAGCTGGAACCTCTGGGTACTATTTGGCATGCTAGTGTCATTAGTCTTAGAAAGCAAGCACTGTTTTACCAGGTAACTGATTTGACAAATAAATAATTTACTCACCAACTGGAAACATCCAGCCAATGGAAAAAAACAACTCAGAGCCCAGACTAAACAAGTCTAAAGGCAAGCTCTTTAGTCCTGCACTGTCATGAAGAATGGAAAAGCAAGGTCAAAGATAGCAGCCAGCACAAAAGCAGATGCCTTCAAGGGAACAAATGTGCTGTGGTCTAATTCCAGGCTCTGCAGAGTTTCCTCCTTACAAGAAGTAAGAAGAATGGTTTTCTCCACAGTGCAAAAGAGAAGGAAAGTAATAGCTTTTTCACCCCAGCACCATTTATCAGACCTCTCTGAGTGCCCTTCTCCAGCCCTCCATGCATCCTGCAGGTCAGGACCCCATCTAACTGAATACAATGAGTCCTTCCTATAGGCAAGCTGTCCAGCTGTGGCCTCTGCCCACAGTCCTCTCTCTCACCATAGTCCAGACCTGGCTTAAAATGCTAGCTTGAGCACTGAAGACCCAGGGGAGGAGGCTATCTTATCGGAGACCAGCAATGCTGCCCTGTTACACAGTAGGCATTTTCAGTCCAGCAAGAAGACTAATGTAAACCTTCACTCCACCAAGCTGTCCAGGACCTGGCCTGCGGGATCTCCTTAACATCACCTCCCCTGACCAGCTCCAGAATCCCACATCATCACACCCATTTCTGTCAATGCCCAGAGTTAATCTCAGCTTCCTGAGGAGGTATGTGACCCCAGCAGACAGGTCTCAGGAGCTTCAGCGTGATTCTTGTTTTCCCATAGTCTACATAGTTTTATGCTGTTCTATGCATACCATGCACTGTCTTCCCTCCAAGACATACTCTCTGAATTTCTAACTGTCCCCAGGAATGAAACCACTTGTCATCACAGCACAGAGGTGCCCTATCCTAGGTCTTTGCACAGTTAGGAGGGCAGGGGAGCCATCCAAATTCTCCATTAGCAGCAGGAATAGCTGTGCTGATCTTTGAGGCTCAGCATTTCCAGTGAGAAACTCCTCTGTGGAGTAAGGGAGGAAGAAGTTGTGTGAACAAGTTTCAGGATAGAACACTGCACACCCTCTGTCCCTGCCTAGCCTCCAAATCTCCCCACCCCCAGCCTCGTGAATAATGACTCTGTTCTCTGGTGCCTGGAGATCTTTTGCAGCTCCAGTCTCTTATCCTGGAGCTTACAGAACCTCATCTCAACCCAGCTGAGCTGGCCAGCAGGCCTCATGTTCTTGTCCAAGAACAACCAGAAGAAGCCACTCTTCTTCTTTATTTTTGTTTTTTACGTACACTATTTTGACTTAATGGTCCCATTTCTGCCCCATACCTGTCACCCTTTAGATTAATAATCCACTTTACCTTGTTCACATCCCCTAGATTCCCAGAATGATTTGTGGGTATCTCCATTTTTATTGCTAATGAAAATCAAAGTGCTTTGCTAAAAGAATAACACAGGTGCCCGATGCTCATAAAGAAGGTGCCCGCCAGCTCTGATCCCTCCCATCAGAACTAGACCTCATCCCTGGTCTCTATTTTGAGAAACTTTTCATCCCACAGGCCACAAAGGCAACCAACTGCCTGAAGAGAATGGCCTTGTGATGAGCACAGAGGTCACACTGGATACTGTGTGCTCTTAGTTGATTACACCCTTTTCCAAGCCTGTCCTTGATACAGACGCAGTGGATGCCTAAAATGGCATGTGCTTCTCGTTCCGGCAATTAGTTTTGATCTCTCTGCCTTAATGCTGTGTCCAGTTGTTCTGAAAGAGAAGGGAAATGCTCTGCCTCTGCACCATTTATTTTTATAACTGCATTCAATGAAGACTTATAGGAGCCAAGGTCTCTCTGAGGCATTGTGAAGGATAAGAATGAATCTTTCCCCACCTTCCAGGAGCCAGTAGCGTAGAAGAAAGAAAACATGTAACCAATATATGACATACAGCATACTTCAGTGTTTGAAGAGAGAAAGGGCCCTTTCTTTACTCAACACATATAACACAAGGCATAGTTTAAGGCATGTATATGTATAAATAAATAAGGAAAAAAAGGGTCCTACTCTCATGGGGAGAGATGATCATTAAACCAGTAAAAAATAATTAAATATGGAAAGTCAATTTATAAAATGATCAACACAATTAATAGAAGAGGAATTGGATAAGATGGGATGGAGTTTAACTTAGTGCAGGTATTCAGGTAGAGCTCTCTGGAAGGGGAGCTTCCTTCTGAATGATGAGATGGTTCTAGCTGTAGAGACCTAGAGAAAGAACGATATGAATAGAGGAAACATGTCAAGGCCATGAGGTGGGCACAGGCTGGGAGCTTTAGGAGACACGTGATAGTTCAGCTTCAAAGAGTGATTAAATTGGCATTTTACAAATACAATAGTGTAAGCAAAGGCACAGAACTGGGAGAGCATGTAGTGTACTTAGTTGGCAGCAAGCTTGGGTCTGAATTAAGGTCTGGTGGAGCCTGAAATTCGGGAGACAGGATGAGGGGATGTTACTGAGACCCCAGGGCCCTGCTGTGGCTGTGGAATATATTCTGTGAGCAGTGAGCACTGAGTGCTGGAGAACAGTCTCTGGCTTGGTAAGAATGTGCTTTAGGAAGATTTCTCTGGCCTTAGTGGGAACTAGTTTTGCCTTTCACAAACAGATATTTCTCCGTGTTTCTGTCAAAGTTTCCTATTTCCTGATAAATATTCATGTTCATGCCTAGGTTTCTTGTAAGAGATTGGGCTATAAAATAGTTTTAAGTAGTGCTGGCAATATAATTTGTGAGGCTCAGCACCAAATGAAAATGGTCCTCTGTTCAAAATGCAGTTTAAAAGCTTTTTTTCTTTCTTCTGCCATCTCTCTCATGGCTTGTCACGGCATTCTGTATCTGTGATTTCATACCAAATATGTCCCTCAGGATACTCGTGGGGCAAGTGCAGACCATCCCAGGCACCAAATGCCTTCCTCCCCACCAAACACTCTGGTACCCACACCCAGCCCCCTGCAGCAGGGAAAGGGAACAGTGGTCACTGGGTGGGAGCCAGGGAGCCAGAGACACACACTGTGTCCTACAGAAACAGAGAAGTAGACCCACACATGAGACCAGGCTTCCAGCCCCTGGCACATGCTCCATTGTTCCACCTAATTCTCATACAAAACATAATTCTAAGGCAAAATCATTAAAACTTTCAAGATGCTGATTGCATCCTTCTGGATGGAGCTTTGTGCAGTGGCCTGGTGGCACACATGAAGCCTGCCCTGGTGTGAGGCCTGATGAGAAGTTGTCTGCTCCTCAACATGCGTTTTTCCCTTAGAAGTTAAATCGAGCGAGCTACTGCTCATCAAAAACACACGTGCTGCTCTGCTTCTATGAGTTGTTACCTCTGGAGGAACTGAGTGCAGGGTACATAGGACCTGTCTGTATTACTCTTTCAACTTCCTGTGAATCTATAATTATTCAAAAATAAAAGTTTATACATGAAAAACCCTTACACATGTGCTATTTTGCTGAAGGCAGTAAGGAGAGAAAGACAGAGGAAAAACAAGGAAGGAGCTGAAGAGCCAGATTGAGAGGATGGAATTAAAGCTACTTAGTGGTACTTGGATGGACCTCTCAAGTTCTTTTGCAGCCTTAGCTGGAAATGCAAACTTGTCCATGAGCTAGCAAGGGCTGAAAGGATGGGGGTCAGGCTCACGTTTGCAAAGGTGAAGGACTAGTCCTCTTGTTTGTGACCACACTCCCCTGTAGCCTATTCAGATCCACTGTCAGGGGTCTCCAACATTTCGGCATCTCTAGGCCACACTGGAAGAAGATTTGGCTTGAGCCACACATTAAATATATTATGAGACATAATCACAAAAACATCTCGTAACGTTTTAAGTTAATTTATGATTCTGTGCTGGGCTGCATGCATAGCCATCCTGGGCCCCATGTGGACTTGGGCCGCAGGTTGAACACCCCTGCGACTAAATGATCATTTCCTGATTGCTCACCAGGTGCAAAGAATGCCCCACACTGCCCTGTGCCTTCTGGGATTACAATAAACGACAGTTGCATTTTATACAAAGAATATTTTCTCAAGAACTGATGGAATCCAAGACTAATCTTCGCAGAAAATGGCAGGTGCTTCTGGTTACTGGCTAAAGAAATACTGCCTTGTGGCAATAGAAACAGAGTTCTCTTGGCCCATATGTTTTGAAATACTTGTTTGATTTTTTAATTTAATTTAAGAGTTTTTATGATTTTGTGCCTGATGTTTGCACAATACTACTCCGAATTTGCATAATTCAAATTGTCATAAAAGGACCTACACAGATCCTAAAGGGATATTCTGTAAATTAAATAAACTAACACATATAAAGCACCTAACACAATCCTTAGAACTAAATAGGCAAAAAATTAAAGGCAGTCATTCTTGCTGTTATATTCAATAATATTTCCAATAAATCACAGTTTCCAATCCTGAAAGAGAATATCTCTAGGCTGTAAAGCTGGGGCATTTTTTACATCTGTATGAGTAGAATAAAAGTAGAGTCCATAGAGTTAAAACATTTCATAGGAAAATACCATTTAGCACTGAGATTTGAAGTATTTTTCTACTGAAGGTAAAATTAATACCCATCCAATTCTTCTGTTTCTGTGCAAAAGTGGAACACAGTAACAAATTAAACCTACACACCATCCCAAAGCTTTTGTCTAATCAGTGATTAGAATCCTTCTTCCATTATGTTATTTTTCTTTGTCCTCAGCATGGGGGAAGGACTCAGAGATCAATGAGATCTCTGAATTAAAGGCAAACAGTGGTAGAAGCATTCTGCTTGGTCACTATCTGAATCTAGGTAAGTAGCTCACAAGCATTTTTCCACCCTCTGTGACAGCTAGTGAGTAAGGTGCCCCCTAAGGAGCAGAGCACGGCCAGAGCGCCAGAGTTCAGTGTACCCAGCACCACCTTTATGCAATCTAAAATCAGGCGTGGCCATCATTATCACTGTCATCTGCCCTGAATAGCATGTCCTCTAGAACCAGTCTTATATCTTGGTATGGCCTTGAGGATCAGAAAAAAGGCCCAAGTCACCAGACAAGTAGCCTTCACACAATTCCAGGGAAAGAGAAATTTTTCTGAACATGGACCTAAGGAGACTTGTCTCTAGAGAGGTCAGGTCATAGCTGTGAAGAAATTAAAAAAAACAACAACCCACTAGTGACTTATTCCAAAAGAAGCTGGTGCTGGAATTCAGGACTCTGGGCTCCTTTGCAGTTGTCCACAGTGATCATTGTTCATGACTTGAGTGCTTTGGATCCAGCACTATCTTAGCCACTATCTGGGGGGAAAAAAACACAATGTCTGCTCAGATGGAGCTTGAATCTACCTTGGTCAGTAATACCCACACGAAATAGTCTATCTACAAATACACAAGAGCACCATCTCTAGATCTCACAGACTGGCATCCAGGCCTTGACCCTGCTAACTCGCTACCTGGATGGGCCTGGGCAATTTCATGAGGTTTTCTAAGCCAAATCCTGAACTAAAAGTTAGGGATGAAAACAGCCCTGACCCCCAAGGTGAATATAAGCATGGCATTAGTATATCTAGCCTTTATGAAATAAATCTTACTCCACAGAGATAGCCTCGTGTCACGGTCAGGCAAGCTTTGGTGCACATCCTGGCTTTACCGCCCACTAGCTGCATTTCCTTGGCCAAATTACTTAACCTCACATGACCCCACTTCCCCGTGTGGAGAATGCAGATAATGTAACCCTCACCGTGAGATCCTTTTATAACCTTGCCCAAATCAACAAAGAATATTAAGACAAACCTTTGTGGACATGAAGAGTCAGGACAAAACTGCTGCCATTTTCAGCTTCACTCAAGACAAGGCTACATGGCATCCAGAAATCACCTACACTGTATGCAGCATTGTGCTGATGAAATTCTTTTCCTTTTTTACAAAGGTCTGAGTCATCCCATTCTTTTGAGGTTAGACAGAAGGGGTTTTGCTAAAAACTTCCAGTAAACTCTATGGACATGACACAGCAACTACTAAAAGAGGGGAATGTTTCCTGAGCCTTTTCATTCCCTCCCTGAGGTTTCACTGTAGATCAGAGGATGGGTCATCTCCCTGGAGGCAGGTTCAGTGGAAAGGCTTCTCTTTATTATTTACTAGAAATAGTAAACCAGCAGGCAGTTATAATTTTCAGATGCTCAGAGAGATTTCTCACAGGAATATGGCACATATTATATATCCTCTCCCTCATCTATGTCCCTGTCATTTATCTTCTGAAAAGGGTATGTCCTGATTTTATGATATCTTACTTAAGGATGATAGGCCATAGTCCCAGTCTGCTATGCCATTTGGTTCCTCAGAAAAAGAAGACAATTTTTGATTATATGGTAACTCTTGGGGGAGCCCATAGTCCATACACAGAGTGTTTGATGGAGTATCTCCCGCTTGAGATGATTAGAAGTACACAGCACAGTGCATAATAAAAACTCAATCTCAACAGCTATTAGCAAAAAAAAAAAAAAAAAACACATGAGGCACTATCTCGTTTGGCACTCAATCATATGGCACAGGCATGCCTCATAGGAAGAGAGAGAATAGTGATGGCTGTAAGAAGCAAAAAAAATACTTCATGGAGAAAGAGGAATTTGAACTGGACCTTGGAGGATGGCTAGAATATAAATGGAAGGAGAAGAGATGGAAGGACACAAATGATGACTTGAAACTTGAGCACAGGAAGAGAAAAAGTGAGTGAGGAATTCCTGGGACACCGAGGACTGTTAATATAATTGGGTAGATATGGTGGGGCCAGGTTATAGAAGGGATGAGGAATCAGCAGGAGAGCCTTGATTGAATATTTTTGATGTGTTCACAAGTCTAGCAATCTGGGCCCACTCAGGAGTTTGAAACCACGTGGTATATTAGTAAGGGTTCTCCAGAGAAAACAGGGCCAGTAGGATACATGTATGTTGGAGGAGGACATTGATTTTAAGAACCTGGTTCACACAATTCCAAAGGCTGGCAAGTCTGAATTCTATGGAACAGTCCAGCAGTCTGGAGACCCAGGAAAGTCGCTGTTGAAGCTGGAGTCTAAAGGCAGTCTGGAGGCAGAATTCCGTCTTCCTCTGCGAGACCTCTGTCCATTTCTCCTAAGACCTTCAACCGATTGAAGGAGGCCCACCCACATTATGGAGAGTAATCTCCTTTATTCAAGTGCAATTGATTTCAAGGTTAATCACATCTGAAAAATACCTTCACAGCAACATCTAGAATGGTGTTTGACCAAATATCTAGGCACCATAGCTTAGTCAAATTGATATATAAAACTAACCATCACACACAGTCATTTGAACAGAGGAAATTTAATATAAAGGACTATTAACCAGAAGTAATTATAGGAAAGTAATTATAAAGATGGAAAAAAAGAAGATACCTTCTAAAAGATACAAAGCAAAGAGAGAAGCAACCAAAGAAGCACTAATTCAAAAGTAGAGGTTCAGATCTCTTTAGGGAGGTTGGCCGCAGCCACTGAATGATGGGGGATTTTGCTGGGTTGTCTGGGCCAGAGCTGGTCCACAGTCTCCAGGCTAGCAGAAACAACTTGCTGGAACTCAGATGGTCCACAACTGCTGGACAGGTGTGCAGGGAATCAGGAGTACTGGGGGTGACAGGGTACAGCTGTAGGTGGGAGGTCTAGAGAGCATAGTGTCTGCTTTGGGACAGCCACAAAAAAACCGAATGTCCACAATATAGGTGAACCAAGGCTGGGCACACAGAAGAAGTTGGGTGCATAGAGGGTGCTGGGTGCCACTGTGTATGCTGTTAAAACTGGGACCTGGAGATGCCTCCCTCTGTAAGAACCTAATGTACTTCTGGGCACCTCATATGCAAGGCGGGTAATTTCCTATATGTGCAGTCCCACAGGGTTGAGGAAAGGGTATGCAGAACAGAACTCCAAGATAGTGTACATCACTGTCTGGGACTCCTTACAAGGCCACTGCTCCTGAAACTGAGAACCGAGAAACCTTGGGAAAGCCATATCCACTAGCACTTAGCACTGGAGGAAACCTGGAGGGCCGAGGAGTAGAGAAAAATGCAGCACACTCTTGGTGCTTTTGGAACTGTCCACTGGAACTAGGAAGAAGAACCCTTCTCCCTGCCGTGTCTCCCCAGCACTCTGTACTGGCAAAGCTTAACTTCATGCCAGCTGGAAAAGGAAAAAAAATTAAAAGTCCCAGATCTATTTTCACAAATCAGGCAATGAAGTATAAATTAGGAGCTGAGAGGCAATAAGTTGGCAATGGCGCTGTGGGCAGTGCAGTGGAAGCAGCCCTTGTGTGGGCGATATCAGATGGTTCCGATTATGTTGTCAAGATTTTACTGGTCTCAAGAAGCTCAGCCAGGAGGCTGCTGGAGTGATGAAGATATGAGATGCCAAGGCCTTGGATCAAAGTGATGTCAGGAGGGATGAAATAGAAGGGTGGAGTGTGATATTTCAAAGGAAAAACAAAATTCTTCCTTCAGGTCAATCACCCTGCCATAGTCTGTTCAGGTTGCTTAATAAAAATACCATAGGCTTGGTGACTGAAATAGCAAACATTTCTTCCTCACAGTTCTAAAGACTGGGGAGTCCAACATCAAGGCTCTGGCAGATTTGGTATCTGATCCAAAGACATCTGTCTTTCTGATGTGTCCTCACATTGTAGAAGGGGACATTGATCCCATTCATGAGGGCTTGACCCTCACAACCTAGTCACCTCTCAAGGGCCTGACCTTCTAATACTGTCGTCACATTGAAGGTTAGGATTTTAACATGTGAGTTTGGGGTGGGGGGCAAAAACTTTAGTCCATAACTCGTTCCAATTTTTTTTAAAGCAAAGAAGCGGGGCACCTGCAAAAATGTTAGAGGACGAGATGCCTTGGCTGTGCTGCGTAGGCCATCCTCTATGTAGATAAACATCTGAATCCACTGAGAACAAAACACCCCCCTCAGAAGAACTGGGTCATCCCATTCATAATGAGGGTGAGAATGGGCCTGTCGAAGGACCATGAGTAAGAATAAGCATGCTGACTTTGGAAAATTCCCATGGTCTAAGAACATGGCCAGAGAACGGGCTGTGGAATTGTCAGGAATGAGACCAGGAAATTAGCCCAAGGTTAAAGCTGTGCAGGGCCTTAGTGTCCAGTACAACATCTGGCAGAAGATACAGACACACTCAGTGAGCACTAGTAGAAGGAAGGGAGTGGAAAGGGTGGTAAGGGGAGAGAAATTCTTTCAAACCTAGAATGTGAATCCAGGAGGGGCAGGGCTTGGCAAAGGTCCAAAAGGCAGCCTGTCAGGAAGAGAGCACAGAGAGAGGCAGAGAGAGTAGCAAGTGCCTGGATCTGGCCAGCAGGCAGCATCTCCCTGGGGGCTACAGGGGACCTTCCACCTAAGTGTAGCTGTAGCCAGAGGCAAGTACTGACGCTTCTCCATCTCTGGGTAAGGGGCAGAGAGCCCTCAATAAGTGAGCTCTGTCACCTGAATGACAAGGATCCAGGCAGAGAGCCAACCACTCAGACCATCACAGCTTCCTTCCAAGATAGGACAGCAATGTCCCCCAGCCTCCTTCCCTTCTGTCTTGTCTTCTGCCTCCGCCCCAGGCAGGGTGTTACTGGGTGGAGGGTGGAGTGGCCTAGAGCTTTTCTCATAGCTGCCCTGAGTCCTGAAGATATAGTAGGGATGCTTCATTTGCACTTAAACTGAAAGTGGACCCAGATGTGGGAAAGAAAGGACCTTCATTGGATAGCTATGTGCCAAACACATTATACAGATGATTTCATCCTCACAAAGGAAGGTGCTGGTACTCTCATTTTACAAATGAGGACCCTGAGATTTCCAGAGATTACGTCCTTCCTCTTGTTCATGCAGCTGTAATTCTTGGAGTGGGGAAAAAAAAGACAGATAAAGGAACTTAGTTTAAATAAAGTTACCCTGTCACTCATATTAAAGCTTCTGGGCTCTTACTCTTCACTTTCATCAAATTTCTGCATAATAATGAAAGTTAACATGTATACCTAACTTATAAAGGCCCCGGCACTGTTCTGAACACTTTATAAAATATATATTAACTCAATCCTTATAAAACAACCCTATTTTACAGGTAAGGAAACTAAGGCACAGAGAGGTTAAGTACTGGCCCAAGGTCACATAAGTGATCCGATTAGTGGTGCAGTGAGGATTCAAACCCAGTTCATCTGTGTGAACCAACAACGCACTAGTTCAGAGGGAAGCCTTGGAGGACAGACATTCAATAGCAGTACTTAAACATAAAATGTCTTGATTTTATAGTTATCCTGGTAACTCTTTGGCAATTTTGAACAAGGTCATGAGTATGACTCAGATTTACTACTTCACAGTCTTTCTATTGTGAGGAAAGTATTGGGTGGTAGCTGTTGTACTCTAAGGATAGCTTAGGAGCCGAGGAAAGTGGTGGCAAGTGAGACGTGTGATTGAGGCTGAAAGTGTCCCTTCAAAGCTGCAGAGCCTGGGCAGCCCCGACCCCAACATCATTAGCATCACTCCACTCGGCTGACTTTCCCAAGGGAAGCCTGTCTGCACAATGAACTCCTTCAGCCTCCAGAGCTGCCTGTGTCTCCTGGAGCCCACAGTCTCCCTGGTGCCAGGAAACAACGTGGTCCTGCCAGCATGGATTTATCACTTCTACCAAATGCTTCACCACTGCAGGCAGATGAAAAAGAAAAGCACAGAATCTGAGTGTGCAGCCAGTTAATGTCTCCTGATGTCACAACGGCAGCCAGGCAGCATTATCAAGGCAGAGAAAGAGCAGTAGTACATTCTGACTGGAGAGGTTCAGCAACTTTGGGGGCACTAAAATTGTCACCATCTCAGCTTCTTGCTGAAAGCAAAAAGAGAGAGGTTAAATGCACAAAGCTCAATGGGGAACCCATGCCACCCCCAAACAAGGGTCTGACTTCCATGCTCGCTTCACTCTCTGTTCCTCATCCATCTCTTCTTGCCTAGCCAGAGGGGGGAAAGTACATACCAAATAAACAAACACATGCCCACATATCCAAATGTATGTGTGTAATAATTGGGAGTCATATAGTGAGGGGCTCACAGTACCTGGACTTCTATTTAATCACAGAACAAAGATAGCAAAGTCACTACAGTGAGAAAACACTCATATCTTTCCCTTCCTCTGGGCTTTGCAGGCATCGCTGCTCTCCTAATCCTGTCGGCTAAGACATGAACAGAGGCCATCATCTCATAGCTATCGAAAAGTGATGGTTGTCCATCACCAGTGGGGAAGGGTGCCTGCAAACTGCTGCCTGGAGATAAAGGGCCCCCAGCATCATTAATAAGGCTCCAAGAGACACTCATCCTTCAGTTTCGCTTCATCCCGGTAGCTTTAAGTATAGCACTCTAGATGTATATTTCATGCATCCCTTCATGTGGTGTGTTGCTTCAGGACATGCTTTCTTTCCTTCTAAATTTATCTTGGCTCTCGTTTCCCCACTGAGATTTAGCTATTTTTCACAGCTAAAGATGCCTTTTTCCCTCACCCTTAGTTCGTGGATGTTCGGGACAGCGCCTTCAGATAAAATGAAATATGTTGGTACAGTGTCCCAGCCTTTTTCTCTTTTCTGAGACAAAGAGGCCTTACAACAATAAAAAAAAATTCCTAGCGTGTTCAAACCAAAATTTTGACCAAAGCAAAAAACTCAAAAACATCTGTACGTAATTTTATTTCACCACAGGGCCCAAGGTGCAGACAGACACAGAAGTCCTTGTCTGTATTTTTGTTTATAAGGAATAATTTAATTTAGAAGTGGGTTCACTCTGGGCTGGGTTTTTTGTCATTACTATTGTTTACTATTTTCCTTTGCTGAGCAGTGTGACCTCTGGGATTCCTGCTGCAGAAATCTTATTTCATGATAGACAATGTCAACTTTATCCCAGGCCATCTGGCATCAACAGCCTGAGTTCCTTTACTCTCCGTCGATAGCTTCTGGACCTCGCTGAGCAATTCCTTGTAAATCCCTTTGGCACCCCTGCTATTCTAATCAACCCTGCACACTGGAGCAGCTGGATCTCTGATGTAGCTCAGGAATTCTTTCAAAAATGGAGTGAGAGCCTTTTCATGTCTTGGAAAGGAGAATATCAAATTGTGGGGAAACCAGAGTCTTAAACAAATCATCACTGTTTCCAGTACCCACAAAAGTGAGACTTTTGGCAGAACCGGAGGGAAGAAATCAAAGAGAACCCATTAAAGAATTATTGCCAAACTGAAGGGCTGACTTTCACTTAAGGGACAAGTTGAAAACCCAAAGGCTATGGCTGTAAGATAGAAAACAGATTCTTGTTCTTTGTCTCTCAAAAACGTTTGAATGGGGAATATGGAGCCACAGTTCCGGTAGCAGTAGGATTAGACTGAACAGAGAACATTTTCCAATCCCTGTGTCTCCACAAGATCGGAGCCTCAGGGTGCTTGGGCTGGTGAAACCACGGTAAAAAGTAACATGAATACGCACAGCAGCAAGAGCACCCACACTTCCCATACGGGCTCTGAGTCCGTGGCTTTTATCACACCTGGTTCCAGGCCGCCACAGGCTCGTAATCACGGGCAATGGGGCAGCAGGTGAGATCGGTGATAATGGAATCTGGGCCGTGATGGAGACCATGTAAGAGACAACAACCCTCATTTTTGTCCTAGTTTTATTCTTCTCACACAGCTACAACTCGAGCAGAGGGGAAAGAGCCTCAAATGGGACTTCAGGTACTCTCCCTGGTGTGTATCATGTGCCATGTGAGTGTTCTCTTCTGCATGTTCCAACAACAAAGGACATGGGAGAACATGGTAGCTCCAGAGTGACCTACTAGGGCTACTCTCAGAGACCAGTATTGTATCATCAAATCTACATAATGGGCTCGAAGGAAAGCAGACACAGGGAATATTTGCTGTTAGCAAACAAGCAGAAGAAAATATATTCTCCAGGCTTTATGTTTCCTCTCCTTTTTATTTACAGTTTAAGATGCCATTGGGGAAATGATACACATAATTAGCCATGATTTATAGTTATGCAAGTTACTTGTCCTTATTAAAACAAATGAAAATATATTCTGCTGGTTTCTAATGTCATAATATTGGCCATACACAATTACTATGTGAGGTGCTAACTTCTAATATTTCCTAAAACAGATCAAAATTTCAGCTCTTTGTCTCTATTCAAGGAAAGCTGACGGCTTCAGGAAATACTGTCTTCTAAAATGTTGAATACTACAGCCTTCAAGTGCTGCCTCTAAGAGCCAGCAATCTCCACTGTAGGGGCCTAAGAAGGCAACATGAGAGAGAAGCCGTGCAGAAGGCAGAACCAGAAGACCAGTGCTTACCTTCAATCTCTGTCCATGTAACCTTGAGGCAACTGGTTGAAACTCAGTTTCTTTCTCTAGAAAATAGGGATAACATTAGCTTCCTACTTCATAGGATAGTTGTAAAGAATAAAAAAGATAGAGTCCGTGAAAATATTTTATAAAGTTCTCTATAACTATGAAATATTATCTTTAGATGAAGAATATCTTTGTATCCATTCATCCATGAGTTGTAAGAAATGTTTGCATGTGTATACATGCACACATACATATGTACTTACATGCGCACATACACAAATAGGAGTGGAGACCCAGAAAGTCCCCAGAATTATCTTCTGGAAGGTGGGCCCCTTGTAGTACAGGCTTCCCCCTGTACTAGGTGAGCATTCTAGGAACCCATCTGTATCAGTGTACCAGCTGGCATTGTTGTGAGAGGCTGCATTTGGCTTCAGTAAATTTTTTTGGAAGACTCTTTCATAACACTCCCCATTTCATGATGAGTGTTTTATGAGTGCACCTGCCCATACTGAGCAGGGTGTTCAGCAGTCGCTGACCAAAAACGGCATGACCCCCATCCCCCGACCTTTCTATTCACCCAGTCTTGCCCTGAGAGACGTTGTTTTGTTTCTCTGGATGAAAAAAGTCCTCAAAGGGAAATGTTTTGCAGATATGGAAAAGGTGAAACAAAAAATGGCACAAGCACTAAAAAGCATAAAAATTGACAAATTCAAAACTGTTTTGAGCAGTGGAAAAAAATCTCGATAGGTGTATTGCATCAAATGGAGATTACTTTGAGGGTGACTGAAGTTTAAACATGTAAGAATAAATATACAATTTTTATAAATAAATTCTGGTTTTCTGAGGGTATCCCCCTTGTATACGTGTAAATGCACACATACACATTTATGTATTTTGGGAGGGGTCCATAGTTTTCATCAGCATCCCAAAGGAAGTTGTTTTCTAAAATTGGTTAAGAGCCTCTGTGCTAAATGGGGTTCCACATCATCAGTCATTAGAAATGTGCAAATTAGCCCTGGCTAGTGTAGCTCAGTGGATTGAGCGTGGACTGCGAACCAAAGTGTTGCAGGTTTGATTCCCAGTCAGGGTACATGCCTGGGTTGCAGGCCATGGCCCCCAGCGACCGCACATTGATGTTTCTCTCTCTCGTTCTCCCTCCCTTCCCTCTCTAAAAATAAATAAATAAAATCTTAAAAAAAAGAAATGTGCAAATTAAAACCACCAGAAGATACCACTACATGCCCAGTAGAATGGCTCTATCAAAAGGACAAGCAATGCAGAGTATTGGTGAGGGTGTGGAGGATTTAGGACATTCACACACTGCTGTTGGGAATGTAAAATGATACAGTTGCTGTGGAAAACAGTTTGGCAGTCTTATAAAGTTAAAGATAAACTTACCATATGGCCCAGCAATTACATTCTTAGTAATCTACCAAAGAGAATGAAAGCATATGTCTACACAAAGACCTGTACACAAATGTTCTTAGCAGCATTGTTCAAAATAGGCCAAAACTGGAAAGAAAAGTCTTCATCAGCTTGTGAAGGGATACACTAAATGAGATGCATCCATATAATAGAATACAAGGTAGGGTAAAAGTAAGTTTACAGTCGTTGCTACAAGAAACACAGAGTTTATTCTTGTATTATTATTTATTCATTATTGTACTATTTTCCATATGAACCTACTTTACCCCATCCTGTATAGCTCAGCAATGAAAAGAAATGAAGTACTAAGGAGTGCTACAACATGAACTGTTGCGCATGGGTCACCGGCCAGCAGTGACCACGGAACGCTGTGGATGGCTCGACGATAAACATGCGAGAAAAAACACACATGCACAGAGACAGACTAGTTTCTGTGGGGAAGTAGGGATGAAATGGCCACCCCCCCTAGTGGGGAGTGCGCCGATTTACCGTCCATACCTGCTTTTATTGGGCTCATTTTGCATAATAATTCAGGTAAAGTACAGTACTCATTAGGGGGAAGTAAGGAACCATAGAAAACAAAGAACTCTGCCGGTCTATTGAGTCGGGGTCAAAGAGCTGTAAGACTGAGGAACAAACTAACTTCCTCCTAAGACCCTTCTCATTCAACTGAGAGCATTCTAAACAAAGAAGGTTTCACAGTAATTTACATGTTCTTTCTTAGGCCTGATCACCCCGGGGAATCCGCACTTCTCAGCACAGAGCTGCACCACCCTGTCATTGTTTCAGGCTTAGGTGGAGCAAGGGAACTAAGGCAACCGAGAGACAAGGAGGTTTTCTCCCAGACGCTGAGAACTCAGGCTATGTCAAAGCCGAGGAGTGAGGGTCCATCACCCCCTTTTGCTGCAGCCCCCCAAGTCCTTCTTTTGGGGGGCCTTCCAAAGTGATCGTGCCTATCTTAGGTCGTTCCCCCCATGGGGAATCTTACCCATCTTTGGCTAACCAACCAAGCTTTGGGGGGTTCAGTCATGAATAAAGCAGCAGAAGCAGCATTCCTCCCAGGGAGATAAGCTTTTGTCTCCTTGCTGGCTTACGGTTCCAAAAGTGTTCCCTTAGCCTTAGCCTAGGCCGGGGTTTCAGCTTCTGATACCAGTCAGGGCGGTTCCCAACAATGAACAAGACTTGAAAATATCACACTAAGCCCTGACTCATGTGGCTCAGTGGATTGAGTGCCGGCCTACGAACCAAAGGGTCGCCAGTTCAATTCCCAGCCTAAGGGCACATTCCTGGGTTGTGGGTCAGGTCCCCAGTAGGGGGCACGTGAGAGGCAACCACACATTGATGTTTCTCTCCCTCTCTTTCTCCCTTCCTTCCCCTCTCTCTAAAATCAAATAAGTAAATGATCTTCTTTTTAAGAAAAAGAAAAGAAAAGCAACCTAACTCTGGAGCAGACCCCCTGGGTTCTGGTTTCAAATTAAAAGAAACAAATAAACAAACATAAAACACTACACTAAGTGGAAGGAGCCAGTCACAAAAGATCATACAATACGTGATTCTCCTTACATGAAATGTGCAGAAGGGGCAGGTCTGGGACTGCCTGCAGTTGGAGAGGCAAGTGTAGCAACTGATGTGCACTGGCTCAAAGAAAATTTACACATCGATGAAAAAGCTCTAAAACTACACTGTAGCAATGGTTTCATGACTCTATAAATGTATTAAACATCACTGAATGGTACATGTACACAAGTGATGTTGTATATGTAAATTATACCTCAATATAACTGTTTTTAGGAAAGACACAAATAATGGATGGGGTGTTTTGAGATATAACTGTAAAACAAATACAAATAACAAAATATCTGTAAAATGATTGAGTCTTGTATACATATTGTGGTATTTTAAACTATTGTCATTTTTTAAAAAATGTTCTTTACTCTCCGTATGCTGCAGTTTCCTCATCTGTAAAACAGATGATAAAAGCAACTACTTCCTGAGCATCTGTGAAAAATGAACCAATTACTGTGTATAAAGTATTTAGGAGCAGTTTTGACAGCAGTGAGAGGGAAAGACCTGTTAATTAGACACTCACTGGAGATCTCCTGTAACTACCTACCACACATGCTTTATAATACCCATTCTTTTGATGTTCTTTTTTCTGAGAGGAAAAATAGGCATTAAAAATTAATGGTAGTTTCTTAAGTTGGCATAAATATGATGCATAATAATAGAGGCTATTCAAAAGGAATCTGGGAAAATATCATAGCTGGAAATTTGGAGTTTTGTGGACTATGTCATGGAAAACATAATCTACAAAAATTCATTGTGGTTTTATTTTTATTTCAGATCAAGCAATCAATTCAAAAATAATTTTAGTCTGTTCCTTTCTCATTTTCTCCCTTATCTGCTAAGCTGCAGTGTCCACCAACTGAACCTCTTCCTTATCAATTACAGGACGAAGGCAAATGCCCACCTCTAGGGACAATAACATTAGCAGGTGCAGAGGTCAACACTGATAGCAGTTTGGGAAAACCATTTGTGTTCAGCTGTGTGCCTCAGTCTGGAAATAGAACTTTTCACCTCTGTGCAACCTCAAACCAAGAAATGAAAAGGTAATCCTTTAATGTTTTATCTTACCATTTTCACTTTGGCGGGGCTAGGGGGAGCAGGCTTCTTTAATAGCAGTCTTATAGATTGTTGGGATTGGAACAGCACATTCGTAGCAGGAGTCAAGAAATTGTCTGTTTCTCAAATACAAGCCCCATTCTTCATTATTCCTCCAGGTTTTTCTAACAGAATCTCTAAAAACAGAGGCATCTTCTCTTAACTTATTTACTTCGAATTTCTACATTTTCTTTAAAACCCTCAATAATGCCACAGTTCATATCTAGCTTCCCCCAAAATTACTGAATTTATATATTTAAGCTAATTGAATGTACAGTCCAAGGCATAAAAGTAGCATGGTAAGGCTACAATTTAACAGACTACAGTGCACTGAAAAAAAAATAATAATAATGCAGCTTTGTGGGGGTGATCCAGCTGGCATTTTGTGAGCATGCATTCTGACGGCGTGCACAGACGCTCTCAGAGGGCAACCCACAAACTCGAAGCATTTAGTGACTGTGATCATTATTTTGTGTGTCGCCCTGAGAGAAGCAAGATCATTGGTCAATCCAGTGAGTCAACTGACCACTTTCGTGTAAATACTGCAAATTTAGGGTGAGGGATGGGCTGAAGAAGACAATGACAAGAGGTAATGGGTCAACAGTGTTAGTGTCAATGGCATATCTCTTTAAGAGAATTTGGACTCGGCTCCAATTTTAAAGAATGCCCTAGGTCTGCAACATGTCAGGCAAACAATATACTGTCCCTATATGTAGAACATTATGTATCAAATATATGTTGCTTTAAAGGACAAATAGGGAAATATGATGATAGTGATTTGGCTGTATTTCAAGTCATGGACAAAACATGGGGTGGGGCAAAAGTAGGTTCACAGTTGTTTGTAAAGAAAATAATACAATTAATAAATAATAATACAAGAATAAAGTGTTTCATGTACAGCTGGAAACCTATTTTTGCCCCACCCTGTATGTATTGAATAGAAGTTAATATGTTCAAGATTATTGCTTTAAGGTCACTAGGACAATGAGTATGATTAAGCCTTAGGAATAGGGCACTTCCTCCAATACTTTTAATTCAAAATAGAAACTGAGATGTGTTATAGAAGCAGGCAAAGGTGGCATGGAAGTGAGTGGGAGGGAGAGAAGGTCCCTGGGTATGGGGATGAGGGAGGAGTTCCTGAAGGAAGGGTGTGGCATAGGGTCAGACAAGCACACAACTGAAGAAATGGAACAGGGAAGGGCAGAGTGAATAAACCAAACTTTGGGAATAAGACTAAGCAGTATGGTTTGATTGGGAGTTACAGAGTTTAAAAGAAAAATTTTTTAAATTGGCAAGTTGGGGTGGGGCGGACAGGCTGCTGCATAGCTAAGGAAAAAGGACCAAGAAAGTTCAGTTCTCAAATAGAGGCAGTAAAGGTGCCCTAAAGGTGACCATTATGTCCAAGGAACTCTTGACAGTGACCATGTACTAGTTTTCCCATATTTTAACAGTGAGTGCCTTACAGTTCATATACTAGTTGTTATGAGCCCTGCTGGTGTTAATGAATTCACATACTTTGGTAAATTTTTTAAAAAATGAATGAGTTTTCTTTTAGGCACTAATTAAACCATAGTAAAGAATAAGAATAATTTATTTTAAATATGCCTGATGGGAGTAGGCTTTTGCCACCTAGTAACAGCAATTTTGTTAGAATGTGTTGCCCTTCAACCATGAACTGTGAAATATATCTGAGCCTTGGGACTGTTCTGTGTGAACGATGGGTTTCAGGGAGAACAGCCAGCACCTCCGAATGGCACTTACTGGGCCCCCCGAGGGGAATGCCTCTCATTTCACTGTCTTTCAGGTGGCTTGAGGCAATGAACAAATCGGTCCATCCTGTCCGCCAGGTAAGTGTTCTCAATATTTATCTCTATCTTCATTCAGGTTTTCTCCTCAAAGGGGCAAAGGGTAGAGTTAGATGCCTTGCAGGCCACCTGGGGACATCTTCGATCTGCTCTGACAACTGGAAAAGAGGATTTTAAGTCAACAGGGTTTCCTACTCAGACACTGTGAGGGAACTTGCATTCCTGCTGTTCTCCTTGTTTCCAGGGGTTTGTATGACATTTCTCTCAGTGAGCTCAGTGGGGCATCACAAACTGGCATGGAAACTCTGTTTCACACAGAGCAGCCCAGTGGCTCCCCGTGAGGTTGGGGCACTGCTGTGGTTTTCTCTTGTTCCCTGAGTACAAGATGTCAGGTATGGCTTGGGACAGTGCTGTGAGCCACACAGCTTATTGGAAAATGAGTGTCTTCTGTTCAGAAATGCAGGGCTTTATGCTCCTATCTTTGTTCTGGAGACACATTAGGCCACATTCCTTTCACTGTTCTTGCCAGTTCACAATTCCTAGCCTTGGAGCAATATAATTTTTAACTTAGATTTGACCTATAAACTGATAGATAACTTCATAACATTAACAGGTGAGTCATCACTTTAGTCCATAAGGCCTTTGATATTCCTTTCTGAGCTAATGCTATGACCTGTACGTGTGTATGGGGAGGGGGTTGCTTTAATACTCAACTATGTTACTACATATATGATTTCTAATGAGGAGATAGATTTCCTTTAATTATGTTCATTTCCTCACAAGAATGGCATACAAACAAAAGGCACTTACTATCAATTCTCTTCTGTACATATTTTGGCTTTTGTCTGTTTCAGAAAATTTGTATCATTTGAGCTTGAATGTACTGCCCCATGCCCTGTGGCTGTCCTTTCAGAACAATCACTGGCATTATCACATGACAAACAGCAGGAGTTGTGTTTCATTTTACCTGGAACACAACACTCATTACACTCATCCATCTCTTCAATGAGTCATCCTAATGAGCCTCGAGATTTTTAAGAGGGATCTATCTATTCTGCTAATGCGCTCTGTCTGTAGCAGAGTGCAAAAGAAACAACCAAACTCCCAGCAGGCTCCCACTTCACAGCACCGAATAGAGCCAGCTCTACAGTCTGGAATCTTTTGCACTGCCTTGTTAGAACTGAAAAGCAAAAATGAAACCAAACAAAGAGAAACTGGCCCGGTGCCCAGCAGGGCATTATGATAAAGAGATGAAACACTATGTCCTTATTCTCAGGTCAAATTCCCAGGAAGAACCTGCCTCTCAGGTCTGTGGACCCAGGGCTGCCTACCCTCCAGGGTAGAAGATCTTGATTTATCATGGGCCTTCCACATCACTGACCATGAGTGCCTAAGGCCAATATGGGGCATTTAACTTGTCCCATTGCACAAATGGGAGTTCTAGATAAAATAAAGCATGAATCTGGGGTCACAGTGGAACTACCAAGAACAGGGCTGGGAGGAAAATCTCAAATATTGAGTGAAATAGCAAACTGGGACCAATCCTTACAGACAGTGCCATTCAACATAGTCTTCAATGAGGAGCCACCTCCATTTCCTTTCTATATACCACTGATGTTCTTTGGATTTCCTCACAATAGAACAGAAGCCAAAGAGAAGGGAGACATTCTCTATGGCCAATGGGTTACTTCAGGTTTTCTGGATAGTTGATTAAGTATTCAGATTGTCTTAGCAATAGCATCAAACAGCCCAGGCACTAAAGTCTCGGGCTTGGGAATCTGTGACCATAGACTGGAGCAGGATGATCCCTTTGTGCTACACCTGCAGAACCATGTCTGGGAAGATGTTACTCTGCACAACAGTAGCCTCCCACCCCTGGCTATCAAGAGCCCGGAGTGCCTGGGCCTCCTGCACCAACTGGACAGAAGCACAGACTCATGGGTCCAGCACTACTGCATTCTGAAGGACGGCTGCTTGTACTTCTACTCTAGCATTCGCTCCACTCAGGCCTCAGGTATGCACTCAACTCTCACAGGAAACAATAGCAATTACAATAATAATAGTAATGACCTCTTAGCTTTATGGAAACGTTACTGAGTCTTGTGCTATGTAATTTACCCATATTTGCTCATTTATCCTCCAAAGAAGAGGTACTACTATAGTTTCCATTTTACAGATGAGAAAACTGTTTGGAAAGTCTACATAGCTTGACAAGATTACTTGTAGGAAACAATGAAGCTGAGCTCTGACCACAGCCCAACAAACTGCAGACCTGGTACCCTTAACTCTATGCTGCTACTGCCTGGAAAAGAGGAAAATAAATGCCTTCATTCTTTTGGTCACAATGACATGCAGAGTCAGTGTCAATGGTCTTCTTGTGCAGTGACTCCACCCTTTTCTCATAGTATCCCTAATCTTACATAAGTGAGTAACCGAAAAAACATTAACTGTCAATTTTCCCCTGAGCAAGTTCCTTAACTTCTTAAAACCTGCTTTCTTCATTTATAAAATGGAAACAGCTGTATTTCACAGGACTGTGGTGAAGATGAAATGAGATAATTGCCAACAGAGTGACAAGTTCTACATATAAAGCACTCTACATAAAAAGTTCTCTCTATATCATATATATAATATATACATTTGTTTATTAAGTTGTATGTGTTAAAAACTATAATACAAAATAAGAATATAAACTATATAATTTAATAATGAAATAATTGTGCCTAATTTCTACAAGAAGGGTTATTTAGCCTTCTTGTAGTTTTTGACAAAAGAGATTATTGGTGTTTTATTTGCAGCTGGACATTTTCCCAAATGAATAAGTCTTAAATCATTAGCCGTAGTCAACATTCTGTAATCTCAGTCATTTAATTTCTTTCTTTTAGCATTAATGCTTAGGTTTAATTAGGCTAGACAGACATGCCAAATGAGAAATGGGTATCTTGTGACAATTTTTTACCTTCCTGGAAGGGTACAAAAGAGGTACAAAACAAGCATGGTCCATTTCTCACCACTTAGAAGGAACAATACAATGATTCTCTTCTACTTAATCACCCTTCCATTGTGAGAGTGTTAAAACATGACCCAGAATACTATTCAACTATTATGAGATAGATGGCATTTCTAAGCACTTACAGGACAGGCTGTTCCTATTGAATAGAACTCTAAATCCACAGCTTTATGCACCTGATACCAGGATAGGAATGAAGTAAACAAAACAAACCTCCAAAGTAGTCATTACCTAGGACTTCTCTTATAACGTACCATTACAAAACTTTGAACCATTTTAATTACCAAATCAATGAAGCTCACTTTCAAGAGACTGTTTCCATAGCTAGAGAAGGAATGTTTAGGGTTGAATGCTCAGATTACTCCAAAATGAAATATTAACAGAGTGCTGCCAAAGCCCTGGGGCCAGAGATAGCTACTGATTCCAAAAGTTTAAAATAGTAATGGCAGCCACTAGATGGCTGCCCTTAACCTGAAGGTCGCAGGAGGTCGCAGGAGGCCCTACTTGGAAAGCCCGAGTTGGAGAGCTGGAAAACAGCTACTAATAAATAACCTAAAAATAGTATCAGCAAAGGCAGTATTATCATTCAGTGAGATCAGCTTTTTGTAGTCATTACTCTGTTGTGTTTTTACTTATCATTTCATTTAATTACCACGACAATTCTATAAAATACATTATTGTGCCAATTACACATTTGGAAACTGATGCTTGGCAAGGTTAAATTATTTGCTCATGTTTCTCTGACTAGTAAATAGTGAAACAATGTAAACCCAGGTAGCTTAAATTATACCAACAAAAAGAAAAAATAGACAAGTAGGAAAAATTGGAAGGTTTGTTTATATTCAGATCTTATTTCACACATCTTTCCTAAAACTCTGATGGTCTTTCTGTTGCCTCTAGAGCACTCTAGGGCCTTATACTTTGCTCTGAAACCCTTGTTTCTAGTTTTCTCTTCCACTCCTCATGTTAAAGCACCCTGTACTCTACCCAAACATGGTCACATTCTATTTCCTTAGCACACCCCCTTAAACATTATTCTGACCTCATCTCTTTGCTTGTGCTAGTTCCTTCCCCTGAAACATTCTGTATCTACTGACTCCCGAACACAAGTTGTCCAGATTCTACCTATCCTTCAAGTGCTTGTTCAAATGCTTGTTATTTCTGTTCTAAAGCAATCCCAGACAGTCCTACATAAACAACCTTTTCTGAATTTGCATACTTACCTATCTTATGGCACTTACCACACTCTACTTTGTATTTTTATCTCTTTTAGCAAACCTATTTCTTCTAAGGGCTTATACACTCAGAGATATAATGTGTGTTGAATGAATGAATGAATGAATGAACAGCATATTACTGACATTGGCCATTATTCCCATGAAGTGTGACTAGTTTCCCATTCCCGCATTAATAGTGAAGAAAGATTAAAAAACAGAACAGCCAATTCAGAGGTAAAAACTAAAACTCAGGCCACTGAGTAGATGCCTGGCCCTTCTGCCATATCACACCCTTTCCAGCAATCATATGTTATCTATTTTTAAATCCTTTCTTGAAAATGTATTATTTTGTTGTTAAAAAATATTTAATCCAAAGCCATTCATTCTTTCCCAGCCTTCAGTCTTGAATGTTCCTATCTCCACAGGCTCTCAATTTCTAGCCCATACTTTCTCAAATATGGATTAAAAGAACCTTTTCCTTACTGAAATTCCAACAGAAATTGTATGTCTAGGCCATGTTCTAAAATAGAGGCCTGTGACTTTTAGTTTTACATGACTCTACCCTTCCTTGAATAAAAAATACCATTTGCTGGAGCATGCACCTTGTTTCAGAAGGTGCACTTCACGGCTGCACCCTCCCTACTCCCACCCGACAGCCACCACTGGGCCCTCACTGGAGCTCTCCCAGGGCTAATCAGTGGCTGATCCCTCTTCAGCATGAAGGTAGCTGTGCAGAGATTCTCCTAAACTCTTTTACCTTCCCTAGATTTTAATTTAAAATTGAGGTTTACATCCTTTTTCTAAGAGTCCTAATCAACCTTCTTGTACATTTTCACTTCAATCATGACCTGATGCTCACAGCCAGTGATCCGGCACAATGAAACCCAAGATGGAATCGATGAATGTCCATCCACTTCTTCTGTGATAAATTCCCAAAATGAATATGGCCCCATCACCACTGTCCACCAAGAATCACTGGTTAGCCACATTTTTTCAGAGGACTGGATCACACTGCTCAGGGATATTATAGGGGTAAAGTTAGCATGCATTATGGAAGGCTTCTTATGTGTCCAGGACTTTGATAAGCACTTATATTCATTATCTAAAACTAATATTTGCAAAATATCCAGTTATTGCACCATGATAAGTGAGAAACTAGAGCTTAGAGAAGTTGACTAAAGCCAGTGGTCACCCAGCCAGTAAGTGACAGCAACAAAATGTGAACAATGCTATCTGATACCTGTGCCCAAATTCTTGATTTTATGCCACAATGCTACATGTACCACTCCCTGATGGAAACTGGTCTTCTTAAAGGAGCACTCAGTCAAAAATGCTGCATGTCTAGTCTCTGCACTCTGGACATCAGCGCACCAATGGCAATAACCAGGGTCCACCCCGTCCAATTATTTATCACAAGAAACATAGGGGCTGTGAAGACAACAGAGAAATTTTTTGAGAATGGCTAAACCCATGATATGCCACAAACACTACAGGCAATAAAATATTCAATTTAACTTAATCATATCCTATGCATGGAATATGAATCATTATTAATTTCATAAAGATTACAATGAGTCTTAATACTCATTTTCAGTTCCTCTAGGTGATGCCATGTGAGTGATCTTTGTGCTGGTCTGATCTAAAATTCCTCCTTGCTTGTATTGTCCAAGTCCCGCTTGGCTCTCACACATCCCACTCTAGTCTGGTTCCTTGTTCTCCAGCCCTGTAAAGGTCATAACCTTGAAATAGCCCTTGATTACCATTTATACCAAATTGCAGGTTTTGACCCTCTTACTGAGTCATGCAATCAATGTAGTAGGTTGTGACCAGTATTTAAAAATAAGATAGAACAGAATTTAATTGAATAGAAAATATTATGATACCTCACAATGTTTCACAAAGCTTTGGTCTAAATGTACAGGAACATGTAGAGGTCTATATTTCTCACAGGCAAAAAAGTTGGAAAAATACTAATATACAAAAACACTGGCAGTAAATATACATTTGTTCAAATAGTTTTCTGTTCAGAATCTTAAAGTACTTAACAAAGGCTCTTTCCTTTCAGTTATCTTTATAATGTACCTGCCATGTTAGTTGCTTTGTTATTACGATCCAGGCTTCTGTGGCACCACTTCATAGAGACACAGCCCACTGGCTCATAGCATCTCCATTGCTTTACTATTTAATTTTTATTTATTTTATTTTATTCTTTATTTTATTCAATTAATGTATGTTCTTTATGAGAAATCTGGGAGACCGCACTTGATACTTTTAATTTCTGGAGGTACCTACAGTTTTTGGGATGTGACATCTCTTGCAGTCATCCTTTGAGATTCTGAGACAATAGTGAGAATGAGAAAGAGAAGACAAGAAAAAAATAACAGTGAAATGAGGAAAAAGAGCAAGATATGAGAAGCAACACAGCCCTGATTTCCTGTAAAAAACACATTAGATGCCAATCCCACATTTTACTTTCAGCTAGATAAATATGCCTCTAATGTGCATCGTGGGAGTTAGAGAAAGAGCCCCAGACAGTTCCCTGAAGCCTCTCCTTATGATCCAGGAAAGTGCTGGTGCTTTAACAATATGGATTACTGGCCTGCCTGTGCCCGCTCATACTAAAGAGGTACTGTGTGAGTATTCCAGATGCCCTTTAGTCAAGTGCCTCTTCACAGGCCTGAAGCCCCTTGTCATTCCCCATACACTGGATTTTTTTTCCTTTTCTCTCTCCAACAAAAGCTAGAAGTAACTGTTAACTATGGTTCTTGAATAAATCACATCAAGGTCTGTGAGCATGTCTCAAAGAGAGAGATTTTACACTATTGCAACAAACAGAACACACAATGCTTGTACAGTTCTTGTGAGAAATCTCTGTCCAAAACTGTGCCAGCTTGCTATTTACTGCTGCTACCTAGTAACAGATAGAGAACTGCCCAATGAGGTCACCTCCAATGAGGTAATTGGGTTATAATTGGATGTCTTTAGTGCCAATCATTTCTACACTATTGCTGGTTAGAAAAGGGGTCAGATAACCTTGTTTGTAGCAGACACATTTTGTACAATACTTTTTATCCTTTCTCAGAAAGGGTAGGGATAGGGGAGAGTATTCATATATGCTCAGAGAAATGAGAAAAGGAAACCTCACAAGCAGGAAGATGTCAGAAACCAGTGCAGCAACATATAAATGCTGTGCACTGCAGTTTGGAGCAGAAAATTAAGACAGCAAAATAACCCTCTGCTATGTCTCTAGGTACTATACAGTCCTGAAATATCTAGCACATTGCTTATTCCACTACTAGTATATACTCCCAAAACATACACCTATGCAAAAAGTTGTACATGAATATTCATAACAACACTATTCATAGCAGAAAAATTAAAGAAAACCCAATTGCCCACCAACTAACAAATGCATAAATAAAACATGGTATGTGGAATCTAATGAGCAAACTGAACTGACAAGCAACACAGAGACAGATTTATAGACGGAGAACAGATGATAGCTAGTGGGGGTGGTTAGGGGGTGGAGGGATTGAGCAAAAAGGAAAAAAGATTCATGGATATGGACTACAGTGTGGTAATTGCTGGTGGGAGTGGGTATAAGAGGACTAAATGGTAATGGAAAAAATATAATAATGATTATATATTTTTAAAAAGAAAAAACTATAAATAAATAAATAAATAAATAAAACATGGTACAGTGTATCCATACAACAGAACATCATTCAACAATGAAAAGGAATGAAGTACTGACACATAATACAGCATGGATGAACCTTGAAAACAACATGCTAAGTGAAAGGAGCCAGTCACAAAAGGCCACATGTTGTAAAATTCTATTCATACTAAATGTTTCAGGAAAAGCAAATCTATAAAGACAGAGGGTAGGTTTGGATTGCCTGGTGTTAGGGTAAGGCAGCAGATGGGGCATTACTAATCGGTATGCAGTTTCTCTTTGAGGGTATGAAAATGTCATAAAATTAGATCATAATGATGGCTACACAGCTCCATAAACACATTAAAAATCATTGATTATACACTTTGAATGGGTGGATTTTATGATGTACAAATTATATCTCACTAAAGTCAATACATATAGCACAAAGAAAAACGTTGCTCGGATTTTAGTAAAAACCATTTTACTGGAGCCTACTTAAGGAAAAATTCAGCTTATTTTTAAAATGAACATTTTCCTAGTCATCCTGAAATTGACTTATTTTTAATAAAAATTTATTTAAAAATTAACATTACATCTAAATACCCTTATAGAATAAACAACTTTCCCCCCAATTTTTAAAATCTAAAAGCCACTCATTCTGCTTAAAAGGAAAAATAGATGACTTCCTGACAGTGTACATTGGTACCAGGTTAACCAAAGTCAGCCATATTCAAAGGGACCAAATATTCTGTTGAGAGTTCCTTACTAACATGTGGGCATGAAATTGTTATTGTGTAGAGGAGCAAAAATCCAAGTCATATTTTCTTATTTTTGTTAGCACATTAAAGTGGCTCCTACAGGCAGGTGGGGCATGAGAACAAGAATTAGCAAGAACAAAAGAGGTTTAAACATCTCAGCATTGCTGCTAATGATGTTTCCTGAAGTCTCTGCAAGGAATTCAGGTCACCTCAGAGTTTCAAAAGCCCATTAAAACACACACATACACCTTCTCCTAGACTGATATCCTCTCCCAAACCCCCAAATAATGGAAAGAAAATTCAGGCCAAGCAATATATAATCACTAACATAGATTAAAAGGACCATGGGGAGGAAATTATCTTTTTAAAACCAGTCGTTTACTCTCATTTTAATTCAAGTTGCCTCCCTCACATTGCCCTGTGGGTTCATATTTTAAATGTGCTTGGCATTAAATATGCACAAAGAAGGTGAGAATCTATGTTGGTTATAGAAACTGCTGGCATGCTTCATTATTCTTCAGAAAGGATGTCGTAATGGTTCTGACCAGCCAATATTATTAAATTTTTCTCTAATGTAATATTGCAGGTTTCATTCTTTGATGCCAAAAAATTTATTTCAAAATGTGTCCCCCAGGTAGAGAAGTTTGCTTAGGACCAGAGTAAACCAAAGCTCAAAACTGAATATATGGTAAGAAGATTACAAAAATGAAAACCAGGAAACCCAAACTTTATTACTAGTCTTGCCATTGATCATTAATGGATGTCCTTAAATTCTGTACACTTTTGGAGTCTCAGCTTCTTCATTCATAAATGGGACAGCTGACTAGAGTTTCCTTCAGGTGTAAATTTTTGATGTTTTTTTAGACCCTTTCTCCATCTTACCTCTTTCCCTATTCTCATTTTTTTTCTTTCACCTTCTATAGGTGGCCTATATCTGCAAGGGTATAAGGTGAATGAGCAGACCCTTAGCTTCAAGCAATCAATCATTGAACTCAAACCTCCATCTGAAGAGTTCAAGACTTTCTATTTCTGTGCAGAAAATAATGCAGAAAACCAACGGTAAGTGGAGATCTGCATATTTCTCCTTCTTTTTCAGTCTTAACAAGAGCCTTAACAGCAAACCCTTATTCGTATTTTCCAACTTCAACCCTGTATCTTCAATTAAATCACACCCTTTCTTTGCATAGTCTCCTTAGTTAATACTCACAGGATTCTTTTTCCTTCAATGCATAGAAAATGATTCTTCTAAAAGTATTGTTTTCAAATGAGAAAGGAGTCTACATTTTTTCTCAAGGCAGTAACTGACTCAGGCAACATAAAAAAAATCTATTAATACCATAAGTTGTGATGCTGTAATTTATTAATTCACAGAGTTGCTGTTTTACCTCCTTTCACATAATACTTATTGATATGTCCATCTAAACTTGGTCAGTTTTTTGTTTTTTTCATGAGCCATTTAAAGATACAACACTTACCCATCTAATTCGGTATGTTCAGCATCCAACTTGGCACATACACAAGGTATTTGGTTCATAATGGCTCTGGGGGGAAAGCAGGGAAGTCAACAAAAACAAAGCCATGCAGTAGAGGTGCTCTGGCCCCTGCAGCCCCTCCCGCACCCCTCCCCCCCAAGGAATCTCCCTGTCCAGCTCCAGGTCCCAAGACAGCCAGTGCCCTGCAGCTGCTCTCACCTCATGCAGACACTTTCTCCCAACTAATAAAAAGGATCTAATAAAAAATTTGCAGTAATTTATTAAAACAGACAATATAGTAAAATTTCCAGAGACATTAGCAAGGACTAGATACACTGTTTTAACCTAAAGAAATAAAACTCTGAAAGTTGAATTTCAGGATCTCAACAAGTGACCATTTGAGGAAAGGAAAAAAGATTTCTCCAGTAGGGGTGTCCAACCTGTGGTCTGCAGACCACATGCAGCCCAGGATGGCTGTGAATGCAGCCCAACACAAAATTGTAAATTTACTGAAAACTATAAGATTTTTTTGTGATCACGTGTCACAATATATTTAATGTGTGACCAAGACAACTCTTCTTCCAGTGCGGTGCAGAGTTGCTGAAAGGTTGGGCACCCCTACTGCACCTGTCCCATTATATCAGTCTTGTCTGTTCCACTCATGCTTAAAGATAGGCTATAATGAGGGGGAAAAGAATACAGAATTGCTAGGTATTTTGCCAAGATCTTCTTCCTTGGGTTCATGCTATACAAGCTGGTTGACAGATTAAGATGGTTCCCTTGAAAATGAAGCACCAACTGGCATATGTAGGAAAAGGGTCAATGAAACAGAGTTAACTCCTATTTGATAAAACCCACTCGTTTGCCTAGTTGGATCTCACTGCCAAATCCATGAGTGGATATCATCAACAGGAAACAAAATGTGGTTCAAGAAACTCTGGTCTCACAGGATACCCCACCTGCAAAAAGGAAGTTTTGGAAATGATTCAAATCATACTCCTTTCTTAGATAATTTCATAGCATATTAACTTATTAATGCTGCTAAGACACACTGATGGAAAGAATTCTGGTAAATTCTCCATAACTCCCATTACCTAAGCTTATCTGACCCAAACCATTAAAAAAATAACTCCTACCAAAGACCTTTAGAATAAATGTTATATATGCACATTTTATAAAACATCATCCAAGAAAATGAAAGTAAGGGAAAGGAGAAGACAGGAGAGTTTGCTGTGGTTTCCAGAATTTAACAAAGAAATGTTTGCCTTAATGGCAATATTCAATTGCTATATGTTTGATCAACTGAACTTTAAATTGAAATAGAAACACTAAGATTTTTAAAAGAGCTTCGTTATTCTCTATTTACAAACACTGTACCCTCCTCATGATTCTATTATTTATAACATAATTTCACTTCATAGGTACAATTGTATTTTTCTCACTTGGTGTTTGATCTTTTTGTTCAATCCAAAACCTAAGGAACATTATTTACCTTATTAATTTCAAGCTAAATGACCAAGAGAAACAATTAGAAAATAAGTTAAATTGTATTGTAAATTTTACCTTCTTTCAAGTGCAATGATTTTTTGATGACTTGTCATGTGCTATTATCTCTGCAGCTGGATTACAGCTCTGAAAATGTCTATCAAAAAATGGCTTCCTTTGCATCAGGCTATTCAAGACTTCATCAGTGGACCTCTAGAGGAGACCAGAATGTGAAGGAAAACCTAATCTTAAGGGGAAAGATCCACAAAATTATCACTAGCTATCTGTGGGAATAAACAAAAACATTTATCATTATATAGCTTTTCAAATGAATGTTTCTCCAGTATAGTAAAACTTTGTGATAAGATTATAATTTTGCTTTTGAACTAAAGTACCAAAATCAAAAGTGACATTCAAATAGCAGAACTTATATCAACACCATTAATAACCCCTCATGTTTTTCCTCCTCGAGCTATAGATGTTAGCATGAAAATATAGTATGCCCCATATCTGTCTTTTGAAAGCATAAATACAATAAAAGTCTTTTTATTTTATTTTCTTTTTTTTATTCTCTTCTAAATGTTCTACTCTATGCCTCAGCTATAGGCTTCTTAGAATCCCTATAGGCCATGATGTGGGAAGCTGATATCTGGAAAAATTAAGATCATGGATATGAAGTAGCTTAAATGATGAATAAACAATTCAGCTAAACAAGGTCTTCTCTGTTAGGTCATCTTACAGTCAAATGACTCAAGTGACTCCCAGGACTTCCCACATGAAAGAAAATAGTAATATTATTGTTATGAAACTAAAAGAAAGAAAGAATTAGACAAAATTTAGGGAAGAAAAACACAAAGGCCTCAGTATGATTATCTGAATATCATACTCTAAGGGGCAAACCCAAATAAATCACATGTCCTTCTCTTGATACTGAGCATAAAATTCAGAGAAATTGGAAAGTGAATTCTAATCATTGGGTTCATTTCTCAGCAGCACAATCCCTTTGTGTATCCAAGATGCTGTGATGCATTTGGAAGTCCCGCACCTTTACTAATGGAACATAGAATACAGATTTCAAAGAATTCAACTATCAGATTCAAGTGCTCTGCAGCACCTCAAAATGGAAAAAAAATTGAAATCTTGTCTTTTCATAAAACCATAGTACTTCAGAGCTCACAAGGACCTTACAACTCAACCCCTTTTCTTCATGCTGAGGCTCAGGGAGGTAGTGGGCTGTTGAAGATCATATTGGTTGTTAATGGTAGAATTAAAACTGAACCCAGGTGTTCATCTCTCCATTCACTGTTGTTTCCATTCTTCCTGTGGCTCCTCATTGTGCTCATGGTGTATTTTCACAGAGACAATGCAGCCACCCACTCCCCAAAGTTACCAAATACTTCTTATCTTCAGCTGAGAACTGAAACACAATTCCAGTAATGAATCTTGTTTATATTTCCACAATGTCACGGAAGGTCCTCATGTTAATTCAACTTAAATCCTTTTCCAGAGACTCTGAAATGTGAAAAAGATATCAAAATTCAAGTTATTTTTCCTATACTCCTCACCTGTACCTCCCCTTCCCAAGCTGTGAACTCTCAAATAGATGGCTCCGGTTTGAAGCTCTTGTTCACAACCCAGACAGAGGAGGCTTGTGAGTGAGCTATGTAGTTCCCACATTAAGAGAGGTTCCCTCAATGAACTCATGCCCAAAACGACGTGCTGTAATACTCCAGCCAAGTTAATACCATAATCAAAAACATCCAGTTAACAATAACAGATAGCCCTCTGTTCTGAGAATGGTCCCTTTGTTCTCCTGGTATTTACCATGATAATAAAGAGGTCTTTCAGCAGAGGCGTCATCAGTGACGTTCAGGCCAGAAACCTAGAGTTCACATATCCGCTCCCCAGCAGAGCACTCGGTGTTTCTGGAGCTCTGCCCTGGATAGTAGACACTGCCCAGCCAGCTGGTGACCACGGCCAATGGTGACACTGGCACAGAACTGCCCCTCCCACCCCAAGGAGAAGAACACAAGCAATTTGCTCAGTAAAATATGAATAAGATTTTACATGAATTAACCACTCATATGACTCACTTGCAAGTGAAAGGTATCAAGATTCCAAGTTCCAACTCACTCCTTAAAAAGTACTATTGTTAGTCTTGGAAAGTTCTAGAGATTTAAACCATTCTGGACATTATGACGGGGGGTGGGGTGCATGAATTTTTATGTGGAGAGGATTCTAAGTTTTTAATGTGGTCGTCACAGGATATGTGACCCAGAAAGAACTTTTTGATTCTATGATTAAGAACATCTCCCTGGATCCACAAGGTGTCTATCTCCAATAGATAAAGTAAGGAGGGCAAAGTGCAGGGTGAGCCTTCTATATAAGCATTGACTGCATGTTTTATGGTTAGCCCACCTTCTGGCAAATCAAAAAGAGCTCCCCATGAGCCTAATGGTCAGTTAGTCAATAAATGTTCATTCAGCACCTAGTTTGGGCCAAGCACTGGTTGCCTTCCAGTCTGCCATCACTAAGAAGTATCAGAAAGAATTGTTCAAAGCAAGTACTTTGCAGCCCAAGGGCCTGAGCTCAAATTTGAGCTTTATCACTTCTGTCTGTGACCTTGGCAGGTTACTTTAACTCTCCCCGCTTTAGTTTCTTCATCTACAGATGGATACTGTTATAGCATTTGTCACATGTGTTTATGAAAATTAAATGAATGGTGCATAAAAAGCACTGAACAGTGAGCAGCCCCACTGAACTCTCAATAGAATTATCAGTATCATTAGCAAGGAGTGTCAGCTGGTTATATACAGACCTCATATCTCTGTGGACACCTTCAGAAGGAATATATCTTGTCTCCTTCACTTCACTGCCTGCAGAAGGGGGGGTGGAGAGTGTCATCAGGGTTTTCATCTTAAAGGACTTAGGAGAAGACCAAGTACAGCTTCAGGCTTTCTGAATCATATGCAGCAAATAGTGCCTATTTAGAACCCCGAAGACTGGCCTACAGTTGTCAAAACTCTGCTAGACCCACTCCTTGATAAACCTGGAAGATTTTCCATCAGTATTCCTAGAAGCCCTGAACTAAGCCCCAATTGTTCTGTAAGGTCCATGCAGGTCCTAAGTAGTGCTGGTTTCATTCCAATTCCTGTTCTGCTCCATCTGCTGTCTTAAAGTACACACAATAAGGAAAGCCCATGGACTGTTCTGTACTTAGGAATTACATTTAGTGAAGATAAATTAATAAACATCAAAGACACAGCAATTTGTTCCCATAAAAAAGTAACACCAAAAGCAATCAGTCTGTTCCTTTATTTGACTCACCCACTCAGCTAAGAAAATGATCTCAGTGACCCCTTGCCTCCACATCACCTCTCAAGCTTCTTCCTGGGTTTGGAACAGTCTCCCCCACCCTCACACTGAGAACAAATGTGTTCTCTATAGAGGTTTGGCTAATGTAATAGAATTTTCTCTTCCATTCAAAACTAATTTCAAAGACATGTCCATAGCAGCATGTAAAAGCTAATGAAACAATAAACCATAGGTTTTAAAAAGTAACCACCCTTTCTTACAATACTTTGTATTACACACACACACACACACACACACACACACACACACACACAAGGTCTGTCCAGAAAAAGTCCAGCCATTGTTACTATAACGAGAACAGTTTGCCCGACATCAATGTAACCTGGCAGCCAAGGAGAGTGGACTGGAATGATCATGTATGAACAGTGATGACTTGCTTGATGATTTCAGGGAGGTAGGAATATGTCTGTTTTTCTTACTGTAGTCCCAGAAACTACTAACACAATGACTAACATATGTAAAGCATTTGATATTCATATAGTAAAAGCATAAATAAATGAATTCCAGGTACTTATCTAATCACATATTAAAATTATTACTATTATTTTTATGTTGTTCAATTACAATGTCCCCATTTTCCCCCCATTACTCTCCCCTGCACTACCCACCTCCAGCCTTCCACATTCAATCCTCCCCCATTGACTTTGCCCATGGGTCCTCTATACAAGTTCCTTGACTTGACACTTCCCCTTCTCTCCCCCATTACCCCCTTTCTCTTCCCCTCTGGTCACTGTCAATTTGTTCTTTATTTCCATGTCTCTGGTTCTATTTTGCTCGCTTATTTGTTTTGTTGATTAGGTTCCACTTATAGGTGAGATCATATGGTATTTGTCTTTCACAGCCTGGCCTATTTCACTTAATGTAACACTCTCCATTTCCATCTAATCTGTCACGAAGTGTAGGAATTCCTTCTTTCTTTCTGCTACGTAGAATTCCATTATGTAAATGTACCACAGCTTTTTGATCCACTCATTTACTGATGAGCAATTAGGTTGTTTCCAGCACTTGGGTATTATAAATAACACTGCTATGAACATTGGAGTGCATGGACTCTTTTGAATGGGCATTTCAGGATTCTTAGGGTATAATCCCAGCAGTGGAATTGCCAGTCAAAAGGTAGTTCCAGTTTTAGTTTTCTGAGGAAGTTCCTTATTGTTTTCCACAGTGGCTGCACCAGACTGCATTTTCACCAACAGTGTACTAGGGTTCCCTTTTCTCCACAACCTCACCAGCACTTTTTGTTTGTTAACTGTTTATGATGGTCACTCTGATTGGTGTGAAGTGGTATCTCATTGTGGTTTTAATTTTCATCTCTCTGATGGCTAGTGATGCTGAGCAACCTTTCACATATCTCTGGGCCCTCTGTATGTGCTTCTTGGAGAAGTTCTGTTCAGGTCCTTTGCACATTTTTTAATTGGATTACTTGTCTTCCTGGTATAGAGTCATGTGAGTTCTTTACACATTTTGGAGATCAAACAATTTTCTGAGGAAATTAGGCATCAGAAATTGTCCAAATCATTGGAAAATATATGTTCCCATATGGTTTGTTCTCTTTTATTTTGCTGGTGTTTTTATTTAACCATTTTATTTGATGTAGTACCATTTGTTTATATTTTCCTTCATATCCCTTGCCCTAGGGGACATATCAGTGAAAATATTGCTGCATGGAATATCTGAAATTTTCCTGCCCATGTTTGTTCTAGGACTTTTATGGTGTCGTGACTTATATTTAAGTTTTTCAGCCATCTTGAGTTTATTTTTGTGTAAGTTGGTGTAAGTTGGTGGTCAAGTTGGTGTAAGTAAGATGGTGTAAGTTGGTGGTCAAGTTTCATTGGGTTTTTTGCATGTAGCTGTCCAGATCTCCCAACATCATTTGTTGAAGGGGCTACTTTTACTCTGTTTTATGATTCTGCCCCCTTTGTCAAATATTAATTGACCATAGAGACATGGGTTTATTTCAAGGCTCTTTATTGTTTCATTGATCTATGTGTCTGTACATATGCCAGTACCAGACTGTTTTGATGACAGTAGCTTTGTAGTATAGTTTAATGTCAGGTATTGTGATCCCTCTACTTTATTCTTCTTTCTCAAATTGCTGAGGTTATTTGGGGTTGTTTATTGTTGCATACAAATTTTTGAAATGTTTGTTCTATATCTTAATCAAAGGTTAAAACTAAATCTGCTAATTTTGGTTTTAGACTCTGAGTAGCACTAGGATTTAAAGACTGCAAATTAAAGAAAGATTCTAGAGATGACTTAAGCATAAAGGTATTATACTAATAAAGAAATTGTGGCATATTATGGAATCTAAAGGCAAGAATGCACCTCAGAGGCAGCCTCAATAGAGGCTGAAGCACAAGAAACCCAAGGTATCTTCTCTGCTCGACTGCTTGTTGCCCATCTGCTTCATTCTTCTTTCTTTCTCCTTGCAAGTTGATTTTATTTGATATAGCAAATCAATGCATGAATTGGGAGTCAAAATCCCAGGGAGAGCCACAGTCTCTTATCAGCATCCACTCATGAAGACTGCTTAACCTGAATATTTGTCAACTCTATGATAGAGGGTGTGTAGAATAGCCTTTGTAGCAACCATATCAAGAGTCAACATGTTAGGGTGAACTACTGTGCATATCACCAGTAGCAGCAAGCGCCTATACACCAACACTTATGGGAGAACCAAACTCAAAAAGGGGGTTTCCCCCTTACCAAAAGTGAGATATTGGAGCCTTCCAAGTTCAAAGGCAACTGCTCCCACATAGAAGTAAATGTCGACCCTCCGCTCTTTCCAAATGCTTGAAAGTTGTATCTCTTGCCTTGGATGATGGTACTCAGATATCTAGGTAGCTGATATTTAAGTCAAACTTCTATCATTTGCCATCAAAGAGTGTTGAGTGATTAAGATAAGCACAGAATTTAGCTTCCAAATCAGGAAATTTTGAGAGAAGACACTACTAATAATTATACTGAAACAACAGATATGAGCAGGCAATGTCTCAGGCAAAATGAGACATACGTTGTCTTATGACTACTGTACAATCTGGCATTCTCTGCCTCCTCATCCACGTGGAAAAACATGACTTTAGCTGAGAGCTTCAAGAATGTATGTTCTCAGGTCCAGTTCCCTGTGAGAGAATGATTTCTCTCTCAACAAATTGAAGGAGACCAATTACTCATGACCGAGTAGGTGGGTTTACAATATTAAAAAGTAGATTCTGGGAGCTCTGTAGCGCTAACACTGTTTAGAGTAGAGTAGAGAGAAGAAGAGTTGGATTTCAGGAAAATGAAGTCTCTGGGGAGCTAACGGTTGGGATTTTATCCTACTTAAATAAGTTTAATTAGAAGCCAAAGAATTTCGGTCAAATGACTATACAACTTAATGAGTTAGCCTGCCATATTTCCATGGATGCTGCAGAAGACATGAGACTCTTGTGTCTGAGACAAAGGGCTTTATTACTCACAGCCAAGGCAGCCACTGCCCCCCACTGTTAAGCTGTAACCTATGCCACTGGTTCCAGCTCTAGCACCAACTAGCCATAGTACCTGCAAAAAAGTCATTTGGCTTTTCAAAGATTTAGTATCCTCACTTTTATTTTTGTGCTATGCAGACCCAGTGATAGAACAAATTTCAAAAGTAATTTACTTAAGCGACAGTTCTTGAGAAATTATTGTTTTTCCTGAGCTCATAAGAGAATAGTGGAATTAATTACCCCACACTTTCAAGAGGTTTCCATATTATACAATAAATAACAATGTGGTTTACATTACAAAAAAGGCATGGTAATCTGTAATTAAAGTTATAAATATAAAACAAGAGACTGCTTTTGGGTAGACAGTCTTCAAATAATACTGGATTCAAACTTGACCTTTCTTAGAGCTCCACTGCTGTGTTGATTTAGTAGCAAAGCAATGAAGTGTTATATTGTAAATGTGAGTTTGAAACAGGAACTCCCTGGGGTGAATACCATTGAACCACACCAAATTCTTTATTTTACTAAAACCCCCTTCTCAGACAACTTTCCAACTGATTATATATATTTGTCCTTTATGCTTCATCAGTTCCTCGACTTGAAGATATAAATAAAATGTTTTGCTCAGTGAATCTGTTCAATTGTAGTCACTGTAATTATGCCTTTATTTTTAAATAATCCATGCTGTGTTTTTCTCTGCTGTAGGATAAATTAAAATATGGTTTAGGGGAATTTCACTCTATTCCTTGTGGCAACATAAGGTAACATGGTCCAATAATTTTGTTCTACTTTCATATGGACTTTTCATTGTAGCTTCTCTCACCTTCTCTGGAGTGTTAATTACATATGAAATCTGATGCTAATTGGACCAATAGAGTTATATATAGCCCTAGTCCTTTCAGCATTATTATACTTACTATAAATTAGTTAATTATAGATTTCCACGAAAATATACTGATGACAGTATTTTCAGGGGTTTTTTTTTCTTATTTTCATGAGAACGTCTACCTGATCTTTTGAAAGAAGTGTGTGTGTGTGTGTGTGTGTGTGTGTGTGTTGATCATCTTTTAACAATCTTAATTAGTAATTCATAACTCTGAAGTGTACAGATATTTTCTGTTGCCTGACAGGGTTTTAACTGAACACAATGTTCCTTGAAATTCAATAGCAATACTGGAGGCTCCTCCTCCACTGCAGTCTGAAAGAAGTATCATTACACATCGGAAGTTCCTCTTTCCTCCTGCAGCATCAAGGATTCTGTTCATGACTGTGGTGTTTTTACTTCAGGAACCACTTAAACCTGTTTTCAAATGCAGTAACAGCTTAGAATCATGTATACGCCATTTGGCTAAAGAGATCACAGGTGCTGATCAATGTACCTAGAGAGGTAAAAATGCCAGCTTCTTCCTGAGAACAAAGAAGCATGCTACATCAAACAAGATCATGATTCCACCATGTCCTGTGACATCGTTTCGTGCTTCAGATAGCAAGTAAAATAAATGTGGCCACCTAAGAAACCTTTATGGACTTTTTTTCTCAGGAATGTTGGTAAAAACAGCAACAGGCTTTCATCTAATTGATAAATACTCAATTTACCAGGCAAAAAATTATGACCACAGCATCCATATATTTGGTTGAAAAATAAAATCAGTTTTAAAATGTATTGAAATTTTTAGCCCCAAGATCATTCATTCTCAGTATGTGTCGGGCCCTAGAGAGCAGTTGCCTGAAGCACAAGGTCTCAGCCCTCACAGCAGAGTGGACCTTCTCGTGCAGGAGTCTAGCACTGAACTAGTAACACAATAAATCAACTAATCAAATAAGTACAAAAAAAAAAAAGATTAGTTCAAGGAAGAAAGTAACCAGTTTATTCTAAGAGAGAATAAAAATGATAATGTTGGTCAGCCAGGATAGGCAGGGAAGACCTGTATTAAACTGAGACCCGGAATATAAAAAGAATGCCTCTTTGGGAATAGCGGAATTTCTATTGTAGGAAGAAAACACGTGAACAAAAGAACGATGTGGCAGATGCAAAAGAGTTTGCTGATCGTGGAGCAGAAGCTCTGGAGGCACAAGGAGCCAAGGGAGGTTCAGTAAGATTGCCAAAAATACTGAGCTCCTTACAGAGGTGAGATGATAATAAATACCTGGGGGCTTGGACTTCATATCATCACGGAGGCAAACTGGAAAGAAAGGCATGATTGAATTAGTTATAGTAGGTTCATAATCAAAAGTAAGCATTGTTCTAGCATCGAGGTCTCAGATATTGTGCTGGCTGGAGTGGCATCCTACCCCAACTGACTAGCAAGCACCACTGCTCAAATTTGTGATGACATAAGTTTGTCATCATTATTTTCAACTAATTATAATAGTTTAAAAATAAAATTTGATAAATTTGTATGACCTTGTCTTCACACTACTTAATCCTGATACCTCTTGGTAGGTTGAACGTTCTATGAGAGTAGACAAAACTGAGCACTGAGGGATTCTGCTTTCCTACTGCTCCCGGAACTTTTCCACTGATAAACATACTGCCATGAAGAAGTGTTAGAATAACACAGTGCTATGTGCAGAATCATTTTTTCTTCACCCTGTAACTATTTGGCTCAGCTAGTTATTTGCAATGCTAGTGGGTGTTTTAATAGGTCAAGTACCTTCATGATTGAGTTAGCTTTGTTCTCTTCCAATGCCATAAGTTGCAGCCTTAAAATGGACAATTTTCTCAAAGGACTGTATTGTTTGTTGTTTTAAAAAATTCTCTGCCAGGAACTTCCGGCCAAGATGGAGACATAGGTAGACACACTGTGCCTCCTTGAACAACCAAATTAAGGACAACAAAAATTTAGAAACAAAAAAAAACAACCAGAACTGACAGAAAATTGAACTGTATGGAAGTCCGACAACCAAGGAGTTAGACACATTCATCCAGTCTGGTTGGAGGGGCAGAGTTGGGCAGCTGGGCAGAGTCGGGCGGCTGGGCAAAATCAGGTGCTGGGCAGAGAGGGGTCACAGCAAAGGCTTGCGGACCCTGGCCCACAAAGCAGTGGCTGATGGACCCTGGGCACGGGGTGGCAGCAGGCAGACCCAGTGAGGCACACAGGGTTGCTGGCTGACCAGGCGGTCCAACATTTGCAGCAGACAAACCAGGCAAAGTTGGGGAGCGAGACAGACCACACAGCCCAGAGCCCCAGCTCGGGAAACTAAAGCCTCAAAACACTGATTGAAAACACCTGTGGGAGTTGAGGTGCAGGGAGAGACTCCCAGCCTCACAGGAGAGTGCATTGGAGAGATCCACAGGGTCCTAGAATTTACACAAGCCCATCCACCCAGGAATTAGCACCCGAAAGACCCAGTTTGCTTGGGGGAAGTGGCAGAAGGACCTGAAATCCAAGAGAGAGAGGAGCAAGCGTCATCGTTCCCTCTCGAACCCTGCCCCCAAATACAGCATCACAACCCAGCAACTGGGCTGCCCCACCCTGGTGAATACCTAAGGCTCCACCCCTCATACATAACAGGCTCAACAAGACAGAAAAAAAAAATGGCCCAAACAGAAGAACAGATCAAAGACTCAGAGCAAATACTTTTAAGCAACGAAGAGAGAGCCAGCCTGTCAGATGCACAGATCAAAGCACTGGTGATCAGGATGCTCACAGAATTGGTTGATTTTGGTCACAAATGAGATGAAAAAATGAAGTTTAGGCTAAGTGAAATGAAGGAAAATGCACAGGAAACCAATAGTGATGGAAAGGAAACTGGGACTCAAATCAATGGAGTGGACCAGAAGGAAGAAAGAAAGAATCAAACAGAAAAGAATGAAGAAACAGGAAGTCAAAAAATGAGGAGAGGCTTAGGAACCTCCAGGACATCTTTAAACATTCCAACATCCAAATTATAGGGTACCAGAAGGGGAAGAGGAAGAGCAACAAGTGGAAAAGTTATTTGAACAAATAATAAAGGAGAGCTTCCCCAATCTGGCAAAGGAAAGAGACTTCCAGGAAGTCCAGGAAGCTCAGAGAGTCCCAAAGAAGTTGGGCCCAAGGAAGAACATGCCAAGGCACATCATAATTACATTACCTAAGATTAAAATGAAGGAGAGAATTCTAGAAGTAGCAAGAGATAAGGGGACAATCACCTACAAAGGAGTTCCCATCAGACTGTCAGCTGATTTCTCAAAAGAGACTTTACAGGCAAGAAGGGGTTGGAAAGAAGTATTCCAAGTCATGAAAGGCAAGGATCTACATCCAAGATTGCTCTATCCAGCAAAGCTTTCATTTACAATGGAAGGGCAGATAAAGCGCTTCTCCAATAAGGTCAAGTTAAAGGAGTTCATCATCACCAAGCCCTTATTATATGAAATGTTAAAGGGACTTATCTAAGAAAAAGAAGATAAAAAACATGTATAGTAAAATGACAGCAAATTCACAATTATTAACAACCACACCTAAAGTAAAACCAAAAACAAACTAAGCAAAAAACTAGAACAGGAGCAGAAACACAGAAATGGAGATCACATGGAGGGTTAGCAACAGTGGAGTGGGAGGAGGATAGGGGGGAAAAGGTACAGAGAATAAGTAGCGTAAATGGTAGGTAGAAAATAAACAGGGGGTGGGCAAGAATAGTGTGGGAAATGTAGAAGCTAAAGAACTTATGACACATGGACATGAACTAAAGTAGGGGAATGTGGGTGAGATTGGGTGTGCAGAGTGGAGGGGAATGAAGGGAGGAAAATGGGACAACTGTAATAGCATAATCAATGAAATTTTAAAAAGTTATCTGTCATTATAGAAATAACTCAAAGTACTAGTCCTAAAATCATAGGTCAATTGTGTCATATGCAAAGGACATTCATTACATTCTTCTGTTGTATAGTAACATACTTGTTTTATATTGAAGCAGAGACACAAAAAAAGGTAAGTGACTTGCTTAGATCATAAAGAAAAACTATGATAAAAAAAGAGAAGTGAATACCTACCCTGACAGTAAAGAGGAGGGAGACTAATTATGTAAAAGATGAACCCTCCCATATGATCACTACCATGACCCAGAAAGAAATGCCAGGCAATTTACAGGTCACTGTGTTCAAACAGGAGGAGAAAGGCTCAAGGTAACCAATTCATTGGAGGTTTCCATCCTCCTTAAAAAAAAAGACTAAAAAGAATGGTTTTTAAATCCTCATTTTCAAAATAAAAACAAAACAAAATGGAAGTCTTTTGGAAGCTTAAAAATCTAGTTGTCTGGAGTTTACCTAAGAATAATGGAATGAGAGACACCAGATTCTATAATAACATGGAAGTAATAGTCTGAGAGGAAAGATTTGCTTAGAGAACCTGATGGTATGTGAAGAAACCTTAGTGAAATGCAGAAAGTATAGGGAAAAGAGAAAACATGGTGACCAGAGAAATGCATTAGATTCCCTTTCATTTTCTAAGAACTGAGTTCAGTTCATTGACAGAACCATAGGCTCAGTCACTAAGATGGTGAGTTCTTTATGTGTCTAAAGGAGAAGATGAATCCCTAAAGGCCTAATGACACAGTCACCTGATTCAAGAGTTCTGCTATGGCAATGGCTGTATTACTTCATATGGCAAGGTATGCAAATAATTTTCCCAAAAATCTAATAGCCACTAACCACCACATCAAGAGCATTTCATGAAGATAAGAAGATCAAGAAAATACTCTGAATTTGGGGATGAATAGATTCAACTGGCCCCAGTGACAAATTTGTTGCACTTGTATAGGACATGAGTGACAGGAGAAAATACAAGTTCAGGCAGCATAGCTGAAAACGTGTTAAGTACTAAAAGTCTAGCTCTAGAGAATGCTGACCTTCTGCTCCATGAAGATGAGCAAGAGATCATGAATTACTACTTTGGCTAGGAAAAAAGAGCAAATCAGGCCCAGGGCATCAAAGATCTAAAAGTTCACCATCCCACTACCACAAGAATAGTAGGGAAAAAAGTACTTTCCATGTTGTAGTTTCCATGTCAAAATTCAATACAACTAAGAAAGTCTCTGACAGATATAAGGTCTGCATGTGGTTGGTACTAAGGAGTCTAGGCTAAACTATATCAGTCACAAAGTTATCCTTGGATAGAACCTTTTAGTCATATATGGTCAGAGGCTGAACATTCTTAGTGCAGAGAAGTGGTAGTGCCAACCAGCTTCCTGCTACATGTCCATGTCACTGAAAGAAGTGACGTTAATAGATTCATTCCCCTTCCATGGACCTCTGAGTTAGAGTGACAGAAAACAATGAGTGCCTAAAGACCATCACATTCTGAATGAAAGTAAGTTGTTCTCTGTTTAAATAAAGCAGCATTCTCCAATAAGTAGCCTCTAGCCACATAAGGCTATTGAACGCCTGAAATGTGGCTAGTGGTATGTTGTTAGTATAAAATATATACTAGATTTAGAAGATTTAGTGCCAAAAAAGTAAACAATTTCATTAATAACTCCTTATATTCACTACTCATTATAGTGATCATCTATTAAAGGTATTAGGCTAATTAAAATATTTGTAAACATTTTTCTATTTATTTTTTAGTTTTCTAATGTAGTTACCAGAAAATTTTAAACTACATGTATGGCTCACAATATATTTCTGTTGGACAGTGCAGAGCTACAGCTTTCAGGCAATACTGTTAAACAGCAAATCAATCAGCAATGGAGACATGGGTTCCCTCTTCCAGGAAGTTTCGGCTGGAGTCTGAGCTCTGACACACAGTATTACTAAGAAGCTGAGATGTGGAAGGCTCCCCTTCTCCAGGTGACTAAGAAATGAGGAAATTTGTTTTTCTACCAAAACTAGACAACTATGAAAAAATTGTCCATGTTAGAAATGACTAGGGCTTTTAAAAGAACCAGAGAAAAGGGGCTCAGAGAATCATTGGGATTAGACCTCATTCAGATAGCTGCACTAGATAATCAGGGTGAAAAACGCACCAGTTCAGTTGTAGAAACTAAAATCAGACACGCCCCAGAATGCATTTGTAATCTTGCTGCAGGCACACCTCCACATAAACCAATCCAACAGTGTGCTTCCTGCTGCGACATAGCGAGGATCAGCTAGCTCTACATCTATTCCAGTGCCGTTCTTGTATTTCTTCCTGTACTACAGAGTTAGAAAGCTGAAGAGTTCATCTCCAGACTCTGTAACAGCTTGGGTTCCAGATGTGATTTTTGGTTCTATCAATAGATGCACAAATGCAAGACTGGAGTTTGGAACTGAGTACATGGGAGAAGAGCAGAGCAGGAACATGAATGGTGCGAGCTTGCTTCTCAAGCTGACAGGTGGGAGGGTAGAGCTTCAGTTAGACCAGCAACTCTCCGATGGTGCCAGGGCAGCAACTCCTTGGCATCCTAGTTTTGCCATGAAGATTTGGGAGCCTTTTCCAAAAGCTCAGTCTAATATCTGTCTCTTCAACTATAAATTGTTCACAAAAATGGTACATATCTTATAGGCCATTGTGAGTAGTGATAAACTACTGCATAAAGGGAATTAGCACAATGATTGGCACCTAGAAAGCAATAACTGTTTGCTATTATTAGAATTTTAATGTTACTTCCTGGATTTGAATTTGGGGTTTATTATGAAGGAGGTTTGCATCACAGATGAGATTTTGACCAGAGGTAAAACTAATTAAGTCTTCCTCTTGTGATGAACCAAGGAAAGTCCTTTAATCTGGAATCACATGTTGAAGAGAAGTTAGAGAAGCACCTTCTTTCATAAATTCCTGAGAGATGATAATAACTCCCCCACGCTGGTAAGAGTAAGAGATCCGAACTACAAGAACCTGCCACATAGAAGTATTTTAGAAAGCTAATTACCTGGGAATGTTCTCGAAAATGTGTGCAGCTGGAGGGGCCATAAATAGAAATATTCCTTTCAAAACAACAACACAGAAAGCAAAATAAACAAAACTTCTTTGCTGCTTAGTTCTCATACTAATGGAGATTGTTAAATGAATGTTGAACTAATTTATTTTCTAAGACTTCTTTGCCGACTTCATTGCCAGAGGGCACCATTAATTAATTCTTTTGGTGGCTATGCGCCTCCCATGTGCCAGGCACTGGGGGTAAAGTGTCAGAAAGCAAGCCAGCAGTGTGTAGTTACAATGGGGAAGGTTAACAGGAGCTGAAAAGATATAGGCATGGGGTTTGAATGGGAAATAATCAACCTTGGGAAACAGTTCTCAGGATGAGTAGGATTCAGTGGCACAATACTCCCCATAAATTTTTATCAATTACTCACACTTTACATCAGCCTTCTTCCCCATTCCCTTTGCCCAAGAGAGGGCTCACAACCAGCCTAGAGGCAATGCTATGAGCTGCTTGGCAAAAGCAGGGGAACAACTTTAACTTTTTAAATGATCTAAAATTTACAAAAAAGTACAAGTATTGTACAGAGAAATTTATTCCTGAATCATTTGAGGACAGGTCACTGCCGTGCTGCCCCATCACACTCAAGTACGTTCACATGCATTTCCTACAAACAAGGACAATTGCTACACTGCCACAATGCAACCATCGAAATCAGGAAGTCGACACTGATACAGTCCCACCAACCCATTCTCAGGCCCCTCTGCAACAGTTCCTCGACTGTCATGAATTGGACACATTTGAGGATTACAGGTCAGTTATTTTGTAGCATTATTGTAGTGTGGTTGTTCTGATATTTTCTCGTGATTAGATGAAAAAACATCACAAAGGTAAAGTTGTGTTCTATTGCAGCCTACCAAATGGCGAACAATCTCTGTCTGCACCATTACCACTACTGTCCACTTGGATCACCCAAGCAGGCTGGTATTTGTCAAATTTCTCCATTGCAACCTTATTCTTTATCACTTGTAATTAATGAGTAGTTTGCAGAGAGGCACTTTTAAACTATATAAATAATACTTCCCCCACCATTTTTTAAATGTATTCACTTAGTATGGACTCATGGTTTCTGATTTTATTCAATAATTAATACTCCATATTCTCTTTTCTTGCTTTCATATTCAAATTATCTCAGATTTAGTCAGTGGAAGTTCCTTCAAACTGGCTCTGGATCCAGATAATATTGTCCATATCATTCTTTGAGCACATTTTTTACTTTCTGATACAACAAGATGTTCCAGATTCATATTGTACTTTCTTCTGCCCCTCCTGGAATTAGCCATTTCTCTACGAGGCTTTGGATTCCTTTTGGTTGAAGGTAAGAGCTTTGTCAGCTGTCAGTCACTTGAAGGAGTGCCTTAGCCACACACAGCCGCCTTGCCCAAGGTCACACCCCAAATTGTGAGCCCAAGTGCGGCAGGAGTGAAAGTCTGTGTGCCTCCTGGAAAACCCAAACTACAACCAAGGCCCAGATCAAGTCACTAGTCATTTATTTTTATACTGGGGCGTTGCAGCTCCTAGGCCCTCTCAGTGAGCACAGAGGTATGTATTCTGTGTGTGTGTGTGTGTGTACATAAACTTATTTATAAATATATTTATATGTCTGTGGTAGGTTTAAATATGGCCCCCCAAAAGATATCCACATCATAATTCTGGAACCTATGAATGCTACCTTAAGCAGTTTTTGTTATGTTTTTAAGGAGAGGAACTTTTGTAGATATAACTAAGTTAAAAATTTTTTGATCTAGGAAAGTTATCATGGATTATCTGGGTAGGCTCAACATATTCACAAAGGCCTCATAAGAGTAAGGCAAGAGGGTCATAATCGGAATGAGATATGACAGTGGAAACAGAGACTAGGGCGATACAGGGCCAGGAGCCAAGAAATGTTGGCAGCTTCTAAGAGCTGGAAAAGGCAAGAAAATAGATTCTCCTCTACAGCCTGCAGAAAGAACATAGTCCTGCCAACATCTTGATTTCAGCCCTGTGAAACTGATTTTGGACTTCTGGCCTCCAGAACTGTGAGAAAATTAATTTCTGTTGTTTTAAGCTGCCAAGTTTCTGGTAATTTGTTACAGCAGCTATAGGAAACTAATCCAATCTCTCTCACCACATAGAAGTCTTCTTTACCCAGTTCAGACTCTGATACCACATGTCAGGCCACCATCCTCTTCACCCTGCCAGGCTACAACATCCTGCAGTGGAAAGTGCCCCTGGAGAGTGACAGTCTGGTCCTGCTCAGACTGAGGGATCTCATGCTGGTCCTTACTCTGTATAGATGCTCACGTCCCCCCATGGAGATTCCAAGTCCCCACCTGCTGCCTTTCTGTGCAGAAGTAATGCCATACACACACACACACACACACACACACACACACACACTATACATACATTATATATATATACATATATATTTAAAGAGGTAACTACCTCTGGGAAGTGGGACTACAGTATAGGGAGATTGAGTCAGGAGATTATTAATTTCCTTCATAAGTCTTCTGATATTACTGATTATAAAAACTATCTCTGTATAGTGCTTGCATAAAATAAAAATTAGTTTAAAAATATACGATGACCCATTACATGCATTTAAAATTGTTCACATACTTTGGTAAGTTTTTCCCATAGTTCAAAGGAACAAGCTAACAATTATTTTAGTAGTATTATAACACTGTTGTGACATAAACCTCTGCATTCATACACATTTTATGGATTTTTCTAAAAAAAAACCTCTTATGAAAATTGAAGGAAGATGTCACCTTAAGATCAATACCTCCGCATATCCTGCTTAAAGTGCTATGTTCTTGAAATGGCAGCAAGCGCTTTATGGCAGAATAGCAATAAGTCAATCTATAGACTCATCTCAATGAATTATAGAGGAAAGAGAAGCAGCTAAAAAAAGAAACCATTTTATTTTTACATTGACTGTCTTTGAAAAATGGAACTGAGGGTGGAATTAATGATTTAATTAAACCACTTAATGTTTTATTAAAGTCAATATGAGCTAGTATTCCTGTGCAACCATCAGCTTATCAATAAAATCTCATATTTATTTTGCTAAAGAATTCATACTTATTATTAGATGTGCCTGCACTACTGATCTTCTCATTGTTTTCAGGAAATCATATATGCCCTTACATTCCAAAACCTTTCCATTAAGGGATCACAAAATTCTATTAAAAGAAAATCAGGTCAGGTTTTGAAGGCATGATTTATTCAGCTTGGTTACTACTCTCCATGAGGAACTCTATTTCTGCTCTATTCAGCAGAATATCTGCTTGACTTTTACAGCAAAGGAGGAATGCAAGGTCACCAGTGCAAAACTCACTTGAGGCTAATGTATGTAGCAAGAAGCACTGGAGCACCAAAGAGAATTTTCTCACCAGAACCTGTTTGTTTCTCTCCTTTCTTTGGAGTATGTCTTTTCTCATGCCCAGCTCCCCCTGCCCATGTTGGCTATGTCTATAGCCAACATAAGTTACTGGAAGTAAATGGCCAGTTGAGGGAAGAGGAGAGTAGATGAAGAGAGGCCTCTAAGATAATTTACAAATGTGAACCTATTTTCTTGTAAAGCAATGACATTAGATGGGAGCAGTCTCAGCACAGAGAAGAGCATGGAAATGCAAATCCAAAGAAGGAAAACTCATCCAACAAGTATGCATTCCCTGCCACCCTGACTTTCCCCTGATGTGGTTTCATTTATGTATCTTCACTTATGAGACCTGGGACAGTTAGACCAATAATCAGTTACAGGGGCCATGTTTTCATGCCCACACCAGTCCTATTTTTGCGTTGGTCTATATATTGCTAGAGGGAAACTTGCCAGACAAAAGCTGCCTTTTAACCAGAAAGAAGTATCTGTTCCTGTAATGCTGACGTCTGTGTTCACAGATCAAAGCCTCTGTGGGTGGGTCATTTTCCCACACACTCTTCTTCAGACCCTCATTTAACAGCAAACACAGATACACAGAAGCATGTTTTCACCAAATTTATGATACATATGCTTCAGGCCCCCCGATGTCACAGACTCATTTTCTCCACACTTCAGCCTTACATATTTGTAGGTCACTTATTTGACACAAATTAAAGGGTTTTTTTTAAATTCACAGATTTCACACTATTTGTCTTTAAAAATATTGACCAGCTGTCTTGACTGCCTTTTAACGTAATGGACTTGCTTTGTGATATATATTTTTGACTGTCCCACACTGCTCTCTTTGCTTACATTCTCTCCGCTTTGTCTTCTCCTAGACCATTTGTCCCTTATGTGTTTTCCTCACTGCAGTCCTCTCCCCAAGTATTTCCACGTCCCTGTTCTTGCCCTGAGTGTGGAATATGAAACGTGAATCGGATTCTTTTTCTAATTCTTTTTGTTGTTGTTGCTGTTTTCCTGTTTGCATCTAAGGAATACCTGTAGGGAAATAGGAGGTCAGTGTCAATACTAGCCTTGTAATATGCTAAACATTAACATACACAGAGAGAGACCTAAAAAAAACCTGGAATTTATTATAAAAATTGTGTATTTATTCTTACATGTTTAAACTTCGGTCACCTTCAAAGTACTCTCCATTTGATGCAATACACCTATCAAGATGTTTTTCCCACTGCTCAAAACAGTTTTTGAATTCAGTGATTTTGATGCCTTTTAGTGCTTCTGTCGTTTTTTTGTTTCACCTCTTCCACATCAGCAAAATGTTTCTTTTTGAGAACTTTTTTCATCCAGGTAAATAAAAAAAGTTTCTCAGGGTGAGACTGGGTGAATAGAAAGGATGGGGCATAGGACTCATGCTGTTTTTGGTCAAAATCTGCTGACCACTCTGCTTGGTGTGGGCCGGTGCGCTTGTAAATCACCCATCATGAAATGGGCAAATGAGTTAAAAGAGCCTTCAAAAAATATTCACTGAAGCCGAACGCAGCTTCTCACAACAATGTCAGCTGGAACACAAATGGGTTCCTAGAACACTCACCTAGCGGGGGAAACCTGTACTACAAGGGACTTGACCTCCAGAAGATAATTCTGCTTTTGGGGGTGTATACACACACACACACACACACACACACACACATATATATATATATGGGGCAGGCAGGTTGCTTGATGGTATCATTTTAGGAAACATAAATTATATATGTATGTCATTTTTCCCCTAAAACAAAAGAAAAATTAATACCTATATTCCCACAATCCAACCCCAGAATTAATAACTTTTAATATTGAATTAATTGCTCTAATATCTATTTCTATGTGGATCATTTTAAATAAAACTGCACAAGCAATTTATGCTTGCATGATCTTAAGAAAAGAAGGAAGGGGGAAGGGAGAGGAAGGGAAGGAATAAAGTTCTCCTTGACAACCACCAACCTCATTTCTCATCTCTCCTCTTTATTCTCTGCCCCACAGGCAACTCCCCCACACCGGGAAACTAGTAGCACAATATACATATTTTTTCAAAACTGTCATACTTATATGTGTATCCAGAAATAACACACTGTATATATCCTTCTGCCACTTGCTTTTTTACTCAGCATTAACTTTTTGAGCTCTATTCCTGATGATTTATAAAGATCCAGGACATTGTCATTCACATCTTCATCAGAAATCCCCTCACTATTTGCTAAGAAAGCAGAACCACTTGCTAAGTACATAGGGACAAGCTCACTCCCTCTACCCACATGCAGTGCTAAAAAATGGAGGCTACTTTGGCAAATTCATAGAAGGACACTTTACAGTAAAGTCCTGATTTAAAACCAAAATGAAAACTTTTCCTTTGGAAACCTTAAATAATTTTATACTTGCACAAAGCATTTTTTTTCCAGTTGGCTAAATTCAGGCACTAAAGAAGTTCCGTCCATGAATACTCCTTGGCTTTGTATCTGTTGCCTTTTCCTGTGGTGGCAAATCAGATACATTTCTTTCCCAAAAGCTCTTGCCAATGTGTACTTTCTTCTAAGAGTTAAATAAATGTCAATAGGCAAGCCAGCTCCCTTAATATTTCCTTCACTCAGATGATCTATTTTGGTTGAAGTTTTGCATATAGAGATGCACTCACTCTTGACACATTCCCAGAAAATATGCAAATAAGGCTCATATTCTTGCGAAGCCTTTTGTGCCACTGATACTCAATATGTAACATTCCTTCTCCTCACTGCCTGAAGCCTCACTATCTTTCTATATTGATGCCCTCAGAAAAGGGAGAAACTTTTAAGAAGTCCTCTCTTTCATCCCTTACCCTTGACCTGTTAGTGAAGGCTTCGGGAACTGTTTTCAGATAGGATCTACCTAGCTTTCCATTTGCGTTGCTTTTTTAAGCCCTCTATCTTGATTCCTCTGCTCCTTAACCTTTAGAATTTTGAAGAAAGCTCCCAGGAAAGGCACACATCTGCACAGAGATGACAACACTGTGCGTGTAGCAAGAAGATGGTGTGCGTGAACTACCCCCAGCCTTTACCAAACAAGACTCCCCCCTCTGCTGCATCTCTGGAACCTCTCACCCGCAGAACCTACTATGCCCCTGCTCTCTTCCCTTCCACTTTCCCAAACACTTGCAGTCTCATTCACAAAACAAGATCTTTCTGCCCAGAAATGCAGGCAAGGTTGCATGGTGGTATCGTTTTAGGAAACATAAAACCTATTCTGTACACCCTCAGGAAAAGTAATGCTGCCTTCAGTTATTGATAGGACAAAAATTGGCATTTGCAGATGAGAAGCTTATTGAATGAAAACAGAGCAAATGCACCACACATTGAAAAGCACACCATTTTTGTACGCTTAGACACTCTGGTTGATTCATTTCTCCCAAAATGTTTCCTACCCTTTTTCTATTCATTCTCTACTCCACACTACTTCTTTCTGTCTGTTTTACAAGAGGAACTTGAGAGACCTGCAGGTTAAGGCCCTGCAGGTGTTAAAAGAATTGCCAGTCACACAGGCTGCCACTCCAGATACTCTGGAGAATTCAGTACTGAAAACAAAGGAACATGACCTTTCTGTTTCAGGATATCATTTGCCATGTGTCATTTTTTTACAGTTCTGCCAGGAAATTTTGGTGAAAGCCAGTGACAATTGAAGTAATACCTGGAGGGACTCATCTGAAGCCCTGCGATGACGCATCTCTGTTCCTACCATCTGTACAATAAGAATGAAAACACAGCATTTCTTAATTTTCTCTATGTATGTTGTTCTCCTACAGAAGTGATATTTAAGCTGATTTCCCTTCAACATGCTTCAGAAGGAAATCCCCCAGTCACTAACCAACTCATACTGAGAGAGTAAAACACACACTGGAAGGTGTGTATGTTGCCTAGATTTATAGACTGTATTCATGAGTCAAGGTTTGCTATTTAGGACTTAGAAATTTATTTTGGATGATTTGCACTTATGTCACTCTCCATCTGATAATTAGATGATTATTTGATAAGTAGATATAATATCTGTAAATAGGTAATTGGCATCTGATTGTACACACTGCCGAGCTTCCAGAATGACCATTTTTTAGTGTCAAAAATGAAAACTGATACATGTACGTGGAGCCCTGGCCCATGTAGCCCTGTCTCTATGTCAGAGAAACTGTGGTAAATCTTTGATGATCTGATTATGCAGCCTCACACTAGGGTGAGAATACTGAACACAACGTGCTTAACACGGAACTCACCACCTTTCAAACACAGAATCTCACGTAATGCACCACACTCACCCACCTCCCATACATCTGTCAGCAAATCTGGTGAGATATTCCTAAACACTTTAACTGAAGTGCACATCTTTCTGAGGCTTACTGTCATTGCCCTCATGGTTTCTGGTTCTATTAGATTATCATCCTTTTTCACTGTCTCCCTGGAGTCATCCGGTCTCTAGTTGACTGCTGAAAAATCTTCCCAAAGTGCCACTTCTATTATTCAAGAACCTTTTCCTGAAACTGGTGGCAGGCAGCATAATGTTTCCCAAAGTAGTCCACATCACATATCTGTGACATGCATGTTATATGACATAAAAGACTGAGCATATATAATGAAGGCTACAAATCTAAAATAGGGAGATTATGTTGGGTTATCAGGGTAGGCCCAGACTAATCACATGAACTCTTAAAAACAGAGAACTTCCTCGGGCTGGATACAGAAGAAATACAGCAGAAGAAAAAATCTGAGAGATTCACAACTTGAGAAGGACCAGTGTTACTGGTTCATAGATGAAGGGTACGATGACAAGGAATGCAGGTGGCTTGAAGGAGCTAGGAGGTAGTATCAGCTGAACACCCAACAAGAAAATAGACTTCAGCTCTATGGCCACAAGAAACTGAATTCTGCTAACAGGCTGAATGAGCCAATGAACAGATCCTCCCCCAAGGCCTCCAGCTAAGAATTCAACCCAGCCACCACGTGGATTTCAGAGCACAGAAACCAGACTTCTGATCTACAGAACCGTGAGATAATACATTTGTGCTATAAGTCACTAAGTGTGTGGTTGGTTGCTGTGACAGCAAAAGAAGACTACCGCACCAGCTAATCAGTCCAAACTTTCCTCCTGCTCTTCAAGATACATCCCAGTCCAGGCCTACTCCACTAACCCTAACTACTTTCCCTCTGCTCCCAAACACCGGCTCTTGGTTTCTGCCAGGCCAGGCTCAGCTTTGACACAGAGCTTACATTCTTTGGAGAAGGAGAAAGAAAACAGTGAGAAACAGCTAAATATTATAAATTCAGAGAGAATGTGGTAGACGCAGAACCTCTTCAAGAAAGAACATGCTGTCCAGCTGTGGGAAGTGCGGTCAGCAGGCAGCTCCAGCTGTCAACACTTTCAGGACCCACCTGCGAGGCAGAGAGCCACCCTTCTTATGGTCATACCTTTCCAAGGAAGTTGACATCTGATGACTGAGCAGGGAAGCTGGGAAAGGGCTATTTTGGCTCAACACAGACCACTCTGATAAGCAGTATCCACACAGCGCTCCCCCGAGGGCTGGCCGGGGCTTCAACAGGCCCACATCACAGTTTGACTTCTTCCCATGCCCAATCCTCCTCCCTGTTTTTTTCACAGATGAATTCCCAATAAAAAACCCAGACTCCAAACTCTACTTCAGCATCTGCTTCTGGAGATTTCGCCCTGTGACAGAATGGCAAGCGCTAATAAGAAAATATGGATGATTTTTTTCTATAATTTACTTGTAATTCCAGTTTGGTCCTGAGAGGAGGTTTGTGCAGCTTAGACCTACTCCTCTGCCATATTGGGTCTAACATCCCAATTTAAGAATGAGCCAAGGACCTGAATAGACACTTCTCCAAAGAGGACATACAGTGGCTCAATAGACATGAAAAGATGCTCAGTGTCACTAATCATCAGAGAAATGCAAATTAAAACCACAATGAGTTATCATCTCATACCTGTCAGAAAGGCTATCATCAATAAATCAACAAACAACAAGTGCCGGTGAGGATGTGGAGAAAGGAGAACCCTTTTGCACAGTTGCTAGGAATGCAGATTGGTGCAGCCACTGTGGAAAGCAGTATGGAGATACCTCAAAATATTAAAAATGTATCTGTCTTTAGACCCAGTGATCCCACTTCTGGGAATATATCTGAAGGAACCCAAAAACACTAATAGTAATTTGAAAGAACAAAAACACCACTATGTTCATTGCAGTATTATTTATAGTCACCAAATACAGAAGCAGCCCAAGTGTCCATCAGTAGATGACTGGAAAAAACAACTATGGGACATTTACACAATGGAATGCTACTCGGCAGTAAAAACAGAAAATTTTAGCCTTTGTGACAATATGGATGGACCTGGAGAACATTATGCTAAGTGAAATAAGCCAGAGAAAGACAGATACCATATGATTTCACTCATATGTGGAATCTAATAAACAAACTGAACTAACAAACAAAATAGAGACAGACCCATAGATGGAGAGTAGGATGACAACTAAGGGTAGAGGGAGGTTGAGGGTGGAGGGATTGAGCAAAGAGGAAAAAGGACTCATTGACACGAACAACAGTGCAGTGATTACAGGGGGTTGGTATAAGGGGAATAAATGATAATGGAAAGAATATAGTAAAAAAAAGACAAACAAATAAAATAAGGAAGGTTAAAGAGATGGTGTTTAGGATAGCAACCCAGAAGAATGAAAAGCATAAAAATTATCATGCTACAAAGACTCAGAAAAGTCAAATAAAATGTTTTGAAAATTATGGCTAAGGTTATATGAAAGAGATATCCCAAAATGCAAGAATGAAGATGAAACTGAAAATCAAAACAGTAAGAATGTAAACTGACATAGTATGGGTATGGGAAGTAACTGGACCTGGAAACAGGACTTGATAGCTAGGGGATTTGATTGTGATTCCCACACGGAGGCAGGAGAAAAGAACTTAGGCCCAAGTGAAGCAGAAATTGGAGCTGAGACCCTAAATGATCTTCATCTTCACTAGAAGACAGACTGTAGAAAATCAATACATCTTCAGATGAAATGGAGGGAAGCTTGTTCTACCACGAGTTAAAAAAGAAATATCCCATAAGAAGCCAAATACCCAAGACTGGCCTACACATGCATCTGGAGTTCCACTTGAACTGTAAGAATTTCCTGTACTTAGTAATTTAAGAATTTCCAAGCTGTGAATTAAGGTAAGTAGGTCATGAGCTGAAATATCTCTGGATTCCCTCAGAAAAGAACAATACCAGCACAAAATGAGTTTACAAGTTATGACACATGTTAGGGAAGTATCCAGGGTAAGTTAGAGGCAGAAAGAATAGATTATAAACTAGGCATAATTAAAATAATTCAAGAGATTAAAAAATATAGAGAAACTACAAGAAAAGACTAAGATACTGAAAAAAGGAAGCCTGACAGATTTGAAAACAAAAACTAAAATAACCCCTAAAATAAAAATTATAATCATTGTGAAATTTGATGGTTAGGTTAAACAACAAATCAAACAGAACTGGAGAGAGAATTAGCAAGGTAGAAAATGGATCTGGGAACATTTGCCCAATGTTCCCATGGAGGTGTGCCGCTCAGACCTCCCTTTAAGGTATTCTGCTGAGGACAGCTTTATTGACCAATATCCCCCGCTACCCAGGATTTGCTCTCAAATCCTGTTGTCCAGCCCATCCACAGTAAGGTGATTACCCACATTATCCTGACAGATGATTTCCCATCATAGTCACATCATTGTCACCAAAGCAGCTCATCCATCATCACCCAAACTTTTATTCCCTCACTATTGTGTAGCTCCACTCATTGGGTCCAATTGTCCGAACCTGCCAGCTGGTAGAAGGCCCACCCTAGAACTACCCACTGCAGCATCCTGCTTTACTTCTCTACATAAGACTGATCATCTGGTCATTTTCTTGCTTATTTATTTGATTGTTTCTTTCATGTCTTCCCCCATGAGAATGTAATCTCCAGGGACTTCCTTCATCTTTCTTGTTCACCCCATGTGCTAGCTCACAGCAGTGCTTAGCACATCAAGGGAAATTAATATATATTTTTGAACAGATGAACTAAGTAATGAATTAATTTCTTTATGTATATCAGGAATTTTGTCTCCATATGAAGGCAAGAGGGAGGATCATCAGCACTAATGTTCATTCTTTAGTATAACCCTGCCATTTTAAGGATTTGTTAAGTAACTGGAGAGCTAAGGCTGTGCAGGCCCCTCATGGCCCTCCCTCTCTGCTACAGAGAATTATGCTCCTGCTATTCTGGCCCCATGCCTAGATTAAAAGGGCTATACTACATCAATTTTTGCTAGGGCAAGACACCAGCCAAGGACATTTGGAATTCCTCACAGTAGGCAGAAGGTGACAACTCACATGAAAGCCTAGACTGCTCTCGGCAGCAAGTGGTGCCAAACAGGCTCCATTTGAGCCTGTACCACGGAGTGCACACCTGGGCATTCTGGAACATGACATCAGCAGCCAGAACTGTCTCTGGTTCAAACCCCAACACAGGCAAACCTAGGAAACCTACTCACACAGCAAGAAACCTATTGAACCTTGTTAATCACAGACAGTTTGCAGTCCCTGCCTCCCTGAAGGGTTTTCTGTTTGGCATTTCTTACTTCAGAGCTGCCTAAAATCCCAACAATCAACAACTCAGGTGATCGTATTCACATTATTTTTGTTTTTGCCAGCAAAGTGGGGTATAGATTCAAAAATAAAATGGTAATTGAGAAAAGATAGCCATAGAATGGAAATGCTATCTTAACCAAAATTTCCCCTGCAAATATTCATACTGTGGCAGAAAACTAACTTCACACTAAATGAATAATTTGGTAGAAATTGCTAAAGACTAAATATTAATAAGTAAAACTGTCAGAATTTCAACCAACTCAGCTTTTACTGACCACCTTAAGGCCAGTCACAGTAAAGCTACCCTTCAGGCTTTGCGTATCATCCTTAAATTTTGCCTCTTCAAGAAAGAAGGAACTTCTCTACCCCTTCCAAGACTAAGAATATGAATGATTGTATTTGTTGTTCTTATAGAATCCTCTATTGCCTCTTGCTAATTTTTATGAATTCCTATTTCGTCAATAAAATATAAGCTTTTTAAAGATGAGGATTTTGTCTTGCTTTCTCATTGTGTCCCTGGAGCTTAGCCCAGGATACAGTGGGTGCTAAATAAGTGAGCTTCGTTGAATGGATGGATTGATGGACAAAAGGAGTGATGAGTGAACCAGAGTAAGCAGTAAGCATGGTACTCCTTAGGTACCATGTATCACAGTGCCCTCTGATTTTAGGATTTCTGCAGTAGACAATACCTTGAAATTCAGACTAAGCCCTCTCATTGCATTCCACCTCAAATGTCATTGGAACATCTTCCTACTTTCTGCCCAGGGCCTTCTCTGATGTTGAAGGTGCCCATTCAGCCCACATATAAGCACAGACCAGGCTGGAAGAATAGAAGAGGTAACACCCTTAGAGATGCTCAGCCAATGAGGTGCGAGAGCCACTGAATGGATATCCTAGCCTAGCCGTCTACCCTTGGGAACAATCTGGGCAGGCCTCATCAAGTCTCAGCAGAATCAAGCCTCAGGTGCCTACAGCAATGCCCTCAATACCACATCCTCATGCTGTCTTTCACTCTTCTTGCTCCTCATCTGTTTCCTGGGGTTAACTCCCAAATAAACCACCTGTCCCCAAAATCCTTGCCTCAGCCTTATTTTCATGGAAGCCCAAAGGAAAGTATCATAATGAATCTAATGTAAGACTCTCACCCTGAGAGAGATGTCCAAGGACCTAAATGGTCTAAGACTTGACAGCCTCAGAGAACATACCACATATGGTCCACAGTGAAGAAAGTAATGAAGGAAAGTACTGAACACAGTCCCTAGGTCAGAGCAGATGCCTGGAAAGCTGTTCTCCCCTCTTTCCTAATTAATTATCACCCTTTCTGCATTGCTTCCTCTGTAAACTGTGTGGTAAGCCAATTAAAGACAGTAGCCTCAAAGCTACTCTCATAACCTTCTATGCAAATGTCTCAGAAGGTTTCTTACTTTAAAAATGAAGGATCTTGGTGAGTAACTATATTTACACAGAAATCAAGAGAAGTGATCAATAAAAGTTAATCAGTTAATGTTCAGTGTAAAAAACATAAATTGTACTCTAGTATCAGTATTTAGATCTTCCACTTTTACAGAGAGTAATAATTGATTAAATAATAATAATAATAATATTGGTTGACTAAATAAATAAAATCAATAACCATGTTACAAGTACTGGAGGAGAGTCTGAGCTGTCAGTTGTCCTTACCTGTACTAAGCTTAACTGCTAGATCCACCAAGCTAAATACAGATGTATTTCCCAGGATAGTCACAGTTAGTCCAGACTTATAAATCCAAATCTGCAAAAGTAGTGCAGACGTTGCCACTTCTCCAGGTTTTGTTTTCATTTCAAGATTTCACCCAAAGGTGTGAGCTATCTTAGGGTTTCAGGCATTGAGGATAACCAGATGAAGAGATTTTGGGGACAGAGTGTCCTCAAATCAAATCACATAGGTATTCCACCTTATGGCAAGATCTAACCTTATTCCCTGATGAACATTACTGCTCCCTGAAATGCCAACAGTGCCATTCATAAAATATGAAAAATACTATAATTTTACTGTCTTTTAAACACAAAGTTAGAAAAGCCTTGGATTATTCAAACCTCCAAACTTAAAGTGAGCAAACATCACAGATCCTGCAAACATCTTGTGTCTTAGGAAAGAAATCACAGCATGTGCACAACTCAGACACCACATTTGCAATTCTCAACTACTTTTTCAAACACCTTGTTTCTGCAAAGAGAAAAATCATTCCAAGTCTAGGAATTAGTGGTGTGTGAAATTGGCAACATTTGAATTCTTCACATGTCTAATCTCAACACTATATTTTAAGCAAATTAAACTTAAAACAGAAACCCTAAAAATATTTTGGACAGAATTTATCTACAGTGGTGGCAAAACTGAATTGCAGCCTTACCTCTGTCTCTAACAATACACTCGAAGTCTCTAATAAGCACACAGTTAGGTAATGTTATCAGGCTTGCCGCACAGATGATGATTTAGGAGGAGCCCTGTATTTGCAGCAGCATCAAAGTCATAGCTGATAAGCATGCAAAGCAGGCTTACCACGCAAACATAATGTCAAAACCAACTCAAGCTCTTCCTTCCAACCGTATCGTTATCCTGCATCTTCCTTTCTAGACACTCTGGGGCCTGATATCATTTATCATTTAATTTTCTAAATTTTGTAGGTGAGCTAAAAGTGATAATAACCATAGTTAGCCAATGATGTATTTTGTGATATTATTGTAGTACTTTATTTTCTATTATTATTACATGAGTTTTTTTTCAAGGCACTCTCTGAATATTTTCAGAACATTTGTTTTAATTAAAATATAAGAATTCTATTGTCAAAATTAACAGTTTAATAATATATTTGATATAGGATTCCAACCAGTTTTGCCAACTAGATATACCTAACAGTTAAATATATGCTCTGATCATCCCCAGGATGCATATTTTTACACCTTCAGCATTAGGTTTCCTACCTCAGCAAGGACATAAAAGAAAATAAACTGAAGATTTTCATTTGTGTTGGGCACTCTGCACTCCAACACCCAGGGATGATTGAACTTTGCTACTGATTCTCCAGTTACAAATGGGGGACCTAGGGCCCTGAAGTTGTTTAATAGCTTGCTCAAGATCACAGTGACAAAAGCAGAACACAGACAAGAGAGTTTGAAAATCACTTGCTAATACTCACTGCTGCTGATACTGAAGAGAGTTAATGGGATCAAGCTATACGTCTGCCTCTGTCTCACCTCATTGGAATTCGAGGAGGAGATGCTAGGATGCCAGGCCGTGACTAGTGTGTGCTACAGCTTGTTAGAAGATGCTCTGGGAGTTTCCTAGAAAACTTCCTTTGAAACCAGGAGCTAGAGGTTATTAAAACTAATGAGAAATAATATCATTACCCAAACAGGGAATAGCCAGACCAAGGAATGAAAACAGACATGCAAAATTTGTATTACTCTGTACAACCTTTAGCAGAAAATGGTAGAGCATCCGAGAGCAGGAACAGAGGGTCAGTGTGAAGTGGGAGTTCCGAAGCTATGTCTTGCCAGATGGTAGTTTAGTTCAAGCCTGTCAATGAGTTTCAAACAATCATTTAGAGAAGAGGAATAAAAACCATCTTTTCTCTAAATTCTTCACTACTGTACAGTTAGTACAAATCACAATGCAGAGGTTAAAGTGAACTCTGGGTTTGAAAAATAAGCTTGTTTTTTATAAGCTGCTCCAAGAAAACTTCCATTAACAACCAAGGTCCCCTGTCTTCAAGGTCAAAAGCCATGTGAAGGATGCTGAGAGTAGCATTTGTGAGCTTGCATAGAAAGTCCTCTCTGGTGACACAGGTTTATGGTTTCAAAGTCAGTGCCGACAGCTGAAAGCAAAAGAACGGCACCAGGAAAGCGATGTGCATGCCCTGTTGTGTAGTCTCCCGTTTTGACAGAAATCAATTATCTGGAAAAACAGTATAGTATTTAAGTGGCCTGAGGACAGGATTATATGAAACAAAGATTTCTTCCTGGGGTTGGTGGATGGGGGAGATGGGGAATGGATAAGCCACAAAATCCTCATTCTTCAAGTCTAAAATATTAACAGCAAAAAGGAACAAAACACAGGCACACACTGGTTGCCTAGAGTTGCTGTAAACAAGCTGTTTCTTAGTGGTTAATATTCCTCAGCCTCTTCAGCCTGCCAGTCTCTTTTCACCCAGGAGTTTAATTTTAGCTCTGTATTAATTACACATTACAATTACACATAGACATGGGCATGCACACACACTGTAATGATTATGCCACTATTGTGGACTCGCTCTGGAGCTTATTCAGGTCACCTCAGCCCCTGTGGACACGATGTTGTTTACAGTCTAGTACTGTACACTTGATTTTCTCTGGAGATGACTGCCCAGAAACGAGCTTCCTCCAAAATGAAAACTCTTTGCCAAGGTTTTCCAGAGGGAACAGATTCCATATGTCAGATGCTTTGCAGTGACCAAAAAAATGTGTATATGGTGACAAAATCAAAATTTCCTGACAATACACCTTAGGCCAGTGTGCCTGATGTGCTTGGAGGGCTCTACTATATATGTGGCCACGCCTCGCAAAGGCGATCTGATCCAGAATGTGGTTTTTAGATTGCTCGGGAAATGGATGTTGAAGGCTTTTCCTGTCATCGCAGCAGTTTGGGTGATTGCAAAATGGGTTGGGGAACAAAGACTCAGCAGAAATATCTCTGCACTTCCCCCAAGCCCAGCTGCTTGCCCTTGACATCCTGAAACTGGTACTTCAATGAGCTCTTAGCCTCTGAGAGCAATGCATAAAATGTAAGACCAGAAGCATCTATTTATTAAGCTTGGTCACTAAATTAATCTTTCCCTGTGGCTAGCTATGAAGTGGAGTTAATGAGGATGAAACAGAAGCTGAGCTGGGACATATTTAGCCTTCTGCTGCACCTCAAGGCCTCACTCCCTGGCAAAAGAATCAGGACATCTCCCCGCTGACATCAAAAGGGCATGTCAGGGACCTACAGACAGAGAATCCAAGCAACTTTTACTTCCCACCCTCTCTTTCTATATATTACTGAAAACCTAGCCCTATGATTGCTCCAATACAATGCTGGCCTCCCGGGATGGCATCTTCTCATGAGAGTTGGACTTCTTCCTTTGTAAATCAGTCAAATACTTATTGTATTTACTGTGCCCCTACCATGTCTCAGCACTGTGCCATGTGCTGAAGATAAGGCAGTGAACGAAGCAAAACCCCTCCTCTCAGAGACCTCACAGTGCAACAGGAGTAACAGACAAGAACACAGTAAAATACATATACATTTTCATGCTGTGGTAATGCACCGATGGCAGCTATGGGATAAATCACAACTCCAGATGGTGTGATCAAGGAAAGCTTCTGTAGGAAGTGTCATTTCAGCTCTGCCAAGTCCCGGGATAGAGACCCACACTCTCTTAAAAAAACATGAAGGAGGAGAGACATCCAGGGAGTTAAATACATCTCTGCTTTGATAAATGTGCTTGCATTTTATCTTCCCAATAACTTAAGGACAGGTATTTATTTATTATTAGGAACATAGCCATGAAATGGATTCAAGTAGTTTGGTCACTGAAACCCCAAGAAGGCCACATGCTATAATACAGAGACACACGCAGGTCCAGCACCCCAGTGGCTGTGTAACATTGAGCACATTATTTAATTTCTACATGCCTCAGTTTTCTCATGGGAAAAGTGGGTTGACATAGAGATTACATTACAGAGCAAGCAAGAATCATCTGGCATAGGTCCTGCCTCACAGTAGGTACTCAAGGAGTGTTCATCAGAGTCAACAATTTTATGCAGGCCAGGTGGGAAATTAAGCCCTTTCCAGACTTTTACAAACTTAACCTTCCCCCCAAAAATGGGTATTATTTCTATCACCATTTTCAAGATGAGGAAGCAGAAGCCAAGAAGACCTAAACAAATTGCTCCATATGTAAAGCTGGTAAGTGAGAAAGCTGGTACTCGACCCTGGTTTGACTCCTGAGTCAAGCAATTAGCTCACTTTCTTTGCACAATCTATACAGGGAGTTTCTAACCCCAAGCTATATTCCACCTACTCAGGTGGCATCAGAAGCCATCCACTTTAATATTCTGTTGCCATTTTGTCTTCCTCTGAGAGTATCAAAAGCAAAGTGCTCCTTTAATTGGTTACCTGTCAAGTAAAGCTTACCCACTCACTGGCTTCCTGGTGGAAATAAAAAGGAGTATATAATATGAAGGCAGGAGTTTGGTGGGGGGAAAGGAGGGAAGAGAATGGTGCATCTTGTAATCTTGCCTACCAAAAGCACTGGCAACGCAAAAGTAATTTCATTATTACTCTAAGTAAAACACTGGCTACTGCTTTCAAAAGGAAAAAGAGTCACCTAACACATTACAAAGTCAGAACCAGTGTGTATGGTCTGAATTACTATTCCTCCCATTAGCATGAATAATCAAGAGTTTACTGTGCGTTCAATCAAAGCCAGCCCCAAGTGAGTCCTAAAATATAGCAATTACATGGTTTCCTCCCACTCTTAGCTGGCATAATGGATCCTGAAGGGGAAAGTGTTCAAACAGGCTGAAGCATAATTCTCAGTGTGTGGGTAAATCCATAAAAAGTGTAACATTTTAAAATAGGTAGGAGAAAGGGGCATGGGTGTGTCCTTCCCTGAAACACTAAGAAAAGTCTCTCTTTGGAGGAAAGAAAAGGAAGCTGCAGTGACAGGTGAGGTCTGATTGGTTGATACACAGGGGACTGAGACCATAGACTAATCCAAAATTTTAGCCATGGGAAGGGGAGGGGAGGGGAGGGGAGGGGAGGGGAAAGGGAGAGAGAAAAGAGGGAATGAAAGAGAGGGAAACTGCGGGGATTGTCAGATCTCTGGGATAAGGAATGGCACTATTATGCTTGCATTTTCAGAAATGGCCCTCCTCTTATCCTAGTTTCTAAAGAAGCCCCCTCTATTCACCTTCTCATTAAAACAGCCTCTCCAGAAAAAGTGCTGAGACCACACAAAGCAGGACATTCATCACTAGGGCAACCCGTGTACTCAATGAAAGCTGGCAAGCACAAAGGGCTCGCTTAAGGCTTTGCAGGGAAGCTGGTTCTCTTTGCCTCGGATCATATTTCAGATTTAGCACTGAACTCAGATAGGAAACATATTCTATTTTTTTGTACTAGGAGTACTTATGAAGCATGAAATCATCTTTAATCTAATTTTACTTTTTAAAGCAGGCAACTTCTTGGATAGTATTAAGGACCAAGTTTTTATTTACCAAGACACGACGTCAGCTGCATCCCATCCCATTTTATACCATCCTACTTATACCATCTAACTTCAATGTGGCTAATTGTCTCCCAGGATGGCCTTAAGCCTAAATCTGCAAGGGCCATTCAGACATACTTTTTCCCAGCTTTGCCCCTACCTGTCCCTTCCTTCCCCTCCACCCTTGCCATCCACAAGTGGCATCCGCTCATCTATCCTGTCAAAGACCACACACACACACACACACACGCACACACACACACACACTCCTCCTCAGGCAGAAGCCTACTCAGCTATAGCTCAAATATAATGTGTGAAATGACACCAGAATCTAGCTACAGCACTATTCACACATACGTATAATACAATTTAATGCAAGTCATATTTGTCTTATACATTCTTTTTAAGAACTTTAGGATATCAAAGTTACAAAAGAAATCTTCATTCTGTGGAGGCAAGGGGCAGACTGTCTTACAGTAAAACCATCATAAACTAATTTGCAGTCAGTGTGTGTACCTGATCAAACCTGCTTTATTTCTGGGCATTCTTGAGTATTTCTTTCTTTTTCTGGAGATGAAATAAAACTACTCCATTTGGCCAGAATAATAATACTGTATCTCAGCTTTATTTTAATTTGTTGTTGACAGAGCTTTTTTCTCAGTCGCTTTCATGAATAACATCTCTTAAGAAATCATCTTTAGGATATTAGAATATCAAGCAGAAGTTCTATTGTGGACACCTGGGGCCATTTTCTCAGATATAGGACAGACTTCAGCTGGAGTGTGAAATTAGATCTTTTTTTGTCTTTTTCATGTGTTCTGAAGAGTGAGGCGAATTGATTGGTTTTGTACTCCTGTTTCATAAACTATTCTTTCATTTTGTTTTAAATCTATACAAAACAGCTAAAAAAGAAATTTAAAAAGAAATTCAGCTGAAATACTAACTCTTTTACATTTACCAACAAAAAATTAAGGAGATCAGAAAAATGAGCAGATAAAGTTAATAATTACTCCATCCTCAAAAAGAATTAAATTCTGAATAAGGTACCAGGGATTCCAAGATTAGTAAAACACAAATTCGGCTCTGTGATGTTCACTCTAGGGGGGAGAGTATTTATCCTTCTGTAAAGAGAAGGTAAGCATCTCAAAATAGGTAATACCTTATGGCTACTCATATAAACAAGAGCTGTTTGAACTCCTCAATAAGTTTCAAAACTCTAAAAGGAATCCTTGGATCAATGCTTGAAAATGACTCTTCAAGGAAATGAGGAAACAGAGAGTAAAAACGATGCTTTCAGAAAATTTGACTATGAAAAGGGCAGACATAGAATTGCTGTTAGAAGGTAGCTCTGGGGTCAAAGATTGTGTGTATGTATGTGTGTGCATGTGCACACATGTGTCAAGGTAGATAGTATTTAAACTTGAGCATGTTTAAATAATAAATGTAAGGGTCCATTAAGGAGAGAGATACCACATAGGTGGCAGATGGTGTAGAGAGAATAAAATCCCTTAGAAGAAATAAAGATTAGAGAATTAGATGGGAGAAAGGCAGCTCTATCCTTTTACCAGGAGAAAATTAGGTAAGATTGCTTCTGATGTTGAAAATATTTTGGTTTCTGTGGCAGGAGTTTGAGGAAGATATGTTATAGCTGTTAATATGCTCTGTGAATTAAGAAGTAACATTATGTGCTAAGGAGGAGGGGAAAGGTTGGGAGCAGGGGAAAAGTAGAAGTCTGGAGAGAATTCGCAATACTTGACAGTGTTCTTGTAGAGAATGTCAGGAACGTGATGATGAAAATCAGGTAGGATTGCCAAGAAGCTCCAAAAATCCTGTTGACTAACGTTGAAGATCACACATTTACAGAGGACTGAATCGCTGGGTTAAAATATTATTTTTTACCTTATTGTGAAATATAAATACAGAAAAGTACATAAAATAAATATTTCTAATTAAACAACAAATATTTCTAAAGTTAATCAATTCCTTTACCCTCCTATCAGATAATAAGACTGTAGAATGCTTTCACCAATTGACTCATTCACCATGTCATTATTATTACCATGTATTTTAATACTGTGTTTTAACTGCATAATACATTATCATTTCATATAATAAGTATACATTTACCCATGTATCATCACTTTCTTTATTCTTCATTCCTTCTTTCATGTAAAGCCTTTCATTTGGGCTTACCCTCCTTTAGTGATGGTATATACTGGTGCAAACACTTCCTATTTTTGTTTGTCTCAAAATGATCTTACTTCATTTTTATTTTTTAAAGATTTTTCTTGGGGTATAGAACTCAAACTTAACAAGTGTTTTCTTTCAGCAGTTTGGAGATATCGTTCTACTAACTTCTGGCTTTCATTGCTGGTATTGAGAGGTCAACAGAAAGCTTAACAGTTGCTCCTTTAAAAGTATTCTGGCATTTTTCTCTGGCTATTTTGAATATTTTCTCTTCTTTGGTGTTATGCAGTTTCATGAAAGTATCTAGGTATGGAGTCATATTTACTCTGCATAAGATTTGGCTAGTTTTTGAATCTTTAGATGGCTATATTTAATCAATTCTGTAAAATTCTCAGTCATCATTTCTTGAAAATTTTCTTCTACCCCTATTCTCTCTCCCCTCAAATTAAAACTACATTCTGCCTTCCTCCATAACCTTCACTGTCTCCTCTTCTATATTTTTGTCTCTCCATGATTTATTCTGCATATTTTCCTCATCCAAAGTTTCATTCGCCTTCCTATTAGTCCTCTGGATAGTTCACATTTAAATCCAAACCAAGTTTAATTTCGGTTATGTTTTGTTGTTCATTTCAAGTTTTACTTGACTCCTTGTCAAATACGTTAGGTCAAGATTTAGACTCTTCTGGGTTTGTGATGATCTCTTTATGGAAAGTAAGCATAAATGTTTATAATTTGCATCCAATGATTCCAATTTGTGAAGTCTTTGTTGACCTCTTTCTTCTGTTATTCGTAATGTTTCCTCCTTGTGATATTCTGATGCCTTGTGTAGTTGATTTTATCTTTGACTATATACTTTTCACTGTCCCTGAAAATTTGAGGGGATTCTTTGAAGCTAAACATAAAGTTACCTGCCTCCAAATGTGATCTGAATTTACTTCTGTCTAGAAACCAAAGGCATTACCAGTCTAGAACCACCTTTAGACAAATTTTTGTCTTGAGGTTTTCTTACATCCCTGAGATATGTGAACTCATTTTGCAAATCTGCACAAAGTTTGGCCTGTAGCCACAACTTTTCAAAAAGTAATTTTTTCCCTTTTCTATGTGTAGTTTCAAAGCAACTTTTCTAGCAGCTTCTTTCTGACTCATCTTTCCTTGAGAATCTAGTCTTTTGTGATGATGGCATAATGTGAATAGAGTCTCTTATTGTAAAATCTGCACCTGATTTGGCCCTGGGCCTTAAAATTACAATCTTTTCCCTTATGAGGCCACCAACAACCAAGTGTGATTTTTCCAACATTAGAAAATGCCTTCTGGTCCAAGTGGCTTCAGTATTCAGCTTACTTCTTTGAAACCCTAGTTTGCCTTAAATATTCACCTGGTAATTCTTTAATATCTTTTAAAATTCTTTAATGTTTTAAAAGAGATATTTTAAATATTATATCAGCTTTTTGCTATTTTCAACAGGAGAAATTTGCCCAAATAATCTAGTCAACCATTACGAAAGGCGGAAATCATATTTCTTCAAAAACACTCATGAGCACAGGTATGGGTACAGAGAAAATGGATGTTGTGTTTCACTCAGGACTGCAGTCTTGCCAAGTAAGAACAGTAAAAGTATGTGGCAAGTCAGAAGGAATTAGTGAAGCAGTGTTTGAAGACTTGAATTATAAAATATGAGCTGGATGAGGAGAGAAGAAAAATATGAGAGATATTTGAAACATTGAAAGTAGTTGATAAACAAAATAGAGGTCTCAATGAGGTCAAAGAATTGATATATTAAGGACAACTGAGTAAGTGAGCTAAAAAGACAGAAAATTATAAAAAGAAGAAGGTTTATGTATATGATTTCCAAGATGAAGAAATTTATTGTGACTATGGAAGTGGGTAGCTGAAGTACACTGGTCGAGAAGGTTATTTTGAAAAAGAGGAAGTCAAATATCTCAAGGTTTTGAAGTCAGATATGATGAAGTCAGAAATAGAAATGGAACAAAAGACCATTAGGGAGACTCAGTGTCTTCAGTGAAAGGATGAATGAGAATGGTTATTTTAAAGGTAGATTTAGGGAACAAGGTAAAATATAAAAGGTGGTATAGCAGACATCATTTCCCTCAAGAGAGCAGGAGCGTTTTCATGAAGGGGCAGGAGCAATCACCTGAAACAACTTTAAGAAGTAAGGTGATGCAGATTTTACATCCAGTTCTGAGGAATGTCAGAAGTGGAAAATTATGACAAGGTGGATTTGAAGAAATTGTTCTCAGTTTGTACTCTATCACTGTAGATCCCAGTGAGAAGTTAAGATTCATTCTCCTTTCTTCAAGGATCAAATAAAAATCAGAGGAGTTTCCAGGAAATGGTAGGCCATTTAACATCAAGAAATTAGCTTTATTAATGGCCCAGGAAAGTGCTTAATAACCTTTAACATTTGGAGATCTGTAGTATAGCTGGTATGGATAATGTGGTTTACAACAAGTTTCTCTGGGAATAAAATATGCTACATACTCTGAACAACAAATGAAAATGCTCAAAGAATTTCCACAGAAGTGATCCAAGAAACCTGAGCTCACCATCAGAAACAATCACAACACTCACAAGTAAACAAGCACCTTGTGAGCCAATGAGGATAAAACAGCAGAATTAGACCTATTGTAGCTCCATAAACTAGAATTAGCAGCATAGAATTTAAAGTAAGAATGCTAGATATGTTGAAAGAAATAAGAGGTATGAAATATGAATAATAGGATAACAAGGCATAATTGAAAAAATAAGCAAATAGAACTTCTAAATTTAACAACAAAAAGTAATAAAATTTAAAATTCAATGATGGGTTTAACAGCTGAGTATATACAACTAAGAAATTAATGAATCAGGGATCTGGAGAGTTATGCAGAATAAAGCCCAGAAAGCCTAAGAGATAAGACAATGTGAAAAAGAGTTAAGATAAATGGAGAATAAATTTATGTTAGAATCTCTCATTCTAATCAGAGTTTCAAGAGCAGAGAAGAGATAAAGGAGAGACAATATTCAGTTTATGGCTGAGAATTGGTGAAAGAACAACAAATCCTAAGCAGGAAAATACAAAACACCTGAACTCATTTTAGCAGCACCTCAAAACACCAACTAGCAGATTACCTATAAAGAACTACAGCAGAGTTAACAAAACTTTTTTTCCCATACAGGACCAAATAGTAAATATTTTATACTTTGCAGGTTTGCATTATGCATTAACAGTTTGTTGCAACTATTGAACTCTGCTATTTTAGTACAAAAACGTGCATCAACACACAGATGACTGTGGTTGTATTCCAATAAAACTTTATTTATAAAAACAGGCAGCAAGGCTGATTTTGTTTATGAGTTACATAGCTTACCCACCTCTGAATTATACAGAATGTCCCTGATTTCTCAATAGGAACAAGAGGCTTAGATTAAGGTCCAAAAGGTGCCCCCCCTTCCCTCCCCAAGGCCCTCTTTGCCAACCCAACCTAAATAACCCTGTTTGGCCTGTAAAACTGGAACTAAGAGAGGTCCTACTTAGTCTCTCTCTCACTGAAGTTGGACATGCAAGGCAACCCACCTAATAAATGTGGCCCAATGGACACCAGGTCTTGCCAATCAAAAAGCAGCTCCCTACTGAATATCCCTATGAGAAGTCACCCAATATGACCAAGGTTTAACCAGGTAGCTCACAGGAGGCTATCTAGAGTCTGCCTTTAATCTCCTCCAGCCTTCACATTTCCTCATCCCCAGGCCAAAAGGGGCAAGGCCTGTGGACACACGGATATTGGTCCATCATTTTCATAGCGGTTACCTATATTGCATCCAAGAAGTTAAATAACAGACCAGTTAATGGAAAATGGATTATGGCCACGGATTCTGTGAACATCCAAAAAGAGTAATGCCCAAAGGCAAATATATCTCTAGATGGGCAACTGTGGACACCATGTGAGATGACCAGTGGATAAATAACTTTCTGAAGAATGTCCTTTCACATCTGTGCTCAAAAACAGGGCCAAAAGAGAATTACAAGGACCACAACCAAAAATGTGTCAGGCTGCTGGGGCGAAACGGAAAGCAGTGTCGCAAACACCAACACATCCTGAGGAGTACGTCCCGTTCCAGCAGGGATCCCAGGAGTTGAGGTTAGCATTCATCATTTCTCCTAACTGCTGTCAGTTAACTCTCCGGGGCCCCCTCCAGGCCGAGTCATCCTCCCATGAAACACGTTGTCTTCCCTTATAATGCATTTTCTGTCTTGCCAGTAACAGAATCTGTGGCTTTGGTGTTCTTTTACAGAAACACTGATCGAATTACCCTTAGACCTTTTCATGTGTTCTGGGTTACTGGGCAGAATTCCAAAAACAAATGCTGACATTATCCTCAAATACAATACCTAATTTTCCAAGACTGCTCAGAAGTAGATGTTTCTCAGTCCTTTCAGGCTTGGCCATTGATGAAGGCACAGTCCACTCAACATCCCATTCCCTGGCCACTCGCTTACACAGGCCACATATAATCTCATAACCTGTAAAACAGTTCCAGTAAAAGCCCTTTATAGCCAGAGCATTCTCTGCTCTTCACTGGAACTGTTAACAGGCCAAGTTTCTCTTAGAGTAGGCCCTGCACAGTGCAGACTCGTTTCCCAGCCCTATAAATCTCATTGTGATTTCCATTCGTTCAATCCATTCACTTAAGGAACTGCTGCCTATTTAATTAAGTGCTCAGGAAAAAAAAATCACATCCTTTTTTCTCCAGTATGTTTCCGTATTTTGCAACATTTTAGAAGTTCTTTTTAGTAGCATTCGGAAAACCTATCATTTAAACTATAAATAACAGTAAAGACTATGACAATTATGTAGCTCATTCTCCTAATTTGACATCTAGAGAAACTAAACCAATAGTTGAAATGATTTGTCCAAGATAACAGTGTCAGAATCAAGTAGTTTCCTACCATATCACTCACATCTTCAAATTTGAACTTTTTAAATTTGCTTTACATTGCCAGGATTCCTATAACTTTTCCTTTTCCTACAAACACTGCTGATTACATGCTTTGCCTGCATATTTACAGAAAAAATACATCTTTTTAAAAAATACATAGGAGTAACAGAAGCTGACAACTGAATATTGACCATGTCAATTTGACTTTCATTTGACCTTGAAATGTCAGTGTTATTTAATGTGAAGATATCACGAAGATAGCACAGTAGATGCTGCCAAATAAAAAATTTGCTGCAATGAGCTTTTTATGAAATATTGAGGCTAAGCAGAGAAGCAGTGCCTCTGACAAAAATACTCTCAGTCACTCCCCTCTCGAAATCACGACGTGGAGGCTGCAGCTTCTCTGGGCTTTCGATCGCCAGCAATGACATCCTGAATGCATTTCACTGAGAAACATCCATGATCACAAGATGCCCTTTGTATTGCAGATTGTGAGATCATCTTCATTCCCATGGGTTTACAGTCAAAACAAAGGTTTTGTTTGTGTTTAAAATCACATGGTCTTCGAGAACTTTGTGTAAAGGTAAAAAATATCTCATACTGAGCAGGAAAGGAAATGGTGGACTTTCTGAAGCTGAATGAGTGTGAGCACATCTTGGAAGCACGCTCATTCTTTCTCCTCTATTACAGTGCTATTCAGTCTCCATTCTCCCCTCAAGTGGAAAATATAACATCACACTCATAGAGGAACACAGTTTACTATTCAGTTGACACCTTTCACCTACCACTCAGTGAGGTCAGCCTTGTTCAGAGAAAGAAAAGGGTGTCATAACTAGAGACATGGTACGGGGACAACAAGGATGTGCTGCTGTGCATAAAGAATGTGATGGTAGAGACCACCTGAGGGGCTTTCAGCTCTTCTTGTGCCACCTGACTGGGCTCCCTATATCAGATAACATTTACTGAACAGCCATGAGGGGCTGAGGTCACAGTCACTGTTCTGCTAAAGGACTCAAGGTGAACAGCTGTCGGCAGGGACAGGTTTAGGAGATGAGGGCTATGCTGCATTCCTCCACGGATATAAAAACCCAGGGTTTCTCCATTCAGTGGCATGGAGCAGTGGCAGAGGTGGAATGAGACACCCAGTCCAACTGCAGTTCAAGGGTACTCCCTGATGATACCATGGTAACCTTTAGTTTCATGACTGCACAGGCCTCCTGTTCTATTCCTGGCACAATGCTCACTGCTGGCCAGGATTCATTTCTTCCTATTCAGTTCAAGTTGTAGTCACATAATAAAATGCACAGTGACAAGATTTCCTGAGGCTTTCAGGTGCATTCAGCCTGGCAGGCTGTGAGTTGCTACATTTCTATGTCCAGTGGTTAAAGGAAGGCACCTCTGCTCCCAGACTGCCATTGGAATCCAAACAGATGCTCTCTACTATTAGTGATTCAAGAGGCAGTTGAAGATCATTTCATTCACTTATATAACAAAATACTTTTAGAGTACTAACTATGTCCCAGGCATTATGGTTGGCCCTGGTTGATACAAATATAAATAAGGCATAACCAGAAGGATCTGAGAAAGAGAGAGTACACATGATATAAGTACACAATCTTGAGTGCAAGATTGGAGGTAAGTTCAGGGTCCTCAGAGAAAGACCATCTAACTCAGTTTAGAATGGATTAGACTTTCTTAAGAGTCTGGCAGAAAAAATAAAAAGGAGGGGATGGGGATTAAAGGGTGGGCATTATAGGCAAAAAGAAAAACATAAGCAAAGTAAAAGAGCATGAAGCAGAAGGTTGTGTTCCTGCAGTTGCCATGGACAAGACAGCAGGTGTGTGTGCATGACAGGGATGGCGACGACCAGTAGCTAAGAAGTCAGGGAGAGGCCAGGGCAGGGAAAAATTTTTGTCTTATCTAAGGAGCCTTATTCTGCAAGCACTGAGGAGCCATTGAAGGCTTTGAGCAGGAGAGGGACAGAGTCAGTTTACACTCCTGAAAGCTCTCTGGCAGCAATGTGGATGAGAAGTCTGCTCAGGGGATGAGACAAATGGGAGGGAAAACAGTTAGGAGCTTATTTCAAAAGCTGAGATGAGAAATGAGGGCCCACATCATGACCCCTCAGAGAGCGAGCCACCAAGCCTGGAAACCATAGGCACCTGCATTTGTGCACACAGCACAATCAGCACTGAACCCAGTATAACAGGGCTGCTGTGTGGAGTATGGCAAACTTAACCTCAGAGTGTCCTCCTAAAGCAGATGGAAGCCAAGGGAGAAAAAGTGCAGACATTTCATCCACACCCATACTCCCTTCCTGAGTTGCCTACACACACGTCTGCTCCCATTTCATGAACACCCAGACTGACGTACACCTGGCCACAGCCTTGCTTGCTTCTCTTACACAGGGTGGCTCTGCCACATCCATGTCTGCTGCTCATTTTCCCTGCCTCTGCTTACTTCTGAGGGCTTGCTTCTTATCTGTCTTACAGCCATTGTCATTTCTGCCTCTTTCTAAATAAACCTGCCGAGTTGGCCCCTCCACACCAGCTCAATACTGTGGCTGCTTCAATTCAGTGCAATATATTGCTCGGTGGAGTGAAGAGTGAATTTGAGGTCCATTACAGAGGAAAGTGCATTGTTTCCTACTTTCTAGTAAGAAACTCAGACAATGCAGCCCCACAAGGAGGAGGTTTCTGGTTGTGAGCATTGACAGGCCAGGCCAATCTCCTTTAAATCCTTCTAGGACTGGAAATTGTGTTCTCTTCATGCCCTAAGGGTGCTGTCCTTCAAATTTCTCAAATCACAAACGCTACTCAGTCTCCAGTCATCCCCCACCTGCTGAGCGACCCTGTGCCAAGCTCTCAGGTCCTCACTGGACAACGCCGAGGAGGAGGTCTTCCTGGGCCACACACTCATGGTTGCCAGGTGACAGCCACTGTTGTGCTGCCAGCACCCCTACTCACCCCTGGTGCTAACAGGAGCCTCTCTTCTCCTTTTCTGCCTTCATTGAAAAACCAAAAAGATATCTATACAATATAATGCATCTCAGAAAAAAAGGAGCTATCTATTGAAATATACCATATGAAAGAATCTCAAAATCATTTTTTTGAGTGGAAAGAAAGGCAATGGTGGACACACTGAATGATCCCATATTTGTAAAACTCTACTAAGTGCAAATTAGTCTGTGGTAACTTAAATCAGATCAGCCGGGAGAGAGGGACACAGGTAACTTTTGGGTTTGGTGAATATGTTTATTATCTTGATGGTGGTGATGTATATAAATGACAAATTTATGAAGTTTTACATGTTAAGAAAAAAAGAAACATGCCTGGGCACATTCTTGTATATTTTTAGTTCTTTTCTCATTTCTCTACTTTAAAGACAACCAAGAAAACAATGATCTGCATGCTGCCTCCTACCTTTCCCTACCAAACAGCCTCAGCATTGTTTGCCGGATGCCAGTGTGAGGGAGCGGTGGCTGAAACAGAGAACCTGTGCTTTCCCCCTGCTGTCCCAGTGTCATCCGACATTATAACTGCTGCTTTACTTTTATTTTGTGTCCTTAGAATGTAAACACCTTCATGAAACTATAACTGTTTCCCTATTGTCCTCAGTGCTAGTAGAGTATCTGAAAATCTGTAGTTGTCCAATTTATGTTGGCTGTGTCAATGCACGGTGGCTACCTCCAGTGGCATGAGTGAATGGCCATTCAGTCGTTCAGTTAGACGTGCCCCAGGGCATGCTGAGGGCCTCTGGGATACCCATGACCTACAGGCTGCAGCTAGCATGGAGAACATTCTGGCTTGGAGGTCAGTATTTTCCTTTCCAGAAGAGTTGTGATCCTAGGCAGGTATCCCTGAATAGCAGGTGTTTTTAAAAAAAAAACGAATCAAAAGAACAGAAATTTCTGCACAGCCTCTGGAAAGTAAGAACAAGAAAACATGTGCACCCTCTAATAAGAAGTGAGCATGCACCCTAGAGAGATAGCATCCATGGTGATTTTAAGTGACAAGACTTGGGCTGATGCTGCACAAAATTGCAAAAGGCAATTTGCTCTCTTGCCCTCCCTTCTCCCTGCTGGCACCATGCCCATCGCCATTCCTGCCAGGGGGCTCATGACACTGGAGAACATTCATAGCAACATGGAACTCGTGGGGAGGTCAGGACTGTCAGGTCACGTCAGGCCTGGCATGAGGCCAAGCATGTGGACCTGGATGAGGGGAGTATCCCAGCTGCACTCAGAGAGATCCCATGGTGTCTGAAGGGCACAGTTAACTTTAGGCATGATATAGACCACAACTGGCATCAATTCAAATCTAGCATATGGGGGAGACTGATGTCTGGCATGGCATAGTGAGGGGCTCTGCTGACCCACTCCTCAGTGAAACTGGTGAAAATTACTTTTTTAAAAAATAAACAACCATTTAAAGCCTCCAAAAATGGCCTTAAGAGCGAACAGTAAATGAAATATCTATCAAAGGAAATCAATGGAAATTCAGTTAAAAATGGTGAGAGTTACCCCAGCCATCACCTTTATAGATGTTCCTGAAAACCCTTCCCCCTCCCTCCCCCATTATCACCTCCCACCTTCCCTCTGGATACTGTCAGGTTGTTCTTAATTTCAATGTCTCTGCTTATATTTTGCTTGCTTGTTTGTTCTGTTGATGAACAACAGTAAAGAAAAAAAGGGACAAAAACAGTGAGAGCCTATGGAATCTGCTCCCCGCTCTCAGCACAGTAAGGTGAAGACTCCATTCCAGATAGCTGCAGTCTAGAGCACAGGAGCAGAAGCTCTGGGGCAGAAGGCCTTCTTCTTTCCTGGAGAAGTAGGACTTCAGCATTTCTCAGCCTGCCCCCGAAACTAAGTCCCAGGCTAGTGCAGTAGAGAGGTGGCGGCTTCTTTCATCTGCCCAGCCCTCACTTGTAAAACAGAGACTCTGCCTTGATTGCATAGGGCAAGAACAAGGGGGACCTGGTTGCCCTTGTCCTGGCTCATGACTCAGTGGTCCGTGCTAGAGACAGGCCAAGATGACTTCCAACTGCTGCCTCTACCCTCCACTGAGCACTGAGCTCCTAGCAGACAGCTGTCACACATGTTTGGTATTGCCCCTGTGCCCACCTCTAGGGTTCTGATTCAGACATTTTTGCCTAGAAGGAGAAGCAGATTGTAAAGCGGATAGCTTTTAATCTCTTCCCAAAGGAACTGACTTTATTTGCAGTGGAGAATGGAGAAATTCAAATCTAAGAACCTTTGGAGAACAGTGGAGGTTGTGGTGAAAGGTAATTGAGAGATTTATAGGTTTAATGAAGATATAGCCTAGATTGTAGGCCAGCTAGTTTACAGGAAGGGGGGTATAAGAGAGCAGGGGATCTGAACAAATAGCAAACATGGCCCTCAGAAATTATTTCATCAAAGGAGCTGCAATTTGATTGGATTAGTTTGTATCTAAAATTTCCAGTCCCCACTCTTACCCCACCCCTTCCAATATTATGAAACACACAAATAGGAAAATATGACCCATATACAGGGGAAAACACCAGCAACACAAGTTGCCTGTGAGAGCAACTGAACAATGGATTTAACAAAAAATAATCTCAAAAGAGCCATCATGAATATCTTTACAGAAGTAAAGGGAAATATGGTTACAAAAGTAAAGGATGTCTGCACCAGATAGAGAATATCAATAAAAAGATCAAAATTACATAAATGAAACACATGGAAATTCTGGAATTGAAAAAATATACTAGCTGTCTAAAAATATTTAGAAAGTCCATGACAATAACTACAGTCTTGAAAGTGGCCAGAAGAAATGACTGTCCTGTACCTGGGAACCCCTAGGGCAATAACAGCTGACTTTGGAAGGAACAATGTAAGCCAGAAGGCAGGGGGCCAGTAAACTCAGCATACTCACAGAAAAAAGAAACCGTCAACCGAGAGCCCCAGGTATATCCAGCAAAGCTATTCTTCAGAACCAAAGGTAAACTGAAGATTTCCCCAGATAAACAAAAACTGAGAGAATTTATTGCTAGCAGACTTGTTTATAAGAAATACTAAAAGCCCTGGCTGGCGTAGCTCAGTGGATTGAGTGCAGGCTGCGAACCAAAGTGTCGCAGGTTCGATTCCCAGCCAGGGTACATGCCTGGGTTGCAGGCCATAACCCCCAGCAACCACACATTGATGTTTCTCTCTCTCTCTATCTCCCTCCCTTCCCTCTTTAAAAATAAATAAATAAAATCTTAAAAAAAAAAGAAATACTAAAGAAAGTTCTTTAGTATAAAAGTAAGTGACCTAGGACAATTCAAATACACACACACAGAGCACCAGTAAATGTAATTCTGTACTTATATAAAAAATGTGTTTAAAATCTCTCCTAAAATTATACAACAGTCTCCCATTGCCAATTTCACTCCAGACACAGCACACAGCAGCCTCCTCACTTGTCTCCAAATACATCAAACATGCTCCTACCCTGGGACGCCTGTACTGGTTTCCTGAGAATGGGAGGCTCTCGCACCAGATATTTGCAGAACTCCTCCCCTCATTTCCTTCAGGTCTCTGTTCAAATGTCAACTTAATAGACAGGTCTCTCTGGATCAGTCTATACAAAAGAGCAAGTCTCCACCACCAGTGTGGCTCATCCTAACCCCCTCTCCTGCTTTCCCTTCCTCCATAATATTTATTACTATGTATGTACTTGTTTGTTTGGTAATCACCTCTCCATAATATAATGTAAGCTCTGGGAGGACACAGGCTTAGGGATTTAGCTATTATATCTCTGCTGCCTAACACAGTCTAGACCGTAGTACCTGCTCAATAAAATATTATTGAATGAGTAAACAAACCCAATTCAAACCCAGCTGGGACACTAAATCCTACAAGTCTGTGAGTGTGCCTGTATTATCATTGGCACTCAATAAGACTGAAGCTGATGTTGCATCCATAAGAGTACTGCACTCTGCCCCCTTCCTGCCCATCCCATTGGATCCTATAGGCATTGCTTTCAGCTGACTTACATTGAACCCCTGATAAAATAACTAAGTAGTTTATTTTCTAGGTTTAAGGTATAGGTCACTTTAGATTTCCATGCACTTTTTTATAATCAGTAAGGATCTGCTGAGTGTCTAAGATATGTGTTTACTATATGTGTTTACTATGGTATTGTGCCAAGAGCTTTGAAACTATAGATATTAAAATAAAGATGAAGTTTATAATTTCATTTACAATGCCCAGAAAGGATAGATGGAGACTTAAAAGCTTTCAAAACTCAAAGAAATTAAATTTTGGTTTAATCAGAGGTAGCGAAGGTTATATCTATAGACAAGAGGTCTTAGCCCCACCACAGCAGTAAGCTAGAGGTGACTTATTATATTGGCTCCCAAAAGCCAATGGATTTTTCACAAGTTTTGCATAGACAGCTGTTAAACACAACCATTCTAAAATTTAAATTATTTTAACTTCAATTAAATAAATAATATTAAAAACTAAGGTAGTAAAAATACATAAAATCATCACTTTCATTTTATTATATCTTATTACCATTTATGCTCTCAAGGTTATTTATGTCTATAATTATAACAAGAATACCATATAATAGTGAGCTACTGAATATCTCTTCCAAACCCCACACTCTATGACATCACACTGAAGGCCTGAATCTTCCATGGTGAGAGTATTTATCCATGCAAATCAGTAAATCACTAAAAAACAGGGCTTAGTTTATTGTTTTGTTGATTGTCAAGACTTAGGAAAGTGATGGAAGATATGTTAGCAGTTTTGATTAAAGTTAAATTGACATGTCTGCAGCTGTTACATTGTGGAAATTCAAAACACTCTTTCAGTATTTGAAATCTATTACCTGAGTCAGCAAAAAAGTAGCTCACAAAATGACAAGTGAGCAAAATTTCAAAACACATCTTCGTTGTTTCACTTAATTCATATCATAACATGACATTCATGTCATGTACCTGCACATCATTTGCAATCATAGTTGATGAGGGATACAAATGTTTGGCAGAAATCAATGAAAGCAGTCTAAATATCAATATATGGAATTCATAATAGACAGTATTATTACTTACACATAATGTACTACATATCCTTTATATCAAAAGAAAGTGATAATAAACTCATGTATGTACAAATTTGTGTACTTATTTTTCAGCAAGCTGGTTGTTAAATGTTTCCAGGACACTATTTTCTAGCCCACAGCTCTCACCTATATTATAATTAAGTAAATTAACTCACTTTGTGTGACATAATAAGAAATATATGAGGTCTGTCTGGAAAAAGTCCATCCATTATTAATACAATGAGAACAATTTGCATGACATTGATGTAGCACAGCAGCCAAGGAGAATGTCCTGGAATGTGCATGTGTGAACAATGATGACTTCACTGTACTAGTCACTGGGTACAGTAGATGCCGTTGAGTGAGCATGTGTACTGAGTGGCCATCACATTCAAAATGACTGAGCAAGTAGAGCAATGAATCTGTACCAGATTTTGCATTAAGTTTTAATATTCCTCTGCAGAAGTATGATCCAGAAGGTGGCAGCTATGGAGAACTGATGATTGGCAGCTTCATCAAGACAACATGCCTGCTCATGCATCACGTCTGGTATAGAGTTTTTTGGTGAAACACCAAATCACCAGGTGACTCAGCACCTCCAACGGCCCATATTTGGTGCCCTGCAACTTCTGGCTTTTCCCACTAAAATCAACTTTGAGAGGGAAGAGATTTCAGACCTTTGATAAGATTCAGGAAACTATTATGGGGCAGCTGATGGTGATTGAGAGAACTGTGAGAGGTCCCAAGGTGCCTACTTTGAAGGGGACTGAGGAGCCATTGTCCTATGTACAATGTTTCTTGTATCTTGTACTTTCTTAAATAAATGTCTCTATTTTCATATTACTTGGCTGGATACCTTCTGAACAGGCCTCCAGTATTCAGTCTCTGCCCTGAGTTCCTGGCACAGAGCTCCTAAACCTTGGTAATTTCCTGAAGGATGGGGGTGGTATGAACATCTTTTGTTATTATATTTGCTCTTCACCTTAACTTCCTGACTTGAGACCTAAGACCCTTGGATCTCTGGAATGTCAAGAGTATCTTTTTGTATGGTCATGAGATGACTGGTAGCTGAAGTCCTTGGAAAGCTTCAGGATGGGGGCCTACTTGCCAGAAAAACCAAGGCATGCTTAGAGGGTTGGAACTTTCAGTTCTACTCCCTGACCTCTGCAGAATGACTTGATCACCAATGGCCAATGACTTAATCAATTGTGCCTACATAATGAAGCCACCATAAACACTCTAAACAATGAAATTCGGAGAGTTTTTAGGCTGGTTTTCCTCCGATTCCAAGGGACAAAACTCCGGTACTCAAAACCCTTCTGGACTTCGCCCTATGTATCTCTTCATCTGGTTGTTCATGTGTATTCTTTATTATCTCCTTTACAACAAACCAGTAAATGTGTTTCCCTTAGTTCTGTGAGCCATTATAGCAAATTATTGAAGCTCAGGAGCAGTTCAGTATAGGGTGAGTAACCTATAGACAATTTATAGCTGGGTATTCAGAAGTACAGATGACAACCTGGGCCTTGCAACTAACTGCTGGGGACAGCTATGTGGGACTGAGCCCTTAACCTGCAGGGTCTGCACCAACTCCAGGAAGTCAGTGTCAGAATAAATTAAATGATAGATTAGAGGATATTCAACTGGTGTCTGCAGAGAACTGGAGAATTGCTTGGTGTAATTCCAACACATTTGGTGTCAGAAGTGTGATGAGTAGAGGAAAGAGTTTTCCTTTACTTTGCAACTGACTCTACACAAACCTTCTATGTGAGATACTTTCGAATCTACATTTATGAATCTACACAGAATTTTATACAGAAATATATCATAGGATTATCCACATAGCAAGGATGTGAATAGTTTGGAGTGGTGTATTTTCTACATATGACCAAATTAACTTAAGTGACATAGTAATATATTTGCATATGCTAATAACCCTTTCCATTTAGATTTGTAAAGACCCCTTTCTGTACTACAATAAATCATAGTAACTACAAAATAAGATAATGTATGATTTTCTTACAATTTATATTTTTATATTCCTGCACTGGAAGTGCATGCTGCCCTACACAAAGTCATAATCAGCACAGTGTGGGTCGATGTGTAAATCAAGAAGCAGGCACTTGAGCATCTCTGGCTCTGCTTTATGTCTCTGCAAGGACATTATCATGAAATAGAGTTTGCTCACTATGAAAAAGCAATAGAACATGACATTGTACCTTTGACAGGACTTTTCAAACATCTGTCATTCAATGTGTTTCAATTTATATAATTATCCTGCCAAAGCTATTATTTATTTATGTTATTTATTTATTTTTATGCTAAGAAAACATTCACATTTTTAATTCATTTTAGGATAAAATGACACAAAACATTTTAATTTTATCTTCCAATATTTAAAAATCAAACTAAAAATCATCTGGCCTAGTTTATTGCATATACTTTTTTAAAACTACTTAGATGTGCACTTTGAGGTACCCTCCTGATAGACCCACATCAACTGAGTGACCTGCAAACAAAGTTATTCTATCTATTGATACTTTGGGAGGCACTCTAAGAAATAAGACTTGTCAGGAATTAATCCTCCCTCATTATCTATACTGCTGATCTGGGCTCATCGACTCACTGGCCAGACATTCTGTCCACAACTGGTTCATAATAATTACCAATTGACTGGTTGATTCAGTTCAGCAGGTTGACTGGGTTGGTACCGGGCTGGCATGATTTCCCTCAAAGGAAGTTTTCTTGTTGAATTTTCCAAAAATTGGAAAGTCTTTTCCTGTAAAACGCTGTGTATGTCTGGAGTTTATTTCCTCCACCATTTGACAAAGCCTGTGTCTGGTAGACTTCCAGGCACCAAGGACGCAGTATCTTTCCAGGCTTTCTGTGTCTCTCCAATGTATTGCAGAGATGAGCTTGGCTCTGGAATATCTCTTCTTCTGCATCACCATGATGACAACCAGCAGAAAAGGGAGAAATTATGTCAGTCAATCAGCTGATTGGTTTTTTCTTTGTTTTGTTTTGTTTTTTTACATAACCCCAACAGTTTAGGCAGATTTTCTTCCTCCTGCCTTGGCTGATTGTTTGGAGATTGTCAATACAGATTTTGCTAAATATTAGATTGAGGATTACAGAAGTGATTAGCTTGAATATGACTGTAAAAGTCTAGCTAAAATTAAATACTACAAATAGCATATAAATAAAAATAACATAAAAATTATTACTGTAGGCAGTGTAATGACGAAGAGAAAGGCCTAAAGACTGAAGACACAGTTTTGCTTTCAGTCTTCCACGTGACCTCTTTCTAAAAGACTGTCTGCTCATGTTTTATGGTGGCTGTTTGACTGCCAAGATGATGATGTAATAAGAGGACTACCAACCTGATCTGCTTACCCTGAACCCAAAATCTTGCGTTCACTCACAGGTGTCTAACAGGTCTGAGCATCTATTGTTAATCTGAAAGGAATTTTTAATGTGAGTCTCTAAAAATAAAAAAAAAAAGCTTAGCTGAGAAAAAATTAGACGTCACCAAGGAACAAGAAAAATTTAACTATAGATTGTGTCTAATGATAATAATAATAGCTGCAATGATTAATTTTAGGTGTCAACCTGACTGGGCCATGGGGTGCCCAGATATGAGGCCAAACGTTATTCTGGATATTTATGTGTGGGTGTTTTTGGATGACATTGACATGTTAACCAATGATCTGAAGTAAGTAGATTGCCCTCCTCAATGTGGGTGGGTCTCATCCAATCAGTTGAAGGCTTAAATAGAACAAAAGGCTAACATTTCCTTGAATAAAAGACAGCTCTCCTGTTTGATGGCCTTCCAATTAGAACATCAGCTCTTCCTGGTTCTACAGTAGCTTCTGGTCTTCAGGCTTTTACTGCAGATTTGGACTCACAGCCTCTGTAACTGCATGAACCAATTCCTTATATTAAACACCTCTCTCTTTCTCCTCTCTTGATAGATAGGTAGGTAGGTAGGTAGGTAAACAGAAACATAGATAGATCCTGTTTCTCTGGAGAAGCCTGACTAATACAATGGCTGTAATATACTGAGCACTAACTGTGTGCCCACAACTATGCTATGGTCATTAACTCTATTATCTCATTTAATTCGCCCAATACTATGTGTTGGGTTTCACTCATTATGCCCATTTTACACATTATGAAACTGGTTCAAAGCAAATAAACTGCATTCAGGGTCAGTGAACTAATCAGTATTAGAGCCAGGGCCTGAAAACAAATGCATGTCTCTCAATGTTTTATTTTTGTGAATTTATTATTATCTTACTTTTTACTGTAGCATAAATTATTAGTGCTGAGCAAAGGTCCACATGCTCCTCTACATTTCCCAGCCTTCCTTTCAATTAAATTGGGCTGTGCGAATAGTGCTGCTCAATGAAATATGTGTGGATGTGACATGGGACCTTATGGAGTAGGCAATTAAGAGCTGATATGCCACCTTCATTTTTCTTCCCAGGCCCGTTCAACACTGGAGGACACCTGTTCCAGCTGGCACACTTACAAGATGAAAGCAGCCAAGGTCGCTGAGTCATCTTTTGGATGAGAGCCACATACAAAAAACATCTAAGTCACATAAAACTGAGTATGAAATAAACTTTTATTAGGTCAAGCCACTGATATTTTAGTGTTGCTTATTACCATAGCATATGATACACCTATTAAACTCTGATTTATACCAATATAAAATATCAAAAATTATAAGCAATTGAAACAAATTATGAATTTATGTATATAATGTAGCCTAGCTAGGCTTTGGAACCAGGTTACTTAATTCAAAGCTCAGTTCCACTAGGATTAGAGCTTGGACAAGGAACTGAGTTTGGATGCGTTACTTAGCCACTCTGTGCTTCTCATGTAAAAGAGGGGTCATTATAATAGGGCAGTTGTAATGGTCAGGTGAGTAAATATAGGCACACCTCAAAGACATTGTGGGTTCAGTTCCAGACCACGACAAGAAAGCAAATACCTCAATAAAGCAAATTATAATCTTTTTGCTGGTAGAAGGTCTTGCCTTCAAATTGTAAAAAATACAGCATCTATGAAGCACAATAAAGTGAAGAGCCATAGAGTGAGGTATGCCAGTATACTTAAAGTTATATGTTGGAATATATTAAGAGTACAAAATATGAGCTATGTATGTAAACAATGATTAACATTTGCCAATGTAAAACAAATTTTTACTATCATTCACTCAAGGTCATTAAACAAACAACAAACACATTTAATAAAACCATACATACAACCACTATGGAAAACAGTATGGAATTTTCTCAGGAAACTAAAATTGGATCTGCCTTTTGGCCCAGAAATTCCACTCCTGGGATCATATCCTAAGAACCCTGAAACCCCAATCCAAAAGAACCTATGCACCCCAATGTTCATAGCAGCACAATTTACAATAGCCAAGTGTTGAAAGCAACCTAGGTGGCCATCAGTAAATGAATGGATCAAAAAACAATGGTACATTTACACAATTGAATTCTATGCAGCAGAAAGAAAGAAGGAGCTCCTACCCTCTGCGACTGCATGGATGGAACTGGAAAGCATTATAAAATGAAATAAGCCAGGTAGTGAAAGACAAATACCATATTATCTCACCTTTAACAGGAACATAAACAACAAAACAAGCAAAATATAACCAAAGACACTGAAATAGAGAACAGGCTGACTGACCAGAGGGGAGAGGGGAGGGAACTTCAAGGGGAAAGAGGAAGGGTTTACAGGAACAAGTATAAAGGACACATGGACAAAAACGAGGGTGAAGGTGGAAGTGGGAAGGAGGTGGGGAGGACTGGGGGAGCAGGGATGGGAGTAAAAGACAGAAAACTGTACCGAAACAACAATTAAAATTAAAAAAAAAACCATACAGCCAAAACTGAAATAGATCTGGAGATACAAAAATGAATGAAACATGGTTCTATGTTATAAAGTCTACAACTTAATAGAGGAGCCATGTGATTAATGTTAAATTTCAATAAACACCGTAAAGAACCATTTTTTGAATTTCACAACTATGTCTTGGTGAAAAAAATATTTCCTTTCTAGTTCCTTCTGGAATTCAATTTGAAAACTTCTGATATGAGCAACCCAGACGATATTGCTGGTGTGGTAGAAGGAACATTTCTCTCAGTTCACCTTCCCACCTTCGGTCTCATCTCTCTCCAAATCATGCTCTAGGCTGTCTCCTAGAACATGGGTCTGATTAAATAATGCTACTACTACTTGAAAACTCTTTGAAATATCTCTCTTCCCTATAGAATAAGTATTGGAGAGTAGCAAGACTCATCTGTAGCACCAAATACCTGCCACTGACATCCTCTCAGGTAGGAGGAGAATGGGTGAGATGTCATGGAAAGAGAACTAGACTAGCAACCTTGAAGACAGGCCTAAATTCTGCCCCTTATTGTCTTGGTAGCCTTGGGTGAGAATCTGAACTTCTCTAGTTCTCAGTTTCCCCATCTATAAAAAGGAGATGTTACCTGTTCTTACATTTAACAAGGTTTCTAAGAGAGTCAGGTGACAGCATAAATTCAAAAGATATTCGAGTGATGTATGATTTGTAAATTCTAAAGCACTATATATAACATATACATGTGTATATAACATGTATTGTCTTTATGTATGTATGTATGTATGTATGTGTATGTATATCTGGCAATGTTTCTAAAACCTTAGGGTAGGAAAAATATTTTTCTTCAGATATTGTTAAATACATATTCACTCAAGTGCCTTCTTCAGAGATCTTAACTCAGTAAGTACAGGGTAGAGAGACAGGTAATTTGATTTTTTTCTGGGCACACCAAGTGATCCTGATGCAGGCATTCCACAGACCACACTTAGAAAAATACTGATGTGAAATGTCATAAAGTCCAGGAAAAAGAGTCCTAACCAAGATAAATATTTTGGGCCTCCAAGAAGTATATTTTGGTCAATATCTATTTTTCCATTTTTATCAAAATTCTAGAAATAGAAAATGTCAGACTACTAGCAAACTGGAAATTGATATATTTATTGACAGACCCAGAAAGTTTCATAAGCTTTCATATCATTTTAGGCTTTGGAAAAAGTAAAAATACATAGTTTTAATACAAATTTAATGATAGAAGACTGAGATTTGGATGTTATAGAAACCAAGTTCAAATCTCTGGTGCCATCTGGACTGGAACTTGAGAACTTTTAAAGTCTGAGTATTAAACCCACAGACTTTCCATTTTTCATGGCTGCCTTTTAGATGGAATCAGAACTGGCCAGAAGCCAGGCTTTGTGGAAGCTTTTGAGGTGTAAAGGTGGCTATTATCCGTCCTGATGAGCTTCAACTCACAAATCAATATTTTTCCATTACCAGCTCTGCCTCCAGACATTGTTGAATCTGAAACATTGAAAATATAACTCATATTGTAGTTATTCCTCATCTCCATATTGACTGCCTGACCCAAAGCAGCTCAAGTATGATGGAATGAAGGCTACAGCTATCCCTAAGAGAGCTGGCCACATCAGAGATTAAGAGACTAATGGCAATAATACTCAAAGTCACTTTCTTTGGTAGAAATTCCAGATAAAGCCCATTCTATCTGGACAGTGAGAAATGTAAATAAGGAGTTGAATAAATATATTTCTTAAAGGCATTCATCAAAAACCCTTTGGCAAAAACAAAATTAAGGGATATCAAGGTCTCACATTTTTTGCCAGTCAATTAGCTTGCTCTTCATTTTGTTTCATTTTTTGTTTTTAAACTGCTAATAAAATAAATGAAAAAGGACCATAAAGTTTTCTGACCAAAATGCACAGAAATTTTAGTAAAAAGAGAGAACTACCTCTCACACCCAGTTTATCTAATTATTGCAATTAATAGCTATAGTAAAACACTCTAAAATTCAGAGGTGCATGATGATATAGTCATTTTAATATATAAAAATAACAAGCCAAGATAGTTTTAAGGCCAAATAAACCTTTGTTTTACCTAATGGAAGTATTTATATTTTTATTTCCTCCTTGGTATCTGCTTGAAGCTAAGTGGTTACAATGCATTAACAGAAAAACTCTCAGGATAAAGCTAAGTAGTAAAAAAGAAAATACAGAAAAATATTTCAAATAGAGGAAAAGTTTTGTATACCATCCTATAGCCTACTGTCCACAGATTTAAAAAGAAACCTATAACAGACATGCAGCAGCAAATGAGAGACATTTTTACTTGCACTAATCTGAGCTAACAGCTGTTATTAGGGCTGCCTCTGTAATACTTCTGTCATCACTTCCTAAAACCAGCTTTTCAGACTGGAAAGGGGAATTTGCAAATATAAGAGGAAACCTTTAGGGATATAAATTTGGCTATTATCTTTCCTGAAGTTCGTCACCATTTAAATTCACAATCAATATCTTTCCATTATCAGTTCTGCCTCCAGGCATTTTTATATGGAAGCTTGAAAATATCACTTCTGTGGTTATTGTTCTTCACTGTATCACCACATGTTTGAAGGAACTCATACAGAAGTTTGAAATTCTTGTGCTGCAGATAAACTTCAAGTGAATATATCTCAACACGTGCATGTTCTGGTGACTCAACCAAACAGCACTACACAATAAAAGGATAAATAAATAGCACAGGCTTTACACTCATATGGCCCATATTTAAATACCACCCTTACTACTTTGTGACCCTGGTCAAATTATGTAAGCTCTTTGAGCTTCTATTTCCTTCTCTGCAAAATGGGGATAATAATAGTACCTACCACCATCAAGGGTGTTTTGAGGATTAAAAATAATACATATGTACATGTATATATGTGTATATTTGATTATGTGAGGTATAGGCATGTATGTGCATGCATGAATGTGTGCATGGCTTATGGTCATGTCTTTCACATCATACACATTCTTTAATGGTAAATGCTGTTATTGTTGTTGTTTATTATTGTCATTACAAAGCTACTATATATAGCTTAACCTACAAATCAGACTGGGGCACTGCTTAATTCAAAATCAGTGTCTGTAAAACTTAACTCATGAGAAAAGTCCAACTAAATATATTTCCTTCTTTTTTTTTCGCTGAGAATTATTTTTGAAGACGTTCCATTTACCGGACTGCCTGTTTGATGCTGTGTACACACATGGAGAATATGACCATGATTCATCTCAAAGCTGTTTTCTCAAATTCACTTCTCAGTCACCAATCACTTAGAGGACATCAAAGATTCCTACAATTTCACATTCAATTTGTGGCAGCCAGGGGATTTGGTTGAGTTAATTACTTTAATGATACATTTCAATTTGTGCTTACCCAGTATTTAAACTTAAGATAGGATCATTTGCAGCAGTGCTCAGGGAAGGCCCTACTGAGGCTGGGGTCAAGATTTTTCAGTCTCCGATAGAAGACTGAATAGTCTTGATAGTTAATGTGGGGGAGTGAGGTATGGTTTTCTAAGTGAGAGAGATTGTGTTTTTAATCATTTTTTTCACAAACCAAAGAGCCATATTATCTTACCATTAGTAATATAATTTCATTTTTGTCTTCATTAACAAAAAGATATAGTTCGTATATAAAGATTGCTATAAGATCATTATTCTTCTATTTTGCCATAAAAAATGCCAGTTCTTTTTCTGACATTCCCCCGAAAGTTCTTCTAACTCTTCCCATTTTCATCTATCAGACATAGACTTTTTTCAGAACTTAATGGAATGAAAATTAAGAGGTCCAAATTCTGTGTGTGTGTGTGTGTGTGTGTGTGTGTGTGTGTGTGTGTGTAAAACCTCACCTTTTAGTTCCTTATATTCATAAAATATATTTTTAGACACCAACATATTCAGGAGTATCAGCTCTAGCTTGGAAAGAAATACGGTTTTTCATTACTTCCTTCTAGGTCCACGGGGAAAGAACTAAGTGTAAGCTTTTACAGAGACTACCAAATATGTGAATTCTTGTACTACTTTTTACATTTTTCAGAAATTCAACAGCAAAATTATACAACTAAGTATTTTGAAGAAGGAGGCCATACCTTTAAATTGAGCACAGTCTTGAGGCTAAAATCCTAACCATGGCTCTTAATGTGCCTTGTCATAGATATTTCAATAATGCATTCATTTTAATTGATTAACAGAAAAAAACAACTGAAATGCACTGGATAATAGAATAAAGCAACTGATAGCAATCTTTCTGCCAGATAAACATGCCTCACAGAAGGCTTAACTGTTACATACCTACAGTTTCAGCTGTTTGAGAGTTTTGATAATAGCCTGAAATTTCAAAATTCAGCTGCCAACACTAAGCTGTCAGCTTTCAAAATGCTTTACAGAGTGCTTGTCCCTTAGGGCATAAATTCCAAGTAGCAACGGAGCTGCCCTACAACTTGACAGCTTATCCTAGTTCTGGGAGAGACTTGCATCTGTGCAAATCTAGAAAATGTAACTGCAGCTCTAAGATGAGGAGCTGTGATTAGAGCACAACCTCTCAAAAAATAGCACAGGCTGATTTGGGTGCCAGATATTCACAGGGCTTATGAGGTCTCTGGAAAAGAAGCTTACTCCAGCTACACTAGCTGGATCATAGCTGGACTGAAAGCATTTACACACTGCTTCGGCCAAGATTCTCAATGTGGGAAATGATATCCTGGGACCACTCGTTCCTCGGCTGGTGACCCTGCTAAGTAGAAGCAATCTCCCAGTTACAACTGGAATTTCTCATCAAACATTGCATAACCCCTATCTTTCATCTTCCTAAAATAAATTTTTCATGTCATTTGGGAAGTCATCTGGGAGCTGCAGGTCAAATGCCCCATTTGCTGCTAAATGACTGTTAACACTTTTCCTTTTTTTTTTTTGTATATTACCTGTTTACAAGGCATATTGCTTAGATATAACACACTTTCCTCAGTGCAGTGTTCCTATGAAAAAGCAAATCTTTATTATCTTTTGATTCCCCAAGGTCAAGTTAAGGATTATCAGTAGCCCTAAAAAAAACGTAAAGTACCATTCTCAAAAAAATGCACATTATATACAAAAAACTTCTCACCTGATACTATCCCATCAAAGTCTTGAATATATAAAGTGGCTGTGCTATGAAAGCAGTGTAGTATAATAGAAAGTAGTCCGACTGTGGGGTTGGTACCCCAGGTCTTCCATTTTCTAGCTGTGCGAAAGAGGAAAATTATTTCCATCTCTTAGCTGAAATGGTATCCTCTCTATCATGAAAATATTGTTAGCACCAGTTTTGAGAACCACTGCAAAAATTAAGTTAACTAATATATAATGTTGGGTTTATACCACTGCTAGACTTAATAATGCTTATAAATATTAACTATTATTTTCTACACATTTAAATCATCAAATTTCCTGATTTGATGTCTTCAGGATTCATTATTTTTTTAAATGATAAATAGAATGAGTCAGCAACCAGTGCAATTATGTTACTTCTGGAATATGTGTCACTAATGTAGCCATGGAATCTGACTACAAATCTACATGGATTGGTAAATTAGATGTCCATGCATGGACCCAGGAAAGGGAGACGTTGCCCCCTTACTAGGGAAAGCATCCATATAAATTACTGAGTGGAGTTCTTCCCTACCCAACTGCACACCCTCCAAGGCCCACCCAAACATCCATCTCAAAAAACTCCCATCTTCTATTACACCGCCTTGCTTATTTCTTTCACAGATGTAAAAGTGTCTGAAATTACAACTTTTAAATTTTTGTTGACCCCTTTATTTGCTGATTCCCACACACATTTTTCATACAGTTCTATTGCTACTTCTTTTCCCATCCACAATATGCATGGCAAAACATTCCTGCTGCCATGTCATTTTTCACCACCTTGTGCAAACAAACAAACATGCATGCAACAAACATACCCTCCAGCAACTCCTGCTGCCCACTTTAAGCATCGGTGCAGACACATGTGGGTCCAACCATAGGAATCAGAACTGTAACTGTTGTCAACCACCACTGTTAAATTCCAAATAAAGTGCCACCATTGCACAGATGGAAAAGATGGCTGAAAAAAATGACTATTTCAGCTCTTATCTCTTGTTTTCAGAACATCATTCTAGGGATAAAAATATATACTCTAAAATGAAACTATATTATTCTGATATTCAACTGGGTCATTTATCTGTAATTAATTAAAAGACCAAAGAGTAAATATTGTCCTGTTAAAAGTGAAGATTTCAAAACATACTGGTCTCGATGTAAGGTATTTGATAACAGTTCTGTATCTACAGGTGCCTTGAATTTTCTATCTGGCTTCATTATGATACTAAGGGGTGGCATAAGAGATAATCTTTGGCTTTGGATTCACACACACAATTATTCATGACAACTGTGACAACCAAGTGAGATCTAGTTTGTTGATCTACACACAGCTTTTTCATATTGATCATAACAAGTTTGTTGCATTGAAATTACAGAGGCACTAATATATTTGGTTAGCTTTCATTTGCAAGAGACAAATTTAGAAAATATTTTTACAAGCATCACTTTTCACATGGGATGGACCAAGGTCACTTGGTGGTGTTCTGTTGGCAGATAAAAGATCCCAAGTGGACTCACTCACATATCTGGTGCTATGACTAGATGGCTAGAAGAGACTGTTGACCAGATCACCTATGCATGGTTTCTCCAACATGGTAGGCTCAGGGTAGTGGACTTCTTACGTGACAGCTCAGGGCTCATAGAGGAAGTATGCCAAGAGACATGAGTGTGAGCTGCCGGTATTTTAAGACAGAAGCCCAGGACAGCATTATTTCTGTGATAGTACATTGGTCGAAGCAGACAGAGAGCCCTCCCTTATTCAAAGAAAGGGGACATTGACATTAGACACCCACCTCTCAATGAGAAGAATGTCAAAGAATTTGTGGCTGTTCTTCATCTCTCATATCTTCATCTCTCATCTCTCAAACCATCATTCCATGGTTTATAAAACAACTATATAGCATGCACTAGTGAATCAATGAAATGTGCTTCTCTTACCGTTACAGTTACGGTACACTTTATTAATACAGTTACTTGTGTACTTTATTAATAATAAAAGTATACTTATAATGAAATATATACTTTTGAAACAAAATTAAATAGAAAACAGGATGATATAAGAAAAGTTATTTTTCTGTCAATAAACAGAAATTAAAATTTTAAGCAGATTTTTTTTATTGTTACAGCCTGAATTGTGACTGCCACCAAATTCCTATGCTGAAGTCCTACTTTCAGTACCTCAGAATGTAAGTATATTTAGAGATAGGGTCTTTCTAAAGGTAATTAAGTTACAGTGAGGTCACTAGGGTGGGTTGATACGAGTGATGTCCTTACAAGAAGAGATTAGGACACAGACATGTACAGAGGGAAGACCATGCAAAGACCTGGGAGAAGATGGCCACCTATAAGCCACGGAGAGAAATTCAGAAGAAACCAAAACCTGCCAAAATCTTGACCTGCCAGACTCAGCCTCCAGAGTTTTGGGAAAATAAATTTCTATTGTTTAAGCTTCCCAGACTGTGGTACTTTCTTAGGACAGCCCTAATAAACTGATTTTGGCTTTGGTTAATGCATTGCTAAATATCACAATTGCTCTTTGGTTCAGCTAGGAAGTAGATATGCTGGATAGTGCTAAAACTAAAATTTTTGCTCCTTAGGATACTCTAAATAGATTTCCAATCATTTTGATTTCAGATGTGACAATAGGAATAGTCAAAAGCAAGAATAATAAGCAATTTTCTTAAGAAACATTTGAACTCATGTCCTGATATATATCAAAGAAAACTGAGCAAATTTGCAGATGGTTTCTTGGTTGCTTCTCTTTTTAATCGTTAACTAAAACTGTAATTGTTTTCACTAATTATTTTTACAGATCACTTCAATTTCTTTGGCATTTGCTATGCTTTTTTCATAGTGGATTTTTCATCCTTTTAATTAATTAATTGGGTTTGAATTGGAAAATCTAAATAAATGAGCACCTCTATTTAGCCCTTGAAATAGTAGATCTAGCTGGAAATCTCGCTCTCTCTCCCTCTCCCCCCTTTCCTCCTTTTGCTCCCAGATTGCACCCTCTTTGTTTTCTTCTTATTATTCTAGTTACTTGCTTTCAGAAGAGTGTTTTGCATACTCCTCTTCCAATGACCATCCTTCAAAAGTCAGTTTTTACCATAAACCTGCGGTCGAATTCTTTTCTTTTCTCCTTACAAACAAACACTCCTGGATAATCTCATTCATCCTCAAGGTTTTCTCTATGGAGTCTCAAAAGACTCCAAAATATGTATTCCCAGCCTAGCTATTTCCATCTTATCCAGACCCATATAGCCAAATGCTAATAACTAGAACCCTATTTGGATGTTCCACTGGCCCTTCAAAGTCAACAAGCCCAACGATTTATTTGTCATGAGTCTCCTAAGGTCTGCTCCTCCAACTTAATCATTAATGATGTTGTAAATGATCAGTCACACAACCAGTTACCCAAGCAGCAAAACTGGAATCATCCTGGACTCCTTCCCTTTTTCACCTCATACATAAAATCAGGCCTCAGAGCATAAACCCCCTTCCTTCCAAATATCTTTTGAACCTAGTTTTTAATATATTCCTACTTCTATTTCCTGAGTTCTGGCTCTTATAATGTATTATCTAAGTTATTTTAATTGTCTCCTAAGAGATATCCCTTTCCCTGGCTTTGCCCTGCTCCTAATTCATCCTCCACATTGTCACCAAAATGCTCTTTTTAAAAAGAAAATCAGATCAAACCTCCTTCTTGTTTAAAATCCTTCCACGGTGCTTTACTGAACCACACCTGGTTCTGGGCAGTCCAAATTTCCTAACATGGCATTCAAGCAACATCAATATTTGGTCTCTGTTTCTTCTCTTAATAACTACAACTCTTTATTTAAAAACACACTTTGGATATCATTTCACCCAAAACACATCTTTATTTCTTTCCCAGTCTAACTTCTTAACTCACCCCAATTTTTGTCCTTGTTTCCCTGTGCTTATCTCCACTGTAGCACCCTCACATCTTTTTACAACTACAAATATATTTTTCTCTCAGGAAGGTGTGAGGTCCCAGAGAGTAGCTATTGGATCTTATCTTGTACCCTGAGTACATAGTTGCTATTCAACCTATATTTTCTAAATGAATGAATACAGTTGTCACATTGATAAAATTTCCACTGGAGGTCTCAACTAAGGATTAAGAATGAACAACAATGTATCTCAATGTTACAGAACAGGGGTGTTACAGACAGGGGTGTGGGGGAATGATACTATTACCGAATAGACCCACCCTTGTGCTCTGGGGGTCCCTGCCCCTATACTAGGTTCACCTTGCCCTCGGTGAGGGAAAGATGTATCTCAATGCCAGAGATTGGTGAAAAGGAAAGGGATTATTTATTTAAAGAGTTATACAAACTTAAGAGTAATAAGTTAATGTCTTCATTGAGGTCCCAAAGTCCTTTAGAATACCCACAAATGCACAGTCCTTCCTTCCCCCTCTGCCCAGTCCAGGCTGCAATATCTCAGAAAAAGAAATAGAAGTCCATGGTTCTTCTCTGCCCAAGCCGAGTGATCCCAAAAAAGATGCCACATGGCTGCCACACCTGGCTTTAAATCCCAGTCCCAATCTTCCTCTGCAGCACCATTTCTGACTCCTCCCACAATTGGCCACAGCTGCCAGCATTCCCATATTTTTCCAGCTTTACTGAGCTGCCATAGTAAGTCCAGACAGGTGTGGCCCTGTGGTGTGGAGCCAATTATCTCCAAGCTCTTACACAAGCTCTGTAACCAGGGGAGTTGCCTCCCAGTTACAGCATGGGTTGAAGTCACTCCCATCCCCCTGGCTCAAAGCATGGCCACAGCTGTTTAACATATCTATGAAACCAGTTAAAGATTATAGATATGTTAAATGACCATGCCAGAGGTTAGCTGCAAAGCTGTTGCTATGCAAAACAACTCTCAATGTCCTGCTCCATATGTCCCATCCCTCAGCTCAGACTTGTGGGGGTGAGGACATCCTACATATATATTTTTTTCCTAATATTTCCTGGACACTGAATTCTGGACCCCATTACAAATTCCTGTTTGGGAGCCCCCTCTTGGCTGTACCCTGTTACATCAAATGCCCTGAAATAAAAACCTAGAACCATAGGAAGCAATTCCCAGTTGGAACTCTGTTCACACAAAGTGAAAGAGCCACTCATTGGGAGAGCAGTCCTTGAAGGTCCTGCTTGCTTGCTGACTCTCCTGGAAAACCTGTCTGGAAGATGACTGAATGGTGGTAATGTAAAGAGCCATTGCCTGTGCAAAGCACTGATCAGTGGGAAGGAGAAACATAAGGATGCTCGTAAAAGAAAAACACTGAGCCGGCAGCAAATGACCAAACATATGTGAGGCTCAGGATTGCAACTGTAATATGTAGTGTAATAATTAAGTGCAGAATATCAAGATGCAGTTTATAAACAGTGATAGAGGGCAAAAATAAAGCAATACCATGAAAACATAAACTGTACTTGTTGGAATATGTATTTACCTGCCTAAATATAAGTATATTCTGTGACAATATAACAGTCATAAATCTCAGCCCACAATTCTAGGTGTGTACCTATCTCTTTATTTTTTACAATAATTTCTGACTCAAAATACCATGTCATCAGATTGTGATAAACTTAATATTAGCTTTCTTTGGGTTCCTGACCTCTTCAGTGGGGTCTGTCACAGTTCTAAAACCTTCTGCCAATCCAAGGCAATGAAGAATGTGGACAGTGGAGTACCCTGTCCTCACTTTAAACAGACTTCCTGTGAGGTACATATCATGTCAAAAGGTCTATAGGTCTTTGCTACTTCTGTGAGGAAGCTGTTGATGATCCTCTCTGCCTAGACAGCTTTTTACCCGAGGGACACCAAAAGGTCCTCTCTCAATCCCAGGAAACATGGACTTTCCTCTCTTCCTCTCATCGAACTGGGAGTATCTCTTTATTGCTGTGAAGGACTCCCTAAAATTATCTGATCTAAATCTATGTCTCTGAAGCCCGAACTGGGACTTTTTTTTTTTTAGTAGCAGAAATGACACAAATGGACATTTCACATGCAGATCACTTTTCTGGTCATTTTGCATCCATGAGAAATCGAGCCACTTTTTGTTGATTAGGTAGTCAATTAAGTTCAGATTACCAGGACTGAATCTTCAAAATGAGTCCATAAAGGCTGGTGCATGCTTACACAACCAGACGGATAAGGCCATGAGTATAACTGCTGGCTGGAGAAGGTACTAAGGTGTGTGCTGTCCATCACTCCAGACCTGTGTTGGGATCATCCAGTTTTCAAGAGATGCTGAAACTATGGATTTTCGTGTGAAATCTCTTGGATTTTTAAAAGCCAACTCAACTGCTGCAGCACAGACTAAGCAAAATACACCCAAAGGTTCATAGACTCAGCCCATGAGTTACCAATTTGCATAATCTACATATAAGTATTTCACTTTGTCACAGAACTACTGGACCCAGTACTATGCAGGAAGGATTTCTTTTAATCAGTGATTTGTAAAAATCCACCAGCTCTCCTGTTCAATTTTGTAATGAAACCCAAATTTCTGCTGCTACCAGTTATAAAGGCAGGACGTAAGATTTCCTATTAGAAAGAAATGTAGCATATCTGGCTCTTAGGACATCACAGACCCCAGCGAAGCCAATAAAGATCATTTATTTTCTTGGGTTTCTCCTCCTCTTTCCTATCATTGCCACTTTCTAAACTTTTTCAGAATAAAACCAGCACAACCCAGTTCCTACTCAGCCAAAAGAGCCCCATTCCCTCATGCCCTTTCAGTTAATGTTAGTGACTGCTCTGATCCACAAAATCACTTAGACTCAGATCACTACAAAATTGCATCATCCACATAAAAAATCCTGACAGTTATTAAATTGATGATATTCTCCCAGAAGCCAAGAATTCATATACATATGAATTCATATACATATGAATACATATTCATATGAATTCATATACATATGAATACATATTCAAGAATTAATATATATGAATATATACACATATATTATATATGTGTATATATATTATGTGTATATATATATAGTTCTCTGTAGTTATACACACTATGTAAGGAACTATTTGCCTAGCATGGAACAGCATTCTTCATTTGTGGTTTCATTATTGGTTGAACACAGAAGCTGAACTCTCCAAAACTTACCATGAAACCTTATTCATATTTGCAAACTTATTAACACATCATTTAATTTAGTCATCTATTTAGTTGAAGTATAAAAATGCTTTCAAAGACTATAAGCATTTTGTTTATGTTATATTAGTTATCTGCTGCCATATAACAAATCACCTAAAACTTAAAGTCTTAAAATGACAATGATTTAGTGTTTCTCATTCCGTGCTTGGCTTGGCAGTCCCGTTTGGTGTTGCCCAGACTCATGTGATTTCACTAAGCTAGAAGACTGGCCAGACTGGAAGATCAACAATGATCTTACTCATGTCTGTGAGCAGGCACTGGCCTTCCGGTAGCATGCCTTGGTTCTCCTCAGAATAGGGAGCCCAAAAATATACACACATAAATATAATATATATCTTTGACAATGAGGCAAAAGTAATACAATAAAGCAAAGAATTTTTTTCTACAAATGGTGTTGGAACAACTGGACATCCACTTGCAAAAAAAAAAAGAATCTACACACAGATCTTACCCTTTTCACAAAATTTAACTCAAAATTACTCACAGATCTAAATATAAACACAAAACTATAAAATTCCTAGAGGAAAATATAGGAGAAAACCTAAATGACCTTAGGTATGAGAATGACTTTTTAGATATAACATCGAAGGCATGATTCATCAAAGAAATAACTAATAAAGTAGACTTTATTAAAGTTAAAAACTTCCGCTCTACAAAAGAGAATGTCAAGAGGAAGCAAAGACAAGCCACAGACTAGGGGAAAATATTTGCAAAGATGTTTGATAAATGACCATTATTTAAAGTACACAAAGACAATAAGAAAACAAATAACCACGTTTTAAAACGTGCCATTGACCTGGACACCTCAACGCAAAAAGATAAACATAGGATGTTCAACAACATATATCATTAGAGAACTATAAATGAAAATAATGAGGTACCCCTGTGTACCTACTAGAATGGCTCAGATCTGTTAGGATGGAACAGTGACACCACCAAATGTCAGTGAGGATGTGCAGCATAGGAGCCTCCGTTTACTGATGATGGCTGTGCAAAATGGTGCAGCCACTTTGGAAGACAGTTTGGTGGTTTCTTACTAAATGTACTCTTACCATTTTATCTGGCAATTGTACTCCTTGGCATTTACACAAAGGTGTTGAAAACTTACACATACAGACAACCTGTATGTGAATGTTTATAGCAACTTTATTCATAACTGGCAAAACTTGGTCACAACCAAGATGTCCTTCAGTAAGTGAGTGAATAAAAAACTAATACATCCAGATAATGGAAAGTTATTCAGTAATCAAAAGAAGTGAAATATCAAGCCACAAAAAAGACATTGAGCCTTAAATGTGCATTACCAACTGAAAAAAGTCTGTCTGAAAAGGCTATGTACTGTATGATTCCAACCATAAGACATTCTGGAAAAGTTAAATCACACAGGCCAATTCTGGCTCTCATTTAACTTGATATTTGTCTCAAATCAAGTGACTTAATCTCTCCTTTTCTTAATTACTCATCCATGAAATGGGACTGGAGAGTGCCTCCTCATGGGGTTTCTCTGAGAATCAAAGAAAATAACGCATCCATGCTGATTAGCACAGTGCCAGGCAGAAAACAAGTGCGTGTCAAAGCTCTCGTGTACAAGAAACGTCCTTCAGTGCACTCTAGGATATATAAAGAAGATAAAGCACAAAATGCCTCTGGGAGTTCACAATCTAGTAGAAACTGTGGAAATATACTGACATTAATTAGTTCATAATAAATTTTGTCATAATTATAAGTGTGATTTATTTAGGAGTTAAGGGCCTTAAAGGGAAATTTCCGTTGCAATCCATTGTAAAAATAGAAACCTTCAGGCACCAGAACAAGTATGAAGACTGTCTTAGATATTTTCTGGCCATACAGTCTTCTTCAGAGCTCCAATCCTGGTATTAGTCAGCTTTATAGCTTTGATGAACATCACAAACAGGAAGCCACTAACCGTTTCGTCAGTGCTATATTTGGTGCTGGTTTGCCCTTACTTAGAGAACCCTATTCCGTATTGATCCTCTTACCTCAGAAATGATATAACTACCCTTGGGGAAGTGAAAATATACAGAGCTATGTGAGCTAAGCTTAGCCCCGGGATTTATATCTGCAAGATATGAAATGCTAAGTAGGAAAGAAAGCTCAAGAACATATTTTTATTAAAAAGACATAGACCTGTAGTCCTTGCTATACAAATAACCCCCTAAAAACCATGCTGGAAACATGACCACACAAAAAAGACAACGTATTAGAGTTTTTAACATGATTAAAAATACAGACACACTTGACCCACTGAAACCTCCTACAAGCTTCACTGGACATAGGAGACTTCTGTACCAGGAAGATTATTAAAGATAAAACTGTACCTTTAACCCAAACCAACTACCATAATTACACTTTTAACAACAATGAAACTTTTTCAGTGTGCTTCTAAGGATGATTTATAGTGAGGTTCTGACTTAGTTACATGACATAGTTTTAAGCATCACCTGGCAGAAACATATTAAGGTAGAACTTTACTGAATTCAATGAGTAAAACCATTGTAAAGAGTCATTATCATGGCTTCCACAGCAACACAGATTGTGCAGTGTCTATCAAGACCTTTTGAACCAAACTAAAGGATCTGAGTAGACACTGCATTTAATTCTATAAAAATTAACAAAATTTTTACAAATTATTTAAATGACACTAATAATACCAATTCTGGTATCTTATGTATTCTGTCACTTTTAAAACCAAAGTAGAAAATAATGGCATATTTATCTTAAATCATAATTCAAATAAATGCAATTTTAATAAAAAATTGCCTCAGTGGCAAATTTCCAGTTTCCTTTTTTTTTTCTTTTGCAGAAAACCCATTGGTATAGACTATCTGAGGTCACAAATCTATCTTTAAAAAATATTAAACCTTGTCTTTTTGGTTTTTGATATTTAATATTGAAGTCTGGACAAGCATATTAGGCACATTTGTGTTGCAAAGTGAAATGTAAATGTTAACCTTGACCACATGAAAGCAAATGTGCAGCTAACAGGAAAAGGATGCAGAAATAGGAAAAGAAAAATTATTTTTTAAAAAGAGTAGAGGTCCTACTACTTAAATGTACTCATTTTACAAAACAATGAGTCAGAAAATCCTCTCCCCCAAAATAAGATTTATGATACTATTTTAAAATCACCAAAGCTTAGCAAAACTAAAAATAATATTAATATCAAACTTTAACATGGGAGATGGGGATGGGAGAGTAACAGAAGTGAGTTATTACTTCAATTTTTATAATAGGAATACTATAGGTGTGGTTTATTGATTTATGGAAGAACACAGGAATAAGCACATTATCTAAAGTTATCAAGGGAATCTTCAAAAGAAATTTTTTAAATAGCAGCTAAAAGATTTTTGCCTTTGGGGAAAATAACAAAATGGAGAACAGTGGGTGAGAAACTTATTTTTCAGCATAAATTCATCTGTATTATTTGATTATGTATTATACACATGTTATTTTGAAAAAAACACATTTTAAATAAAATAAAACTATGCATATTGGCAATACTTATTAATATATATTTACAGAGAAATGTGTGATTTTAAATGTCCTTCTGTAAAGGACATTTACAGAAAATTTTCATCATGAATCACAATACAATGAAAAAATTCTGAAGAGCTCAGTTTTTCTAACTTAATAGTTTCCTAATAAATAGGTACGTAGTAGAAAACATTCCGTCTTAACAGCTGACGACTCACTGAGTAGTGTAAGAGAAAGAGAAACAAAGAAGAGACTACACTTCAGGCACTGCCAGGAGTATCTGTGTGACATTGGAAAAGTCACATCACTTATCTGATGGGGCTTCAGTTCCCTCTTCCACTCTGTGACACAGTTAGGCAAAAAGGCCCTAAAGGTTGCTTCAGGCTCGATGTTATATGGTCTATACAAAGTAGTTGAAGATTTCAAAAATTGGAAAAGAGCTTAGAAGTCAGTCTTTCATCCTCATTCTGCAGAAAGGAAAGTGAGGTCTCATGAAACTTATAGAACCACAAGAGCTAAGGGTGGTGGAATCAGAACTAGAACTCAGATTCACAGACTCTCATCCTGCTGTAACAAAATACCAGAGGGTCAAAACACCCGTCTTGGAAGTTAGAAGTCCGAGATCAGGGTGTCAGCGCGGTCGGGTCCAGCGAGGACTTGCCTCCCGGCTTGCAGATGGCAGCCTTGTCACCATGTGCTCACAGGGCCTCGCCTCAGAGCTGGTACATGGGGAAAATCTCTTTCTCTTCCTCTTCTTACAAGGCCACCAGTCATATCGGAGTAGGACCCCACCTCGTGACCCATTTAACTTTAATTACCTCCTAAAAGCCCCTTCTCTAAAAACAGTCACATTGGGGGTTGGGGCTTCAACACACAAGATTGCGGGGAGGGGGGCACACAATGCAGTCCATAGCATCTCCTTTCACATCTCTCCTCCCTGCCCTCGTAACATAGCTACTCTTGTCTCTATACTTCATGCATTTCGCTATGAGAAAATAATACTTGAATAGAAAAAAGGAAACTATTCCAAAGCTTGACAATGTTTCACATGTCTCACTGATGGCTTAAAGAGACTGAGGGCATAAAGATTTGCATGTGATATATTTTGCATTTTCTGTACATCAAAATGTAGATTCAGACACAAATGCAAAGGTGCTAAGTTACCCTGTGATATAGCCTTCCACACACACTTATCAGTTGCTCTACCCCACTCTGCTTGTGTAGTCTTTTCTCAAAATCCCCAAGAGTAAAACTACAGACTTATACCCATTAAAGCTAATAGACTTCTAGGAAGAAAATGTTTTATTCTTGGTTGAACATTTCCTTTGCAGTCCAGTTTCGTGAAACAAAACCCCATGTCTTCCTTTCAAAGAGACAGAAGCAAACAACGCCTTCAATGTCTGGGTGAGGTAAGGGTAATATTTTCAGTTCAGGGTTAAAGAGCTCGTATGCTAACCACAAAAAACAAATGAAGTAATTGAAATTCAGAAATGAGGAGCTGAGAATAAGAACTTAGTTTTGGAGGAAACTGCTACTTAAATTCCAGCATGTCTAGAAATGGGAAGAGATGCATAAAACCCATGAAGTTGCAGATAGTATAATTTGTTTAGTTTAAAAAAAAAAACAAATATAAGAGAAAAAAGGTGGACACTATATAGTCTAGGTCTCCCCACCCTAAACACTCCCTTCTGCTGAGTCCATCATCCCCTCCTGGGCTCCCAGAGCACCCAGGGTAGACACCATTACTGTAACTCCTGCAGTGCTTTTCCAAGTGCAGTCCTCACACTGCCTACATCAAACTCACCTCCAATAACCCCCAGCCAACCCACCCCTACAAGCTTATTAAAAATGCAGATTCTTTGGCAGCTCTCTAAGAATGCACTCAGGCCTCTCCATTTTATCCAGTTGATTATTCTGTCCACAACATTTTGAGAATTGCTGCTATATGTTAACTGTTAGCTTGTCTCTCACCAAATTGTGAGTGCCTTTGGTGACAAGTACTGTGATTTATCCACCTCTTTATCAAATGACAAGCTCGAGTAGGTCCCTGATAAACACATATTGACTGGGACCCTGAGTGAGACCTCCTAGTAAGCAGAAGGCAGGGAAGTGGAACTCGCAGAATGACTGACCGAATCTAAAGAATGGCATTAATTCTTCAAAATCGAGATGAAATAAGCTAGAAATTACATTGGGTTTTGATTCAGAATTGACTCATTACCTCACAAGCTGTTTTTGAAAGAGTTACTAATTTTGCTCTGTGGGAAACCAAGTGAGGGTTAGCTGAGACTCCAAGGAGTCCTATCACTCGATGGCAGTGACTTAGGCAAGAACCAGCAGTGGTACTTCGGGATGCCAGAGGGAAGCAGGAGGGGAGATGGTCAGCGAGGAATCCAGGAAGCTCCTTACTTCTGGGGAGTGTGAGAAGGATTTGCAGCTGAAATCTGAGGTTGAGTCAAAAACCACATGAGAAGCAAGGTGTCGAAATGAAGCATCCCAGACTCACACAAGAAGCCATACACCAGAGGCTGACCAGGTCATCAGGCTGATTCCTACCCTGCATCTATACTTGTAAAAATACAGATTGGGATGGGAAGCAAGGTTTCCAGAACAACACTGGGATGATAGTTGGTCAGTGGGAAACTAAAAGGTGAGTGGTGAGATCTTGTTGGAAGCTATTTAGTCTTGTCTCTCATGTGAATAGGTAGGGAATAGGGTTAGACTGGGCAGCTTCCATCTTGTCATAAAAGAACAGTTAGGCAGAAGCAGAATATGCTACTGGCCAAGGAGAAAAGCTCTAAAATACAATATAGTAGGACTAGCTCTCATGGTCATGTCAGGCAACCTAATTATGATACCAACATGAAAAAAAATGAGTATATTTAAATTTGGTTTCTGGGGAAAATATGTTTGAACTCACATTTTGTTTTTATTTATTGTGGGTCATGCAGATAGAAAATGTTTAGTTTTTTACAAAAGGGAAGATATCAAGCTGAACAGGAACAGAATCATAGATATGGAGATCATTTGGAGGGTTATCAGTTGGAAGGGAGAAGGAAGAGAATGGGGGGAAAAGTGCAGGGATTAAGAAGCACAGCTTGGTAGGTACAAAGTAGACAGGGGGAGGTTAAGAACAGCATAGCAGCCTGGCTGGCGTAGCTCAGTGGATTGAGCGTGGGCTGGGAACCAAAGTGTCCCAGGTTCGATTCCCAGCCAGGGCACATTCCTGGGTTGCAAGCCATAACCCCCAGCAACCGCACATTGATGTTCCCCCCTCCCCTCTATCTCCCTCCCTTCCCTCTCTAAAAATAAATAAATAAATAAATAAATAAATAAATAAAAGAACAGCATAGCAAATGGAGAAGCCAAAGAACTTGTGTGCATGACACATGGGCATAAACTAAGGTGGGGGATTGCTGGAAGAAATGGGAGTACTGGGCAGAGAGGGGCAAAGGGGGGAAAACTGGGACAACTGTGATAGCGTAATCAATAACATATATTTTTTTAAAAAAGAGAGGTATCAGCCTGAGGTACATTCTGTCTATGTTGAGGCTTAAACCCAGAAGGCCGCTGAGAGCTGATGAGCAGCTCAGAATGGAAATAGCTAGAGATGTCTCTTATAGCTAAGTAGTTGGGAGCATCTGGAGAAAACTACCTGACCTTGCTTTTGATGGCCTGGCATTTCTTCCCATGTCTCTGTTCTGCTCTTGCTCACAGTTCCATAATAGTTATTCCAAACCATCTTCCTAAGCTCCTGACTGTGAGGGGCTCAGCCCGAAGGGCCCCCTGTCCGCCACAGATGAGAATAAGTCTACCAAGACATGATCTGCTTGGCGAGGAAAGTGGCCGATCTCTCACAAGAGAAAGACCAAGAGCCTTTTCCTCAATGGGTTTTATTGGGTTCGTTTACACAGGAATTCAGGTAAAGCTCAGTAATCATTACTAGGAAGTAAGGATCAAATAACAGATAACAAGGAACTCTGAGGGCCTATTTTGAGTCAGGGTCAGATAGCTAAAGAGCTGTAAAAAACTTTAAGGAACAAACTTACTTCTTCCTTGGACCCTCATTAGTTAATTGAGAGCATTCTAAACAAAGCAGGTTTCACAGGGTTTTACATATTCTTTCTTAGGCCTGATCACCCGGGGAACCTGCCCTTTCCAGCACAGGGCAGCACCACCCTCTGTCATTGTTTCAGGCTTAGGTGGAGCAAAGGAACTAAGGCAGCCAAGAGATTAGGAGATTTTCTCGCAGACAATGAGGACTCAGGCTATGTCAAAGCTGAGGGGAAAGTGTCCATCACCCCCTTTTGCTGTAGCTCCCAAAATCCCTTCTTGGGGGTCTCCCACGTGATCGTGCCTGTCTTAGATCATTCCCCCCTTGGGGAATCTTACCCGTTATTGGCTAACCAACCAAGCATTGGGGGCCAGGCAGGGTGAAGTAAAAGGAACAGAAGCGGTGCTCCTGCCAGGGAGATAAGCTTTTGTCTCCTTGGTGGCTTATGGTCCAAGGTCATTCCCTCAGCCTTAGCCTTGGCAGGGGTTACAGCTTCTGATACCAGGCAGGGCAGTTCCCAACACCTGACCCCACTGCTCTCCGTATCATTTTTACATGATGACTTCATATTGTAGAGCAGAGAAGATAGTAGATCAGGTGCCGGTAACTAGAGATTCTTCACCTTTCTGCTTGCCCTCTTCCCCCACCTAGAAAAGGAACTTACCCACACCTGTTCTGCCCTCCTAAACATCGTGTACACACATCTGTCTTAAAATTTTTGCCCCAGTATTTGCTCATCAGTCATCCCAACCAGTCTGCAGGACAGAGAACAAATCCTGCTTCTTGTCCCTCTGGTTCCAGATAGATAAATGCTCAATAAGTGTCCATGGAAGATAAGCAGATGTGAAGAAGGCAGGGGAATTATGAAGATGTTTGAGAATATTTAACATTCAAGATGAATGGTAAGATAGTGTTAATCCCAAAAAACATTTAATATAAATCTAAAACCAAAGGGACCACTTAGGTATTTGCCTATGGCCTTATCAAACCATGGGTATGAATAAGATCATGATCCACTTTTTAATCTTTTTACTTTTAATTGTGTTAAAATGCATATAACAGAAAATTTACCACCTTCACCATTTTTACGTGTACAGTTCAGTCATGTTAAATGTATTCTCAGTGTTGTACATATGCATGCCACTTTGAATTATATAAAATAAATGAGGTTATATCTTCTGTTTGTGAAAAAAAGACAAATAAAGGCATTAGAAAGCTCTGACTTAAGTAGGCTCAATTCTTGCCTAAAGTACATGAAGAAGCTATGCAAGGGCTACACCACTAATTACCTGACAGCAGCTTCTGGAGCTGGAGGCAAGACTATCAAACCACAGCAGCTGAAGGACGTTTTCTTCCAAAAGACAAGTGCATCAGACTACATTTCCGGTGCTAAAAATCCCATGGGCTTGATACCTCACAGTTATAGCCAGTCTACTTTAAGCCTGGCCCTGATTATCCAGCAAACTGTACAGTGAGGGATTTTAGAGAAGCAATACAGATCCATAATGTACCATTAATTAAACACATCATCCCACCTCTTACCACCCCCTTCAAATGCACCTTTATCTAGCCCTAAATTTTTTCTGACTTGGACCATTTGGCAATCTTCCTCAGCAAGTGAGTAAGAAAAGAGATAAGAAATTTGAAATATATTGGCAGTATCTGAATTCAGACAGATGGTAGATTTGTTGCATGAATTCTAACCTAGATATTTGCAGCACAGAGTGGGTCAATAGCCATCCACAAGCCAGGGCAGAGTGTTTTACCCAAAAGTTTCAAGTGCCACTAGAAGGACTTAGAAAAGAAGTCAAAATAAATTTTCTCACAGCTATTTATTGAGGCTATACTATGAACCAGCAGTGTGTTAAATACCATTGCATTAAAATTAGCACACTTTGCTCCCAAATTTTAGAAATAAAACTTCCAAACTATAGAAAATCTGATAGAAAGTTATGCAACCAGGGAGTAAAAATCATTATGTTCGCTTCTTCAAAATTTGGAGAGACTATAAACTGACAGAAAACCCCACAATTGACTGCAAAGGCAATGTCCTGGAAAGAACGAAACTGAAAGATTTGAAATGGTTATTCAGAATTCGATGATGATGATTTTCACAATTACCTGACTTCTTTTCTTGGTCTGGGGCATATTTTAGCTGTAAGAAACAAAATGTTTCAACCTCTCTTAAGCAAACAGTGGTATTTACTAGAAAGATACATGGCTATTTCATTGAACCCAAAGCCAGTGAAGGGAACACAGAATTGGGAGTTAGGAACTATAATTACTCTCAAATTGCTCTAGAAGGTAAAATGCTCTCATTTCCACATTTCTGTTTGTCTCCTTTATTCTTGTCCTCTGCAGATAGCCTTTTTCCACCTGGGGTTGCACATGGCCCAGAAATGAATCCCCACTCCCCACTGAAAGAAAGCCCTGTTTTTCTATCCCCTCTCACCAATAGGGATGCACTAAGGCCTCTGCAACCTTATTCCAAATTCTTAAGTGGAGAAATTTATGAGAATAGCTTAGGTCAAGTATCCACTCCCAGATGGCTGCTACCTATGACTTTCCAGGAGGCCCTATTTCCTAGGATGCCACACGTGATACCAAATTTTGATGTTCTACCCACAGGATTGCAAAAATGCTCTTACAGCAGCATTTTGATTCATCAGTACCAACTGAATTATAGAAATGCGAAGTGAGAACATTCTGTGCCAAATGCTTAAATTAACAGATCAATATTGTTGGTTTTCATCACACCCAACAAAAAGCACATGTACTTTCTCTTAAGTGAAGAGTTGCAAGCACATCCTTAGGATATTCAATTTGTACTATGCTTATTTTTGTTTCACAAGAGGTAAACTCATCATTACTTACTGGAAAGAGCAGTCTGTGCAGTTGTTCTCATCATCAATGTGGGAGCTCCTATCTGAAAGGCTAAGCACTTACTGACTTCTAAGACTGTTGCAGCACACAGACAACAGACACCACCATCTCTCACCACAGGCGCTTTGTCTTAGAGAACAGGAGCTGTGCTTGGTAGCAAACGCTGGAAGGCACTGAGGTTCCAATTACTAACTGAGGACAATGCCATCTTTAGAGTGGAATAAGACTCAGAATGATGAAAAAGTTGATTTTGTTGCAGGAGTCAAGTCTTTCCACACTCTCTTTAGCAAGCCTTTACGATCTATATTTAATCACAAGCTTCTTTGGGGATTCTTGTCTAGGGATAAGCTTAAACCATTAATTAAGTCATTGTATATGTGATGCTGGAGCTGTTTCTTCCTTGTTTATAATACATACTTGTCTACTGACTTGAGTGAGGAGAATGCGATGCAGATACCCAAGCTTCTGCCTCTGCAGAATCCAGACAGTGCTGGGCTGAATTGTCCCCCCACAGTCCACTACCACCACAATTTATATATTGAAGTCCTAACTCCAGTACCTCAGAGTGTGACTGTATTTGAAGATAGGGCCTGTAAAGGGGTGGTTAAGTTAAAACAAGACCACTGGAATGGGCCTTGATCCAATATGACTGATGTTCATACAGAAAGGAGAAAGTTGGACATACAAAGGGAAGTTTGCACTCCAAGGATGCCCGAGCCCAGAGGAAAGACCATGCAAGGGCATAGTGTGAAGGTGTCCAACTGCAAGCCAAGGAGAGAGGCCTCGGAGGAAACCACGCTGTCAACACCTTGCTTTTGGACTTTCAGCCTCCAGAACTGAGAAAAAAAATTTCTGCTGGTTAAGCCACCTGGTCTGACAGCCATGTTATGTTATGACAGCCATAGCAAACTAATATGATCCTCCATGAGAGATTTTAATATCAGAGGATCCCCTAATACTTGTCTTCAAGGAGACCCATTCACAAGTTTAACTGAATGTGACCCCAACTTAGTCTATTTCTCATACTAGATATGGAAGGAAAGCATAAGAGATGCTCCCCCAACACAGGCTGGCTTTGCCTCATGGCAACACTGACTGGGGACACGTAGTGGCTGCCTCCTTTCTGTAGGACAGTTGCACACTGTCCCCCAGACTGCCTATTGTCTTACACACAATTGCTCCATGATACCTCCCTGACCTCCATAAGCACTTGAGCCCCTGCAATGGTTTGCTCAGACCAGGCTGCTGAAGTCACGGTGCTTCCATGACTAGTGCAGAGAAACTGCCCAAACGTCCCAGGGAGACTTGGCAGGAGCACGCCCCCTGCAAACAGCACTCCCACTGCAAACATTTCCTCTGAAGATGGTTAACAACATTTCTTCTCTCTCTCTCTCTGTCTCTCTGGCTCTGTCTCTGTCTCTGTCTGTGTCTCTCTCTCTCCACCCCCATTTTGCTATAAAATGTCTGTGACTCTATTTTATCTGAGGACAAAATAGAGTCACAGAATCAAAGAAACACTAATTTTTCTCTGGCCATTGCAATTAGTGAAGTGGAGTCACAAACAAACCACATAACAAAAAGTGGGGCTATCCTCCCCTTTTCCACTTGCTTATTTAAAATTTTTTTATCAAAGAAACAAAGGTTATTATGTGTCCAGAAAAGGGTATTGTGGTTTAGTACGAATCAGGGGTTTAAGCTGTTGCAGGACTTTTCGGTCCAGACTTGAAAAGATTAATTTTGTCCCAAATAAGTTTGGTTGAAAGGTTGCTCTTTGCTGGTTTGTGATGCCACCCAGCACCACAGTTTGTACTCCTTGGTTAATTTGTAGAAGTTGCAAATAATCTGGAAAGACCTCCAAAGATATTCTGTTAGCCCTGGTAACCCTTATTATTCCCATGGCCCAGGAGAATCCCCCAGGACAAAAGCCAAGGTGTGCGAGGCACATTCGGGTTGCATGGAACTCACTGGCAGAGATCTCTCTTGTTCTCTATCTCTCTGTAACACCCTCTATTTCTCCCTCTCATTTTCTCTCCTTCTTGCTTCACTCTTATACATTCACTCTCTCCTCCTAAAGCAGACTGAAAAGATGTCCAGGTGGGAGTGTCCCCAACAATAAGAGGTCAAGAGTGGCTGCTTTTGGAGGAGGCTCAGGACCTCCTTGGGACTTGCTATAGAATATCCAGGCAAAGGCACTGGTTAGCAATAAAGACGTGAAAGCAAAAACAGTCAGCATCTCGGCATTGATCTATGCTGCCCCATAAACTAAGGATGCAAAGGGTTCATTTGTTCAAATGACCAAATACTAATACTTCAGTGCTCTGCCTAGACTGAAGCTAAATTCACACTTCTCAGCAAACACACACACACACACACATGACAACAGCCCTCCCCATAAACACACTAACCACCATTCTCACACACCACCACTACAAGCACTCACACCACCAGCTGCCACACCAGCACACACCATCGGCCGCTACTCTCACACACACATATTATAACAAACAGCACCGACACACAACCCCCTACACACACAGTTTCACAATAGGTATGTAACAAAAAAAAAACATAACAAAAATGCAGCCCTCATAAATGAATTAAAAGCAATATGATAAGCAAGAAACATCAACAAAATCATCTCTATTCTTTATTCTTTTTGTTGTTTCAGAAACTCCATCACCAATTTACAGTAATGCAGATTTTAACATTGATTTTTGAAGGGCAATGTTTAGTACATTGGCTAATAACCATTTGTTCTATTTTCTCCAATTTGTCCCAGAGCCTCCTGAGTCTGTAACTTTAGGCAAGAGGATCTGTTGTAGTATTGCTCTGTGTTTCTTAAGAAACAAAGGCACAGCTGCATTTTATACCTCAGTACCAACAGCATTCCTTCATCATGTCTGCATCCTTGCCCCAAAGCAATGAAAGCTTCTTTACTAACGAGAAAAAAAAGTCTGTGTAAAGTAATCATGCCTCTTTAGAATGGTGTATTAGGAGCATATGGGGCAAGAGGGGTGTGTTTAGTTTTTTCAGGTATAAAAATTGGACACGTCACCCTCATCTGATTTGGAAAGAGATTATTCAAAAGCTGTCAACTCATGCTTATACTGAGCCTGATATACTTGAGCCTTGTTTTTTCCCCTTCTGCTGCTTACTCTTTCTTGGTTTCACTGCTCATTACCTTCTTCATCAATGTGTAGACAGAAAAGTCATGTGAGATATAAGTCAATCTCTTCTGTTTTATCTTTCAAGCTTTGCAAAAGATTTGGAAAAGGAATAAGCTGAAACACATATGAAACCTAAAGACTACCTGACGATTTTAAGTACTTCTGTGCTCTCTGCCACCTAATTTGTAGTTTAATTCAAAGATTTTTGCATGAGATAAATGTGTCTTTATCTTCCCAACCTTGCCTCAATGCAAGAAATGCTCCCAAAGGCAACTCGGCAAATGAAGTGATCAACGACAGCCACTGTAAGGGCTTGTTAACCCAAACTATCATGCATGTACCACATTCTTCTGCCAACTTCTAGGTCATCCACACCAAAAGTTCTCTAAGCTCAATGTCTCTGGTAGGATTTGACATGAAAGAGAGCTGCACTGGAATTGGACATATGACTCTGTAGTGCCATAACTGTGCAGAAAACTGTTGTCATCTCTGGCCACTAATAAACTCTACTTGGCATCTAAAATTTATGAACTTCAGTAAACCCATCTCCAATAGATTCATTACCCAAATTCATAGTGACACAATTTTAAGTTCTATGTGAGGGCTTTTCAAACTGTTCAAGGAGAATTTTAACATTCTGTTGCTTGAGTCATTAATAATTAATTAATAACCCAATATAATCAGTACAACTAATTAATGATTAATACAATCATTACTATATGACACACTGTATAAAGTGTAAGTAGATAGGTTCAACAAGTATTAATGTTAATGGAGGATATTTTGCACTTAGGTAATTAGACATTTCATTGTTAGGTGTCTAATAAATTGGCTGCATTGCTTAGAATGTATTGACTGCTAATTAACTTTAATGATACTTATTCCATTGTTTTAAAATAAAGCATTCAGAATTTCTTGAAGCTGTGTTTTTTGTTTCAATCAATATTTTCTTTCTGTATAATGTAATACTTTGGAAATTACCACAAGCTTGACCAAAAATATTGACTCTAATTCACCTACAACTTTTAAAAAACAAAATGTTATCATTTCCATCACTTTGTAAGGCCCTGTGTTGCTACTCATGTATGAGTAATTGCTGCTGCTTGTGGAATAATGACTTCACTCTAATGGTATGGCAAAAATAGCTGACGCTTCTCCTGTCTTCAGAGATCATCAGAAGTCCACCTGCACAGGAGCCAAGGGGTGCAGGGTTAGGGACTGTGAGGGAGGGGCTGTGCTTTCTCTCAGAATGTGCTCGGATTCCGATGACTCTAGGTAAAAACAGGGTAGGGAAAGTTTGGCAGCCTTAAATGAGAAGACTTACTTCATGCACTCAGTTAATGTCTAAAGTCAGATTTTCATCAACTTCCAGCAATGGTGTGATGTGTATGAACAGCACTGGTTCAATTTATCAAAATTAATGCTAGCAGAACAAAGAGCAGTTGTATGCCAATAAAAAAGCTGACATTGATATTTTTCTAACTTCTCACTAATGAGGAATAATAATAAAAGCAATGACTAATATTAGTTGAGCCCTTTCTAAACCCCAGACACTACTATCTGAAGTGTGTTTATGAATTATCTCATTGAATCTTCAAACTCCATGTTGTAAAATTGAGACATATTGGAGGTTGAGTAGCATGTTCAAGGTCACACAGTTGTTAGAGGCCAGCTGGATCTGAACTGCAGCATTCTTACTCCAGATCCCCTATTTTAAACTAGAATGTTATATAGCCTGTAAACTGAATTATAAATCACACCTCTGCAAGCTTTGCCTGAAATTGTTTTGGATTACCAACAAAAGGACACATTCTTTTCATGCCATCACACAGCTTTCCTCCTCCCACACCTCAACATTAAAAAAGTATACCTTTTGAATTTCCTAATTCTTCTCAGATCTAAAGCACAATACCATTTTTAAAAGTATTTTATTTTTTATTGTTGACACTACTACACACGTCCCCTATTCTCCCCTTTGCCCCACTCCACCCAGCTCCCCAGGCTTTATCATATTGTTGGCTATGTCCATGGACTATGCATATGTGCATATATGTGCCTACTAATTGGCTACAATTTGGGAAAAGTAGCGTGTGCATTCCAGTCCACTGTCCTTGGCTGTCAGGTTACATCAAAGTCACACAAACCATTCATATTATATTAATGATGGCTGGACTTTTTCCAGACGGACCTTGTATACCTTTCAAATTTATGTTTGTTATACATTTTCTAACTTTTCTATTAGATTTATATGTCATCCAATATTTTTGAAAAAATATTCTCACTAAGTAGCTACTAATCCATGTCACTATAAGTGTGGGGATCTTCCCACTTTTGTCAGTATAAAGAGTTCCTCGTAATAAAAATATTGGACTCCCTTGAGAAGCACCTTGTAGTAGACTGTTCTGTGTGGTGTGGGTCCAGCTCCCACTGGGAGATGCATAGGACCCACGCCCACGGATAGGTTTTCCCATGGGGAATCAGGCCTGTACCTAGGCCACTACGAGTCTTGCTTTTTGCTAAAACTCCCTCACCCTGAATTGAGGACATTTACTGCAAAGCAACTTCCTAAAAACTATGCTGAACCTTCCAAGGATGAGTATAATGGTCCAACTACTTTTGCCTTTTCATTTGCAAATACCCCTCTTCTGTGATGTGATTAGCAGCATTGGCTCTTTTGTTTTCTGTAAAAGGTAACCACCTAAAGTGAACCTATGCATAGTAAATGAGGACCATCATGTAATGGGCAGAGAAACCCAATAAAGGCCTGTCATGGCAGAGGCTGAGGCTTTTTGCTCCCCTTGAGAGAAAAGCCATGCTGTCCCTTTTCCTCCACCAGACTCGGTAGTCTGTGTGAATATCTCATTTCATCCATGATGATACGGACACTGCGGGCCGGTGTCTGCATCGCACCCAAGCTATTTGATGAGTTAAATTTATTGAATATTTTAAAATACACTTCAGTATTTGTTGGAAATTGGTTAACTCTACCCTTATGTTGACTTGTTTGTGAGTGTGAAACTAGCTAATGCACACATTCACACACACTTTCTTCATGCCAGACTGTTCATTTTCAGGGCACATCAGTTTTATTTTGTACAGAATAGCAAACTGAATAGCAATGTGACAGTTTTAATAACACCAAATAACAGCAGCATCAATGGGCATTTAATTTTTTTGCTACTCAGTTAGATAGTTTATTGTTACTTAATAAGAAAAATTATGAAAACATCAGCACTGCTGGCTTTAAAATTGATTTTATTTGTTCTACCCTTTAAAAGTCTTAAATGGGCAGCATATACTGCTTGGAAAGTGCCATATTTCCTTGTAATGAAACAAATACCCTTTGAGTGTATGGCTAGGCAATAAGAAGCTTATAGCCATGTAGGTAAAAAACCTGATGACACATGAAATACTAACTTGTAAGACAAGGTGTCATATGAGAGAAAATGTGAGTAGCGAGGCCAACAAGTGGAATCAGATAGCATTGAATTTTACCTCCTCTGACCTTCACAAGAAGTTTATATAATAGATTATTTCTTACCTTTCTTGTATTTTCAAATCATGTGTGTGCACATGCACACACACACATTGAATCCATCTTTCCCAATGGAATTTAACCAAAGTCAAATCTTTGGCAATTAACAAACAAACAAGCAAGCAAGCAAAATAACCTCTGACCCCACATGACTGTTTAGATACTATCCGTATTCCCTTTCCCCTTACCACCCTCCTCCTCTTTACCAGAATAGCTCTTGCTAAATTCAATAATGGCTTTTAATATACAGACCCAAAGGATGTTTTGGGTCCTCTTTATACATGCCTTACTAGCAGCTTTGACATGGTTGATCTCTCCCTCCTGATTTTCAGGGTAGCACCTCATCTAATTTCCTTGCAACCTCTCTACTTCTCTTTCTCCTTCAAAGTCATTAAATTAAGGATTTTCTGTGAAGTTTTTCAATGTTATCTTTTACTCTCATTCTATACTCTACTCTTAGGAATTTTATCCAATAGGACTTCAGCTATCAACAATAAGCCAAGGACTCCCAAATTTACCCTCTCCAGGCCATTCCTTCATCCTATAAATATACATATTTTTAAATCCTCACCAGGAGATAAGTTTATTGATTTTAGAGAGAAAGAAAGAGAGAGATGGAGAAAGAGAAACATCAATGTGAGAGATAAAGGCTTGCTACATGAATGAATGAATGAATGAATGAATGAATGAATAAGAAAACAAAAGAAACATCTATCAGTTGCCTCCCACATGCCCTCTGATCAGGGGTTGAACCCACATCCTAGGTATATGCTGTGACTGGGGATCAAACCTGCAGCCTTTTGGTGTATGGGATGATGCTCCAACCAGCTAAATTATCTGGCCAGAGCTCTATAAATATTCATTAAATGCCTACAGTATGCCACCCACTAAGGAAAAGAGAGTGAATGAATTGACTTTTCTAAGTTTAAGACCCCTGTATCCAACTGTCTGTTATTTACTCCACTTGAATGTGTCAAAGCCATCTCACTTTAACATGTCTTAAGCCAAACACATAATCCCCCCTCAAGTCTGACCCTCTTTCTAAGTACTTGCCTCAGTGACTGGTACTACCTTCCAACCAGTTTCTCAAGCTAGAAACCTAGGAGTCCACTTCAGTTTTCCTTAATTCTTCACCCCCATATATAACCCATCATCAAGCCCACTTCATTGTTACTTCCTCAGTATATACTGTTACTATCCAATGGGCTTTCTGTCTCCACCTTCATCTCCTTAACCCAATGTACCATCATCACTTACTTGTATTATTGCTACAGTCCCCCAACTGGTTCCCTGATTCTGCTTCTTCTTTTTTACACTGCAGAAGAGGTGAAATTTTAAAAACATAGATCTTAGATTATGCCCCCTAACTCCTCTTGCCCCACCACCATACTTGGTCCTCTTTCAGTTAAAGATGCCATGCTTCATACTACTACAGGGACTCTGCAGTGCTGTTTCTTTGCAGAGGAACACTCTTCCAATCTTCCTCCCCCATGCACCTGCCGAAATCTCCTGCCTACACCTCAAATTTTAGAACACTTGTCAGTTCTTCAGTGAACTAAACCACAAATTATGCTAGGTTCCCTATTATATGCCCTTATAGTTGCCTTTCTTCTGATCGCTTTTCATAGTTGTAATTTTACATTTATTTGTTTGTTTGTTTTAATTAGCATGTGCTCTCCATAATGATGATGGGAGATATTATATTTTTGCTCACCATTGACTGTACAGCTCTGGTATAGTGCCTATCACATGTTAGGTTGTTTTATAAAGACTTGCTACATGAATGAATGAATGAATGAATGAATGAGTAAGAAAACAAATTACTCAAAATCTTATTGTCCCAAAATGGACAGTTATATTTTGATGCATTTTCTTCTAATAATTTCAATGCAAACATATTTTGACACTTTTTACAATTTGGACACATACTGTATAAAAATTTAATTGTAATGTTTATATCAAACCCTAAGAATTTTCTGAAATTGTTAACTATTCTTTAAAAACTCCATTTTAAATGGCTGCATAATATTTCAACTTATGAGTCAAGTCTAATGTATGTAAGCAATATTCTATTATTATATACTTAGGATTTTTTAAATAATTGTACTGTTATAGATAATGTTAACCACAACCATTCTTGCCCATTTTATGCATCTAAATTTATGACTACTAACATGAGACAAATTCATAAACCGGGGTAAATCCCATTGCTAGAATATATAGATTTTTTTAAAGACTTGGAAATACCTGAACACTAATATAAGAGCAATGAGTGAACAGCAGAGCAATGGATGACATTGTAGCATTTATATGTGTCTGTGCTGAATCAAATTCCTCAGATTTAGGCAGCAGAGCAAGGATAGACTCCTCAGTTTACTGTAAGCATTTACTCAATGTTTAAAACTATACCTTTTCATAAGTTACTCCAGGGCAAGACTGAGGAAATATTTTGCAGGATGGATTTACTTTTCAACACTTTACCCTAGTGTCCTGAAAAGAACCCTTTTAAGAAAATACTTTCACAATCTTGGTCTTTTATTTTTTTCTCCTACTTTTCAAATCTGGTAACACTATTGATAGTTCAACAGGGCTCTTCACAATATGTTCCAGGAGTACAGAGTTATTTGGAGCTTTATAAAATTAACATAATGCGTTCCGAAGATTCTGCCAACTGTATATGTTTAAAAGTTGTTCCAAATTTTTTCTTGATAAGTTAATTGAGGTCCAGTGTCCCGGGATAGAATAAGAAATCAATTAAAGCATCAGGGGCTAGGGCTTCAGGAAGGTGAAATTATCTAGCGTGCGGTGCACTCCCTCCCTGCTTTCACCAATTACAGGGCTTCCCTCTTGGAGATTTCCACGCAAGAGTCTCAATTAGAAGAGTCTAGTAACAACAACAAAGCCTGCAGGACAAGTGTTTTTGTGCAAGGATATTCCATTCGAAACAACCACAGCAAGGCTTTCAATAAGTGTTCATAATATTTCTGATACTCAAAATAAATGCCAGAATCATTCATTTTTCATTCTAAGGATTCAATTCTCAGTCTACAATGTAAGCACACATCAAGCCAGGAAAAGAAATCTATGCACAGCACGACCTACTTTTGATGTACAGAATTTTTTCTCAAAAAGAATTAAAAACTATCATTAAAAATCTAGACAGCACAGCATTATTACAGTGAATGTAAAAGCATATTTCAACATAAGTAAGAATGAGTTGTATTTTTCATAAGGTTTTACAACCAATAATCTTACATATCTTTTGCTATTATATATACTCATATAAACTCTCATTTCTTAGAATATTTAAATTCATACCCATATTCTCAGTTGCTTATTTTGGTACATAATCTTTTTAGTAAAGAGAAAACCTTTATTAAGGTAGCTTAAATTTTGATACTACAACTATTTATATTTTCATCATACTATTATGTTTTTCACTTAGACATGCACAGAGATACCCTTGATTCTATACTAGAATTTTATTTCTATTACCAAATTCTTCTGATTTTGTTATATAATGCAGTATAAGTTTGTTTTTAAAAACTTCTAACATTCACAAGAATTCTATGACACATGCTGATAAGCCCATTTTATAGAAGAGGATATTGAGGCTTATAACTATCAAAGAACCTGCCTGAGTTCAGTAACTAGAAAGGGGTAGAGGCAGGATGTGAACCCAGGTTTTTGGCTCTACACTTTTGCTCTTTCCACTACATCAGGTAACAAACCACAGGTGCTACATGTAGTAGTAAGCATCTGAGATTAGATAATTTTTGGCCTGTTGTTGGCATTCAGTAAATGACACCAACTCATTGTCATGATCATTTTTTATAGTGTCACTTAGCTATGAGAATTCCTTTGCCAGAGAAACATCCAATAACACCATTTTCAACCAAATCATATGGTTTCCTTGCCTCTGCCTTCTCTCTCTTACCCTACATAACCCACTGTATGATTAAAATACTCCCCATTTTCTCCTCCACATACACAAGTTCAGGGTAGTAGTAGTTCAGTAGAAAGAACATTGACTTTTGAGTCAGCTAGATCTGCATTTGACTCCCAACATTACCATTTAGCAGCTAAGTAACTATGGGCAAGTTACTTGACTTCTCTGAAATGAAGATCCTTTCATCTGTAAAGGAAATCAGTGATGCCTATTTTACAGATTTGTAGATTGGAGACAATGCATGCACATAGAAGGTATTTCAGTGGATAGTTTTCTCCCATCATTTTCATCACTGTACCCTATGCTTGGGTCAAATCAGACCACATACCTGTCCCCCATACTGTCTGTGCTCTGCCACAGCATTGTTCTGTAATCCTCTCACCAGAGCATTGTCATCTGATTCATGTTTCAATCTTGGTTCAAAAGTCACTCCCAACAGGCTTTCCCATGTCCTACTAACCAGAAGAGGCCTCTCCTTTATCCAAACTGCCGTAGTACTTGGAACTTAACCTTTTAGATCCACTGTTTCTTGTATCATAATGCGTTGATTTTGCCTACTGTTGATGTGAGACTGTAAGAACCATAACTGCATAGACAGTATCTTAATCTTCTCTTGTTTCTTCACAGCACCTAGCTCCGTAACTGGTACTCAATCAATAGATGAATAAATCAAACACATAGGTAAAGTTTTTATGGAATCTGTATTCTTTCTCTCACAGTTTCAAGTCTCAATTCAAAATGTGCAGAAACTCCTGAGTTAATAATTTTAGGAATATTACCCATTTCTAAAGTAGCTAAATCAAAAATTCTACTCTTGACCCGTCCTCAGAAAACGTCCCTACCAGGATGGATACGAATGCAGTGGAACTGCCAGGGAGCCCTGGGCACACTAAGGTGCACTGTAGAAATGTAGCCTGAAGCAAAGAGAATGGGAAGATGGCCAATGTTCTGACCTAAAGAAGAATTGTGAGGAAAATCAGATGGGAAAAAAAGTGCTTCAGATGAGAATGAATATCTTTTGGTCAATAAAATATCCTGGTGTATTTGTGAGAAATCAAACAATTTTATATCGTTACTGACTATTGTATTAGTCAGGGTTGTCCAGAGAATCAGAACCAAGAGATATGCATGCATGACTTACTGTAAGGAATTGACTCAAATGATTACAAAGACTGAGAAGTTCCACAATTTGTCATCTGCAAGCTGGAGTCCCGGGACAGCCTATTGGTATAGTTCCCATCCCAGCCTGATTGCTGAGAATCAGCAGACGCTCTGCATGCCAAGCTCCACCAGGAGCACTGGATGTAAGTCCCAGTCCAAGACCAAAGGAACACTGATATCCTAGTTTGATTACTAGGGGGGTGAGGGGGGAGAGAATTCTCCCTTGTATGTTGGGGAGGACAATCTGCTTTACTCAGCCTACTGATTCAAGTGCTAATCTCACCCAGAAACAAGCAGAGATATACCTTGAAATCATGTTTAACAACAAATTGGGCACCCCATGATCAAGCTAATACATAAAATTAACCATTGCAACTCTCAAGTTTAAAAGGACGCAATTTTGCCAAAAAAAAAGAAAGAAAGAAAGAAAGGAAAAGTCAGCAACATAAATAAGAGTAATATCTCACTAACCTATTGCTGAACACAGCCACGAGTCTGCAGGTAGAATCCCTAAGGCAGGCCCTGGACGGAGGGGAAAGTAAGCACTGAAACCGCACAGGTATTCTGCCCTTCAGGCTCTACCAAGTTGGCCTGGGGCAGCCTCCACCTGAAGGAAAGGAGCCTTTTTACATTTTGCAGAGTACTTGTGGACTACTCAGTTGAAAACTCAGTTGGGAACCAAGAAAACAAGATTCATTTGATGTGAACCCCTAGAAAAAATTTATCTGCTGCAGTGGACTCCCCATGGTCAACCAAGGGCCCAGATTTTATGAATAGTAAGTCTAGTGGCCATTTGTTCCAAGGGGGTCCTCACTTACTTTGTAAATCAGGAAGAACCTCATACTGAACTCTCGGTTTCCTGCACTGTGCCCCTGCCTGTTTACACTGTCTGGGTCAACATGTGCAGGGGAACTCTGGTTTCCTCTTTCTAACATTAGACTAAGACCTGCCCTGTGCAATTAGAACTGCACAATTTAAATACCTCATTCAAACAAAAAGGAACTCATTGGGAACCTGGATAGAAACTTGCACTATACAAAGGAGGCCCCCTTTGTCTCAGTGGGACAAAATTCAAGTTGCTCCTTCAATCTGTTTCTCCTGGGCTGCTGCTCTCTGTGTTCAAAGAAATGCTTTTTATTCTTTATTGCTGTTTAACATTAAGTTTGGTCTACACAGCTATAAACCTGAAGGGTTGTAATAGGATACATTGAAGTCTGCTCAAAATAGTCTCCTATGGTCAACAGCCTGCCAATAAACCCTTCTGGCAAGGTTGCCTCTTCCTTCTTTCCCTCAGTTTGTATGCATCCCTTTAAATGGCCTGCCTGGGGCAAGTTCTAAAAGGTTCAAAAATATTCAGTGGGGCAAGACCATACTATATATAAATTATTTTAGGATAAGAAAAATACCTTTGAGTACTAAACACATAACTATTTTGATGAATCTTTGAAAGTACACATACTTTCTATCATTTTAAGAATAACAAAGCCTTAAGTGGGAATCCCACTATTTATGCAAAAGACATCATAAAGACTTGTCACATGTGCTGCAGAAAGGAAAATGTTCCCTCTACTCCTCCCACTTCTAAAAAAGCACTCTCTCAAGCTTGTGTCTTTAAAGGCTTTAGAAAGTAGCAGGGAGAAGAAAGATGACATTGCCATTCCATGCGACAGGCACAGCAAGGAAAACTCCTCTGCCACTCACCTCAGTGTTTTACATTCCACTGAGACAAATTCTGATTCTCTGCAATCTTGACCTCAAACCAGCAATAAAACCATAATAATTATAGACTTCCATCCTGGCTTGCTTGTAGCCTCCCTCCCACACAAGTCATAAAATCAGCAGCAGCAGCAGCAGGAAGCCTGCGGGTAGAATCACTTGGTGTGGGACAATGGGAGGACAGAGGACCAGAGCACTGGATGCGGGGTCTGTGCTCTGAGGCCTCATGGCACCTGGGGCAGGTGATGCGAGGAGCCTCCCTCCCTCAGAAGCTGGAACAATGTGGAGACAATTATATAAGTAGGAACACAAGACAAAAATAGGCCAAGAGAGGGACCGCACTGTTCCCTCTGCCTAGAGTACCCTTCCCTTCCCCTCCTCTTATGGGAATTCTACCCACTGTTAAAGACCAGTTAAATAACTGCTCCTCCTAATCACCTTCTTCCTTTCTTTCCCCTTCTTCTCCCTCTCCTCCATTAGTACATGCTCAGAATTCATCTTGACTTCTTCCATAATTTTAACCTATTTTGCACTTACTCCTCTTCATCAGTATTTAAGTGTATCTTGTTTATTGTGTTTGGATCTTTCTGTGTTTGTCTCCCACATAAACTATAAACAACTTGAGGGTAGAGACCAAACTCCGTTCATCCCCACACGCCTGCACACTAAGTGCATTGCCTTATAGAGCACATGCTGTTCCATTTGCCCAGGGAACACTTTCCTATTGTCCACCTACCTACTCACCCTTTACTTTAGTTTACTACTACTTGCTAAGAAGATAACATTTATGTTCCCACTTTTCATGCATCTGTTCATGAGGAACTCCCATAGTGACTTTTATGGCCTTCTGTCCCACTTCAGACCCACTCCTTCTGCCCTAGGACAAGGAGTGTCATTTAATTGGAGTGTTTTCGGGAAGGGATTGAGTATGATCAGTCCGGCCTTTATCTCACCCCTATTCGGCTTTCATAAGAGTGGATTCTTCTCTATAATCTTGCCTCTAGTTGTCAAGCATAAATCCACTGCAGAGGAGCATCAGCAAGCTTACTTGCCTACATGTGTAAGCTATATCCTAAATTGTATCAGTAATAAAGTTGATATTTTTATTTCCATCTCTCAACCCTTTTGTCTTTCTCTCAATTTTTTCCAAACACAAGTGGGAGAGTGGTGTTTTGTACTCTCCTCCTAATATCTCAATACTAGTCACACTTCAGATTATAACAAACATACCACTCCCTTGGAAAAACTTCCCTCACCTTTGAAACTTGGTTGGGTACTCCTGTAGATGACAATTGATAGATAGATAGATAGAGAGAGAGAGAGAGAGAGAGAGATAAATAGATAGATAGATAGATAATTTTTTTCCTTCACAGCACTTGCCCAATAGCATATTTGTCAGTAAGATTGCTTTCTTAAACATATACTGAAATAGTATGGTATAATAGATCCCCACATGCCCATCAACCAGCTTTATCAATCATCTACTCATTTTTATTCCATCTATACTCCCACAGTTCCCCACAAACTCAGACCAGTTTGAAGAAAATATCCCAGACATCTCATCATTTTATCTGTAAATATTCCAGTATATATTTCTAATAGATAAGCACTAACCCCTGTTTGTTTTTGTACTTAACCTATTTGTGGGATTATTTATTTTAATGGTTGTTACTATACACACTCACTTCTTCCCTCAGATTACAAGTTCCATGTGTCAGAGGCATTGCCTGTTTCATCCCAACTGTATACCTGGTACATGGCAGGTGCTCGATAAATGAAATGTAAAGGAAGAAATTTTAAAAGAAAATACAGAAAACCATTTTCAACATGGGACCAGCCAACATCCATCTTTTGGTAACTATATTCAACTTTCCCTCACATCTCAGTCCCTGTGATTCAAAAAGGAATGGTTCCACCCTGCTTGGTTTAGTGATGAGCACAGGACCCAGTCGAAACAACGTGATGCTGGGAAACTTGGTGTGCAGCCAGGAGAGAAGCAAGCACTGTCTCCTACTGGACATGAACCTGGAGAACAAAAAGTTAATGTCATTGCAAGGATGGAGTGTATTTGAAAATGGGTCTGACAGAGAGGATGTAGAACCAAGAGATGCAGAGGGACACCAGGGCCTGGAGAAAGCGCTTGAGTGCCTCAATCAAACCTCAAGAGAGGCAAACCTACCCGTGGATTTTTAAAGTTACATTACTCAGTAAACACCCTGCTGGCTTAAACAAGCTTGGGTTACATTTACTAAAGTTTTCAACGGAAAGTTCCTGTGTGATTAGTTGGGAAGAGGGAACATATAAATAGTCAAAAGAACCCCCAAAACCACTTGAATGATAAATAAAATATATTGTTTTCCAACCTGTTAGTTGGTCTGGTACTCATACATTCTGAGTTCTCATGGCAGACCAAGCTTCTAGAACTCAGACCCTCATTTATAAAACAAAGGGAACTGAAAAGTCTAAATCACCTTTGACCGAGAAATCCTATGAGTTTAAAGGGGAAGCCCAGGAAAGCACATCAGAGGGATCTGGACTTCCACGCTGGAAATAGCATTTGCTTACTGGCATATCTCCAGTTTTTGTTTAATTAATTTTAAATCATTTTATATCGTCCAGAAAATAACAATAACTTCCAAAATGAGAAAGAACACTGCTCAGCATTTCTCTGTTGGGTAGTAGACACTTTGTAGGAAAAATAAGTCTTTTCTCATACACTGTGGCCTGAGATTGTCATGTTGACATTAAGGAAGCACATTCAGATATTAGGCATGATCAACAGGAAACCAGAGATAAGCATTTTTAAATTTTCCCCAGCAGAGAGAGACTTTGCTTTCTGCAAAGAATAAGTTCACCTTAGCTTCTATGGAAATCACTTGTCTCCTCTTTAAACATATGTGTCTTTATTTCAAGCTTCTCTTGTTGGAACAGTATGAAAATGTTCACCTGCTTAAGAGATGAATCTCAGAATAATAGTTAAGAAAACACAAAAAATCAGCTATATTTAGGATGCTATATTTAATGGCTTTAAAGTCTGACTTGGTTCTTAAATTCTATCAGGTAAAAATCTATTTGTGGAATTGCCGCCAGGATTTTACTTTTATTGAAGAGGATCAGAAAAAAATGGTGGGGGGGAAATGGCCTCAAGAAGCACAGAGAGACCTCCTTCAGCTGTAGATCTCCCATTTGCTACTTACCTTCCCACTATGTCAGAAGGAGACATACCTAGACAATTAAAGAACCTATATCCCCCATTATATTCTCCTCCACAAGAAGATTCATGAGTGGGAAAGATTGGTCATTTAAAAGACACTTCTCTGATCTTACTGAATCTGTGTTTATCCAAATTTCTGGTTGCAGAGACTCATATTCTCTTTTTAAGGGGCAGTTTGACAATAGAGATTTTAAAACCTTAAAAGTAGGCATATCCTTTGCAGAATCTAAGATGGCTCTAAATGATCCTTACCACTCCTTTGTGTAGTCCTTTCCCACAATGAATCATGGATGCAAGGCTGCATTTGTATCCTATTGCTACTGTAACAAATCACTACAAATCTAGTGGCTTAAAATAACACAGATTTATTATTTTAGAGTCCTGGAGATCAGAGCTTCAAAATGGGTCACCCAGCGCTAGTATCAAGATGTCAGCAGTAAGCTCTAAGGGAGAATCTCTTCTCACTTTTTCCATCCTCTAGAGGCTGCCTCCATTGCTTGGCTCATGGCCTCCTCCACCAATCACATCATTCCAACATCTGCTTCTGTGGACACATCACCTTCTCTGACTCTAATTCTCCTGCCTCCCTGTTCTACTCATAAGGACCCTTGTATTACATTGGACCCAACTGGATAATTCAAAATAATCTACCCATCTCAAAATCCTAATTTAATAATGTCTGCAGTAACATCTCTTTTACCATAAAAAATAGCATATTCACAAGTTCTGTTGTTTTAGAACATCTTTAAGGAATCACTATTCTGCTTACTACAGTGACCAACAGAAAAAGGTGGAAATAACAGTATGTGATTTCTTCTGCCTGGTCATAAAAGGTATTGCAACTTTTTTCAGGTTTTCTGAAATGTCTTATACTGGGGAAGTCAGCTGCCATATGTCAGCTGCACTCAAACAACCCTGTAGAAGGACCCACATGGAGAAGGACCAAGGCTTTCTGGCCCAACAAGCACCACTTTGCCAGCCATGTGCATCAGCCGCCCATGGAGAAGATCCTGCACCCTTGGTCAAGCCTGCAAATTACAACCTCTGCCAACAACTGACTACAACCACATGAAAGACCCTGCCTAGCCACTCCTGAATCCCTGACACAATAGGAAAGAATCATTTTCATTTTATGCCTCTAAATTTTGGGATGATATATTATGCAATATTATAACTAATACACCTTTGACCCACTCCTAGAAATGGAGGTCAGTTGTATGTGGAGAGAAATGAGGAAAGAATCAGTTATATTGTTCAAAGGAGTCATATGCACACAAAATTCTAAACATAGAAGTTCATCAGAGTTGTGTATTGGTTAAACATCAAAATCAACCTAAGCATTTAGCTATGGAAGACTGGTTAAATAAAGTAAAACACATCCATATAATGGATGAACATGTATCCTGTCACAGAATATAAAAAATCATGTTGTAGAATAGTGGTTTTCAAAATTTTTATGGTTGGAACTTTTTTGTAAAAATTTAAAGAAGAGCTTTCAAATAGAGACAGACTCACAGATAGAGAGGAGGATGACAGCTAAAGCAGGGAGGGTGGAGGGATTGAGCAAAAAGGGTAAAGGACTCCTGGACATGCACAATAGTGTGATGACTGTGGGGGTAGGGTGGTAAAAGTAGACTAAATGGTTTTGGGGGAAAAATACAATTAAAAAAAAGAAGAGCTTACACAAGAGAAAGCAAGTCCTTCAGGTTGATGTTCAGGTTCAGGTAGGTGCAGCTTCCCAGAGCCAGGCCCTGGCAAAGGTATACCCCAAGGACACCTAGAATTCTGGGAGCACATTTTGAAAGCCACTGTTTCAAGAGAATGTTTAATGACATGTGAATCAATATGCCAACTGAAATAAGCAGGTTATTGAAAGCACAAGATCCTTTTTTTAATGATGTGCTTGTCTCCCTTTCTACCTACACCATAGGTACTCTGCCCTTGTCATCTGTGCTCTGGTCTCTGGTCTTCTCAGCTCTCAGCTCAAATGTTCCCTGCCCAGTGAAAACATACTTGCTACTCCTTTCTTTCCTCTCATATTAACCCAGATTGGATAAGGCCCTTTGTTTGGTGACTTCAACCATCTATACAGTTTGTCCTATTATTTATCACCATCATATCACTATTTTATTAATTCCTTTCTCCCACATTAAACTGCTAAGTTCAAAATAAATATCACTTGTATTTGTTTGCTAGGACTACCACAAGAAACTGTCTATCAGCTGAATCTAAGGTAGAACATATTGTAGTACCAGAAAGTAAGGGAGTGCTGGAAAACAAACAACAACAACAAAAACCCCACAACCACAAAAGGATGGATTTATGTCATAGGGACACAGAAATAGACCTGAAAGGGCTCTGAACTGCCCAAGGTGGAACATGTTGAGCAACTAAATACAGGATTATTGGATTATAAATCAAAGTATAAAATAAATATATATATAGATCCATTTTTTATATCAGTAGGGAAATAAAAAATGATTGAAGGAATAAAGAGAGACTTCCAGTCAAGATGCAGGTGCAGGTAAAGATGCTTTGCCCCCTTGAACAACTACAGAAAAAATTTCAACTAGACCTCAAAACAAGTAACACCCAGAACTGTCAGAAAATCGAGCTGTATGGAAGTCCAGCAACCAAGGATTTAAAGAAGCCACATTCATCCAGATGGGTAGGAGGAGCAGAGATGTGGAGACAGGCAGAGAGGCCTGGAGATGTGGTAAAACAGGCAGTCTCCACATTTGTGGTGGATAAAATTTGGGAGGAATATCTTGGGAGCGAGGGATTCCAGCCCCAGGCCAGATCACACAGGCCAGGGTTCCAGTGCCAGGAAGATAAATCTCCGTAACTTCTGGCTGTAAAAAGAAGTGGTGGTTGGGATAGTGGAAAAAACTGCCAGATTTTCACGAGACTCTGCTTAAAGGGCCTGCATGGACTTGGAACTTACACAGACCCACCTTCTCTGGGATTCAGCACCAGAGCAACAGCTGGAAGGGCACCATTCACACACAGAGAGTAAGTGAAGTGACTGGAAACAGGGCAAGTGCTGGGCAAACCTCCAGAAGTCAGGCAGCAGCATTGTCCCCTCTCTGAGTCCTCCTCCTACTCAGATCCACAAAGCTGTGAAGTGGGTTGCCCCACCCTGGCGATTACCTAAGATTCTGCCCCACATGACTTATAGGTGCTTTTTCTACAATAGGCCATGCTACTAACACAGGGAGTCAAAGCGGCTCTACCTAATACACAGAAACAAACACATGGAGACTGCGAAATTGAGGAGACAAAGAAATATGATCCAAATGAAAGAACAGAACAAAACTCCAGGAAAAAGAACTAAACAAAACAGAGGTAGCCAAAATATCAGCTGGAGAGTTCAAAACACTGGTTACCAGGATGATAAGTGAACTTATTGAGTACAGCAACATTATAAAAAAGACTCAAGAAGAAAAGAAGTTTACATTAAGTGAAATAAAGAAAAATCTACAGGGAACCAACAGCAAAGGGGGATGAAGCCAAAATTTAAATCAATGATTTGGAACATAAGAAAGAAAGAAGCATTCAACCAGAGCAGCAAGAAGAAAGAATTCAAAAAAGCAAGGATAGTATAAGGAGTCTCTGGGACATCTTCAAATATACCAGCATCTGAATAATAGGGATGCCAGGAGGAAAAGAAAAAGAGAAAGAAATTGAAAACTTCTTTGAAAAAATAATGAAAGAAAATTTCCCTAATATGGTGAAGGAAGTAGACATACAAGTCCAGGAAGCACAGACCATCCCAAACAAATTGGACCCAAAGAGGACCACACCAAGTCCCATTGTAATTAAAATGCCATAGGTTAAAGATAAAGAATCTTAAAAGCAGCAAGAGAAAGGCTGAGAATTATCTACAAACAAATTCCCATAAGACTGACAGCTTATTTCTCAAAAGAACCTTTGAAGGCTAGAAGGGACTGGCAAGAATTATTCAAAGTCATGTAAAGCAAGGACCTACCACCTAGATTACTCTATCCAGCAAAGCTATCATTAGGAATGGAAGGACAGATGAAATGCTTCCCAGACAAGGTAAAGCTGAAGAAGTTCATCATTACCAAGCCATTATTATATGAAATGTTAAAGAGACTTATTTAAGATAAAGAAGGAGATCAAAACTATGAGCATTAAAATAACAAATTCACAACTATCAACAATTGAATCTAAGAAAACAAGCAGAATGAAAACAGAATCATAGATATGGACATCATTTGGAAGGTTATCAGCTGGGAGGTGGAAGAAGGAGAAAGGCGTAAAGGTGCAGGGATTATGAAGCATAATTAGTAGATACAAATTAGACAGGGGGATTTTAGGAATAGTATAGAAAATGGGGAAGCCAAAGAACTTATATGCACGACCCACAGACATGGACTAAAGGGGGGGATTGCTGGAGGGAATGGGGATACCAGGCAGAGGGGGCAGAGGGGGAAAATTGGGACAACTGTAATAGCATAATCAATAAAATATATTTTAAAAAGAGAAATGGAGAAAGAAAATATTAAATTAGGCAAAAGAGACAAATCATCACGGAAGAGGACATTAATGGAAAAAAATGATGAAATTCTAATACAGTCTGGAGTTTCATTTAAAAAGAAAACTATTTTAAAAGCTCATCAAGAATAGAAACTTCATTCTGATATGTAAGTTAGGAAAGAAAATTTTCTCACAACTCCATAAAAGTAGGTAATTCATATTCTCAATATACAAATGGGAAAAGGGGACAATAACCTCATCAAAGCCACAGAGGAAGTCCATATTACAATTCAATGTAACTTGTTGGAAAATTTGACTCTCATTCTGTGTACATTAGAATTCTCTTGGTAATCTTGCATATGATATATTTTTAAAATACTGCATTCCTTTCTATTCTCCCTTACACATGCCACAGCCAGAATGCCAATTCAGCTTGAAACTGTTATTTTTAAAAAGTATATTATTTACTTTTTTAAAAAGCTTCAAGTTGAATTAACTAAGATCTAAAACTATGCACTTAATATACCCAATGCTAATGCAGCTTTAATCCTTTTAAGGGAGAGTATCAAGAGAAACAAAACTCCCCCTCCCCCTGCCAAAAAAAATAAAAAGAAGGAAAAAGGAGTAAATGGTTTAACAAAAAGAAAAAAGTCATGCACAATCCTGTATACTCATACTAGGAGAAGCTTTCTTGTAAATTTAAATTAATAAGCAGCATAATATTCTTTCATTTCAATGGTACTACAAAAAAGCCATCAGAATTAGAAACTTTCAAAAAAAAAAAAGAAAGAAAAGAAATGTAAGTGCATTGTCTTTGCTCAAATAATCCTTTATACCATCCAAGCTTCTGCTGCCCTCTTTTTCTGGCCTTTTCCTTTCCTAATTTCTTAAAAACCATCTTTCTCCTCCATCTAAAATTGGAGAGCACAGTTAGGGGGCATGCAGCTCCACCTTTTATGGAAATAGCTGCACCCCTTATTTGCATGTGTTTGGACCCATTACCAGCTGTCCTAAAAGCAGGAGCAAAAGCAAAAGCAGAATGGTGACGAGTCCTTCTTGTTATCCAGGCAGATTTTGTTCAAAACCAAAGATTAGAACAGCGTAAATGGTAGAAAATAGCTTTTTTCCCCTTAAAAATACGAGAGCAGTTTAAAGTGAATAGAAATTAGTGGATCAGTGAACTGGAAGAACACGTTATTGCCTCTGAAATAGCCTTGCTCCCACTCAACTTTGCATAACAATATTCAGTTTGCTACTATGGAGCAGGACTTCCAGTCTGCTTCCCAACCCAAATCAGGAAGGTTTCCCTCTCCACTATTAGACTGGTGGGAATAAAATGCACAGTGCAACCACACATGTTTAAAGAGGATTTTTTTAAATCTAAGCAATTATTTCTGCCATTAACAGGTGTAAAATGTCTTCTAACAAGAAAGTGCAAAACAGCAAATGCGCTTTTGAAATATGCAGCACAAGCTGCATATAAATAAGACATTCTAGAAGGCTATCTGCTTCAGTTTTGTAAAGCAGATGTCTGCTGTCCTAAGCAAATAGTTCAAGTTGTTTCCAAAATATGGAAGCAAAAAGCAACAGAGCTACCATTTACACACTCATTAGTAAGAGAGGAAATGCATGTGTTTTGGAAAATTGCTGCTCACTAAAAAGCAAGTTTCCCTAGCAACAGCTACATCACACAACTCAGATCATTTCTAAGCTATGAGAGTAATTATAGAAAAATATATAAAAAGATTTTTATCAAATATGTTTTATCTTTGCCATGGGAACATTTTCCCTAAACTTAGATATGCCTAAAGCCATTCCATATGATCAGGTGTGTGTGTGTGTGTGTGTGTGTGTGTGTGAGTGAGAGAGAAAGAGAGAGAGAGAGAGGGGATTTCCCACAGGGGCACAATTTCAGCATGGGGTATGGTTGGTTTGGTGACCCCTGACTCCATTCTTTTCATTGTGGCTTTTCTTATTTCCTTCCTTAACCAAAGAATAGTTACAAGTCAAAGAATTTCTAATTGGATGATAACAGAGTCAAAAGGTAGAGGCTCTAAATCCCATAATTCTGTTTATAGTCAATCTCACTCCTGACCTCCAGCTGCAGAGGTGACATCAAGGAGGAGGTGGGCCTTTCTTGGTCATTGCTCTGCATAAATGCTTTCATTCTTCTAAACAGCATTTAGAATTCTCTCAAAGTTCATCCAAATCCAATAGGAAATACTTAAATTCTCCAGGAAAAAACTGTAAAATATGTATTTTTGTTATGAGTAGGAAAATATATCTAAAAATAAAGTGGAACATCCGAATTTGCCAGCATTTCTGGATTGTTCTGATATGTATATATTGTTTAAACTAAAACACTGCTTAGGAATACAGCATATTTTCTGGCAGTGACTTGTTACCTTGTAACACTGTATTTGAATGTATTTGATTACTGATACGTGTTTTAATGCCATTAATAATAGCTTGTTTGAAATGCTTTTAATTGTACCATGTAACATTTAATACAGCTTATCTCTTTCTAAAGGATCGTGTTCAGTCCTGGATATGAGGAAGCAAGCATGTGGAGCAGTCGTCCCCCCACAACTTTCATGGTACCTGAGATGGAAAATAAATAAATAAAGCAGCCAGTATATGGGTTAAATTAAAATACACCATCCTGCAAAAACCAAGACAAGATCAACAAAGGGAAAAGGAACTGAGCTGAGATGACATTGGCGTTGGCTCTGTCAGGCCTTGTACCTCCATTCTCCCTTTGATCCTACCCCTGGAAGTATTGAGGGCATCTTCAGGTGAGGGGTTTGAAACTCAGAGGGGAAATAATTTGAGCAGCATCACATAGAAACAGTGGTAGGATTAAGATGCCAACCCAAGTCTGTCTAAAACCAAAGACTGTGCTCCTTCAGTGAATCTCTCCTTACCCCTCTGGTAGCAAGAGTTATTAGCTGTTCATTTTCTCACCTGGATTTCTCCTTAGCAGGGGTCACAAGCTGTTGAGCCTTTATTCTTTTTAGACAAAACAGCTTTATTTACAAATGTGAACTGATTGCCCAATTTGAAGCCAGAAGATTTCACACAAAATACTGATTTGGGCTTCCCCTGTAAAACAGGGCCTAAAATGATGTGACAGCTCCACGATTCCCTCACGGCAACTGACAACTGCAGCTGAGCACAGCTTTGCTTTCTCCAAGGTTGAGGGTCTCCAGGACACCCCAGCCTGTCCCACACAGGCTGCAGCCTGTCCAGTTAGCAACCGGGATCCGTGACATACGAGTTTGCTGCTCCTGGATGAGTGGCACCAAGTCAAGTCTCCTAGTAGTCACCGAACATTGTCTACAAGCAGAGATGGTGCCTTACAAGTTAGGAGCGGGTGCAGTGGGTACAGGAGGGAGCTGTGAAACCAAGTGAAGGAAATGAGACTGAACAGCAAACTTGAACCTGTGAATCCATTTAGACCTGCTCATTCTTTAACCAGATGTCTGAAAATTTGCCGTAACAGATGTTTAAACCTGCCCCCAGCTGAATAATGACCTTTCATGAATTTCAACTAAGAAAACAAAAAGAGCCCTGGCTGGCATAGCTAAGTGGATTGAGCGCAGGCTGTGAACCAAAGGGTCACCAGTTTAATTCCCAGTCAGGGCACATACCTGGGTTCAGGCCAGGTCCCCAGCAGGGGGCACGTGAGACAAATACACAGTGATGTTTCTCTCCCTCTCTTTCTCCCTCCCTTCTCCTCTCTCTAAAAATAAATAAATAACATCTTTAAAAAAAAAGAAAGAAAATCAATAAAAAGAGCAGGGGTCCAAGAACCAGAATTTTCATGCTCACTCAGTTACTAACTTACGTTTTGGTAAGTAGCACTAAGCCTTGGTTGGATTCAGGTGCCATATATGTAAATGGAAAGACCTGGACTATTGATGGACAGCAGCCATGCAGGTAATGAAAACACAGAGTGACAGTGGTGGGGGCTGGGTCTACACAGAGGACACTAAAGAGAGGGGCAGCTGCTGCTTCCCTCCAGATCACTGTCACTCTGGGGGATTGGGGCTAAGGGTCGCCAGATTGTCCCCCTTTGCCAGAGAAGCTAGAAATATATATGAGCTTATGTGAGCATTTTAATTTGAAATGTCTGACTGTTCAAAATATTAACAACTAATTCAAAACTCCACATAAGCCTATTCTGGACAGTGAAAGAAAATGTCTATGGGGTAGATTGGCTCCCAGGCCCTCAGTGTTCTCTGCTTTTGGACTAAACTCTATTTAGCATCAGGATTCTGTGATTTTAAGTACTGAGCAGACATAATTATCCTGGGGAAAAAGAGATGGATGTAGGTAGCTATGTTTTCAGTGGAAAAGCTTAAAGAGTTAAAATGTGTGGCATTTGCAAAGTGGCCCATTTTGCCCTCCTCCTCTGAATCTTGCACTTTGTCAGCACAAAGCAAGAGATGTGGGCACATGTGCTGTGTGAGCATCACTCGCAGAGACTGAGTGAGGAGACACTGCTGGGAGGAAGAGACAAGGTGGAAACTATGCTCCAGGGAAGGGGGAGAATCACACCCATTCCCTGGAAACTCAAGAAGAAAGGGGGTAAAAACATTTTTAGAACAGGTACTGGGTGCTAGGTGCTTTATATATGTTAGTCCCTAAATCTTTAAGGTAGATGATGGCATTGCCCATCATTAATTATAGTGGCAACAATGTACTGTGCATTTTTTCATGTACCAGGCACAGTGCAAAGTGATTTAACTATGTCTTACCTTACCAACACCGTGAGAGAGAATCCTGTCCGACCAATATACAAGTGAGAAAATTAAGACTTCAAAATTCAGTAATTTGGCCCAAAATGTACAGCTAATTAGTTACCAGTGGGATTCAAATTCTGTCTACACAGCACTCATTCTGAATTCTTTTTAGCTTCTCTGAAAATTCGGGGGACCAATTCAAGATCCCATCACCAGGAAGCAGTAAAGTCGACATTCCATTGCAACTCTGAGTCTGAGAGCCTCTGGCTGGTTTTCCTACTATCTGTCTCCAGGTAGGACCATCCCAGACACAAGTCCCCAGGATACAATGCACTTAAAAACTGTCCCCTTAAATTCTTCTTGAACTCACAAACTTCCATCCTTGAGTTTTCCTTTCTGGAACACAGTATCCACAGTGCACATAGCCACTGGCTCCCCTAGAGAGTGAAAGCAGCCCTGAGCTAAGATAATGAGACAATATTTAATAATCATTGTTGCTCTTCCTCCAATAAAGCAAAAATATTAGCAAGTGTGAATGACACAGTACTTAAAAAAATAAACAAATACAGAGCATCTGAAAAAGAGTGCTAATACACTGAATACATTTCTCTTCAGTATGCCACTTATTTCCCATGTGAGGAAAATATTGTAGGTGTTATTTCCAAATACAAACAAAATACAAAAACAAGCTAAGTATAGAAACTGTTTTGAGCTAAGTAGAGCCCACACCAATGCTGACACCAATGAGCACACACTACGTGCTGGGCACTATCCTAAGCACTTTACATGTATTATCTCAATTCATCCTCACCTCAGCCCATGTTTTCAGAGGCAGACACTGAGATACAAAATGGCTAAGGAATGTGCCCAAGGTAGCATAGTTAGTAAGTGATAAGCCAGCTTTCAAGCCCAGACATGTGTTCTCAACACTGTTAACACCCTTTCAAATTGTCAAGTGACAGAAAAGCATGGTCTAATTTGGCAGGTATATCATATTTATAGAATTTGAAGATTTCTCTTTTCCTTGGTTCTTTCCCATTCTCTAAAAGCACCTTTTTCACTTAGAGTGATTGAAATGGAGACTTTTAGTATTTAAGCTATACCTGCAGAAAGCTTTTTAATGCATATTAAGTCTCACAGATTGGTAAGGCCCTGTTAACACAGATAATAAAAATTTCAGACTCCTTAAACATGAGGGAGCTTGGAATTCCACCCTTAATAAGGTGTTAACTATATGGATATACTACAAAAAAATAGGTACTTATATGAGGCACAGTCACCTAGTGTCTGCTTAATACATATCTGATGGATGGATGAATGAATGAATGACTACTGTGTCTCTGAAAATTCACTTACTTATTTATTCAACAAATAATCGGTACCAACTATGCACCAGGCACTGTTCTAGGCAATGGGGATACAACCTTGTGCAAAACAGACAAAATCCCTGCCCTCATGGAGTTTACATTTTGATAGAAAGAGAAAATTAACAGAATAAGTAATATACTTAATATATAAGAAAGTCATAAAATGATGAAAAAATAAAGCAAAGAAAATGTATTGGGAGAACTGGATATAGTTTTGCAGTTTTAGATAGGGTGGCAAAAAAAGTCAATGCTTTTAAAATACTAACCATGGCAAAGATTTTTTCACTTGCTATTAAACATTCAAAATTATACCCCTATATGTGCAGTAAATTTAGCCAAATATATTCAATTAATATTATTGGGTATATTTTATATCTGGTATTGATGAAATGTGATTTTTCTAGACCATTCCAGAATGAATTTTTGAAAATCACAAAGCATGATAGAAAAATAGTACACATCTTACAAATCACTACAGACAGGACTAAATCATTTTTGTTTTGCTAATTTATATCAATGTATAATACATCAAAACTGGATGTATCTCAAACAAAATCTAAATAAGTAAGTAAAATCCATCTGGAGCTTTCTTGAAAATAATCTCCTTTTGCAGATCCCTGCTGTCATGTGCGACTCCAGGTGGCCTGAGCAGCACCTGGGGGCAGACGTGGTGACGGGGTCTGTCACCTGCACACAGCCCTCTCAAGTGCCAGCAAAGGAAATCATGATGCTGAGCACTTAAGGCCACCAAGCAGATGAAGTAGTTTTGATTGTTTTTTCCTCTCTAAATTGTGAACACACACTAATGAAAACCCATTCAATACTAAAGTAAAATAATTTCACAATATCAAAGCCTTAAAAGTGAATGCTATGGAGGTAGGATTAACATTTAGATTATCACTCAAGACACACCATCTATAGCTAATTCTACATGAATGATGATAAAAAGCCCTATTTGTTTTCTCAGGGTTCTAAGGTATCAGTACAGGTACCAGCCTTATCAGTACAGGTATACCTCTGAGGTACTGTGGATTCATTTACAGACCACTGCAATAAAGCAAATATCACAATGAAGCAAGTAATAATTTTTTTTTGCTAGTGGAGGGTATTATCTTTAATTTCTTAAGAACGTAACATCTGAAAAATACAAGAAATAAAGTGCAGTAAAACAAGGTGTACCTGTAACTTAGTAGTGTGAATTGCACTTTGGGCTCAACAAAAATGTTTAAAGCATTTCATTTTCTTCATTTTTTATCATCATTTGCCCCCAAAAGAAACTTTTATCAAGCTTTAATTCCTTGAACTTGTCTTCATTTGTTCATTGCTTCCTACAATGTGTCCATTTTGAAAATATATATTAGAAATTATTTTTTATACTAGGAATTAGTATTTCCCTCCTTTGTCATATATTTAGTTGCTTTTCTGATTTTAAATTCATTTTCACACACAATATATGGGTGCATCCTGATAACACAAAATGTACAGCTTAGACATTTAAAAATATATCCCAAACTTGCCTATCTGACCATGAAGCTTTCTAAATTTATTTCAAAAAGACCATATGTTTACTACTTAGGAGCTCTATCAAGTTCTTAGTTACAATCAGGCACACAGAGAACTACCCAAATAATAAGAAGTGAGCCGGTCACTCAAGCACGTTGTCTCCGCCCCTTTGGCTCTTTTCAGATGCTGCACATAGTCTAACAGCTAAATGTCACAGTTCCGTGCCCAAGGCATCAAGGACTTTCCTGGCACCAACCTGCCTACTTCAGAATAAGCAATATTTCAGAGTCATCAGAATTAACCATCCACTAAATTCAATTTCATAAGGCTGCATCATCCTCAGTGTCTCACCTTCATGCACAATTTATTATGACTTCATATGAAAAGCTGAAAGCTCAGAACACACATATGCTATCAGATTCCTAAACAGAAAGCCCTTTTCTTGAGCAGTTTTAGACCACGGATAGCAGCTCAGACTGTAACTGGGTGTCTTCAAGGAGCATCTGACAGGGTTCACACTGAAAAAGAGATTAAAGACCAAGTGTCAGGATTTACCAATTGTGAGAAATCCCTGCATTCTCCTTCAGCCCTTCAGCACTGACAAGATGAGAAGCTTCAAACAAGGACTCCCAGGGCCTTTCTGAAAGCCGACACAGTCCCTGGCTCTCCTGAAGCTCCCGGCACTCACGACACTGCAGAGAACATGCAGGGAGACAGGAACTGCCTTAGGTGATTTCAAAGTGGGGCTGGAAATGCACCTAATCTGCAGTTATGTCTTTTCTTAACTTATTTTTTATTATTTTCTTCTGTTTTACAAGAAAGAAAAACAACAGGCACTGCAGTGCAGATAAAAATTGAGAAGGGAAATGAAGAAACTTTCAGTAGGGATTGTCAAGTAAAATCTAATATTAGAAACATTAACAAGATGCAGCACTATTCTGTTGGTGGCTAGTTGAAATGGTGCATCTTGGGTTATTTTGAATTGAGGAGAAAGTTTATTTTGATGCTTCATAAGAAGGCCCTAGTTGACATATGTAGGTGATACAGATACAAAACTCCCACCATGAAAAAAACAAGAACTTTAAGGATGGGGGAGGGGAATTGAATCCTCTCTGTGAACTGACCTAATCCTTTAGGATGGTCACTTGTTACCAACTAAGCATGTGTGCTCATCTTATGAAAGGGCTATGTTTTCCACAGGAAGAGCAGAAACCAACCACAAGAGGGTTATTTTCTCAACAGTACACATAGGTTTCTGCATTGGGCAAAGGCAGCAGGCCCCCACCAAGCCAGAGGCTTCCAGCAGTGCTGACGCCCTGTTGTGGTACTCTCCCCAGCCTTACACACTGAACAATAGCTCAGATCCATCACAAGGTCACTTGTCAGTGCTCCTCGGTTAAATGTGTCTTTATCCTTAGAGAACAATGGGAATTATAGGAAACTGGTGGCCTCACATCACAGAACTATAAATAGTTGCTGTTAAATGCAGCCCTAAGTTTTTGTTTCTGAATTTTAAAGTAAAGTTCATATTTGAGAGAGAGTAGTCATCTACTGGTCAGTTTGTGATGCTCAGTGATGGCATCTTATCTAAGTGATTAGGGATGTATTTAGTTTCCAATCAGACAAATCACCAGCTCTCACCAGGAATTTTAATCAGGATTGCTTGCTGTGCGGAGATTGTCCCCAGCCAACAGAACGTTACTGACCTTTCCTCCACAGGAAATTTAAATTTGTATCATTTGACTGGTTAGGATTTCTGCCATTTCCCTGTGGATCAGATTAGAGATGAACTTTCAAGTTCGGTCATATGTTAAAAACACAGACACATAAACTGTGAAAAGCCAGAAGCAGAATGATGTTTTTCCCCTGATGCAAAGGTCACTGCTTTTTTTTCTCATCCATTCCAGCTGACCATGGCCCCCACGCTTACTGCCCCCATTTAGGGAACTTTGATTAGAAAACAGCCATACTCATGAATCCTTGGCATGCTCACTGCATGAAGATTACCTCTTATATTTAATTTTTCTCTCTCATTTGTTTGAGAAAGGAAAAATTAGCTGCCTTGTCACAGGCTAGAACAGGACAAAATGTATAAATGAGATTAAATTTATCAGAATTTTTCTGGTTTGGTCTAGAAAGTTCCTGCTTGTACCACTAAGGGAAAAAGGAAAAAAATCCCAAGTAAATATTCCTTAGTGGAACTTGCTGCTCTCAAAATAAGCAATTGCAGGGTACAATCTCATAAAACTGCTGTGTCATCACATATTAAGTAGGTCAGGAAGTCACATAGAAAACAGATCCCCTACCCCAATACAACCAATCACAGATAACTTAGGAAAGCTACTTACCATGATCTCGGTATTAAATTAGCAATTGGTTTTATATTTCTAAAAATTATGTCATAAATTGTTATAGCTATGAAACACAGCAATCTCTAGGATCCCACACAAGGTTCATTTAATGACTGAGGACTGAGAGAGGTTGGACGCTTCCGCCCTAGAGTTATACCACACGTGAAGCAGATTTAATAGCCGAAAAGAGACTTCGGACTAAAGCTTTATTATACCTTATTTAAAAGATCATGTGATCCAAAACCAGGTTCAGCCTACATTTCCACCTCAATACTTAGCTTCTAAATTAATTTTCACTATAATTTGTTTCATCTGATTCCATGAGTATACACCTTTAATTATCACTACATATCAGAAAATATTTAGAAAGTCTACTAACCTTTTGTAATTAACCTAAACATCTAGGTTTAGAAGCAATTTAGAATTGTTTTAATGTTTATAAATTACTCCGTTAATTTTGCAATCTGTATATTGCATGCTTTATAGCTTAGTCATGGATGGGCAGAGTTTTTTATTTGTTTGTTTTTAAAGATATTTAAATCAGTGGCTTAAAGACTGTTTTATCTTGATAGGCAGGTTTGACTAAGCATTGTTTTTCTGAAGTGTCTTTATCGCTAAAGTGAGTTACCATATTTTGCTGTGTGTAATGAGCATTTTTTTGCCCAAGTTTTTGAGGGGAAAAATAAGAATGTGCATTATACGTGGGTAGTACCTGAAATACTTGTGTTTTGTAGTTACTTGTTACATAATATTTCTTGTACCATAGTATGTTCAAAAATAAATGCTAAAATTCCTTTATAATACAAAAAAAACAAGAATCTAAATATAAACAAATAATTGACTTAAAAATTAAAATGAAAGATTTTTTTCCTGAAAATTTGGGCCAAAAACATGGGTGTGCATTATACACAGCAAACTGCGGTGTATATGTATGAGAGGAAAATCACTTCAGAATTCAGCTAGGAGCAAATACACGATTGCTTGACACTCTTGTTGGAGACACGGGTCAGACTAGACATCAGCCATTGCACAAAACCAAATAGATAAGATATCTTGAGAGATCAACTTGTTCTTCATAGCAATAGAAAATGCCCAAAATTGTTTTAAAACTGAGTTTTTCTGATGTGTGACATGATATGGTATTATTTTAATGATACAAAAGTGAGAAGTGAATAAAAATAAATAATGCAAACATCCTTCATTATATGCAAAAGGTAAACAATGTGTCTCTTTATCATAAATAATCTGAAAAAAGAAATCAGTAACCATTGCACCAGACACTGTGCTAAGCCCCAGAATTCAATTCTTTCCATTGTATATTCTGCTGCTTAGTTTCAGGCTGACCTGGCTCCTTCCAGTCCTGCATCCTCCAATTCAATGAGCAACCAGTGCTGAAGAGCTAAATTGCATGCAGAATAAAGATAACTGCTTCCCTAAGTTCACCTTGCTCTTTCCCTGGAGGTTTCCTCCACCGCCCTACCCTGGGAATTCTGGGTAGGACACTTGGTCCCTCTCTAAATGATTACAAGAAGTGCCCGAGCTAAAAGGTGCCTGCAAGGGGTTTTAAAATCATTCTGGCATAATTATCCTAATCAACAAAAACCAACTACAGCTCAAACTTGTGAGAGAAAAAGACTGTGTGGGAGTTAAATGAATTAAAGCATGAGGTCAGGCTTTTAATAAGGTGCTCCAGATTCTATCACCTTGCTCTAATTCTTGCATATTTCAGCAGTCATGTTTTTTTGTGTGTGACTTCACAGAAATAACAAGTCATTTAAAAAGTCCTGAGATGGTTACAAAAGTACTGTTGACACACTGTGCATCCACATAAAGCCCATGGCACTGAACACTGGGGTAAAGTTGGAAGGCTGCAACTGGAAAGTTATTTTTATGGTGAGGGCCAGAGGGAAAGGGGTGGGGGCTGGGTGGAGGTGGGTGAAGCAGGGGAAAGAGGGACATCTGTAATAGTGTGAATAATAAAAATAAAGTTAAAAATAAATAAATTAATAGACAAGTTATTTTTAACTCTGAACCGGGTGATTTAAAAAGCAAAAAAGGAGGTGAGTATTACTGAACCAACTTAGAATTTGTTTCTCAATGTCCACATTGATTGCATTGCTCCTTTCAGTTCACTAAGGGTTTTAACAGATCTAGAGTAATTATCCCAAAAACCTCACAATAGGCCGACCTTAGCATACCATACTGAGGCCTTTTATCCACACATTTCTCCAAATATTAAGTAAAATTATTTATTTATAAAGATACTTCATCTCTTTTAAAACAGTAATTTCAAGGTTTCCTGAATAGTACTTCAATGATAGCACATAACGATTACCAAGTTGTCTGACAGTAAAACTGTTGTGATGACCCAACTCCATGATGCCTTTGCTGATATGTGCTCAAAATAAAGAGAAAGCAGTATTTAACTTAAGGAAAACTCATAGGCTTCCTGAACCTTAACTGTCACCCTTAAGAGCTAGCTACTAAACTTGGTTTATTTTTTATTAAATTTATTGGGGTGGCATTGGTAATAGGATCATACAGGCTTCAAGTATACACTTCTGTGATATGAGATCTGTACATTGCACTGTTTTCACTGTCATCCTTAAGAGTCAGCTACTACCTAATTTGGTTGAGAGTCAAAGCATTGCATGCACACACAATAGGTTCTCAATAACAGAGTCCAAATAAACCTAAGCAATCTTAATTTAGGAAATACTCAGAGGAAAATATATATATATATACTCTCTAATGGTGACTGATTTCAATGCAAGACACAGAATGAGTATGAGGCATGGCCCATACAAGGCAGGCCTTGAGAAGAGGCCACAAGACGTCCCAGGTGTGCTGAACACAGGCTGTGGATTGGGAGTTATTCATTAAACAGCCCACATAAAGAGGCTTGTTAGTACAAATTTTTAATGGAGCAACGCCACACACAGAGGGTTGTTATAAAATCTGATTATGTATCTAAATTCGTATGAATGGAACACTGCTTTGAAGAGCCTTTAGGAATAAAATGTCTTGAGAATTTCTTTAATTTCAAAAAATCCAATAACACACTCACAGGGCCCATTTCCACCTCAATTTTCCATTGATTCAATTGTTTTTATTAAAACTAGCAGCTGCAGAGGTATACTGAATGCAGATTTCAGCCAGACAGGCCATTTTACTGTTTCCACTTATAACCAGATAAGACTCGATTTTTCTAAAATTTTTGCTAATTTGTCTATCTCTTAGATATATCGCAACGCCTTAAAGGAAAGAATATCATTTTGTGACTATGTCATAGAATGAAGAATTCTACAGTTATACATAAAAAAGACAATTTTTTTTTAACTTCAGAAGCTATGAAAAACTAAGCTGTACCAGTCAGAAGACATTACTGGAAAAAATACTGTAAGATGCCTGATAATTTCTTTATGAAAAACTAAGACAAGTTGAATTCCCAATAGTCCTTGTCAAAGTCAGTTTGCTCAGTGGCTCGATGACAAACAAGGGCATTGTTAGCAACTCCAGAAAACTTCAGCAGAAATAGTTGAAAATTTCCCCTCTGGGCTCTCAGCTTACCCTAGGCAAATCACAAACAACCCTGTAAACAAAAATACACACTAGAAACCAGACCAGACATTGAGGTGACAGCAAAACAAGTCTACTGGAGGGATGTAAATAATTGCAGGTGTTGGTACAGGTATGTGTTTTCTTCTCCATAAGGAGAGTACAGAAATGATAAACATGAATGCAGGTTGTGAATGAGGATTCCATATTCAGTAAAAGTAGTATGTGTGCCTTATGGGATGATAGCTGTAGCTAACTGTGGGAAAGTTAACAATGGCAAATAATTGTTGAGTGCACTATGTGGTATAGTTTGATGAGAGCCAGCTGGTCCTAAAGATGGAGAGAGCCACGTGTGGGTTTGTTTATCTGACGGAAGCTACTTGGATGCCACCCAACCCTGTGCCTACAGAACACGGGGTCCAATCTGGCTCTTAGAGGTTGCATCAGCATCAGGAAAGAGGGAAAGGAGAGAGAGAGAAAAGAAGGAAGCCAGTCTCTAGACACTTTCAGGAGTTGGCATTTATCCCTTTGTTGCCAAAGTTTCTGGAAACAAAGTAGATGAGAACATATTCTCTTAAAAATTAGAAAAAAAAACTCAAAAAAGTCTTCAAATGATTAGAGATGGCTCCCTGCAATAACTGTAGAAAAAAGAAGTAGAAAGTTCTGCAGTGTAAAACAGTATCATGTTCTTAAAACACAGGACACTAATAACCAGGCCATTCACGGTTTCAGAAATAATGGATTCTGAAAGTGGGATAGTCAGCAAATGTGTCATCACACGGCTCAGGAGCCCCTACCTGAAAACAGGATGCTGCACAAGGAAAGGTCCACAATACAAACTTCAGAAACCTATTGGGACAGATGAGTTCTGTTCTGGTGTCTTTTATTTCCCAGATTTACGAAGTCCTCATATTAGGAAATAGAAAGCAAATCCAAGAAATTTTAAAACTACTGCACTGGGTAGAAATTACTAACAAAGAACTGCAGAATAAGAATCAAAATAAGGCGCCCGTATATATCTAAAAATGCTCTTTATCTTTTAATCTTGCTAAATCTGAAGCCCATGTTCAAACATTTAATAAGATAAAGTTCCAAGAAAGTAAATTAGACTCAAAGAGAAAAACTTTCATGTTATAATAGATGTAGCTGTTTACATTAGTGATTTCCAAGCTCTCTGGTCATGGTGTGTTTTTTTTGTTGTTTTTTTTTTTAAGTTTAAAAGCTTGACTGTATATCTCCAATATACATATATTTATTTATTTATTTTATGCATTCACTGCATTTGTTACGATGTACATGACAAATAAAAAAATTGAAAGAAAAAACTAACAAATGTTTTTAAAGCGGGTCTAATACTTCTTTCCCAACCCAAGTGGGTCCTGTTCTCACCGCTCACAGTGTTAGCAGCCCACTTCAGACAACATGAGATTATCGGCTCACTCCCTGGGCTGAGGGACGACATACATTCATTTGCTCATAACTCCCTGTCTCACACATACACGCTTTGAGATTTCACAATATTATATGCAAAATACTTAAATTTTAAATATTACAAATAAAAGCACTATTTCTATTTACTATTTAGAACCCTTTTAATGCAGTTGTGGGGAGAATAAAGACACAGCAAACCAGGGGTTTCAAAGATTGTTTTTATTACTGCCAATGGCTGCACTTTATTCACTATGTGACAGGCATTGTATAATACATACATCACGATACATTATGTCTAGTTCTCACAGGAATTATAAAGTAGGAATTAGGTTTCCCGTTTTATGAAAAAGTAAAGCTAAGGCACATGATCAACCGTATCCTGTAAATAAGTAGTGAAGCCGGGGTGGGTGAGACTTTAAATCACACAAAATCAGGATTGTCACAATTACAGAACCTCATGTGAAGGGTCAAGCCTTTCAGGCTTTTCAATATCTATTTCTTAATTTATAGCTAGCTCCTCAGAGCAGAAAGAGGGGAACAGAGAAATAAGGCATTGACAATTAAAAATTCTTTAGATTAAAAAATAGTAACAGCCCCCAGTTATCCCCACCTGCTCCTCACCCTCTACTGTCCCAGCAGTTTTTAAATCCTAGAAAGAGGTCTGCAGCAGAGAACTCTGGGCATGGTTACAGTGGTTGTACAGACTTGGCCCAGGGTAAGTTTCTTCTGATGGAGCTTCCAGAAACCTCAGAGCCCCATGGACACTGTGTTTTCAAAAACAACATCCCCTCATCTTAAAACAGGTCTTGTGAAGGGTAGGTTTTGGAGCATGCGGAGCAGGGCGTTCTGTCCAGCCTGGGGAAGACCAAGAGCAGTGGAGAGAAAGCAAGCTGGACTCCTTCCCCACTCATCTTTGGGCTGCATGCACGGCAGGGCATCTTGGACTCTCCCAACACCCAGAGTTTCCAGCTTGTTCCGGACTAGGGCCTGAAACCGGACACTTGGTATCCAAAAGCTCATTCCTCTTCCAGATGTGTATGCAACTAATATCTGTGAGAACTCTGGACTGCCAGAGACCCTCAAAAACAAGAGGGTCCTTGAGGCTGGAGAAGTTACTTTAAGGTTAAAAAGGTTGTTGAATTAGGAGAAATGCTGACTATATTTGTCAGTTTAACTATCATGATTTGAAATTTTACTGCTAAATTCTTCTCCAGAAAACGTGGGTCAAACTCAATAATTTTCTTTCCTAGAAACTTTTATTTTTAGAAAGATATGACATACATCTGTCCAGGTTGATTTGGATAGCAGGAAAAGTAGAATGGATGAACCTTGAGATCTGTTCCAGTTTTATATTCCCAGAGAGCATTCTCTGTGGCCTCAGAGGCCCTCACCTTTCTACCCACCTAGCCACTCCTTTTCACCCTTTCAGCCCATGCATAACTTCTCTGGTGAAGCCTGACCTCCATATAAGTAAAATTAAAAAATCTTAAATCTAGGTTTGTCAGCAGCACTCATTTTAAAATGCAACTATTTGTTCTTGACTGTAAATCAACAACTGATAGTCAATGACTTATCACTGTGCTGGCACATAACATAATCACAATGAATAGTTGGTGGTGGATGAATAAAGGTTCATCATTAATTTGAAGGAGCATCAATTTCTACAAATACAGTAGCTTGGTTCACTAGATGGTCCTATATCAATAAAAATGTGTTTTTATATACTTTTTATAAAATTCATCACAGCTCTCTGAGCATTGTTTAGAGCCTCCTAAGGCTACACCTTGGGCTGTCAGTCCACAAAGGCACCCTCTCCCATCAATGGTCAGACTATAAATCTAGGGTCACAGATGAGGTAGCTCTCACAGCTTTTCTATTTCACCAATTAGGAATTATAAATTGCAGCATTTCCTGTGACTTCTACATAGAGCAACCTGGCCCAGTAAGGAAGTCATGCTTCCCATTGTTTATTCTCTGGTATCTCTATTCTAGTCAAAAGGATCCTCAAAAAAAAACAATGAACAATTTCAAGAAAATGTGAGAAAAAAACACTAGCCCCATCTATTTCACTGAGGGCTTGATCCAGCAAGCATTTAAGAAATAAATTTCTGGGGGGAAATTTATACCCAATATAATATCATATTCCCTTTTCTTCTAAAAAAAGTCACTTTGTCATGTGTAATGAATTTCTGTTGAATTATGAATGGATTACTTTACATGGCCTAACATAAAACAGTATTCAAACCCATAAAGATCTGCAAGCATTTTTCCTTATAACCACATCAATTTCTTATTAGATGAGCATGACATTAAAAATACAAGAAACATTCATCAAAAATAACAAAACTCAAACTTTATTATAAATAGTAGAAAGTAAAATACAGAAATCTACCAACTAATGCAGGGTTATAACCAGTCATTTCAAAAGATCTACATTGGGAAACTTCTTGAGCAAAATGCTTTTCATATAGTTTAATTTCTTATACCCATTATGTCAAGAATACAAATTTTTAAATGTACTTCAGACCCTAAATAATTAAAGTAAAACTTCTCTGTCATTTCCACTGCCGCCCCAAGGATGGAGGGCAGTGTAAAAGAAAAAAATCAACTAAAATATCCATTTATTTATTCCCTCATAGCTCTCACCTGGCCTCACCACCAACTCCCATATTTCAGCTCTACACCTCTATCTTAACTCTTCTAGAAAGTGGGTCAGTCCAACTTAGCCGGCCACCAAGGAAAACTGGAAGTAGCCACTGACCGTTGTCAGCATGCCTTGCTCCTTCTCAGACTCAATCATTTTGTTAAGATTTTGCCCTCTGGTATTTTTCATCTCCTAGACTTTCCTATGAAAGGATTTTTTTCTCTTTCTACACAGACCAGCAATGTTAGTGAGCACATCCAATAAGCTGGCCAGAGTACTGAAAAAAAACTGAACAAGACAGTTCTTTCTCAGATTTCAGTCCCATAGGATTTAAAATCTGCCCCCTTCTAAATTTCGATTTCTTCTACAAAGCACTCATTTGGCATTTAACTTCTGCCACCTGCCCTCCCTCTCCCAGTGTTTCTTCAAGAAGCACATCCTGGAAAGTGAAGAAGATTTTAAGTCCTTTTGCCCCCAAAGTGCCTGCATGTGTTTAGCAGGCTCATTGTGGGTGATGGTACTGGAGCCCATCCTCCCCTGCTCTCTAGTTAGAAGAGAGGGCCCAGAATGGCCTCTTCCTCGGAAAGGTTTAGACCATTTTTCAATTCACACTATAGTCTATTGCAAGGGGGTGTGGTGGGCAAACAGGTTTTATCATCAGTTTAATGCTGATCAGTTCAGCAGCAGCTGCTCTAAAGGGCCGGTTTAAGGAAGATAATGAGGCCACATCTGGACTCAGAGTCTGCACATGGGTGGACCACAGGTGTCTGCTGCATGCCTTGGTGAGGTCCATGGTGGTACGCACACTCGGCGTTTGCCATCTGTGCTCTAATCACAAAAAGATCTGAATTTCAGTTAGTTCCTTTGCTAATTGAAGTGTTAGGCCAAAAACAGACAATTCAGTGTTCCAAATATATGCCCATGGGTAATCCTTTTACATAAAAGTTTAGTGAAGAACATTCCTCCTTTGGTGAACCAGACTCTCGGGTCAGCGTCAGAGGCCCAGTGGTCCCTCCTCTCGCCATGGCACACAGGAAGAACGTTCTCAAGAGCATTCAGCAGAAACTTTCAAAGTGCTGCTAGCTTTTCTACAAAGGCAAAAGCATCAAAGCTCTCAACTCCAAAAGCCGCCCCAGGCCAGGTCACTTAAGGATCTGACTGACTATGTAGCTACTCTTTTTCATTCCAGTAGATGCTGCTGCATTCTTCTGTTTAAAGAGTTCCCCTTTCTCATCCTGCATTCTCCCCAAAATCTGTACATCAGACACAACCCCAGGATCAGGGGTAACAACATTTAGGAGATATGGTTTCACACTTTTTCTCTTGCTAAGTCATTTCGCAATAGCGTGAATCCAAATTCATTACCTCCACTACACTACAGAAACAAATGGTCCTGGGGGCTCAGAAAACTCAATGACAAATCAAACCCATTCTTTTGATTTGTTTCTAGTACTGTTCTCCTTGGCCAGAAAACCCCTCATTTTCTTCTAATGTAAAATATCAAAGAATGCACTTCCTAATTCTTATTTTAAAAAGCACATTACACAGTGTAGTGCATCATTAAGTGCTGACAACCTCCACTTCTAGCTTTCTAATCACATTTATTATATTTCCAAGGCAATCTTCATCAATTTTCATTTCTCTAATCAAATTATATTGTTGAAAAGCCAATTTCACTTAATACTTGCTGTCTTCTCTGCAGCACAGTATGGTACATCCTTGCCCTCTCTCCACCCCAAATCTTTTAGAGCGGCAGTCCCAAACCTTTTTGGCACCAGGGACTAGTTTCAAGAAAGACAATTTTTCTACAGGTTGGTGTTGCAGGGGGCAGGGAGAGGGATGGACAGGAGGAAGAGCTAGTGTGAGCAGTGCCCACTGACAGGGAAGAAGAGGACTGGGGATCGCTATAGAGCTTTTATGCCATTAATAAACTGCTTGACAGTCTCTCCTACTTTCTATGAGAACACACACTTAGGCCAGGGTCATTTATAAGTTCCCTTAAAAAGTGTCAATGGTTATAATGGAATGAAAGCCTTTCTGAGATAAAAGTATGTTAGGATGAGAAAATAAGTAAAAATAGGTTGCTTTTCTCAAGATCCCAAGAAATAGTCCTTCTTTAGTGAAAGGCCAGTATACCCTTAAAAGTTAATACAGAATCTTCTAAAAGCTTCCTCAAACCCCAAATATTAAAATCATTTAAGTAAACATCTCAAGGGAGGGAAAAAGACAGTGACCTACATATGGGCATTATTATGGGCACTAAGGGCCAATGGACGGGACTCACTAGGCTGGAAGAGTAGCCCTGCCTGAGTCCAGAAGATCTGGGGGTTGTCAGTGAGTTTAAGTTTTAATCCCTGCCCATAGTAGTTTCAGCCCTGACTGCAGACTACAGGAGTCCAGGAACCAGAGGTACCACTGCAGCCGAGGGGACTCAGAGGAGCCACAGCAGCTCCCCACAAATTGAGGCAAGCACTGAAGTTCTATTGCTGTACGCACCAGCTGAACCTCTAAAACATGGTATTTCTGGGAAAAAAAAGTTATGTGGTACTGCAATATATTTAAGCACAGGCACTATAAAGTAACTTCATCAGGTATAGTGGCCAACAGTGTGCCCCGTTCAGTCTGGAATATTAAACTGAATAAAAACGAAGGGAGAAAGTTCAAAAACAGAATACGTTAAAAGACTCAAGGAAACAGGATTTTTCAACTCAGAGATCCAGCCTAACCTTTTTCTCTCAACAGTATAGTATCTACTGTAGGAGCACCTGCCCATAGAGCGCACAGAAGGCAAGAATAAAGTAATGAAGGGCTCCACAAACACAGAAAAACTACTGACCATGACTTTTGGAACTTTCTAGCACACCAAATTTAAAATTACATTATCTTTACTAATCAGACATAACAATTGTGCATCATATCTCCAACTTTTAACCCCTTCATTTCCACCACAGAATTGTTTGGGTTTTTTTTTTTTACCTGTCTTTAAAAACAAAACAAAACAAAACAAAAAGCTACATAGTTTTATTTAGCTCAAGAAAGGATTCAGGTGCATAGGCAGGAAAAGATCTCACAGGTGTACAGCTGTGTTTCCTAACAAGTGAATACAATCATTGTTGTGAACACAGCCTTTACCTTGGAATGTAAATGAGCACCAAAAGTAATTTTTTAAAACAAAAACGGGGCCTAAAAATATGTGCTTAGGTGGAATTCTTGAACAGTGACCCGCCTGTTGATGATGGACTTTGTTTAAAGCATCACACAACAATGTGTGTTTACATCACCCTTTTATTTCATAGTTAGAAATAATACAGTTCCACAGGGTAAATCATCAATAAATAACGATGTTTAATCATTAAACGTAAAAATCCCAACTCTTTGGCATCTGACAGGATTCTATTTCTTGTCAAACTAATGACTGTATAGATATAGTTAATCTTAGTGATCATTCGTCAATACAATATGTTACAAAGGTGCAATTTACGTTAAAGTATCAACAGCTGAAAATTTACAGCCCACCAAGAAATCTGATGAACTCGGGAAGATATGGGCCAACTTCACCAAGGTTCAATCACACAGTCTGCCTCAGTAAAAGCATAATAAATGTTGATTAGGAGCTCCTAGGGTTTTCTAATACTTACTCTGCTCTAAATAGTTTGCCATTCATTCTGGCTAAGAAAAGTCCCAACTGCACCAGGAATGGCCCACTGATTAATTAAAAGGTGTTCTTATTTTATAAGCAGGATTGCTAACACCTAAGAAACTCACAGCCCCCAAAATAAAATTTAAAATAAGCAGTTCAATGCTGCCAGAAATGCCAATTCAGTTATAAATTGCACCTTCAAGAGTCAAAAAAGAAGAAAAGAAATAGAAACTTTTACAAAAGGTAAGTTACATACATTTTTTTTTTCAAAATATATTCAAGAATAGTTGAGCTGTATTTGTTACTAAAGCCAGGGCAATATCTCTTTAGCAACAAATTAAACCAGTGCAATTGACATAAATTGTTAAGTAATCCAGGATTAACCCATTAAAACTGTAGAAGCCCCTTGGGCTCCTACACTAATCCTAGAAACTGGAATTTCAATGAGTGCTTGTGCTGCAAAAACTAAAACCTGGAATGACCTGATGCAGTGCTGAATGGTATCACTTCATATTAAGCATTCGATAGTAGAAATCATGAATTCCTCTATTAAAGTTCCATTCACTTACAGAACATTCAGATGCAGACTGTATTATGCCTATAATCCACAACCAAAAGAATCTTTCCACTTTAAAGTTCCAGATGAATTTTAAATTAGAAAATAAGCTCAAAGGAAACTTTTTCAACTTATGAAAATTTCAGATAGGAAACTTTCTGGAAAAGCTTCCCCCCCACCTATTGTAAAATAAATACTTTGTATCTCAAATTTAATTTTATTAAGACACACGTTAATAATGCTATAAAGAAATATTTTACAGCCATAGAGATCAATACCTTTCCATGCGGAAATAAAAAATTCATTGCTCAATATTAGAATTGAGGCAAGTGAAGAAAGATTATTCTCTTGTCAATCTGAAATGTTATTTTTTTCAGTGCAAAACCAGTTATAAAATATTTAAACGTAATATTTAAAAATAAAAAGTGGTCCAATTCAGCAATGTTCAAGTTCTAAATTTCATAAAACAAATCATTACATACATTTTATAGTAAAATACAGAGATTAAAGAAGTACTTAAGTACTTAAGATATAAATTTCTAATGAATCATACCAAGTCAGCAACAACCAAGCAGAATAGCATTCCTGACTCCAGCGTGAGAATCGTAAAGATCTTACGGTACCAAAGCCTTTTTTCCTAGCTAAAAAGCTATACAAACTAATGGTCAACATTCTGTTTTCTTTGTAGTTGCGTGCTCTAGAGTGATTTCTCCCCAAGTACCTGTGATTTTACTTCTGTATTCAAAATTTGATGCAAACAATTTTTATGTTCCTGGAACACTTAGCTGATATAACCATCTATAACGTGAAGAGTCCTGTACAGAGTACAACTGTGGGTTTTTCTAGCCAAGTACAGGCTGCCCTAAACTGGTTTACACACTCGGCAGGTCATTCATGTATTATTCCTGGCAAACACACGGTCCCCCCGGAGGGTTAGGTGTTGAAGCTGGTACTGTAGCACTTCTGTGTCAGCTGGCTCCTTGATGTTCATTTTATCTAGGTTGAGGTAGTCCAGAGATTTGGAGTGAGACCTCTTACCTTTAAGAAGACAAAGAGGCAGAGGCCCATGGAGGGCCTTATAAGGTTCATAAGGTAAAGATTTAGTGCACTTGTCTCCTGAGCTGGGCATCCGCCTTCGCCTCCTGCCGTTGACAGCTGGAATCTCGTATGGCTGGTAGTACCTACTTCTGGTTTTATACAAACGAGAGGAACGTGCAAGTCCTGCATCCAGCTGTTTGGAGCGCAAGGAAGGCACGGCTTCTCCCTTACCCTCTTCACCTCCTGTGCACTTCTGGGCTAACTTCAGGAGTTCCTCACCAGTGGTGAAGCCCACCAAATAGTTAGAGTCCATGTGGAGGATCTGGTAGCCTGACACAGTCCGGCGCATTGGTGAGCATGGTGTGCTGGAGCAGCGGGGCTTCTCTGCCTCTGCCTTTCCTGGGGAGCTCGCCTCGGCCATGGGCAAGGGCAGGGTGCTCAGGGTACTTCTGGACTCTCCATTAACATCTACTTCCATTTTAGCCACCAGTCTGCACACTCCTAAAAGTAGACAGACAGATTAGAAGGCTGCAGAGCGCAGAACAGTAGGCCAAGCTGGATTATTTCAGATGGTTCAGGGATCATGAAATAACACTGGCCTGAAAAACAGCCCATGTACAATTAACAGATTTTTATCTGCCTTTGAAGAGTTCCAGAGCAGGTATAAAGTGACTACTAATCCCTCTCTGCCTTCAGCCTGAAGTATGACTAAATGGTTCGGGTGGAGGAGCCTACAGAAAACAACACTCCTCAATACAGTGCTCCATTCAATCACGCAAAGTTTACTCCTTGATAAGATATTAAGCAAATCAAATACATACCTCAACATTAGACAAATGAAAATAATCAACACAGTTTCACAAGAATCCACAAAATCTTTCCAACATGAAAATTAAAGTCTTTATACTTCCCATCATTTGACTTAAAGTAAGTGCTTAGCTCTTCCACCTGCAATTCTTTTCAATTTTGTTAAGGGGCAAATAATAAAAAACATAAAAGCTGATCCATTTCTGCAAAGATTCCAATTTAGGCCAAAGTAATTTTTCTTATGGTATGGAGAAGTCTTAAGGGAGGGGGCCTCCAAATCTTGTAAACATTCCTCCTTCCATATCCCAGTAAATCCTATAAATAAATCATTTGTAACATTAAACATATATAAAATACCAGATGTTATTTTATTTGAACACTTAATCATCAAATATACCAAGTAAAACACTGCACTTTTGAACAGTGTAGTAAAGGGAAGAAGTAACAATATATACTAATATTATTTATTACAATAATCACGTTGCAGTGTGGGGAAACTCCAATAACAGGAAGTACCACAAAGAATTGCCAGGTTCTTAGGAAGTTGTAGATAAATCAAATTTTGGAAAATAACATATTACAGGAATCTGAATAACAATACCATTTCTGAAAACATCATTTTATGAATCTAATTGCTAACCAAAATGTCAAGTAATAACTGATTTTAAGATTAAATATTTATTGGAAAAGGTTATGATATTAAATAATGCTTATGAATCCTTTTGTAAAAAAACCTTTTCCTAACTGAGGCCTTTCCTAAATTTGGGTATTCCTTTAAAATCCAAGCAATTAAAAAGCTGAAGAAAAACCATGCATAACCTTTTTCCTTCATCTGCATGCTGTACTTCCATCGTTGGAAAATAAATAACCCAGACTGAAGTTACCAGATGCCATCCTGTCCTCACTAGGGTCCACATTTATAGCACAGCTGAAATTAACACTAGTAATAATTCCTGAGATAAAACAACTGCTAAAGAGATCAACATAGGTTTACTCACTTTGTACTCCAAATCTTGGACTGTTTTCAACTTTAACCAAAATATATTCACCCCTCAACCCTTCTAGACTTAAAGTAATTGGCTTTATTTTATTTTATTAATGAAAAAATAAATCTGTACTTGCTTTTATACTCTATTTCTCTATGGAGAGGACTGAAGCAGGTGGCCACCAGCTGTTTTGATATGTTTACCAAAACCTGAAGATTTCTCATCTAATAAACTTTTAGAAGGTCACACAAAGCTTCATCAAATTTTATGGTAAAGAAACAAATGTTTACATTAAGCCAAATGACAAACTAATCCTTCCTTTCTCACTAATCCTGTTTTTGAGGAAGAACACAAGAGAAGAGCTTATCCAAAGCCTCCAACCTATGTAACAGCAGGAAGTGATTCTGACAGTTTATTCTCCAAAGACACAAGGACACACAGAGGAGGGTCAGCGAGGCCTAAATAACCAGGGCTGTGGGGGAAATGGAGCACACACACTCTGGGAGCCCCACCCAGTAGCCACCAGGGTGGTGAAACTCAAGCAATCAGTCACATTAAGTGACTTGGTCCAGGTTTCTTCCCAACCTGGCAGTCCATGACAGTCCAAGGACTTCTACCAGCCACCTTACAGAACCCACATTTGGTATACTATGAACTTCCTAAAACCCACGACTCATACCCTACCCTCCTGAACTGGGTAATAATTCAAACAGAAGATCGGCTGAAAGTCATCTTTTTTGCCCATGAGAGATAAAAATTGCTAGGAAAGTTAATGGTGTACAAAGTCATAGCACAAAAGTGGGCACAGGCTCGTCACGGGTCATCAAAAATCTCTTCCCACACTAAGTCAATCCAGCTGCATCAAGGCAGACCATCAGGAATTCTGTCATCTCTAGGGGTTAAGGATAAAGGATAGTAGGATACAAAGATTTGAGAGAAAAGGGCAAAAATATTACATATTAGCCAGAAAATAAGTAGCTAGAAAATTAGAAAAGTGGCATGAGGCAATGTTTAAGGTCAAAGTTTGACGCGACATGAACTAGGCACCACTGTTAGATGAGTAACCATCACTGGTTAAGTTTCTAGCAGCCAAGAGCATCATAAAACAGTATCGCCTAGTGTGGGTAAAGTTAACCAACAGGATCTTCAGGCAACTACCTGATAGACAATGATTTAACCTACATACTTATCTAGATGTGGTTTAAGAGCTCTAGAAATTTCACCAAGCAGCCTGGTGTAAGAAACCTATATATAGTAAGATGACATGAACAACATATTCCCGGAAGAAAATGCTACTTACCCAGAAAGTTAAAGAAACAAGCATTTCTCATACCCTCTAACAACTATTTAAGTAACCAAGGTCAATAGTCGGTGTAAAATTTCTGAATCAGTCTTGCTGCATTGGAACACAAAAATGTTCATTTTAGATATATTACATGTGCAGCTGTTACCTACTGAGTAATTCTAAGGACTGAAAAATTGTTTACATTTTTTGGCTATAAGGTATCAACACTTCTGCTCCAAACAATAGCAGTCTCAAAACTAACAGATCTTTTTGGTGGCTTTACTGGACTCTGCAGTGTCTTGTTCATATGTACAAGAACATCTTCAGATCTTGACACTGAAGTAGGAACGTGAATATGCAACCAGAACTCCTACAAACTGCTTAGCTTTTTTTTACAGATTGCCTTTCTAAAAAATATCTACTGTGAGACACTAAGAAAGCTTGGTGGAGGCTGGGCTTCAGACAAGGGAAGCAATGACTGGCAAATATTTCATTTTTAGCTGAATGGAATGCTGACTAAGCAACATACCTTCCATTCCTCAACGTGACTGAAAAAAACTTTTCATGCTGTTAAATTCCTGAGAATTTCTGGACTGAATTTAAATACTGAAGCAAGATCCTGAGAGCAGTTACAGAAACAACTTTCTCAGGTTGTCTTTCTCATGGGCCAGCGTGGTACAGGTACTGTCCTACTGGAAAACAGAAGTTTGGGTACTTTCTAATTCTGGAAATCTGCCAAAAAAGGGGGGGCTGATACTTAAGACTATAAAGACTTAATGGTCCCAAAGTCAACATATCTTGATATATGGATGTCCAATATTTTACACTGCAAAATTTCTTACTAAACATCACTCGTCAGGAATGAATGACTACAACTGGAGATGGCCTGTGTTTAGCAGTAAATTCTTCATTGTTACCCTGAAAAATCTGCTTGTGAGTTTGTTATTTTTAACAAACTTATTCAAGAGTAAGCATTTTGTTTCATATTCTAAAATAACCTTGTGTCAAAAAAGCATACTTCCAGGATAAGTGAGTACAAAGCGCTCTGGTGTAGAATGCAGGTCTGTGCAGCAGGCACTACTCCCACTGCATCCACAGAAACACATGTGAACTGAGGAATCAGGTCCCGTGCTAACTCCCGCTACAGAACACTAAAAACCAGAAACCAGCAATACCCTTATTGCTTCCATGAATGCCTTTCATATATAGTTTAAGGCAAAAATAAGGACTGGAAACAGAAAACAGAAAAACAGAGGCAGCAAAATTTCAGTGGACGGAAGAGTGAGTCTAAAACAGAAAATGCGAAGAGTAGAAAAGTCAACTTGTTGAACAATGCTTGTGAAACTGAGTTTCTTAAACAAGTACCAGGAACAAGTGACACCTAAGGGTCTTCAACATCAAATTCGCTCACAGTCCACTCACTAATAATGGCACTGACGTGTGTGTATAAAGCAGGGAAGACCTGGCCGTGTTCACACATAGCACTACATTTCTTTGGAATATGAGGGTTCAAACTAGACAACATGAGACAAGCAACACATTTACCAGAAAAAAAAATGTACACAGTACACATTTAAAAACAATGGATGAAGAATGCATTTGTGAATTTTGGCTGAAACTAAAGCAAATAGATCCAAACCTCAATACACATACAAGGGGAACCAGATACACCAAGACGAGCACATTCAAAACACTGTGACCCAGATAGGAAGTGATCAGCTGTGAATACTCTCCAAGAGGGCAAACTTCCTACACATTTGGCAAAAGGAACAACATTTTGAAAATATAACCTAAATGCCTTAGCTCCTTAGACCAGCTCTGAGAATAGCTGTTAAGTTGCACAACTGCTAGACAAAAAATTCTTTTTTGAGAAGTACTGAATGTTTTTTTTAATCAGGTTTATCAAAAAAAAAAGTCACCCTCAGTCAAAAAACTGCTCCATATGCTTGAACTGCTTTTAGAAACATACAGCAATATCACTTAAGAGAAAACATAACTGTCTAAATATACAGAACAAAAATGTCATCATGTGAACAGAATTCTTTTCAAGAGGTATCTGAAGCAAACCATTCAGAATAGAGCCATTCCTTGGGAAAAAGCTTCTCCTGAGCATGGCTATTATCTGTTTAATGATATCAAGAACCATCAGATTTTAGTGCAAAATCATCTTGGAGTTCACCTACCTGGAACCTCCGGTTATAGGGAAGGTGACCCTGTGGCCACGAAGGCAGGGGCTTACCCAGAGCCAGAGCCAGGCAGGCAGTTCCAGGTCTCCTGGCTCCAAGTTCAGGGCTCCTTTGAGTAAATCCTGCCATGCTTCTACCATGTGGTTCCAAACTTGTCTACACATTGACATCATCTAAGGAGCTTCCAAAAATACTGATGTCAGTGCTCTACCCCCGATTTGTGATCTAATTCATGTGACGTGTAGCCAGGGCTCTGAAATGTTTCAAAGATCCCCAGGTGATCCTAAGATGCAGACATGGCTGAGAACTTGTCAGAGAGAACTTATCTGACAGAAGAATTTCACCCCTGTAAGTTCCTGCCCGTTATTATTTTTTTTTAATCAGTAATTATAGTCATATCAGTGACCATCACTTTTGGCTGCTTGCAATTGCTAACAACCTATCATCCCTAAGGCCTTCAAGTTTACTGTTCTTAATACATTGTGGGCTTTTTTTTTAATCTTCTAACTAAACTTGTTAAAACTAGATATAAAATAAAAATATATCTGTGCTGAATGAGAATCAGGTTCCTTCATCTATATGCACTTTGGTATAGTTATTTTAGTTATTTAGAAGCTTCTGTCAGGTACAGCCACTTTGGAAAACAGTTTGAGAATTTCTTACAAATTTTAATAAATGCTTATTTAACCATCCACACACCCTACTTGTAGATATTAACCTAGTGAACACGAAAATATATGTTCACACAAAGACAAGAATGTATATGTTTATAACATCTTCATTCATAATCATCCAAAAGCTGGAAACAATGCACACGTCCACCAACAGGGAAATGGATCAACTTGGCTCTGTCCATACGTAAATGCCACTTGGCAATGAAAAGGAGTAAACAAGGATTACAGTGAGTGACAGAAGCAGACAGAAAATGCTACATACTGTGTGATTCCACTTACATGACACTCTGGAAAAGGCAAAACTACTGGGACAGAAATCACTCAATGACTGTCAAGGCTAGGGTTGGGGGAAGGGGACAGACTACAAAGGGGTACAAAAGGGTTTTGGAAGGTAATGAAAATATTCTATATACTGACTGCAGTCATTATTATACAACTGTATATATTTGTCAAAACTCATCCAACTCTATACCTTATAAGGGTGAATTTATGTAAATTATATTTTAATAAATCTGACTTTAAAAATAAAAGAAGCTGTCACACATTTCCAAGTTTTTGATGGTCCTCTAAATTTTCTATTCCTGTAGCTACAGGAATGTGTGTACATCTGTATCTCTGCATATGCATATGTATACAGATGTATGATACATTGCTATAGCTATAGTTATATATGTAAATAGAAAGACTCTCTAGCAGAGCTGCAAAAGGGGAAATGAGCCAACTTAAGAAGCAGTAAGGCCCTGACCCATGTGGCTGAGTTGGCTGGATGTCATCCTGCAAAGTGAAAGGTCACTGGTTCAATTCCCAGTCAGGGCACAAGCCTGGGTTGCGGGTTTGATCCTCGATTGGGATCAGAAGTAACCAACCGATATTTCTTTCTCTCTCTTTGTCCCTTCCCCTCTCTCTAAAAATAAATAAATAAAATCTTTTTTAAAAAGTAGAAGTTACCTGTCAATATAGCCTACACAACCATTAAGATACCTTCTGATTCTGAGAATATACAATTTGAAGAATTTTAAAAATCGGAGGACCAAATTTTGTGCTTTATCTCAGTTGTATGAGTTAGTGACCCAGCCACATTCTTACTTTATATCCTCTGAAACTACTTTGTATTTATGATTTTCAAAGCTCTTGCTCTTCTCTTCAAAACAAAATTTTAGTAATGTTTCCACTCTTTTGATGTTTTAAAATGCATTTTCATACATTCCATAGGTTACAAATGCTTCACAAACAGAACTGTTTGTGTTTCCCCACCATCCCTTTGAATCATTCTACTACTGACTGATAATTTGAAAATCACTTATTATGAAACTACTTTTTTCAGGGATTATGACCATTCTAAGTAGTTCAAAAAAGGACCCACAAAGATATTGGCCAAGTAGAATGTTATATCAAAGCATGAACTCAGACTAATGCAGTTTTTAAAATTCTAAAGAGTTACAAAATCATTACTAATTTGTCTCCCCTTCAAAGACTCGGAGCCACGTGAACAACTGTGGCAGCACACATACACAGATGACATACTGAAAAAGACAACCAGAGGAAAACAACAGCACTGCATATTCTTAACAGTTTAAATTCCCAGTGTGATGAAAGGAATGTCACACTTGCAGTGAACTGCTATTCAACTAAGTGAAAATGATGCTCCTTTCTGTCACCTGTTTGCCATATTTTATGTATGATAATATACAACTAGAACTCTTTGCAGATTATCTTGCCAATCTCTGGAGAGAAATGTTTTTACTAAAATTTTCCTGAAATTAGAGCAATATCTCTTCACTACTGTATTTTCTGATATTCTGCAAGACCTCCTTTATCTTCTAGGAATAAAAAAAAGGAAAATCTACTCACTCAAAAAGTTAAAAATTTCAAGTATAATATGAGCATCTTGCAACAATTTCAGCCCTTGCCATGAAAAATGTCACCCTGGCTGGTGTGGCTCAGTGGATTGAGTGCCAGCCTGCAAACCAAAGGGTCACTGGTTCCATTCCCAGTCAGGGCACATGCCTGAGTTGTAGGCAAGGCCCCAATAGGGGGAGTGGGAGAAGCAACCACACACTGATATTTCTCTCTCTCTCTTTTGCCTACCCTTCCCCTCTCTTTAAGTGAATAAAATATTAAAAAAAAAATAAAATGTCATAACTATAGTATACATATCTGTAATAACACACTGAGACTTCACATTTATCTGTTCATATAGTCCTTACACACATTATTATGTTCATATAACTGATTAACAAGCAGAAAAAGCAAAATACAACTCACCAGACTAAATCCCAGAAGATGTCACTGTACAATTTCCAATGAGTCACAAGGGAACACAGGCATAATAATTTTTCTGCTCTATTCCAGATACTAAACATGAGATACAAAAATAAACCTTTAATTTAAAAAGTAACAACACTTATAAAGCAATTATATCAATTCTAACAGCAAAACAGGATGAAACTAGCAGGAGGTACTAATACCAGGTATAGGTTATATAGGATACCCTATTAATTAATTTAATTAATTTTGAATTTGTTCAGTTAAATTAAACCAAATTTTATCAAGCTTGTTCCTCTGTGTTCTGTTGCTTAAGTAGGTAGTTGGAGACTAGGAGTAGCTAACTGGGCTAAATCCTACGGATTTAAATGTTGGTTCCACCACCCTAGTCCTATTCCCAGTTCGAGACTCACAGTACCCTATAAAAAAATAACCATGAGGCTGGGTCAAAAGAACGGGTTCTACCTAGCCTGAGCTCTACTAAGAACTTTGCCTCCTGACCTTGCATAAACAGCAGTCTTTAAATTGAAGACAACAGCATCCCTCCTCCCTCATATAGCTGTGTGAACCAAATGACATGAGGTAGGTGAACAAATCATTCTGCATGCTGCAAAGCCTTTTACGACGTGTGATGTTATTATGCAATTAATTCTTTGGTGTCTACTCATTTCAGCCATTAAATAGCAATAATAAAAATCCTTCATAAGACTGCTCTGAGGCAAATGATTGGAAGACTCTTGGAAAAACGCTTTTTTTTTAAAAAAAAGAACTTGAGCAACACTCCTTTAGCATTATTTGAACCCCAATCTGTCTGACTAGAAAGCCTACTGACCCACTGCTTTATATATGAAACTTCATTCCAGATTTGAAAGCAGAGAAGCCTTGAAGTAATTATCTAACTCTTGAACTGGAGCTGATGTGGAAGTCTAGGAAATGGTTGGTAATTTAATAGTAAACAAAATGTAGTAACTGATTATCCCTATTAGGCCAGTGCCAAGCCAAAAATAGAATATAAACAGCGACCTGGGGAACCACACAGGGCAAAGCCAAGGTGCAGGAGCTTCGTTCCATTTCTCATTTTTCACTCATTTCTGATTCTTACTATGTTTGTGTGTAACTGCCTGCTATCTATGCACAGGTCCTAAAAGGAAAATGATGAAGATGGTGTAAAAGGAAAAACTTTTTAAACTGAAAGAATAAGGCTAGAAGCTAATAAAAGAATATTCCTTCTTAAGAGCTTGCCTATAAAGGAATCCAGTAAAAAAAAACAAAACAACAAAAAAAACAAAAAAAACTACAGTAACCTTATCTATCTCCCACTAAAAACAAAACATTGTAATATGAAAGTTCCAAAAATATATTTTTATAGTAACATTTTTAGAATACTTTCAAAATCTATAAATTTCTAACACTTGCAATTGATTCTAGCCAATGTTTTGAACATGAAGGCTTGGCAAGATATCAATGGATCTCCTCTCAAAAACAATCAACATGAAGGAAAAGAACTCACATGAAATTCTTACAAGATGGATTAAATGCTGCTTGGAAAAACAAATTCAAATAAACAGAGCAAAGGCGATAGTACATAATGCTTCCAGCTATAAGCAGCTGAAACAAACAGAAAGTCCCGTGATATTATCCTATAAGCTATGAAAATAGGAAAAATTAAGCATGGTGAAGAGCTGTTCACAGGCCTCTGGATAGGGAAACCATGAGTGACTAAGCAAAAGACACCCAACATTTGACTGCAAATAGACCTCTACAAATAGAAAAGTCTGCAAACATTAACTAGCAAATGTGTCAAATTTCTCAGTCAAGATGACAGATATCATCAGAGGTAAACAAAAAGAATGTCCTTCAAAAGCAGAGTGGCCACATGTCTCAGGTCATAGCCACCACTACCCTGGCATAATTAATTACAGATCCCCCTTTATGTCTCAAAAGTGTCCCAGTTTGGCAATTACATTGTTATCCTACTCACAAGTATATATAACAATAGAAAGGCAATGAATTATGGAATGGAGGACCTTCTGCTTGCATGGTGGTTTCCCATATAGGTCTGAGGAGTATTTGTTTGGGTGAATCCACACAGCCATTTAATTATTCACTTACTCATGCAGTCATTCAACAATATTTTGAGTCTTATGCTCCAATCCTGTACACTCAGTGGGACAAACACAAAAACTGAAGCCTGAGAGCAGGCAAGAGGGACAGACAGACATGGAAATACATAAATCTAATAGGCCTAAAAAGTAAACCTGAATAGCACTGGGAACCCAAAGAAGTGAATGATTTTTCCCCCAAAATATAGAAAGCTCCACATGGAAATGGTTAAGTCTACACAAAATCATTACATAAAAATGCCATAAAACTCAGGCTTCAGTTTACATCCACTAACAAAATAGCAATAAGAAAAGATTTAACAAAATCTATCAGTTCCAAATCAGGTCATGAATATGACAGCCTGTACATAGTCCTTATGGATTTTGGTAAATAAATCCCACCAATCAATAAAGATTATATTATGAAAAGCAAGATAAATTTTAGGCAAAGAAAACTGATAGGAGTAGAAGTTATAGGTTCTAATGCTAGCTGTCAAAACACAAAGAAAAATATGGAAACAGGTAGGACTTCTCAGAGTGACTCTTTAAGGAGAGACCAACAATGAAAAACCACTTGGAAAAAGCGTAATTTTTAAAAGCTCCACTGAGACTAATGAAAATATTTTGCAACCACTAGTCTCAAAGATTATTCTACAAACACTAAAAGAGAAAAGAAACAGAACATCTCCCAAGTAACAGAACATGAGCAGAAATAATAATGATTTAACAACACACACAATGAAAACAAAATGCTTAGCTGTGCATACATGCTCATCTTAGAGTTTACTTTAAAATATTCTTGCTTTTTCATTTACAACTCATAAAAACTAAATCACCAATAATTCTAAAGAAGAGTTTAGGTAGGGTGTGATTTTTCTGAATCTATCCTTGACCTTAAAAACAAATCATTAATCTCACCACTCTCTCCAATGTGGTAAGACAACCCATAATGGGTTCCATAAAACAAAAATCTGTTTATCTAATCAGTTCTTTTAATAGTAATTCCCTTCAAGTGCAGCATTCATTTTCTATTTCTGCTAGTAGAAATTAAAGCTATGTAATCAATGTCTTATCATTAGGTAAAATCATCCTTCTATCCATTTTAGAAAAAAATTCAGTTCCACCACAAATGTGACTGAGGGTAACTACAACTGCAGGTCTACATAGAGTCTTTACAAAAAATTTCCATCTTGGGAAGCAAAACCGAATGGGACAGGTGTACACAGTGGAACTGGCTGGTCTTCCAGTGGTAAGCTTAAAATTAGGAACTTATTTTGTTAGACCAGTGACAAAATCAGAATTCTCTCTGGAAGAGAATAGCTGATTCCCTTCACCAGAGCATAAAAATCAGCTGAGAAATTTAAATCCTGTATATAAAGTGTTTTTACTGCCACCACTCTACACACTTAAGGGCTAATGGGTACAAACCTCTCCAAAGTATACAAAATTATACAGAGAAAGTAAAAAAATTCACTAACTATATGTAAGGTCAATAAATACCCTATACCTTATCCTGGAATAGATACTACTAAACAATCTTATTTTCAATTAAATAAACTGTGGACAGAAGCATATTCTATACATCAATTTTTATCAAATCAAAGCAGTCTCTGGGCTCATTAATCCTTATATTTCATTTTGGTCATTTTATTAAGTTTATAATGCACACACAGTACATAACACTGAGAAATCTGTGAAACATTCATTCTAACTGTGGGAGCATAAATCACAGTCTTGAATTAAAATACCAAAAGCGCCTGCAATAATAACCAGTACTGTATTTTTCTTTAAATAAATGGGTAAATAAACTTTGGGAAGAGGTCATTTCTATCTCTCTAGTGTCTAGCCTGTTCTACAGGGTTAAAATCAAACCAACTAACAACTCTCAATTGTAGGATGGCTCATCTGAGGAAAAAATGTAAAATGAAGAGTCTAGTAACGGCAGAAATGTTGTGTAAGAATTGTTCTTCGGCTAGGAGTAGCAGGCACCCTATAGAATGCTTTTGCCTCCATTCTTCCAATTCCTCAAATGATTAAAAGTTCCCAGTCCCAGTTTTACCTGTGCATCGCAGCCATCCACATACACACTCAGCATGTTGGCTCCATACAAATGACTAACCCAATGGGTGCAAACTGGCGTGAGTGAAGAAGTAGGGAGACCCTACAGATGTGGAACACTTGCAAGGGAGAAAGGACGGGCCATCACTCCTTTCGTGTTCCCATCTCCTTTCTGGCAGAGATTTGCAGATTCCTCCACTAGAGAGACTTTGGCAGCTTCACAATGCGGCCGCCTGCTCAAGGTCTGAATGCCACCCGCCTGGAAACCCCTTTCCACGGCTTCCCACCTGCCCCAAAGTCCACCCGCGACAGGTGGGGCGAGGGTGGCCATACCCAACATCTGCCGCTTTCGCTTCAGGCCAGCACCCGGCGCCAATCCATACGCACGCCCTCGGACAAGGCCGGCCCTCCCGCCCCCACCGCACCCGCAGACCCGCAGCCCTGAGCTGTGGGCAGCCTCGCCCCCCACAGACTGCTGAGCGGCAACGAGAGTCGAGGAGATAAGGCCGCCGGAGCTCGCTCTAGGGTACTATCTGGCCCGGGCAGTCGCACCCGGCGTGGAGTCGGGCACGCCGCCACAGGCGCAGCAGGCCCACGAAAGAGCTACTTCTCAATGGGGCCTCCAGGCCCGCTGCCCCGCGCAGCGGGCACGGCGGCAGGGCTGCGAGCGTGCGCGTCAACGCTCCCCGACTTCCGCGCCGCCGCACCCCGGGAGAGGCGCTGCGGGTCTCCGAGTGCCCGCAGCTCCCAGGCGAGCGCACGCCGCGCGCACACGGGGCGCATGCCCCCGCACACTCACTCACACACGCTGCACACTCAAGGCGTCTCCGGCCCCTCCCCTCTGCCAAGGAACGGCGGGCTCACCGCACCCGGCAAGGGCCCCACCCAGTTCACTATATCCCAGCCCCCAGCTCCGGTGTCGAGGGACCGGCTAGTCGAGGCCAGGGGTCACTGAGGCCGCTCATCCCCGCAGCTCTCCCGGCCGGGGTTCACCAACACCGCGAGGGCTCCGCGCGCCCGGCCCCGACACGAGGCTGGGAGGAAGGGGCGGCGCCGCAACCGGGGCTGGCACTGGGAATCGGTTACTGGGGCACCCCCCCCCCCACCGCCACCCACCCGTCACCACCTTTTCTGCAGCACAAAAGGTTGCAGACGAAACCGACCCCGGGCGACCTACCGGTGGCTCACACCTCGCCGCCTCCGCCGTGCTTGAGGCCACGAAGCCCGAGACGAGGGCGGGAGAGGCGCAGGGCTGCGGCACTGAGATCCGGGCAGAGGCCGCCAGCGGAGCTAGCCGGGTACCCGCTCCGCTCCCTCCGCGCTCAGCGCCAGCTACCGCCCGGCGTAGTCCCCGCCTCCACCTCCTCCGCCCGCCTTCCCGCCCTCCTCCTTCTGCTGCAGAGGCGAAGCCCGTCAGCGCTGAGCCCGCCTCTCGCGCCCAGCCCAGACACCGTGGAAGGGCAGACCGGCGAGGGAAAGGAGCTGAGGAGCCCTGAGGAAGTTGGCTGATGGAGCGGATTTGCTGACTGAGGAGGGGAGGGAGGAGCGTGCGTAACACCCCCGCCCCAGCCCAGACCACACACTCCGACTGAAGAGCCTGAAGAGCGTCAACTCACAAACCTGGCTGGCAACACTCAGGTTTCCCCGGTTAAGTGGTATGGTGATGTTTGTCACTTATGAGTCTCTGCTTAAAGGATTCAGAAGTCCATGAAATGACAAATTATAAGATCAACCTTAGAAAAGTGTTAAATATCTAGTGAAGGGGTGGTAGTAAAATTCAAATCGTTAGAAGTTAGATTATTTTTGAGTCTTCGGACTTGATCTTTCCCATTCTTGTAAGATATTCTTTTCTTTAATCAAGATTTTCTATTCTCAATTCCTGTACCTCCTCTCTGCCAAACCCGTTAATAAACGGCAATAAGTATATTTACTGTTGTTTATTTAGTACTCAGTATGTGCCAGACCTTTTACATGTTTTTTTCAAATTTACAATTTTCAACAATTCTGTAAGTTAGTGACCACTTATGATCAGTATTTTAAAGATGCTGGAAAGTTGAATTAAATTCCTCAAGGTCACACCTAGTAAGTGGCTGAGCTGGGTTTGAACTCCAGGCAATGGAACCTTAGAATTGTTTATAAATGTTGCTAATTTCTGTTCCAGTCTCAATCCAAGAAAATTTGTTGTTGTTTTTAGCAAAGTGCTTTATCTAAACATAAAAGGCCTAAACATGCTGTAAATTAATACAAATTTAGACAAATCTCGCTTCAAACTTGTTCCAAAATCTGTATATGCCCCATGATAATATAAAGGCAAATAAATAAATCGGAACACCTGTACTTTGGAACAGCATGATGCCTGGAGACTCCTCATCTAGAAGACATTTTATATGACTCCGTGTGCCCTAGTATAAGTAAGGAAAGCTAAAGAAGGAATTTTTAAAAAATTTTATTTATTTTTAGAGAGAGGGGAAGGGAGGGGAGAAAGTGGAGGAGAGAAATATCAATGTGTGGTTGCCTCTTCCATGCCCCCAACAGGGGACCTGGCCTGCAACCCAGGCATATGCCCTGACTGGGAATTGAACCAGAAACCCATTGGTTCACAGGCTGGCACTCAATCCACTGAGCCACACCAGCCCCAGCAGGAAATGTTGACTAATCTTCTCTAAAGAACAATTATAGAAAACAATTCACTCTTCCAACATGATATGTGTGTAACTTCTGAAATATAGAACCTGACACAACATATGTATTGAATACATGAATGAAGTTTGATTTTGTGTCAGTAATTTAGGAGAACACACTGAAAGTTATTTTAGATTATAATCCATCTGACAGAAGGGTTTCTTATTCTGATAATCATTCTCATAAAACCACCTCCAAAACGCTGAATATTTTATATTCAGAAATTCACTTTTATTTTGTCCTGCCTGATTGTGTGTGTGACCTTTTCAGAAGAATGCCTTGTACTTGCCCTTTGCTCTGAAAGTTTGGCAATGCTCTTTCGCCAAAAGTAATAAAGTTCAGCCTTGCCTTTAAGTTTATTAGGCTCAGGGCTAGCCTTTTGAGAGGGCACTGTCTCCAAATTGCCTGTCTTCCTGGGTGGTTCTCCATGCTCCCATTCCAGCCCTGACTCCTCACCCAATCAAAACTTCAGTCATTTCTTGAGTGTCACAAAGAACACCTAATAAACCAGTTCACCAGGAGGTTAATGGCTGATAACAGCTTTTTGTGTGGGCCCTCAGTGACATTATTATGCCACTAAAGACTCTGAATGGGCACTCTCTTAATTCAGATCTGTTGTGGCTTGCAAAGGCTGTGTCTGAGGGGTGTATGGGTGATGGGATTAATGCAGAAGCTCTGCCTAGGGCTTTTCCATGTTTTTTGAAGATCAATTGAATCTGTTTTTTAATGCCATGCTTATAAAGAATTAGGAGCAAGTATCAAATAATTCTTGTGACCTGAAATGCCTCCTGAGTGTGGGGAGTCAGACACCCCAGTTTACATGCCCCTTGTGTAAGTTACATCTTTGCCTCAAGGCACCTTCCCACAAAATCACTTTAAAATAATGGTTTTCTGGGAAGGATTATACTTTTTAAAAACTTTTTTCCATCCTTCACCCCTTCCTCTTTGGCAACCATAAGGTGGTTCTCAATATCTATAGGTCTGTTTCTGTTTTGTTTTTTTATCGCTGCATAATATTTCATTGTATATATACCACATGTTCATTCATCTGTTGATGGACACCTAGATTGCTACCATATCTTGGCTATTACTAGTAGCCCTGCAATAAACATAAGGGCGCATATATCTTTTCAAATTAGCAGTTTTGTTTTCTTCAGATAAATACGCAGAAGTGGAATTTCTGAATCACATGGCAGCTCTATTTTTAATTTTTTGAGGAATCTCCATCCTGTTTTCCATAGTGGCTGCACTAATTTACAATCCCACTGACAGTGTACAAGGGCTATGTTTTCTCCACGTCATTGCCAGCACTTGTTATTTGCTGACTTATTGATGATAGCCATCCTGACAAGTGTGAAATGATATCTCATTGTAGTTTCAATTTGCATTTCTCTGATGATTAGTGGTGTTGAGCACTTTTCATATATCTGCTAGCCATCTCTCTTCCTCTTGGGAGAACTGTCTGTCTAATCAAGTCCTCTGCCCTTTGACGTAAGTAGCAAACAGCCAGCTAGAGGGAACAGAGTAGGTATACTTGATAACATAGTGAATGTAAAACAGAAACTACAAAGCCAGTTGTGCAAGAAATACCACATCTCTACCTTTTTTTTACATGCACTTATTTTAAGCTGAGGCTAACCAGAAAAAGATACCACTCTAAATACTTATATAGAAAATTGGATGCAAGGAATTGATAACAGAGACAATGGAAGAATTCAGAAGCTAAACAGCGGTTGGTGAAGTAATCCAGAAATTAGCAAGTGCAGCCCATAGCTGGAGAAATAAAGGGAGGAAGCAGGGTTACAGAAGCCCAGAGACAGGCAGTATGGCCAACCTGGTGAGAGCTGCTGCACAGAGCAGAGATAGCCACTGCCAAGGAAGTCATCTATGGTGGGGAAAAGGAGAATCTATGATAGATTCTCCTCTCCTCCCGCCCTCCAGGCTCCTGCCAGTGCCTTCCAGTTAGCCAACCTAGACACTAGCTGCCATAGAGCCAGGGAAACAGCCTGCTAGCCCGCAACATGGAGGTGAATAGAGGAAGAGCACAGAATGTGAATCTGAGGGCCTGTTTGCACATCAACACAGCACAGCATTTTCTTTCACTTTCAAAACATCAGTCTTTCATAAGTTTTTTCCCACTCCCTTGGGCAGGGTCAAAATTCCAAGAGCATATGTAATGTCAGGCCATGGGTCAGTGGTGATGATAGACGATAGGAGGGGTCTTTTTGTTTATATTTATCTGTCCACAGAGGTTTCTATTTTCCTTCCCCAGAGCTGACACCTACGGCTACGTGGTGCAGTGCATAACATGTCCATAGATGGGATGGTTCTGACCTACGCTCTTGGTTGCTCCCTTCAGCTCTCTCCTATTCCATCATCACACTTGGACCCAGAGAATATTTCTAAGGACTGGGACCATCTTGCTAAGCCTTATTAGTCATTTATATTTACAGTCCTATATCAAATATAATGATATAAGTAGATTCAAAGTAAAAGGATGGAAAAAATATATAATGTGCAAACACTTTTGTAAACAAAGCAAGAAAATGGCATTAATATTAAATAAAGTAGATTTCAGAACAAAGAAAATTACTAGAAATAGAAAGGGATGTTATGTAATAATAAAATGGTCAGTATACCCAAAAGACCAATGTGTATACAACAAACAACAGAGCTATAAAATATGTAAAACACAGGCCGATAGAACTGAACAAAGAAATAGGAAAATATACAGTTATAGTTGCACCCCTCTATTAACAATTGACAGAACACCTAGACAATAATCAGCAAGGATCTACAACACCATCAACCAAGAGAATATATGCATGTTTTACGTTAGTGGAGCACTCCTCCCAAGAACAGACAAATGGACCATATTTCAAATGCCCACAGGATATATACCAAGATAGACCACATCCTGGTTCATAAAACAAATCTCTACAAATTTAAAGGAGTTGAAATTATTCCAACTATAATGCAGTCAAACTATAAAAGAATAACAGAAAGATAACAGGAAAATGCCCAACACTTAGAACAAAATAACAAACTTCTAAATAATCTATGAATCAAGGAGAAAGTCTCAAGGGAAATCAAAAGGTTTACTTAGCTGAGTAAAAATGAAAATACAACATGTCAAAATGTGTGGGGCACAGATAAAGCAGTGCTGATGAGGACTACTAAAGGTGTACGTTAGAAAAGAGGGAGACCTCACATCAATAGCCTAAGCTCCTAGCTCAAGAACCTAAAACAAGAGGAGCAAAATAAACCCACAGCAAGCAGAAGGAAGGAAATAATAAAAATAAAAGGAAAAATCAATGAAATTGAAATGGAAAAACTATAGGCAAAATAAACAAAACAGAGCTGTTTCTTGGAAAAGATCAATAAAATTGACAAACCCCTAGCAAAACTGACTAACTGCAAAAAGGAGAAGACCTAAATGAGCAATATCAGGAATGAAACAGAAGATGCCACAGGAGACCCTAAAGACATTTTAAAAAGGACAATAAGGAACTATTGTGAACAATCTACCCTCACAAATTTTACAACTTAGATAAAAATTTTTAATTCCTTGGAAAATACAAACTACCATATATCATCCAATATAATATAAATAATATCAACAGCCATATAACTATTAAGGGAATTTAATTCACAATTTTAAAACATCCAAAAAATAAAGAGGCAATAGCTGGGCCTAAAGAACTCTTGAAGAATTCTGCCATACATTTAAATAGGAATTAATACCACCTCTGCACAATCTAGTACAGAAGATAGAAGAGGAGCAAATACTTCCCAATTCATTTTATGAAGCTAATGTTACTCTGACACAAAACTAGAAAAAGACACCATTAAAAACAAATCTACAAATATCCCTTATAAACATACATGTAAAAACTTCTCAACAAAATATTAGCAAATGCATTTCAGCAATACATAAAAAGAAATATACAGTATGACTGATTTTATTCCAGGGATGCAAGGCTGGTTTTATATTAAAAAATGAATCAGATTCTGGTCAAGATGGAGGCATAGGTAAACAAGGCTCACCTCCTCACATAACCAGAGCAAAAATTACAACTAAATTTCAAAACAACTATCACCCAGAATTGTCAGAAAATTGAGCTATAAGGAAGTCCAGCAACCAAGGAATTAAAAAAGTCATATTCATCTAGAGGGGTAGGAGGGGCAAAGACCTGGAAATACAGAATGCATGGTCCTACACACAGGTGTGGCAGATAAAAATCAGGAGGGATACCTCAGGAGCAAGGGATCCCAGCCCCACACCAGACTGCCTAGCCCAGGGATCCAGCACCAGGATATAAGTCCCCATAACTTCTGGCTGCAAAAACCATCAGGAATTGAGTCAGTTCAAGAAACTCCTGGAGTCCCAAGCAGTTCCTCTTAAAGACCTTATGCATCACCTTACACAGATACTCCCTCTGAGCTCCAACACTGGTGTAGTAGCTTGAAAGACACCAATGGTACACAGGGAGAAACTGAAGTGTCTGGCATGAAAATGAGCAGAAGCCATTGTCCTGTTTCTAAACTGTCCCTTCACAGAGCCACAGAGCCTGCAAGGTGGAGATTACCTAAGGCTCCAACCCACACAATTTACAGTGCCTTTTACAAGGAATCAGAGCAGCTCTACCTAATATATAAAAACAAACAGAGGGAAGTTGCCAAAATGAGGAGACAAAAAATATGTCCCAAATGAAAGAACAGAACAAAACTCCAGAAAAAGAACTAAACAAAATGGAGATAAGTAATCTATCAGAGGCAGGGTTCAAACCACTGGTTATTAGGACTCTCAAGGAATTCATTGGGCACTTCAGCAACATAAAAAGACTGAGGCAGGAGTGAAGGTTATATGAAGTGAAATAAAGAAAAATTTATAGGGAATCAACTGTGGAGTGGATGAAGCCAAGAATAAAATCAATGATTTGGTACATAATGAACAACAACAAAAAAAACCCTCAATCAGAACAAGAAAAAGAATAAAAAATAAAAAACAAGGATAGAGTAAGGAGCCTCTGGGACAACTTCAAACATACCAGTATTTGAGTCAGAGGGGTGCTAAAGGAGAAGAGAAAGAGCAAGAAATGAAAAACTTATTTGAAAGAAATAATAAAAGAAAACTTTCCTAATTTGGTGAAGGAAATAGACATAAAAGTCAAGGAAGCACAGACACTCCCAGACAAGATGGACCAAGACACATTGTACTAAAATACTAAAGGTTTAAGATAAAAAGAGAATCTTAAAAGCATCAAGAGAAAAGCAGGGTTACCTACAAAGGAGTTCCCATAAGACTGTCAGCTGATTTCTCAAAAGCAATTTTGCAGGCTACAGGGGGCTGGCAAGAAGTATTCAAAGTAATGAAAAACAAGGACTTACAACTTAGATTACTCTATCCAGCAAAGCTATCATTTAGAAGCAATGGGCAGATAAAGTGCTTCCCAGACAAGGTAAAGCTAAAGGAGTGCATCATCACCAAGCCCTTATTATATGAAATGTTAAAGGGACTTATTTAAGGAAAAGAAGATCAAAACTATAAACATTAAAATGCCAATAAATTTACAACTATCAACAGTTGAATCTAAAAAACCAACAAGCAAACAGCAGAACAGAAACAGAATCATAACTATGTAGATCATTTGGTGGGTTATCAGTTAGGTGAAGGGGGAGAATGAGGGAAAAGATGAAGGGATTAAGGAGTGCAAATTGGTAGGTACAGAATAGACAGGAGTATGTCAAAAACAGAACAGAAAATGGAGTAGCCAAAGAACTTACATGTATGACCCATGAACAATAGAGACAAGGCATTTGAGAAAATTTAATATTCATTCATGATTTTTTAAAAAAACTCAGAAAAATGGGAATAATGACAAAGTTTCTTAACTTAATAAAAAGTATCTATATAAAAGCTACAGAAACATTATACTTAGTGATGAAAGACTAAGTTCTTTCCACCTAAGATTAGGGAAAAGGCAAAATTGTTTTTTCTTACCACTTGTATTTAGATTGTACTGGAATTTTGACAGATCCAAGATTTCAGAAAAGTAAGTGGAAGCTACACTAACTTCTTCCCAGGACGAATCTGGAATTACAACTAAATTGTAGAGAAATCATCCAAAACAAACAACTGAACAATAGCAGGAGAGAAGCCTTATAACCACAGACAGAAGAAATAGCTTCACCACAACATAACTGGTACAGAATGCAGAGGAGACAGGAGAGGTCTGTCTAGGCTCCTGGCAACTGAATGGGTGGCAACTGAAGTGCCAGAGGAATATTTCAGCATCCCTGAGAAGTGTGGGGTATAAACCCCAAGTTGGGTTTCCCCACTGTAGTACCAGAGCCTGAAAAGAACCAAGATAATACCCAGCTGTGAAAAGTGGCAGGGTTTTTCTCTGCCAGGGACAGACTGCTAGAGTCACAGAGAACCTTTTAAAGGGCCAGTGCATAAAATTTCATTTGCAGCCATTTACCCTGGGCTCTGGCAAAGGTGGAGGGTGGGGGGAAAGAGTGGACTTGAGATGCTTGAGGAATGACTGGGAGTGGTGGCCTGGGGAGACAACTGAGGGAGCAGCTGCCAGGATCCTGGTGTTAAGTCTTTTGCCACACTGTAGGAGCCATCTTGCTCAGGCAGACCACTTCCCTCCAGTGGCAGCACCCTAAAAGGAAGCAATAGCGCCACCTGTAGGAACTACTCTGCCCCAGGCTGTGGTGCTTAAGCCTAACTTCTGATTACGGAGTGGCTAGATTAACAACTGAAGGAGTAAACCATAAACTGTAGATCCCTGGTAGTATCAAACAGGCTACCTAAGGCCAGACTGGGACACTATCTGACATAACCAGGGGCAGAACCAGAAAGAAAAAACAATATATCTGCACAACAGCATACAAGATATGGTGGGTAGAGTAACTCTCAGTCAGCCAGTTGGATGGAAGGATCCACCAAAAATGGCCCAACAATAATAAAAACCCAACTAAAACAAAAGAGCTAACATAAGTGGCTTAAAGGGCATCCCAAGACCATCAATTCAGGACACCAAGGAGACAACACCACTGAGTCCCACAGGTCTCCTACCATAGAAGGTCACACCACAAATACAGGAAGTCAAAACAGATCAATCTAAGAAGCAGAAACAAACAAGAGCTGTATCTAAAATGGGGAGACAAAAAAATCAATCCCCAATAGAAAGGAAAGAGGAATCCCCCAGAAAGAGTGCTAAATGAAATAAAGTCAAGTAAACTGTCAGACACTGAGTTCAAAATAATGTTTATAAAGAAGCTCAGTGAGCTCAGTGAGAGCTACAAAGAACTACAGGGAAGCTATAAGGAACTTACTGAGCACTACATCAGCATGAAAAAAGACATAGAAACTATCAATAAGAGCCAGAAGAATATGAAGAATACAATTTCTGAATTGAAGAACACAGTATAAGGAATTAAAAGCAAGCTAGGTGAGGCAGAGGATCAAATCAGCAAGCTGGGGGACAAGGTAGAAAAAGCTCCCAGATAGAGCAACAGATGAAAAAGAGACTCAAAAAGAATGAAGAGGGTTTAAGGGAGCTGCGGGACAACATGAAACATAACAATATCTGCATCATACGAATACCAGAAGGAGAAGAGGAGGAGCAAGGCATAGAAAATCTCTTTGAAAAAGTAATGACAGAAAACTTTCCTCACTTGATGAAAGAAAAAGTCAAGCAAGTCCAGGAAGCACAGAAGATCCTAATCAAGATGAATCCAAAGAGGCCCACTCCAAGACACATCATAATAAAAATGGCAAAATTTAAAGACAAAGTGAAAATCTTAAAGTCAGCAAGGAGAACCAGCTAGTAACATACAAGGGAGCCCCGATAAGGCTATCAGCTGATTACTTAACAGAAACACTACAAGCCAGAAAGTCATGGAAAGAAATATTCCAAGTAATGAAAAGCATAGGCCTGCAACCAAGAATACTCTACCTAGCAAGGCTATCATTCAAAATGAAAGGCAAATAAGAAGCTTCCAGACAAAAAAAAAGACTAAAAGAACTCATCTCCACCAAACCAGCATTGCAAGAGATGCTAAAGGGACTGCTTTAAGAAGAAGAAGAAGAAGAAGGAGAAGGAGAAGGAGAAGGAGAAGGAGAAGAAGGAGAAGAAGGAGAAGAAAGAGAGAGAGAGAGAAGAACACAAATACAAGGGGGGAAAATGGAAATCAATAAGTACTTATCAATAAAAACCTTAAAAGTAAATGGATTAAATGCTCCAAACAACATAGGGTAGCTGAATGGATAAGAAAACATGACCAATGTATATGCTGTCTACAAGAGACCCATTACACAACAAAAGATCTATATAGACTGAAAGCAAAGGGATGGAACACATGTTCCATGCAAACAGACATGAAAAAAAAAGCTGGGGTAGCAATACTTACACCAGACAAAATAAATTTCAAAACAAAGGTTGTAATAGAAACAAAAGACAACACTATATAATACTTAAAGAAACAATCCATCAAGGAGATATAACCTGCCCTGGCAGGTGTGGCTCAGTGGATTGGGCATCAGCTTGTGAACCAAAAGGTTTCCAGTTTGATTCCTTATCAGGGTACATGCCTGGGCTGTGGGTCAGGTCCCCAGTTGGGGGTGTACAAGAGGCAATAGGCAATTGACATTTCTCTCCCTCTCTTTCTCTTTCCCTTCTCCCTTCTCTAAAAATAAATAAATAAAATATTTTAAAAAGAATGCAATAAAATATTTTTTAAAGAAGATATAACACTACTAAACATGTATGCACCCAACATAGGAGCACCAAAATATATAAGGAAAATCTTGGAGGACTTCAAGAAAGATATCAATAGCAACACAGTCACAGTAGGGGATTTTAACACCCCATTGAAAACAATGGATATACTTTCCAAGTAAAGAGTCAACAAGGATGTTATGGCATTGAACAACACTCTAGATCAAATGGACTTAATTGATATATACAGAACCTTTCCCCCAAAGAAGCAAAATATACAGTCTTTTTAAATGCACATGGAACATTTTCAAAGATAGACCACATGGTACATCACAAAACAAGCCTTAGCAAACTCAAAAAACTTGAAATCATAGCAAGCCATCTCCTCAGATCACAATGGTTAAAACTAGGAACCAACCTTAAGGATAAAACTCAAAAACATTCTAATTCATAGAGGCTGAATAACATGCTATTAAATAATGATTGGTTTAACAATGATATCAAGGAAGAAGTTAAAAAGTTTCTGGAAACAAATGAAAATGAACATACAGTAGCCCAAAACCTATAGGACACAGTGAAGGCAGTCCTGAGGGTAATTCATAATAATACAGGACTATCTAAAGAATATAGAAAATTTTTTCAAATAAACAATCTAACCCTGCATTTATAAGAACTAGGAGAACAACAACAAAACCCAGAGTGAGTAGAAAAAAGGAAATAATTAGGATTAAAGCAGAATTAAATGACATAAAGACAAAAAGAACAATTCAAAGGGTCAATAAATCCAAGAGCTTAGTTCTTTGAAAAGATAAACAAAATTGACAAGCCTTTAACCAGACTCACCAAGAAAAAAAGGGAGATCATCCAAATAAATAAAATCAGAAACAAAAGAGAAGAAATTACACCCAATACCACAGAAATACAAAGGACTGTAGGAAATTACTATGAACAACTATATGCTAACATATTTGACAAACTGGGAAGAAATGGACAAATTTTAGAAACATATAATCTTCTAAAACTGAATGAAAAAGCAGAAAGCCTGAACAGACCAACAACAATTAGTGAAATTGAAACAGTAATCAAAAATCTTTGGCACACAAAAGTGCTGGACCAGACAGCTTCACAGGCAAATTTTATCAAATATTTAGGGAAGACCTAACTCCTAACTCCTAAACTATTCCAAAAAATTTGAGAAGAGGTAAGACTCCCAAATATTTCTATAAGACCAGTATTACCCTAATTCCAAAACCAGGTAAAAACACAACAAAGAAAGAAGACTACAGGCCAATATTGCTGATGACCATAGATGCTAAATTCCTCAGGAAAATATTGGCAATCTGGATCCAGCAATACATTAAAAAGATTATATACCATGATCAAGTGGGATTCATCCCAGGGATGCAGGGATGGTACAATATTCATACATAAATAAATGTAATACACCACATAAACAAAATGAAATACAAAAATCACATGATCATATTAATAAATGTTGAAAAAGCACTGGATAAATTACAGCACCCATTTATGTTAAAAAACATTCAGCAAAGTGGGAATAGAGGGAGCATACCTCAACTTAATAAAGGCCATATATGAGAAACTTACAACCAACATCATACTCAATGGGCAAAAACTAAGAGCTTTCCCACTAAGATCAGGAACAAGACAAGAATGTCTGCTTTCACCATTTTTATTCAACATAGTATTGGAAGTTCTAGCCACAGTGATCAGACAAGAAAAAGAAATAAAAGCCATCCAAATTAGAAAGGAGGAAGTAAAACTGTCAATGTTGGCAGATGATATGATAGTGTACATAGAAAACTCTATAGTCTCCATCAATAAACTTGGCTTAATAAGTGAATTTAGCAAAATAGTGGGATACAAAGTTAATATTCAGAAATCAAAAACATTTTTGTGCACTAACAATGAAGTATCAGAAGGAGAAACTAGGAAAAAATCCCATTTACTATAGCAACGGTAAAAATAAAGTGCCTAGGAATAAACTTAACCAAGGGTGTAAAAGTCTTCTACTTGGAAAACTACAAAAAAGTGAGAAAGAAATAATGGAATAGACAAATAAATGGAAGCATATACTGTTTTCATTGGAAGAATTAACATCATTAAAATGTCTACTTCCGAAAGCAATCTATACATTCAATACAATTCCTGTTAAAATACCAATGGCATATTTCAAAGATATAGAACAACTATTTGAAAAATTTATATGGAATGAAAAAAGACTTCAGCAATCTTGAGAAAGAAGAACAAAGTAGGAGAGACCACAGTACCTATATCAAACTATATTACAAGGTGATGGTAATCAAAACACTCTGCTACTGGCAGAAGAGACACATAGATCAATGGAACAGAGTAGAGAGCCCAGAAATAAACCCATGTCTCTGTGATCAATTAATATTCGACAAAGGGAGCAAGAGCATAAAATGGAATAAAAATAGCCTCTTCAATAAATGGTGTTGGGAGATCTGGACAGGTGCAAGCAAAAAAACGAAACTAGACCACCAACTTATACCATATACCAGAACAAACTCAAGATGGATAAAAGAAATATAAGTCATGACACCATCAAAGTCCTAGAGGAAAGCATAGGCAGTAAAATTTCAGATATCCTATGCAGCAATATTTCCACTGATACATCCTCTAGGGCAGGAGGAATAAAGGAAAAAAATAAACAAATGCAACTACATGCTTCTGCACAGCTAAAGGAAACATCATCAAAATGAAAAGGGATCCAACCATATGGGAAAACAAATTTGCCAATGATACCTCAGACAAGGGTTTGATCTCAAAAATATAAAAAGAACTCATATGACTCAACACCAGGAAGACAAGCAATCCAATTAAAAAATGGGCAAAGGACCTGAACAGATATTTCTCCAAGGAGGACATACAAAGGGCCTATAGACATATAAAGGATGCTCAACATCACTAGCCATCAGAGAGATGCAAATTAAAACCACAATGAGAAACCACCTCACACCTGTCTAAATGGCCATCATTAACAAATCAACAAAGAGCAAACGGTGGAGAGGATTCAGAGAAAAGGGAACCCTTGTGCACTCTTGGTAGGAATACAGATTGGTGCAACCACTGTGGAAAAGAGTATGAAATTTCCTTAAAAAACTAAAAATGGAACTGCCTTTTGATCCAGAGATTCCACTACTGGGATTATACCCTAGAAATCTTGAAACACCAGTTCAAAAGAACCCATGCACTCCGATGTTCATAGCAGCAGTATTTATGATAGCCAGGTGTTGGAAGCCCATCAGTAAATTAGTGGATGAAAAGCTATGGCACATTTACACAATAGCATACTATGCAGCAGAAAGAAAAAAGGAACTCCTGGTTTTCATGACAGCATGGATGGAACTGGAGAGTATTACACTATGTGAAAATAAACCAGTTGGTGAAAGACAAATACCACATGATCTCACCTATAAGAGGTGTTTTGTTCACCTAATGAACAAAACAAACAAGCAAGCAAATTAGAACCAGAGGCATGGAAACAAAGAACAAACTTACAGGGACCAGAGGGGAGGGGGTCGGGGAATACGAAAGGAAAGGATGGAAAGGGTCTAGTTAAAGAACAAGTATGGATGACCTATGGACATGGTGGGAATGTCCTATGAGGGGGTTGGGCAGGAGGGAGCCATAGGGAATGGTGTGACAACTGTAGTAGAACAACAATAAAAAATAATAATGAAATAAAATCCTTTAATGATAAAAAAAATGTGCTGTAATTTCTAGCCAGCACAATAAGGCAGAAAGGCAAACAGACTGGAATGGACAAAGTAAAACTGTCCCTATTTTCAGATAACCTGATTATCTATATACAAAATCTCAAAAGATCTACCATAACAAAAACAAAAACCAACAACAAAAAGGACACTCCTAGAACTATGGTGTTCAACAAGGTCTCAAGATACAAAATAAACATACAAAATCTAATGTGTTTCTATGTACCATACCAGTAATCAATATATGTGGAAACCAAAATTAAAAATACAATATCAATAATATTCATTTAAAAAAAGAAATACATAGGTATAAATCTAACCAAAGAAGTATAGGTCTTTTATGATGAAAATTACAAAATACTGATGAATAAAATCAAAGGAGATCTAAATAAATGGAGAAACACATGGTGTTCATGGATTGGACTCAAGCTAATCAAGATGTCAGTTCTTTCCAAATTAACCTACAGGTGTAATGCAATCCCTATTGAAATCTCAGCAAGTTTTTTGTAGATACAGACAAGCTTATTTTATAATTTATCTGGAAAGACACAGTCCCTAAAATAGTTAAGATGATCTTAACAAAACAGAAAAAAGTGGGAAGAACCATTGCATTTTGCAAACAATACAAGTAGAATAGTATATAAGAACCCAGAAATAGACTCACAAATATGCCAGACTGATGGTTGATGTAGAAACAAAAACAATTCAATAGAGGATAGATAACCTTTACAACACTAGTACTGGAGCAATTGGAACATCTATAGGCAAAAAAATAAAAATTTTCCTTTGAACTTCTACCTTAGCCTCACATTTCATACAAAAGTTCACTCAAAATGAATCATGGACCTAAATTTAAATAAAAAAACTAGAATACTTTTAGAAAAAGGTAAACTTCTTGTATACAACATGACAAGCATCTTTCATACAAGGAAAAAAATGATAATTTGGACTTAATTAAAATGAAAAACATTTGCTGTGCTAAAAACTCTGTTAAGAAAATAAAAAGACAAGTGGATGACTGGGAGAAAATATTTGCAGATCAAATAGATAACAAAGGACTAGTATCTAGAACATATAATAAACGTCTTAAGATTCAGTAGTAAAAATAATGAAATCATCTAATTAGAAAATGGGCAAAAGATAGAAAGAGAAATTTCTCTAAAGGGGATGTATGGATGGCAAATTAGCACATGTAAAGATGTTCAAGATCATTAGCCTAAGAAAATGCGAAGAAAACCATAATGAAATATCAGTGAGTAAAATAAAGAATAATGGCAACACCAAATGCTGGGGAGGATGTGGAGAAACTGAATCACTCATACATTGCCAGTAAGAATGTAAAATAGCACAACCAAACATTCTGGATAAACACTCTAAAAAAATTAAATATGCAGCTACATAGGACCCAGCAATTATACTCCTGAACACTTTTTCAGGGAAATGAAAGATTTTCATTCAGCCATCTGTACATGAGTACTCAGAACTTTCATAATAATTATGCTCAGCTTTATTCACCATAGTCAAAAACAGGAAACAACCCAGGTGTCCTTCAGCAGGTGAATGGTTAAAATGTGGTGCATTCATACCATGGGATACTGCTCAGCAGTGTAAAGGGACAAATTATTGACACACACAGCAGCCTGGGTGAGTCTTCAGAGAATGACGCCGAGAGAAAAAAGCCAGTATCAAAAGGCTACAAACTGTATGCTTCTGTTTGTAGAATATTCTTGAAAGGAGAAAATTATAGAAATAGAGAATGGATTAGTGGTTGCCAGGATTAAGAGAGAGGAAGGGAATGGGGTGGAAAGGAAGAGGATGTGGGCAACCTGAGAGATCCTTGTGGTTATGTAAGTGTGATATTGCACCATAGCATAGCACTATGTAGTACTACTCTGTACATTACCAATGGGGACAACTGGGTAAAGGGAGCATGGGATCTCTCCGTTATTTCCTAGAACTGCATGTGAACATACAATTATCTCAAAAAAGCAAGTTTTTTTTTAAATTGAAGGAGTTTAAAAGCAACATTCACATATTGAGAACATATCTCTAGAGAGAAGTGGAAAATATTAGTTGTCACTAGGGAGGAAAAATTGATGGATGGGAACAGAAATGGGAGGTAAACATTTTACCATATTATTTTGTGTATTTTGAGTTTTGAGCTATGCAAAATTAATGCCTGTTCAAGAAATAAAATTTTAATTATCAATTTTAAAATTCCTCAACCAATCATAGCTTGATGCTTTCCAATTGTTAACAGTCTTGATTACTCTGTTAACTTTCATTCAAAATTTTCTGTGGTGGCTTCTTTATCTTTCTAATCACTAACTCACTGCAGTATTAAAACTTCTTGTTTTTCCCAAACAGCCAAAATCCTTATCTTTGTTAGTTAAGATTCAGTTATTAAGATTCACTTCTATATACCCACTTTTCCAGAATAAAAAGCAGTTAGTGGGAGAAAACTTTGTTCCTATTTGTAACTATTGGTGTGAACTGTTTGCACACTTATGGGGCAGCTGGAGCAGCCTTGACATCCTACCTTCTCGCAGAATTCCTATTCAAGACATTGTGATAAAATAGAGACAGCGTGGACTTGGAAATCGTACAGCCCAGGATGTCTAGCTGTGTGATCTTGTTCAGATCGTTTAACCTACCTAACCCTATGCATTGCCTCATTTATATAACAAACATAATAATATCCATTTTCCCAGATTATGTTGAGTATTAACATAGCCTATGTACAGTACCTGAAACATGGTAGTGGCTTTATAGATAAAATTAGTGAAAGAAAAGTTTAGTTGCTAAGAGCATTAAGTCCACCGAGCTAACTAAGGGTGGGAATATTTTATGGACACATACCTCAGAAAACAAGGGCAGGAAACGAAGGAGCACTAACTTTGCAGCAACTTAAAAGTCAGCAGGATCTTAGATGTCTTTTGTCTGATAGAGGCCTCATGATCTGTGCCTCTGTTATATTAAACTTTCCCTCCAAGAACAATATTGGGGTATAGAGGCTCCTGTAACAGGGTGCTATAAGAGTCTGTCAGAGGGGCAACCTAATCTCACCTTGAGGAAGCCACTTTTGACGTAACACTAGGATGATACTCTTCTTGTAAAGAGGGGACCTCTTTAGAATATTTGAGAAATGAGATGAGGTCACATTTTCTGTTATAATATGGCAGATGCACATTGTTTAATGCAGGTCCTCATGCTTCTATTTATAGTCATTGCTGCTGCTTCTTTCATAGAAATTTTTTCACATGTATAAATGTATCACTTTTCATCAGCACAATATTTAAAACTGCACTTCTCTGCCACCCCCAGCAACTTTGTATCCCCTTTCTTGTTTGTTTGTCTTGCAAGTGTTTATGGTATTCAACCCATTTAATTGATCTTTTAAAGTACCTGTTTCCACTGCTAAAATGTAAGCTCCATGAAGGCAGAGATTTTTATCCCATTTATTCACTGCTGTAGTTCCTAGTACCTTAAATGTTCCAGGTAAATATTCAGGTCTTGATAAATATTTGTTGATTAGATAAAAAATTTCTGGACCTTACCTTCATTTTCTTATTCATCATAAACAGAAACCTCTTTATTTGTTGTTCAGATATATCCCAGTCCTTAAGAAATCACATGCTGTAAATATATTCCATTAATTCTATAGATTTACTATTCAATTTTTTTTAGAGTTGTCCTTCTGTGGTCATCAACCTTTTCTTTATTTAATTTATTTATTAACTCACATTATCTGATGAAAAATCACTTCCACATCTCTGGACTACAGCTTACACTTCTTTTCAATTTAATGACAGTTGTTAGGCCTGTGAGTATCAACTCCAACCCACCCTGCACTCTTTGAAGCTGGGACATTGCAGACATTTCTGCGTTGCCTGTTGAGCTCTGCCAGTAGGAGGCACTAGAAGGAGGCTGGAAAACTGGAGAAAGAAGGAACTTCCTGCTTCCTGCTTTGCCTTTGTGCCTGTTGGTAGTGTCTCTGTAGCAGGAGCTCCTCTCCCCACTTGCAGCAGTGAGTTGCTCCAGTTTCCAGTCTTCCCCCCACTTCTCACCACCAGCACCGCCAACCTCTGAGGTGTGACTCCAGCCCCATAGGGCCCCTTTTCTGAATTCTTAGGTTCCAAGAACCCCAGACACCCTCCTCCCTTGGTCATCCCAGTCACTGGGGTGACAGCTGCTTCGTGTAGTTACCTACTCTGTGTTGCATTCCTAGTGCACAGGTTGGCCTATTTAACCAGTTCTCCCTTTTTAAATAATCTCTGTTAAAATAACTGGTATGATTTCTTTTTTTCCTAATTGAACTCTGGCTGATAGATACAATGACTTCATAAATTTAATATTTTGAATTATTATATCTTCCGGCCATTTTGAGACAAATTTTGAATAGATCACTGTACTTCTGTTTGTCAAAATAGTTTCAGCTACAGTGTAACAAATGTGTCATTATAAGATCAAAACTTTCTCCAGCTTTGGCCAGAAGTTGAAATAACTGCAGGTTTAAAAAAAAAACAAAATAAAAATAGAAGTATAATGTCAAAGCTGTGAACAGAACCCTTTGTATCAAAGAAGTGGGCCTTGAAGGGTCAGGAGGTTTTGTAATATACCTGTTGAGGTAAGCTAGAGGGAGCTAACATGGCAATGTAACTGTATAAAGTGTATTCCATCAGCCCATATTATATCATAATCAGGGAAATGTTTCTATTTCTTAGTATGAATTTAGATGCTTTTGCTCTGAGATTTGCTGTTCATCCTTTGTGTATGTGTGCTTGTGTGTGTACTTATCAGTTATCCCTAGGAAGGATGAAAAGCCATAGCTTTACCTTAAACCTTAAGGACCTTTAGAGTGCCAAAGCCCACCTGGGTTTTCTGCTGAAGTCCCCTTGATACTCTTGATTGAATATCTCATTGAAAATATGTGGTTGATAATAATTTCATTTCCTGGATTGAACTCCTTGGAGGAGGGGGATGGAAACTAGGGCAAGACAAGTCCCTGTAGGGACCAGCAATAGATAGCATTTTACTAAAATTGGGAGGGGGGAACATTGGAGGCAAGGAAAAAGAAGGCAAGAGAACAAGACAGAAACAGTGTGTGGCCTTAAATGACCTCTTCTGAGGTGGTTAACTTGTCTTTTTTTCTTCTCTTGGACTAGGGAAACAGACATATCTGGGGTATAATATTAAAGGTTTTTTCTCTGTTGAAATTAATTTTCTTAAGTAACTCATAGTTCAGGGAAAACTCTTTCACTGACACCACCTTGGCTGCTGATGCTCTCACAGACTTAAGACCACACAGTGGTTACAGAAAGTGTGGTGTTTCCACATCACAGCAATGTGCAGTCCAGCCCAGTCCCCTCACGTGGAGGACAGTAGGGAGTTCTAGAAGGTAGTAGCCTCTGGTGGTGCTGGGAGCAGTGGATAAGATGCACTGTGGAGAAGCAATTTCCACACTGAGGCTGCAGGAGTAGATGCGAAGTGAATCTTCTCTTTTGCAAACCTGAGAGAGAGAGAGAGAGAGAGAGAGAATCCAGTCAGTGAAACAGAGGAGGCTGCCACATAGAGTACATGCAGTAGTGACAAAGTACCCTTACTCACAATGTGAAAACCAACCTTAAGAAAAGCAACCACAGAACCCACTTTGGCCTCTCCCCATCTTATTTTGGGTGCTTTCTTGCACCACAGGCAACTTCCAATGTTAAGAATTATCAGCTGCGTGGGCACCAACCAAACAAGACAACAAATCAATTCGAGAACATTAACAGCTGAGTTCCTATTAAATCATCAAGTTAACACCAGCAACGTACCCATAATGTGTTATGTCTCCAAGTGCATTCATCTTAATGGAGATGGCACCAACAGTTTAGAGCCACAGTTCTGCAACACTAAACTGGTGTTTGTCAGGTCAGGCTTATGAAAATACTCGTACAAATGGCATTTCCTTGATGTTTTTGTATTTCCCTATTACTTCAATAGCCACATGTGTTAGATGATTTCTGAAATGTGGTGAGTAAAGAATACGTTTTTAAGATACATCTTTTACTGTAACTTTCCAGCTGCCATGTTGGAGTCCCCACAATAATATGTAGTACCTGTAGCTTTCACTTCCCGAAGCTTCGTGCCCTTGGTCAATGTACAATGTGCATGTACTAAGCTCTTAGTTCAAGCTATAATTTAGTTAAAAGGGTTTAGTCAAATCACAGAACTTCCATGAACTCATTTGAGTAATAGTACACATACTATTATTACTTAATTATACCACATGGGTGATTTTCATTTCTTAGCTTTTTTTTTAACCCTAAGAGATTTTTATGTTGAGATGAACATCCTACCTAAGCATTCAGTGGAATTCATGAGCAGAAGACTCACAGAGACAGAACAGTATGGATCCCAATATTCACTCATTTCAGTCTCACTACATTCATTTATAGAAAAAAATAGATGTATTACATGATTTTTCCTTCTCTTATATAATAAAAGATTTGAAATGTTGAGAATTATGTAGTTATAACGATAAACTGGTATTCAAAAAGTGTTATGCAGTTCCTTTTCTCTCATCCTATGCTATTGTTTGTTTCATGGTTTTTCAACCGTAAAGATCAACTTATGGATTCCTTGGAAAAATTCACTGCCAAAGTCACACAAGTTTGGAGTAGAAAGTCCACGTAGTTCCTTCTCAAGGAAAATATTGCTTCCTGGTAGAGAAACAAATTTGACATGAAAAGTCTGCTAATTTAGAATTTAGGTAGGAATTGTACATATACCATGCAAGGTTTGAGTTCATTATCCAGGTGCCCTTTTTCTGCCCTTTGGACCTCTCTTCTGGGTAACCCTGAAGACAAGAGCCCCAGATTGTCCCCAAGCCTAGATTATCACTCCTCCAAGCTACCCATTCTGTTCTTTGACTGTGATTTTGCACTATCACTTTACTGATTATTTTTGAAACTCAAGCCCATCCATTCTTAATGCCTCATCAGCCAGAAATCATAACTATGCCCTTTGGTTCCTGTGCTTCTCAGTAGCATAGCTGTCTCAGAGCCTGGACATTTGCAACCCCTGCCATACTCACAACGCAAATGAAAGCCTTTGTTTCACAGAGCTAACTCATCGGAATCAGATAAAGTTGGTTCTTAAAATTATGCTATGTGTTGCCTTGCAGGTGCCATGGCCTCAGAGTTCCCCATATCCAGCCATGGTCAACCCCAGTGTGTTCTCCAACAGCGCTGTTGCCAGCAACCCCTTGGGCCATGTCTCCTTCGAGCTGTTTGCAGACAGAGTTCCAAAGACAGCAGCAAACTTTCATGCTCTGAGCACTGGGGAAAAAAGATTTGGTTACAAAATTTCCTGCTTTCACAGAATTATCCCAGGATTTATGTGCCAGGGTGGTGACTTCACATGCCACAATAGCACAGGTGTCAAGTCAATGATGAGAATCTCATCCTGAAGCATTTGGGTCCTGGGGTCTTGTCCATGGCAAATGTCATGAATAATTCCCATTTTTCATCTGCATGCCAAGACTGAGTGGTTGGATGGCAATCATGAGTCCTTCAGCCAAGTAAAGGATGGCATGGATATTGTGGTAGCCTTGGAGGGCTTTGGGTCCAGGAATGGCAAGACCAGCAAGAAAATCACCATTTGCTGACTGTGGACAACTCTAATAAATTTGACTTGTGTTCTGTCTTAACCACCAGACCATTCCTTCTGTTGCTCAGGATAGCACCCCTTCATCCACATCTGCTTGGAATGTTCAATGACCTTTGTGCTTTCACCACAGTTCATTGGGTTTCATATTTTTATTACCTCTTTCAAGTCTGGCTGGATTACAAAGATAAGTTTATGATTATGAAATAAAAATTAAACAACAAATTACACTATGTGTGCCTAAGGTTGGTCCTTAAATTAATTCTGATGTGTGTGTGTCTGTGTGTGTTTCTGTGTGTGTGTGTGTGTGTGTGTGAGAGAGAGAGAGAGAGAGAGAGAGAGAGAGAGAGAGAGAGAGAGAGAGAGAGAGATTACTATATGGTCCAGATTCACTGCTTCTTCAAGTCTCTTAAGACTGCTGAGCATGGAGCCATTGCTCCCAAGTACTTGAGGTCTTACAGAAAGCATAGGTCAGGGATGATAGCTTTTTTCCTCTTTTGTCACCAACATCATTTAATGTTGGTACAAGGTAAGTACTAAATAAATGTTAAAACGAAGGAAGGAAGGAAGGAAGGAAGGAAGGAAGGAAGGAAGGAAGGGAGGGAGGGAGGGAGGGAGGGAAAGAAAAGGAGAGAGAGAGATTTTGCAAATGATTTGGTGAAAAATAAACAAAAAACTGGGTACTCATGTTCTGAGGCATGGAATAAGGAGATTTGTGGCAAGGAAAGTCCAATACTTAAATGGTCAGAAACAAGACTGCCATTTTATATGTGTGTAAGGGGGAGGCAGACTAGAAATACTAACACATGTGAGGGTGGAGATGATAAAGATTATGATGATGATGATAGTCATGATGATGATAAGGACAATGATGATAATGCTTACTCAAAACATACTGATTTTTAATTGGAAGACCAAAAAAATGAGAAGAGAATTAAAATTTTGGTCAGTTGCAATATTATTTATAATCAGGAACTGTCTCCTATCTAAGCCAGGTTACTTCACAATATGATAATAATGATAAACACTATTAAATGAATAAGATTACTTTTATTATAACTGTATCTTATTAGACTATTAATCTATCTCTATACTTCTTCATAGTTATTCAGAATGTTGCATACTTAGGATTTTAAAAGAATCAAAGGAAATATTGCATCAATTCAAGGAAATATATGTATTTTCTCTGGTCTTGTTGAATAAGTTATTTAGCTTTTGTATTAATTATTAATTCCATCATACCAGGTTGAATTAATTTCATAACTAGCCTTTGAAAACAATTGCTACTTTGTTTCAATTATCAGGCAAATTGATAGTTTAGGAATATAATGACTTCTTAATTTTTTAATTTTACTCTGTCAATTTTTTTTATTTTTTAAAGATTTTGGTTATTTACTTTTAGAAAGAGGGGAAGGGAGGGAGAAAGAGAGAGAGAGAAACATCAATGTGAGAGAGATACATTGATTGGCTGCCTCTTGCATGCCCCCAACTGGGGACCAAGCCCACAACCCAGTCATGTGCCCTGCCTGGGAATTGAACTAGCCACCTTTGGGTTTGTAGGCTGGTGCTAAATCCACTGAACCACACTAGCCAGGGCTCAATTTATTTTTTATTGTATTTTTTTCATTATTATTTATCCCCCTGATGCCTCCCTCCCCTGCACTCTTGTCCGTGACCATGAATCCTTTTCCTTTTTTGCTTGATCCCTCCACCCACTAGCCCACCCCAAAGGTGTCATCCAATCTCTCTACCTATGTGTCTGTCTCTATTTTGCTTGTTAGTTCAGTTTGTTCATTAGATTCCATGTATAAGTGAAATTGTATATTGTCTTTCTCTGATTGGCTTATTTCACTTAGCATAATGCTCTCCAGGTCCATCCATACTGTCACAAAGGCTAAAATTTTCTTCTTTTTTATAGCTGAGTAGTATATTATGTAAATGTCCCATAGTTGTTTCATCCACTCATCTACTGATGGACACTTGGGCTGCTTCCATATCTTGATGATTGTAAATAACACTGCAATGAACATAGGGGTGCTTATGTTCTTTCAAATAGTGTTTTGAGTTTCTTCAGGTAATTTCCCAGAAGTGGGATCACTGGGTCAAAGGACAGATTCATTTTTAATTTTCTGAGGTATCTCCATATTGCTTTCCACAGTGGCTGCACCAGTCTGCATTCCCACCAACAGTGCAAAAGAGTTCCCCTTTCTCCACATCCTCACCAGAACTTGTTTGTTGATTTATTGATGATAACCATTCTGACTCAAGTGAGATGATATCTCATTGTGGTTTTAATTTGCATTTCCTTGATGATGAGTGATGTTGAGTATCTTTTCATATGTGTATTGGCCATATGCATGTTCTCTTTGGAGAAGTGTCTGTTCAGGTCCTTTGCCCATTTTTTAAACTGATTGCTTGTTTTTATCTGGTGTTGAGTTTCATAAGTTCTTTTTAGTCAGCCTTGACAAACAATTGCTCTTATGTTTTAATTAACAGGCAAACTTATAGCTTAGAAATATAATAATTTATTATGTGCAATAAATATGAGAATAATCAGAACTAGTGCAAATTAATAACTGTCAATGAATTGGGATTTGCTTTTTCTAAAATTTACAGAAATATTTTGTCCTTGATATTCTTAAATTTTATGTAATATGCCTAAATGTGGCTTCTTTATTTCTCGTTTTTGTCACTGTATAGGTCTTTTTCCAAACTGAAAACATTCATTCATCTTTAAGTCTGGGAACACTATCTCCATTATTTCTTCAAATAACTCCTCTCTGTTTTTATGTCTCTTTCTTTCTGAGGCTCTAGTGTCCAGACAACTCTTCTATTACATCCATATTGCTTAACTTTTGTATTTTCCATGTCATTATATTTTCCTGTTTTTTTATGGGAGAGTGCCTCAGTCAAATTTTCCAATGTATTGATTAATTCCTCAGTTGTACCAATTCTTCTTTTTACTTCATCTATTTGTTCTTTATTGCAACTACTATATTTCTGCACATAATATTTCCATTTGATTCTTTCTCTACATTGTCTAATTATTATTTCTTTATCCATTTTAGTATATTTGATGTTTATTTTGAATCCTTGTCCCAACAGTTGTAAAACTTACTCTTTTAATGGACTCTAATCCAGTTTGCCATTTTTTTTTTGGACATTGTGCTCCTCAGATATCTCCTTATTTCAGCCTGTCCATTAATATTCCTTTTTGGGTATCCATTGCTCTGTCCAGCAACATCTTTGGGAAAGGCCAAGGATCAATCTGCAATCTGACTCAGACCTGATGACTTCAGATTGTGGAGCAGGAGGGAGGAATGAGCCTGAAGGTGGAGTGCCTGGCACACCAGAAAACCATCTCAGTTTGTGCCGGCAGTCCTGGAGGCTGGGTGAGGAGGCAGGTAAAGAGAAATGGCTATTCAAGACTTAAAAACTCTCACATAGTTTTGAAACTCATAACCAGCATTTGTGCTGCCAAGATTTGACACCTGAGGACACCAGCATCTGTGGCATCTGCATGGCTTCTGCACCACCGATGGCCCTGAGGCAAGGTAGAGAGTGATGGTAGTCAGAGCAGAGTGAGGCCATCATCCCCTCCAACAACTATTTGAAACAGCCCGCAGTCTTCCCAGGAATTTCTGACAATTTCATGTCTATCTTGATGTTTCTCTCTAGTTCCACTGAGACTGATCTTGAGGTGTGATCTTGTAGTACTTACTAGTACAGTGCCTTGGTAGGATTGGAAGGGGTGATAAAACTTCCCTTACCTGAACTGTGTGGAATATCATTTGTAGTGCTCCAAGTGCTTCACAAATATTGTTAAAGTTTTGTATAGGCCCACAGTGGGAACAAGGTACCTGCCTGCACAATATGCTAATCATTGCAATGTGGACTTCCAGGTATGTAAATGGTGTTTCAGAATAAAATATATTAAGAATATGGGACTGGAAATAGTACATCAGTACTTCTCTTCAAAAAAGGTTGCTATATGTTTGTTTTATATCTTCTATCTGAGTCACAATTATGTTGTTTTTCTAGTCCAGAAAGAGAAAACCACTTAAGAGAGCATCATATCTACTTGTGAACCACCTTGTGTCCACCAAACCTGGCTGTCAGAGTTTGCTTTGGCTGCTCTGACACATAGCAATGCTAACTCTGCTTCATTTACTAGTCAAGACAGCTAAATGTATGCTTTGAAAGTAAATCAACCCTCAAATCTCAGTGATTTAACACCATCCAAGTGAATTTCTCCCTCAAGTTATCTGTCGCAGTAAAATGCTCTACTTCATGTGATCATTCAAGGACACAGCTGAGGGACATTCACCACCCCAACACAGGGCACGGAGGAGAGCGGAAGGACATCTTATACCTGTTCTTCTCTGCCTTGTCACAGAACTGATGCCTCCCACTGCTGCTCAAAGCTCGTTGGCTAGAACTAATCAGATTGCCATGTCTGCCTGCAAGGAGACTGGAAAATATTGTTCTCTACATGCCTGACTGGAGAGGAGAGCTGGTGATGTCCACCACGTGTCCTAAATGCCAGGCCATACATTAGTGATATAAGCTTGACTGCCAAGATGACCCAGTGCTCACACTCTCCTCTTCACTTTCTTACTCTCTTCCCCCCCTACTGGATTACTTCTTCCACATCCCTTATCATGGGTTTCCAAAGGTTCAGTCTCCAGACTTATGCTGCCTTTCTTACACACCATCTTTCTTGGAGATTTGGGACTTATCCATCATGGTTTCTCACAGTTCCTTAAGTACAGAAGTAATGGACACTGAGTGATTGACCTAATTAAATAATAACTCAAAGCTAAACAGTGATTTTAAAAATTGCATATTTAGTAATTTTCACACCTAAATGGTAGAAATTGTCAGCATTCTACTTCCTTTTTTTCCTACTTCTTTCCTCTTCACCTTTTTTTTAACTTTAACATTTTAACTTTATAATAAAAAAATAAATATTAAATCTACCATGAGCTCTGTGCTGTGATAAACCAGTTTGTAAGTAATGATAGTATGACAATATTCAAATTATGAAAAGATAGTATTATGAAAAGATAGTATTATGAAAAGATAATATTATTTTTATTCTCTGATATTAAATCATTGGATTGCTCTCTTTACTTTTAGTTGTCTCTAATTAGTGTCACACAGATAATGCTAACTTCAATGCCAAAATAATTTGGAACATTTATTTAGCCTTCAATTAGAAGCTATTAAAAGTGGTATTTTTATAAATAATATCAACTTTTAGAGTTACAAAAGCAAAACAAACTGATTCTTTAAATATTATTTTATTTTTTATTAAAAAGCTTTATATAAATATATAAATAATTTGAGGCACAATATTGTTCATTGAGTCATTTAAAAATATTTATTGAACACCAACTGTTCTCTAGGCATCTTTTTGAAAATATTCTTTTTATTTTTCAGTTACAGTTGACATACAATATTATATTAGCTTCAGGTGTACAACACAGTGATTAGACATTGTGAAGTGATCATCTGATAAATCTAGCACCCACCTGGCACCATGCATAGTTATTACAATATTATTGACTATATTTCCTATGCTGTACTTTAAATCCCTGTGACTATTTTGCAACTACCATAATTTACTTCTTTTAATACATACATTTTTTTATAACCAGAAACACTGAAATTAAGAACAATCTGACAGCAACCAGAGGGGAGGTGGGAGGTGATAATGGGGAGAAAGTGGGGAAGGGATGTCAGGAACAGCTATAAAGGACACATGGACAAAACCAAGGCGGGGTGGTGGGGGGAGTGAGGGGGATAAATGCAGACAACTGTACTTGAACAATAATAAACAATTAAAAATAAAAATAAAAATAATATACAAATACAAAAAACTATAAGATGAATTTTTATCAAATTTATTGGGGTTACATTGGTAAGTAAAATATATATGTATCTAATTAATAAATTGAAATCTCAGACATAAATGTGCCAATCTACCTAATCCCATTAGATTTATTTAAATGTGCACATTTTTGTGTGTACTATATCTATATGAATATATATGTATATACACATACAAATATATACATATACATACACTGAGTATATACATGTATATACATTTCCTTAATGACTAATAATGTTATGCATTTTTCATATATTTATTTGCTGTCCACTCATCTCTTTGCTGAAGTATATATTGAAATATTTTGCAAATCTGGGTGAAGTTATAAGAGTGTTTGTTTTTCATGCTATTTGTTTTTGAAATATTTGAAAAGTCTGAACTTATTTCTGAATAAAATTTGAAAAGAAAAAATTATTATAGCTATGGTCATGAGAATTATAAATATTAAGTTATAATTAATAATATATTATGAAATTATTAATAATTATATAATAGCATAAACATATGTGACATTTATATATTATATTATATTATACTATACTGTACTATACTATACTATATTTTAAACCCCAAATTATATTAACAAAGATCAAGAAGTGGAGAAGAACAAGTATGAAGAAATAGAAACTTAGAAAACTTTTCAGCTGTTGAAGTGAGCTGAGTCAGAAGAAACTCAGTTTGTCTTGATTTTCATAATTAGATACCTATCTGCGGTTCAATGCAAGTACACAGAAGAAGTGAAAATGATGCAAATTGCTGCAGAAGACAGAGCAGAAGAACAGTCTTTCTTATATTGGAAGAGAGAACATGGGACATGGCACCAAACATAAATATAAAATCTTAAAACAAGATGACAGACAGAACAAACATGTTAGTTTTACAAACAGTTTTTGAGATATGGAACACTGTTTAAACACAATGTTCAGTAAAATGTGTAAGATATCAAATGCATTCAGATTGACTTCGCATAAGTTCAACACAGAGAAAAATAAGGGACACAAATACGGCAAAGCACTTGTCTCTGAGCAGTGGCATTCTGTGTGATTTGCGTTTTGTTAATTATAATTCATGCCTTTTCAAAATTGTATGTAGTGAGCATGAATGACTTTCATACCAAAATATGAGTTATTTTTAAAAGAAAAATATAGCTTTTCATCTCCCCCTGTTTCTAGAGCTAAATCTGATTAAATGGTGCATGAAATGACATCGAGACCTACTGCCTAACATCTTTCACAAAATCTCTGTGTCTGCCCCTCAGGCAGCATTGCTGAGTTAACAAGTTCTACCACTTAAGTTGTTTTACGGGGAATGCTATCCAGCACATCAATTTTAGTTTCATCTTGGGCATATAAAAGGTCATATCCAGAAGTTACAGGAATAAACATTCATGTCAGTCAGTTTTGATTAAGGTGGAGAAATTTCTCCCATTTCAGAGAGGGCGTTTTTTCTTTATATTTTTGATTGTCAGTTGTGCTATTAAATGACTCAGGACCCTGTCCAGCAGCAACCCGCCCTGCTTTCTGGATTCACAAAGGCAGTGGAGGGTAGAGGTGAAGACTCGGACTCCGGAGACAGAGTCTGAACGTCAATCCTGGCCTTAATCTTTGTGCCTTAGTTCCCTCATGTGTAAAACAGGGATGATAATAATTATATCTACTATATAGCTATCATGAAATTTAGTGAATTAATATTTGTACCATGTTCTGAACAGTGCCTGGTACATGGTGAATGGTAGAGAAGTCTTAAATAATCGATAAAATGCACTCTAACTTATAGGCTATGGCACTTCTATCTTCCTCCAGTCTTTTTCTCCCTTTAGTAACATAACATACTATTGCTGTACCTGACCATACATGGAATTGTGAAACAATGCAGTTCTCCATTGGGCACCTGTTGCCTTTTGACCTCCCAGTCTCCAGATATAGTGATTTTCAATATTTTCTTGATCCTCCGTCACTTCATCAAAAGTTCACTCTCCCCATGAATCCTGCTTCCTTGAAGCCCTGTTTTCTACTTTGCAGAATCGTGGCTTAGTTACTTATTTACACTAACTTATCTACATGGTGTTCCTTCTCTCAGGGGCTCTTTGGAAACAATACCCCACCCTATGCCTTCAGAATGGGGAGACACAGAACATTGGTCAGAGGGATGTTAACTAGTGTGCGCAGAGAAGAATGTGCTGAGCTCCTATAAAGTTGGTAAATATGCCAGGTTTAGCAAAATTAACCTATGCAATTTTGAAGACTCTATAATACTAATGTGTATGTTCCAGAGGGAAAGAAAAGTGTAGCATTTTCCAAACTGGCTTGACTAGTGAAATCTTGTATCTTCTCTCTCCATTCCTATGAACTGGAAGAGTTGGCAGATCCCACTTTGAAAATTGCTGCCTTTACGGAAAGAAGGGACACTCTGTGGTAAAAACACCCCACAGTCTTGTGGGAAAGAAATGATTTTGAAGGTACCATTCAAATCACACCATTTTTGCTTTGGTGACCGGAATTGGTTTGTCACCAAAATCTCAGAAGTAATTCAATCCCTCTCATCCTGCTGAAGGACTTCATGCATATATTCATTCTACAGATCCTTCTGGAGGGCCAGGAATGGTGTGGATGAGCACGGCTGCCTTCATTTCCATGGTCACCACTACCCAGTCTTACCCATAGCTCATGAGTTCTACATGCTGAGGATCGGAAAATCTGAATGAGACATTCACGTAAGAGAGTTTCCCTCCTTTGTGGCCCTCAAGAGCTGAGCCAGCCCCCAGGCATGGAGAGGGAACGACTAGAGCAGTGTGAGCTCTGCGTTGGCCACTCTTCACAGCCCACTATCTGGTGTCCCTGACAACTTTGTCTCGTTTTCAGTAAAGGAGCTGTGCAGCTTACAGTCAAATCAGAAGTGCTGTTTACAAGAACAATAATTCGTTCTTATCAAAAATATTTACTATTATAAGCACTTTCAATATACATCAAATCTACTTTCACTGTCCTTGTGTGTTTTCCCATCTCTGCATGAAATCTTGAGTAGAATGCATAATAATCTTTAGAATCTTAATAATAACCTCAATGCTCTAATCTCTTCTAGGCACATAAACAGTCTCATTTTAATAACTAATATATTCAGTACAGGGGTACTTTGGTTTTTTTCATTTTCTAATTTTCAATTAGAGTTGACGTACATTTATTATATTAGTTTTATGTTCAGTGCAGTGTAACGTTCAACACTCCAAACTTTCTGTCAAGGTAGAGCTCCTTCCCTGGCCCAGCAGAAGTCCGGGGAGGAAGAGCTGGAGACAGGGCAATTTTCTTCCCACCTGTCCTCTGTGGGCAACACCCCCACCCTCACTTTAGGGTTGGAGAAGGAACAGGAAAGCCCTGCTTGGCAGGAACCAGTGTCACCCCTGGGCCCTCCTAGTTGAGCTTCTCAAAGACACTACTGCTGGGGCCCTCACACTGTGATGCTGCCAGTGCCTCACCTCATGCAGTCACCGCTGCTTGCTCATTTTCTGGGCCTCAATCCGGCAGTCCCTCTTCTTCATGGTGTTGCAGTGACTAAACAAGGAGGCCATTAGACCGAGGTGACTCTAATGCCTCGGAAGCCTGTGTAATGAACAGAAACCTAAGTCAGATTCAATTTCTATAACACACTCATATATAAAATGAAATTTCAGACTAACCAATCATTAGAAACCAACTAGGTTTTCTCAAATAACACCTTTGCCTTGCTTCTGGCCTGTTCTATAGAAGCCCTTTCTGAACTCCTGCCTGCAAAGAGCTCCTAACCACCTGTAGTGTGGCACTACCCAATTCCAATCAATTTGCTCAAATAGACTCCTGAACATTTTAATGTGCCTCAGTTTATCCTATAACAGTGGATATCACAGCGTCCTTCCAGACAGGGATTCCTCGAAGTTCCCATCTGGTTCATGAAAAACACTTGTCATTTTTGGTGGTCAGCTATAGGGGTGCACTTTGTTTCCAGCACGACTCTTTCCCCTTAGCTCTGTCACCTCAGCCTAGGTGGCCACAACCCCTCATGCAGCCTTTCTGTGCATGCCTTAACTCCAGAACTCTCCCGCCAGGCCTTCCCAGTGATTATCTTGAAGATCCCTTTCTCACTTAGGTGACAAGAAACATCACCCACTCTTCACTAAGGTGGGAATGTATGACTTCCAGCAACTTTCTCCAAATAAATGCTCCTTAAAAGCAATCCTTTCTTTCAACTTGTCCAAGCTCTCTCATATGCTTCAGATAGGTTCTGCTGAGGTTTGCAGTGACCACTCATTTTGCAGGTAGCATATCAGTGGTCCGTCAAATACCTCACTACAAAATGTAGAGACAACTGAACCCATTGCTTTGTTCTGGCCTTTGGGGATTCAATGAAGATTAAGGTAGAGAGTCTCACTTTAACATCCTGGTAGACAACCAGCATCTGATTTTAAATAACAGAGGTTCTCTGATTATTCACTAGATCCTAGTGACTTAGAGTATAAGCATGATGAAGGCAAGGATTTCTGTCCTCTTTCTACATACTGTATCCCCCGCTCCTAGAACATTGCCTGGCATATGGTAGAAGCTCAACAAAATTTAGTTAAATGCACATTTTATTTTACAGATAAGAAAATTGAGGCTTAGAAAATGTTAGTAACTTGTCCAAGGTTATTCAGCTACTAAACTGTGGAGCAGTGATTTGAATAATTAGTAACATAAAGCAACTAATGATAATCAGATGTTTTAGTAAAGCTTTTTTAAAGCATATTTCTGTAACCTAGTATATAACTACTTTCAGAGGCTTTATATTAATCTTATTTCCATAGAAATCTTCTACAGTTTGGTTATCCTTCTAAAATTTGGATCAAATATTCATAGCAGCTCATCAACCTGACTATACAACCTGACCTTGGATGGCCACACCGCCATCTGGTGTTGGATATACAAATTGCAAGTTCAATGTCTACATTATAGAACTTGAGGACCATAATCATGGTTTTCTAAACTTAACTCATCCATTAACTCACTTAATTTTCACAACAACTACAAAATGGGAACTGTTTATATACCAGTTCTATGAATAATTTCATACAGTGGCAGGACCAGAGGCTGATCCCAGGTTATCTAGCTACAGATCTTATTTTTAACTATTATATTCTACTCTTTCTGTAATGTAGGAATGATGAAGACTATCAGATTTAGGAACCCATTTCTGAGTAAGCCACATAAATTTTATCAGGAAGCAATGGTAAGTAAGAGACTAGATGTGCCTAAAACATGAATCATATATAAGCATACAGAAGAGCTATTCATAACTATTTTCTTTTGTCCTTCCAGGATCCCGGCGTTGGCAGGTTTGGTTCCCTCTCCAGCCTCTCTCCTTGGCTCATAAATGGCTGTCTTCTCACTGCATCCTCAGAGGATCTCCTCTTGGCATGTGTATGTATGTCTCCACTGTATCCACTTGTCTCCAGTTCTTACAAGATCATCAGTTACATTGGTGTAGGGCCCACCCACATGACCTCACTTTACCTTAGTTACCTCTTTAAAGACCCTGTCTCCAAATACAGTCACATTCTGAGGTGCTGAGGTGAAGACTGCAACATATGAATTTGTGGGGAAGGACATAAATCTGCCAACAACAGTTATATTTTGTTTAAGGGAATATTATCAACCAACTCACTGTATTTCAATAATGTTGTATAAATGTCTTAGGACTTCTGCTTCTTCATCCTTCTACAACCTGCTTATTGTGATATCATGGGGTTATTAACATCTCCATTATCCATCAGATTCATGTTAGAAAGATGAAATCAAAATCACTTTATTATTTACTCACATACCATAATTCATGCACACCGCCCCCCCCCCCCGCCCCATTTCTTAGTATTTGACTTCTAATCCGAGTGAGAAAAATGGTAGTGTGGTATTTTACCAAACATAATGAAGCCTACTTTTTTTTTAACTTGATTTTTTTAAAGATTTTATTTATTTATTTTTAGAGAGGGAAGGGAGGGAGATAGAGAGAGAGAGAGAGAGAAACATCAATGTGCAGTTGCTAGGGGTCATGGCCTGCAACCTAGGCATGTACCCTGACTGGGAATTGAACCTGTGACACTTTGGTTCTCAGCCCGCACTCAATCCACTGAGCTATGTTAGCCAGGGCCTGAAACCTACTTTTTAACATGTATCATCTCTAGTTTAATGCAAGAATTCCCATGAGATAATGTTGTAAAATAATGGACCACATGGAAACATTTGCCTCATTACTTTACAGGTATTTCTCCTAAAGTTAATACTTTACTACCTGAATAGTTTGGAAGAGAACAACTCTCCTTTCTTGAATCAGAAAATCTGATTATTATTACACATCATTAGTCTAATGTAAAAGCAAATTTTTTTAAAGAGTAGGTCAAACTTTCTTAGTGAGACTGACTTTTAATGCTGGACCCATTATTTATACCCCGCTTATGTCTTTAAAATGTCTTGCAATTTATAGGGCACTTCCATAGAGTTTTTTTTAATTCTTGTAATTACTACTTGAAGTTAACTATTCTTATTCTTACTTGCAGATGAGGAAGTTGAAGCTCAGAAACATGTTTTTGTAACATGTTCAGGGACATAGTTCATATGGCAGAGCTAAGACTGTAACTCTGATAGTAATCCAGATCCAGCTTATTTTCTAATATTTGCTAATGTCGATTCCCAAATTACCTGTTTTTCCCAAGAGATGCCTTCATGAGAAAAGGATTTCCTGGTCAAATACATTTGGGGAACACTGTCTGTTAAATTCTACATTGGAAGAATCACACACTTGTTATCATTTCTAAAGGCTGCAAAGCTACCTGCATTAATGAAGCCCATTTAACTTTGTTTAATCTAAGCTTATTCCAAGATTTAATTAATCATTGAACTTCCCCCCCCCCCAAGTAATTGCTACCAACATCCAGTGGATCTGCATTAATAAGTGCTCTAAATGAACAGCTTATAATCAACCATTTAAACAGGTCAAGGTGCTGCCATATTTCATGTAGACAGGCCATATTTCAAATGAGAGTTTAGCAAAGATTAAAGCAAAAAGGTGGTCTTAAAAGACCAAAAAGAAGTGCATGCATGAGGACTATAGCCAATGATATTATAATAACTATGTATGATCTCAGAAGGGTCCTGGACTTTTCCAGGTGAACCTGGGTAATCACTTAGTAAGGTATACAAATGTCTAACTACTATGCTGTACACCTGACTAACATAATATTGTATGTCCACTATAATAAAAAACTAAAAATTGTATTTTTAAAAAGTTATCTTGCAATTGGAGAAAGGGATAGATAATTATTTTCTGATGCGGACACCAGCCCACAGTGTCCGCGACATTATAGATGAGACGAGACATTCACACGGACTGTCGAGTCCTGTGGAGGAAAAGGGACAGCACAGCTACTCTCTCAAGGGCAGAGTGCCTCGGAGTGGCTTGGCCACTCTCTGAAGAGGAGAGTGTGCGACCCTTGCCTTGACAAGATTTTATTGGGTTTCAATTTGTACAGGAATACAGGTAAAGTTCATTAATCATTGTCAGGCAGTAAGGATCAAACAATAGATAGCATACAAAGGATTATGAGGGTTTATTCTGAGGCAGGATCTGTTAGCTAAAGGGCTACAAAACTTTAGGAAACAAACTCATTTCCTGCTTGGACCCTTATTTAATTGAGAGCATTCTTAGCAAAGCAGGTTTCACAGGATTTTGTATATTCTTTCTTAGGCCTAATTGCCCTGGGGAACCCACTCTTTCCAGCAATGGGGTGCAGTGCCCTCTGTCATTGAGTCAGGCTTAAGTAAGTCAGGGGAAGTAAGGCAACCAAGAGATTAGGAGACCTCTCACAGACAGAAAGAGGACTCAGGCTATGTCAAAGCTGAGGGACGAGGGTCCATTACCGCCTTTTGCTATAGCCCCCCAAGTCCTTCCCTGGGGGCTCCCTATGATCGTGCCTGTCTTAGATCATTCCTCCCTTGAGGAATCTTACCCATCATTGGCTAACCAATCAAACAATGGGGGCCAGGCAGGGTGAAGTAAAAGGAGCAAAAGCAGTGCCCCTGCCAGAGAGATAAACTTTGTTTCCTTAGTGGCTTCTTGTCCAAAGGTTGCTCACCCAGCCTTAGCCATAGAGGGGGTTACAGCTCCTGAAACCAAGCAGGGTGGTTCCCAACAATTTTCTATGGTAGTTTTTATGATTTAAAAAATAAATTCTTTTAATTTCCCCCTGTTTACTATTCACTCCCATTTATCTACTTTCTCTCTTTTTGAATATTTTATTGTTGTTTTATCACAGTTGTCCCAATTGTTCCCCCTTTGCCTTCCTCCACCAAGTCCACCACCTGCTCCCATGGTCAGTCCCCACAGTGTTGTCCATGTTCATGGTCATTCATACATGTTCTTTGATAGACCTTTCCCCTTCTTTCCACCATTATCCCTCTCATCCCTCCCCTATTGTTGCCATCAGACTGTTCCATGTTTCCATGCCTCTGGTCCTACTGGACTCATTAGTTTGTTTTTATTAATTAGGTTCTTCTTATAGGTGAGAGCATATGGTATTTGTCTTTCATCAACTGGCTTATTTCACTTAGCATAATGTTCTCCAGTTCCATGCATATTGTCCCAAAAGGAAGGAGTATTCCACTGTTCAAATGTACCAGTTTTCTGATTGACTCATTTACTGATGGGCACTTAGGCTGTTTCTGGCACTTGGCTATTATAAATAATGTTGCTATGAACATAGGGTTGCATAGGTTCTTTTGAAGTGGTGCTTCAGGATTCTTAGGGTATAATCCCAGCAGTGGAATCTCTGGATCAAAAGGCAGTTCCATTTTTAGTTTTTAGAGGAAATTCCATAAAATTTTCCATAGTGGCTGCACCAGTCTGTATTCCCACCAACAGTGTACTAGGGTTCCCTTTCTCCACAGCCTCACCAGCACTTGTTTGTGGATTTGTTAATGATGGCAGGTGTGAGGTGGTATCTCATTGTGGTTTTCTTCTCTCTGATAGCCAGTGATGTTGAGAAGATTTCATATGTCTACAGGCCTTCTGTATATCCTCCTTGGAGAACTGTCTGTTTGTGTCTTTTGCTCATTTTTTAATTGGATTGTTTGTCTTCCTGGCGTTGAGTCTTATGAATTCTTTATAGATTTTGGAGATCAAACTCTTGTCTGAGGTATTATTGGCAAATATGTTTTTCCATACAATTGGATCGCTTTTCATTTTGATAATTTTCCTTTAGCCATACAGAAGCCTTTTACTTTGATGAAGTCCCTTTGTTTACTATTTTCTTTACCTCCCTTGCCCTCAAAGATATAGCAGTGAAAATATTGCTGCATGGAATATCAGAAATTTCCCTGCCTATGTTCTCCTCTAGGACTTTTATGGTATCATGACTTATATTTAAGTTGTTTATCCATCTTTAGTTCATTCTGGTATGTGGTTAAGTTGGTGGTTGAGTTCCATTTTTTTTTGCATGTACCTATCCAGATATCCCAGCACCATTTATTGAAGAGGCTATTTTTATTCAATTATGTTCCTGCTCCCTTTGTCAAATATTAATTGACCATAGAGACATGAGTTTATTTTTGGGCTTTCTATTCTCTTCTATTGATCTATGTGTATGTGTCTTTATGCCAGTACCAGACTGTTTCGATTACAGTGGCCTTGTAGTATAGTCTAATATAAAATATTATGATCCTCCCTACTTTGTTCTTCTTTCACAAGATTGCTGAGGCTACTCGGGGTTGTTTTTGGTTCCATATAAATTTTTGAAATATTTGTTCTAGATCTATGACATATGCCATTGGTATTTTAATATAATAAAATCTATAGATTGCTATAGATTTTAATGATGCTAATTCCTCCAATCCATTAACACGGTATTTGCTTCCATTTAATTGTACCTTCACTAATTTCTTTCTTCAGTGTTCTATAGTTATCCAAGTACAGGTCTTTTACCTCCTTGGTTAAGTTTATTCCTAGGTACTTTATTTTTCTTGTTGCTATAGTAAATGGGATTTCTTTCTTAGTTTCTTTTTCTGATATTTCATTGTTGATGTACAAAAGTGCCTTCAATTTCTGAATATGGACTTTGTATCCCGCTGTTTTGCCAAATTCACTTATTAGGCCGAATAGTTTTTTGGTGGAGACTATAGGGTTTTCTATGTACACTATCATGACATCTATCAATATTGACAGTTTTATTTCTTCCTTTCCAGTTTGGATGCCTTTTACTTCTTATTCTTGTCTGGTCACTATGGTTAGAACTTCCAAGACTGTCAAACAAAAGTGGTGAAAGTGAACACCCTTGTCTTGTTCCTGATCTTAAGGGGAAAGTTTTTAGTTTTTTCCCATTGAATATGATGTTGGCTATAGATTTCTCATATGTGGCCTTTATTAAGTTGAGGTACGTTCCTCCTATTCCCATTTTGCTGAATGTTTTTGTCATAAATGGGTGCTGTACTTTGTCAAATGCTTTTTTTCAGCATCTATTGATATGATCATGTGATTTTTGTATTTCATTTTGTTTATGTGGTATATTGTGTTTATTTATTTACAAATATTTTACCATCCTTGCATCGCTGGGATGAATCCTACTTGATCATGGTGTATGGTTAAAAAGTACAAATAGGTAGTTACAGAAGAACCATGGGAATGTAAGGTACAATATAGAAAATGGAGTAGCCAAAGAACTTATGTGCATGACCCATGGACATGAACAATGGTGGGAGGATTGCTTGAGTGGGGGCAGGTGCGGGGTGGAGGAGGTCAAAGGGGGGGAAATCAGGACAACTGTAATAGCATAATCAATAAAATAGCATAACCAAAAGCTTCATTCTGCTTGTGACAAAAACCAAAAGCAATTTTGAATGATTTAATTTTCCTCCCAACATTTAATTCTTGTCTGCATGAGTGCCTATGCGTACAAACATATTTACTTATTTTTCAAAAATGCTGTTCACTGGTAAGAAAATTTGAATACCCAGAAGCAAGATAAAGTCTGAAAACAAGTGTAAACTACCAAGTTATAGTGACCTTGGGTTTAATCGTATTGCTTGCTCCCTATTATTCTTATCTTTGAAGACTAGGAATTTTACCTTGCTCTAAATGGTGTACTTCTGTACTCTGGAAAGAAACCCTTAGTCAATTGTAAACTGCCACCCTTGAATTGCTTTTGTAGTGGAAATTTTTACTGAAAGTTAACAACTTGCATCATTCATTCGAGCAAATTAATCTTAACAGCAGCTAAGGCTGAAATGTCTTAAATGTCCTTTCACTTTTTCCCTTCACCTGTTCTGTGTTTTGAGGAAATGATAGTATCTTACCTTGGTTGTGTGCTTTACAATTTACCAAGTACTCTCCTAAATGTCATCCTATTGTTGCTTATCAAAAGAAAGAAAGAAAGAAAGAGAGAGAGAGAGAGAGAGAGAGAGAGAGAGAGAAGAAAGAAAGAGAGCGAAAGAAAGAGAGAGAGAGAGAAAGAAAGAAAGAAAGAAAGAAAGAAAGAAAGAAAGAAAGAAAGAAAGAAAGAAAGAAAGAAAGAAAGAAAATGAAAGGAAGGAAGGAAGGAAGGAAGGAAGGAAGGAAGGAAGGAAGGAAGGAAGGAAGGAAGGAAAGAAGGAAGGAGAAAAGAAAATCCTGGTAGAGCAGGAAGAGTAGATGTTATTCTCAGTTATACCTTGAGGCACTTGAGGTTAGAGGAGGGTGACAGTTTGCCCAGGGTCATGTACCAGTAGAGGACAGGGCTAAGACACACAAGTCTCTCAGATTTTCATCCAGTTCCCTTCCCATAACCATGCAGCAAAGAGTTGTGATGTAGGCTGAATAAAGATAAGATAAAATTAAACTATATTTCTTGAATGAAGACTCTTGGAACCAAGTCAAGCTACCAGAATATCTGTATAATAACTAAAATACTTCTAATTTGGAACATACATTTTCATGAATTACCAAAACCAACTGATATCCCCTGATAATTAACAGCCACTTAGCAAAATTAGGAAGTTAAAGTAATAAACAGTGAGAAGAGAGAGAGAACCATTGGGAGGTGGTTCTGTGAGACAAAAATGCCTGAGTTCCCCTTCTAGCCTTGTCAGTGACTCACTGGTGTTCCCTCTAGCAACCTCTCTAATGTCAGCTTCCTTACCTGTCAAGTAAGAGTGATAATACATGCTCCGATAACCTCCCAGGGTTCTTTGAAGAACTAGGCCAGACAATTTATGATGCAGTTGAAAAGAAAGTCTCCATACAAATGAAAGGCCTGTAGTTGAATTATTCGACAAGAAATTTCAGCTGTTTAAAACCATGGGAATAATACACAGGACTAGTATTTTTTGTGTATTTTATTTCTGATAAAATTCAGAAAAATATAATTAAACAGTCGTGTGTTCCTTACTGATGTCTTCTACCCCTATCTACTCTGTTTTCACCTGAACTCCTTATTAAAGGTGCCGTTGAAGGTGAGATGTATACCCAAGGAAAATTTAATGGCTTGTCTTTGGTCTGAGGAGAGTGAAGCCAAAATCCAAAATTGGGCAGGATTCAATCCAAACAGATTTTGTAGTAAACTGTTCTCTTCAGACTGAAAACAGAAACAGAAATGCTAGGAATCTATGCCGTTTTGGCATCAATTCTTTAGTAATACAAGCAGGACAGAGAGGAGAGAAAGCCAGCCTCCCCTTCGTACTCCTTCAATATCATTATCTAAAAGCTGGCAAGATTCCAGGAAGGTTTAATCATTTCGTATGTGGATTACAAAAAAAAGTTAGTGAGAGAACTCATTTTTATTAAAATAGCATTTGCTAGGCTCTAACTAGATGGGAAAAGCACTGTTCAACTTTCAGATGCCTAACCTAGAAAGTGTTGAGGGTGTGAACAGTTTGATAAAACTTAGAAATGATTTGATACACAGAAATTTTCAAAATGAGAGACTTTTTAAGGGTTAAAATGGTAAATCATGGAACTAAATTTGCTATGAAGGTTATAGAGCACGGTATTAATACCAGAAAGACTACTTTAATTTTTTAAGCCATATTTAAATATACTGTAAAATTTATTTATTTACTTTAATGCACTTTATTTACTTTGCACAGTATTTTGATTTTGTGAATAAAAGTCTCAGTCTGAATTTGGGTATTGAGACTCAGGTAGATTAAAAACAAATTGCTTATCACAGAATTAGGAGTTGAACTGAATACCAAAGCCCCCACTCTTTCTATTGTACTACCCCACATTGTACCCCTTTCTGGCTTTTCACTCCATAATTTAGCCTCTTGTCATTAACTGCAAGAAAATAATTCATCAGAAGAAAACAAGCTGAGAGGAAAGTAAAAGAAAGAACTTATGTGCTCTACAATAAGGGACATTTAAACAAATTATGGTAGATTAACTAATAGACTATATTATATATATATTATAAAAATGATGACATTTCCCATTAATGAGAGTTGAACTCATGCAATTTATTTGTAACACCTTCCCAAACTGATGGAGGACTACAGAGTTAGAAAATTTTAGTTTAGGTAATAGCTAACAAGCCTATTAATCAATGCATGTAAAAAGCTATTGTTCCAGGAACTGAAGGAATGACCCACCTTGGCTCCAGGAGACCATGAGCAGTTCTACCTTCATGCCTCAGGACTGCAAGCCATCAGGATGGTATCTGTGCCCCATCTGAGCCATTGTACACCAGGGTGAGATGTCCACCACCCAGGACACAGATGAAAGAATGTTGCAGCTTTTAACCAATTAACCTTTTCCTTGAATTCTGAACCCCTTATCTACATTTTCTTCTTATAAAAAAGGTCAGTTTAAAATGGGATTTTAGACATTCTATTAGGGTACATAACCCACTGTCTTTTCAGATCACCAGCCATCTAAATGAAGTGCCTATAAATATTCAACCCCTGTCTTTGCTTATTGGTTCTGGTAGTGACAGGTAGCACAAACACTGGCTTTTCAGGTTTCAAAACCACTCTCAAATGACAAGAAAGGAAGAATAAAAAAATAATAAACCATAAAGAGAGCATGAATGAAGCGTACATCAGATGAGAGGTATCAATAAGTTTTGGGGAAGTAGAAAGCACACAACATTGTGCTACTGGACTTAAAGAGCAGAGAGAGGCAACTGCAACCAAAGTGAAGCAAACTGGCTGCCCCAGAAGGGCAGAAGGGTTGGGACTTCACCGTACTAGGGGGCGGGGCAGGACAGGATGGGGCCTGGGGGAAAGCCACTGGTTTTCTATTCAACATCTATTTCTCACCCAGCCCCGTACATGCACACTCTCCCCCCTCCTGAAGAACACTGATCCCTTTGAGTGTGGCAGTGTGGCCATGTGATTCGGAGGAAGACATGGACATAGACCCTGGGAAAACTGGAGCTCACACAGGGAAGCAGGAGAGGCAGACTTGGAGAGCAATCTGCCCGGATTGGAGCACAAAGGCAGGGGACTCTGTTAATGTGAGTTCTGTGACATCTGAAAAGGGAAGCCTGGAGGCACAGAAAAGATTATTCAGAGAGCACTTTGGTTTTTAAAATACTTGATTTAGCAAAGCACTTAAGTTGATTTAAAGATAACATTATTCTATTTGTAAATCTAGAAAATTTTAATCCATTTTGAGCCATCCTTTTATTAATATTTAGTCTCATTTACAAGCTTGGTTCACAATAGCTGTTTAAGCATTTGTAATTGCACTTTAAATGCTTTAAATGCCTGACAAATAGTCCAAGGTGCTAGTATACTTCTTAGAAATCTAATAAATTAAACTTGCAAACCACAAGGTCACCGGTTAGATACCTGGTCAGAGCACATACCTGAGTTGCAGGCCAGGTCCCCCAGTGGGGGCCTTTGAGAGGCAACCACATATTGATGTTTCTCTCCTTCTCTATCTCCCTCCCTTCCTCCTCTATCTAAAAATAAATAAAATCTTAAAAAAATAAAAAATCTAATAAAGTAAAATTTCAACTTAAAATCAAATGAAATCAATTATACATCTTAACATTGAAATCACAAGGATTATCTGTTTACTCCACTTGACCAAGTTGTCTTAAATAACATAACAGCATAAAACGCAAAAGTGCTGTGATTCCTTAACATAAGTATTGTTGTTTTGAGTTCCTTAAATATTCCTCTGCATAATTCTAAATCTTTCCAAAGTTAAAAGATAAGCAATTCTTTCCCACTAAGGAAAAAATTGTTACCCACAGTCAAAATACTGAGTTACCATGCCACATCATTTTTGTGACCACCTTTTCAGCTTGCTCCAAGTTTCTTTAGTTCAGAGAAGAACCTGGCCTGGTCAACGACTGTATTTTTGCCTCCAACATTGATGGGACTTTCTGAGCACTGTTTATAGTTGCTGTATGAAGCACTTATGACCTAAGGAGGAAGGTTTTTAAGTAGCCTGCATCTCTTAGATTGGAAATTTACATTACCTAATTTTTCTACCTATTCATATAAGTCTTTATGTCCGCCACCTTCATCTAATTGACTATATGACTTGATTGAATTTTTAATTTCCTTAGCCCCTCTCAAAGTATAAATATCTCCCTGCCCAATTTTAAAACCTAAACTTTATAAATCCTTTATTCATTTCAAGTTTTTCCTGAGGGTGGAACTACACAACTGTTAGGAACAGTGAGAGGACACTAGAAGGATTTCTGAGTATTTGCCATTGTTTTTGTTTTTTTTCTTCTAGTTTTGTGAGCCCAACTTGTAAAGTCATTCTACTGACAAGAAACAGTAAAGAGATATTCATGGGGAAAAATGGAACTAATTCATTCACTATTATGCTGAAAATATTAAACTCTACTTTACAAATCCACTGGAGAATTTGAAGAACTCACAGTACATGAATTGGATGAAAACCAATGAAATAACCAATTCCAGGAAGAAACATTGTACAAGAAAGGAAACAAAAATAGTATATTACTTGGTGCAGCAATAGCAATATTTATACAGTCACTAATATTGTAAGTAGTGATTAATGATTAACAATATTATAATATTAGAGAGTAAGAAGAAAAATTAGTTTAAAAAGTCAAATTCTTACCATAAAAATGTCAGTATGGGGAGGAGTGGTGGGGGGTAAATGCAGACAACTGTACTTGAACAATAAAATAATTGAAGAAAATATCAATAGATAATATCTAAAATTAATAAATCAGAGTATAAAAGATTAGTATATAAAAATGTGGAGGCAAATATCTAAGAAAAAGCCAGAAAACTAGCAAGGAGATGAATTTAGAAAATGAAACTTGGGTAGTGGTGGGTGGAGGTCATGGACAAAAGAGTAATACATAAAATGGGTATTTTATATATTTCTTTAATAAAATTTTTTTAAATTTGAAATGCCAGAATTTTAAAGTGATACCTATGAACATTACAAATACTATGTAACATGGGAAAATATGGAGTAAAGAACCAGAAAACAGGAAAAATAAGATTGCATGTTTATGGCACAATGATTACAACTATGTAAAGATGCCTGAGAGCAGTAACTGGAAGAGACCACAGAAAAATGAAAACAGTTCCATTAGGATAGTGGAATAATGAATGATTTTAAGATTCCTAAATTCACATTATATTGGTATCACTTTATTTTGAAAAGCCTTTATAATTTACAAAATAACATTTTGGAGTATATGCTTTACTTGGGATTCTATTAGGATGAAAACCAACTCTGGCTCCAGTAATTTAAACTTCAAAGTTATGAAGTTCCTTAAGCCCCCTCAATTAAAACCTCTCCTCCATGCCAGCCCAGGAACATTTATGAAGTCATTGGTTTCCTATCTTCCTGCCCCAACATGATTCTCTTGCTTATATGACACAATAACACGCCATCTAGTTCTTCAGATACAGTCTCCTAGGATGTCAACTGTTTCCTGTGGTTTTCTCATGGAACTTGCAAGTTGTTTTTTAATTTCAAGATTCTTTTCAGTGTGATTTTCTATTGTGGGAATGCTCTGTATGTGTCCCGGATTTGTAAAAGTCCCTATGGTATATTTTTGTGTTTGCTTCTTTTTGTGGACCTATAGGGTTTATCAAGATGATGAGTAGGCATGAGATTTTATAGTTCTAGTTCACAGACAGGGCGGAACCTTTGTTGCTGGAGCTCAGTTCCAGCAACTGGCCATGCATATGGTCTGCAACCTCTACCCATTATACCTCAAGAGTATCATTAGCTATCCCTTATGTTAAACAAATAAATTAGCTCTGAAATATCAGGAAGGGAGGTAACCTTCGAATACCTTAAACAAAGATTTTAAGCTTGATTTAGCTGTTGATTCCTTTTACGTTTCTAACTTCTGGTTTTAAATTCTTTCTTTGAAGCTGTTACATGTATTTCCAAAATAAATATTTTATCCAGACTTTTTAAGTGTTTGGAATGAAAGAATTAGTCATTTTGCCATGGACTCTGATTCCTTTCGAGCACTTGGTCCCTACTAGACAGCAAATTTCTTAAAGAATTGAAACAGGACTTTTTATATCGCCAAGGTTTAGTGCAGTGACTGGTTTACAATTGGCATTCAGCACACATTTGGTGAGGGAATGCCCATTCACTGAGGACTGTGAGAAAAGCATTTGATTAATTATGGGGTTAATAGCTAGATTAATGAGGTAAGCCTTCCTCTCAAGGCCATTTACATTTAAAAAGGGGCTGTCTACACATTCTGATGAGTTCACTAGGTTTTCTAAATGATTTCCCCCCCTTAGGATCTCCAGTGTTGACAGTTCCAACACTAGATCTATCAAGTAGGTGAGAGATTTTAAGCAGATAAATTCCTCCCAAATTCCCACACCTTATTGGCAACCAGTTTTTCTCCTTATATGGTATCCTCCTGACCCAACCTGGTAATGAGGTCATCTGAGTCCTATGGATCACTCTAGTTTTCTAGGGATGATTTCTTATTTTTTATTAATATGAGTTATCAGCAAGTATTATGATAACATTCTATGGGGTTTATTCTTCCTCGCAGAGCAAGACAGATATATACTTGTGGGTGCAATGGCCAGAATATAGAGAGCAGACGCTAACAAGAAAAAGAACTTCCTTAGACTCACAACATTATAGACTGTATGACAGAGGTCAAAACACAGATGATCATTTTACAGGTTTTACAGATGCTGGTTTAAACAACCAATGAGACAAGGGTAATAATGTATATATAGTAGGAACATGAAACTTATAGACACACAAAAATTTACCCTTACAGTCATCTGCTTTTACACAAATCTCTTGGACTAACTTATACATACTGACACTGGGTATAATTTTTTTTCTTACTGTAAAGCATTTTTGTAACTATATTCAATTTATTTAAGCTAATATGAAAAATTGTATTTACAATGTCAACTAATATGAACTAAATGCATTTTGGGTAATAGAAGTTATTACATAAATATGCTTATGTTGATTAACTCTCAAAATTATAATAAACATTGAAGAATGCTTCAATGTACTAACTGTACTAACAATGTATTACTGTACTAACAGTGAATTTCTCCAAAGAGTCTCTGGGGAGAAAGAGGGAGTCATAATGGGAATCACTCCAGTATTTTTTTTAGTTATACTATCTGCCTAATTCATGCTCAGAAAACACTTGTTGACTATGATGAAGGAGCCAGCAATAGAAGGAATGGTTAAAGGTTTAGAAGTCGGAGGAAGACGGGAAAGAAAAGTAAGTTCGTTCAAATTTTGAGATGAAGTGGCCTGTGGATGGAGATAAGAGCCGTGGGCCTAGTCAAGTCTGGAGCACTGTAGTCTCCGACAGCCAGTAGCAGAACTCACATTCAAACCCAGGTCTCCATTCTCCCAGGGCCTTAATATTCCCTTTACAGCAATGACTTTGATCTTTCCTGAAGAGGCTTTGGAAAGTGTAGAGCAAACCATTATAACCAGACAGCTCAATATACATGTTTTTAAAAGATTTTATTTATTTATTTTTTGAGAGAAGGGGAGGGAGAGAGAAAGGGGAAGAAATATCAATGTTTGGTTGCCTCTCACATGGCCCCCACTGGGGGCCTGGCCTGAAACCCAAGTGTGTGTCCTGACTGGGAATTGAACCAGCGACCCTTTGGTTCACAGCCTGTGCTCAATCCACTGAGCTACACAAGCCAGGGCTCAATATACATTTTTACATGCACAAATTTTATTGCTAAGAATGGAATTAATGCATGTATCTATTCAGTGTGCTGTGCTCCTGCCCAGCCTGTGTAAGACCACCTGGTGGCACTTCAGTGACATGATTCCAAGCTGGACACTTACCATTTCTTACAGGGCTTCTGAAATGACTCCATGCTTCCCTTGAGCTGTGACATGTTCTATTTTCACATTTTTAAACATTGGCTGCATATCCCACAGGTGGATCAGACTCTATTCTCTTCCAATATGAGTACTATTGTGTGGCTTATTCTTTGTGACTTTTCCATCTGTCCCAGTGGGATGTAGGTATGACATATGAGACTTTCAAAAATATTTCTAAATGACCAATGATGAATCAGTTATACAAAATTACGGTGGGATATAACATTTAGAACTCCTAGGTCTCATTGTATTGTCATCAATTTGAGCCAAGCATTATAGGACAAATTAGCATTTCTATGTGTAGTGAAAGAGACAATCTTTACTTATTTGGCTTCCAATGTTTTCACATCAGCAATTGCATTTTTTGACACTGGTAGAGCCTACGTTACTTTATTCTCTCTGCCCCACCACTCCTTTCCTTCCATCCACCTTTATCACTGTTATTCAACATTGACTAGCTTGAGAAAAATCTATGGTTTTTAAAGATTTTACTTATTTTCAGAGAGGGTAAGAGAGGGAGAGGGAAACACTGATGTGAGAAACACTGATCAGTTTGCCTCTTGCACACCCTCAACTAGGGACCTGGCCCTCAATCCAGGTCTGTGCCCTGACCAGGAACTGAAATGCAGACCTTTTGGTTCACAGGCCAGCACTCAATCAACTGAGCCACAAGAGCCAGGGCAAAAAAATCTATGGTTTTTAAAAGCAGCAAAATACTTTCAGAAGGTACACTGGTTATTTTCTTTAAAAAATCATCCTTCCATATATCAGGTACTGCTGAAGCACCTTACATAGAATGATAAGAAACAGCCTACTTTCCTCATGGAGATACATCCTTGTAAGTGCTTTAAAAATGGGTATCTAAACTGTACATTCATGATCACACAACTGTGCCATTCCCACCACACACAGTATGAGATAGGTGGGTAGGTTGGCAAGCCCAATTTTATTTTGTTAAATACTGTGTTTTTTTGTTGTTGTTGTTGTTACCCTGCTTTAAGAATTACTGTATTGCCTTATTTTAAATATTCTTTAAAAGGGAATGGTAACAGAATAACCTTGATTTTTTTTGTTTGTTTGTCAGATTGTTTCTAGGCAGGCTGTTCCCATGGCAACGAAAGCAACCATAAAAGAGTATTGGGAGCTGTCTAGAACATCCCTGACTACAAAAAATGTTGAAAATATCATTGCAAACAGAGGCCTGGTTGACATTTGAACTACATACTATCACAACAAAAGAATACACAAAATGCTTCAATTTTTTTCTTCCCTATATAGTTCCCAAATTATCATTTCATTTGATACTGAAAACATTTCATTGTAAACAGGACTGGCATAATTAACTTCATTTAAAAAATGTAACTGTGAGAAGACATGGGCTTCTTCTTTTCCTTTTCCTCGTTATAGTAATAAAAGATGTAATGTCCCGTTTGAAAATAAAGGAAAAATCATTTCCCAATAAAAAAATTAACACCAAATAGCCCTGGCCAGGTGGCTCAGTTGGTTGTAGTGTCACCCTACACCAAAAGGTCAAGGGTTCAATTGCTGGTCAGGGCACATACCCAGGTTGAGGGTTCAATTCCCATTTGGGACACATATGGGAGGCAACCAATCGATTTTTCTCTCACATCAATGTTTCCCTCCCTCCCTTTCTCAAATCAATAAACATATCCTTGGGTGAGGATAAAATAATTAACTACAAATGTAAAACAAATATATATTGCCTTCAACAAATTAGAAGACACTTGTAACCTCAACCACAATACATGAGAAAGAACTAATAGAGGAAAGGTCAGGCAGGGAGATGCCTGAAGAGAATGTTTATAATTTTAGAACTCACTCATTAGAACAAGACTCCAAAAGAGATGGCATAATCTGAGGGGCAAAGCCAGTTCTTTGTCTGAAGTGATGAGAACGGACGAGCACCAGCAGCAGGGACTTTCTGGAGACTGCCTGTTACCAAAGAGCAGTAGGAGAGGCAAAGCCAAAGTGGGGAATGCAGACATGTCACATTTATAAGGATCAGTCTGCAGATGAGATGGAGACAGTGGCGGGAAGAGACCCTGAAGGTGAGAGAATGAAAGGCTAAAACAGCTCTCTCAAACCCACAAATCTGTCATGGAGCTCCCCTATAACCTAGGAAGTACTATTAGCCCAAAATTCTGTCCTACCTATCACAGGAATTTTTCAAATAGATGCACCAGAAGGAAATTTGCCTCATTTAAAGATAGTAATTGAGAATGAAACTGCATAGCACTCATATAAAAACACTCCAAGAAAAGGAGGAAATCAGAGAAACAGCAGATAAAATCATTCAAAAGAAAAAAGTAGTTTACTAATAATAAGCACATGAAATACATGACCAAATATACTGTCATAATTCAAAGAACTTAAGGAAACAAACAGTCCATGGAGAGACATGGGTGGTCAGAACCACCATGGCAAAATGACCAAAGGAAATGCAATATAAACAAACAGTTCAGAAAAGAACAAGGAAAGAAAAAAAAATAATAAAGCCAACCTGAGAAATAAATGCCTCATCAGAAAGAACACAGAGGTGATAAACTAAACTAGAAGGCAAAGAGGAGATAAAATGAAATGATTTTCATCTTGACTAACCAAAGATTCAAAATACAGCATTTTAATTGATAAGCATGTAATGAAGGCATAAACATACTTATAGGCATAAAGTTAAACACAAGAAGAACTGAGGAAATAATATAATCAACTAAAACTGCAATAGAAGAAAGAAGGAAGTATACAAATTGGACATTGCTCAATTAGCAAGGGGTTATATATAATTTAAAATTATAGTTAAGAAAACTAGTAGTGTAACAGAGAAAACTAGAACACAGACACTATTATAAAGGTATGGTGTACTCTATACAATGTTGATTACTCATCTGTTACCCACTTTTCCCTCTCCTCCTTCCTACCAGAACACTAATTTTTGTCATATATCCATCCTTTCTTCACACAATCTTGTGCTTTAGGGCAGCAGTTCTTAACTGGGCGTGATTCTGCCCTCCAAGAGACCTATGGTAATGTCTGCAGACATCTCTGACTTCACAGTTTAGGAGATGCTACTGGCATTTAGGGTACAGGCCAGAAGGCGACTGGCTCCAGGCTACAACCCTGTGTGATCTTTCAGGCCTTACTGTATACAACTGCAAATGTTTTGCCTGGCAGGCTTCCTGGGACAAAGCTGTTCTATCCACAGTCTTCCAAGGGAGTTGTAGTCAAGAGGTCGAGCCAGCATGCCCCCGAGCCAGCATGCTCACATGCATGCCTGTGTTCCTGGCCTAGGCACCACCTCCAGAGGCCTCCTTAGCAGGTGACCTTGGCTGAGACATTTTTTTTTAAAGATTTTATTTATTTATTTTTAGAGAGGGAAGGAAGGGAGGAAGAGAGGGAGAGAGAGAGAAACATCAATGTGCGGTTGCTGGGGGTCATGGCCTGCAACCCAGGCATGTGCCCTGACTGGGAATCGAACCTGCGACACTTTGGTTCACAGCCTGTGCTCAATCCACTGAGCTACGCCTGCCAGGGGGCTGAGACATTTTTTAGCTGACTTCACTGAGACCTCCTTATGGGAGTAAGACCTTGATCAAGACATTGTTTTCCATTCTGATTCAGTGTTTTTCACTCCTAGCCCTTCCCCCTCTTCTTGCTCCCGGCCTCCACAGTTCATAAGGCTGGGCCTTTTGGCTCAGTGCTCAACTGCAGTGAGACAATTTTCTCCACCTGCACGTGGAGGAAATGTCCACGTAGACTGCACTGTGTAGACTGCACATAGAATGTCCAGTCTATAAAGCAATATTACTGAGTTTGGTAACTGCAGTAGAATCATAGCTCTTATATAACAATGGAAAAAGTGATTTCTACTGAAGTTTCTAGAAAATTAATATATTGTGATATGTATAGCCAATAATAAGGAATTTTATTTAATATGTAAGAGAGAGAGATAAAGAATTACTTAGAAATAAATAAAAATTTGTCATTTAAGTCACTATCTGATTCTGGAAATAAAATATTTTAATTCAGTTCCACTTAAAAAATAAAAGTAGTTTCCTTACCCCCACTATGAGCACATTAGCCACATTTTTACATACAAAAAGCTTAGGTACATTCAACTGTTTATAAGACAGGTCTCCACATAATACATTTACATTCATGTGAAGAATACAAACTTACATAATTGTATATATTTGTGACTTTTACATCTGGTACCTTTTAAAACTAACATGGAATATGACTATTTTCTAAAAGTCAGTTCATATATGATGATTTAAGGTTAGAAGAGCTCTTTCGAAGAATTTTAATAGTTGTATTCATATGAGAATTTAATAATTTTTTAACAGTAAGCTTCAAGCTAAAGCTTTAGCAATATAAATTACCTGGCTGGCAATGCATGGATTTCTTACCAGGTTGTACTGTTTGGTTTACAGTTTAAGTCATTTCAAGTTGTAAATAATTAACTATTTGTGCAGAGGTAAAAAAGCACCAAAGGTAATATTTTTTTCACATCATACATGAAATCACAACACAATGATCTCAATTTCCCTTTGAAATCTAATCACATGAAAAAAGCATTTATTCGAATGGTCAATCTTTAAGCTTTCTTAGTGAGATCAAGTGATACACTAGACATAAAAAGTGAAAACAGGTGCTATGGAATTCAGATATTCTTCTCACGCTGATGATTTTCCTCTTTTTGAACTTTTCCTTAAATCTAAAAAGAACTCTGAAAATAAGTGTTACATTTTATAAGCTTGTCAATTATATCTCTTAAAAAGAAACTCTAAGGATGTCTTTTATTGACAATATATGAAGCAAAATTTTCCTGATGAACAAAAGAACTTTATGGTAAGTAAATATATAATGAAAATATTTTTTACAAATTAATATATAAATTTATGTGCATAAAGCTGTAGATATCCCAGCTGTATATGCAATATTTTAAATAACACACAATAAAAAAATTCAAAGCACAGATTGAAAAAATAACCCCTAGACTATAACTCCAGTTATTAAATATTGCAGCATATATGCAGTTGTTAACAATGGCAGGGGAAATGTTTATAATCTAAATGGTCAATGTACCATTTCTCTTTGGAAGTGTACGTTTTAAAAGTCCCAAATATGTAATCTGGACCATCAAATTTCAACCAAAGCTACAGGTTTTTAAAGCCAAGATGCCATCCCATGATAATGAAGTATGTACAGAAGCCACTTCACAGATTCTTCATGGAACAGTGTTACTGGTACCACACTGGTACCGGCCAGCTGGGAATTTACGTACCTTTTCTTTACCACAGGCATATGGTAAACATCACAGTAAGAACAACAGATCTTCATTACCATAAGTTTTGCTACTCATAAAATGCTAATAAACATTGTTTTAAACATTTCCAGATTGTGACAAGTTTCTTACCCGAATATATACAAAGAACTCTTCCAGAGGTCACATAGTTTTAAATGAATACAGAGAGATATAAGAAGAAACATGAACTATTTGCTCTGACAGCCTTGAGCCAAGACTTACTACATGACTTTTTCTACTAAACGTGAATTTTTTTAAGTATGAGGAGTTTTGGCTCCTGCTAGAAGATTTTATTTCTTCTTCCCAGTGTTTTTTTTGTGTTCATGCATTTCTGTTTTGTTAGTTATACTCTTTCTCCGAGATGAGGTATTTGGAGCAACTGCATTAGAGGGTCCACTGGTGGCTAAAAAAAAAAAAGAAAGAAAAAAGAAAAACTATTGCTTAGATTTTCACAAGCAATTCTAGTTTAAATAATACTGCTGAGCAACAAAATAATACTTTTATGTTATAACTTAATGTAAATGAAATGTTGTAAACATTTAACAGAGCATTTTTAACCTTTCACTTTTTAGAATTCAACACCAATACAGAAAATCAACATCAATGGTCTGTATTCACAAAACAAATTTCTCTTTTCACTCTACATTCTTCCTGGGAAACTAATTTCTTGCATCATTTTAAACTATCATCTATTGTGCTAACAACCTACAAATTTATACTTCTGTCTCAGGCCTTTCCCTTACATCAAGATCAGTCTATCCCTACATAAACCTCTTACATAGAGGTTTACTAGAAACCCCTATGTAAGTATCTGACAGCAAATATCAACCTAACAAATTTAAAACTGAACTTACCATTTTCCTGATTAACATCTATTTTCTCTTATATCTCCTACTTATAAGATATCTCTTCTTTCTTCTTATCTAAAAAGCTAAAATGTTAGAAAACTAGAATATTTCTTGGCTTGGACTCATCCTTCTACATGCAAACAAACATCAAATCCTAATAGTTACAGAAAAGCAATTCTAAGCCGAGTTACACTTCTGTACAAGTGCATAAGATCATGTCAGACCAATCCTCCTGCACATAACAAGTATTAATCCCAGATAAAGTATGAAAGTGAACAAGGGTGGACATATACTGGAAAAAAGTCAATGCTTGAAAGAAGTAAACATTAAGAGATGGATGTGGACCCCCTCTGCCCCCACCTTTTAAAAAAGCTTTTGGCCTACGAACAGGATCCACTATGCACCAGGTGAAATGGCTAAAACTCCACATACAACTCTGTCTCACCAGCATGAAGAACCAGAAGACCAGTATTGGGACAATTATAGCTGCTGGAAATTCAGGTGGGAAATCGGAGAGCCCCCAATTCTTTGTATAAACCCTCATCAAATGTATGGCCTGAGCAGAGTAAACTCCAAGAATTTCAGCTAAGGCCAAAAGAAGTGAAGTGACAGTGGAGCTGCCAGACACTTTAAGGGACACAGTTTTGCAATCTGAGTTCAGTCAAGGTTAATGCTTTGCTAAAAAAAAAAAAACAAAAAAACAAAACAAAACAAAAAAACATTCAATACTTTTTGGAGGAACATAATAGAAATGAGAGTCCAAGTTTTCTACAATATATCATTCATAATATCTAGGATACGATCCAAAATTACTCAATATATGAAAAAACAGGAAAACATCTTTCTTCTTGACAATCGGTAAATTCAGAGAGACTAATCTTGAGGTCAGCTAGATTAACAGATAAGTACCTTTAAAGCAACCTTGCTTTAGTTTTAAAGTAAACTAAAGCAGTTTAACTATACTCAAGAATAAAGGAAAATATGCTTACAGTGAATAAAAATACAGAAAATCTCTAAAGAAAAACTATAAAGAAGAATCAAAAAGAATGTCTAGAACTAAAGAATATCTGAAATAAAAATGAACTAGATGGGTTTAATGGTAGAACGGAAATGACAGGTAGAAGTGAACATCAACAAGGATTAGTAGCCCTCCAAAAAAACTTTCATATAAAATGACTAAAACGATGCCTAAGCTCAACAGAAAAGCGAAAGAAGGCAGTCCATAAATTAGTTTTGGGAAAAGAATGAGTATGCAATATATTTTATTAACAGATGTAGGGGCCAGAGAAGACAACTGACAGAAAAAATACAAATATATCAATAGGATCCAGTAAGATTTTTAATCATTAGGATTAAATAACTTCCTAGATTGTATTGCTCTTACTTAAAAATAGATTACACAGTTTAAAAGCAAACTAATTGCTACACAGAGTCCATACATTCACAGACATGCCTAACCTGGCTTGCTGCTCACTTTAGTACTCTTTAAGGTGGTGGGTGGTGTTGGGAGGATCTTTGCAGGTGTGTATGTATTTAGAGACACTTTTCTTCTCATTACTGGACTGGAACGTGAAACTGCAGAAGCTGAGAAGAAAACAACAAACAAATGTGGTAATTCAGTAATTTCCTGCCAATTCTATCTTTACATTTTAGAAAATTTCTTATGACATATTCAGTGACCATGTGAATACACATAATATCAGGGGAAAACAGACAAGGCAAGGTTTTCAGGTAAATTCAGCAAATCCATCCTTCCTATAAAAAAGTTCTCTCACTTACTCTTAGCCAAATACAGGTGCTGTTTATAATATAAACAATAAACATTTTACTATTCTCCAAAGAATGCCACAAGAATATAGCCGCAGACTTAATTTTATTCTGCCCTGATAGAAACTCAGCTCCCTAAAGAATGGCAGAGAGCTGAGAGCACAGTTTTATTGCCTAGTAACAGAAGACAGAGTCCCAAATTGTTTTTTTCTCAAAAAGATCAAGTAGAGATTCAGGGATAGTTGTCCTATAGCAGAGTAGTCTAAATTAGCATACTTAAGGATAAACTAACTATAAGTAATTAAATAAATCAGATTGTTTTCCTATATTACCCAGCTAGATCTATCTTCATGCAACAGAATTTTAAAGATTTATTTTCTCTCTCTAATTAAGGTGGGAAGATTGAGAGGTGTGAAAAAGAAAAGTAGAGATAATTCCTAAATATAGAATCCTTTGGAGAAAAACAGGCCAGAGGTGGGGAGCTACTGGCACGAGCTTGTGGGTTTGAAAGAAAGGGAGGTGAGGAGATAAATTTTAAAAAGATTTGCCTATAACTCTGCATGGTGCAGGTGGGTACAGGGAATGGCAGGGGAATACTTTGCAAAGTACATGACTGTCTAACAACTATGCTGTACACCTAAAGCTAGAACAAGATAATATTGAATGTAAACTGTAATTGAAAAATAAAACTAAAAAAAAAAAAAAAAAGGATTTATTTTTCACTTTTTGGAGAGGACCTTATACAATAAACAATGTGTCTAAAAATCAGTATGTCTCTAAAAACGTGGGCCAATTATGGCAAATGCGTCTTAGGTGGTTGATACCTACACACTGAACGAATATGATGACTATAAATTCCACTGGCAGAATCTCAAAGTAGTCACTAAAAGTGACAAGAAAGTCCTTAAAACATCATATAAAGCACTACACCATTGCTTAGCATTTTTCTGCTTGCATTTTTTTATCCTACCATGTTAACTTTCACCTCTAACTTACCCAGTTAGTATTCCTACACCTTTTCCTTTCCCTCAGTCCGATACTGTCAGTGCCCCATTATAAGCCATCTACCAGTAACCACAAAGTTAATTTTGTCCTAGGTGAGGAAAAACACTTTTGTAAGGAGAGGATTAATAATATTTTTTTCCCCTTGTAACACCACAAAATCAATGTAGTTCTATACTATGATGCTACTTCTTTGACAAGTTAGGGAAATATGTATAAATAATACAAATACACAGTGGGGCAAAAATAGGTTTATAGTTGTAAGTACATGAAAATTTATTCTTGTATTATTACTTATTAATTATTGTATTATTTTCCAAATGAACAACTGTAAACTTGCTTTTGTCCCACCCTGTATATTGTAATTACTAAATATTAATTCTGGAGTTACATTATAAAGTAAAAGATTCAGATAACTTCTTTTATAACTGGCAGCCTATTTTAATATTCAAAAAGAATTTAAAAATCCATATTCTTGAAGACCTGGGTTTTAGTCTTCCTCAATCACTAACCAGTTGATTTCCTCAGCAGTATCATTCTGTTTTTTCCTTTAAACAGTAAACTTTTCTCAAATGAAATGTTAAATAAAATGAAGCAAAGCAAATACTCTGGTTGAAGCAGCTGTCAAACACAAATGCAGCATCTTTCTCTTTCTCTGGAACTTCTAAAAGCTCTTGGGAATACAGTCTGAAGGCCAATACATTAGATTAGAATTCTCTCAAATAGTACATGTGGTGGCCAAGGAAAAAAAGAATAACAGCAAGAGTGGCTTTCATTCAAGCCCTCCAGTTTTATTCTCTGGAGAAACATATTTACAGCATTCTTCTCACAAAAAGGAGAACGTTATATACAGAATGTCTGTAACTTTTCTAAGATACGATTAGAACTCTCAAGGTTCTTAATTCTAAGCAGAGCACTCTCTCCCAAAACTAATGCTTCCTACACTGAGAACTCCAACGTGCAGAAGAATCTCAGAGAGCTGAAAATGACAAAAGCCACCTGACCTCTTATACCTAAAAAGGAAGCCTTAACATTTCCCTCAGAATAGTACTACGTGATATTTAAATTAAATGTATTACCAAAAAACTGTTTTCTCAAAAAATTAGTTTTGGAAAATGTGGGTAAGTAAGAAACTTAGCCTTTGTAACAATAGCTCCTTCAAGGGAGGGAGGAACTTACTTAGTCATAAACCCTTATATATCACACACACAAACTAACTTCTTCAGAATATGTTCCAAAGAACACAATTTAAAAAATGTCCTAGTTTTCTCTCTGTAGTCAAAAGCTCTTTCTGAATCAGCATGAGAACTTACCAAAGTGGAGAGGCGACGGCATGTGCACATGTGTAGGTTAATATCGACTGACATTTTACAATTTTCAAGGTCATTATAAAATGACATATAATGGGAATGTGAAAAAAGACCATGGCTCTATACTGATGACTTTTATTGCTGGGTCTTAGATTTTGTTTCTCTTTTTTGTAAAAATAAGTTTTGAGAGGAGTCAAAAAAAGTGGTATATTACAAATTCCAACAAATAATTCCAAATAATGTGCCTTTACAACCTTTTCTGTCCTAAAATTCAATTCGCTACCACTACTAGAGTTTATGTTTTTATAATTCTTTTTACATTCCGATAACATATACACCCCCCAAATTAAATAATAATAATTTTCCTACAAAGTTCAGGGGTCGTCTGTGGAACTTCACTTGATGGAGAAGCAATGGAAGCAAGAAATTCATCCACCTGCTTTAAAGACAGGGCATTGTGAAGAGTTTCTAGAGGACAAATAGATGGTACCATGGAATACAATTCAAAGCCTGGAAAACAAAAACAAACACAAAAACAAAAGTTGGATATTGAAAAAGATCAGTAATTACAAAGGCAGCAGACCACTGTTTAGAACTGGGTATTTCAGGCCTTTTCAGTCTGTCCCATGCAAACGAACTCGGTCTTTCAAGTCATGACACCAGATGCTATGCAATGTGTGGTTGGAACAGGGTGTGACAAAGATTTCCTTTTAAATGTAATCACACGGTACAGCATGCACAGCTTCATTTTATATTTTCATAAAATCTAAAAATAATACTTAAAGAAAAAAATCCACAGGGGCAAAACAGAAAAAAATACAATTTTTCAGTTTTGTATTTTTCAAAATCAGGTCTATTTGATAGATGAATAGCAGATTAGCAGATGCCAGGTTGCTTAAAGGTAACTTGTTGTTGAAAAACAATTAATACTTTCCTAGTCTTACCAGGACCAACAATGATCTCTAATGTGACCCCAAAAGAACACTAATTTGTTTATGCTGAGATTAAAATTCCAAAATATATTTCACCTACCTTTATTGTATTGGCAATAATTATATTATTGGACACTGCTAGCTGAGTAGTTAGGTCAAGTAAAAACTAATATAAAATACATGTATGTTTGCATACAATGGCACAGAAATACAAAACTTCGATGACACAAACCATGCAGATATACATCAATACCATCAGCGAAACAGAAGCGTTTAAATATACATTTTTAAAAAAAGACAAATAGGATATAGGTTATTTGCTTTTTATAAAAGTGGCTTTTAAAATTGCTTTCATATACAACCAAAATAACAAGTCTTTCTGCATCTACTCTTTCAAAAATCCAAATTAATTTTTTCCAGTGAAAATACTTTTAATACTTAAAAGTTTTACATAAAGTCTAATATTATTAATTAAAAAGTAAACATTACACTCAAAAAGACTGTGAAACTGTCTGCTTCAATAGGTATGTGCTCATTTTAACACTGACTGATATTTATCTAATTTTGAGAGGAAATATTGACCCAAGAACTAATTCTTAGCTAGAATAGGGAAACTTTGGCTAAAAGAGATTCTAATCTTCTTATGAAAACAACCAAAGGATTTACAAGACTGGTATGTTTGACTTTCAGGTGCAAACCAAAGCATGACATAACATTACCATATACCTAAAAAAAACCCCAACTTCGATACCATAATAGCAGCTAAAGCACCTAAATTCAGCACTAAAGAAATTAAGTTTGCACAAGTATTACATTTCTTTAAGTACAAGATTCATGCAAATAAGCGCAAACCCTTTCTTTGCAATACACTAAAATTAACAATGTGGTTTTTAATCCTTTCTTTAGAATGTTTGTAAGTCTTCCATCACAACTATTTTCCTCATTTGCCTGTTAGACTTTATTACAGGGAAATGACAATATAATCAAATCGTCTGGACTGCATTTTTTTTCCCATTTACCTTCAGTAAGCATTTCCTTTAACACACAATGAAAGGGTTAGCGCAGCAATTTGAAAAGCAACCCTATTGTCATGTTTAGAAGCTATAAAAACATACCACTGAAGCCTAGAAATTCCACAGAAATGAACCAGCACCTATAGAGGTGTAGGCGTTCTGCACAGAGGCCCAGAAAATAAGGTAAAGCACTGTCAGAAGGTAACTTGTTTCATCACGTTGCTTGAACTAAAGATGAAGGCAGGAATAAGTACACGATATGTGTTAAGATGAAAAAAACATGAAAGTTAGGGAAAATAAAAAGTGAAAGGGTCAAATGACAATTCATAGGACAGATAAGACAACACAATGTAAAAAAGAAAAAGACTCAAAAGAAATATTTCTAGAGTTGAGTGGAATATGTTTTATCTGCATTAAAGTCTCACAATGTGTGGAATAATCCACTCTTCAAAAGCCTAAACAAAAGAAACATAAATGTATTCTACTTTGTTAAATTTAACAAAAGTACTTTTTTTAGCTTCAGTTAACACAGATTTCTCCTATATAAAACTTGAAATACTGGCTACAAACACGAGCATTCTGCACAAAAACTATATTCAGTCATGAACCTGTAATGTCTCTTCTTAGAATTCTGGGACTTCTCTTTTTCTCGAGACTTCAGTTCTTACACATGTGGGTTCTTTAGAAGCTGCAGCTGTACCAAATAAGGACCCTTTTCTTCAAAAAGTAGCACTTAAACAGCTATAATGGAGGGAAAACACATTAAACTTTAAAGCTAAATTTCCACCTGCTGAGGATGAGACCTCACACCATCGTGGAGAAGCGTTAGTGGCCTGTTAGCTGAGGTGTGCCGCCACTGCTGTTGCAGAGTCTGGATGGGGAGAAGGACTATAAACGTGTGCTCAATCCTTTAGCTTCATGGAAGTTTTTAAAAGATCTGACTTGAGTTTTTGAAAGCCTTATTTGCATTCAAAAAGAAAAAAGTTCCAGAAATAAAAACAAATACCTTTATTCTGGATAACAGCAAAAACCTGTATGTCTTCGTTTAAATTCTTTAATCCTGAATTATTTCATAATGATTAGTCAATACTCCCTCTTGCCCCACAAGAACAAGCAAGCTCTATGTAAAAAGCTGTAAGAGTGCAACAATTCAGTTGATAAGTAATGGCCACAAAACACTTTTCTGTTTGGCCTCAATAACTCAATTTAACTGAATTGGCTTTCCAGATTTTTAGCTTAGTCTTCTTCCTATAAGAATTTCTCCAAATTTTAACAAAAATCTGAGGTACCAAAAGGAATTGGTTGCTTGACAACAGCACACAATAGTGCTACATGAAGACAAAGTGAATGCTGGATGAAATTTTCAGAATGCTCCAGACCAAGCTGAGTTTTGCTTTAGACAAAGAGCCAGGGACAAATGGTGCTATACAGTGAAATCTGCATCCTCTGGTTCCCCAGAACTTTTCAAAGACACATCTCATTTGGCTATTTGATGAGTGTGGCTCTGCATTTCTGTTAAATAACTCAATAAAACAACCATATAATCAGAAAATAAACTAAGAACAAAAAAACCCCATTAAAATGATTATGAATTAAGAAAATGAAGAATACTAGTTTTTTTTTAAAATTTGTGTAGATTGATCACTTCAGAAATTAAAAGGAATTTTCAGGTGCTAATTTAGTATTAAAACTCATGATAATTTGTGTTCATTTAAAAGTTTGATGACTAGTGTTATTATGTAAATTATAGCTGAAAAAGGGAGTTAGACAGTATCAGTAGTTTGGGTGAATTGAATTATAAACTGGAATTGTATGCCAATTGAAATTAAGGATGGAGAAGTGAATGATACTGTATACCCCAAATTTTGAAATAAAAGAAAAATAAAAAAAGGATGAAGCAGGGGAGTATCTTTTAAAATAAAAGCAAAACGTACCATTGGTTGGGTGTCGAGCAAATGAGATAGAAAACCTTTTAACAGCAGAACCGCGTGTGGCGTCTGAGAAAGAGAAAAACAGGTACCTGAAATTCATAACAGCTACCAAAAGAAGGACACTTAAAAAAGGGGGGAAAACAAATATATAAGGAAGTTAGTATTAAGTGACATGCAGAAGGGACAATGAGAAAGGTAATAAGCCAAATACTAGTTAAAAGTAAAATGGCTTGATGATAGAGGCAGTGTTTAATGAAAAATACAAAAGAAAGAAAAAGCAGGATGAGTGGGTAATTCAGATAAATCCATGTTTTACTGACTAAAATAAATTTGTGGATACATGAGAAAATATTTTAAATAAAGCTAATCCTGAAAAGGCTAACAAATATTCCTATTTACAAAAGGGACAAGCTTATATGAGCTCATGTAATTGAAAAATAAAATTAAAAAAAAATTCTAAATACCAAAACTTAAGGTATATTAATAGTAGTGAGAGGATCTGCTTCAAATAGGGGTTCTAAAATATTCTCATCCTATGTTTATTTTTATAAATATTGCCAATATAATATTTTCTTCTATTTATTAGATCAATATCAATAAGTAAAATAAGGATTAGCAGTGAACAAAATTTAAAAGATCAGAGAGAGATTTACTCCTTATAATAAGGCTTATCAATTATCTAAAAGAATAATACACATGATACGGTTCTAAATTTCATAGCCAATGAACTACTCATTGAATAGGTACTGCAAGTCTAACTACTATGAACTGCTTGATGAAACATGGATCTGAACTGTGGATAACAGACAGCAGTGATAGTCATTTAGGCAAAGGGTGCTAGGATTCCACTGGATTCAGTCAATGGCCTTAGGCTTGCCTTTGTGAAATATTGTATCCTCATGGGTGTATGCATGGGTGTGGGTATGAATCTGTGTGCATGTGTGCACATACCATCTATGCAGCCAGAAGAGGTCAGCTTTTTACGATGAGTACGAGCATAATCCTGTAGGTTAGGTGCGCTTGAAGAACCCCCGAGCACCGAGGTGCTAAACAGGCCCGCACAGTGTGACCCTGATGGGAGTTAGAGAAAATACATACAACAACGGGTGTTCTTCCATTCACATTGGGAATTCATGCAGCATGCAATAACATGGCTCTTACCACGCAGATTTGGCTATGCCTTGAACAGGCTTACAGTCACTTGTAATGCCAACTTTATTCTAATCAACCACTACTATTTATCATATGTACAAATGAGGGTAGATATTTAACGCTGGACAAAAAGTTGTCTTTGAAGAAAATAATATGCCCATATGATAAGTAGGTTTATACATATTAAAAGTATTAAAAACACTACCATAAAATTAATTTAGGGTGAGAAGGGATTCTGTCAGTCATTTGCATGAGCAGGCCACAGGAAAAAAATCTCTCCCACCACATATTAAATCAATATTTTTGGATGTATATCTTTAAATAATCTTTTCTAATGCCCCTGATTTTAAAATTGATATTTGTTATGAAATAACGCAAATGAAAGCTTACTTATGTGAAAGAAGACCAGGTGAAAACAATTCCTTTTAGGTCATCCAGACCTAAATCAGTTTAAATTCCAACACTTAAATGACTTAGATCTTAACAAGACCCCAATGAGATATATTATTAGTAAATAAAATAGAGTAAAAACTAATAATTTGTAGCATAAGTCTTTATACCCAAGCAAAACTTTCACTGGATATGGACTAAAAAATTTCTAATACATTATAATACATAAAGGAAGAAGAAATATATATATATATATATATACACACACACACATATATATATATTCCTGACAAGGTACTATGGGAACATTAAAACTATCAACATTAGCTATATGTAATTAATTAAAAATCTTCAAGTAGGTAGGCATCAACAGACGATTCATATATTTAGTATAGAGATCATAGTACATACATAGTTGAAACAAATTATTTATGTTTTTATTAAACCTATTTAGACAACTATTTACAGAAAATAATATGGCACAACCTCATATAGTTTATCAACAATGAGCTTAAAACCAAGTAAGTTTAGAGAGGTCTTTTTCAATGTTGCTTCGCTTGAGTGCCAGCAAAAACCAACTGTGTCCTATAGGCCAATGAGTACCACTGCCACTGTGCATGAGTTTTGCTTTGGTTTTCCATAAGAGACGATCAAAAGGAAAATTAATAATCCCCGATAGGCTCTGAAACACTCCCCATTTTTTTTCATTCAGAAAAGGTTCTTTTTTGTATGCAATAGTGTATTTTCATCTTTTCAACTGGGAAAAAATAAGGTTCCTTCCTAGATTGAAACATGTTGGTATTTTTAACTTACAAAATACAAGATTAAAAACTAGCATTGACAATTAGACTAAGTAGTTTATACTTGTGGGCATTCAAAAGGGTTACAAAACAAAATTAAAGGCTATTTCTTACTCAATCAAAATGTTGTATATTCTGAGTTGTACGACTCAACATTTCTGATTTAGTATACGTTAAATAAAAGCTAAAGCATAGCATTTGGTCATGCTCTCACCACTGAAGGGGTTTACTTGTGTGCAAAATTGTGAATGTAAGGTCTGGAATTCAAATTTTTCAGACCACGTACCTACAGTAGGGTTCTGCTTCTGTTCCACAAGAGTTCTTGGCGTTCGTAGGTAATTAGCATTTTCAGATACAACCTGCACAAGGAAAGCAGAAGAAATGAGGTAAAACAGTAAAATAAATTCAAAAGCCCATATTTCATTTGCAGCCTGTTCCAGACAGACATAGGTTAATAAGCTGTATGATAAATATTAGTAGAAATACATAAAACATGGAAGATCATGCAAGATCCCCTTCTGAAGGGAGTCCATTTCATATGAGGTCCTTGCAATGAAGTGGTGCGAAGCAGGCATTCAAGAATGAAATTGCATGTATGAAGCAAGACAGATGAAAAGAAACAATTAATAGATTGATATAATTTCACTCTCTCTTAAAAGAAGCCAAATGCCCACTCTTAAACAGCTCCTGTATTTGAAGGGGGAAAAAACAATCACATACAAAAGAAAAGACAGACAGAGACTGTTGAGATCACCATACAATTACTGATCCATGCACGGGCTTTATCAGAGTAACCTTTAAATATTCACAGCCTTAATGGATACCATAATCCCTTTTCCTATAATCAAAAGCATTATATTTCCAAAAGGAAATTGCTGATATTCTCAGAAAAGTCATGTGTAACAGCAGACCTTTCATTGTAAGTAAACAAACAAAAAAATGACAAAAACAATTTTAAGTTTCCAAATGTCATCACAGAAAGTCCTTCTGAAGTCATTTTATTTGACCCATATGGTTGAGGGGCAGATATATTGTCCCCTCTTATCTTAAAAAGAGCATTAAAATATTACATGACTAAAAAAAAAAAAATGCAATGCATGTATCCCTCCATTTGATACTTTCAGATCATAGAATAAGGGAGAGAATGATCAGTATTAGGTGCATCCTGCTAATTAACACAGGGCCTCATAAATTTTGGCCTTTAAAAAAGTGGTCACATTCTCAGCAAATTCCAAGTGAAATCTAATTTTTCAATTATGGGGGAAAAGCTATTTTTCTTACCATTGAAATATATAATACTGATTCAGAATGTTTTAAAGGGTAATTAAGTCAAAGAAAGATTTATTTTAAAAAATTACTAACAAACTAAAGTACCTGGAGTATAAATTTATTGATTTTTAAATCATGGATATTTAAAACCCTTGCAGTAAAAATGATAAACACATGCATTGTAAGTGATTTCTTTCCCTCAAGTAATGTCAGATATTGCAAGCATTTTTAAATAACTCAAACTTAAAAAAAAAAACAAAAAAACAGAAGGATTTACTCTGATGTAAAATACAAGGGATTAGATGTCCTCAAAGATAGCTGTTTGTTGCTCTGAATGCGGGGAGGAAAAATGTTTAATGAAGTAAAGTTTAAAAACCTGTTGCCATGAGCCAAAAATACTGGATGTGAAAGCCAATGATTTGGGGGAGACAGGGGAAGAAGTGATTTGTTCCCCTGATCTGCGTCTTCGACGCCCAGTACCCACACCACTGGTATAATGCAGCCAGGTACCAGTACCCTCTGGGCTAGACACACTCAGGGGGCTCTCTTCCTGGAAGTGAGAAAGGGGGCAAAAAAAAGAAAAAAAAAAAAAGCAGAGCATGCAAAGTTAGATACAACAGAGCCAATGATCAGAAAGAAAAAAAAATACAGTTTGTTTGCTTTTGCTTATCAATTTTTAAAAAACTATTAAAGAGTAATTTGGGAGCCAAATATTTCAATATTTGAGAAACTGACAGGAATGACATAAATCTAATTGTACATGATAACAATTATAAGAATTACCTTGCTGTTTTAGATATACAAAATATATTTATATTGCTGAATAGTTGTCCTTTCCCTCTTAAAATTAAAGAGATTTTAACAATTTTTTTATCTTAGTGAATTTCAAAATATAAAAGAATTCTTTATTTTAGATATTCAAGAAGTTCTATGCTATATTGGGTACAGTTTTCAACCCAAAGCATAAAAGAATCATGCAAAGGGTGAAAGAGATTTCAATGTATATCATGTAAAAAAGAAAATATGTCTGCTAGACACTATAAAAAAAATTAACCACAAGGTGGAGTTGAATGGTATTTTTTACACTTTCAAGCTATGTATTTGTTTACACCTTCCAACGATTATTGATAGAGTCCAGTAGGCAAAAACATGCAGCAAACATCCTCATTTTACATGTTTGCATGTTCAGGTTTCAGACAGTGAGGACAGAGTAAAATCTACTTGCACAAAATGAAGAGAATAGTCTTTTTCTCTGTGTGTCTTTTGGAAGTACAAACTTCTGATATCCATGGAGATGGCAGACGCTGGAAAGAGTCTTCAAGGTTTTACTTGAATAATTTACCTTATGGAAGTAAAAGTTTAGCATGGCATAGAAATAATCTCTTGAAAGCAACTATTTAAATATTTATGAGAAAAAAGTTTATAAATGTGTTCTATGTTTTAAGAGTTAACAAAGGGCAGTGATTTTGTTGAAGATTTTAAAAAAAATACAGGTTAGTTGCAAAATGATGACTATGTAAGTGTTACAGGCTTTTCTTGGAGTGCAAGAAAAGATTTAATGGTGAAATTCTGAACAATCTGATTAATTGTAGATTGCTTTGTTCTACATCATCAAAATCACTGCTCTCATATAAATGGTAATTTAGGTTATTTTCTAAAATTAAAAATACCTAAACATAACCCCAGGTTTCATAGTTTTTAATTAAGCTATAATAGAACTAATAATCCATGTTATACAATTTTAATCATCCTCTACTATAATCAACATAAAATATCACATTAAGTGGAAACCCTAACCAGCATACATTTTTCATTTTAAAATTGCAACCATCTATTGCATTCATGGGTATTTCTTTTATTATTAATTGTCAAATTAGGGCACAAATATTTAAAATTGAAGAATCATAAAGCATTTATATTTGTTTAATTTGGGGCTATAGAAATGCACATAATTCCTTTTTGTTGTTTATATTCTTACCAACTATTAGGTAATGTTATACTCTTAAGACTTGGTATAGTTAATTAGCAACAAAAATATTTTCTAGTTTAGAACTTGATGGTTCTTGCTTTATACTTTTACTCAAGCATTTAGAAAACATTTGTAAGCACTGATCTCAGTAAGTTCTTGGTAAATCATCTGACAAAGAATATAAATAATCCAAGCTAAAGGTATTTAAATTACAAAATGCACACAGATATTAAATATTTACTTAACAAGCTTCATTCCAACTATTCAACTTTCATTTTAAATGTTATTTTATTAACTATTTAAATGCTATTTTATTAGTTAGCATGACCATTAGCTTTAGTTATTTAATTGTAGATCTTAATACAAAGGTAAATTTTTTAAGTATCATCAAATTTTCAAATTCCTATATTGATTTTTACAATCAGACTAAAACTTAGAATTTCATATCTTAATCTACTGTGTCACTGGAATCAGTTGTTGCTGAAGCACCTCTGGCCATTCCTCTTTATTTTTAACCAAAATTATTTCTGATCCATTATTCAAAAATTATGACTTGCTCCATAATTAAATCTGTATTTTCTTTTCTGTTTTATTAAAATAGTTAGTTTACTTTGTGAAAAACATGCTCTGACACATGCGCTTACTTCGTTTGTAGCCATCTTCCTGGAGCGTGGCAGTGGCGACTTCCTGTGTATATGAATCGGTTCTGATACCATAGGTTTGAATAACAGTACACCTCGATCAACCTCATCTCTTCTAGAAGTATGTGGTTCATCATCGTTATCAATTTTAAAAGACCGCTTGCCTTCATTCTGTGCAAAAGAATACATTAAAAATTCAGATAAAAGAACAATCTCTTCTGATGAATAAATTGAATCACCAATTGGTATAGTGACTTAAAATACATATACAAGTTTGTTTATTCAAATGAATTAATAGTAATTAAACTCTTACAACAGCCTAGTATTATTCTGGGTATTGTGAAACAGATGACAGAATTTTTGACCTTAAAAAATACATATACTCTATAGGAATTTATCTGAAGAAACTGGAAACACTAATCTAAAAGAACATAAGCATCCCTATGTTCCATTAATGCAGTGTTATTTACAATCACCAAAATACGGAAGAGGCCCAAGTGTCCATAAGTAGATAAGTGAATAACACAAATATGGGATATTTACACAATAGAATACAGCTTGGCCAAAAAAAAAAAGGAAATTTTACCCTTTGCAACAGTATGGATGGATCTGGAGAACATTATGCTAAGTGAAATAAGCCAGAGGAAGACAAATATATGATTTCACTCATATGTGGAATCTAATGAACAAACTGAACTAACAAGCAAAATGGAGACAGACTCATACATACAGAACAGATGACAGCCCAGGGGGAGGGACAGGGTTTAGGGGGTGGAGAGAGAGAGCAAAAAGGAACAAGGACTCAAGGATGTGGACATCAGTGTGGTGATTGCAGTGGGGGAGGGCATAAGGGGAATAAATGGTAATGGAAGAAATACAATTAAAAATTTTCAAAAAAGAAATATACCTACTCTATTGAGAAATTAAACAATAATTCAACAACAAAGCTATATAAAACAAACTGACTAATTAAATTCCATCAAATGCCCAAATAAACAAACAACAATAATAAATAAAGTAAAAAAGAGTAGAGATCAGTTTTGTTATACAGGAATGGCACCAACTAAAGTACAATCTAAACTGCATGCAAATTTATACATTCATTTTTAAAATTATTTTTACTTGTTTATTTTTATTTTTTTATTGTTGTTCAAGTATAGTTGTCTCCATTTTCACCCCACCACATTTTAGAATACTTGAATTACATTCCAAATATTTCAAACAAATGTGATGATTGCATATATGAATAACAATTATTTGATCACTTACTAAACATTTACTAAGTGGTTCCATGTGCCAGGACACAGATGAATAAAATATAGTCCCAGATTGCAAGAATCTCACAATATATAGTATAGGAGACAGATAAGTTAAAAAAATAATACCAAATATCCATCTATAATAGAATGGGTAAATTGGGGCATAGTCATACAATAAAACACATATTTTAAAGTAGCAAGAATGGACAAACTAAAACTAAATACAATTACATCAATGAATCTCATAAACACAGACCAAAGAAGCCAAGCAGAAATACATAAATCCCTCATTAAACTAAGTGGTACAGAAAATAAAGAGGAACTTCTTTAACTAAGGGATATCGAAAAACCTGCGATGATCAACACAGTTATCAAGTTATCCATTATCAAAGTGGAAAGGAGTAACACATTCCATTTATATTTAATAGAATCCTAGATGGAAACAAAAATGAAAAACAGAATAGATGCATCTCACAAACATAAAGAAAGAAAAAAGCCAAACCCACTCCCCATCCCCCAAAAGCATTATTTTGTGATTTCATATGTATAACATTAAAAGATAAGCAAAATTAATGTATGATAATAGGTACATTTCAGGAGAAGACAAGGGCATAATTGGATCTTCTGGAATAATGATATTGTTCTATTTATGACTTGGCTGGTTGTTTTACAGTTGTGTTCATTTTACATTATCATTAATGTACATACTTATTTATGTAGTTTTATGAATATGTAATATTATTTAGTTAAAAAAGTTTAAACTGAGTACATGTTTAACTTTGTAAGATTATAAATATTAAATGCAATAATTCATGCCAAGTGCTTACTACAGTGTTTAGCATGAATTAATCCTCAAGTAAAAGAACAACAAAAGATAGTTTTTTATTCATTCTAAATGATAATAAAAATCCAAAATAATCTACACAGAAGATAAAATTTTAATATACCTAAAATGTCCACCCAAATCATACTTTAAAAATGTAAATCATCTTGCCACTTAGTACTTGAGATAAGAATTATGGTACACGATAGAAAATTCTTATAAAAACTCCATGAAAAGCTAAAACTGTAGTAATCAAGCACTGAGTGTTTCATCTTTATTACCTCTCTTGAAGCTGGTCTATATCCATAGCCGGATGGTAGATTTTTATCTTCTTCACATCCTTTGGCTCCTGGACTGAAGTGTAATTCAACATGAAAGCGTTCCTCCGAGGAAAGATCCTAAACAATATCACAGAACATTCTGAAAATGAGAAACTTCAAGCTATTTATTTACCTCAGGTAACACATGAAAATCAAGAACCCTGTTACCTTGTTAGGATCCTCATAAAGCATGATAACAATCTGAGTCATGTAGTTGAGTTCATTGACAACATTTAAATAATCCATAGCTCGTTTCCACTGTTCATCTTTTGATTCCTGAACAAAAAATAGGTGGAAAACATTTTCTCATATTGCATTACTTGAAAGTCACTTAATTTTCACTATGGTAGTTTGCTCAATCCTGAGTAAAGAAAGTGTATACTAACACTTTCACAGATCTTTCATGCACAGATCTTTCAAAATAATTACTATATTTAAGTATGAATAAATTACCTAAGCTTAAGTAAATTATTTAAAAAATTCTCATCAGAAGTATTAGAAACTATTGTGGTAACTTAAAAAGGACTCCCAGTCATTACGGCTGTGTGCATAAATGCGGTACTGGTATCCTCCCACAACCACATCAAAATTACAAGTAAACTACAGAAGAGCCCTCACTGAGAATCACCTGAAATCCAGCTGGACAGAAATCCTATCACAAAGGATATACAGAAGAAACCACATCGAGACTGGTAGGAGGTGTGGAAACACAGAAAGGGCTGGCTCCACACCCACATGTGGTGGTTAAAAACCAGCAGGGATATCTCAGCCGCAGAGATTCGCCCCTGAGGAGCTTGAGGTCCCAGCCCCACACCAAGCTCCACAGCCAAGGGTTTCAGTGCCTGGAAGGTAAGTCCCCAAAACTTCTGCCTGTGAAAATCAGAAGGGGCTATATAGCTGAGTGTAACTGAGGGCTTCTGGAGTACCAGGCATTCCTCTTCAAGAGCCTGTTCCTGGACTTACTCAGAATCAGTCCCCCTGAGCTCCAGCACTGGGGCAGCAGCTTGAAAGTCACTATGGACATACGGGGGGAAAATTAATTGTCTGGTTTTGGGGTGAGGGCTGAAGGGGCAGTTTTCTGTTGGACAGAAGAATTGGCAGAGGCCATCGTTCTTTTCCTGAGTCCTCCCACCACAGCTGGTAGGTAGGTGCCATATCTGAGACTCCATCAACACTGTTCAGCTCTGCTGATTCCCTGAGACCCCATCCCACCCAACTTTCAGGCCCACCCAAGCTGCTTCCAGTAGCTTTTCTACAAAAATGGCCTGTCTTGGCTCATGCTGCTGACTTTCCTAAATGCTCTCAAAGGTTCACAAACCCCAAAGAAGCAGCATCTGGCACAAGCATGTCATGTACCTCTTGCTAAGTGGCCCCAGGGTTGGCACCAGTAGCAGCAAGATTCAGTGGCAGCATGGCCTTTCCCAGGTACCTCCAAACCCAGCACAGAAGCAGCCATCTTAGTTTGCACCTCTGGGGAAGCCCCAAAGCCAGCTGACCAGGTGGCCAGCTTCAGACCATACCAAAACACCACCCAACCACCACCATGAATAACAGTCAAGTCAAGGAGCAGACTCAGCAGGCACCAGAGCCCTGCTCAAGTGAGTTCTGCCCCAAGTAAGAGATCCCTGCATAGCTGCTCCTCCTCTGTAGATGTGGCCAGTCCTCACAACCAATCAGCCTGGGGTTAAATCCCTCTCACTGATATGCCAGCAGCAATCAAGGTTCAACTACAACAGAAGGTAGCCACACTGGGGGCACATCTGGTATGTCTGGCTTGGGTGGCCAGGGAGCCTGCATACTGGGCTTTATAGAACATCGACAACATAAGGCCACTCTACCAAGACTGGAAGACACAGTAGCTCTACTGAATACATAGAACAAACACAGAGAGGCAGCCCAAATGGGGATATAAAGAAACATGTCCAAAATGAAGGGACAGGAGAAACCTCCAGAAAAAGAACTAAATAAAATGGAGGCAAGCAGATTACCAGAAACAGAGTTCAAAACAATGGTTATACGGATGTTCAAGGAACTTAGTTCAAGGAACTCAAGAGAACTTCAAGAGCATAAAGAAGGACATACAAACCATAAAAAACAACCAGTTAGAAATGAAGAGCACAATAATTGAAATGAAGACTACACTGGAAGGAATCAACAGCAGATTAGATGAAGAGGATCAAATCACTGATTTGGAAGACAAGGTAGCAAAAGACACCCAATCAGAGCACCAAAAGAAGAAAGAATTTTAAAATGTGAAGAAAAAAATTTTTTTTAAAGCTTAAGAGACCTTCGGGACAACATCAAGTATAACCACATTCACATTATATGGGCACCAGAAGGAGAAGAGAGCAAGGGATTGAAAAGCTATTTGAAGAAATAATGATTGAAAACTTCTCTAAAGGAAAAGAACATACAAAACAGGAAGCACAGAGAATCCCAAACAAGATGAACACAGAGGCCCATACCAAGACAAATCATAATTAAAATGCCAAAGGCTAAAGGTAGAGAATTTAAAAACAGCAAGTGAAAAGCAGTTAGTTATCTACAAGGGAGTTCCCATAAGACTGTCAGCTGATTTCTCAAAGGAAACTTTGTAGGCCAGATAGGATTCATAGGAACATTCAAAGTGATGAAAACATGGGCCTAAACCAATATTATTCTACCTAGCAACCTATCATTTAGAAGTGAAGGGCAGATAAAGAGCTTCTCAGGCAAGAAAAAGCTAAAGTAGTTCCATCACCACCAAACTGTATTAAAAGAAATGTTAAAAGGTCTTCTTTAAAAAGAAAAATGGAAAAAGTATGAATAATAAGATGGCAATAAAGATATATCTGTCAGCAGTTACTTTAAGTGCAAATAGATTATAGTTCTGATAAAAGACACAGGGTGGCTGAATGGATAAGAAAACAAGATCTTACATATTCTGTCTGTAAGAGACCTATTTCAGATCAAAAGACATGCAGAAACTTAAAGTAAGGGATGAAAAAAGATATTCATGAAAATGGAAATTAAAAAAAAAGGTGGGGTAGCAATACTTACACCAGATAAAACAGACTTTTTTTTAAGCGTCAACACAGTAGCCCACTACCCACAAATTATACAGTCATGTTTCCCAGATTTGGGGAAATTGCTGGGGTCACCACATCTGGAGAGCAATGGATAAACTTCACCCTGGAAAAACCACCTTCATGATATCTCCCCCACCAGGTATGTATCAAAACAGACTTAATAAAAAGGCTATAACAAGAGACAAAGAAGAACCCAGCAATTCCAGTTCTGGGTATTTACCCAAAGAAACCCAAAACACTAAATCAAAAAGACATATGCATCCATACGTTTATTACAGTATTATTTGCAATAGCCAAGATGTAGAAACAACCTAAGTGTCCATCAACAGATGAATGAATAAAGAAGTGATGCAAATATACAATAAAATACAATTCCCACATGAAGTGAAATCTTGCCATCTGCAACAACATGGAAGGACCTAAAGGGTATCATGCAGTGTGAAACAAGTCCAACATAGAAAGACAAATGCCATATGATTTCATTTATATGGTCAATCTAAAAAAAACCCAGACAAAATAAATGAACAAACTGAATGGAAACAGACTCATAGATAAAGCAAACATTTTGATGGTTGCCACTTGGGAGAGGGTTTGGCAGGGTTGGGTGAAAAAGGTGAAGAGATTAAGAAGTACAAATTGGTAGTTTCGGAACACCCATGGGGACATCAGCACAAGGAGGCATGTGTAGATTCTATTATTATTCCCATATCTACCACTTCTCAATCTTCATTTAGATAATCACTTATCTTTAAACATGTAATCATAGAGCAGCAGAATTAAAAGGGATCTTAAAGAACATGTACTACAAGCATTCCAAGTAGAAAGTTCTACCTGAAAAGATAAAACTACTCAAAGTCCAGAGTCTGTAGTCAATAGTCCACAGGGTCTACTTGGACCTCATGTACATCACACACAACTTGGCTTCATCTGTCATAAATATCACAAACAAATAAAAGTATCCAACACTTTTTATATACAATTAGTATATATTTTACTTTAGTACGGAATGTGCCTTTTTTAAGAAACAAAATTAGATACCCCAAAACCCAAATGTACAAGACCGCATGCTGATTACTTATTTTTTAAAATTTTAGCATATATTTCCTTTTTAAACTCAGACATTATACATTCCTAAGGAAGCATTCCCCTTTTGAAGTCTTTAGAAGAGCAAAGTTAAACCAACATCATGCAATTTGTGTAATCCTTACATGTATCCTTAGCTTCATTTCATCAAATGGCTATTTGATGAAGAGCAAAGTTAAACCAACATCATGCAATTTGTGTAATCCTTACATGTATCCTTAGCTTCATTTCATCAAATGGCTATTCACATCTCTAAATGCTTTCATGTCAACCTAACTGCTGCAACCTTAGTTCAAACTATACCACCTGTCATTAGATCATTGTGCTAACTTCCTAGCTGATTTCCTTATATCCACTCCCACTTATGTATTGTTCACACAGTAACCAAACACACTTACTTCCCTGCTTAAAGCCTTTCATTGGCTTCCATCCCCTTAGGATGCCCGAGGCACTGGCTTTCCAAACTTACCTGCTGCCATTTATCCATCACCCATCATTATGTTCAGACTAGAGGACTTCTATTGGCTCCTATACCCTGCACATTCTTTCCACCTTCTAAATATGTGCAAAAGGGTCAACAGGGCACACCATGTATGAGATATATCCCTCCTTTCAAAAACAATTCCATCATTACTACTGAATATATAATCTCTTGCCTTGCTAATTACAGGTCATTTTTCTTCACTATTTGTTTTATTAAAGCTCTATTGATCTACATATGTTGCAAGGGATGTCACTTTGCATTCCTTGTTGTGACAAAATTGTGACAAACACATTTCTTGTTTGAAGAAACCAAAACAAGAAGAAAGAACATATGAATGGGAAATCTACGGGAAGAGAATTCTGAAATAGTCTTTGGATAACTTTGATAATCACTATTCATCAAGGCCCAATAATAAGATAAACTAAAAATCTAGAGACATATACTAAATCTTCTTTACATATTTTACAGCTTTTTATTTAAAAAGTACAAAAGAAAACAAAACTGATTTTTTTAAAGATTACTTTTTGAAAATAGATGTGTATACCAATATATACATTAAAAATTAATGAAAAATTCTTACATTTTGCTAGTTTAGATATGGTTGAAAAGATATTTTTGATATATAGTAGAAGTGACATTGTATTCTAATCTATGGTTTGACTATGCTGAGAAAGGGGATATTAAAACTTACGTCTGTTTAATACAGATCAGTTCCATTGCCAATCCCTAAAATGTCCTTTTCTTTATTTGCTCAAACACTCCCTTGGTGTCTTATCAACAGTCATTACATCAGCTATCATTAATATATTTGCATCCCAACTCTATATATTTAACCTCAAACTCTGCCCTCACATATGAACATACATAGTACAGGTTATCTTCAGTTGACTAGCCTACTAGTCCCTCAAACTTAACCTAAAACTAAACCCATTACCCTCCTTCTAATATCTGATCTTCCTCCCACATGTTTCTTACCTCAGTGAATGATAAGATCATCTACCAAGTTACCCACATTAGATACATGGGAACCTTTCCTGACTCTTTCTTTCTCATCTTCAGTACCTGTAATCGCTACTAGGGCCTTGAGGAGAATGTGTGTGAAAGTTAAGATATCTCCTTCTGCCTGTCATAATCCATGAGAGGAGAGAGAGAAACTACAGGGAAATTGATAACTATAAAGGAGCCAAGATTCCTGGGTTAAAAAAATACAACTGGTTCTCATTCCCTGCCTTTCTAGAGAGCAATGCTATACAATGCTAAACAATGCTATAATTAAAAGTAGCAGCAGTTTCTAGGAAAAAAGGAAACACAAGAATCTGTCTTGGAAATATGGATACGATGGTAATAGCATTTTCTAAGACCTCAGAAAAATTTAAAGAGATGCTTCACGGATGCTTCAAAGACACAAAAGACTTTTCCAGGATCTAATGAGCATGTCTTTCAGATGCTCACTATTAAGCAAAAAGGGCTGCTGAGTGCTGTCCCTCAGTAACCACACTGAGAGCCCAACACAGAAGAGAGGTTATCCTTAAGGAATCTGTGAAACTTGTTCAATGAATTACTTACTGTTTTGTCTTATTTATGCATCATTTATGCACTTTTACACTATCTTGAACTAGAAATAAATAAAACTTTGGATCCCAGACTTTCTTGGGCAGGAAGCAGGTTGAAGAAAATTATTGAGCTGCAAATATGAAGTACTTTTTATGAAAAAGGGATGACCCAGATGGAGCAATCAAAAACCCAAAGCATGAAGCCACAAGCCATTGCACACAACTCCCTGGTGGTAAGTCAGAGCCCTGATTAAGAAATGGGAATATGTACCAATGTATACTTTGTATTTGCTATGGACTACTGACTATAGTGCACCTTCTGTTTTTCCCTCTTTTGGAAAGTAATCCTATGCCTGCCACACCATTATATGTTGGGTGTTTGAAGGACAGATAATTGGTCTCTTTAGTTCCCAGGTCTTTGAATTAAGACTGAATGCTCTTGAGCACTCAAGAATCTGTGTCCAAGAAGCCCCATCCACATTTCAACCTGATTTAGATGATGAGGCACTAGATGTCAAGTTTATGCTGTAACAGAAAGACTGAGGGAATATTGGAGAGGTTAAGTGAACTCTGCATGTGGGAGTAATATGGATTGTGTGGCCAATGGACAGAATAGATTCTGTTTTCCAAAGATGGCCACCACAATATAACCAATCCCAAGTACACGTGCGACAGTGACACTCCATTCACCCTGCAGTGAGTCCATTTCCCCTCCCTTTTAACCTGGATAAACTTCTGGACTGCCTCAACCAATAAAGCTCACCAGAAGTGATACTATGTTTTCATAAGTTGGGTCAGAAAAATGCCGTACACTTTCATCTTGCTCCCTTAGGAAGCTTACTTTTGGAACTCAGCTGCTGTTTTGAGGAAGCAGGTCACATGAAGAGGAAGGTACAGGTATTCTGTCCAATAACCCCAGCCAAGGTCCCAGCTGACCGCCAGCAGCAGGCACCAGACATGAGAGGGAAACTTTGAGATGATTTGAGCCCCAGCCACTGTCTGACTGCAACTTTAAGAGAGACCCAAAATAAAACTGCCTAAGTGGTCACAGTCAACCCTTTAAACTGTGAGAGATAAAAATGACTGTGGTTGTTTTAAGCCAATGAGCTTTGGTGCAAATTACAGTAGATAAAAGGCACAATATCCAACTAAACACCAAGTTCTATGAATTCTAATCCCTAAATAACTCAAATTCATCAGATTCTTTTTATCTCCCTGCCACCAGTCTATAACATCACTTAAAATATTTTATATCATTATTGTTAAATGGGTACTCTCCAATATAAAAGAAGTATCTCTATCCCCAACCTCTAGCATAGTGCTTAGTATATAGTAGGCCATTGGCAAATAACAGTAAATAATAAATTATTAAAATTACACAGTGAAAGCAGTGTTAGTGATTTGATTGCAAATTTAAGGAAATATATTTGTTAAGTAGACTGGACTAACTCATTCCACTTACGTTGCATAAGGCACCATAACGAAGAATAGATAGTAGAGAATGTACATGACTTTCACTAGTGAAATATAATCTGGTACGGACGTGACGTTCAGGAGACAGAACACCCCTGGAATACCTAAAGTTAAAAGCAGACAGTGTTAAAACATAATTACACAGTCAAAACTTATTAACTATTAAAATTATTATGTAAAATGGAATTAATCTTACTATAAGTAAAAAACCATAATAAGTAAATCTATCAGTCTTCCCACTAGAATTGAGGAATTATCTTAGTAGATATTCCTTTATGATGAAAATAACTGGAACTAATTGGGACCTCTAAAGTTAGCCAGAGAGTTAATATTAGTCAAGTTCACTGTCAATAGGTCATTGTAGCTCCTTTACTAAAGGTGACAGAGGTCAGAGTACTAAAGAAGCTCACAGATATTTATGCTGCTGAATGGGATACATGCTGAATAATGTGAATAATGAAATCTATTCCCTTTCTCTTTCACTTCAGTTCTCCCTGATTTGGAGAGAAAAAGAACCCTGGTTGGAAGTTAACTACTGGGAACACCTAGGCAATCCTTATTTCTGGTGTGCCAAGTGACATACTCCTGATTTCATAGGAACATTAAAACGTAATTTAGATTTGAAGTATGCAAAACTAGATGCCTATAAATTTAAATACCAGTATAGTCTCTTACACAGGATGGAGTTTATTTACAGTGTCGTCATCTTGTGTCCTCTGAAGGTCTGAGCGAATTTTTCTGACTAGAGGGGTACAGTAGCCTTTGGCAATCTCCAGTTTTTCAGCTTTGGTTATTCCATATTCCTGAGCAGAAAATACATGATATTAGACAAAGGGTATAATGCCAAAGAGCTTTAACAAACACACTGCTAAATTAAAGACCTCTAAAAGCCTTTTTTGAACACCATACGACTCCAAGTTTACCTGTCAGCTACTGTTTCAGTATACTATACCCGAAGCCATTAAGTATAATTGAAATAATTTTTGGTGGAAATAAGAAAAACAAGTAATTTCTGAAGAGGGGAGAATGAATAGATGAATGTAATCTTTATGGAGTGTAGTGCAACTCAATTGGCAAGTTTTAAATGCAGATAAAACCCTAAAAGAAAGGTGGATTAAGGACATAAACACTAAAGCACAGAATAGTCAATAAACAGATAAAAAAATATAAATAAAAAAGGTGAGATTTCTGTCTACTCAAATGTCAAAAATTAAGATGACTAACAAATTATTTAAAATACTTGGCCAATGATTTTAAAGTTTTAATTAGTGGTAAGCAAAAAATGCCATAGAATTATCAAATTTCATGATGTCTATAGTTACTATAGGCTAATTAAATTTATAATGAGAAATTATAATATGAAGTATCAAGAAAACATATTAACTGTAATCATAATTGTAATAAAAATTACAATTCAAAGGGGTAGACAGAAAATGATCAGATACGAGAAAGGAAAAATCTGTGATGCCTGTATAGACAGAATGAGGGAAAAAAGGAAGAAGTCAGAAAGTGTGGTGGGGAAGACAGAGAGGGAAAGAAGAGAAAGCAGAGAGAAGGAAAATGAAATAGGCATACTCTCTGTCCATGGACAATCTGGGATACTTTAATTTAAAGGCTACTTCCTGCTATCAGATGCTTCCCAGAAGGCCAAACATAAATATAAGTAACAGACCTCAAGATTGCTTACTAAAGAAAATGCTGACTGATTACAGATGAAGACCTATGAAAACGGAACTTCTTGGGGTCATTTCCCTTAAAATAAAGCTTTGTTGGCTCAATAATTTTGTCAACATAGGTGACTGTGAATTAGGTATGCAAAAGGGATATAAATGTAATTGTGTATGTATAAGTAAACAAAGGAAAATGCTGAAATTAAAAATCATCAGAGAAAATTTTTGTTGTTGCTGGGAAGGCATGAGGAAATAGATACTCTCAAACACTGCTTATCTGGAAAAAAACTGGTAAAAGATTTCTGAAGCTACAGAAATATCTTGAGTATGTATACGGGTTTAACTGTAAAAAGAGTAAAAGAAATTTTAAAAATCCAGATTTCCAAATACAAAAAGTGGTTAAATAAGTTATTATTACATCACAGCATTCAGTCATTAGGAATTATGATGTATATATAGCTTTACTGATATAAAAAGTTCTTGATCTAAGTAAAGAAAAAAAATCAGGTTGTAAAACACTATGCTTTTCCTGGTTCCATTTTTACAAAGAATACATTTGCTTAAATACACACACACACGTGTGTGTGTATTTATATATAAATTTATATATATATTTAAGTATATATATAAAAATTTGAGAAAGTACATATATATAAGTTTAAGAGAAAGTACACATATATATACACACATAAACTTAAGAGAAAATTTATATCTGCATGGATTTAAGGGCAAAGGCCTTTAAAAATTTTCTGAAACATTAAAATGTTTTTCTCTAGTTGGTAATGTCATAGTAACTGTTTTTTGCTTTATCTACATTTTCTAACTTTTTTCTTTACATTTTCTAATTTTTCTTATATTACTTTTACAACAAAAAATAATTTATCCTTTCAACGTGACATTATGTTCATCTGTCACCACCAACTAGGACCAAAAATTGTTATATATTCAAGTTCTCATATGTTATTAACCAGTTTCTGCCATAAATAGAAGTGATACGAAAAAAAGATGAAACTATCTGAAAGCTTATTATATGGTGATATTTAATCAAAGTATCATTGGACTTTATATGGCAAATACTATCATAAAGCCTCTGTATTTCATAATCTACAAATAACTAAAATTGTCATTGAACTTCGATAAGTATGTGCTATCTCAGATAAGAGAATCTTAACACCAAATTTAGTCTTTAGATGTTCTTATCTATTGTCATACCATCACAATTATTTTAAAGTATCATTTTTGAACCATGGCTTGTATTCTCTGAGCATTGAGACTGGTTAAAAAGTAAAAAGTTAGTATTATTATAGCAAAAATACCTATCACAATTAAATAGGGTTTAATTGTTAAAATAACTAAAAATAATAAACCTTGTTTGTCAAAATTAAGTGTAGATACTATTAGAACTACCTAATTTGCATTGCATAGATAAATGAATTAATTCAATGAAAGAATGGAAATACAGTTTTTAATCCTCACCCAAGGACATGTTTAATGGTTTTAGAGAGAGAGAAAAAGGGAAGGGGAGAGAGAAAGAGAAAGAAAAAGGGAAAGGGAGAGAGAAAGGGAAGGGGAGAGAGAAAGAGAGAGAAAAAGAGCGAGACAGATGTACAGACAGACATCGATGTGAAAAATACTGATTGGTCACCTTGAAAATGCACCCCAACCAGAAATCAACCCTGAAATCTACATATGTACTCTGATCAGGGATTGAAATCATAATCTTCTGGCACATGTACAACATTCCCACCAACTGACCACCCAGACAAGGATGGAAACAAATTTTTATAGATGCAGAGCAACACTTTGTACACCAGAACACATTTATATACAATTCTCTTGCACAGTGATACTCTCTTAATCTAAATTAATATATTCTAACCAAGACGAAATTTCACATTACTGACCCAGCCATCAAGTCTCTAGGCTTGAAGTATTCTTTATTTGCATGAAAACTATCCCCTTATCCACTGGAGATACACTCCAAGACCCCCAGTGGATGCCTGAAAATAGTACCAAAGTCTTTGTATACTTTTTCCCCCCTATACACACATACCTATATGATAAAACCTAATTTATAAATTAGGCACAGTGAGAAATTAACAATAATGAAATAGAACAATTATAAAATATACTATAATAAATGTTGTGTGAATGTGGTCTCTGTCAAAATATCTTATTGTATTGTGCTTGCCTTTTCACTTAAAGGAAGCACTATACACTTTTCTTTGGTATAGTGAATTGCCAGCATCACTACTCTTGCACTTTGGGACCATTATTAAGTAAAATAAGGGTTGCATGAACACAAACACTGCGATAAAGTGACAGTGGATAACTGAGGCATCTACTAAGTGACTACTGGGTAGGCAGCATATACAGTGTGGATATGCTGGACACAGGGATAATTCACATCCTGGGCAGAAGGGGGTGGGACAGCATGAGACTTTAGCATGCTACTCATAACAGTACACAATTTAAAATTTATGAAATGTTCACTTCTGAAATTGTCCATTTAATATTTCTGGACTATAGTTGACCATGCATGACTAAAACCACAGAAAGTGAACCACTGCAGATAAGGGGGGGCTACTGTATGTAAAATTTTCATTTTTTTCTACTTCAAACTATAGTTTCATTACAATTACTATAAATGTGTTTATAATTATTTGTTCAGGGATTGAAAATGCCTGCATTTTGTCCATTGCTTTGGATTTATGAAGTCTGAAAACAAAGCAAAGTAATATTACTGAACTGAATTCAAGGTTCCACTTAAAAAGTAGAAATCTCGAGTTTCTGCCACAATTAGGAGTCAAACCAAAAAGTTAGGAAGGTAAATCCCAAGTTGTCCTCTTTTCAATTCATAATCTCTGAACTTTAAGAAAGAATATAAAGAGACCTCTGCTTTAAAGTTATTAACTTATCAAAATTTAATTATGAATTTACTCAAAATAAGATTTTTATTCCTGGAAGCTTAGGCATAATGTTGTCTGAGGATTCCCAAGATTTCGAAGTTAAATAATTTATCAAAGAAAAATAATTTTGGAGATGTCTTCAAATAAGTTATCAGACTATTGTAAAATTTAATGTAATAGCATTAAAGAATAATTACTCTAATACAGATGCAGAACAGGTGAGCTTTACAAATTAACTTTAGAAGATAAACATTATATTTCAACTCCTTCCTAACCATTCTAATCTTTAATGTTTTTTGAATTACAGTTCTTTAAAATGTTCATTATAAATATTAAAGTTACAAGGAGATGGTGAGAAATTTCTTCAGCTATCTAAGCAATATACTGGAAATACTTATACACAAAATTAGAAGAAATTATCTAAAACCCCACAAGTTTGTAATGCTCACTTGACAGACATTTACAAAGTGTCTATTTGACACTGTAAGAAAACTGATTGCTAGGAACTACCTACCTGAGGGATAACAATATCTGCTAATGCCTTCGAAAGCCTATATAATTCCATTGTGTTTTCTAATTTCAAGGAACCGTTATGCTGGACATCATACTTTATACAGTCATATATGTCAGGGATTTTACTAATGTCATATCTTCCATTCTTTGTTTTAAAGTCTTTCTCCAACTTGGACCATCTACGTAGCATAAGCTCTAATGTTTCACTATGGTAAAGTTGAATATCTAAAACAACATAAAATATTTTAGTATATTAAAATAAAAAAATCATTATGAATATATGCTAGAAGTTGATAATCAGAAACTTTTCTGAATGTGAAAGATAAAATTGTTAAGAAGTTAGAAAATGTTACCACAGGCATATAATAAAAGTTGATAATCAGAAACATTTTTTAATGTCAAAGATAAAACTGTTACCAAGTTAGGAAATGTTACCATAAGCATATACAATTAACAACCACAGATTTTGTAGACTTGAATAAAGGTATAAATATATAGGTTAAAAACTGGGTTTACAAAAGACTTTTCTGTATGTCATACACTTCAATAACAATAATTATAACACAACTCTTTTAAACTAATACATTTTCAATTCTGAATTTTCAATTATTTTGATTATTATTTACTCTTTTTATTAGATTCACATAACAGAATAGACAGTCATTACCAGAAAGAAACCTTAAAAATTAAACGGTTCAAAGGATCCACTTTTGCGAACAAGCAATCCAAGATTCTAAAGTTGCCCAAGTTATTAATAACCAAGCCAGTGTCAGAGCCAGAGCCCACATTGCCTTCCTGTTACTTATGCATTCTTATTATGCTGTCTATGTGCAGTTCGGCTAGCTCTATGGCAACGCTCCAGAATTAACCAAATAAAAACGTTTTATCTATTTCATGCTGTAATGGAAAAAAAAGCAACTGTAACTTAACTATTTATTCTTTTGTTGGATATATATAATTCATACCTATATAAAGTAATGAGGCTTTATTTCTTAAATTAGTGCATCTTATTTTAAAATGTTTGCAGTGACTGAGTAGTAATTTTAATTTGTTTTATGCTCTAAGAAAAACATAATATTTACCTGATGATTTGGGATCTTCCATGCGATGTCTGATTTGAGAAGTCAAACTTTGTATCAAGGAATAAACTTTGTCACAGGTCTTCACAGGATTTTTAATTAAATGCATTGATTTAATAAGAGAAATGCTTCCAGATGGAGTAAGCTACAAATGGGCAAAATATATATTTTACATCTATTTATTCACAATTGCCCAAGAGAACAATAAACAGAATTTCCCAATAGCTGAAGATTAATTCCATGCCACAAATTAAGATGGCCCACAGCAAACAGTAATAAGATCAAGCAAGAAATAAAAACCTCAAAATTTCATGTTAAAAAAATTAAATCTTAGCTATCATGAGATTATTTACAGAGAAAATAGAGCATAAGTACTATAACATACAATGGCATTTTATTCTAACATCGACAAATTGCTGATGTAATATGAACAAATATGGCTCTAACCATTTGACATATATTTACACGTAATAATCCTAAGACTCTATTATCATCATCTTTTTCCAGTTGAGGTACCTAGCGTTTAAGCCCAAGATCAAACCAGTAGCATGTGAAGAGTGGGGTAAAAAGTGGATATAAAGTTGGTGCTCTTAAATACCAGGCTAATCCTCTTATGATAAGATTTTTACAAGTCAACAAAAGTCATTAATGACAACATAGTTTTAAATTCTAGTTTTGAGCTTGGCTTGGTAAGTTATTTAACTCCATCAAATAAGTTTCTACAGATAATAAAAAAATTAAAATAGAATTTCACTTCTCATTATGGTAAACTAGGTAGTTTGGCTAAATCTAACCACTGAAAATAAGTAAAAATCCTGCGTAAAAAACTTCTATATTTCTGCTTTAAGGTATCTGAGAAATAGTATAATAAAGAATTATAGAACCAGAACCCTGGTCCTTTAATTGTTCTAATGGTTCTGGTCTTTAAGGTCTTTATAATTCTTGTCTTTAAGGCTATTTCTGCACTGGAGACATTTGTTGATCTAGAACAGACAGCAGAGAAGTCGAGTAGAGCTTTCACAGTATTATTAGGTTAAAGGAACAAAAGTGAAGTTCAGGGTTCCCCAAAGTAGAATGCTGGTAAACTCTCTACATTTAAGGTTCAAAAAAGTGAGGGTGAATGAAAAGCAAACTATAGCCCACCAACAAACTGCAATCAGGTTCAAGTCAACTGTTTACCCAGAAAGATCTATTCTGAAACTAGATTAAGGCAATCCTAAATTGCTATGTGCATGGGCACACAGAAGGAACAAATAAAAAAACCTTATTGGAAGATAATAATATTTTATTTATTAACACAGATAAAATGTCCAGTCATAATTGCAGACATTCAGGCACACAAGAAAACTGGACAGCAAGAATATCAATCAGTACAACAGATAAGAGAAAATGAACCGAAGAGACTCTAAGTAATATAGCTATCAAAAACTAAAAAAGTAACTTCCTATGTTCAAGAGGATAAAAGAAAATATTGAAAATCATCAAAGAATTGATTATTGAAAAATGACAATATTATATATAAAAAGAAGCAAATAGAAATACTGAAATTGGAAAATACACTGGCTGAATTTACAGCACATCAGATACAGCCAGAGATAGATTTACAGTAAATTAGAGAGTAGTTATAAGATTTCATCAAGAATAAATGCATAGAGACAAAAGAATAAAAATAAATTTTTTTAAAAAAGGATACGAGAAAGTTCTAGCAACCATACATGTGGAGACCCAGAAGAAAGTAACAGAAGCAATATTTAAAAAAAATAAAAATAACTATAAAGGACACATGGACAAAACCAAGGGGGAGGGTAGAAGCAAGGGAGGGAAGTGGGTTTGGCTGGGGTGAGGGGGAGTGATGGGGGAAAAACGCAGACAGCTGTAATTGAACAATTGAATAATTTTTTAAAAAAATTTTAAAATAAATAAAAATAAATAAAAAAAACCCTTTGTAAAACTAAAACCAAAGATCCAAAAATCCTATTAAACTATTAGCAGGATAAATTAAAAAGCAATTTACATCTAAACATAAAAGAGAAAAACTGCTAAAAACCAAAGATAAAATAAAATGATAAGTAGCCAGAAGGAGTTATTTACAAAGACAAAGAAATGATCGATGGTGCACAAGATCAAGAGCTAACTTCCCAAAGTAACACTGGAAGCTAGAAGATAATGAAGCAACATTTTGATGCAATGAAAGAAATTGCCATTCTAGAATTCTATACCCAGTAAAAAAATCCTAAGAGTAAAGAAATGCAAACATCTTCGCACACAAAAACTAAAAAAAGAAAAAGGAATTCACCACCAGTAGACTGGAACTAACAGAATTACTGCATTGTTCTTTAAACAGAAATAAAATTATGCTAAATGGAAACTCTGAAATTCAGAAAAGAGTAAAAGGTAATTATATAAAGGGTAAATTCATAGGTAAATCTAAATAAACACTGCTGTATAAAAGAATAATAACAGTGACATATTGTGGGACTTCGAATACACAGAGTGAAAATAAACAATATTATTGCAACAGATAAGTATTCTCGATGTGATCAGAATATGAAAAAGCAACATAAAAAGTCAGGCTAGCAGTGATTCCTAAGAGAGGGGGTTGCAATTGGGATAGGGGTACACAGGTACTAGAGCTGTTCCAGCGTTCTATTTCTCCACCTGGATGGTGAGAACTATATGAGTATTTGCTTTATAATACAATAAAGGCTAATTTTATGTTTTTGTACCTTCTTTGGTGTGTATATTTCACATGTAAAAGAGTTCGCTAAGACCCACCTTTTCAAAATCTTCTGCAGTGAAATCTCTATCTTTCTGTAGTATTTCATGAAGTCTTGCTTTCACACGCTGCTGACAACTGCTCAGGGAGTCACTGTCGCTATCCAGAAGACCATTCATGTTTGCGCTTTTTACCATCTGAACAAGAATGGGGGTAAGCTCTCCTTCTAGTGCCAAGAGCCCCTAAACATATTAAAGCCAGCACAGATTTAAAAGTTAGTATGTGAAATAATAGAAAGCATCATATTTTGTTACATGCTGAATTTAATAGACTATAAACTACTTACAATAAACAAACTTTATTAATAATACAGTTTAACACTGCCATTTCAGAGCTTTAGTTGGAAATTTCAAATTTGGAAACTTAAAATATTGCCTTAGTAAAAATATTTTAAAATGCAGTATTAGATGAAAATTCCAGTAATTCTAAAAACAGATGTATACCTTTGCAAAAGCAGCTGCAGTCATCTGCACTCGTCCTTCATCAGATGCATATATTTTGAGGTCATGCCGGTAGGTACTATGTAATCTAAGTAAACCACAACCAGGAAATCCTGCATAATCTCCTGAAAATAAATCCTCAAATCACTTAAGCTATATTTTCATTTCACTGTATTTCTATAAATATTTAATAAATGTCAAAATAAGTGAAAGACTTGAAAATACAATGTATAAATTTAACCAAATTAGAGAAACTCCAAGATTTACCTTGACCTCCAGGATACATACACCTGAAAGCTCTTCCCAGTTCTTCAGCTTGGACCCTGCCTGCAGGGGTTAGTTCTCCTCCCCATTTTAGAACCAAAAGTAAGGATGGTTCTTCTCTTCGGCTGTCTAAGACACATGTGAATGGATAAAGCAAATGTCAAATTTGTTTCTTTTAAACAAACATATTTCAAGATTATTTTTTTTTCTTTGTGCTCTCTTCTGCGGTGGAATACAGCCCTTATGTATTTTTTTGTTCCTTAAAAGTACCTCTCTTTGTAGGCTGTTGCTTCTGTCAGAAATACTGAATTGTTCCACCAGTTAAAATCTTCCTAAAATTTCAAAATGTCCTCCATACTGTAGGAATAAAACTCTTTCCCAGTTTTCTGAAAGGAAGTATTTCTTCTTCCTTCCTTCATATCACTTATAGTGGCATGAGAGCAAAGGCTTGCTCAAAGTATTTAACTGTGTAGCATTTGCTAGATTAAGAGCTCTTGATGACAGGATCCAGATCCTGTCTTTATATCAAGAGGTGAAGTGAAGAAGATATATTCCCTTTGTGATTAACACTCAGTGATTAGCATAACTTTTAGAAAGATGTGAGATCATAGAGCCTAATATTTGTTGTAATTTAAATTTATGGGTGAGATACACAAAAAAATATAGCCAAGAGCAGCTTTTAAAATTGACTTGTGAAATGTTTAATAACTGTGCTGTACATCTAAAACTAATATTGTATGTCAACAGTAGCTTACAAATAAATAAATAAGATAAAACTCGGAACTGTAAAATCTCTGTATTTCCCAGACCAAGTATTTTCTTAGACTTAAGAGGAGGTAACATAAGAGAGCGAGTTTCTATACTTAATTTTGACTTGTCCTTTATCATGCCTAATATCTGTATTCTTTTACAGAAACAAAGGTAACTTAAAAATAAGCAATATAAATGCTAAACAACTTCACAATGATGCATTAGGGATATAACATCACTCTTTCCCCTGGGGTCAGTTAACAGTTACATGTGCTTTACCATGAAAACCAGTATTAATTTATGACTTATTTATGTAATTTTTTTAATCATAAATATTAAGATACAAGAAATTAAGCTTATTGTTATTAGTTACCAAGTATGCTAAGAGAACATATCAAACTTTAAAATAAATATATAAATATCAAAATAATCAAACTCTGTTTCCATGTAAGATAATCATTTCTTCAACCTTTGTTAGTATAAATAATACCATTTTGAATATCCCAATAGATTAATCTTACCCTAAATATCTGATTCCTCCTTTGGGATAGATTTGTAGAAGCAGAATTAAGGTCAAAGCATATGAATATTTTCTGAAGTTTCTGATACACGGATATTGACAAATCACTGTTTAAAGAGTGATACCAATTTATCCTCTTATCAGTAGACTAAAATCTTGCCACACTATATTCTCCTCAGCACTCATTATTACCAGTTTGAAAAAAAGGAATAAAATAAAACAACACTTTGCCAGTGTGACCGACAAGAGTGATTATTATTATTATTACTATATGAAGTTATTGGGTATCTGCATTTCTCCGTGAAACAGCTTCTCTAACCTCTGGCCATTTTTCTTTTAAAAGGTAAATGCACTTATGAATTTTTGCTGACTGCTCTTAGAAGACTAATTTTATTTAAATGCTTATTCTGATTTAGTGGGTGAAGGAAAATACCTATTTTACTACATGTTGATTCTGTAGTTTTTCAAATAGCCTTTCATACTTTTTGAGCTTTCATCCTCTTCTAGCAAAAGAGGAGAGGCTCATTAAATAACATTTAGTTATAAATAAGTAAGCTTTCTGAATCAATCCCTGAGTAACAGGGAAGTCCTATCAGTTATCAAAATAATAAAATCTACCCTTTACTTAAAGAATGAAGAATAAAATCTATACTTTGGATAGAAAGCAATTAACTAAACTCCATTAAATAGCACACCAGTCCCTAACTATTAGAACTATTACACAAAAAGCATCCAAATGTAATCAATCAATGAGTAGGAAGTTCCTACATATAATTATAACACAGTAGGTATTAATGACATACCTTCCTCTTCACTAGATGTTTTAGGACAACCATGAGGGAGATAGGTTAATTGCACCTTACGATTTATTCCAGAAAAATGGCCATACCTGTAAAATAAAATGGCAAGCAGAATGAACAATATTCAGGAAGTATTCAATATGACTTCCTGGAAAAAAACTAAAATCTATCAGAGAAAAAAACTAAATCTTACATATTAATGCCTCCTTCTTTTTGTAATTACCTTGTTGAATTCTTTAGAGTATCCTAGGAAAATAGCTGTACCATCGGTAGTCATTCTAACCACCATAAAAATGAAAATACAAAAAAGTTTCTCTACAAAAGTTAGACAACTTTGAAAAGATAACAAAGTAGAGAAATATATAAAAATATGAACTATGTGTCTTAAAAAGAAAGAAAATAAGAATTTAAGTGGTCAAAATTGTGAAGCTTATAACAGGAATACTGGTGGTACCTACTTGACCTGATTAGAACATAGTTCAAAATTATTATTTTTTAAAACAGTATTAAATCTATGGTCAAGTGAGCAATGTGTACTTTGTCTTAAGTAGTACTTCAGGAATATCCAAATTCGATGTCATCTTTTCATCTCATTAAAATTAAAACTAAAACAATAACGATCAATACAACATCTGTTTTCTCACTGGTGAAAATAAAAATCTCATTAGCCTTTCACTAATGTCTCCTGAGCTACAACGATAAAAAGCAAAAAGAGCAACCTGGCTGGCGTAGCTCAGTGGATTGAGTGCGGGCTGTGAACCAAAGCATCGCAGGTTTGATTCCCAGTCAGGGAACATGCCTGGGTTGCAGGCCACAGCCCCCAGCAACTGCACATTGATGTTTCTCTCTCTCTCTTTCTCCCTCCCTTTCCTCTCTAAAAATAAATAAATAAAATCTTAAAAAAAAAAAAAAGCAAAAAGATCAAACTGTGAAGGAAATTAACATGAAAGGTCATACATATTTTTTCTTTTATTATTATTTTTAAAGATTTTATTTATTTATTTTTAGAGAGAGTAAGAATGAGAGAAAGAAAGGGAGCGAAACATCAATGTGTGGTTGCTTCTTGTGCGTCCCCTACTGGAGACCTGGCTGACAAGCCAGGAATGTGTCTGTCTGGTAATCGAACCAGTGACCCTTTGGTTCACAGGCCATTGCTCAATCCACTGAGCCACACCAGCAAGGGCATTTTTAAAAAGCATTACAAGTATTATCAAAATTAAAGGTTTTAAAAAGATACTCACATCTCTAACACTGTCTTAAGTTGTTCAAGTTTTGACTTGTTTTCTTCAATGTCAGAATCATTATTCTGCCCCAGCTCCATAAGAAGCTGCCGTGCAATATCCAACACTTCCTATAAAATAAATTAAGAAAGAATTAAATTTTTGTGTAACTTTGCCATTAGCAATTTAAAACTCAACAAGAAATCAAATGCACTTGCCTGTAATTGTTTTGGCTTTTTGAGTTTTAACTTCCCAGATTTATATCCATCACACTTTTCAAAAAGATCAAAAAATCTTATAAAAAAGACACAGCACTATTAGTCATTTGCAATAGTTAATATTACCACTATATACTTAAATCAATTATAATAAATAATAGATATAGAACTATGATAATAAATGATAGATATGGGACTTGGGGTCTTTGGCTTTCAAATACTGTACTGTGGGTATTCTCATTTTCCTTCACTATATCATGTTGCTTCTTTACTCTTATTGATAAACTTCTGCATTTTCCTAAATCATATCTAACTAATAATCACTAGATTATTTTTTTAAAGTTTTCTCATGATGGAAACATACAATTATAATACAAAATATGTGTTCCTGAAGTCACAACATACATATACATAATTTAAAATGTCTCAACACATATTTAATGGCTCAAATTTTATTATTTCCATGTCAAATACTAAAAAGAAAAAAACAAATTTTCATTCTACTAATATCCTAGAAGGTTGGGAGGTTAATGACTGTCAAAGAGCAATATAAGAAAATAATGAATCAAAATTAAGTAGAACACCTTTACAACAGTAAATGAAAGTCAGATCAGACTGTTGGTCATTCATACACACTGTCAAAATAATTTTCAGATGCCGATATATACAATAATTTTAAATGAATTTGGTTTGCATCCAGTGGTTTAAATATTAATGGCCAAGAAATGGCAGTAAACATTAATATGTTTAGCCATTTAGCCTTAAGTAAAGATTAATATGATGTATTACTCAAAATAGCAAATCGTCTATCAAAAATGTTAAATATCTCCTGAGTGTTAAATTATTCCACTTAAAACATACTTTTGATGCCTCACTTCCATCTTCATTTTTTGCTTTGGTGTTCGATCCCCATGCCGTATGACAGCTATGACACATCTAAGTTCCATCCTGAAATTAAAACAAAAAAAAATCCTCAATTTTCTACCAAAGATTTATGTTGTGTAATTCAGAATAACACATCTAATTATTTATTTAGAGCCATCTCTTACCATTTCAAGATCTTCCCTATGAAGAAAAGTACTTCTAACAGCTGAGTTTAATTTTATCAGATCACACCCTGAAAAGGTTACGAAGCTGAAGATGGAGTAATACTAAACTATGAAATATCTCTAGAGATGATAAACTGCTATCCTAGACCTTCATTAAACACCTGCTCTGTAACAACAGTTATTATAGATTGAAATTTCATTCAATTAAAACAAAATAAAGCTTTACTATGTTTATTTTGCCCATGTAAGAAGAACAAGTGTTTCCAAATCAAATTATTTGAAGATAAAATGGAATGCTAAGGTATAATTTAGTGTTTGCCAAACTTTGACCCACAGAACACAATCATGCAGGAATTTAAAAGTTACCTAAAAATATTTTGTGTTAAATAAGTTTAAAAATATGGGTTTAAAAACAAAATTAAATAACTTTGCCCCCCTCAGAACTTCTTAGAATATTTAATATGCTAATATAAGTCTCTAACCAGTGAATGTGAAGATCACCAGCTCACCTGAATAACAGGTGAGTTTCAGGCAGCATCTTTCACTATAACATTATGAAACACTTTGGCAATATTGGTCCAGTTAAATTTAACTCAAAATATAACTGTAAATATTTTCTTCACATGCTAAGAGTACCATAGTTCTTTGATCACTGACTATAAAGCTTTAAGTAATGCACCTGTTGCCACCTCCTTTATTTTTATGGTTTAATTCAAAAGTTCTATAATTATCTAAGCATTTTTCAGGATTTCATTTGTAACAATATCAAAGATTTTTAGTCTAGGAGAACCCTTGTAAAAGCATATACAACATTGCTCCATCTGCAAAGTGAATCATATGAAAGCATACCCACTAAAGTATCTAATAATCATTCAGAAATTTAATCTTTATTGCACTAGCACAGACTAATGGAGGAAACCCAAGGAGTTTCTAAGTGAAAATATTCAAACTTACATAGTTCCAGATGTAGTTGGTACAATGGGGATATCTTCAGCTTCTAAGGGTATTGACCAGGGGATATGAAATTGTGGAGCGAGCTCTCTCATCACAATATTGCTTTAAGAAAAAGAAAGAAAATTAAAAGTAGTTCCTCTTAAGACAAAATTGGGTACTTAACGACAAATAATAGAGTAGTATAGGAGTTAAAGTCAAACCATCTAGTGATTATGTGAGAAAAGCACATAAAAAGTAACCCAAATAATCAATCCCGATCAAGAAAAATTAGATCAGCAGTTCTGAACTGGTGTATCAGAATACACAAATCGGATGCTATAAATTTGGAAGTACTTATTTATACACTTCAGTTTGAAAGATTAAGTCACAGTGGATTCAAATAGCTAATTATAACTGCATCAATCTACTTTACAAAGATTCTGAAATCCAAGATTATCTCCTCTATGTGGGCACTAATCATTTCTTACCAATTTATTGATCACCTATAAAACTATTCTAAATACCAATGCCCATTTTTAACAAATTTCTAACACATTTTACTAATACGATTGACAATGCAAACTAATAGGGATACAGGTTTAAGTAATTATAAAATATTTTTTGTTTAAATTTAATATTTATTCATGCTAAAATTTAGTAGGCTGCCCCAAATTTCGCTTTAAGTGTAAGTTCACAATTCTTTGACATATGTAATAAAAGCTGACTTCACATTTTAAAAAGTTTCTATGGCTTTGTCATATATACTTTGAAATGGTTTAAAAATAGTTCTTGTTTTGCAAGTCTTCTACATCAAGTTACAAGAAAACAGGTCAAAGAATATAAAACTGGCATTTCCATCAGCAATAATTTCTTTTACATTAACTTAATAATTTCATGAGAAAGATCTTTAAGGAACATGCTTTTAGAAAGTATCATCATTCAAAAGAATCCTGAATTCTGAATTTCTATTTCGCTCTGGTTATTTATTTCATGAATGTTAATTTTGTGTCATATAAAGAAAGAAAACAAAACTATAGCATTTCTAAATCTATAAAGTTGAAATACCTTTAAGCTGTTATCTGTTCTGGTCATAAATCTAACTTTGATAACACAAAGTATAGTTCATGATTTCGCACATTTTTAGAGATGTCATTTTATGAACAATGATTTTTACTGTAGAGTGCTAACAAAATCCTAATCATTTGATGTTTATAATTATTTATTTTCTAAATAAATAGATGCATTAGTTGTAACAAAGATAAAGAAAATATTCTTACCCAAGTATTTTTGCACAATCATCATAGTATTTCATGGAATTTTTCACAAAACTGAAGCCATTGACATCACAGACATAGGACTGTCCATTGGCCCGTAATAAATCAAAGCCACAAACTGTTTGCTATTTAAAATAAATTACAAACTTCAAAGTTCCATTTGAATTAATATTCACAATTTTCTTGTCTTATTAGAACAGACCAAATTTTATAAATGCCTAAAAGCGCATTAATTACTGTTTACTAGTTTACTTCATAAGTAACAAAAAAAAATTACTTATAACTTGAGTACTCTGAAAACACACACATATAACTCATGCTATATAATCATGACCACAAAGCAGATGTGGAACAATAATGTTTAAAGAACAAGGGAGGCCAAAAATATTACATATTTTATCTAGTTCTTCAGTTTAATTTTAAAAAGTCTGATAGATTTTGTACTAGCAGAAATGATATCATTTTAATCCTCCCCCAAAAAAACCCATAGAGGAAAAACAATTTTAAAGATACAGCCTAGAGGAAATATCCAATTATCTCTCTCAATCTTTTAAACCCTGACAAGCACGTATTTGTGCACATCTGAAATAAATTTATTTGGGAGAACAAGACAGTTTGAAAGGAATGAATTTTCTGTTCTAGCTCCGGAAATTTTCTTATCTTCTATTTTATATTCACATCACCACATATTAGTACAATGTGATTTTAAGTCATGGCTTTTGGAATCTTGGAAATACAAGTGAAAAAGATGTATATGAAATTAGTAAAACATATTTACAGGCTAATATTCCTGCCATGAATGAGACCTCAAATTATTAAGGCACAAATAATTTATTTATTATTTACTAACCAATAATATAGACTCATCTTTAAGTTATATTTTCAAGGCAAAACTTCAAAAAGGTAAAGGTTATCATTTTTAGACACAAGTCACACAACTTCTATTTAAATATTTACAGTAGTAAAAGCCTAATGATACAGATTAACTGAGAGAATTAATCAAATGTCAGAAGTAAAGTTTTCTTTAAGAAATAAATTTGTATCGCTTTCATGAACACATTTCATCATCTACAATAGGGCCAACAAACTGGTGGTCAAGGCTACAATACTGAGGACCTTACGTACTCAAAAACAAACAAAAGTTAATCAATTCTATGAGTAAATAATATTTGCAACCAGCCTTAGTTTTAATATGTGAAACAATACCCCTAAACATGAGGTAACTCTACTGTTAGTTAAGTTTTCCTCTGTAATTTTAATTTCTGAATAAATTGACAAAGGTCCCTTTTGTATAATACAGATAGAACACAGGAACACAAAGGCCTTCATTAATATTTGATATTATTGGCATATGAGAATCCCTTGAAGAGTACATAAACTGTTCAGATTATCATTTTTATTTTCTCAGCTTACTTCTACTACTACCAGCACAAATAACAATTATTTCACTCAACAAAGAAAATTAGGATTCCCTTAACAAGGGTCTATATGGGCTATATAACATCTTACCTTAAATGCAAGGCAGACTTTCCAAGCAATTAATTTCTCTCGTGCATTGAGAATAACAGGATATCTCACTTCTTTTCCTTCACTATCTCGTTCCACTTTGCCATCCAGTGCTGGAGATTTTCGAGCTTCAGCATGGGCATAATCTGGACCCACTGTATAAACCTTTCAAAAATGTTAAAGTGCGTATTTTATTAAAACATGTAACAGCAGACAACAAATTAAAAGAAAAAACAAGCAATAAAAATACTTCAGTCTCCAGACTATGCTTTTACACATCTTACTATTTAGATGCCAAACTTTTCAATATTTTGGAAGAGTTTATAAGTAATTAATTATATGGCAGAACTGGTAGGGTGAAGTTTTATTCTCTATGGCAAAAGATTACACTGAGCATTACGAGGGAGTACGAGGATGTATATGATGTGACTCCTCTCTAATTGTTTTAGTTTAACAAAGGAGAGGTACAAATAACTATGAGAACATTATGGAAGAAAGTAACTGCCAAAAGAATATTTAAAAAGGGCGTTGGTGAAGATAGCATAAATTTGAAGGCAGACAAGAGAGGAAAAGGTGCCCTAAGCAAAGGTGGTAAACACAGACAGGGCAAAAACATCCAAACAGCATGAGGTATTTGGGTAAGAGTAAGTTATTTGGGATGGCTTAGACTGTAAGAACTAAGATTCATAGGACAAACAGAGGGAAGAGTGTAAAATAAACATCTTGTATGCCAGTTTTATGAATCTGATTATTATCCTGTGGTCAGTGAGGATCCACAAGAAAATTTTTAAGGAGAGGATCATGATCAGGTTTAAGAGACACTCTGGTTAGACAGACTAGAAAAAGGTAAAGCAATGAAGACCTTATTTGTCACCAACAGAGTTTTGACAACCCATTACAATTGTTGCATATCTCATATCATCATCTATGCTAATCAGTGCCTGGAAACTGTGATGATATCAGGCCCTCACCCACTGTATTTCATTACCTAATGTCCTTTTAAAGAAGCATAAACGTTATTGTATCGCAAGTTGGTTTTAAATACTTTGATAACTTTGTTTCAATAAAATTTATCTCTTTTTTAATCTTGTATGATTTATTTTAATCATTTAAAAATGTTATTTTAAAAAATTATTACTTTAAAAAGGGTCTATAGGCCTCAGACTGCCAAAGGCATTTGCAGTACGAAACAGACGAAGAATCCCTTATCAAAAAGAAATAGAGACAGAACACAGGATAGACATAGCTAAATAAAGAGTAACCCATTTTCTGATATCACTGGTAAACTCTAAATACAAAATGAAAATATGCTTTAATCAACTCTACCTTGACATCAGTACCATCTGTAGGCATGAACTCTTCGTATATATACGAGCCTGTTTTTCGTACACTGCTTTCTGGGGAATAAACACTACTTCTACTGCCAATCTGAAAAACAAAAGATGACCATCAACACAAAAACTAAAGTATTCCCTTCATTTTCTTAATACAATCCTCTGGCATCTATTTCCAGCTTAGACAAAAAAATTTTAATCCATAAATATTTAACAACACTGTGTAGCTAACTCTGTATTTTCTGCTGTAATTTCAACTTATATGTAAGTTAAATTGCATTAAAATACAATGAACAGTAAGAATAATGTTTCTAAGATTCAACCATATTGCAAGTAGCCTCAGTTCATTCATTTTTACCACTACAGAATTTTCCACTGTATAAATATACCGTAATTCATTCACTCTCTTATCAATGTATATATGGGTCATTTTCAAAGCTTTAGCTAATAGAACAATGTTGCTTTGAACATTCTTAAAAGTGTCCCTGTGGTATATGTGTGCTACAGTGTTTTTAAGGTATATACTAGAAACGGAAATGTTGGGTGATAGAATATGCCCTCATTCAATTTACAAAGATAAATTGGCAAAAAAACATTTGTAAACGGTTTTAACAATTTAAATTTAACAATTTAAACTCTCCACCAATGTATGAGAGTTCCCACTGCTGTACATTCTTGTGTATATTTGGTATTATCAGACTTTCTAATATATGCCACTCTAGTGGATATAAAACAATATCTCATCATGTTCTTACTTTGCATTTCTGTAAAGAAATTTTTTAAGAGTGTATATCAATTTTTCATCCTGACATATTACTAAAATATGTTGCTAAGAGGCTACTCTAATTTACATTCCCACCAACAACATATGGGCTTGTGTTTGTTTCCCAACTACCTCAATCTTTTTGATCTTTGCCAATATAAAAGTAGTTCAATGTCATTATCTCTTGTATCTGATTTGCATTTATTTGATTGGGGGACAATTTAGAGCATACTTGAATGTATATAAAAGTTATTGGCATTACTTTTTCTATGAACTATCCATTTTGGGGACCATTTTTATAAAAGACTGCTGATCTTTACCTAATTATTTTTACATGACAGATATGTAAATGAAGGTGGGAGAAAAATCAACTTCCTGGTATTCTGTAGGCAGAAATTTTGTATAAACAATATTAAGTAACTAAAATGATGGCTTGCTTTTCTAATAAAGTATGATATCAGTTTTAATAATTTACATCTAAATGATATTCTTACTTAATCACAGTTTTAATACATACTTGATTATTTTTAGTAAAATTTATATAACAATGCATGAAGAACAGCATTCACTAGGATAAGAAAGGTTTACCTTTCGAAAAAGTCTTTGACTTCCACCACCAGCAGATGTTGGATAATAAATGTAAACATTGTGATCTTCTGCACTGACTGGCTTTTCTACAAACGGCTTTTGGAAAACTTCCCCATTTACTTCTACATGATCTTCCCCTTCAATTAGACTGCATTCTATAAATCAAACATAATAGCGAGGAAAATTATACATTGTGTATTATCTAGATTGAGAATTTTTTTGATTTAAATAAAAATTACAAAGAAAAGTAACCTTGGATAAAGTACTGATTTGGTTTTAATTAAAAACACTTATACAAATAATATGTACCAACATTTATGATATATGGCATTAGGGACTTTAGTCGTTCTTCAAAACCTTATGGACCTGCCATTTACCACCCCATAGAAATCAAAGTTAGATATGAAACAATGCTTACAAGAAAGATTGAGAAATAACTCTAGAATGCTATCATTTCCTGAAAAACATATGGGATCACCCATATCACAAATACCACAAAACACGAAATTATTTAATTTAAAAAGCAACAGATATGTAGAGTAAGTAAGCAATCCAATCAGAAAGTTAATTTTTTATCTCTAGATAAACAAGAAGTTCTGTTACAGATAACAAATGCTATACCTGTGTATTAATAAAAGTTACTTTAAGGTACAATGAAGTTACACTGTTATCAGCATATTAAATCTTAATACAGACACACAGTTATCTTGCCTTTTTAGACAAAGTTATATATAGCTTACATGCTGTTTTAGGTAACCAGGAAAATGAAGCAAAGGGTATTTTAAAGTATTAATAAATAGTAATATTTCAAAATTCCTAGTCATCAGAAATTTAATTGTGCCATCTCAGCATTAAGTTTCTAATCCTTAATTCAATGGTCATAGATGGATCACTTGTTTATCCCTAATCAATACAAATTTTTGAAAGCACGTAATTTAAAATTTCTTTATGATTTTCGGAGATATGTCATATATAAGCCAAAGAAAAACAGGATCTATAACTCCTAAATTATCAGTTAGCCTTTAGCTCAATATCACATTTTTAACTGAATACAATGCTTGTTTATTTGGATCATAAAAAAAAAACTGAATAGAATACTTTGAGTTCTTTATAGTCCTTCCACTTAATTATAAGGGGGAAGTGGCTCAAAAGTATGTTGAATGACAGAAAACAGCTTGCTTAAAATCTCTTACAGTTACCTTTGGGATTATTTGGGTCACGGTTCAAAATGGCATAACGAGGAAGTAAAATACCTTCAGCTTGAAGGATACTATATACTTCCCTCCTATAGAAAAAGAAAAATGAATATCTTAATTATTTTATAGCTGCTTCACAAGTATAACATTGTATGGTTCATAAGTGTATTACTGTTTTACCACTAAAAAAGGAATGTAAATTAAGATTTTTTTATATAAAGAAATATGTCATTTAAAATACTGAAAAAATATATCACAAATATTCAGCAATTAAAACAACAATGTATGCATAGTATATTAGGTGGCATATTAAAATACTGATTTCTAAAAATTGAGAATGTGAATGTATATAAAGGAATGGTTAAATAAAGTTGCTATATTGCAATGACAGTATATTACCTAACCATTAATACTCTATATAAATTTAATAACATGGGAAAATACTGACAGTATAAGAGTTGTCTTAATTTTGTAAAATGTGAGTGCATGAATATATTGCTTTCTATATGAACAAATATGGTAGATGTAGTGGCAGAGTTAAATGTCTTTATGCTTTTATTTTCCTAAAGCGAATAGGCATTAGCATATATACATATATTTATACTTATAATGCATAAGCATGCATTAATATGCAAACCTAAAAATGTTTTAAAATTTTAGATATTAATGGTGTTACCATCTAAAAGAATAATGAAAAACAAAATAACTATAGGGCCATATACTTTATAAAGTATTTTCATATATATAATTTCATATTGTAATACTAACACAAAAGACAGAATGCTAGTGAAATTATACGGGTAGTCATCAGAGTGCAACATCAATTAAATGAAATACATTTACATTTTACTATTTCTCTTAGAAAGCCATGCTTTTGGATTTCTAAGAGAAATGGTATGCCTATTAAATGAATGCTAAGATAAATAGTGAAATATTTTTTAAAAATAGTTACACTTTACCATTAAAAATCACCTAGTAATAATGAATTAAGGCCTAATTTCCTCATCAGTCACATGGTAAATTGTTGATCATTTCCATGATTTTAGTAGGATTTGGAAATTAAACAACCTTGGTGTTAAGTCCTTGTCCCACTACTTGTAGAACTACTTGTGACTTGGGGCAAATTAATGGGTATCTCTAGTTCTCAAGTCTCTTCATCTATAAAACTGGGTATGAATATCTACTTCTAAGAATTATTTCAAGGATACCACAAATTAATGTATATGAAAACACCTGATACTATATTTGCTTATAGTTGATACTAAATCAAAGTTAATTTTCCTTCCCTCAATTCAGCCAACTTCACCACTCACTCACCTATCTTGTATGAGATACTGCATATTCAAATCATTGATAACAAATGGATTCCTGAGTTTTGCATAGGCAACTGCTTTGTCCAGTGGAAATCCTAAGAACATATATCATTAACATATTCTGAACAATCTCAAGATAAGTTGACATCTATAACTTTATCAAGTTGAATTTAAACCATCTCCCATAAAAGCTGAATTTCACTAGGCATATAACTGTTTTCTATAAAGGCATGGAATAATTCAACAAATAAAACTTGATTTAATGTATACTGTTAAATAAACTTTATTTTCTCCTAATTACTTTGACTGATAAGGCACAGCAAGCCATATATAACCAAATTTAAAGCACTGACGTGGTTAGGAACTGTTTAGCTATTCAGTCACCTAATAAAGGGCACAACTGCCTCATAAACAAATAGAAATCTCCACATAAATAAGAGTATCACAATCACCTGGTAATTTTTAAAAAATATTCACAACTCTGCCTCTCACTTAAAATATTTTGGTGCTTATATCTATAAATTAGCTGATAGTTCAAATTCACATACAACAGATATATGCTCAAAATATAAAACACATGAGCAGAATGCTTGCAGCTACTCTGTCAATGTTAAAATATCAGAATTAACTACCTAAAATTTCCAGACTTTGCTAAAATTACTAAGTATAATGAAAACAAACCAAATGGCTAATAGTCTTAAAAAATCTAAAAAAAATTAATGATTATATGTCACTCTGTGCTGACAGAAATCTACAATTTTATCCATCAATTCATATTATTCAGAGAGGCAGTAAACCAGAGGTTAAGAGCATAAACCAGGGTTGAAATTCTGCTTCCATCCTTCATCTGCTATGTGATCTTGAACAAATTTATTTAACACCTCTAAGCCTCTGATTCCTGGCTGTAAATGGGTATTATGTCAGTCTTGCCTAGTAGGGTTTTTGAGGAATTAAATATAAGTGTATATAAAATACTTAACCTAATACGTGCTACAAAAAAATGCTGAATAAATGTTAACTGTTATTATTCCTTAAATGACAATATTTTAATGAATATTTTATCAAAGGAAATGCATAAAAATCAGCATGCATGCATAACTTTAGCATTTAACAGTACCTGTATACAACATAGTATCATAGTATACAACAGTACCTGTGAAGACCTGTATTTTATAGCATTACCAGAATAGTTAGAAGGAAGTATTAAAGCATACTAAAATTAAAAGAAAACAAAAATCTAGTCAATTAAAGACTCATTCCAAAAATTTAAATAAAAATACCCAATACCAACAATCATTTGACCATAAATTATAAATCCTTCAAGTTTTATGAAGATTCTCAGAAGAATTCTTCACTTATAAAGATGTCTCAATGTCTGATTTGAAGTCTCCTAAAGCAATTCGGCAACAGTTCGCTGTTTTTGTTGTTAAAGATGAACTTTTTCCCTTATCAAAAGACAGCGCACGAGATATAACCTTAGATAGAGCCTAGTTTTAATAGGCAAGTAGGTTTTATAGAGAGAACCATGTGGTAGTAAGGGAAGAACACCTTACCCTCAAGGACAAGCAAATTTTAAGATTCTCTGAAATGATGAACTTCAGTCTATAAAGAAGACCAGGGCCTTGGCTTCTCTATGAAATAATAAAAATCAATATAGGCTGTAGGAGCAAAAAGGGTCTCAATCCTTCTTGGTGAAGGAGATATTTCTTGAATACCTAACTAAAGTCAGACTTGAACACAGCTGGAGACTACATATTTTGATAATAGGAACGATATAATATGAACACATTTATAAATGAGTGGAAATCTCTATAATTCTTGGTGAGAAATTCAATTAATTTACAGAATCTTAGATTATAAAATTTCAGATACATGTCTAACAATAATTTTGATTAGTACACATACCATGAAGTACTACTTTACTATAAAGTAATACTGAAGCTTAATTAATATTTCAGTTTGATTATAGACGTCAGCCAGTAAAATCTAAATTCAAATATTAAGTTCTTAAGAAAGAAATAAAGTATAAATATGTAGAGGAGAAATGAAAGATCATTTCCTATATGGCAAAAGCATAAGGGATTAAAATACTCAGTAATTTAAGAATTTACCCTAAAAATCCTAGAGTTGCAACCAAAGATACACTTGAGTTCATCAAAATCTTCTTTTTAATAGTGAAACCTGGAAACCATCTAATCGTTAGGATATTGTATACATATGCTATAGTATACCCACATAACGATACACTATAACACCTTTAAAAAAATCAGGTTTTTGAAGAATCATATGGAGAAAAAAACTTCTGGTTAGTGAAAAAAGTTAAATACAAAATTACACATACACTGTAATACTAAATATGTTTCTAAAAATATATACGAAAAACAAGGTTGGTAAAAAATATATCAAATGTTAATATCACTTATCTGAGTATTTTATTTTTCTAATCTACCTAATATTCTACAATTAATAATGTATTAGTTTTATAATCAGAGAATAAAGAGTTTCCCTTCCCATTCTTTAATACCTTTAGAATGGAAAGAAATAAGACAATCACATAAAGGCCAGTTTTCCACTGGTTCATTCAAAATAACATCCTCTTCAAATACTACTACTGTAATATATTTAAATAAGGAGATCCGCTCAAGAATTTCCTTCATTGGTTTGGATTTGGATTTCTTTGCCATGGAACATATTCCAACCACAATCTGCCTTTCCGGTGGCTAAAACAAAAAAGAAACAAAAAATCAGGTTGACTTAATAGGAATCCGAAGTACGGCTATATTAAATCTTTTTCAGAAGTAACTGAGCCATGTGATGAATCAATAAAAGTGACAGAATAACCCAAAAAAGTCATTTTTTAAAATTATATCATTATTATACATACTTAAAAAATAATAGTTTTCTACAACTATTTAAAAAATTTTAAACATTTTCAGAACATTGTTACTATTTTCTTTCAAATTTTAAATGTAAATATGCTTTTAATTGTCCCCAGTAAATTTATTTACCTTCCTCACACCAGAAAGCGGCAAATAAAAGCCAAACCCTATCTAATCCAAGCACAAAGGCCAGTGGGGGTGAGATAAAGAATTCTTTTGATTAAAATAAGATATTGTTCTGACTAAAGCTATAGAGTATTAAACTATTTTGTAGATTGAGCTTCACTATTAGTTGGTCAACCACGACAACATGGAATGAAATTCTGGGGAAAGCCACACTGCCAGCAGGGGTGTGGATGCTCCCCGACACCCCAACTTCACACTCTAATACTCCTGCTTAATGGTGGTGGTGTTCATCTCCGGCACCCCTGCTGCAGTTCAGAGTCCGAAACTCAGCCTAAACTAAAAAAGCAGAAAATGGAAATAATTAACTATGAGTAGTTCACAGGTTTATAAAATTACTCAAGATTTATTAAAGTCTTTGCATTCAGGTGCTTAGTTTCTATCAAATATATAAAGCGGTGCCCCACTGGGCTCAAATTATATTTGAGTTACAAAGTTTTACTGGACTTTTCCTAATTACAACTCTAAAAATAAAACTGGATAACATCAGAATGAAATTGTTATTCCTCTTTGGTCTAGAATTATATTCCTTCATTGCTCTAATCATACAAAATTCAATTGGTTCTGGATTTGACTATAAACCCTAACCTCCCTGGGATTTTCCCTTACTTAGTTCTTTCTTGCTAAAAAGCTTCGACATAGCTCCTTATGATGTTCCTAAAGTAGATTTCTTAGACAACAAAAGTACCCTACCTAACACTTCATACTGCTTTACAGTTAAAGAAAAAAAAAAGCTAATATGTTAAGCTTTGTTTACTTATTATAGATCTAATGAATAGATTATATTCATTATAATCTATTCATTATAGATTTAATGAATATATCTGATCATTGGCTAGGATGAACAGAAAACATTCATGTTTAAAGTGCACAAATAAACCTACGTTAAGAAAAAAAAATCCAGTTAGCATGCAGATGTAGGTAGACATGCCTCACTCGCCTCATTCCACAACCATACGAAGGAACACAACTAGCTTAAGGACAAAAAAACACCCACAACTGCCTGAAATTACCTAGAACAAACCGAGCACTGTATAGAAGTCTGACAACCAAGGACGTAAAGCAGCTATACTTATCCATATGGGTAGGAGGCCAGGAGACGGGGAGCCTGGGTAGACAGGTTTTGATGTGGTGGCGGCAATCTAGAGGTGGAGAGGTGGCAAAGTTACAGCAGCCAGGGAAACTGGCAGCCCAACATTCATGCATGGTGGATAAAAATCAGGGAGACACCTTGTGAGCGAGTGAGCCCAGCCTCAGGCCAGACTGCACAGTACAGGGTTCCAGCACTGGGAAAAAGAAAAGTCTTGTAACTGTTGGCTGTAAACCCAGTGAGAGTGGGAACAGCAGAAGACATTGCCACAGGGCCCGGAATGTTGGGAAACCCACCCACCCTGGGAACCACAACCAGGACAGCAGCGGAAGGGGTGCCAGTCTCAGATGGGAAGTAGGTGAAGTGACTAGAAATAGGGCAAGGGCCAAGCAAGCCTCCAGAAGTCAGACAGCAGTGCCACTGTCCCCTCTTCAACACTTCCCCGACACACAGACCACAGTTGCCCACCCTGGAGAAACCTAAGGCTCTGGTCCACACAACTTAACGGGTGTGCTAAAATGGAATCAAAGTAGCTCTACCTAGTACACAGATAAAGGAAGGCTGCCAAAATCAGGAAACAAAGAAATATGGCCCAAATGAAGAAATGGAACAGAAACCCAGAAAAAAAGTAAGCAATGAGGAGACAGCCAACCTATCAGATGCAGAGTTCAAAACAATGGTGGTCAGAATGTTCAAAGATCTCATTGAACATGGCAAAAGCATAAGGGAAGAAATGAATGTTACACTAGGGAAACAATGAAAAATCCACAGGAGACCAACAGTGAAGGGAAGGAAGCCGGGATTCTAATCAATGATTTAGAACAGAAGGAAGAAATAAACATTCAACCAGAACATAATGAAGAAACAAGATTTAAAAAAAACAAGGAGTGTTTAAGACAACGCTGGGACATCTCCAAAAGGGCCAACATCCAAAACATACTGATGCCAGAAGAAGTGGAAGAGCAACAAACTGAAAACTTATTTGAAAAAATAATGAAAGAAAAGTTCCCTAATTTGGTGAAGGAAACAGGCATACAAGTCCAGGAAGCACAGAGAGTCCCAAACAAGTGGGACCCAAAGAAGCCCACATCAAGCCACATCATACTTAAAATGTCAAATGTTAGAGAATCTTAAAAACAGCAAGAGAAAGATAGTTACCTACAAAAAAGTTCCCATGAGAACATTAAACTGAACAAAGATTAAAATGACAACAAATTCACAACTATCAACAACTGAATCTAAGAAACAAAGACAAACTAAGCAAACAACAGGAATAGAATCAAAGATATGGAGCTTATGCGGAGGGTCAACAGCTGGGAAGGGGAAGGGGAGAGATTGGGGGAAAAGGTAAAGATGTTTAGAAGCATAATTAGGTAGGTACAAATAGACAGGGGTTGTTAAGGACAGTATTGGCAAGGGAGAAGCCCAAGAACCTACGTGCATATTCCATGGTCATGAACTGAAGAGAGGAAATGCTGAAGGGAAGGGGGAAACTGAAGAGAGGGGGAGCAAAGGGGGAACATCTATAACACCATAATCAATAAATTATACTTTAGTTTTTAAATATATTTTACTGACTATGCTATTATACTTGTCCCATTTCCCCCCTTTAATCCCCTCCACCCTGTAACCCCCCCTCTCACCAGCATTTCTTACTTCATGTCCATGGGTTACACAAAAAGTTCTTTGGCTTCTCCATTTCCCATACGATTCTTAACCTCCTCATCTATTATGCTTCTTAATCCTAGTACCTTTTTGCCCATTCTCCCTGGTCCTCTTACCTGCTGATAACTCTCCATGATCTCTATTTCTGTGAATCTGTTCCTGTTCTAGTTGTTTGCTTAGATTGTTTGTTTGTTGATTGTTGTGAGGATGTCATTTTATTGTTCATAGTTTTGATCATCATCTTTTTCTTAGATAAGTCCCTGCAACATTGCATATAATAAGGGCTTGGTGATGATGAACTCCTTTAACTTGACCTTATCTGGGAAGCACTTTATCTGCTCTCCCATTCTAAATGATAGCTTTGCTGGATAGAGTAATCTTGGATGTAGGTCCTTGCCATTCCTGACTTGGAATACTTCTTTCCAGCCCCAACTTGCCTGTAAGGTTTCTTTTGAAAAATCAGCTGTTTTACAGGAAGGAACTCCTCTGTAACTGTCTCCTTTTCTCTTGCTGCTTTTAAGATTCTCTCCTCTTTAATCTTGGGTAATGTAATTATGATGTGCGTTGGTGTGTGCTTCCTTGTGTCCAAATTTTTGGGACTCTCTGAGCTACCTGGACTTCCTGGAAGTCTATTTCCTTTGCCAGCTTAGGGAAGTTCTCCTTCATTATTTTTTCAAAAACTTTTCCATTTCTTGCTCTTCCTCTTCTCCTTCTGGGACTCTTATGATTCTGATATTGGAACATTTCAAGTTGTCTCAGAGGCTCCTAAGCCTCTTCTTTTTTTGAACTCGTTTCTTCATTGTGTTCTGGTTGAATGCTTACTTTTTCCTTAGCTCTAAATCATTGATTTGAGTCCTCATTTCCTTCCTGTCACTGTTGGTTCCCTGTACATTTTCATTTACTTCACTTTTCATAGCCTTCACTCTTTCCTCTATTTTGCAACCATACTCAAACATTTCTGTGATCATCCTAAATACCAGTGTTTTGAACTCTGCATCTGATAGGTTCTCTATCTCATCTCTTAGTTCTGTTTGTGGAGCTTTGATCTGTTCTTTCATTAGGACTGTATTATTATTGTCTCAGTGCACCTGTTACATAGTGAGGGGTGGAGCCTTAGGTATTTGCCAGGGAGAAGCAACCCATGTGGCTGTGTTGTGGCACTATATGTAGGGTAGGGGTCCCAGAGGGAACAATGCCACTTGCTGTGCTCTCTGCTGGTTTTGTTACTTGCCCTGCTACCCACAAGCAAACTGGGTCCTTCTGGTGCTGATTCTGGGGTGGGTGGGTTTGTGAACATTCTAGGACCCTGTGGGTCTCTCCAATGAACTCTCCTGTGAGGCTTGGAGTTTCTCTAGCTGCCACAACCCCCACACATTTTTTATCACCAGAAGTTTTTGAGGCTTTATTTCCCTGTGCTAGAACCCTGGGTTGCACAGTCTTTCTTGCTCCCCAGTTGTTCCTCCCCATTTATCTATATGCAAATGTGGGACCATCTGGTCCTCCAGGCACCTCCTTGCTATGCATAATCTCTGCCAGGGCTGCTTGTCACTGCCTCTCCTACCAGTCTGGATGAATGTTTCTTCTTTAACTCCTTGGTTGTCAGACTTCTATACAGTTCAATTTTCTGGCAATTTTTGGTTTTTAACTTTGTTGTTGTCCTTCTTTTGGTTGTGCAAGAAGACAAAGTATATCTACCTATGTCTCCATCTTGTCCCAAAGTCTCAAGATGATTATTTATCTAAAATATACGTTAAAATAAAGAAAAATAGAACAGATGGGATGTTCAATCTGGAAAAAAAAAAGAGCCCTGGGTGGTGTGGCTCAGTGGATTAGTGCCGGCCTGCGAACCAAAGGGTCACTGGTTTGATTCCTGGTTAGGGCACATTCCTGGGTTATGTATGGGCCAGGTCCCCTCTGAGAGGGTGCACAAGAGGCAACCACATATTGATGTTTCTCTCCCTCTTGTTCTCCTTCCCTTCTCCTCTCTCTAAAAATAAATAAATAAAATCTTTAAAAGAAATGAAAGAAAAAATTACAGAATTTTCCTACTTAGGTAAAGCCTTATAAGAATGAAAATAATTTTTAAAACACATCTAAGTTATTTTGTTAGATATAATGTCTAAATGAAATTCTTTGAAATCTCAACAACAGAAGAATGATCTGGAACCAATTGTTTTATCAATCTGTAGGTCAAATGAGCCAATCAAGCTTCTCAAAAGTGATTAACTACACATTCTGAATGTAAACTCAATTTAAGTAGTACCAATATTGCAAGAACTATATTACGCACTGAAGAGTTAAGATATACAGAAACTACCTGCCCTCAAAGTAGTTTGAGTCTAAGGGGGGACAGAGTAATAATATAGTATGTTATGATCAGTGAAATAAAATATATATGTCAAAGTACAGAAATAGTACCAAGAAGTGTTCAAATCTCAAAGGGAAAAGAACAAGGAGAGGGGGAAGAGTGAGTTACAGGAAATCTAATCATGCTTTTGAAGAATAAAAAACAATTCATTAGGCACCCCAAAACAAGAGCATTTCATAGAGATAAAGGAGTGCATACAACAGCAAAGAGGCATGATAAAACATGGACTAACTGGGAAATAAAACTTTGATATTGCTAAAACATAAAAGGTAAAAGGGATGAGAGAGGGTATGGTTCTAGATGCAGGTGAGAGAAAAAAAGTCTTTACCTGTAAAATGACTTGATCTACCAATTGTGTTAAAAACTCTATTAAGAAAAAGGGTAAGTGTAGTAGAAGCTGTGCCAATAGTACTTTCCAGTCTAAGTCAGCCAGAGAAGCTCTGTTGTTATGCTTTACTTACTGGTCTTCTAGATAAGACTTCAGATAAAGAAAAGGTGTGGCTGGTAAGAGAAGCTTAAAAGTCATTATATTTTTTGTGGAGTGAGGTGGGTGATGGGGTAGGTTTTATACTAGTGACAGTCTGACTTGCACTCCAGATATGTGTAATTGCACTGTAGAAACTGTTGCTAAATGACTACAAAAAAAATTAGAGTCATCTAATAGGTATTTTGGTTTGTCTTTACTACTTTTATGAAGTACAACAGAGTTTTGTTTTAAAACAAAATTACCTTTCCAACTAAAAATATAAGAAACACAAACATAGTACAAGTTAATTGGGTAAAGCAATCTCTACTTGTAAGGGAAAACCAAGTCAAGTAAGAATAATATTGAACTAATGTAACTATAACTAAATTAACATGATAAATGTGTCATTCCTAAAGATCCAACATGGATATATAATCTAATAGATCAGATCAGGAAGTGAACAGAACTCACATACACTCATACACACACAATCAGTAGGTATGTAAGACAGACAGTCTTTCCTTTTAGCCACACAATGTATGTATTTCTGATAAATATGGATTATCTTCTGGTCTACCACCACCTGTGTTGACAACAAGACAAACTTAATAAAGCTGGTTAAGTAGTCCTACTCTGGTACCTTTGAAATTATTTCCTTCTACTTTAGCTTGAAATAATTGCTATGTACTTCTACATATACAAGAAACCCTTTTGAATTATGGCCACATTTTCTAGTCAGTCCTGTGTTTTACAAGGTATATCAATGAAAGACACTATAATAGGCATCATTAAACAATCTAAATGTCTGACCCCTAAATGTAGTTCTTGATGTATCATAAATCAGTGTCATTCATAGAACAAAATATGTTTTCCAGTTTAAAATATTTCCAGCAAATTTCTATATGAAAAAAATGTCTTCACAATCTCAGACAATAGTATTAATTCACCTTAACAGTGATCAGTAAAACACCTACCCTTTATTGGTCTTCTCTTGCCCCAAAAACAGTAACAACAAAAACACCAACTTACAGACTCATCCTCCTCCTCCTCATCTTCATCTGCATGGTGGAAGAAATGTCGATAATTACCAGGGTTGATTTCTGTATCTTCAGGTCCAACAAAGAATCTGGGGGCTTCACTCATTTTTATTTCATTTGATGTAGGTTACAATTTAAATGTATTATACTAAACTTTCTTCTACACAAACAGAATCAGAAGAATGCATTCTCTGTCTACCAGTTGACACAGGTCTGTTACAGCATGTTTCTGCTCACACGGTCACTTAAATTGTGAGGACAGTTAGTTGGCACATGTTCTTTCGTACTCAGATATCATTGCTTCATTGTTGATGCAGTGTAAAAAACAAAGATAGTGAGGTTATTGCTTCAGTCAGATGATTCAGCAATTCTTTTACCTAAAATGCAATAAAAAGTTAATTTAAATGAAGTTTATAAAATCTGTACCAATAACTTGATACATACCTTCAAAGTGAAAAGCTATTTCTTCCATAAAATTAAAGAAATTAAGACTCTGATCTTCAATAATATACATCTTTGAAACTTGACAAACTGATACAAAATAACACAAAAATTACAAACTAAAGTTCTCAAGTCCAAAATGATCTAACAAATTAGGGGAAATTATTTACATTTTAACAAAATTATATCAAAAACTAAATTCCTCTGCTCACAGTTCAGAAATATCTGCAGGGAAAACAACAGATAACATGTAATGGGTTTAAAAACCATTGATTGACCACTACATATCAGTCTGAAATTACATGAAAACATTTTTTTTAACAGTGTATTGCTTTATTGGGGTGGGACTGGAAGAGAAGACACCATGCTGAGGAACAAAATCAATTAAAGGAATACAAGTGCAGGAAACAATAAAAATGTTAAAATAGTAATACCCCAAATGGGTGACTACAATCATTTTCTTAAAAGGACTTCACTTGTGGAAGAAAAATTTTAATTGCTGTTGCAAAAAACATCTGTGTAAAGCTCAAATTCGTTTCAATAACATTAGTAGAGAATACATTCTAGAAACTGGAGATAACTGAATGAAATATCCTGGCAGCAATTTAATAGAACAGTCCCGGTAGGTAAGGCTGAGGCCAATCCCAATGGAGAACGAAAACCTTGTCTGTGGAGAATTTTGGAACTTAAATGGAAAAATATTATACTGTGCATAACCAAACTGAATTGTTGTCACAAATATCATAAAGTTTTATATAGTAAAAATTTTTTCTGTAGGCACTTCAATTTCACTGCAGGAGTTGCACAGGACACCAAAACACAGAAGAGAACATTCATGCAAGATCTCTAACTCCTTGATATAATAATGTATACAATTCAAAATGATTACATGATCATTAATTACATCTAGGGCTTTCTGCAACTACAAGGTGGTAGTTATGGAAAACATGGCTCCAGGTACCAGTATCTAAAAAGCAGCCACCACCTTCTTCTATGTGTGTTCTCTTTTTGTGTTTTTTTCTTGATCAACTCTACTGTTGTTGCTGCTTCTTAGCAAAACTGGTAAAAACAAAGTCGTAATCATTGAACATAGCACTCTAGCAATCAAGACATTTAAAACCTTCACCCATGCCTCATTTAGAACTCCGATTTACAAAAAAAAGGTGGTCACAAATTTTTCTGGCTTGGAGATTTCCACAACTTTCCTGATCAAGTCATCATAGGAAGTCTGACTGAAGTTTGTTTGAAAGCTAACATAAGAAAATTCTGGTTCTGGAGTGATGTGAACAGTCCATTAAGTTCTATCCAATCTCATGCCATTCATCGAATTCCCACAATGACTGAACACTATGGCATCAATGACAGAACCTGGTGTGAGGTCATGAATTCCACTCTCACAAGTGATATCCTTTACAGCAACACCATCTTTCATGGAAAACTGATCCCTAACTGGGTCAAACTCACTCATCAGATCTCCAGGGTTTGACCTGGCTGACTGATGACCCTATTCTCTGGGAAATTCAAAGTATACAAGCACCAACAGTCAGAATTCACATGCCCCATGCAATATGCTGCTCCGTTGAAGAAAATTACATTAATAAAACACTGTTTCTTCCTGGAAATTTCTTCCTGGTGAGAAGGCTTCCTGAAATTCTTACAAGAATAAAAGAAGCTTTAAATTGAGTCAAACCCACTGTAATGTTTGAACAGGGAAAACCCAGCAGGTTTGAACAGGGGAAACCAGTGCTTTCAATAAGAGGGAGGTACCACATGTCTTCAAAATGAAACATCTCTTGGAACAAACATGCTACTCTTACTGAGCACACAGCTTCCTGCTTGTCAGTTTTTGCCCCATTTTAGATTGAACATGGCACATTCTTCAAAAGGATGTTCTACTCAGATCTTGCAAAAGTGTGAAGATCCCCGGATCCTTGATTTGTGTCAGGTTGCTGCCTGGAGAACCACAACTCCAGTAGCTTCTCCAACCCTTCAAAAAAGTATGCAGCTTCCATCACCATGAGACTAGCAAACAACAAACCACCACCGAAAATCAACTAAATTACATAAATTTCTTCTCCTGCCACTGCTATAGATTGTTGCAGCTGTTATTACTATTATTAAAGTCCAGGTTGCCTTTTTTGCCTTTTTTTGTTATTTTATATTAACATTTTGGGGAAAAAAGGATTAATAAAATTTTCCCAGCTTTTGTGTGTGTGTATGAGTTGTGTGAGCAGTTGATCCTGAGTCTGTTGGAAATAGAGGCAAATACATTTCAGTCTTTTGTGGTCCGCCTTTCCACAGCAGAGAGAGCAGAGCCAGTGCTAGCTAATGTTGCCGGCCATGCTGTGGAAGCCAAAGCAATTTTTGAAAGGCTTCAGTTTGTAAAAGTTCAGTTTGCAAAGAGGTTTTTTAGAGAATATAACTATTCTTCATCCTGGACTCACATATAAACCAACAAAACAAGATTACAGTGAGCAGTGTTTGATTGTAACAGCAATTCCTAAACTTTTAAAAGTCAAAAACTGGCAAATCTGATAAAATCTATGGATTCTCTCCTCAGGAAAAAAAAAATGTGCATGTGCACTAAATCCTGTATGCAGCTGTATGTGACTGACTGACATCCAAACTCCTCTACATATGATGCCTATGGACATCAGTTTAAGATCCATCATACATCAGGGATAAAACCTCAAAGCTGTTTACATGTACTTGTTGTTCCTTGGTCATATTAAAAATAATCACCTGTCAAGATGAAACTACAAATCAAATGTTTCATTTGATTACTGGTAATATAAGAAATTACTAGATGAAATATTCTTCAGAGTTGAATAATATGCTAGATAGAATTGCAAAGCATAACTCCAAAAGTCCTATTCCCAAAGACCTAATTCCAATCAAATGGGATTATAAATTTGAGATGGTCTTGAAAATGAAATGACAAGGCAGATACCACAGCAATTAGCATATGGTAAGCATGAAGGAAATGTTAGCTGTTTATAAATCTTGTTAACTAGTATAATTAAGACAGAGATTCTGACCTAAACTTAACTGGCAGAGAACAAATATAAATAATTTAATTTAGAATGTACCTATTTGCCTCACATGTAATGAAGCTACAGAAACTCCTTCCACTGCTGCTGCTGGAGACCTCATTACATTTTTTCTAGTCTTACCACACTGCTTGAAGCTATCATAAACACTACTGCCTGGAATAAATAGTCATCTCCTTCACATCTTTACTGGTCATGGTCAAAGCTACCAATCCTTAAAATGACACCTTGGATCATCCATCACTCCTTTGTAGTATTCAGAACCCTCCCTTACCTGAACTTAAAATATTTCTAAGCCATCATCTTAACCCTTTCTGTAGGTTCCCTCAGGAGCCTAACTCTGAACTAGTAAATCTCAGTTGCCAAAATCAGAGAAAATAGGAGCTCTAGCTCTTGATGCTCAGCTTGAACAGACGCATAACCAGATTTCCTGAAATCCCAAAAGTATTTTCCAGTGGAAACACTGCTACAAATGGTGGCACGTTTCAGGGCACTATTACTACAGCTACCTAATAGGTTATTAAATAGGCTGCAGCAGGCTGGCAAAGGCAGGCTAGCATCATTTATAAGATTACTTAGAGAAGTAACATGCCAAGTTCTACAAAATCTTCACACTGATTTTTTTTACTTCTTCAAACATTCAAACAAAATCTTTTTGCTGAGCCTGCCTTTCCTCCTGCCTGGAATTCTCTACTCTCCTTAGAAGTTCCTATTTCTCCTTCAATAACCAACTGGACAGTCCTCAATAAATGCCTTTCTGACAATGATCAAGCCTCTGCCAGCCCTCAAATATGTGTCAGTTTCTTTTCCCATCCTCTACGCTCCACATTTTGGATCTATCTTTACAATGATCTGTTTCCACTGGAGTTAGGGTTTTTATTCACTAACTTTGTATCATGAAAAATTTCAAATGCTGAGAAAAGGCAAAAAAATTTCACTATAAACATATATCCATCACTAGACTCAACAATTGCTAACATTTTGCTATATTTATTTTCCATTTTTATACACACATATATTTGCTGTACCATTTCAAAGTAGGTTGTATATATCAATAGACTTCATCTCTAAATATTTTAGTATGCATCTCCTAAAAATAAGGGCATTCTCCTACATAACCACAATATTATTTCCACTTAAGAAAATTAATTGTTCCATGATACTATTTATATGTAGTTGCATAGAAGTTTTTGGAGAACAAGGACTTCCTCTATATTACTAGTACTTAGTTTAATACCCTCCCTTAGTTTAATACCCAGTTTAATACCCTCCCAACACCTACCGTCCAAGTCGTAGGAGTTTAACACTTAAAGAGTAGGCTTTGATTCCACAGCTCTGAACTTTCTGCATTATCAGTTTAATCCAGCAATTTTCAACCTTTTTCATTTCATGGCTCACAAACTAATTACTAAAATTCTATGTCACACCAAAAATATATTTCTTGCCAATCTGACAAAAAATAGGTATAATTTTCATTCATTCACATCAAATAACTATTGTCGTGTTGGGTTGTCATTTCTTTGACAATCTAAAGGGAAAGAGGTCAGGGCTTCTGACTAAACAGTAAGGTACTGCATGTTTTAAAAATTCTTGTGGCACACCAGTTGAAAATCGCTGATTTAATTACTTGCTTTAAACAAGGCTATGCTACAATAATATAGTCTTTTGCTTTGGGAACTACTTAATTCCACATCACAATACTGAAACTCTGTAAAGACAGAGACCATGTCTGTCTTTTGTTAGACACATAAGTAGGCATACCTCCCCACCTCCAAATTTTAATGAGTACTTTCAGCCACTGCAAGTGTAAGAAATTAGAAGTGATGAAGCGTAATAGCAAGCCAATAGTAGTATAACAGTTAAGAATACAGATTATAGAATCTGAAAAACCTGGTTCCTAATACGGGTTCACATGGTTAATAGCACTAGCAGTTTACTAAGGCAAGTTATGTGACCTCTCTGAGCCTCAGTTTCTATCTCTGTAAAATAAGAATAATCATCTAACTCGTGGAATTGTTGAGAGGGGAGTACAAGAAAATATGTAAAGCACTTGGCACATATAAGAACTCAGTTAATGTCAGCTATCCCTATTATTTTACCTGCCTAAAACAAAAACTTTTTCATTGAATAATGTTCAACAGTAAAACAAAAGCCTATCCCAGTGTAGAACAATGATGGTAGGTGCTAACGTCGGCCATGCTTCTTACTTCCATTTAAGCCTTTCAGCACGCTAAGCAAGGTAAGGTGTTGCCCGCAGGACTCCAAAGGTCGCAAACTCTCTGGAAGTCGTTGAGAACCTAGTGAATGAGATCCAGTGGTCACCACCCTCGCCCTGCTTTCTCAAAGCGTGAAAGGATGCACCACTCTCCAACTGAGTAGGTGCGGCAGTGACCTACTCCGTCCTCACTCCGGAAAGCTGCCACGATTGGGGGGTTTTGTTCTTTTTAAGTGCGGGTGGAGGCGCGAGGGGCAAAGGGATAAAGACTGCGAAATGGAAATAAAAGGTCATTTCTATCCACAGCAGTCCCCAAACTCGACGCTGCCTACTTTGGTGGAGCGAGACCGTAGTCCAGAGTATCAGCCAGAAGCTCGCCTGTTCCCTGCTGAACTGACACCTCTTTCTTAACCGAGAAAAGGAAAAGGGAAGAACTGAGGAAAAGAAATTAAAACGCGAGACGACCCGCAGGGCTGTACTGTTACTCCTCCACGCTACTTTTCGCTCTGGCACCTGCCCCTTAGAGGAGCGCGTGTCTAAGGCTCCGCAGAGCAGGAGGAGACAAAGCAACTGCCCAGCAGCGGCTGCAAACCTTGGGTGACCAGGTTCCGCATCTCGGTTTTTCTCTGGTCTCGGGGCCCTCACCTCCGCTGCGGTAGTCACGCGATCTGCTGGAGATGGCCGACCCATACAGGTCTCGGTTTCCCCTTTAATCCCGAGGGCAGGGGTGAGGTGTTGGTCAGCACACTCCAGCTATTAGCGTGATCGTGGGTCTTCCTTCTTCAGAGCAGAAGTGCCACATAGAGGTAGCGCATGGCACTACTACACTAGCGAATTTCCGCCACGCCTCCTCCTCGCCCGCTTTGGGTCTCACTAGTACTCCTCGCCGGGCAGAACAACTTCCGGTAAGAGTCAAAGGTTCCGACCTAAACTTCCCAGACCGGAGCTCCAGCGCCAGGATAAGCACCTCTTCTTAACGACACGGGCAGCTTCGCTTCCGGCAGCACCAGATAAGTCGCGAGAGGAAGCTTAAATCTTGTCGCTTGTTTATAGGACCACTTCGGTGAGTGGTCGTTATGGTGTGCTTTGTCATGCTTAATGAATTTAAAGTGAGGCGCGACCTGATAGTAATTTCGAAACCATTCGCGTCGACTAGTCTGGGAAGGGTTTAAATTGACTCTGTAGATGATGCGCAGGCGCTCTTGGGGCGGGAGGGCCTTGCTAGGGCGTTGCAATCCGCCCCGCCTGCCGAGCAGAAATCGGGCGATTTCCGTTTTCAGGCCTGGGGAGGTGCCTACTGGTTGTTAACCGAGTTTTGCTTAATGATTGTTTTTCTGTTTATGGTAAATTTAGCCGGATCTTGCCTTTAAGTTTTAGTTAATGAGCAGTTTAAGCGCTCTGGAAATGCTTCTTCACAGTTCGGGTAGCCTCCGAGACTTCGCGCAAATTCAGAAGTTGAGTGCGGCACTTAACTGGTGTTACAGCATTCTTCTCCTTACTTAAGCATAGTCGTTTAATCTGAGTATTACCCGTTTATCCCAAATTAAAATCTGGGCGGGGAGAAACGCTAGCCCAAGAGAGAATCTTGTCCTGTTGTTTTAAAAAGTAAAGTACCCATTTTATCTCTGGGTTTGACCTAAGTGGACGTTTCTGAGCTAAAATAGAAAAATAATGGAAATTTATCACACGGGGATTCATTTTTATGCATTTGGAGATGAAGACATTTTGTTAAACGAATTTGTACGCTGAAGCGAAGCAGATTCTAAAGTGTGTGGTGTATTTAAATTTCCCAGTCTGACTTTAGATAAAATTGTGCATTTAATTTTTCAGAAATTAAAATAGGATAATTGAGAAGTAAAGTTCTGATCACAAGTTAACGTGTTTATTAAAATATTACTGATTTTAAGTTTTTACGTTGGAACACCTTTTAGAGGCTTAAATCGGTACCCACGGTTAAATACTGGTTTGATTTAATGTGATACTTCACTGCCTTTATTGCACACACAAGATAAAGTTATTAAAGGAATTAAGTAATAAATATTTACTCAGGTACTCATTGATTTAATTTGATGTTGTACGAGGAATATAGTATAAAAAGTTCAAATATGACCCTGATATTTTCTCTTGCAACACTAGAAATTGTAATGAGCCACCTTCACTCTTTTCTTATTCCTGTTTGTCTTAATATACAAGTAATTATTTTAACAAAAATTCCTGAAACCCAAAAATCCTAAAACAATTTTCTTATTTGTTGCTCAAACCACTTACTTGTTCATGTAAATGATACCTTCACTTAATAATATTTGAGCACAGGAAGATCATTTATTCTGAATATTATAGCTTAAAGCTATTTTCTTTTTTATATTTTATTGATTATGCTATTACAGTTGCTCCAAGTTTTTCCTCCTTTTCCCCCTCTGCCTGGTACCCCCCTTCCCTCCAGCAGTCCCCCCACCCTTAGTTCATGTCCATGCATCATGCATATAAATTATTTGGCTTCTCCATTTCCTATACTATTCTTGATATCCACCTATTTTGACCTACAATTGTGCTTCTTAATCCCTGTACCTTTCTCCCATTTTCTTCCTTCCCCTTCCCAGCTGATAATCCTCCAAATAATTTCCATATCTATGATTCTGTTTCTGTTCTGCATATTTGCTTAGTTTGTTTTTTTTAGATTCTGTTGGTGATAGTTATAATTTTTTTGCCCTTTTAACATTCACAATTTTGATCTTTTTCCTAAATAAGTCCCTTTAACATTTCATGTAATAATGGCTTGGTGATTATGAACTCTTTTACCTTTACGTTCTCTGAGAAGCACTTTATCTGCCCTTCCATTCTAAATGATAGCTTTGCTGGATAGAGTAATCTTGGATGTAGGTCCTTGACCTTCATGACTTTGAATACTTTTTCCCAGCCCCTTCTTGCCTGCCAGATTCTTTTGAGAAATCAGCTGATAGTCTTATGGGAACTCCTTTGTAGGTAACTGTCTGCTTTTCTTTTGCTGCTTTTAAGATTCTCTCTTTATCTTTAACCTTTGATATTTTAATTAAGATGTGTCTTGGTGTGGACCTCTTTTGGTCCAACTTGTTTGGGACTGCATGTGCTTCCTGGACTTGTATGTCTATTTCTTTCTCCTTTCTGCAGGAAAGTTTTCGTTCATTATTTTTTTCATATAAGTTTTTAATTTCTTGCTCTTCCTTTTCTCCTTCTGGCACCCCTATGCTTTGGATGTTGGTATGTTTAAAGTTGTCCCAGAGGTTCCTAATCTTGTTCTCAATTTTTTAAATTCTTTTTTCCTCCTGCAGTTCTGATTGAATGTTTTTTCCTTCCTTGTGTTCCAAATCATTGATTTGATTCTAAGGTCCATCTTTTCAACTGTTGGTTTCGTGTGGGTTTTTCTTGATTTTACTTATTGTAAACTGTATTTCTCCCTTATGTTTTTCTATACTCAATGAGATCTTTTCAGCATTCTGACCACCAGTGTTTTGAACTCTGCATCTGATAGGTTGACTAGTTCCATGTTGCTTAGTTCTTTTTCTGGGGCTCTGCTCTGTTCTTTCATTTGGGTCATATTTCTTTGTCTCCTCAATTTGGTAGCCTCCTTGTGTTTGTTTCTGTGTATTAAGTAGAGCTGCCTTGACTCCCTGTCTTAGTGGAATTGTTGGTTGTAGGAGGGTCACCTGTAAATTTTGTGGGACAGAGCCTTAGGTAATGGCTAGGTCTGGTAACTCACTTCACTGCTTTGTGGTTTTGTGTGGAGACAGGGCTCGGAGAGGGGACAGTGTCACTTCCTGGCTCCTGAAGGTTTGTCCAGCACTTGCCCCATTTTCAGTCACTTCACCTACTTCCTTTATGTGACCAGTGCCCATCCAGCTGTTGCCCTGGTGATGAATTCCAGACAGGGTTGGGATTACGTATGTTCTCAGTCCATTCTGGCCCTCTAAAGGGACTCTTGAAAATCCGGCAGCTTCTTCTGCCACCCCAACTCTACTGGTTTCAGCCAGGAGTTATGGGGACCTGTCTTCTCTGTGTTGGGACCCTGGACTGTGTGGTCTGGCGTGGGGCTGGGATTGCTTGCTCCTAAGGTATCTCTCCTGATTTTTATCCACCACACATGAGTGTGGGACCACCTATTCCATTGCCACCTCTCTGTGCCACACTGTATCTCCATGCCCCTCTACCCATGACCTTGACCCCATCCCTCCTACCCATTTGGATGAATGTGGCTTTATTAAAACCTTAGTTGTCAGACTTCCATACAGCTCGATTTTTTTTGACAGTTCTGGTTGTTACTTGTTTTGAGATATTGTTGTAATTCTCCCTGTGGTTGCACAAGAAGGTGAAGCATGTTTACCTATGACTCCATCTTGACTGGAAGTCCTAAAGCCATCTTCTTATTACCAATGCAAATGGATGTTTTCTAGGGACCAAAAGATGAATGTACTTTGAAAAGAAAATAAATCTTCTATTTCTTTAAGTTATCCATGTATGTAAATACAAAATATTACCAGCTAACTTTCAACCATCTACTTAAGACACTACTTTTGTGAATTGATTTTTCTTTTCTTTTTTTCCCATTTTCTATTTGTCCTTGTCATCTGTCTTTACTCAGAACTAGAGCTTGTGAACCCTATTAGACTATAATCTTATTATAAAGTATGCAGCTGTTGAATCATTTGGGTTTTGTTGTTAGTAAAAATATTATAAACATTGCCAAAAAAAAATAAACTATTAATGAAAGGAATGGGGTTTTTAAATACTTTTCCTTGTAAAGATTTTGAGAAAGATGGTTCTCTGTTACTTTGAACAGCTTAATATGGATGATAATACTTAAATTGTTTTAAGAATAATGATATGTTGATTTACCGTTTGTAAAAGACTTTTCAAATCCATCATTTCATTGATCCACATAATTGTGAAAAAGGAGGGATAAGTATTATGTCCTTTTTCCAGATGTGGATACTGAGATTTATGTAGCTCACACACTAGAAATTCTGACTTGTAAAAACCTTACCTTCTTGGACACCCTATACATGTAGTTCCACATGTATGCAGGCAGTATTTTCCAAAAGGGAACTTTGGAACGTGTGCTCTGTTTTAATCCAGTGCTACCTCTTCCACTGGGAAATGAAAGTAATTACTTATTTATTGGCATATAATTTAATGTCCATTATGTCCCAAACACTGTGTGAAACAGTATAAACATTAAGAATTAGTAAGACCTTATTCTTTATTTATAATTTGAATTATTTATTACAGAATCACTTTATGACTTTTCTAGCAGAGGCCTGAACCAAATATTGTGAAAGCTGAGGATGACAAATAATTCCTAGTGTAGCAGAAGGGAAAGAAACTAACATGAAATTTGAAGCAACAAAGACCAAGGTTCAAATGTCACTGTGTGAACTCACTAACTGTGTTGCCTTGTGTAAACTGGATAATCTGTCTGAACCTCAGTTTTCTTATCTATAAGGTGGTTGTAAAAATAGTACCTATTCCATAGAATGTTTGCAGTTATTTTTTTCATTGCTTATGTGCTTAATTTATTTTAGTTTTTAAACACTTGTTCTCCCTATAGTTTTGACTTTCCAGTTGTCATATAAGTAAAGTAGTAGCATATAGAATATAGCCTTTTGTATATGGCTTCTTTCACTTAGCCTAATGATTTTGAGACGCATCCATATTACTAGGCTTATTTGTAGTTTGTTTCCCGTCAATTCTGGATAGTATTTCATTGTGTGGATGTGCCACAATTTGTTTATCCATTCACCAATTGAACATTTGGATTGTTTTCAGGTTTTGGCTGTTATGAATAAAGCTTCTAGAAATAGTCACAAACAGATTTCTGTGTAGACATATACTTTCATTTCTCTTGGGTTAAAACTGGTTTCCTGCATGTAAACAATTTGTATTACACCAGCAGTTCTCTGCATCCTTGGTAGTACTTAGGACTGTTAGATTTGTTTTGTTTGGTTGTTGCTGTTTTTACCATTTTGATGGTATGTTCTGATATCTTACTGTGCTTTTATTTGCATTTTTCATTGTCTAATAGCGTCGAGTATCTTTTCATGTGTTTATTTGTCACCCATATCTTCTTTGATGAAGTGTCTGTTCACATTCTTTGCCCTTTTTTCAAAGTGGGTTTTTTCTTACTGAGTTTTGAGAATTCTCTATATAAGTTCTGGACACAAGTTCTTTATTGTATATATGTGTTACCGGGGAGACCTGAATTAGGGGGCTCTCCCTCCTCAGTTGTTTTCTGCTTGTAAGAGAAGAATTAAGGTGAAAGACAACACCTATAGTGGAAATGAGATATAAGTTTATTTATTAAATACACTTGAGCACAAAGCTGCAAGTGGGCACCCAGCTATTCTGAGTGTACTGACTATTGGGATTTCAGGGGTTTTATGCTTGTAGCCAGCTTTTAGGTTGCCCCTCCTCCTCCCATTTTCAGATCTTGGGATTAATGCACAATTTCAAAGGCTTTCTTTCCCAGATAGTGGGAGCGATTCATACAGAACTTCAAGGGCTTCCCCTCTGTCTGTGCTATCATGGTTTTTCTCATGATTTTTGGAACACCTGGCAATCTTATGAGACCAGGCCTATGACTGCTGAGTTAATTGGTGAGATATGTCTCCCTCCCCCTCCCTGCCTTGTTTTACTATCTATCCTGCCTAACATATGTACTGTAAATGTTTTCTCCCAACTGTAATTTTCCTTTTTATTTTCTTAACAGTATTATTAAAATAACAACATTTTTAACTTTTTCTTTTATGAATTGTCCTGTTTGCTATGTGGGAACCTAAACTCACAAATATTTTCTTTTTTATCTTACAGAAGTTATGTAGTTTCAGTTTTACTTTTAGGTCTATGACCCATCATGAATTAATTTTTACAGATAGTGCAAAATAGGAGTTGAGGTTCATCTTTTTCTCATAGTGATGTTTAGTTCCAGTATCATTTCTTGTAAATACTACTTATTCTCTATTGAATTACCCTGCACTTTTTTCCAAAAATCAATATATCATTGCTGTATGGCTCTATTTCTAGACATTGTATTCTGTTCAGCAGGCTAATGGCTATCATTTTGCCAATACCACATAGTTGTGATTACTACAGATGTACCTTGGAGATATTGCAGGTTCAGTTCCAGACCACCACAATAAAATGAATACCACAATAAAGCAAGTCACACAAAGTTTTTGTTTTCCCAGTACATATAAAAATTATGTTTATACTATACTGCAGTCTCTTATTTTTTTTTAAGTTATTAACTGACTTTATTTTTTATTTTTATTTTTTAGATTTGATTTGATTTGATTTTTTAGAGAGGGAAGGGAGGGAGAAAGAGAGAGAGAGAGAAACATCAATGTGGGGTTGCTTGGGGTCATGGCTTGCAACCCAGGCATGTACCCCGACTGGGAATTGAACCTGCGACACTTTGGTTCGCAGCCCATGCTCAATCCACTGATTACTTTTTATAAGAGACTGCAGTACCAGCCAGGGCTACTGCAGTCTCTTATAAAGTATATAGTAGTATTATGTCTAAAAATGTATATAACTTAATTAAAAATACTTTTTTGCTAAAAAATGCTAACCAAGATCTGAGCTATCAGTGATTCATAATCTTTTTGTTGGTGGAGGGTCTTGCCTCAGTGTTGATGGCTGCTGACTAGTTTGGGTGCTGGTTGCTGAAGGTTGGTAGTGGCTGTGGCAACTTCTTAAAAAAGACAGCAAAGTTTTCTGTACTGAATGATTCTTTCTTTCATGAATGAGTCCTCTGTAGCATACAGTGCTGTTTGATAGCATTTTACCCACAGTAGAACTTTCAAAATTGGAGTCAGTTTTCTCAAAATCTGCCACTGCTTTGTCCACTAGTTTATATAATACTCTAAATTCTTCGGTGTCATTGCAACAGTCTTCACAGCATCTTAACCAGGAGTAGATTCCATCTCAAGAAACCACTTTCTTTGCTCATTCATAAGAAGCAACTCCTCATTCGTTCAAGTTTTATCATGAGATTGCAGCAATTCAGTCACACCTTTAGGCTGCACTGCTAATTCTTGTTCTTTTGCTGTTCCCAGCATATGTGCAGTTACTTCCCCCACTGAAGTCTTGAATCCCTGAATGACATCCCTGAGGGTTGGAATCAACTTCTAAACTCCTGTTGATGTTAATATTTTGACCTCTTCCCTTGAATTACAAATGTTTCAAATGGCATTTGGAATGGTAAATCCTTTCAAGAAAGTTTTCCCTGTACCCAGATCCATCAGAGGAATCACTATGGCAGCTGTAGCCTTATGAAATACATTTCTCAAAAACACTCATGCACAAAATGACTTTTTGGTTGATGACAGATACATACCGGTATATGACAGTGGTCCTATGGGATTATAGTGGAGCTGAAAAATTCCTGTTGCCCAATAACATTTTAGCAATCCTAACGTCCTAATATGCATTACTCATGTGTTACTGGTCTTCTGTGTATTTACATACTATACTTTTTATTAATATCTTAGAGTGTGCTTTTCTACTTACATAAAAAGTTTGCTATTAAACAGTATGCAGTGTTATACCAGCAGCAGCCTCATACGTCTTGTGTTTACTGCATTTCTTGATTCTATCATTTCTCTTGTGCTCGACTTAATCTTGTGTTATTTTGTACAGCAACATGCCATACAGGCTTGTGGCCTAGGAGCAAGAGCCTCTACCATATAGCCTAGGTATATAGTAGGTTATAACATCCAAATTTATATAAGTTTATGACATTAGCACGATGATGAACTTGCTTAAAGATGTTTTTTTCCTCAGAACTAGCTCCATTATTAAGTGGTACATGACTATAATACGACTTTAAGGTCAAATTCTCCTTGATCCATGACCAGCAGAATGGCTCTTGTGTTAGCAGGCATGAAAACAACATTAACCTCATTGTACACCTTCATCAGAGATCTTAGGTAATCAGGTGTATTGTCAGTGAGCAGTAATATTTCTAAAGGAATTTTTTTTTTTGGAGCAGTAGGTCTCAATAGTGGCCTTAAAATATTCAGTAAATCCATGTTATAAATAGATGTGCTGTCATCGAGGCTTTTTAGCATAATTCTTAAGGGCCTTGTGAAATACCACTGGCTTCATTAGTACCTAACAAGAGAGCCAGCCTGTCCTTTGAAACTCTGAATCTAAGCATTGACTTCTCTTTAGCAATGAAAGTCCCTAAATGACATCTTCAGCATCTCAAGTATTTTATTTATTTATTTAAAAAAATTTTAAAGGATTTTATTCATCTATTTTTAGCAGGGAAGGGAGGGAGAAAGAGAGGAAGAGAGACGTCAGTGTGTGATTGCCTCTTGTGTGCCCCTCACTGGGGACCTGGCCCACAACCCAGGCATGTGCCCTGACTGGGAATCAAACTAGCAACCTTTTGGTCAGCAGACCAGCACTGAATCCACTGAGCCATACCAGCCAGGGCCATCTCAACTATTTTAAAGTGTACAGTTTAGTGGGATTAAGTACATTAACATTGTGTGTAACCATCACCACCATCCATTCATCGTTAGGACTCTTTTTTTCTTGGGTAACTGAAACTCTGTACTCTTTAAACAGTGACTTCCCCATTACTCCAAACCCCCACACCCTGACAACCACCGTTCTAATTTTTGCTTCTACAAATTTAACTACTCTAGGTACCTCATATATCTGGAATCATACAATATTTGTATTTCCATGACTGGCTTATTTTATGTTAGCATAATGTCACTAAGGTTTGTCCATGTTGTAGTATGTGTCAGAATTTCCTTCCTTTTTAAACTGAATAATTATTCCATTGCATACACATATCCCATTTTGTTTACACATTCATCCACTGATCAAAATTTGGGTTGGGGCCACTTTTTGGCTATTGTGAACAAAGCTTCTGTGAACTTGGATGTCAAAATAATCTCTTAACCCTAATAGAATCTAAATTTCATAAAGGTCAAGAGGATATATGTCTTGTTCATTATTGTATCTCCAGTGTGTGTCTGACACATAGCAGGAACCCAATAATATTTTTTTAGATCAGTGACTGAATCTTGTATTTGTCTCTAGCAACTGTCTTGTAATTCCTTGCCTCCATAACTAAACTTAAGCTTATTAAATCCACTTTCTCAATGCCCACTTATTCCATACCTCATTTCAATCTGGTTTCTACCTGCCCTGCTCTACTGTAACTATTGCCAAAACCACTAGATAGACTTTAGTTCTGGTATCACATAACCTCTCATCCATTTTGTGTTGAAGAGAGCTCTTTATTCCCTAGGTTTCTATGGCCAGAACCTCTTCTGGCTTATTTCCTATTTCTTAGGCTAATCTCAGGCCTCCAAGGGATTTACAATATATTTGGGACAGAAACATTTAAGCTAATTAGTTCAATAAAGTATTGAAGATTATATGAAAGTGGTATATGCACTGTGGGTGTACTAAGGAAGGTGTATACAATTCTACCTGACAGGAAATAGATGTGGTCAGGAATGATGCATAGATAAGTGTACCCATTAATGTGCATGTTTAGGATAAAGATATGTCTACTGTTCTTACTAGGTGCACTTTCCATGAAATCCTTCTTCCACTGCTTTAACTTCATTCACCATCCACATGCTTGGGTCAACCAAGAGCTGAATGTGTGTTCAGTACTCTATTTTCTCCCTAAGCCAGAACTTCAGAAATGATCCCAGACTTTGCCTTTTATTCACTACACACATCCAGTCAGTCACAGTTCTTGTAAAATTTATCTATTTCCACGGATACCACTTTGATTCAGAATTTTATCATTTCTTGCCTTAATTATGTAGTAGTCCCTGAACTGACCTGTGCTGACCTCCCTATTTTTCTACCCCAGTGTGTCTTTCAGATTGGTGCAGAATGGCCTTTTGGAATAGAAAACCATAAATGCAGTTGGTAAAGGTCAGTCTCCTAGGGCACAGCAGCAGAGAGAGAAAGGACAAAAAATGATTCTGGATGAAGTGGGGATGGTAGCAAACAGAAAACCAGCACAGGGTAGTTTCTTTCAACTGAAAATATGAAAAAAAAATTGTCTTTTTAAGGTAGTGATTTCTCATAATATTTAGGATCTAAAAAAGAGAAGTTTTGCTTTGTTTCAGCCAATGCAGGCAGATTGTTCTTTATAACCTAGAGAAAGTATACACAGAATCAAAAATCATTTCTGTTCAAAAAAGCAACTTACATATAGTTCAGAAGAGTGTATGAGATCTAGCATAGCTAAATATCTGTTTCCTCATTATTTGAACATTTCTAAAATACATCTCTCTCAAATTATTTGAAGGGGTTTCTTTTTTGCATTTTGCAATGACCATAAACATATTTAGAAGTAATGTAAAACTGCATTTCTCTCCTTATAACCTATCATTTATTTAAATGTCTCAGAACCATCCTGTATAAGTAATATTTTAATTAATGGTAACCTGAAACTTTAAGTAAAACTTTTTTAAAAGATTTTATTTATTCATTTTTAGAGAGGGAAGGGAGGGAGAAAGAGAGAGAGAGAGAAACATCAATGTGTGGTTGCTGGGGGCCATGGCCTGCAACCCAGGCATGTGCCCTGACTGGGAATCGAACCTGCGATGCTTTGGTTCGCAGCCCACGCTCAGTCCACTGAGCTATGCCAGCCAGGGCTAAGTAAAACTTTTTGAAGTATACTTTTTCATTCCCTTTTTTCCAAGTATGTGGAAAATTTTCAGCATTTCTTACCACATGGAAAGAGACAAATAATTTATCATGATGTATCTCAAAAATAGTATTTGAATATTTTAGTTCACATACATCATACCATTCTTTTCTGTACTCGTTATCTCTGTCATAGATGATATTCTAGGAATGTTCAATTCATATGTAAGCTGAAGTATGGCAGAACCTGAACTGTAACAGTAACTGAATTACCTTATCACTTAACTTATATCTTTAAATATCTTTTATCTAGTTTCACAATGGTCCGTAGTGGGAAAAACGGTGACCTTCATCTTAAACAAATTGCATATTATAAACGAACTGGTGAATATCATCCAACTACACTGCCGAGTGAGAGAAGTGGAATAAGAAGAGCAGCAAAAAAATTTGTCTTCAAAGGTAAAATTAAGGCCCCAAATCTTAAATTTGACTTAATATAGATGCTTCTCCATCTGTGTCCTCTGTGGACTCCTCAGGATTTCTGTAGTAATTGGTTGTTGCTAAACAATTACCAGGTGAATTGATGATGCAATTCAGCCTAAATCAAAATAAAAATTAACTGAAATTAACTGAAGGCCCTTAATTAAGCACAAAAGGGCATTTAAAATTATATTCAGGAAAGGATACCATGAAAAAACAAAACACTTAACTAAATTAACCTTTCCTACTTTTTCTCTCAGGTAATTCCTACTCTCATGGTACATTTTAAGCACTGATGTCATTATCAGTGAAGAATTTACGGGATGCTTAATATGAAAATGTTGACAAAGTTAACTTGTTTGTTTACTCTATTTATTTCTGTGGTTCTCCCCTCCCTCTGCCATTAAATAATCTCAGGTTACATTTAGTTTGGGATCCTCACGTCCCTCTGAATGGACTAAATTCTACAAAGGCAGTAGAATATATATCTTGAAAGATTATGAAAGATTATGATAATTTTTACCTCTTTTTCCTGTTCCAAAGGGGAAAGAAAGTTTGGAATGAGATAAGAAGTACAGTCACCAGATAACTAAATGAATGTTGGTGCTATTAGTCAGATTTTTACATGTAGGTACAGAGTCAGGCTTTCTTTAAAGCAAGTCAAAAAATGCTAAGATAATAAATACCTGCTCATTCCTCCACATGTACATGCACCCCTTCTAAATGACTCCTTTAAGCTTAAGAACAGCATACCTCTTAGACTAAAGTGAAGATTTATTGATTAATTTATTTAATCGTTTATGGAGAAAATGTTTACCAAGTTTTACTGTGTGCAAATCACATTTTAGGCCTTGGGAATATATCAGCGAATAAGATAAGATTGCTGCCCTCAATCTGCTTACCTGCAGATTCAAACAAGACTGTCCCATACAGCTTGTGCTTAATTAAGCATATTAGTAGCTTAATGGTGTATTCTGGAGTTCAAACAGTTATTTTATTCATGCTGGAGAGGCGATAGTTCTTTCCCTGCCCTGCTTGCTCCCTGTAGATTCTTCTCCAAGGAAAACTGAGAACTGTCTTGACGATTAAGGTTCTCTCACTTTCTGGCTTTACTAACCCTATCTCCTACTCAAATCCAGAAAGACTTAAGAGAGGTGATTGCTTACAAAAATGAAGTTACAATGAAATACAATGAAGTTATGATGAAATACTGTTTTGGAAAGTTTTGTTCCTGACGTGGCTTATCTGTACATAATTCATTTGCTAATCCTAGTTTGAGTGACCTATGGAGAAAGATAATTTCATACTCCCATAGTTATCATGTGCTTTGGTGAGCAAGATACCTCTACTTATATATACAAAATTATAGCAGCTAGTACTTCTCTCACATATCTAGTAAGTGTAGTAGCTGAAGACCTTTCGGATTGTATGGTAGCATCATTACAAATAAATGTTGTCTTAGAGCAAGAGAAAGGTTTTTAATTAAAAAAAAACCTCATGGTTTAAAACAGGGGTGTCAAACTTATTTTCACGGGGGGCCACATCAGCCTTGTGGTTGCCTTCAAAGGGCCGAATGTAATTTTAGGACTGTATAAATGGAACTACTCCTTAACGGTTAAGCGGGAACTTGACATTGCCACCAGGTAGAAACAAGGTGCCTGGTTGAATAAAACAAGATGGAGGGCTGAATTTGGCCCACGGACCTTGTGTGTGGTTTAAAACATAAGGCTATGATTATCTTAAAACTATATCTCTAAAAATTGCAATTATATCTTTTTGGTTTCATTTATTCCAGAAAAAAAGTTGTTTTATGTTGGAAAAGACAGAAAACAAAACCGTTTGGTAATTGTTTCAGAAGAAGAAAAAAGGAAAGTCCTAAGAGAATGCCATGAAAACGACACTGGAGCCCATCATGGCATATCCAGAACCCTTACTCTGGTGGAATCCAATTACTATTGGACTTCTGTGACCAACGATGTCAAACAGTGGGTATGGCTATTATTTAGAATATTTTGAATACTGTCTTTGTAGTAGATACCCAAATTTATTATTGTTCCAGATTTACTCTTGATAGCAGTTCTCATTAAGTATTTTTTGTGTGAGTAGTTTTTGTGTAGAAACATTTAAAGGCAGTTTTTTTTGCCTTCAAACTTCTTTAGAGAAGTGTCCCTTTCCTGTGGCAAGTTGCATGGAGTTGGCTCATGGGTCACTGAGACCTGAGAGTTGAGTGCTTCTTCATGCCTGAAGGACTACACCTGAGGGTCTGCACCTCACAGCTGGCTGAAACCATGCCACAAAAGGAGTATATTGAGTTATACCTTAAGTGCTATGGATATCATTTGGATTATCCTGAGATAAGGAGTAAGAAGGAAAGGTCAAGGGCTCATGATCGTTCAAAGAGTACAAAAACAATAATTGGCCTGAAGGCTATACTACAATGCCATGCTGAGAAAATTCAAATTAAAAAGACTACAATATGCATGAAAAAGAGACATCAAACAAAAGAATGATGGAAAGACTCCACCGGAAGCAGTAACTTGCTTGTCTACTGGACAGAGAGGGACAATGTCAAGCTAAAGTACTTTCCAGTATGATTAAACAAAAAAAGAAAGCAGGAAAATGGGAAGTTCTCTTGCCCAAAGTCTGTGCCCAGGGAGAAACAGAGGTTATTCACACAATAAAGAGAAAGAAAAAAAGCATGGAGAGGATGGTTACTGAAGTCTGCTTTGTTGGAGATGGCTTTACTCAAAAACCACCTAAATATGAAAGATTCATTAGGCCAATGGGCTTATGTTACAAGAAGGCCATGTAACACATCCTGAAATGAAAGGCACCTTATGCTTACCATTACTTGGTGTAAAGCCGGGGTCCCTAACCTCCCTCCTCCCCTGGCTGGCATTACTGCCTGAACTCCGCCTCCTGTCTCCCCACCACCCTCAATCCTGATCTGCGGAAAATTTGTCTTCCTGAAAACCAGTCACTGCTGCCAAAAAGGTTGGGACCCACTAGTGTAAAGATCTAATTTGGGTGTTATTACCAAAGGTATTGTTATCGAGGTGAACATGAGCAAGTTTGGCCTGTGACACAAGGAGGCAAGGCCATTTGGGGAAAATATGTCCAAGTACTAAAAATCCTGAAAATGACAGATGCATAAATGCAGTCTTACTGGTTTGACAGCAGTTTCATACAAGTAACTCCCTGTGATTATTGAAGACCATGCACCAATCAGGAAAAGCCCTTTACTATTATATTTCTTAGTACTATCACATAGCTCACATGTCTACAGTCATTCAGAGACCATATATTCCATTTTAAAGATTAGTACAATGGTCCAGTTTAAAAAAAATTAAATCACTAAAGTATAATTTGAACTAGAAAAAAGCATTATTTAAACAATATATTTAGATAATTTTTTTAGAACCAAATTATTATCATTGAACTGTTTTGTATAGGCAGAATATAAATGGGGTGGGTATTCCTTTACTAAATCATTACCTTTTTGATGGCAGTCACCCAATCTTGATGTGAATCTTGAGAGGTGAATATGTTCATAATAAGTCAGGCCCTGTGTGTGCTCCCATCTTGGTGCCTATTTCATCTTGCCATAGGAAATGTCAAATATGGCAGCAACCCAAAACCAATTAAGTGTATAATCAACTTGTGAAGATAATGAAATTAGTCTGGGTTTTGTAACTTTATAATGCACTACAACCTTCAACATTTTTTTTTCTTTCAAAAAATTTTTTAAATCCTCACTTGAGGACATGCCTAGAGGGGGAGGGAGGTAGAGAGAAGGAGAGAAACACCAGTGTTAGAGAAACAGTCCTTTACAGTCCTTCATCCTCACCTGGACATGGCATTGAACTTGCAACCCAGGCATGTGCTCTGACTAGAAATCAAACCTGTGACCTTTCAGTTTATGGGGTGACACCTGAACATTGACCAGCCTTCAACTTCTTATAATTGAAAATTTACCCACAAATTCTGGGATTCTTGCTGGTACATCAACTGATTTCTACTTTTTCTAGTATACTCAATTTGCAAATGGTAGTGCATCAAACAGACTGTCACTTCAGGCATAAAGAATTAAACCAACATTTAAAGAGTATCATTTATGAGTTCTCAGTTTATGAATCTATGCAGGTATTCCAAAGACCTCCACATTGGTATTTGCCTGAAGAACCTGCCACAGTTCCTTTACAAATATTTTATTAAATCTTTATCAAATGTTTATAATTTGAGAATGGATATGATTTTTTAAGATAACCAGAGGTTATTTGTATGTAAGTTAGAAATAAAAACTTTGATCAAAAGTAACTATAATGCAATAAGGACGTTCTTAAATTTTGTTCAGGAGTTAGTTTGAAAGTAGTTTCCAAAGTGGAATTTGAGAAATATGTTATGCAATGACACCATCCAAAAGTTGATCAATTGATCTCTTTTCATCTCATTCACATGAAAGCTCCATGGCAGCATGGGCTTTGTTTTTGTCCATTCTCTCTTCTCTGGACCTAAAGAAATTTCTGTCATCTATAAATATTGCTGGAATAAAATTGTGTGTTGATAAATATTTGTTGAAGTAGATGAATGAATGAATGAATGAACTTACTAGAGTGATAATTTATAAAATCTTTTGCCCATAGAAATTATTATAAATTAATATACTGATTTAAAATTATACCAAACTTGCCCTGACCAGTGATGCTCAGTTGGTTGGGCACTGTCCCACAAAGCAAAAGGAAACTGGTTCAATTCCTGGTCAGGGCACATATATGGGTTGGGGACATGGTTCCTGGTTGGGGGTGTACACGAGGCAACCAATAGATGTTTCTCTTGCCCATCAGTATTTCTCTCCCCCTCTTTCTCCTTCCCTTCCATTCTCTCTAAATTAATAATGAAATGAAATTATAGCAAACTTGTTTTAAGATCTATTCATTTCATAAATGTTTATTGAATATAAACCAAAATTATGTTCCATATGAATAAGACTCCTTAAGATGATCATTTAGTAGCAGTGGCAACGAATATTTGCTTATTATCTTGAATAGAACTTTTATTCTAGTCTAGAATAGTCCAAAAGTGTCTTCTTCAAAACACAAAGTACCTATTAACTATTCAAGTTAAGATTTATAAGACTGCTTTTATTATGTTGAATATATTAACATTTGCATGTCTTTTCTTTATTGTGTGCCTGTGTTTTGTAGGTATATGCTTGTCATCATTGTCAAGTGGCGAAAAATACAGTTATTCTAGCACCTAAACAGCATTTTCTCAAGGTGGAAAATCCATGGAGTATAGTTACTGTTGATCTAATGGGCCCATTTCATACAAGCAACAGAAGTCATGTATATGCTATAATTATGACAGATTTGTTCACAAAATGGGTTGTGATTTTGCCTCTATGTGATGTTTCAGCATCAGAAATTTCTAAAGCTATTATCAATATATTTTCCTTGTATGGACCTCCTCAGAAAATAATAATGGACCAAAGAGATGAGTTCATTCATCAGGTAAGTAGACAAACAACTTAGGTCTAGGAACATATTTTATTCACCTTTTACTACCCAACATACCTGTAAATCACAGGTGACAAACACCAAGGCCTGTGGGCCAAATCCGGCCCTCTACCTTGTTTTATCTGTCCCGGCACCTTGTTTCTACCCAGTGGCAGCACCGAGCTCCTTGCCCCTAGTTAAGGAGTAGTTCATTTATACAGTTCTAAAATTACATCTGGACTTACAAGGCAACTGTGAGGCTGATGTGGCCCCCAGTGAAAATGAGTTTGACACCTCTGTAAATTACAGGATGCTTAGTTTAGATAAATTGCTGCAGATATAGAGGTTTAATATTGTATAGTACAGAGGTAGTTGGACTGGAAATTAAGAGACCAAGATTTTAGTACTTGTGCCACTTAGTGATTGTAAACCTGTCTTCAGGTTTCCTCAAGCTAAAATGAGGTGGTTGGATCAAATAATCTTTGTTTGTTTCTAGTGTAAAAATTCTGATTGATATATAGAGGGAGAATTGACTAAAGGAGAAAATGCATCATGTTCATCAATGAGAACATTCAATACCAAAACATATCAGTTTTTCCCAAAATAATTTATGTAATTAATGAGTTTCTAATCAGCATTAAAAGGAGGGAACTTTTCCCCTGACCCTGGCCTTTTTCCAGATTAAAGTTAAATTGAAAGAATAAGCAGGCAAGAATATACATGAAAAATTTTTAAAGGAATATAATTACTACACTTAAGGCATAATTACAGATTTATATAATTGACAGAAAGTGATAAAAGAAAAAAGTCAGAGAAAGCCACGCTGTCCTAATTCACATATTATGATTTTACACACCCACACATAGAATGCAACTGACTTTTTTAATCTTCACATGGAAGTAACTTCTTAAGCTTAGGGACAGTGGAAAACATCATTTTGATGTTTCTATCAAATGTATGTTTTCCATACATTTCCATACATTTCAGTGGAAAACATCACCAAATTTGACTACAGAAATATTAGGAATTTATGTGTGGTAAATAAGCAAAACATAAAGGCCAAGAAGTAGACCAACAAAAATAAAGCAAATCCATGCAAGAAATGGCTAATGCCTTTATTATAAAAATTTAAATTTAATCATTTAGTTAATAGCAAAACAATTCACAAGAGGGAATAATGGTAAATATGGAAAATGTTCAAACTCAGTAGTTATGGGTAATGAAAATTAAGACCATTTTTTTGCTTGTCTAATCAATAAAAATAGTAATGATACCAAATAGACTACAGATAGAATGATATAGCTTTACATTACTGGTAGCACTGCAACTTGAAGCTCACCTATTTGTAAAGTAGTTTGCTGGAGGTCCATTAAGAGCCACAGATACATTTTTTGTCTCTCCATTAACAATCCTGTTTCTAAGAATTTGTTATAAGATAATAATCTAAAGTATGGAAATAGCTCTTACTATTTATTTATTGTAAATACCACAATGCTATTTATTTTAGCAAAAGATGAAAAATAATCCAAAAATGAAAAGGAAGTGTTTCAGAAAAATAGATCTAATCACATGATGAAATATTTCATAGCCATTATAAATGATGTTTACAAAGAAAGAAAAGGAAATGACATGTACAATGTTTACAACATGTAAATTAATCTGAGTGAAGAATCTTACATATGTATTACATATTTATATATTGACATAATTATGTGAAAATTACATATAAAAGACTAAAATAAAAACCCATTAAGGTTAACTATGGAATTTTTTAAGAGGGATGAGAGTATAGATTTTTTTGTTAATTTTTTCAATGTATATGTATTACGTTGCTTTAATTTTTAGCGATAAAATACACATAATCACTTATTGCTTTTGTGATAATAAATTTCTAGTGCTCAACAATAATTAGTTCTCCTAGTTTTTCAAACATAGATGGCTCCTTCTGGTCTCTTTCTGATAGCTAAGCCCAAGTAACTAGATCTGGTCAAAGAAATTGAGTGGATACATGTGTGTCACTTTCCACCTGAGGTAGTGTGATCCCCTATTCTGTCTCCCAGTCTTACTCTTTTCTCTGGAGAATGGACAGAATATCCCAGATACTATACTTTAGGGTGGTAGAATATCTCTTATCCAGAATTGCTGAGGCACCTAGTGGAGGATAGTTCCTATGGAAAACATCCTGACCTGTAGCTGACTTTGAATGGGCAAGCAAAAAACTGTTGAGTTAACCCACTGAGACTTGAATGTGTCTTGTAACTGCAGGGTAATCTTGCCTACCTTGACTGGCACAGTAGTGGTCTGCAAAATACTGTGTGTGAGACAATCTATTTTGTGGGATGGCAATATTATTAGAACTTCTGTTTATATATTTTTTTATCTAATATGAAAGTAATAAAGCTTTACTAATAATGTGGACAGGGTGATAATAGCATCCTGAATCAATAAGGCAAATGATTGTGTGTCACATGTGGCACGCACAGGGATCCTAGGAGAAAAGTGAGAATCCACAGTATGTGGAAATCTCTAGTGGTTCCTCCACTCTTTAGCTTTCAGCAGTAATTTAATTCATGGCTATTGCCTGGTTTTCACTAAACTACTCCTCACAGAATAGCCAGGTATCTTAAATTTCTTGCAATAAAACATAATGTTAAAAAGACAGTGACCTATCAAGCACAAGAAAATAATAGAGCTTCTGTCAGTAGCTAACTTGTGGTACCAGCTCTTTCACTGACACATTAATAAAATAAAAATAAATATGAACTAATCCAATCTGATAGAAAAATGGCCACCAAAATTCAAAGAACATTATTTGTCGACTTCCGGCCAAGATGGAGGTGTAGGTGGACACACTGTGCCTCCTCGCACAACCAAAATTAAGGACAACAAAAATTTAGAAACAAAAAAAAAACAACCAGAACAGACAGAAAATTGAACTGTATGGAAGTCCTGACAACCACTCATCCAGACTGGTAAGAGGGGCAGAGTCGACGACAGGCAGAAGGGGTTGGGGCAGGAAAAAGCGGTGGCTGGCAGACCTGGGCACACAGGGCACAGAGGGTGACTAGCAGACCCCGGTGGCAGAGGTCGCATGTGCAGGCGTGGGGAGGCAACGAGCAGACCTAGTGAGCACAAGGCAGCTAGCTGACTGCGGACACACGTTCGAGTGCAGATAAATCAGGTGAAAACGGGCCGAGAGACAGACTGTGCAACCCAGGGCTCCAGCACCGGGAAATAAAGCCTAAAGGCACTGATTGAAAACACTTGTGGAGGTTGAGGTGCAGCGAGAGACTCCCAGCCTCACAGGAGAGTTCCCTGGAGAGACCCACAGGGTCCTACAACATGCACAAGCCCACCCACCAGGGAACCAGCACCAGAAGGGCCCGATTTGCTTGTGGGAAGCAGCAGAGGGGACTGAATCTGACTGAGCAGAGCAAGCACCATTGTTTCCTCTCGGACCCTGTCCCCACATACAATGTCACAACCCAGTGACTGGGTTGCCCCATCAGGGTGAACACCTAAGGCTCTGCCCCTCATATGTAACAGGCTCAACCAAACAACAACAAAAAAATGGCTCAAACAGAGAACAAATCAAAGCCCCCGAGTCAATACTTTTAAATGACCAAGAGATGGCCAACCTATCAGATGCACAGTTCAAAGCACTGGTGATCAGGATACTCACAGAATTGGTTGATTTAGGTTGCAAATTAGATGAAAGAATGAAGGCTACACTAAGTGAAATGAAGAAAAATGCACAGGGAACGAATAGTGATGGAAAGAAAACTGGGTCTCATATCAATGAAGTGGACCAGAAGAAAAAGAAACAACCAAACAGAAAAGAATGAAGAAACAAGAATTAAAAAAAAAATCAGGAGAGGCTTAGGAACCATCATGACATCTTTAAACATCCCAACATCCGAATTATAGGGGTACCAGAAGGAGAAGAGGAAGAGCAACAAGTGGAAAAGTTACTTGAACAAATAATAAAGGAGACCTTCCCCAATCTGGCAAAGGAAATAGACTTCCAGTAAGTCCAGGAAGCTCAGAGAGTCCCAAAGAAGTTGGACCCAAGGAGGAACACACCAAGGCACATCATAATTACATTACCCAAGATTAAAATTAAGGAGAGAATCCTAGAAGCAGCAAGAGATAAGGGGACAGTCACCTACAAAGGAGTTCCCATCAGACTGTCAGCTGATTTCTCAAAAGAGACCTTACAGGCAAGAAGGGGCTGGAAAGAAGCATTCCAAGTCATGAAAGGTAAGGACCTACATCCAAGATTGCTGTATCCAGCAAAGCTTTCATTTAGAATGGAAGGGCAGATAAAGCGGTTCTCAGATAAGGTCAAGTTAAAGGAGTTCATCATCACCAAGCCCTTACTATATGAAATGTTAAAGGGACTTATCTAAGAAAAAGAAGCTAAAAAATATGAACAGTAAAAAGATAGCAATCTCACAGTCATTAACAACCACATCTAAAACAAAAGCAAACTAAGCAAACAAATAGGACAGGAACAGAATCACAAAAATTGTGATCACATGGAGGGATAGCAACAGGGGAGTGGGAGGAGGAGAGGGGGAAAAGGTGTGGAGAATAAGTAGCATAGACAGTAAGGAGAAAATAGGGGGAGGCCAAGAATAGTATGGAAAATGTAGAAGCTAAAGAACTTAAGACACATGGACATGAACTAAAGGGGGGGAATGTGGGTGGGAGGGGTATGCAGGGGGAGGGGAGTGAAGGGGGAAATGGGAAAACTGTAATAGCATAATCAATAAAATATATTAAAAAACATTATTTGAAATGTTCATTCACTTCCAAGTTTATTAATGAGGAGTCTCACCATAAGTGCATATAGTGCTTCAAGATATTAAGTAATGACACTATAAAGCCAGTATGAATCACCAGCAGCTTTTTCATTCATGTTTAAAATCATGTGATAGTCAACCCAGGACTTTGAAAATTTTATTAAAGATAACAGTAACTTTATAAGCCTCTTATGAGATTTAATAATAATATAAAAAACTAAAAATGACATGATTGGTAAAATGTATTGTTTGCTGTGATCTAAATGGCTTAGATATTACACAGAAAGCATAATAGTCACCAAATAAAATGTTTTATCAGGAAGTACTAACAGAAAACCCTGCTAAAGTATTGTAATAAAATTAGAACACTATATACATAGTGGGAGGGAGGTTTATTATATAATTGGATGAAGAAACATGTTTTTAACATGGCTTAGAGTATTTGCTAAACTGTTTAGAAAAATATACAAATAATTTTTTGTAAACTTCTGATGAATTTTAAAAGTATGTTTTACAGAATACCAAAATTGTGACCACTAGTGGAATGTCTGGTTTGATAGAGAGAAAAAAAGGCTATTAGGGTAAGGATATCAAGATAGCATCTCACAAATGGATTCACTAGATCATTCCTAGGCAGTCTCTTGAAAGAAAGAAGTTGAAACCTTTTGCAAAGGTCAGTCATTTAAAACCATTAATTATGACCTCAGATTGAGACTGACCAAATAGACCTATTCTCTGGGATTTCTGTTTAATTACTTTTGAGTTAAAAGGAGATAGCTGACTAGTACACAGTATATCAGCTAGGAATTGTGTTTGGCTACAAGTAACACAGAATGTCTCTGTTCCCCCTAGCATATAAACTTAGGTAAAGGGAGGCCAGACTCTCCAGGGTTGGATGTGTAACTTTGAATGTTGTTGGGAACTGATGCTTCTAGCTAACTGTTCACCGTCTTTAATCCTCAAAAGAGTCCTGGGTAGGATTTTACTGATTTTACAAATGAGGAAACTTAGTACACAGAGGTTTGGTGACTTAGCCAAGCTCATATAACTGTTAATTGATTACATGACCTAGTATTTTTTTTAGAAACTGTCTACTGAATTAAAATGTTACTTGAACTCAAGAGTTGTTTTTAAATTCTGTTCTTCCACTTCCTTGATGTATGTGTGTCTCTGGCAAGGCACTTACCCTCCCGAAGCTTCAGCTTCTTATTTTTACAATGGGGTTAATAATACCTTATATAATTGTCATCATGTATAATGACAACAATGCAAAGCATGTAGCACATTGACCAGTACCTAGTAGGGCCCTGCTCATTAATGATAGTTACTGTTTTAAACAAAATATATATGTTTTTACATAGAGTGGTTGTGGTCAATGAAAAGGCAAAATTCAAATTCTTTTGAAACCTTTTAAGCAAGGGAAAAATAAAATAAAATTTAAAGTCAGCTTTTGAAAATATATTTTTCAGATCAATGTCGAACTGTATGGATTGTTTGGCACAAAGCAAATTGTAATTTCTCATGCCTCTCAAACTGTTAACCAAACTGAAGGTATACCTAATACCATCAAAACGTTTCTTTCCAAACACTGTGCTGACCACCCAAACAACTGGGATGATCACCTATCAGCTGTTTCATTTGCCTTCAATATAACTCACTTGGTATGTGCCTTTTTGTAATTCTGTACTTTTAAGTTAACACTGTTTCTTGCCTAGATAAATGTTTTATTATAAATTATTGTTTATTTTCCTTAAAATAGGAGCCTACCAAAAATACACCATACTTTCAGATGTTTCATCGAAATCCTTATATGCCTGAGACTTCAGATGTTCACCATGAAGTGGATGGTGATAATACAAGTATGTTTGCCAAAATTATAGGTGCTATTAAAGAAGCTGATAAAATAATGGAGACTAAGACAACTTCTGTGGGCAAGGTGATTCTATTTAATAGAAAACTCTATAATAGTAAATATATAGTTTATAATGTGATTTTTAAAAATATTGCTGCATATCTATGCACTAAAATACAAATACATACATACATGCATACATATGATATACCCTTAAACCAATTCCTTTTCAAATTTTTCTTGTCTTGATTAAACAATGTACTTTCTGGCTGTGAAATTCTGAGAGGCAGTTATGGGAAAACCATGCATTTTGTAGTCAAGTAGAGCAGAATTCAAATCCCTGTTAGTATTGCTTTTCAGTTGCTTGACTTGGGCAAATTACTTAATCTATTTTATTTTACCTTCTTTGTAAATTTTGAGTAATGCTGACTTTGAAATTCTTTAAGAATTAAATGGTATCTGTGCCTTCCTTTTAAGTAGCATCTCAATAAATAACCATTCTTTTATATTAAATGTTATCTGTATTTACCTTCAAGAAACTGTAGCTCATTCATTGCTCTATTCTCTCTTTTTTTGCACTTGTAGATGGAGAATATGGATATTGATGAAATAAATAAAAGCAAAATCATTGTTAAAAAGAAACCAAAGCAATTAAATCCATTTCATCTAAAAGTGGGTCATGAAGTTTTAAGACAAAGGAAAAATTGGTGGAAGGATGGTCGTTTCCAGTCCGAATGGGTTGGTCCTTGTGTCATAGACTATATTACAGAAAGTGGGTGTGCTGTTCTGAGAGACAACACTGGGACTAGGCTTAAAAGACCTATCAAAATAGCTCACCTTAAGCCCTATGTAAGAGAATCCAGTGATCAAGGTAAATTTCTCTACGTTTTTATTTTATTTGAATGAGGAGAGAAGTTAAAAATATAATACCTACAGCTCTTGCTTTGGTTAAGTTTTCTTTTACGTTCTCATTTTTATAAAATTTCATATAGTTTTGGATCCCAGGTAATCTGTTTCATTAGAATGTCTTTTCTGGAACTGTCAGACTTGTGAGAGATTTTATTTTGATATCTAGTGTGCTTTTAACACACTTTCCCACAGTTCTGTGGGAGATACTGAACCTGTTTCACAAAAGCAATTATGTATCCTCTATTTTCATGTTCATGGTATTTTGTGAGCAACTTTGTGCCTCATTTTACTATGAAAAAAAAAACAAACCAGCAACTAAGATAATTAATGCCAAAGCAAACATTCTGTCCAGAATTCTGTTGTGAGAGAAATATATTAGGGGACTTTTAAAAAATGCAATTAGTATTTAGCATTGCATCATAGTCAGATCATGGTGGGTGGAGGGGAGGGTCATGGTGGGGTGTACTCAAAATGTTAAAAGGTGATAGCACCCTAAACAAGGTTATACTTGGCCCCAAGTATGGTTCTGAGCAGTCAAGATACCCTGATTTCTCTAACCCTTTTTATCATAGACTGGAGCTAAATGACATTTTGCTATGGCTTTCAGATTAAATCCCATTTTCACTGAGACTTTTATTTTGTCCCATGTATCTCCTCCCTAGAGTTTCTCTGGGGTAGATAACTGAGAGGAAGTTCATTGGTACCTTAACCAGTTAATTTTGCATTTTCTATAAAGAAAGATAAAGTATCAGTATTATGTGAATATGAATAACAATTAATGGAAGATACAATGTATAAACAACTGGCTTAAGTGACAGGTTTATGTAAATAATAATTAGAGGAGCAGCAGATAACCTGTACTTCATAGGATCTGAAGCCCTTGGGGGTCTGCTCAGCAATAGCTCAACTGTGCTTCTGATTTCGGTCAGGTCACAGCTCCTATGTTAGAAGCTCTTAGTACCTCTCCATCTGCTTGTGACAAACCCAGTTGGTCCAGTAGTAATCTTATCTTGGACTGTTCTAATTCTGAAAGCTCACAGTACCTTCATTCTCTTTGTTAGAAGATAAGCACTTTATTTCTTGTGCTTCTTAATTCTGAGCTATCCTTTTTGAGTTCTCCCTTCTGCAGTTTAAGTAGAAAACTATTATGCAGATACATGTTGTCCTTTCTTCTTTACCATGATTTTCTTCTTAATCTTCAGCATTCAGCTGCCTTCTAATGTGTTAACCTTCCTTCATTAATGCAAAATTTATGTTTAAAGTGTTTCTCTTTCAAGCTCTGTTTCAACAATTTGCAGTTTGCTACTTTTGAATATTTCAGAATCCAATTGTATAGAACAGTGTCTAAACAAAGGCAGTATAATTTTTGCATCCTGCTTGAACTCTGCAGTAATCTAAAGGAAATTGCAATTTAGTACTATACTACACATAAAGAACCTGAGATGATAGGTAAACTATTTTTTGTTTTAGCAGAGAAAGTGTTGATCGGGTCCTCCTGGAATCTGGTTCTTGGTTACTGCTTGGTCCCTTTTTGTGTTTGTCTTATTTGTAGAAATTCAAAATAATGAGATTCCTGTAATATTTTTCTTCAGTATCACTTGTTTTCCTGAAAATCTTCACTTCAGAAGCTGATTGTAAAGAGTCTTGAACTGAATTTAAAGCAAGCAAAATATCTTCAAATAAGTATCCCATTCATTTATTTGACATAAATTTGGATGAACTATAGCCAAGAGAACTATGAACTTATCTGACTGTACTTGCCGTTGTTACTTTTACCAGCTCCAAGATCTCATGGTTGTATTAAGACTCGCTGTACAAAGCAGATATGCTTTTGTTTCCAACTTCTTATCTAGAACATACTGTAGAGAGAGCACATTCTGTACTATGTCTACAATATCTCATTGTTATTTTAAGCAGTCTTAATTGTCTTTGTCTAGTTCAATGCTAGACACCTTTTTGAGATTAATTGTTTTAAGAAGAAATTTTATGATATACCATAGTGTCTCTGTAATGACAATGTTCCCCTTTGAAATGAAAAATGTTATTGAACCATTATTTTATATGTCATAGAGTTTAAGTAGTTTTGTTTATTTTATTTTATTTTTGGGGGGCTAGGAAATATTGTGATAGATTTGTGTCTGCCTCCCCCAGAAGATTTAGTGTGATTGCCTTTCACAGTTTGTGAAATGGTTTTCATTATATTGTAAGTTTCCTATTGCTGCCATAACTAATTACAGCAAATTTAGTGGCTTAAAACAACACAAGTTTATTATCTTTCAATTCTGTAGCTTAAGGTCCAAAAAAGGTCACACTCAGCTAAAATCAAGTCATTATCAGGCTTTGTTCCCTTCTGTAGGCTCTAGATTGTTTCCTTGCCTTTTTCACCTTCTAGAGGCAACCTGCATAGCTCAGCTAGTGGCCCTCTTCCTCTGTCTTCACAGCCAGCAATGGCAGGTAGTCCTTTTTACATCACATCACTCCAACCTCCTATTCTTCCACAATGAAGGACCCTAGTCTTTGGGCCCACCAGGGTAATTCAGGATGAACTCCCTATTTTAAGGTAAGCTGGTTAATAACTTTAATTCCATCACAATCTTAATTCATCTTTGCCATGTAAGGTGATATGTTCACAGGTTCCACAGATTTGTACATGGAGGTCTTTAGTGGCCCATAATTCTGCCCACCACAATATGATCTACATTTATGCAACAAAACATAGTCCATATATTGTCAATCCCATGACATTGACTTTATTATTTAATATAGTTTATGACAAGAGCCTCCCTTCGGCCTCTTATATAATTTGTAAACTCTGAGTCAATCGGTACTCAGTTATTAGTATTGGTTATTATAATAATTATGTAGTATCAAATTATAGTTATTGTTATTTTATCATGAGAAGATATACTAGTATGGCAACATATTCTAATAGTTTTAGGATTATCAGGCCCTACGAGTGTGTAGGAATAGTCTAGTCACCTCTCTCTGAAATAAGAAAATTAAGTTTTATGAAACCTTATACTTTTCTTAATATTGGAAGAAATAAATTAATCCAGGTCACTCAAACTTCTCTGAGGTTTTAATTTTAACTTATTTTTTCCTCCTTAAGGACACACAAAATTTTTATTTTTTTCTTTTTGCAGAATAATCATGAGGATGTAAAGTACAGTATAAGAATATAGTAATATTTTAATAAGTATGTATAGTGTCTGGTACAAAATTTATTAGGATCACTTTAGTAAGTTATATAATGTCTAATCACTGAGGTATGCATCTGATACTAATATAATATTGTATGTCAACTGTAACTGCAAAATAAAAAATGATTGTAAATAAATAAATAACTTTAAAAGGGTAGTGTGAACATAAATAAATCTGAAAAAGCCTAAATTTTTCTCTTTTTTTAAATTTTTATTTTATTTATTGATTTTTTGAGAGAGAGGAAAAGAGAGGGAGACATTGATTTGTTGTTCCACTTATTTATGCATTCATTGGTTGATTCTTATATGTGCCCTGACTGGGGATCAAAGCCACAATCTTGGCCTATCAGGACAACACTAACCAACTTAGATACTGGTCAGGGCAACTTTGTTTCTTAATCTCATTTTTTCACTCCTTAAAACTGCATAAGGAAAAGTATGTCAGAAATACTGATAAGACTTTCCTGAAATGTCTTCAAAATGCTTCTGTTTCTAAGAAACTAAAGACTTAATTATTCAGTCTGGTCAAAACTGAAATATTGCTGCCCTTGCTGGTATTGTTCAGTGGACTGAGCACTGGCCTGTGAACCGAAAGGCTGCCGGTTCAATTCCCAGTCAGGGCACGTGGCTGGGTTGTGGGCCAGGTTCTCAGTTGGGCAAGAGGCAATTGATTGATGTTTCTCTCCCTTTTTTTCTCCCTCCCTTCCCTTCTCTCTAAAAATTATTAAATAAAATTTTTTTAAAAAAACTGAAATATTTCATTAGATGTCATAATCATAACTAAATCAATAAATTGAGAAAAAATATTTAAAGTCTTGTATAATGTGACTGAGTACAAGTCCTTTAAAAATGTCTATGAGAGCATAACTTTTCTTCTTTTCTATATCACTAATCTAGGATTATTGTAGATCAGTACTGTCCAAAAATATGTAATATAAAAATTAAGCAACATGTAATTTTAAATTTTCTATTAGTCACAGTAAAACAGTACAAATAGGTGAAAATAATTTTAATAGTATATTTTATATAGCCAAGTATATCTAAAATATTTTTTCCACATGTACATAAGGTCTTGAGAGTGTCTTTTCTAGTAGTTTTTTGTCATCTTTTTTGAACTTAAAGAGCATTTTTGTTGGCTCCAGTAGATTTAGACCACAGTAGGAGTTGAAACATATTTGACCTTTCTGAATGAATGAGAATTTTGTGGTTTTCTTCTGTATGAACAAGGCTTGAAATCTCTAGTAGTTTTCTATTGTGTATGAAGTGGTTTGTGTAGAATTTGCTGAGTATAATCCTTATTATAATAAGGTATTTTAAAGTTTATCACTTATTTAAAAGAAAAAGTGTCTATGTGTGTGTGTATCACTTACATATAGAACGTCTCTTCTGACAAAAAGATGAGTTTACTAAAGTCTATTTGCTTCTAAGTCCAGTAAACTAGGAAGTACTTAAGTTCAAGGTCTATGAGTGCATTACTAGCAAACCACAGTGGTAACTTTTTTCCTATAATAAAATTTCAAATTTTCATTATTAAAATTTCTTTGCTTTTTAATTTGAATTTCATTTATTTATTTTTTATATTTTTTATTGTTGTTCAGATACAGTTGTCTCCATTTCCCCACCACCACTTCCCCTACCCCAGCCATCCCCACTTCCCACCCTTGATCCCACCCCACTTTGGCTATGTCCATGTGTCCTTTACACATGTTCCCAACAGCCTATCCCCCTTTTCCCCATTATTCCCTCCCACATCCCCTCTGGTTACTGTCAATTTGTTCTTAATTTCAGTGTCTCTGGTTATATTTTGTTTGCTTGTTTGTTTTGTTGATTAGGTTCCACTTATAGGTGAGATCATATGGTATTTGTCTTTCACCAACTGGCTTATTTTGCTTAGCATAATGCTCTCTGGTTTCATCCATGCTGTCATGAAGGGTAGGAACTCCTTCTTTCTTTTGGCTGTGTAGTATTCCATTGTGTAAATGTACCATAGTTTTTTGATCCATTCATTTACTGATGGGCATCTAGGTTGCTTCCAGCACTTGACTATTATAAATTGCTGCTGTGAACATTGGGGTGCATAGGTTCTTTTCAATTGGTGTTTCAGGATTCTTAGGGTACAGTCCCAGCAGTGGAATTGCTGGGTCAAAAGGCAGCTCCATTTTTAGTTTTTTGAGGAAATTCCATACTGTTTTCCACAGTGGCTACACCACTCGGCAATCCCACCAACAGTACACTTGGGTTTCCTTTACTCCTCAACCTCACCAGCACTTGTTGTTTGTTGATTTGGTTATAATGATCATTCTGACTGGTGTGAAGTGGTATCTTATTGTGGTTTTATCTATCTATCTATCTATTTATTAAGATGCTTGAGTTGTCTTCATTGTTTTATCTGTTGTTTTACCAGAACTCTCCAGAATTACCAACTAAAGCAGAAAAATACATTTGCTTTGAAAGAAAAGATGTTGTATAGACTAATGAGAAAAAAATCAGAAATACTTTTTCAAGTTATTTTGCATAGTACTTAGTTGACACATAAAATCTCACTTATACAATCAATTTTGATTTTTATAATTATGTGTACTGATAAACAGAGTTATAAAACAGTATGATATATGCAGCAAACTACTAGACATCTAATGTTGATGAAGAATAATTTGCATCTCTCTGATGGCTAGTGATGCTGAGCATCCTTTCATATATCTCTGGGCCCTCTGTATGTCCTCCTTGGAGAAATGCCTATTCAGATACTTTGCCCATTTTTTAATTGGATTGTTTGTCTCCCTGGAGTGGAGTTGTGTGAGTTCTTTACATATTTTGGAGATCAAACCCTTGTCCAAGGTATCATTTGCAAATATATTTTCCCATACGGTTGGTTACCTTTTTATTTTGCTGATGTTTTCTATGCAGAAGCTTTTTATTTTGATGAAGTCCCATTTGTTTATTCTTTCCTTTATGTCCTTTGCTCTAGGGGGTATATCAGTGAAAATATTGCTGCATGGAATATCTGAGATTTTCCTTTGTATGTGCTCCTCTAGGACTTTTATGGTGTCATGACTTATGTTTAAATCTTTTATCCGTCTTGAGTTTATTTTTGTGCGTTGTGTAAGTTGGTGGTCGAGTTTCATTTTTTTTTGCATGTAACTGTCCAGATCTCCCATCACCATTTGCTGAAGAGACTGTTTTTACTCCATTTTATGCTTCTACCCTCTTTGTCAAGTATTAATTGACCACAGAGACTTGGGTTTATTTCTGGGCTCTCTATTCTGTTCCATTGGCCTATGTGTCTGTTCTTATGCCAGTACCAGGTTGTTTTGATTACAGTGGCCTTGTATTACAGTTTGATATCAGGTATTGTGATCCTGCCTACTTTGCTCTTCTTCCTCAAAAGTGCTGTGGCTATTTGAGGTCATTCATGGTTCCATATCAATTTTTGAAATGTTTGTTCTATATCTGTGAAATATGTCATTGTTATTTTAATAGAGATTGCATTGAATCTAAAAGTTGCTTTGGGTAGTATGGACATTTTGATGATATTAATTCTTCCAATCCATGAACATGGTACATGTTTCTATTTGTTTGTGTCTCCTTTAATTTCTTTCTGCAGTGTTGTGTAGTTTTCTGAGTACAGGTCTTTTATCTCCTTGGTTAGGTTTATTCCTAGGTACTTTATTTTTCCTGTTGCTATATCAAATGGGATTTTTTTCCTGATTTCTGTTTCTGGTATTTCATTGTTGGTATACCAAAATGCCTTTGATTTCTGAGTATTGACTTTAAGTTTTACATTTATGCATTGTTTTTTGTTGATACATGTTTACTGGATATGTTTTTCTAAATAGACCTGCTTCATCTGTGTGGAGAACATGTTTTTGAGGTAGAAAACTTCCCTCATCAACGATGTGTGCAAGAATCTTTGGAGATACCTTAAATTCTGTGGTATCTGCTGAAACTGATAGTTTGCAACATTGTACATTGCCTTGAACCTACGGAATTCTTTATGGGTATTAGAAAATTTTGATCAACAACATTTTAACATACCTATCCTTTTTTAAGTTTTCTTATAAACCACTACCTTGCCTTCTTCAGTATTAATAGGCTAATATTGAACTTTGATGCTGAACCTCTATTAACAGAATCTAAAAGTCTTCAGTTTCATTGATTTTTTTTCTTGCTTGCTGCTGTTGGACAAAGTCCTTCTCATCAGTTGCATGATTTATTTCTTATCTCGTAGAATTGTTCCTCTTGTCCAGCAGTTCATCCTGTACTAACCTACAAAAGTCATTGCTTACCACCTTCAAATATCCATACTTTTTTCCATCATGAACATGTATATCTTTTTAACAACATTTTGAATCAAATTACTACATTTCTATCAATAAGAATTGGGGTTAAACTTGGAACACCTCTCAAAGTTAAAATATCAAGTACACTTTGACTAATGAAGAACTAAATGAGGAAAACTACATGTCCATACAAACCCAAGACCACTTATGCCGTTTCTTGGTAAAAAGCATAGATTCGTTTGATCCATTGAAGTTTGTAAATTGAAAGTTCTTAATGTGTTTACATCTGGAGTTGAAATAGGCTCAGTGAGTTTTTCATCCATTAATATGAGGATGGGTAGAGTGGAATTGTGTTCCAGGCTATATTTGCAACTTTATCTGCTCTGTGAAACTTTCATTGATCTCTAATCTAAATTGGCAATTAACCTTTCTTTTGCTATCCCTTAAACTTAAAATTTGAGGAATCTTTAAGGTATTAAAATCTTCAAAAGAATCTGTTAATGTTTTGGAAACATATACAGAAAGAGAAGGCAGGGGTCCAGGAAGTTAATCAGCCACAGTGGAAAAGTTCCTTTTGTAATTAATTAAATTATCAGTTGGGGAGAAATCCTTTTATATACATTAACCTTTATTTATAAGTATGCTACTGTTTTCCCATCAGTTTAACATTTGTTTTAAGTATTTTTTGATAGAGATGACAAATTTGGTAAAAATAGAATATAATGTTAATGAAAATTCCTTGTCATTATTTCAGTATGGTTTTAGTAAAACCTTAAAAGTTCATGAGTATTTTGGCATTAAATTAGACTTAAACTAAGCTTTTTATACTACTGCATTGTAGCCTGCCTACTTACACAGTCCTGTCACTTAAGCCTGATTCTAGGAACTTTGTCTTCATTTTCTCTTATAACTTCGTATTGTAACAATATATTATTGTCTTAACATGGGTTCTATAAAGATTAAAGAATTATCCAAAGTTGCAAATGTAAGCATTTAACAATTTTACCTTTTAAAAATATCTTTCAAGATTCCATTAACTCACACACAATGTTTTATAGAAGCATATTAAGGATATCACCAATATCAAAAATACAGTTTATAACTTTGTTTTTAATCTACACCGTAAACCCCAGCCCTTTCCACCCCCTCTCCCACATTCACCAAAGACAAGTCAAGAGGACAGGCACACTTGGCTCTTTTAAAATCCTTGGTCTTTCCTGAATTCTATATATATGAGTTCTCAGTTTTATATATGATTTTATTCATTCTTTGAAATGTTTATTTATTTAGTAGACAGAAGAACCTACCAGAAGTTAATCTAGCTAATTTTTATTATTTGGGGTTTTGTTCCTTATTTAACATTGTTTAATTTAAAAATGATGTTTATTTACAATTCTAAAAGGTAAACTTATGATGTTCTTCTTTTAGACAGTCTTTATCTCTTACAAGGCTCAGTAGTGGCAGATCATGACTACATTGGATTGCCTGAAATTCCAGTTGGAGCATACCAAGCAAGTATTTTGGTAGAAGACGCAACTATTGGTGTCCTTGATAATGAATTACTGACATCAAACAAGGATGGTGAACTATTAGAATATAGAAATGCCAAAATCTCTCCGCTGATGGAAGATAATAGTAGTCTTGAAAAGCAGACTTTCAGTCTGTTGGACTCCTCAAACCAAGTCCTTGAATACTTAAGTTAGCAAATACTAAAATTCAGTTACAGTGCTTGTTTAAAATGTGTATCTCGTGAATCTTGGTATTTTTTCCATCAAAAAAGGTGTATAAGAGAAGTGTCTGGACACACTTTTTAATGACTAAATTCCAAAGGTTTATTTTATAACTATTTATTGATGAAAAGTTGTACCATGTTTAAATGTCAGTGCATATATATATATATATATATATATATATATATATATATATATGGCAAAGGAAGCATGTAATATGAGGGGGGACCCCAAAAAACTGGAATTTATTTCCAAAAAGTTGTGTGTTTATTCTTATATGCTTAAACTTCAGTCATCTTCAAAGTACTCTTCCATCTGATGCAATACACCTATCAAGACATTTTTTCCAATGCTCCAAACAGTTTTTGCACTCAGCAGTTTTGATGCCTTTAGTGCTTCTGCTGTTTTTTGTTTGTTCTCTTTCACATAGGCAAACATTTCCCTTTGAGGACTTTTTTCACCCAAGGAAACAAACAAAAAGTCACTTGGGACAAGATCAGGTGAACAGGGAGGGTGGGTCATGGGGGTCATGCCATTTTTGGTCAAAAACTGCTGAACACTCAGCGTTGTGTGGGCAGATGCGCTCGTAAATGACCCATCATGAAATGGGCAAACTCATTGAAAGAGTCTTCAAAAAAAAAAATCACTGAAGCTGAATACAGCCTCTCACAACAATGCCTGCTGGTACACTGACAGAAATGGGTTCCTAGAACACTCATCTTGCAGGGAAAGCCTGTACTACAAAGGTCCCACCTTCCACAAGATAATTCTGGGTTTTTTGAGGGGGGTTTTCCCCTCATATATAGAATTCACTTTTTTTTCTAAAGAGAGAATAGACAATTCTCTCTTTAGAAAATTATCTGTTATTTCTTAGAAAGTAAAGTAAATTTCAGCTCAAAATTGGCAAAATTTTGTTTTTACAGAACCATGTTTTCAGGTTATTTTTTTAAAAACATTTCTTCTTTGAAAAATAAGGTTGGCCCTGACTGGTGTGGCTCAGTGGGTTGGGTGTTGTCCCACAAACTGAAAGGTCTCCTGTCCGGTTCCTAGTCAGGGCACGCAACTGGGTTGGGGGCTTGGTCCCCAGTTGGGGGAGTGCTGGCGGCAACTGACTGGTGCTTCTCTCTCACGTCAATGTTTTTCTCCCTCTCTTTCTCCCCCTCTTCCTCTCTCTGAAAATAAGTAATTAAAATCTTTTAAAAAATGAATTTTAACTACCTTCAATGTGATTAATAAATATTTGCTCAATCATAAAAATGAATTAAGTGAAATTTCTGTGTTCCTGGAACATCTAAAAACAATAATGTAGGGAAATGCTTAGTTATTTAATGGGCTCTTACAGAATATTGGTAATGTTACCTTGTTAGACTTAGGATCAGGCTCTGAAACTGTATATTGGTCTGAAAACATTTGTGCATTTTCATAATACATATTAAAACTAAAATTATTCATTAATAAGATTTTCTACAATCTTAAGGAAATAAATAATAATGATAAAATAACCAATATCAAGGATTTAAAATAATAATTTCTATGTTTATAACTATTCAACAAATATTTCTTATAAAGCACTTTGCAGAATACTGTAAAAACTTAAAATATGTGTCAGGCATGTGTCTCACACTCACAAGGGACTTAGAGCCTGGTAAGGAATATAGACCATATAAGCCATGTACAGCACAAACACTAGCTCTGCAAAAATTTACTGTGGAGTTTTTCACGTCCTTCCTACTTGTATTACAGTGGTCAGACTCAGTCACACACTGCTAATGGGTGTGGGTTTCTTTTTGTGGTGATGGTTGTATAACTCTGAAAATACTACATTGACTTGTACACTATGCTTGCGAATTCTGTTACAGGCCATTTATGATGAAACTTACTTTTCCTGATAAATAGCCAATACAAGCTATTTAAATAAAATGCTAATTTTATTATTGAAATCCCCAGTATTCATGTAGAAATTCCAAATACAGATCTTAAGTAAGCAAATGCACACAAAAAATACCCACAAATAATGTACATACTCAGTCTTGTCATTGACATTTGCAGGGCCCCATCAAGAGTGAAACTGGAGGTCCACATTCATATACCTAAATGTTTAGAAGTTATAAATCCAGCCAATAAACTGTTTCTACCTTGGCAAATATGCCTTCCTACTGTTTCTAGAATTCTTGGACTGAAGCGCTGCACTAATCAGTGACAAAGCAGAGAGAGCTGGTTTCAGGGAGCCCCCTTTTTGGGGCCCCATCCCCTTCCAAGGAAAACCTACCCCAACCCCGTTGACAAGCCCAGGCCTTAGTATGTGTTCTTCAGCTCTCTGTCCACCCTCCTGGAACAGACCAGAAAGCTCTCCAGGAATAGAAGGGTGTGCCTCTAGGCTCTGGACTCTGTCCCTGCAGGGAACTGCATGGACTACAGCAGGACAGAACCTAGCTCTCAAGCAAAGGGTCCAGAGCGGGGGCTTTATTGCCTGGATTTAAGGAGGTTTTCTATAGGATGAGTATATAGTAAAATTTTGACCAAAAAAAGCTCCCCCAGACAAGAAGTGTTTTTATGAGATTTTGTGTGCCACCTTGTGGTATTTTTATGAACACTTAAAATTTACACAATGCAGAACAAAATGAAGATGCTGAGCTAAAATAAAGGAAAAATGTATTCTGAATGAGAATAATTGGTTTGAAAAGTTTTAAAATATGATTGACATTTCAAGTGTGAAATTTTCTGATACTGCTATCTAAAAAAATAACTCACTAAGAAAACATATTTACCTGCAATTCATTTATAGACTGAAAAAAGATATGTATTAAATGCCTACTATATTTTAGGTACTGTTTTGGCACTAAGGTTATATCAATAAGAAACAAAAATCCCTGCCCTCCTAGAGCTTACATTCCAGCAGAATAGTGACCAGCAGTTCTTAATATATTCACTTATATCTAGTCTTTTTTCTTCATTTAATCTTAAAATTTTTTCCATTACTATTTGGTTCTCTTCCCTCCCCCCAGCAATCACTACATTGTTGCCCATGTCCATGAGTCCTTTTTCCTCATTGCTCAATCCTTCCACCCCCCAATCCCCTCCCACCACTAGCTGTTATCTGCCCTCCATCTTTGGGTCTGTCCCCATTTTCCTTTTTAGGTCAGTTTGTTCATTAGACTACACATATAAGTGAAATCATATGGTATTTGTCTTTCTCTGACTGGCTTATTTCAGTTAGCATAATGTTCTCCAGGTCCATCCATACTGTTGCAAAGGCAAAAATTTTCTCTTTTTTTAGGTCTGAGTAGTATTCCATTGATTAAGTGTCCCATAGTTGTTTTATCCACTCATCTACTGATGGACGCTGCTTCCATATTTTGGTGATTGTAAATAATGCTGCAAACAGCATAGCAGTGCTTATGTTCTTTCAAATTTGTGTTTTGGGTTCCTTCATATATATTCCCAGAAGTGGGATTGCTGGGTCAAAAGGGAGATCCATTTTTTATTTTTTGAGGTATCTCCATGCTGCTTTCTACAGTAGCTGTACCAATCTGCATTCCCAGCAATAGTGAAAAAGCGTTCTCCTTTCTCTACATCATCACCAGCACTTGTTTATTGATTTATTGATCATAGCCATTCTGATAGATGTGAGATGATGTCTCATTGTGGTTTTTTTAATTCTCTGATTAGTGATGCTGAACATCTTTTCATATGTCTACTGGTCATCTGTATGTTCTCTTTGGAGAAGTGTCTATTCAGGTCCTTTGCCCATTTTTTAATCAGGTTGGTTGTTTTTTTTTTGGTGTTAAGTTTGATAAGTTTTTAAAATACATTTTGGTTATTAACCCCTTAACAGACGTAGTGGCAAATATGTTCTCCCATTCTCTGTGTTGTCTCTTTATTTGGTTGATGATTTCCTTTGCTGTGCAAAACCTTTTTAGTTTGATGTAGTCCTAATTGTTTATTTTTTTCTTTTGTTTCTCTCACCTGGGGAGATATATCTGAAAAAAAATTGCTACAAACAATGTCCTAGATTTTGCTGCCTATGTTTTCTTCTAGGATATTTATGTTTTGGTTCTGATACTTAAGTCTTTGATCCATTTTGAATTTATTCTTGTGTGTGGTATAAGAAGGTGGTATAGTTTCATTTTTCTGCATGTATCTGTCCAATTTTCCCAACACAATTTATTGAATAAACTATCTTTAGCCCATTGTATTTGCTTGCTTCCTCTGTCAAATATTAATTGACTATAAAGATGTGGGTTTATTTCTGGACTCTATTCTGTTCCATTGACCTATGTGTCAGTTGTTATGCCAATACCATGCTGTTTTGATTACTTTGGCCTTCAGTATAGTTTGATATTAGGTAGCATGATTCTCCCATCTTTATTCTTCTTTCTCATAATTGCTGTTCCTATGTGGGGCCTTTTGTGGTTCTATATACATTTTTTAAATACTTGCCCTAGTTCTGTGAAATATGCCACTGGAATCTTGATAGGAATTGTGTTGAATCCATAGATTGCTTTGGATACTATAGACATTTTAATGATGTTAATCTTCCTATCCATGAACACGGTGTGTGCTTCCACTTGTTTGTATCTTTTTCAATTTCTTTTTTCAGTGTCTTATAATTTTTCGTGTACAGGTCTTTTACATCCTTGGTTAGGTTCATTCTTGAGTAGTTTATTTTTTTTTGAATGATTGTGAATGGAATTGTTTTTTTAATTTCCATTTCTGTTAGTTCATCATTGGTATATAAAAATGCAGCTGATTTCTGGATATTAATTTTGTATCCTGCTACTTTGCTGAATTCATTTATCAGTTCTAGTAGTTTTTGGTGGAATCTTTGGGGTTCTCTATGTACAGTATCATGTCATCTGCAAAAAAGGATAGTGTTACTTCCTCCTTTGATATTTGGATGCCTTTTATTTCTTTCTTTTTTTTTGTCTAATCACTGTAGCTAGGACTTCTAGAGTACTATGTTGAATAAGAGAGGTGAAAGCAGACATACCTGTCTTGTTCCTGATCTTAAGAGGAATACTTCTAGTTTTTGCCTGTTGAGTATGATGTTGGCAGTGGGTTTGTCATATATAGCCTTTATTATGTTAATGTATATTCCCTATATTCCCACTTTGCTGAGGGTTTTGATCACAAATGGGTATTGGATTATATCAAATGCTTTTTCTGCATCTATAGATATGATCATGTGGTTTTTATCCTTCATTTTGTTTATGTGGTGAATTACACTTTTTGATTTGCAAATGTTGTACCAACCTTGCATTCCTGGAATAAATCTCATTTGATCACGGTGTATGATCTTTTTAATGTGTTGCTGTATTCAGTTTGCTAATATTTTGTTGAGGATTTTAGCATCTATATTCATCAAGGATATTGGCCTATAATTTTCTTTCTTTGTAGTGTCTTTATCTGGTTTTGGAATTAGGATCATGCTAGTCTCATAAAATGTGTTTGTCAGCCTTCCTTCCTCTGGAATTTTATGAAATAGTTTAAGGAAAGTTGGGGTAAAATTACCTGTGAAACCATCCAGTCTAAGGATTTTGTTTGTTGGGAGTTTTTTGATTACTGCTTCAGGAAGATTACTAAATCAGGAAAGATTCTCTGATTCTTCCTGATTTAGTTTTGGAAGATTATATGTTTCTAGGAATGTATCCATTTCATCCTGGTTGTCCAGTTTGTTGGCATATAGTTGTTCATAATATTTTCTCCAAATCCTTTGTATTTCTTTGGTGTCCATTGTAATTTCTCCTCTTTTATTTCTGATTTGATTTATTTGTTTCCTTTCTCTTTTTTTTCTTGATGAATCTGGTTAAAAGTCTGCCAATCTTACTTGTCTTTTCACAGAACAAGGTCTTGGATTCATTGACCTTCTGTATTTTTTTAGACTCTAATTTCATTTATATCTACTGTGATCTTTATTATTTCCTTCCTTATACTCACTTTATACTTTGTTTTACTTTTTCAGTCCCTTTAAGTATGAAATTAGATTGTTTATTTGAGGGTGGGGTTTTTTTTTTTTTTTTGAGATAGGCCTTTAATGCTATGAATTTCCCTCTTAGGATTTCTTTCCAGTGTCCCACAGAGTTTGGATTGTCATGTCCTCATTTTCATTTGTTTCAAGGTATCTTTCAATTTCTTCCTTAATCTTATTGTTGACCTATTCATTGTTTAATTACATGTAATTTAGCTTCCATGTCTTTGTATTTTTCAGTGTTCTTGTGATTGATTTCTAGTTTCATAGCATTGTGGTTAGAGAAGATGCTTGATATGATTTCAGTCTCTTAAATGTATTCAGATCTGTGTCCTAACATGTGGTCTATCTTAGAAAACATTCCACATGTTTTTTAAGGTACTTGTACTTGAAAAATATGTATATTCTGTTGTTTTGGGGTGAAATGCTCTGAAGGTATCAGTTAAATCCATTTGATCTAGTGTGTCATTTAAGGCTGCTGTCTTCTTGCTGACTTTCTGTCTGGAAGATCTATCCATTGAAGTCAATGAGATGTTAAAATCTCTGACTATAACTGTATTTTTGTCAATCTCTCTTTTTATGTTCATCAAGATTTGCTTTACATATTTAGGTTTTCCTATGTTGGGTAGGTAAATGTTTACTAGAGTTATATCCTCTTGTTGGGCATTCCTGTATACTTCTTTGTCTTTCACTATAGCCTTGGTTTTAAACTCTATTTTGTCAGATATAAGTACTGCTACCCCAGCCTTTTTTTTCTTTTTCATATGCATGAGATATCTTTTTCTATCCATTTACTTTTAGTCTGTGTGCATCTTTTGATCTGCAGTGGATCTCTTAGAGGCAGCAACATGTACATGAGTCTTGTTTTCTTATCCATTCTGCTACCCTATGGCTTTTGCTTGGAGCATTTAAGCCATTTACTTTTAAGGTGATTATAGATATGTATGTAGTGCCATTTGTTGTTAGACTGTTTTCCTATTTTTTAAAATCTTTTTCTTCTCAAAGCACGTTCTTTAACATTTGTTGAAGCACTGGTTTGGTGTTAAGAAACTCCTTTAGCTTTTTCTTGTCTGGGAAGCTCCTTACTTCTCCTTTGATTTTAAACAATAGCCTTGTTGGGTAAAGTAGTTTTGGTGGTAGGTTCAGCTTTTCATCACTTTGAATATTTCATGCCACTCCCTTCTAACCAGAAATGTTTCTGTTGAGTAATCAGATGACAGTCTAATTGGTGCTCCCTTATAGATAACTACCTGTTTTTCTCTTGCAACTTTTAAAATTCTCTCCTTGTCTTTAAGCGTTGTAATTTGAATTATGATGCTTTTTGATGTAGGCCTCTTTGGGTCCAACTTGTTTGGGATTCTCTGAGCTTCCTGGACTTGTGTAACTTCTTCCTTCACCAAATTAGGGTAGTTTTCAGTTATTATTTCTTCAAATAGGTTCTCAAGCCCTTGCTCACTCTCTTCTTCTGGTGTCCTCATGATGCGGATATTGTTATAATTCCTATTGTCCAAGATGTTTCTTTAGCTCTCCTTATTTTTTAAAATTCTTTTTTCTTGTTGCTGCTCTGCCTGGGTGTTTTTATTCTACCTTGTCTTCCATATCACTGGTTCAGTTCTTTGCTTCATCTAACCTACTCTTTATTCCTTCCAGTGTATTATTTATCTCAGCTATTGCAGTCCTTATTTTTGACTGGTCCTTTTTTATGGTTTCTATGTCTTTTTTTCATGCTGTTGAGTATCCCTATAATCATTACTCTAAACTCTCTCTCTGATAAATTGCTTGCCTCCATTTCATCTAGTTCTTCTGAAGAATTCTCTTGTTCTTTCATTTGGGGTCTGTTTCTTTGACTTCCCATTTTGGCTGCTGCTTTGTATTTTTTGGCTTTAGTTGTTAAACTAACCATCTGTTAAACTGATCAGTTGTTAGGCTAATCAAATTGCAATCATCAGCCTGGCTTAAGCACCACAGGGTGGGGCTATTGCTTCTCTTCAGGCTGATGCCATTTGGGGATGGGTGCTCTGCCTGAAAGAGATGGCTCCTGAAGTATGGGGAATGACTCAGCACATAGATCCAGATAGCTGTTCCCTCAGTTCTCTCCCCAGAGCCACCATCCCTGGACTCTGCACATGCATCTCTAGTCCACTCTGCCCTTCCTCAGCCAGAGCCCAGGGTTAAGTGGCTACAAACAAAATTTTTTGTGTCAGCCCTTTAAGAGGCTCTCTGCATCTCCAGCTGTCTCTATCTGGTGGACAGAAATATTACTGTTTTTCACAGCTGGATGTTATCTGGGTTCCTTTCTGGCTCTGGTGCTGTAGGCTTTGTAGCCTAGCTTGGGGTTTAGACCCTACAGGTCTCAGGGGGCACCCCCCTGCCAGCTGCTGAAATATCCCTCCAGAACTTCACCTGCCACCTGTGGGAGCCCAGGCAGCCTTCTTGCATGTCCTCCACACTCCCTACGAGTCTTGTTGTAGTAAAGGGGTTTCTTCTGTCTGTCCTTGGTTATAAGCTTTCTCTCCAGCTAGCATTCAGTTGGTTATTCAGGATGATTTATCTACAATTTAGTTGTAATTCCAGATTGGTTCTGGGAAAAGGTTAGTAGAGCTTCTTCTTACTCCTCTGACATCTTGGATTGTCCGTCTAATCATAAAATCTCATTTATAGCTTTCACACAGACATCTTGTTGGAATCCTTGCTTTAAGCCTCAAAAAGCATAGTGTTCTGTTTCACTTATTTTTGGACTGTGTAGAAAGTTATAACAATGTTTTGTTAGAGATCTGAAAAAGGACTGGGCCCTACATTGGAAAACATAGTTAAAAAGTAATAATCTAACCATCCAATTTAATGTGGTATAAAAAGGACAAGTAAATTACCTAAAGAAAATAGAAAGTTAAAAATCATGAAGATAACAGAAATTAATGAAATAGAGAATATACATGTAATATGCAGATGGACTGAGCCAAACATTGCTTCTTTGAAAATACTGGTAGTGACAAATCTAATAAGCATAATAAAAAAGCCTAAAGCATTTACAGATAAACAATATTGTGATGCAAAATGGTCAGAATCATGTATAATGAGGATGTTTAAAAGATAGGGATATTTCTAATAAATTTGAATCTAACAAAATGGATAAATTGTAGAGAAATTTAACCTGCAAAAGTGGTTCAAGAAGAAATAATAAGCCAAATGATTTTACCAAATATTTATAATAAAATTTAAGGAATAGATAATTTTAACTTTATATAAATTGTTCAGAAGGTAGAAACAGAAGGACCAATCTTTAAATCTTGATATAAGGATGGCATAATCTTGATATCAAAATCTGAAAAGGACAGAATGAAAACTGAAGAAAACAGGCCTTTCTCTCATAAACACAAATACAAAGATATTAAAAAAAGTTAACAAATTGAATCTAGTGACCTATAACAATATGCATTATGACCAAATTGAGTGGATCCCAGAAATGCAAGTTGGTTTAACATTAAAAAAAAATTCCAGGCCATGGCTGGCGTAGCTCAGTGGATTGAGTGCGGGCTGCGAACCAAAGTGTCGCAGGTTCGATTCTCAGTCAGGGTACATGACTGGGTTGCAGGCCGTGACCCCCAGCAACTGCACATTAATATTTCTCTCTCTCTCTTTCTTCCTCCCTTCCCTCTCTAAAAATAAAGAAATAAAATCTTTTAAAAAAATTCACACAATTAATGGCTGTATCTTGAAGAGACCTGGCAAGAAAGAGATGAAATACATAAAATGGTTTCAACTGAAGATAATTTAAGGATCTATTTAAAGAAGGATTAATAGAACCCAGAAGGAACATTGGGACATGTGATGACCAGCAATAGCTGGAAATCTTTAGGCCTAATGAAGCAAAGAGAGGAAATGCTCAGTGAGAGATGGGTTATAGAAGAGGGTTTAACCATCAGTATTTGTAGCCATAGAGGAATGCAACCTCTGCCAAAGCCATAACAAATCAGAACTATGACAACTATTGTCAAAATTGTGATGATCACCGTGGAACCTGAAATGAGAATGGTTTGAAAAAGAGCAACGGAGGACTAGTTAGGAGGCTGTTGCAATAATTCAGGTGCTGGACAGTGGCATTGGTAGCATGGAGATGGTGAAACATGGTTAATATCTGTTATATTTTGAAGCTATGTGAATCAGATTTGCTGACATTGGATGTAGGAGTTTATAAGAAGAGAAAAGTCTGTGATGATGCCAAAGGCTTACATAACTGGAATTGATGCTAACTGAGATGAGGAAGACTAGGAGGAGCAGGTTTGAAGAAAAGAGAAGTTCAGGTATGAACATGCTGATTTTAAGATGCTTTTAATACATTCAAGTGGGTCTGTTGAGTAGACACTTGGATATATGAGTCTGGAGTTCAGGAGATGGGAACTCAGCATTCCTTTATGCACAGTTCAAAACTCTCCAAAATAAACTGGACCATGAGTCCCTTAGGGGCAGCCAAGGCATTCTCTTTGCTGCAGAGATCTGCACTTGCCATTGCCTGCCACACTTTGTGTTAATCATAGCTGAGGCAGTGGTCCAAAGCATCTGGTGATTGATTATACATAATCCGGGACATTATTTATATTACCTGGCAGAGCAAACAGATGCTCAAGCAAGTTTTCTAGCTTTATGAATGATGGCAGCCAAATATTCCATCCCTCTCCCCTTTTTGATGGATATAGCTGATGCTAACCCAACATTTAAGGGACTACAAATAATGCAGGCAAGTTCTCAAGATTCTCATTCTCATTTGCCAGTGGAAACTGAATAAGGAAAAACATGAGTAACAACATTTTCAATCATATTGTACTTTGGCTTTGCTAAGGAATTCACAATCCAATGTAATTTATGTAGAATTTCTGAGGTTGTTCCAATATCACTTTCCTATTTTAACCTCAATTTGGAATTTGAAAACCGTAGAAATTAGAATTTCTTTTTTCCAGAATAAGAAGGGGAAATCCTTTGGAATATCTTTCTTTTATTCTACCTCACAGACTTGAAGTCATTAACCTTTAATTATAAACTTTCCTTTGAATTCCTGTCAGTGAATAGTAGAACAAAAAAGTCTTAGCATTGTACATAATTTTACTAAGATACCTAGAATATCTAGGTCATGGGATACAGGGCTTTGCTGAAGCCATATGCCATTTCATTTCTCTCAGAGGAGGAGCCTGTGTTTGAATCCAGTGCTGAAGAGTTTTATTCCAACTGTGATAAATGACTGTATAATTGGGGATGACAGTGGTCACTGAGGGCAGCAAAGAAGCACAAAGCTGAATGTTTTCTGTTCTTGCCTCACACAAAATTCAACTCTTCCGACAGTTATAGCTTAACATCTTTCCCCTCCAAGAGGCCTCCTGTCCATTAGGTTTAAATCTCACAGACTGAGTCTCCCCCTTCCTGAGGAAGCTAAAGTAGGGAGTAGGCCCACCTGGTGATGGAGTCAGGGGCTTATCCATGGCAAGAGGACACCACCAGGCAGGGAGATTTTATTGTGGGACACAGACTTCCACCCATAACAGAAATTTCCCATATCTAGGGGCCTCTCCCTGAGTAAGGAAGGCTGTGTTGCAGGACACCTTGAGGGAAGGTACAGCGCTGGCTTAAGGAGACCATCTGCAGCGTCTTTTCAGTGTGAAGCTGGGGAATTACTTAGCGAGGCCCTTGGTAGGAATGGGATAACTCAGTATTTGAAGGAGCCATGACTCAATTTTGGAAGCCACAAATGCATTCCTACATGGCCCAACTGTGACTCGGAGTTTTCAGGCTTTGGGGATGGGAAATGGTTCACCTGGCTTGAAGATGATTGTAGTTTATTTTAAAGCGTTTTATTGAGACATAATTCACATACCATAAAATTCACTCATTGAAGGTGAAAAAATCAGTAGGTTTTAGTGTTTACACAGTTGTGATTTTAATCATTTAATATAGGAATTTTAATTGTAAACAACTTCACACCAGCTGTGCTGTGGGGTGGCAGGAGAGGGTGAAAGAGAAGGACACTGCCAGCCTCACTCTCCTATTTCGTCTTCTTCACCTTCTTCCGCCTGTTTCACTGCATCCACGCCAATCTCTTTGCGCTCCTTCTCCAGAGCTGCTAGGTCCTCCGGGCCTCAGAGAACTCAGAATGCTTGCTTTGCGTACATGAAATCAAACTTAAATGGTCCAGATGGGCCCAGGCCTCGGCGATGGCAGTGGTGTTACTCAGTGCACACACAGCCCTCCGTACCTTGGCCAGATCTCCACTGGGGATAATGGTGCAGGGCTCCTAGGTATTGCCCACCTCAAATCTAGTCCTGCGCTGATCCACAAACTTGATGGTGTGCTCGGTCTTGATGGTGGCAACAGCTGCATTGGTGTCTTTTGGGATCAAGTCCCTCCTGTACAACATGCAGTAGGCCATGCACTTGCCATGGTGAGGTTCATACTCCACCCTCTGACTGGTTGGTTTGAAGCAGGCATTGGTGATCTTGGCCATGGACAGCTGCTCAGGGTAGGCCTTCCGGAGGAGGTGACTGAGTCACAGGTGGCCAGGGGCCAAGTAGATGTGGAGCTAGGGATCGGATTAGCTTGGAATTAGTTCTGGGTCCTGTCAGATCACCTGGAGCCAGTGATGGTAGACTCAATCTGCCCAATTAGATGACTGAGTTGGTATATGTGGACTATTCCACGTCCAGGTGGTAGCAACATATGTCATAAAGGGCTTCGTTGTCACCTTGAATGCACAGTCAAAATATTTTAGGGTCGTGTGGGTGGTCAGAATGGAGCTTCAGGGCTCCACCATGGCTGTGGAAACCCGAGGTGCTAGGTAAATGGCCAATTCGAGCTTGGACACTGGCGAGTCCAACAAGACTAACTCTGTGAGCAAAGACACAAACCCAAGCTGGGGCTGCTCCAGAAGTCCCATGTACCGAGGGGACCTGGTCCAGGACCAGGCCAATGATCTCCTTGCAAATAATATAACGGTCTCTAGTGTTGTTATTGGCTGTGTCTTTCTTCCCAAGGATCATCTGCTCCAGGTGGAAGATCTGCTGGTGAGTCCCTGTGCACACTTCATTTTAAATTATTCTTCTTGAAAACAGAGCCATTGTTCACTGAACAGCATCTTGTCTATGAGGGCACAAATCCATGTGAATTTTTTACTGAGTTTTACCACCAGATGTCAGCCATTCTCTGCACTGACAGTAACTAAACTGAAGAAGTCTTCAGGAGGAATCTGTGGATGTCTCTCTCATCTCTCCTTCCCTCCGTCCTCTTTCTCTCCTTCCTGTTATGAATGTCGGTCTGTCTAACCAATCAGTGATCTATTGATCTATCATCTACTTATTTACATGTATCACACATGTCTATTCTAATCTATCTAAGTAATGAAGCAGTATTTTAGGAAAAATAACAGTAAACATTTACATATACAAATGTGAAAATGATCCTAAAATGTTTTCTAAACTCTGATCTGGAATCCAGGCTCTTTTTGGTCCAGTAATTTGGGATCAGTGCAATATATCCAGCCTTTGTTTCAGAGCATGCTTTCAACTGTCACCCAGAACCTTTGCTTTTAGGAACTTTTATTAGATTTTGTTGCTCTGGAATTATATTGTTATTGGAAGAGTATCAAAAACATATTGAGAAAACTATGCAATACTTGGTTTTTAGAAAGGCTTTGGGGTGATTCAAAAGCTAACCATCAGGGAACTATGCAAAGAGAATTTTCATATAGCAACGACTTCTATTTTAATTGTTTTCAATTTAATGCTTTCTTGAACTTTAAAATTTACTTTCTATGATCCCTCACTTCAAACTTTGTCAGGTGCCTGGCTCTGCTTCCATCACTGAACTAAAGGAATTTATGCTTTCTTTGCCCTCTAGATGGTAAACTACTTGAGGTTTGGAAGATTAGCAGTTATCTATTGATAAATGAATTTTTTTTTTCTTAACAGGGACTGAGCCAGCCTGTACTGGATTGTTGGTTGCCTACTTAGCAACTGTTTTCTTCTCTTTCTCCTTCCTATCTGAATTTTGTTGATGAGTCTAGCACTTCTTTTGTGCAGCCACAGAATTTGGGAAAAGTTGATGCCACTTCAGCTTCAGGCATAAACCCCCAGGCATAAACCTCAGTGGTCCAAAATAACCCTATTCCCTTTGCAAAGGGTTAGCTCAGAAATGACCATGTGCTGCATACAAGGAAATTTTCTTAGAGAGTTCAAGAGGGAAAACTTTCTTCGGTACTGAAAGAATTAGCTGCAAGATAGACTAGTGGATAAATCTTTGCAAACCTACTGTCATTTCTGAAAAAGAAAACACTACCATTCTTGTGTTCCTGAATCCTTTGGGGTGTTTGATGCAGATATGGGGAGGAGTACAGGAATCTCGAATTTGCAGACACCAACCAGAGGCATCTTTCATATTGCATAGAAAGAACATTCTAGAGAATGAAACCAACATGGAGGGAAACAGCTTTGGGAAGGAGGGAGATTTTTACCCAAATTCAACTAAACGAGATGAATGCTTTGATTGGGGAAGCCCGTCTAGGCAGCTAGAGAAATGTCTGGGAGCTGGGGGCAGTAAGGGCATGGCAATTTCAGAAGAAATTTCATACAGGTTCTTCTTGGAGTGAGGATGGTGAAGAGAGTTGGTGGTGAGGGTAGGGGTGGTGGGGTGAAATGAGGCTGAGGAGGTAAGCAGCCTTCTGGAGAATGAAGACTCCTTGGCGCTCACCTCTCTTTTCTGAACTGAAACACAAAAGTCAGAGCCTTATTGAAGTCCTTAAAGATTTCTGTGAATCTTAGGACTCTTTGTAAATATACTGAATTTCCACTTCACCAAAACTCAAAAACTTCCCTTTGAAAAACAAGGTTGAGAAAATGAAAAAATAATCCACATGCTGGGGTAAAATATTTGCAAATCAAACATCTGATAAAGGACTTTTATCCAATATATATAAAGAACAACACCCAATTTCCTAAGATTTGGACTACCTTGAGCTAGGACATATATTACAAGTATAATTTATTTTCTGTGTCCTGTTTGATACAGCATTCTTTTACTTTTATTAGTAGACCTCAGTAAATATGTGTGCATGTGCATGGTCTGTCTAGAAGGTATTCAGCCATGTACTGTGAAAAAGAGAGACATTTATTGAAGATACAAGATACTTGTACATTGTACATAGGACAATGATGCCTCAGTCCCCTTCAAAATAGGCACCTTGGGACCTCACACAGTTCTCTCAATGCCACCAGCTGCCCTGTCGTATTTCCCACATCTTATTAATGGTCTGAAATCTCTTCCCTTTCAAAGGTGATTTTAGTTTTGTGAAAAGCTGGAAATTGCAGGGTGACAAAGTTGGGCTGTAGGGGGACTGAGTCACCTGAGTGATTTGATGTTTTGCAAAAAAACCCTGCATGAGACTTGATGCCTGAATAGGTGGGCTGAAGCTGCCAATCACAGGTTACCCATAACTGCAACATTGTCCCCAAAAGCCTTCTGAATCATCCAAATAGTTTCTGCAGACCAATGTTCAAGCTTAATGCAAAATTTGATGCAGATGCATTGCTCTACTTGCTCAGTCATTTTGAATGTGATGACCACACAGTACACATGCTCACTCAGTGGTGTCTACCACTCCCACTGACTAGGACAGTGAAGTCATCATTCTTCCCGCATGTGCATTCAGTCCACTCTCCTTGGCTGCCAGGTTACATCAATGTTGAGCAAACCATTCTTGTTATATTAACAATGGCTGGACTTTTTCCAGATAGAACTTTGTGTGTGTGTGTGGGGGGGCGGTATGTGCAAATGTGTGTGCATGATAAAATCAAATGTATCAGATTCAGTTACATCCAAATTCCTCCTCATGGTTTTGAAACACTACTTGCTACACCAACCTGGCTCTCTAGCCCATCTATCAATGTTCCTGTAAGCTACCTGACCTCAAGCCCTGTTGCTAATCTTCTGATGTGACCAGCATTGTCCCTCAGCCCTCCTCTCTCTCACTCAAAAATCACCTTTGTGAAAACTCAGTGCTCTTCAGCCAGAGATTTGATAGCGTTTTGCACATGCTCCTCTTGTCTTACACTGCAATCATTACAGGCTTATTTTAGTTGTCTTGCTAGATTACAAACCCTGGAGGGCAAGACTGTACCTTTTTTTAATCTTTGTATTTTGCACATCATGAAGCTCAATCAATGTCTGCTGAATGAATCCTTTGCCTTTCAATTTAATTTTTATTGGATTACTTGGGGACATATTTTATTACAGATGTGAGAATTATGTTGTTTTTTTTCTAAGAAAGGAGCACTTTCTTTTTAATAAAGGCCAAGGTAGACTCAGAACAAGGCTCCAAAAATGTGAAACTCTTAAATATTTCTGTGAATTGTCTGACATCTTGGAAATATAAAAATACAAGAGAAAATAAGCTGAAAGAAATCAAAGGGCCAGAAACTAAATCTGTTATATATAAAGAGGCACTGGGATTAGTATAACTAGTCAATTCATTTCTTTGGGCATCATTTAAAAAAGTCCATTACTGTATGTTATGGGTACCCAGTCAGGGGTTATGTTTGTTTTTTCTCCTCTTAAATAAGACAAAAAAAGAAAAGTAAGGAAAAGAGAAAGTATCCATACCACTCAAATGGAAAGCCCAGTAAAGCCTGGATATTGCCTTTCAACACCGTGTCCCCAGGACTTAGAGATTTTTGTTTGTTACATATTCAGAAGTGTTCACTAAATGACAAACAGGTGTCAGAAATGAACTTTGAGTCATGGAAAGAAACTTCCCTGGTTGGGACAATTTAAAACACTTAAGACTCACCAGGGACTCCCTCTTAGAAAGGCACAGAGAACCAACAGCCAGCCCATCTCTGGTCAGAAAGGGCTGATGGATTATTCATAATAGCCAAGAAGTGGAAACAAACTAAATGTCCACTGACTGATAATGGAATAAAGAAAATGCAACATAAACACATGATGGAATGCTATTCAGCCTTGAAAAAGGAGGTCCTGCCACGTAAGACAACATGAATGAACCTGGAGTGCATTATGCTGAATGAAGTAGCCAATCACAGGGCAAATTCCATATGACTTCACTTATATAAGGGGGACAGGTACATGGGGAGTTGCTGTTTAACAGGTATGAATGTTCAGTTATACAAGGTAAGTTCTAGAGCTTCTCTGTATAATATGGTGTGGAGAGATAACAATACTGTGAGTTTTAAAGGTTTAAAGGAAAAACTGACCTCGAGTTTGGATTATGGGGAGGGAAGGCAGGTTATGGTTGTCTGTGGAGCACGGGTACGAGGCTCAGTCCCCATAAAGGTGGTCGTGTGTGTGATCTAAGTGCCCAGCGCTAAACTGCAGCCTCAGAGGCCAAGTGTAGCACTCTGGGAGGGCCACCTGGGCCAGCAGGGGAGCAACAGCTTTCTCAGGAGTGTTTTACGGAACAATCGTGAACAGTGGTATCATGAGGCATCAAGTGCAACTGCAGCACGGATGAATCGGACTAGAATATGCCCCCGTGGTGTCTGCAAATGTGCTGATTCCATGCTCCATATTCTCCTTTGGGGAGCTGGAATTTTTCTGACAATTCCAGAGAAAGAAAGGAGGGGGAAGCCAAACACTGAAAGGCTGGTCATTGATTTTTCTGCCATAAGAAAGGTAAAGACGAGCAATTAATTAGCTGGGAAAATAAAAGGTATTTGACCATATTTGTACCATGAGTTTGGGGAGCATGTTACATAGGTTACAAATAAAACTGAGACAGGGCAGTGAGAAGACAGGAAAATTCCTGGGGGAGTAGAATGGGGAAACCGAGATAAGAAAATTAAACAAGGCCAAACAGTTTGTGCAATTTACAATCAGCTGGTGAATCCCAAGACCTTATTTCCCCTAACCAAGGGCACTTGAGAGCAAATGGTTTATACCTCTCCTCCCTAACCAGAGAACACTCAGCCTCCCTGGCCGTAAACCACAGGTGTCCAGGGAAGAGAGGAATGCCCAGGCAAAGGAAAAGGAGAGAAAACACCTAACACCAGGAATAAGGGAGGGAGCGAGTCTCCTTTCAGCTCCCCCTCCCCTTACTCCCAAGAGAAACCACATGTCAGCGCTCCCCCTAGGAACTTCCCCCTCCCAAATTCCCCTGTTTCCCCTATATAAACTTGCTTCTGAAAGCTCAAGGTAAGGTGGATGGTAGGATTTTTACCTCCCACCTTCTCAGATTGCTGACCTTTGATATTAATAAAAGTGCAGTTATAATCCAATCCCTGTCTCTGCTTTTTTGGCTGAGCAGTGATCTCCAGTTTCAAAATGAAGGGAGTACTTTATGCTCTTGAGTAGGTGCTGCCAGTATCTGTTGGGGTGAGAGTCAGTAAAACTCTCAGTCATTTATTGAAGAAAGCCAGCTAATGAAAGTGTAATGACAGAATTAGGCATTCATCATTATTTACATGATTACCACTGATGTGGTGAAAGGGGCATAAACAAGTGAGTGGTCAGAAATAGGACAAATACATTCTTCTTTTAAGAAGGAAGATCACAGGAATCAAAAAACTCAAAGTTTCTACTTGGGGAGGGTGCCTAAGGTAAATTATAATGATAAACATAAATAATAAAACTACTGCTATTAACAAAAAAATAAATAAATAAAAAATAAGAGCAAAAACATTTTTAATAAGGTGAAGTAAACATGAGAAGTGACAATTCTTTTAATCAGATCCTCTTTGGTATCAATTATGAAAGAAAATAAGTCTATGTTAAGTTAGATTTCCTATATAACATAGCTGAAAGACATTATATTTTTAGCAAAAGAGCCTGCATTGTTTTCAAGATTAGTCTAGTCAATTAAACCACTAGCATCCCAACTACTACAATATCTGAATTAAAGAGTTCTAGAGTCTCTTCCAAAAACAAAAATTACCAACTTCTTACTAAATTGCATTGCTGGAATATGAAAAAGATGGTTTAAGATTATTCTTTTAAAAAGAAACTATTAGCAATTTACACAGATTAACTCATTTGCATATGTAATTTGAGACAGTTTTCCTCTTAGCTCCGATCATGTTTTATTAAAATATTTACCTTCTGATTGACAAACAGGCAAAAACTCTCTTCGAATTTTAAAAGAGGGCCTGGTTTTACACACGTATGTTAACTCTTGGCTGGTTTTTAATTTATATTGGATACATAACAAAATATCTTCTTAATTTTAATACAATATAACATTTCTACCAGTTGAAGACATTGAGTAGGTTTCACTATATCTGTGGTTTGTGTAATTTATACAAAATTTATATATAAAACCCTGAAATATGCAGAAATTGCAAAATATACTCTGACAACTGATGCTCTGAAAACACTTTATTACACAAATTACACTCAGATTCTGAAAATAGTGTTCTAACAGTGTAACCATCTAAAAATAAGACATCCCAAAAACACACCAACCGAAGAAGAAAATTAAAAAAAAAGAATTTAAATAGAGACTTTTTTCTTTCTTTTGTTGCAATATAATGCTAGTGATTTTAAAAAAATAGAAGGAGATTTAGCAGCTTCGTCATCAGGCTGAGAATGCTGAACAGGAAAAGGCACCAAAGAAAGACATTGGCAATGGAAGCGCTAATGGGAAAATACTGTGTTCAAGCAGAAAATGGTGTTATTTACATCTACAGAAGAGTCTCAAAAATGTAAATGAACAAACCTTCCATCACAAATTAGTAGTGTGATGGAAGAAGAGAGCTGTTTCTCTATTCTATGTTCATATATAGACAATGGCACTGTTGTGAACTTTTAGGAAACTTTTCAACTGGAAACAGAAACCAACTAAGCAAAAATGAAGTAAATAAAAGGTGTACAGTCCCACACATACTAGTACGGTTTACAGTTAAATACACAAAACTCTAAACGTGCTAAAGAGAAAGGAATCTGGCATTCCTGATAAACTTCATCAATCTCATGGTCGCCCAGTTTTCAGGAGGAGGAAAGCACAGGGGCGGGCAGTGGTGCAGAATACTCCTCCTCCGATTCACTGCCGTCATCTTCATCTTTCTCCTGGTCACTTCCCTCCGTGCTCAGGCGGTCGAACCCTTTTCGACTGTAGCCTTTATGGCTCGCAAAGAAATTTCCAAGGTTTAGGCCTCCACTTCCCTTTCCTGAAGAAAACAATTAACATAGAATTGAGATGAAGTTTACACAAATGATTCTCTGTTTTTTTTGTAAATTCTGAAATGGTAAACAAAGTTGGAAGGTGGGGATGAACAAAAAAGAATGACAGGTACTACTCCACACGTGTATTGAAATACATAAGGAAATACAAACTTCCCCAGGATTACGTGATTCTGCAGGATTATTTCAGATTCACTTTTCACCTCCTGCTTTTTCTAGGCTCTGGGGAACTGGCACCCACAGGCAGCTCTTCATTTCAGTGACTTTATGAAAAGGTCATCTTTACGATGACAAGCACTGACATGCTGACAGGAATGACAGAAACTTTACTGAAGACAGATGGAGTCAGATAAAAGGCAGGGGAAGAGAATTAGAAATATAGAACGGCAAGGTGGGAAATGAAACTGAGAAAGTTGCCGCCAGGGCCACACACTTGGGTTTACTTTATAGTTTACATTCTGCATTTAATGCTGGGAGGTGCTATGCTGCACACAGGGGTTTAATTTTTGGAGAGAAAATACAAATGATCTCCTTGCTCTTTAAAAGACATGAGCATGTTGACTTTGAACCAAATGTGAAGGATTCTAAAAGGTCACAGGCATACCTCTAAATTTTCCCAGCACTCTTCCTGAACTTGCCTCGAGTTTGTGTTCAGAATCTGCTAGAAAAAGATGGCACATTTCAAAATGAGTCTCAATCACCCTCCTCAATCCATGGGCTCAACTTTCATTTCAAATTCAGGAATTCATAAATGATTACCAAGGTCTGGCTCTAGTCTCCATTCAATTCCAAGAAAAAAAAAGTAATATATTATTGTGATGCACATAAGGGCCACAGCTGGGTGTGAGTCCTGCCCGTGTCTTCCAGGCTGTGCAATCTCAATCAACTACTTCTCTGAGCTTCAGTTTCCCCCTATGAGAATCAGGGAGCAATGACAATCTCTGCCTATCTGTAAAATTCAGATGGGTGCTGCCTCTAACATATACAGAACAGTGCCTGCTAAGTATGCAATAATTGCTCAATAAACATTATTTATTTTTATTAGGACAAAACTAAATTACCAGTAATTTGTAAAATTTGGGAAGTTGTCATCATTGCAATTTAGAAATCTTTGCCTTAGGCTTTCTTTAGTCTTTCTATGAAGAACAGTAATGCCCTGTTTGAGAAAGCTTGCGATCGTGCACATCACTTCCCTTTCATGTGACTTACATTAAGGCAAAGGACCTGAAACCCTATTTTCAATCGCACAAGGTGACCCAAATATCTCCCATGGGGCTGCCCATCTCCATGAAAGATCAACTTTCTTTCCTCATGGGGAGGCGGAACTCCAGCTAGACTGCATTTTTCCTATTGCTGGGTATCTCCCTGCACTTGCTGACCTGGCTTCCAGCTTCCTGAAGAGTTGTGTCAGGACAGTGAGGCTTGGGATTCACTATGAAGTCTCTAACCAAAAAGGGAGGCAGCATTATGGAGAAAGCTAGCAGGTAGATAAGACAGGAGAGGCAGCAGAGTGGGCTGAGAGGGAAATAGGAAAAAAGGGAAGAGGAATCTAGTTAAGACTGTTAGAAAGCCAGCACATCAGACTAGAAGTTCTGTAAGGGACCAGGACAGTCTTTCACTGCCCAAGTCCACTACGGTGTCCAATGTGGAGCTAACATGCAAAAAATGTGTGCTGAATAAATGGAAAGTCCTTTATGAGGGTTACTAAAACCTCTCATAGATTGGATAAGATCAAGAGCAAATGTTGAAAAAAATATATGAGACTGATTTCCTTTTAGAATTAAATGTGCCAGACTGTAACATATATAAAACTACTATTTTTCTAAATAAAATGTGATTGTATAATAGTATGTTCATATGGTTTGACCTGGGTCTCTGCCTTCCCAACACACTTGTGTGGACTCGCATTCTGTGGTAGTGCCAGGTCACCTGCGCTCAACAGCAAACAGGAGAAGCCAGACTTTCTTGACTCCACAGCTGTTCCTTCGTCCAGTGTAAGTTGCTTATGGACTCTCTTGCTCTGCTACCTGTCCCCAGCCCCCTCATGTTCCTGATACTCCTGGTAAGTAGTTATCACTGCACTTACCACCCTTGATTACCAATTTTATGTATCATCTCTTTTTTACATGTCATCTATTCTGTGAGCTCCATTTATTTCTTTGGTCACTCTTCCAACAATTATTTATTGAACCCCTATTGCCAGGACCTGTTATTTGTCCTGGAGATATATCAATGAACCAGCAAACATACAAGATTCGTGCTGTTTGAAGCTGTCATCTAACTCCATGAAAACAATGACTGAATTGTTTTTTTTTTAATCTTTGCCTCTGCTTACCAAGTTCCCTACCCATAGCAGTCTTCCAGAGGAAGAGTTAACTATATTTGTGCAGAGCTTTATTGATTGCAGATGAAAAGTAAAAGAAAGTCCTAGGAAAACTCTCTTTCACATCCTATTAAATTGAATCCTCTTGTTTTTGTTTCTGTGTCCTTTTCTGTGCCACGGGCACTGAACGCCAGCCATGGTCACCTTGGCCTGAGATCAAATCAGATGCTGTTTCTTGATCAAATGCTGCCTCCCACCCTGGCCCACGGATTCCTTCCAGACGTAGCTGTAGATTCTTGCCCTAGGACCCGGGGGCCCAGCCAAGGGACTACTCCTGAGAGGTGAGAATCACAGGTGGAATTATTTGTTTGAATGTCCTAAAAGGAACTTAGCTCCTGGGTTCTGGACTGTGATAATGATTTGATAAATTACAGACTGCAGTTTTGGACCTTGCCTTGTATGGTCAGGAAAGGCTGATGGCCTAATTTGTGACTATTTAAAAACTACCAAATGGCTTGTTATAGAAATAGGTGGTTTCCTGAGAAAGCCGAGGTTTAACAGAAGTATCTTTTTTGGCTTCTTATGGCATTTATTACTTTATTACCAATGATTATTCTGTAATAATAAACACTAGGTACTACGTGCTGAGATAAATCCTTTAGGTAAATTATTTCATTTAATCCTTATACAACCTGACTGAGTCTTTTATTCCCACTTTACAAATGAGGAAACTTGTGGCTTAGAGAAATTAAGTAACTTGCCCAAGGTCGAGGAGCTAAGAGCTAGAGCCAGGTCCAGCAGGTGGGGAGAAATAGAACTCCCCAAGTGAGACCCCACTATTTTGAGGACTGGGCCTGTTTCTAATAGCAAGGAATGCCTCCTTCCTGACCCTTCAGCTAATTTACCCTGACTGTGCTTATCTATGTAGTCTGGAGATATTAATTAGGCTTAAGCCAGTTGCTAAAAAGCAAAATTAGAAGTTATATTTTAATCTAACTATCCAAATTTCTGAGGCTCCAGATATATTTTCTACTGTGATACTAACTATAAACAATATTTGGAACATAGACAGTGACATCAAATAAGGCAGAGAACACACACAAAAGGTTCCAAGTTCAAGGGACTCATTTTACTTGCCTCCAAAGGCCCTTGATTTTTTCCACCGAATAAATACGGCAATGGCCAGCAGGACAGCCACCGGAATAACCAGAAGGGTTGTAATGAGAACAACAGGCACTCCGGAGTCTGGCTCTTTGATCATTTTCTGTTTCTCTTGCATCTTCTGCAAATCTGAGGAGGCGGGTTTGTTCTCCATTTTGGTTTCAACAACTGCCTCGGATTCTTCAGGGAAAGAAGAGTTCACAATGTTCAACTGATTCAAAGACTCCAAAACCCTCCCACAGGCCCCGGGCAAATCAACAACTGCTCATAAAGATCTCATTGAGTCTTATGCATATTGGGTTCATGTTTCAATGTCTTTACCTAAAAATCTGGCAGCACGTATTATAATTAATAATTGCCACTGAATGGTTTTTTACCTTTAAATTGGTTTTCTTTGGCTCTATGTTTTATTTCCTCTTAGCCATAATTCCACAAAAACTATATCGTTTTGCATTTTTTTTCAAAGATTAAATTAGCCAGCAGCATGGTGTAGAGGACACAACTAATGTGCAGGCTGAAGTGAAGTGAATTTGACCTTCAATCCCAGGTACCTGTGTAGTTGTGTAACTTTGGGCAAGTTACTTAAATAATCTGGGCTTTAGTAACCACATCTGTAAAACTGTGATATGACATACCTCTTTTATAAAACTGCCATAAAAAAGTGGTTTAATAATCTGTTTCCTTTTACCTTTAGTTTATGAATCTCTTTCATGTGCAATGAATTATTTGTATATCACATGCATAGTTGCACACTCTAATTCTAGGATTACAAACTGGAAAGTATCCTTTCCAGATTCTTTCCTATAGCTCCTAGCAAATGGTAAATGCACATAGATGCACTACACATCCTTTTGTTTTTGATGAAAACAACTTATGTAACTATTCTGTGATACTGGAAGGTATTAGGTAGCTATCAGACTTAAAGGGCTATTTGGGAAATTGATACAATAAATCTGCATAACCTGATGCAGGATCTTAATAACTATTGACTTGAAAATGACTTGACATTCCTACTATGATCTATCCAAATTTCTGACCACTTAAATCCATGAACATATTAAATTAATTTTTAGGCAAGCAAACTTTGGAGTAGTTGTGGAGCAGTAATAATTTGAATAGGGCATTGCAAAAACCAGTGCAGTCTACAGCTGTACCACCCTGAACGTGCCCGATCTTGTATGGAAAACCAGTGTGCACTGGTCCCCTGATGTTATTCTCACCTTCTTATGTTAAAGAGTAAGTGTGCTGTATTTTTTGTTTTTATATTACAACCTATATAATCTATAAAAGTTAAGAGCTCTGGATTCAAAATCTGATACACATCCAAAATAAATTATTTAGTGAAAAAGAAAAAGAAAATGACTTGAGCCTTGAGACATTCTTGCCCTGAAGAAGCACAGATGTGTGTTGGTATAAAAACCCTTCTGTGCAACGGCTAGAAGACACAGCCATGTTTGCCAAAATGCTCAGTTTCTGGAACCTCAATTTTTGGGGGTGCCTTTCTACCTTATTATGATACAAATTGAATCATATGACCTCATAGAAATTTTGACAAAACCACAGGGATAGGTGGTTTAACTTTGTCAGGAAAACCTTTGGTTGAAATTTAATATATGGCCCTGGCTGGTGTGGCTCAGTGGATTGTCAGCCCACAAACCAAAGGGTCACTGGTTCCATTCCCAGTGAGGGCACATGCCTGTGTTGTGGGCCAGGTCCCCAGTTGGGTGCATGTGAAAGGCAACGGATTGATGTATCTTTCATACATTGATGTTTGTCTCCTTCTGTTTCTCCCTCACTTCCCCCTCTCTAAAATTAAATAAGTAGAAAACTTTTTAAAAAGTTTAATATACATAGAAACAGCTTAGTAGCTTGCTGGATACTTTTCTAAAGAAGCATTTCTCAAATTACTTAAGACACTGTAAACACAATTTATCATATACACAAATGGCAGGTCCCAGCTTTTTGCTTCAGTGTTTTGAGCCAGCCTCCTTCACAGTCTCAATGATACCCACTGAGCACTTAAAGCTACATAAGGCATTGTTGTCATTTAATCATCACACCAAACTGATGTGTAGGCGGTATTATCATCACCATCTTACAGATGGCTTGTCATGGCCCTCACTTTCTTCCCTGTACTATGGTTAAACAGAGACCATTATTTTTCCTCTTTTGTCAAACAGAGTGGCTCTTGAAACTTCAGTGGGAGAGGAGGAAAGGGATTGGTTCATAAATCTAGATGGCTCAATTTAACCTAAGTCTCAGTTTCCATGAGGAATACAAATGTGACTCTTACTCTTCCTAACCACTGTTTTGTTTTTTTCTTTATTACTCTAGAAAAGGTATACAAGTTGCTAATATTTAAGCCTATTCTATATTTAAGCAGAAGAATAACAAAAAAAATAGACAATAGGATTTTAAAAACAAACGGCAAAGATATAGATTAGCAATTAAGAACTTGCTGTCTTGGAAGAAAGGTTTTTTTTATTTTTTAAGATTTTACTTATTTATTTTTAGAGAGGTGAAGGGAGGGAGAAAGAGAAGGGGAGAAACATCAATGTGTGGTTGTCTCTTACATACCCCCTACTGGGAATCTGGCCCACAACCCAGGCATGTGCCCTGGCTGGGAATTGAACTAGTGACCCTTTGGTTCACAGGCCAGCACTCAATCCACTGAGCCATACTAGCCAAAGTGAAAGGTTATTTCTATTTGAAAGTGACTATAACCAGAGAAATTACCTAGAGTTTTCTATTTGTCATGAAGTATGTTTACCTACACCTAAGACACTGGCTGTAGCAGCTCATATCTAGTTTCTTTTATAAGGCAGAGCTGGGACTGGGCTCCATTACGGATAAAGTAGGCGACAGCCTAAAAGAGTCAGTTTCACAGTTGTGGAATGTGTGCCGAGAATGATGTAATGAACTTGCTAAGATACACACATTTCACTGTAGAAAGCCTTGATTTCCACACCCTTTCTGGCGCTTTGAGTGTCATCATCTTTACTGTGAGGTGGAGGAGGTGTAAAGGCTATACTTTTGGTGGAATATTGGTATATCTGTTTTATCCCTGGTAACTTTATTTGGAAACTTAAATTTTTTTCCTAGGTTTCTTATCATCACAACTTATTTTATCCCTGCAATTCCCTGAGAACACAACACTGGTTCTGAAACACTGCCATTCACAGCTGGGGCAAGGATAATCAAAGGTTACTCAAATTTGGAAATTTACAATTACTGTGCATCTAAAAGGCTATCCAATCTAAGATGGTGTTTTTCTCTCTTTTCTGTAAGGGGTGGTTTAAATGAAGCTTTTAGATTTTGGTAAAGGACAAACTCTGGAGATCCAACATGATTTATGTTCCTTTTTTTTTAATCCTCACCCAGGGACATGCTTATTGATTTCATAGAGAGGGGACAGAAGGAAGAGAGATGGAGAGAAACATCAACATGAGAGAAAAGCATCAATCAGTTGCCTTTCGCACGTGCCCCAGCTGGGGACCAAACCTGCAAACCAGGCATGTGTCCTGACTGGGAATCAAACTGGCGACCTTACGGTTTACAGGACAATGCTCCAACCAACTGACCCACATTAGCCAAGGCTATCATCCTTTATTAAAGAAATTTTAAAAGACAGAGTTTTAATGAGAGTCATATGGGTTCAGAAAGGAATAGAACAACTTCTTTTGAGTTCAGATATTTCTAACTATTAATTGTGACCATCATGAAAAGGCACTTCAGTAAAATTTGCTTGTTCAAACTGCTGCCTTCTGCCATAGGCTGAAAGGATTCTCAATCAAATGGACTCAGTAGCATGCACTGAGGAGAGACAAAATGAACTACAGGAGAGCATCATTCACCCCTCATTCACCAGCCAAGATGAGGTCAGTGTGGATGGTTCTTCTCAACAGGCCAATCAATACAATCTAGATTTTTTTGGTAGGATCTATTTAAACAGAAATGGTTTGAGGCCACTTTGAAATCCCAGATAACTCAGAGTAATCTACAACTCTCTCCAATCTATAGTTCTTGGAAGAATTTATGGTAAAGAATTGGTAGGATTCATTTCTCCTCAGCAGTATAGTAATAGTGGTTAAGAGCACAGGCTTTGGCACAAAACAGACTTTGGTTAAAAGCCAACTTAACCACTTATTATCATAGTAGTAATTCTTATCCTCAGTTCCTCACATGTAAAGTGGGTTAATGGCAATTACCACCTGGTTGGTGTACAGATTCAACTTGATAATTCTGTGGAGCCCATTGTTGGTGCTCCAGAAATGATAGCTATTATTAATCATCTTTCCCAACAGTTTTATTCCAGAGCAAACAGAGCTTATCAATAATTCTATATATAATGATAAAAATAGGGGATCAGGAACTTCTTCATTATATAAGTGTGGTATGAATGCCACTCAGTAATGTCACATGGGTAGAAATCTCTACAAATGCCAAATAATTGCTACTTATTTTATAATATTATCTTACCCCTTTCAACCTTGAGCCAGTTATATTTTCTTATCTGCCTACATAAACTCCCTAAACTCCCTCTCGGTTCTTGCTTCTTTTCATCTCTTTTCCACCTGCTTTCATGAGAAAGGAAAATAAGACTAGTGTTAAGTCTGAATATCTAGGTGAATCATTTGTAAAACAACTAATAATGGAATCACTTTGCTACTCAAACATTAGGAGCATCTCTAGTAAGTGTATATATATGATGATGACAAAACCCTGCAGATAGTGCAAAATGTGTAACTACAAACTGGCCCTAAGCAAGAGAGAAAATAATTTGACAGGAATTCCAGATGAACCACATGGTTGCTTACCAGTAGCTTAATTTCATCTACACATTCCCAATAATATACACCAATGACATACTTATTTGTATGTATGTATATATATGTGCACACATAAACACTCCTTACAGGCTGTAAGTCTCTTGAAGTCAGGCACAGTTTCATTTCCATTAAACCTGCCGCAGTGCCTTACATGTCAACAGCCCCCAGTAAATGTTGGGGGCTAAATGATATTAAGATAGAAGCTTGGGGAGCAGCTAATCTTTTCAGGACTTTATAGTACTAACTCACCAAAGGCCTTTGTCACTCTTTTAGAATAGATACCATTAGGAAAAGACCTTTTCCAGTATGCTGAACAGTATTTTTCTGCTTGCTTGAAGTTAACGTACTTACAGAAGTTACTAATTTATTTGCTTTTTCTTTGCTGAATGTTTCTAGCCCATTTGTTACAGATTTCTATCATCCTCCATCACTTTTCATCACCTGAAATCAGTGACTTTGAGATCACGATCACTACTCCATTTACCAGGAAAAGCAGTGGAAACAAGTAGCTTTAAAGGCTCAGTACACAGCAGAAATTATTGACAATTTACCAGGTATTTTTAGCTTGATGATTTTTAAGTGCAATCAAGAGCTATACAATAATTCAACACAGTAGCCTTGGGTCTCACAGTCATGAGGACTGACCAACCTTTGATTTCCTGGACCTCAATGCCAGCCTTTTTAACCGACCGATGCTCCATTTCTGTAACACAGAACAGCAAAGGCACAGGGAATCAGAATCCCCAAAAAGAACATTTGAAAACTTAATTTTGATATTAATTTTACTCAGTAGAAGTTATTTCCTTAATTAATAAAATTCATTATGAGATTAGAAAAGAGTTTAATAGAAATCACTAATTAGGTGCCATGTCCATGAATCCTGGATAAAATCTAGGAAAAGCTGAAATAATATTTCTAAGGTCTTAATATTTAAAATGTGATTTTCCTTATGGAGTTCACAATACTGTTTTATTTCTGAAATATCTAGTAGTTCTGTTTCATGTGGACATCTTAGAGATAACCAGTTCTGCCATATTTGATTACCAGTCTTCTAGATGACATAAATGGATTTGATTAGTTAGATACTAGAATGCAATACACAAGACACTTGTTTAACCTTTGATGGCAGTCACACTGTTCCAACGGTAGTACTTTCCTGATTTATTGTTTGGTTACTTTCTGGACTATGCAGAGAGCTTTTCTATTTTCGCAGGTGAAAGCTGTATCGCAATGCTTCTCAATCAGGGGCTGTATCAAAAACACTTGGGAAGCTTTTCCAAAATACACACATTATCATTCCTCTTCTCTCTGTTCATCTCAAGTGGGGTCTGGCCAGGAGTATGCTGAAAATCCTCCGTAGGTGGCTCAGACAGACATCTCTGCAGAGTACCAACCACCAAAGTGGAATAAAGAGCCTAAGACTGGAATCTTAATGAGCTCAAGTATCCCATTCCTATCTGCAAGATGAAGATATTGGCTAGATTTCGGGAAGTCTTTTCCACCTCGAAATGTTTTTATTCATTTTTTATTCTGAAAAACCTGGGTTTAGTCATGCAATTTGGAATTATACATCTCTCTTTATTTTCCTGTCTGCCCACATCTTCTGGCTCCTCCTTGAGGAGGCAGGCGGGTCCATGCAAGGGTTCCATGGGCGCCTCTGTGCACTCAACCTAAGTGGGTCTTCGTTACAAAAACAGCAAGAGTTACTCAAAGGCTAATGCTGAAGACAACAGTTACTAAGTCGACTTGGGGTCCAAGACGTGTATAGTGTCTGATTTCTTTGTTATAACTCATACTTTTTCCTTCTTATATTTTGCATTTTTCCTCATTTCACTTAGCATTTCCTATCTTCATCAAGCCTACCTGTCCTTATCACTTCTCTAAAACTGCCTGTTGCAGATTCCAATACCAGAAATTTATCATTCTCAATTCTTCTCCTTAACCCCTTCGTTTGGACCCTGCCATGTTTTAAAAGCATGTCTGGATATTGTTGAGGTTTGTGGCTTGCTAAGCATACAGTGCTCTTTAATTTATAAAGTTTACATTTTTAGTCTTATATCAGATGCTAGGTTAGTATACTTCTTAAGAGTTAGAAATAATGTACAAATTGCAATTAGAAAACCCCATACTACCAGGCTTGACCCTGACAGGGAAACTCTTCTGTCCCCATACATACTTTTGAGTTACATAAAAATAGAGCAGTTCAGAATTTTGAGTAAGCTGCAGCCTGAAGGGAAAATGCAGGGTGCCTCCCATTTCAGATAACTTGTGTCTAACACAGACACTGGCATTCGTAGGTGCTTGGCAGCTATGGAGAGCTGGAGAGTCGCTAAGGAAGTAGTGCCTGTGTGGAAACCAGTCCGCCCCTCTGCCTTGCCAAAGCCATCTCCCTCCCTCTGGAACTGAGCTGGAATTAAGATTGGCTTTCAGGATAACAGACATTATGTCAGGCATCAAGAATTTCCTGTGGAATATCTGTGGAAACAAGGGGCTAACTGGCAGCAAAAAAGTTTCTCTTCACTTAAAAAAATTATTTCTGGAAATAAATACCAAACAGGTCTTTTGACAATTACCACTTATACCTTGATTTCCCACTCCTATCAATTAAAAGGAAAGAAAATGCATTACTCCGTTTTTGAGTAATAAAACGGAGGGGGAAAATATGCAGCATAATATTGTAAAAACCATACTTTCGGTTGAGGTGAACTTCCACACAGTGTTGGTGTGAGCGTCTCCGACGTACACAGTCCCGTCTTCAGAGGCAGCAATGTCGTGAGGCATGTCAAAGTGCTGCCCAAATGAGAAGCACAAGTTAGGGGGTGAGCTTACGCTCAGATTCTCCACAAAAGGACAGAGAAACAAAGCAAAGCACTCAACAAAACAATAAGCATATTACTCAAACCAAACCAAACCAAAACAACCAAGAATTCCCATCAAAGCAACTCTGGGCCAAGCAGAGTCACTCATTCATCCTCCGGGCACTGACTCTGCCCCGCACAATCCTGTGTATTGGGAAATGCTAAGAGACACTTACCACTGACTTTCAAATCTTTGAAAAAGTGAACAGGGGGCGGAAGGGGGAGGATTGAATACAAGAGGTGGGGGGTGGGTAGGGCAGGGGAAAGTGATGGGGGAAAAATGGGAAATGGGGACAACTGTAATTGAACAACAATAAAAAAATAAAAAAGTGAACATTTACAAGTACATTATTATTATTTTTATAAGCCTCACCCGAGGATATGTTTGTTAATTGATTTTTAAAGAGAGAGGTTGGGAGAGAGAAACATCTATGTAGGAGACAAACTGATTGGTTGCTTCTTGTACCTGCCCCAACCAGGGTTTGAACCTGCAACCTTTTGGTTTATAGGACAATGTCCAAGTAACTGAGTCACCTGGCCAGGGCAGATTATTTTTTTACAGTACTGATTACTTGGTGTTGCATTGTTATCTATTTATTTATATTTATTTTATGTGTTCATGTGTCTTCTATCTTTTTTAATCACTGTCAAATATGCCTGTTTCAATCTATGCAAGTCAAACTATCATGTGCTACCTTAAAAACTATTTATACATCACTGATAAGAGAAGTCATTTTAAAAATTCAGGGCATTCAGATCGTTTCTGAAATGCATGCCAGGAGATAGGCAACAGTGTGGGGTTTTATACTATGAAGCCCAGTTTACAATATTTTCAGTTAACAAAGGAAACTCATTGAGTGTTACCTCTAAGTACTTCCTCAGCTTTGGTATCTACTTAGATATTTGGTGTTTCTCTATGCCTTTTTTCATGGCATATTTCCATCTCTATCATCACCATCTCAGTCCAAGGACACAGAAGACAGAGAAGCACTTTTTAAAAACCATATTTTCAGATGGATTCAGGGTCACCATGCTAGTTCCTGAAGAGCAGCCTTGAAATGCTGTGCTGCTGCCATTGCCATCTGTCTGCTGAACCTGCAAAGGTGCCACGTGTCTGCCACTTTGCAGGACGTGGATGACACTTTTATCTTTGGGGCCAGCAGGCCTATCTGAGGACATGGTCCTCAACAATTGACTAGTGACTACGAACAGGAGCATTATCCTGACTGGCTTATCAACCAGCATCTGCCCACTGTGGTTTGTTGAGTACAAAGGACGCTAATGAGACAAACTGCAGTGCTTAGCTCACTTTAGGAGGGGCAGAATACAGGCTTTGGAGATACTACTCTGCTTTAAAAATCAGCAACAATTTGTCATGATGTAAAGACAAATGAGACAGCAGCGCCAAGGAGGCTCATTCCTTCATACTATCAAATGAGCTGTGACAAATGTGCACGAGAAGGACAGAGAGCCAGAAATCAAAATGTTGCCTTGCTGAAATCTTGTGAGCCTGTCATTTAATGTTCATTTTTACTTTGGGTTCAGTTAATGGGTGGCAACTGGCTTGCAAATTATAGGCAGTTCCTCTTCCATATCAAAAGACGTTCTTAAAAACTGCTTTGCAAAATATATGATTGTAAATTGTTTCACAGTTTCCAATAGGAAAAATATTATAATAGGTATAGAGAATAAAGGTGAGGGGGACTGTGTGAACTGTTGATCAGCAAATTGCAGTGTGTCAATGTTGTAGCCTTGTAGTTCAAGGCTACAACAGCAATAGCCTCTGTCTGTGATTCTTAAACTGGTACAGAAAGACAAGGGCTCTGTTCTTTGGGGCCATTAGCAGGGCTCAGTGGAGGCTTAGTGGATGGGACTTTGGGCCCTCTAATACTAGTACAATCAGAAGCACTCTGTGGTAATCTTTTTAATGAACTAACTAGTCTGCTGCTCTGTGTCACTTGAAAAAAAAATATGTTGTAAGTTTTAGGATTTCAGAGTTGAATGGATAAAAGATCTACTGATACAGGCTTTGTAAACTCTTCCTTTGAGATACTCCTCCCTAGTAAAATAAAATAGATGAGAGAAAAGAACGATGGTATCCTCCTTAGCCATCAGGTGATGCAGCACAGGGAAACCTGCCCTCAAAATCTGTTGTTTTGGTTTCAAAATTCATAAGGAATTTGTGTTCTCTATATCATAACTTCTTTGCTAGAACATAAAACAATGCTGAAACTTACTTAATATTAAGTAAAATAGTTCTCTAAGAGGCAGCAGCAAGTTTATATTGTGGTTGAGAATATCCCTTGGTAAACCTAGGTCATGCAGACCTAGGTTTGAGATCCAGGTGTGCTACTTACTGTGTAGCTTTGAGTAAGTACTTTAACTTATGTGAACCTTTCTGCTCAAATATTGGTAAACATTGTAATTTTTAATCTCTATCATTAAACTTGGAGAAATAGCATAAATCCGGGCCTACTTGGAGTATTGTTGCCGTTGCTGTTTTGTATGGAGGGTTAGGGATCATTTCCCTCCTTTTCCACACGAGCTGCTGTGCAGAAGAGAGAAGACAAAACAATGGCAGCCCGAGGCTGTGTGTGAACGAGATGATAAAGACCATAAGTCTTTCCTGTGATTGGGAGTGGGGGGAATTAAGGGAGGAACTATGTGCCTTTGCCCTCATAGCTTTTTGACAGCATTTGCTAGAACCATCTTCTTTATTGTCCGACTGTCTCAGCTTCCCTGCATAGATATAAAGATGAAGACCATACATTCAAGATAAAACCGTGTCTAAAGAATGTAATAATAGAAGAGGGAGAATTGAAGTACATGAGGAGACAAGTAGTGGACAGGCACAAACAGAGGCTCACACACATTATGTAAAGCTTGAAAGAAGAATATCTTCTCATATTGGAGTCGATGCACCTTATTATTTCTGTCACCCACATTTAATCTTTGTGATGATAATCTAATTAAATGAAAATTATGAGAGATTTGTGAACTGATTTCAGTTTACTGAGTGAACACAGAACAAATTTCTATGTTCTGGTGTAATACCAAGTCTTGTTTATTGAGGGGAAAAAGCAAATTTCACCTTGGAGTTGTAATCTTTTCAAGCTTGCTGTATTAATCCGTATACTGTGACTCATTCACCAATGAATGTCTAACGAATGCTGATGTTTAGGCCCAATGCTTTCTGAAATTTAAATTCAGGGGCATTCACATTTTTGAAAGTAAGGCTCATTTAGAATTTAGCCTCTTGTTTAGCAGTTAGTTTTGGTTTCTAGATGCATATTTAAATTAAGACTTAATATCCTGGTCGATACAGTACATTATCATCAAAGAAAAATCAAGGCAGACTAATACAAAGTGAAGGCCTGAAATAAAGTTAAACTTCTCACTTTATCAATAGATAAGAGAAAGCTCAAAGTGGCAAAACAATGATTGGATAATCAATAGGGACCCGAAACACCGATGAAGTAAAATAAGTTCCCAATGTCATTTTCCTTCTGAAGGGCTACTGTGATTTGATATTTGATTGCTTTTTGCTTTTCAGGTTAAATACTTCTGTGAAAAACTCTCATTTCTTATATATGAATAGAAGCCCAAACAGGGAACTTGTACTGGAATCTGAAGTTCCGATTCTGTTTGCTTCCAATCAGGTTCTATAACTCTCACTGAAACTGCTCTCGAGGGGGAGGCCCCGCCCTGTGTTCACACACACTCAGGCAGTGTGTGTGAACATCCTGACCATTCTGGGGATCACAGTGCAGAGGAAGTGAACTGAGGAGACACAGGGCTGGGGCACACTGGGCCCGTACTCACACTTGTAAAGGGCACTGTTAGAGTAAACAGCGGCGATCCATGTGTGAAGCCAAAACTAGCCTTTCCTCTCCTACCTAGGCCATACGAGACTTGAATAAATTCCAGGAAGTGCTATTTTTAAGACTTGTTGCTCGGTGTAGTCATGGTATTAAAAAAGCAAACAAGAGTTCTGTTGGATCTAAGAGAACTGTAAAAGTACAGTTTAACATATTGTGTTATCTTCTCTACTAGGATGACACCGGAAAAGACTCATTTTTTTGGTATTCTAACTACAGTGAATTTAAAACTGCCACTGTATGCGAAGTCTACTACTAAGAACATTAGAAATGTGTTCAGTGTTAATTTGCATCTGAAGAAATTGACTGGAACACAGAAGAACATTTATTCAAATAAACATTGTAATAGAACATGCCCACCAACCTACCTAGGAAATTGTTCACATGTCCTTAAAGTTTTTAAAAGATTATACAAGTACAAGTTGAATGCCAATGTTTGCTTTTTTTACTCTCATGAAAATGGATATCTAGGCATTGTATGATATGTGAATACCTTGCGCACTGGCTTGAAGATGTCTATAATTTCCCCACTGGAAAAGTTCATCACAAATCCTTGTACAGGTTCTTGGTCCCCAAAGTAAGGTTTCCCATTCACCGCAAACAGCAAACCTGTGACAAGATATTCAGTTAACCTTTTTAAAAAATATGGATAAGACTAGACTTAAAATGTATGCATTTACATTTACACAAACAATAATAATAATACAAAAATAATAATCAGATCCCTACAATTGGCAACCAAAGTAGAAAATAAAACACTTAGCAAATGTCTCCTTCTGAGTAACAAGATGAGGGGCAAACAGGTTAGGAAACTGGCCTCCTTGTCATAGGAAAACCAGAAAATGCTGGGCCTGTTCCACTAAGGAAGTCACTAGAAATGAGGAATACAGAAATACGCACAGAGACACAGATGTAGATGTAGATGAGGATGCAGAAGTGGATGGTATAGGTCTGGCACTAGCAATAGATATCGGTAGAGGTATAGACACATGCAGGTATCACAGACATCTTAAAAAGGTATTGGGAAAACCAAGTTATTCAAACAAATCACTTTGGAATATCAGATCTTAAAAAAATAATGTACGATGTGTTATAGTTAAGAGAAGAATTAGAGGAAACTATGCTAAGAAAGTAAGTTATAGTATAGGTAGAAGAATGATCTGATTTTAAAAAACTTAGGCTTGAAAATGTGAGACATATTTCATGTTAACAAAGATGCATTTTTTGGTAATTAAAAAATTAGACCATCTTTTATTTATTCAGTGAATATGCTTTTTAGGAAAATTATATTTCTCACTAAAGTAGTATTTGTCAAAAATAATAAAAATGGTGATGTTTTGGTTAAATAAGCACTTCAGATAATTATTACATTTTCAAAGAATTAAAACACAAAATATATACGATACTAAATCACTATTGAAGATACTTTTATCTTTCTTTGAAGATTTCAGAATAGGGTTTTTTAGCATTTCACAGTAAAAATATCAACACTGTCAACATCAGTTACTGTTGTGCAATATTGTAGAGAGAACAGCAATTACAATACACAGCATATTCTGCTGAGATTCTATTTTTAATCAGATTTCATCTTCTGATGTTTTTCTCTTTATATTTGATTTGGTTTTTAAAAAAGATTTTATTTTATTATTTATTTTTAGGGAGAAGGAAAAAGAGGAAGAAAGAGAGGCAGAGAAACATCGATGTACAAGAGAAAGAAATCAGCTGCCCCTCACACACTCTCATCCAGGGACCTCACCTGCAACCCAGGCATGTGCCCTGACAGGGAATAGAACTGGTGACCTTTCCGTTCACAGGCTGGTACTCAGTCCACTGAGCCACACCAGCTAGCGCTGGTTTGCTTTATTCATTATGATCTTGATTACCTTCTTTATTAGGTCAATGATTTTGCCAAATTTATTCTTTAAATATGAGGTAAATATCAAAATGAGACTATCTCTTTTAAGGATGTTAGTGAGAATCTTTTATCACTTTTTTACTGTTTGTTCCTTGAGGAAGCCAAATTTGCTCCTTAACCAGGCACCTGAGTCCCTTTATTCCATGTCCTAAATAAATTAGAGGATGCTCAGTAAGATAGTAGCCATGTGCAACTTTGAAAGTATAAGAAATGTAAATATTATAGTAATGTCTATAAAGAGTCAGTGCTCCTTCAAATATAGATATAGATATATTTAATAAAATTCATTGAAAAAGTTATATATAGTTTTTAGAAGTTAAAGATATTTTTTTCAGTATTCATTATTTAAAAAATATTATGCTAAGTTATTTTGCAATGCAAATTAAATAGATCTTATTTTATGAATTTGGATTATTTTTGTTTTTTTTCCAGTCAAGGCAATCTATTTTAAAATAAGAAAAATATTTCAGACTTTATTGGTCATTCCTCCTGGTATTTAGACATAAGCCTCACTTATTTTATATACTTACCTTTAAAAAATGGCCATGCCTTCTTAAAAAAATGTCAAGCAGAGGTATTTTGAATACTGATTTCATCAGGCATACACCATCTGTTGATGATGTGTGAAGCCATAATATTAATCAGTTACTAACTAGAGCAGATTGTCATAATTAAGGAAAAATAAAAATCAATGTTTGGGAAAATTTTTTTAACTCATTGAAAACAGTTGTTAAATCTTTGAATTCTTCATTATTTCCACATAAACAACAGTAATTCTTCAGCTGAAACAGATTTACAATGCACTAACAGTTTTAAACTTATTTTAAGATCGGATAAATAAGGCACCTTCAATCCCTATTTATACAGAAAAAAATTATAAAAAGGGCACATTAGGACAAATAATTTTTAATGACAGAGATAATATGACAAAACACACAAAAATAAATTAAGATGAAACACCTGGTATATATGAAATTGCAAATACATTTCTTCCAAATGATGCATGCTTAATCTCTCGCACAAATTCCTTGGTGTCAGTGTTAAAACACTGGATCCGCCCGTTCTCCCTGTCAGCCACACATAACTGACCCAAATGAGGCACCAGGGCCAAGCTATGGGGAACACTGAACTGGCCTGGTGCAGGATTGCTCCCTGAAGACTCTGCAAAACAAAGAGAAACTTCAGATAGACAATCTGTAGTATCACCCAAGTCTGACTTCACAGCTTTCTTTTCCAGATTCATGACAGTAAACCATTACATATCTGAACCAGGGGAAAAATAACCTAAAGCAGTTTATAAGTTTATTGATATCTCTTAACCACAAACACATTACATATTTACTTTCTATTTGGACAAAATTTCAGGCTATAAGTTTTTTATTAAATGTGTGTGTGTGTGTGTGTGTGTGTGTGTGTGTGTGTGAATAAGACAACAGGGCAAAAATAGAGGCTCTGTTTTCCCCACTACAGGGGACAATTACAGTACATCCTCTGTGATGTGAGGGGTACTAATCTCCTGTCCCTAGTGATATTGGCTAAGAATTATAATTGGAGTGTTATTGAGTACCTTCTCCCCACTGTGTGATGAACTGTCCACTTGGTGAAAACTGCACAATCCGACTGTTGCAGTAACCATCTGATACATAGATGGTTCCAGTGTCTGGATCCACAGCCACATCGGTGGGTTGACAGAAGTGATTCTGGTCACTGCCTGGTTGCATGCTCCTTCCCAGGGTTAACAAAGGGCCTTCTTTACTGTTTGGATCCAGTTTGAACACCTTTTTCAAAAGGAACAAAAGACTTACTTGCTTGGTTATTATTGGCACACACCCAACATGACCAAGAACACTTGCACAGGCAATTAGAGTGTAAGCTTCCAGAGACTTATTTAAAAGAAGATACTCTTCTTTTAGAACTGGAAAACATCTGGTCTGGTCCTTTCATTTGATAAATAAGGGCTACAGAGGTTAACTGATTTACTCAAGGTCATCCAGGTGATTAATGGTGAATGAAGACTAAGACATGGATGTCCTGTTCCATCCACACCTGTACTTCCTTGCCTTTCCTTAGCTGACAGCACGATGCTCGCCAGATAATACGTGAGCACTAAATGTTTACTGAGATGATGTTTGTAGCTATGTCTTCTGAGTTCTAGCTTTTCTGCCCCCAGTTTTCCTAGTTCTTTGCCACCTACTCTTAAAGCAGGTATCAAATGTGAGCTTTGCTTTGAAGAAAGACCTTATGACTCTTCTGTGATTGAAATACAGCTCCATTTAAAAAGGACAACAATTTGATGTTTTATACATAAACATGTATGTACTGGAGACCTTGCCTTCAATTTACTGAAGATCAAACAAAGAAAACATAAAACATAAGTGATGAAATAGAACTAAGACCTGAGACAGAGAAAAGCAAACATGGAAAGCAAAGGAGTCTGGCCTTAAGGTTCCTGCAAATTCAAAGAAGAAAGGTGACTCGATCACTTACACATGAACTTATCAAAGCACTGAGTTCTAAAGAGAAATATTTGAGATGTGGCTGTTCTTTTTTCTTGTTATAAACTTACTGGGTCACAGAAAAAAAGACCCAGATAATGCCAGATCACTTTGAAAGCACACTTCATTAACTTTGAAATATTTGAATAACTGCTACATGGAAGATTACCTGATGCAGAGCCACGTCTGTGACCCAGTAATTTCCATCTTTGTCTATAGTCAGGCCATGTGGCAAGTAAAATCTGCAAAATAAAAATAATTGTCAATAAAAATTGATAAATTTATACCTGCATTACTATAGAAAAGACCAAAATGAACTGTTAAATGAAAATACTTGTTACAAAAAAAGACTTCCTTGCGACAAACATTAATCAGTATTTAATCATTTAAAAATCTATATATGAAGCCTACATATAAATTACAAATATTTATTATAAGGTATAGTACATGAAACAACACAAATAATATCAATTCAAAACCAGGTTCTAAGATCATAAATATTAACATCTGAAAAATGTGTATAAACACAGTTGTCTAGAGAAATATAAATGGATTTATATAGTTTGAATCATTTAAATATACTGTAAGGTAATGTAACTCTGTATTAATGTAAAACATCAAATATATGACTTGAAGCTGTAAGAGTGCCTATTAAAGACAGTAAAACCCAACAAAAACAACTCTCAGCAGACAGGGGCTGTGCTCCTCTCAGCTACACGAAGTGCTGTGCTGGGTAATCACTAGAGAAGGTTAATCTATTTAATGAATCAATTGGGATGATCTGGGTAAGAGAACTGTAACTAATGTAGACAGAAGCTCACAGACTTAAGGAACTTGGATAGAATTAACAAACACATGGACAATATCTTGATGTGGTTGTGGTCAAAAGATATCTGACAGTCTCCAAGCTCTGTTTGTCATTAGCATCATGCTGGCATGAAAGTTTTTTTTTTTCTCCCAAGAGTGAAGGCTGTGATCTTGATTAATTGAACTAGATCTCTGTTTTGGTGACTGCATGTGAGAGTTATGATATCCTTTTGATATAGACACCCCACTGTTGGCCAACTTGATTTAGCAGCCATTGCTCCCTTCCTGGAATGAGAGTGCTTCTGATTAATGGGTTGAGCACCAAAGAGACGGGTTCAAGCATACTGAGTAGTGGAGCTGGTATTAGAATTTGGCCCCTGACTCCCTATCTCAGAATCCTATAAAAAAATCTATTACCATCTCCACAGCAGCTATATTCACAGTAGATGCTCCCTGCCTTCCAAAGAAGCTGGCTTTCTTTGTGCCTAAGCAAAGAGAGTAGGGTATAGTTCCTGAAGATGCCCGGTTAAAATGGCTGAGGGCTCTCTGTAAACAGGTGTCCCTTTCTAGATACTGTGCCCTGTTCAGTGAGTGTCAGCCAACTTTTTTCTTGGCTGCCAAATACCATCTAGGAATAATACCAAATAATGAGTGGCTTTCAAAGCCAAATTACCTATGCATGCTAAGGAAAGATAAAAAGGACATTTGTTCATTCTTCACTTTGAGATGGAACAATAAAGCCTTTTTTCTTAACAGTGATTACTTGATGAATTTGCTTATATAGCTTTTTTTGCTGAAGACTTTGTTTTTCAATCTTCAGATCTAGCTGACCACAACCCACTTCACTGGCTTTGTGTATCCATGGCTCTCTCAAGCATGACTACCTGTCAGAATCTCATGCGGAGCTTTAAAAGTATTCTGGTGCCTGGGCCTCGTCCTAGACTAAATGTGAATCTAATTTTTCTGAGGCTGCCAGGTAATTTTAATATTCAGCCATAGTTTAGAACTGCTTACCTAGAAAATGAAAGAGGAGATGGCCCAATTAGTCTCTTGCCTTCTTAAGCTATGCTTTCTCACCACTGCTATACAACACACTGTACCTGAGACCTGACCCAATGATACACTTTATGCCCAAAGCTATATGTAGTACATGCCTTAATAACAACATTTAAGTAACTCACAGATTTTTCCCCCTGGACTGGAGTACTGTAGCATTATTTGGATCTATGACAAGAATAGTGTCTTCTTCAATTGGCCCAAGTCCTCTTTGCTGGTAAACAAACTTGCTGTCAAAAGAACTAAAAAATGCATTAGAATAAAAAATAAATAAATCAAGTCAATGAACTTAATAAATGCATACTATTTACTTGAGATTCTTTAAAAAAATTATTGATTGATTTGAGAGGGAGAGAGAGAGAGAGACATTGAGCTTTTGCTCCACTCATTCATGCACTCACACTGGTTGATTCTTGTATGTGCCCTGACAGGGTATTGAACCCACAACCTTGTGTATTGGGATGATACTCTAGCCAACTGAGCTACCTGGCCAGGACTATTTATTTGAAATTCTAAATACAGAGTAAAGAGAAGAATTCAGATGTATTTTCTAAAACAGCAAATGTGTATTGTCTATCTTCAAGGTAATTTCTAAAGCCTGTGTGAATTTTCCCAAGCACAGAGCTAAGCAGCTCATCGCCATTCCCCTCTGGATGTTATTTTAATTTCCTTGATTGTACCTAGAATGTAGACAATAATATTCTATGTAATCAATGACAAATCTTTCTCTGATGTAAGACCTGAGAAAAACAATAAAAGCCTGCCTAGGCAAGGGTTGGGGCACTCTCCCCTTGAGAGAGTAGTCGTGCCGTCCTCTTTTTCTCCACAGGATCGCTGTCACCTGTGCATTTATTTTCTCTTTCAGCCACAACAGGCGGAATCTGCTGGCAGGAGTCCACCACAGTATTTGACTTCATTCTCTGTCCTTGATGTTTCAGTATTTTGGATTACATACACACAATTCGTCTGCAGGACTGTGCTGCTCAGAAAGGTCGGTGGAGCAGCAGCATGGGGATGTCCGGAGATGCATGGTCTCAGATCCAACTGCACCGGAATCTGTAGTTTCACAAGATCCCCAGGTGACTCATACTCACGAGAGTTTGAAGAACACTACCTAAAACTCTTAAAGTAACTAATATCTTTAAAAACGTTCTCAAAATATTTTAATAGCTATTTTCTTTCAAACTACAAAAGAAAGCATAACTTACTTTAACTTTCTCTGTAATGATAAGGAAAGGGTAAATGATAGCAGGAAGGGTAGTAACAAAAAATGTGTTACTATTGTACTAGCCATAGGTGCAATATACAAGTCATAGTACAAATATATAGAACAGAATGTCCAGAATTTTTAAAAAATATAAAACACAATTGATTCTTGAAACAAAAAGGTACCCAGAAACACAAAACTTTTTCCAAATAACAGCTTTCCTGTAAGTACAAAATAAACTATGCACTAATTAATGAAAGATTGAAACAAATGGGACAATTTCTGGTCTTAAACTCTATACCTTCTGGGTCATTATAAAATATTATGAACATATATGAGGTCGGTCTAGAAAAAGTCTAGCCACTGTTAATATAATGAGAATGGTTTGTGTGGCATCAACATAACCTGGTTGATGGAGAGTGGACTGGTATGCTCATGTATGAATAATGACAACTTCACTGTACTAGTCAGGGGGAGAAGTAGATGATGTTGAGTGAGCATGTGTACTGTGTGGCCATTGCATTCACAATGACTGAGTGAGTAGAGCAATGAATCTGCATCAAAGTTTACATTAAACTTGAACATTCTTTTGCAGAAACTGTTCAGGTGATTCAGAAGGCAATAGCTTTGGGCAACTGGTGACTGGCAGCTTCATCATGACAACATGTCCACGCATACCTCACAGCTCATGTAGAGTTTTCTGGCAAAACATCAATCAAATCACCCAGGTGACTCAGCCCCCTTACAGCTCAGATTTGGTGCCCTGTGAGTTTTTACTTTTCCCAAAACTAAAATCACCTTAGAAAGGGAAGAGATTTAAGACCATCAATGAGCTTCAGGAAAATATCATGGTGATTGGAAGAACTGTGTGAGGACGCAAGGTGCCTACTTTGAAGGGGACTGAGGTATCATTGTCCTATGTACAATGTTTCTTATATTTTGTATCTTGTTCAATAAAGGTCTCCTTTTCCTATGATGTGGTTGGATACTTTCTGAACAGACCTCATATATTTATATCTATTTTTTTGCATTTATGTTTCTATCTGCATTGTTAGTTTATTGATATCTTTCCTTAAGCTGACAATCATCACAGATGTTGTACAATTCCTGTTTGGGAAATTATTTGGGATAAAGGACAAAGATAAACTCTTCTAATATAAGCTTATATAACAGTGGTAAATATACTAAGTACCAAGAGGCCAACTTACATTTTCAAACACAAAGAATTGGATGAGACACAGTTAAGACGTGTGTCTGTGTGTATAAAAAATATGTATACTTTGCCAGATGAAAGTCAATGGATCATCAATTAATATTTCTGTAATATAAAATTTCTTTTATAGAATCGGGGGGGGGGGTTTAAAAAAATACCATTACAGTTTTGTAGTAAGCAATTGTATAAGCAGAGTAACATTAAATATTTATGGAGAAACATTTATAATTTGGAAAGCCAACAGATTGCTCGAGTTTGTCATACACCTATTGCTTAGTCAGTTGATGTTTTATGGAACTTATGTAAAGTCCCATTAGAACAAAACTTTCAAAATACATTCTCTTGCCATTAAAAATAAACATCAAACAATTATTTGGGCTTCTTGACTGTTATAGTCTTTTGGGTATATTTTTCCTGAAAGATAAAAATAAGTCCCTGAGGTAGTTCTTATTAATGACCCATTCAATTGAACATGAGATATTGATTCAGTGTTGTCAACCTAAAACTGAAGCAATACTGTTTACATAAGCTATTATGTGCAGTTAAAACCACACATCAGCATCTACAAAAAACATACATGAGTTTATGTAATGGAAGTAACATCATTAACAAACCAGATTTTATAAGATATTCATGGAATCATTATTACATTGAAATGTGAAATTTTATTAGATAGAATCAATGTAAGAGCATACTCGGTGTCACTAAATCAGGGGAGACAGGTAAAGAGCAAATATGAAGTCACTCTTTGTTACTATTGTGAAACAACAGTTTTTTTTTCTGAGACTATTTTCAATATGACTTTTTGTACTAAAAGTGTTGTAATTAATATTCTAGAAAACAAAGGTACCAGATTCAATCATTAATGAGGCTGTCTTCCCAACTTGACTGTGATATTGGATGATGTAAGTTCAGCACATGAGACTTATAGTATGCTTTAATTTTCACATTCATGTGTAATTAGAGGAAGTCTCTCTTTTATGGTATCACCCCTTTTATTTCCTCATTATTTAGAAACATTTCAATGCCTTGTAATGGCACAACGACAATCTAAATTATATGAGAATTATGAAGTCTGTCCAGAAAGTATCCAACCACATCATATGAAAAATAGAGACATTTTTCTTGAAGAAGATACAAGATACCAGAAACATGGTACATAGGACAATGATGCCTCAGTCCCCTTCAAAGTAGGCACTCTGGGACCTCACATAGTTCTCTCATCTTTGTCGATTGCAGCCTGTACACGTTCAACATTCTCAGGTGCTCTACTTGTTGCAGGACTTCCAGAATGTGGATCACTTTGGACAGATTCTTGACCATCTTTGAAATATTAGTGCCACACTTTTATTTGTGCTGCACTCATTGCATTGTCCCTGAAAGCCTTCTGAATCATCTAAATAGTTTCTGCAGAGGAATGTTCAAGCTTAATGCAAAATTTATTGCAGATTCATTGCTCTACTTTCTCAGTCATTTTGAATGTGATAGCCACACAGTACACATGCTCATTCAATGGTATCTACCACCCCCACTGACTAGTTCAGTGAAGTTGTCATTGTTCATGCATGTGTATTCTAGTCCACTCTCCTTGGCTGCCAGGTTACATTGATGTCATACAAACCATTCTTGTTATGTTATCAATGGCTGGATTTTTTCCAGACAGACTTCATATGTTTTCCCTGAATGTAAGAAATTAATCTGTTTTTCCTTTTGCTTAAATGGACAATTTAAGATAATTGTAGATTCACCTTTTACAAACTAATACAGAGCAATTCCTTGGACAGTTTTTCCTAACGTTTTTGTTTTTATTCTTGCAATTTATTTGTTTGGGCATAAAAAATACTAGTACATTACTTCTCTACCCTGCCCCCACCTAAGAGTTAGTAATATGGAAAGTTGCCCTATCTTTATAATCCAGTGCTACCTACTGCAGAGGTAGACAGTGTTCTGCCCCCTATTGACAGCTAACAACAGTGGCAGTCCAATTGTAAATCCTGATAACACTGGAGCACATCAGGATACCTAATTTTGCATCACCTCTCATTTGAAAAATGAGAAACCCAACAAGAAGCCTGATATATTTACTTGTTCATGATTCCCTCAAGAAATGGGTTGCACTAATTCTGGAACATAATTGTCCCTTTGGTCTGTCTTGTCATTCACTTAAATATTTACTATCAGTCCAAAATCTCTGGTCCCATGGTCCCACTATTTTAGGAAATAACACTCCTATAACTTATAGATGGGAAGAAAGTAGAAAGAAGAACCCCTCTCCCAAGAGCATATTCTGAACTCATAACTTAAAGCATGTCTTTTTATAGCTCCAGCTTATTTCTCAGGAAATCAAATATTTCAAAATGTAAACACTAAGTCATTGGCAGCCATCTAAGCTGAGTCAAGAACCTGAAATATTGAACTTGACTTCCAGAAAAACAAGCTAGGGTAAGGAAGAAATATAAATAACCCAGGCCCAAAGTCCTTATGTCAGTCAGATTGAAGGAAAATGTAGTAGTCAATAAGAAGGTAAGTGAAAAACATCCTTTACCAATGATATTATTGTACACTGCCCACAAATGTAGGGAAAAATGTATCAAGTAGTTAATGCTTTGTGGTCACAAACACAGTTTGTGTATGGGCACTGATCCTCATAATCTAGAAATATCACATTTCTAGTGGTGCTAATAGCAAAATTAATTAACATGAGGATCATCCCTTTTCATCCCCTAATATTCACTTTTTGGTGGTGTTACAGTAAATTGTGAACTAGCAAATGAGGAAGCCAAAAGAAAAATAAGTAAAAAAAACTAAATAGGCTACAGAGTAAATTAGATATTTTTAAAGAAAAATTGGATTCATGGAAAATATCAGATCTCTAGACTTATGAGGATATCTTTCTCAGTAACACATTATAATGTAACAACAAATAACTTAGTTTGTTTTTTAGATTTTTGGGCTACTACAAATTACCCTCATGTCACTTGTGTATACAGTAGAGGGGATTTTATGTGGTGCTTAAGACTAGCCACTCTTCCTAGAGTATGTAGTTTCATGATTATTATTCACAGTATTACTGTAATTCCCCTGTATCCATTAAGGATCTCAATGATTAGACAAGTTCTTGAATTTACTGCTTAGAAAATCTGTTCATTTAACCACCACCTCTCAAAACAAAGAAAAAACAAAAGATGATACTGTACTTATATTAGCATCATTTAAATATATCAATTTACTTCAGAAATATAAATAGCAAAAACAATTTTAGAATTCTTAGCAAGATTATAGCTTTAGAGGAATTAACCACAGCACAATAGGCCTGAAGGTTTCATTGAAAGTCTTTAACAGACAGCTATTGTGGCATCAAGGGACATTCAGTCATTCAACTGATTGGTGGGCCGGTCCTGATCTTTTCACTTGGGAGGCCTGGAGCTCTCTGTAACTAACAGCTGGGCCCTAGTAGTTATGTGGGGCAAGTAAGAAAAGAACTTGTATTTTCTTAAATGGGGAAAAATCACACACACACAAAATCTGCCAAATAAACTAGTTTATAAACTCTCTTTTAATTTAAAGAAAGGTAGCCCTTGAGTATTTCACAACTGGATGTCAGATTTTGAGCTGGATACACGGTTGCTATAGCAAACTGCTTATTTAGTGCTCTAAAGCAGCTACCCGCATTATATGCCACAGAGAGGTCTTTATTTCAACCACATTTAACTTTTTACAGGATATAATAATACCCTGCACATTTCACACAGTGCCCGGAGCACTGCTGATTTTTGTTTGCTTCTTTGAAAAAGCACTCAGCCGAAAAGACTGAACCACGGCCTGTGGGCTGGAATTCATCAGTTCTTTATTTTAGCAGTTTGAATTCCCCATTAATGATTTTGCACATTAGCAGCTAATCAAATAGTTTAGATAAGGCCAAGAAGAAATGCTTTGCTATAGTTACTGAAAGAACTAGAAGAAGGAGAAAATAAACTTCTGTGCCATCAATCAAAATTAAGAGAATACAAAACAAATAGTTGCAGATGAAGAAAGAAATAAAATATGTTGTAGTTATATAAATTAAGCAGCTGGAGAAAGAGCCATAGATTTTCAACTGAGAAAATAAATGGAAATGTAACCCCAATGTTAGGGAAGCAAAGACATACCCTACAAAGGCAAGAGACTTTAAATGGAATATAATTTAATACTACGTTGAAAATATGTACTTTTGCAAAAAATCACTGTGAGGAAAAAAGGTGGGCAAAAAACCCAGTATGACGATTTAGTGCCCTGAAGGATCTAGCAGTAGAGACATTACAAACAGGAATGAAGAGAACAAAGAACTGGGCATCATGGGGCCAGGCTCTCTTCCATCAGTTAGGGCACTGGGGGATGGATGAATCCCTTAACACTGGTTTTTGTTACTCAGCAGAATAAAGCACTTACTAAAGCCTTCATTTTTCAGAGTAGGGAACTGAGAGTTAGGAAGTTCAAATGTCTTAAGCCGGTCTCAAAGCTAGGAAATTACAACCAAGATTCAAACCCAGGTCTCTTGTTTTCAACAAGAAAGTTGTGGTTTTCTCTCACTGGGACTGTGCACACTAGACTGGAGAACGTCCCTAGCAGTTAACAAACTTCATGTGCACACAGAGAAGAGAGAAGAATCGTTGCATAACCAAGAAGAATAAGAGAGAGTGGTGTAAAACTGAAAGAAAGCAGCTCGAGAAAAAAATGGGACACGGCAATACGAGAGAGAAGGGTAGAAAATGGAAATATTGCTTTTGTAGAATTCCTTACACCTTTTCTCTCAGATATGAAGTTACAGCCACTCTGGGTACTGTTTTCCAGGCCCAATTAATTCTTAAGGTATGAAAGGATTTTCAGATGTAGAAGCAGAAACTCAAGAGAACAGCTTATATGAAGCTCCAGAAAACTATGAGGCAAATCTTGAACTAATTTTTCTGAAAGTTAGGAAGCAGATAGATTTCTGAAACAATAGATCTTGGCAAAATTCCATAAGGCACTAATGGAGAGGTTTGTGAGCTATTAGAGGAGCAAGTGGAAGAAGATTCCCAGAAGACTATACCTCTAAGAAGGGAACTTGCTTAACCAACCATTCAACTATTCACATTTTATAAATACCATTTATGAAGACATCAAAGACATGTTCATCGAACAGACCTAATACAAACAAGGCGAGGAGGGATAACTCATTCTCTGGTTAATTAAGAATAAAATGATATCTGAAAATTGAAGCAATGTGAAATCTAATGAAGTGAAATATAATTGGAATAAAGTCCTGAATTTAAAAACACTGCATGAGTATTAAGTTCTGGTAAAAATTTGAGCACAATTTAATGAAATATATTTGGAGATCTTAGTACATTACTAATTTAACACAAGGCAACAAAGTGATATTACCACTGAAAAAAAGTGCATACAGTCTTTGTATACTAATTGATATCTAGAATACACATCAAGAAAAGCAATTGTATTGCAGATCAGATAATATAATACATGAGTGAGGTACTGTAGCCACTTCTTAACCAAACACTTTAAAGGGCTGAGAAACCAGAGCACTTTCACATGAAAATATCATGTTAGCATCAAGATTGGTTCAGGGCCTGGGGAATATTTAGTGTGGGGAAGATAGGGCTTCCTTCATATAGGCAAGTAATTGACATGGAAAAATGGGAATAAATTCACTATGCATCAGGCTGTCATAGGGTGAACTTATGGACTCAGGTTTGAGATTAACATAATGAAGAACTTCATAACATTTAGATGAGTCCCATAATTGAAAAACATGTCTCCAATCTAGGGAATTTCTTGGTGCTGAAAGAATTCAAGCACTGGATGACTGTAGACATTTTATAAAGAGGTGTCTGCATTAGGTAGGGAGCTGGAGATGAGCTCTCTGGTGAACATTTGTTATTCTGCCCAATGTTTACTGCACTATTTTGTGCTAATGAAATCTCAGTTTTTCTTTAGTTGATCCAACAGTTTGAACCTGTCTCTCAGCCCATTTTCCCCCCTGCCTGATGTCAACTCTACTCCCACATTCCAGGGTTAGAACAAAAAACTGAGGCTAAGCCAAAGAATAGATTTTATTCCTCTGCCCACAATGACTGGTTTAGGAATGAGTGAGAGCTACGACCCAAGTCAGACTGAAGAATGCCAAAGACTCAATGTAAGAATTTTCTATTGGCTTAACAGGGACATACATAGACTGCCTCTTCTTTGAGACTGGTATTGCAATGGGTTCTGAAACAGCAAGAGGGGAGGGGATTAATCAGAGCCTAAAGTGGAGCCAGTCAGTAGAAAGTGCGTTAAAAAATGGATCCCAGTGATGTCATTGGCCCATGATACCCTTGAAGTTCTCATTTATACAAACTAATAAATTTCCTCTTTTCCGAAGCTATTGGGTGTTGAGTGTTCTTTCTTATTGGTAAAAGAAAGAAATGCAAGTGATAGAACTTCCACGATCTCTTTCTACTCCATGTGAAGAAATGATAAAAGATATAAATGAAACAACTTTTAACACCTAAAAATTAGGGATAAAACCCATGGTTATGTTTAGTGGGTATGTGATGGGAGTCCTGCACAGTAGAATCTCGACCACAGCTGAGATAAATAAAAGCAAGGCCAAGAAGTGAGCCTTTGACAATGGTGGTGATTTTAAGGCAGAGACCCAGGGACAGCTGTTACTGAGCCAGGAGCTACCCAGCTCCTGCTGGGATGCATTTAAACTTTAAAGAGTTCTAGCTTCCATGCTGCCCTAACACCAGCACAGACAAGAGGCTCTTTAAAATTTCATTACACCCTGCTGGTAACAGGCCTTTTCTGTTTCAGCTAGAAGGAGCTTCTTAAAGTAGCCATATTGAAGTAGGGGACAGAGTGGAAGGAAAATGGAAATGAAATCAAGAAAGGGAGTGACGATCATCTTTCAGGAGGTTAAGTGGATGATGATGATGGTTATTATTTTGGATGCCATGCTTATTTAGCATGGTTATGGAGTAGATTAGGGCTGATCAGGGATATCGCGTATATTGAAGAGTAGTAATAGTACTTATAAAGTCAGATGATGTGATGATGTCAAAGGAGGTTTGGGTACTAAGTATATAATTAGAGGTTATTAACAATTCCAAACACTAATACTGAAAGAATAATTATCAAAAATTGGGAGATATAGAGTGCTTAGGTTTGATTTAGAGCAAGCCCTCACCTTATAGAACCTATGATTTTATGAACATAAGAAATATCAGGATAGGAAAGATTCCAAGAAAAATTAATTCAGGATTTCTCACTACTGTACCCAAGTACTGGTAGCAATAGGAATGCAACTTCCATGCAATCCTTACTTTCCATGGTCTCTCACCAACCCATCATAAATTCTACAGGAAGGTGCTTTTTTCTCGATACAATCCTTGGATACTGAATGAGGGAGAAGAAAAACTATATACTCTGTTTATTTTATATAATGTGACTTATGTGTGTAGGAAAGATGATCATGCATGACTGTACCAAAAGCAGAGCCCACAAATCTGAATCTATTTTTCTAAAAAAAAATAACTAACTGTAACCCATTTCTAAATCTCTTCATGAATAATAGAGCAGACAGTGTTGAAAGCAGAGATCTGGGTGCTAGAAGAGAATGTCCTCACAACCACAGACTGCAGAGGGTACTAGAGGCCAACTGGCAATACAGGAGAGGCAGAAGAAAAGAGGTAACAAATGTTCTTATGTTTGAAAGGCAAAGATGAAGAAGAAAAGAAGAGATTTAATGAGTTGAATCAGCACATCTGCTCTGAAGAAATCTTGCATTTTTAACAACGCCCCTTTGTTGGTGCCATTTATCAGGGTGAGCATACCAGAGCTTCTGCAATGAACCTGGAATGTATTTACACATGGTACTGGTTATCTAGATGAAAGCTGGATGCCAGGAGAAGCCGTTTTTCAGTTAGGACCTATAAGTCACAGAAAATGTTCCTATGTGGCTCTCATTTCAGAGTCTTGTGTCATCTTCTACCTGAACCTGCCTTTTACTGACCCCTTTTGCTATTAAACTATTCCAGCCTCTGCTGTTTACTCAGAATAAATATGACATTAAAATGGAAAATTGGACTTTGTCCAATTCAGCTTTAGCCAGCTGAAACAGCATCAATGGGAGAAAATGATGCTGCAATTTTCTTGTCTGGTAAAATGAGGCTAGAAATCCATGCAGAAAATGTGGCAATATTCATTAAAATGAAGAATATGCTACAATGAATAGTAATAGTTTGCTTTTAAAAGCACTCGTTAAAATACCATTAGATGTTCAATAATGACTAAGACGATGTAACAGAGATGTATGAATAGGAATATTGAGTTTGATTGTTTCCTTTGAACTCCAAAGTGATCTCTTTCTTCAGTTCCATTTTCTAGTGTGTCAACTGGAAAGGACAATTAAACTGTAACAAAGCTGCCAGTCTATTTTGAAAAGCTGATTGAATTCCACCTTCAACTGCATATATACACACACACACACACACACACACACACACACACACACACACACATATATATGGCAGTGCAGGTTTAGCATAAGTTTAATCAACATCTCTGAAAATGAAGGGAAAAAACAATTGAACTGTATGTGTAGATCCTGAATTTTCCAAGCATTATAGCTGTACACTTGAAAAGAGGAGACTGATCATACTTAACTGATAAGATATTATAAAATTTACCTTCATATATAAATTTGTGATAAAACAAATGAATAAATAGGTATTCATTACTCAGGAGAATTCAAATAACCAGCTAAATCTGGGGGCAATCTTTTAAAAATATAGTCATATAAATGTACTTATGACCCCATAAAAGGTGGTATCTCAAAGTGAGTAAGTGGGCCAGCTCTAGAATCAGATGAAAATGCATGGAAGCCTGCTTTCCCACAGGAAACTGTGAGAGTTGGGGCAAAATACTTACCTTCTTTCAGCTTCTTTATTTGAAAAATGTGAATGATGATGAAAATAACACTGTCTAGCCCTGGCTGGTGTGGCTCAGTGGATTGAGTGCCAGTCTGTGAAACCAAAGGGTCGCCAGTTCGATTCCCAGTCAGGGCACATGCCTGGGTTGCAGGCCAGGTTCCCAGTTAGGGGCGTGTGAGAAGCAACCACACATTGCTGCTTCTGTCCCTCTCTCCCTCCCTTCCCCTCTCTAAAAATAAGTGAATAAAATCTTTAAAAATTTTTATTTTCTTAAAAAAAGAAAATAACAGTGTCTAAGTATTGTGAGGCAATTTATATAAAAATTGAGAACAATGGCAGACCCACAGTAAACACTCAGTAAATGTTAGACATTTTGAACCAAAATCCCTATAGGAAAGTAGGGGAAGCTAGAAATGGTTGGTAAGAGAAACATAGAGGGAATAAGGCAGTCCTGGTGTGATTCGTAAGTCTTCGGTGCTCATGAAAAGAACAAATTCAAGTAATAAAATTAATCTGTATAAAAACATAAAGGACAAGGTGGTAATTATTGCTACATATGTGGTGGCCAAACTGCTGCAACTACAAGTTCCAGAAGGCTCCTTGTTACCCCTGCTGTGGAGCAGCCGGAAGGAAAGGGGAAAGTCCAATGGCCTTAGAATAGTCTGCACCTAGTACCTGGAAACAACAATGTGCTTTATTATAGTCAAATAACTTTTCACTACTATTGTTAGTTTAACAAAAAGTGATGCATACTCTTTTTATTTTCATTTACTCTTTCAAGGAAAAATATTACTTACTTTATATCCCAGACATGATTACCTCTGTGGAAAATCACCAAGTTATTCTTAGGGTCCAGAGCCACCCCAGAAACCTGGCCTGGTAGCAAGTATACTCCAGGCCAATCCAGTGCCTCTTCTACATGGAAATCTACAAGATAAATCCATTCATTTAGTGTAAGCAAGAAAGCTAGTATTACCTCACGAACATTCACATACTCAGGCAGTATATCACTAGATGCAAATAAAAGAAAATCAAGCCATGCTCTAAATATGATATTCCACATGCACATGCCAAGTAGCTTCTTCAGTTGTGAAATAACATAAGTGACTATGAACTTGTGTGGGAATTACATGTTCTCTTTTCCTGTTCATAAGATGCCTATAAAACCAGCTTACCTTCAGGTCATTAAGAACAAATGTGAGACTACCTTTTTCTTAAAAAGATTACTATTTTAAATTAGTACCTTTGGAAAATATGGCAACGTGGATGGCATCATTCAATATAAAGCTTTTAAATGTTATAAATAAATAGCAGGCATGGACAATAAATATTCTCTCTCTTTCTCTCTCTCAGTTAACTACTGTATAAATGTTCACTATACGTTAGATCCTACAATAAACCATCACTGAATATCCTTTGTACAAGGAACTATTTAAGATACCAGTTTTAGTTGTCCTAACTTCAGTGTTCCTATAGAAATAGGAGTGGGGAGACATTCTCTTTCACTGTTTATATTTCACTGCTTCCGAATATAAATGAAAAATCACAGGAATTCTGTGATTGAACGACCTCCAAGGTCATTGTTATTTCTTATCAGAATACATCTATAGAGAATACCTGGGTCCATTAGTGTTAATCCCTTTTATAAACATGTTCACAAATAAAGAGTTGTAATGTGTGGAGTAGCTACACTAAGGGTGTAGAGTTATGAACATTTTTGAAATCTGTTGTATCAGTGTCAATATTCCTTCCCCTCTCAAATGCTTCAACAGAGATGCAGAGAAGTAGAAAAGAAGCAATTTGAGCCTCATTTATCCTCCCCACCCTGTGGAGGATGCAGCAGCTCACAGTAAAATCTCAAAGGTAAGCTTTACAGATGAGGAAGAAAGGGAAATTTCTGAAAACTTGAAAGGACGCCAGTGTGAGAATAAATGTTTTAAAATAATTCTCTCAACTATATAAAAATAGTACTTTTTCACTCACAATATTTTTACCTTTGCACATTCATCTTTTTTCTTTCATAAAAATTAACAAAACATAGCACAATCAATAGGATGCTCGATCAGTTCTGCCTACAAGCTTTGCTGAAGCATCTTCAACAAATATTCTCCAAGTGTATTAATTAGGTGAGGCATTATGCTAGATTTTGGAAACACAAAGAAATAAGACTTCGTTTTTGGCTTTTAGGAACTAGAAAATGAGAAAAAAAAACAGAAAACAAATACTTGTGGCACAACATAGGGCAGGAATGTAGGAAAGGTCCTTCCTGAGGCGTGGTCGGGAGAGGGTAGGGTTAAGGCTTGACCCGGGAGGCTTCTCAGAGGAAGAAACATTTGTGTTTACACTTGCAGGTACAGGGAGGGTTCACTGAGTAGTGGGCAGAGAATATTTAGATCAGAAAGATCAAAACAGAGGATGTTCATAATTGAAGAATCTGCTTCAAGATCTTTAAATAATAGGGAAAGGATACTTGTGCATATCAGATGGGAACAGGGAAATAGGAGGCAGGGTTAAGAGACCCAGAGGTATGCAACATGAAAAAATATGGGTTTAAAAATGAGTGAATGGCATTCTGAGCTGTGGTGTCTTGCTCTATACAATGATTAATTTTGAGGCACACTGCAAAAATCTTACTAGTAGCAGTAAAGCACAGAGTTTGGGGATAATTTACTTTTGAAATATATTAGAGCACATGAGAATGTCATTCTCACTCATACATGCTTTGATACGCCTTCTTGTTTTGGAGAGAAGTGGGGCAGAGTTAGAGCCGGCATTTCTAACTTTGCAGACAATTCTGGGCACAGCACTAGAAGTGAAAGGGGCTGCTCAGATGAATAGCATTCATCATCTATCAAGCTTGTCATAATAGGAAAAAAGTTGCCTGCTACAGGCCACTGGAAACCACTGAAGGTTTCTAAGCATGGTGTGACATAATTAAAACTGTGTTTATGAAAGTGAACTATGGAAATAGGGCAGAAGAATGATAATTAGAGATGTCTAGATGGATCAACAGATGGATATATCATTCCCCCAAGAAAATGTTTTAAGATATTTTAAAGTTGCTTGAATTTCAGGGTTTACTTCATTCATTCTCATCTCAGTTACACCTTGTCTATTTGGGGTCATCATTCTATACTTATTTACCAGCTCCTGAAGATTCTGGATGGGTTCCAAGAGAACCTTGAACCTCATGACAATATAAATAGCCAGTTGCTTTCATGAGATTCTCAAAGCCCAGTAGCACGACAACTAGATGGAATTTCTTGAAGGCAGGGATCATGTCTTATTCACTGTTTTGTCACCATGGCTTGCACAGGGCCTGGCCCACAGCAATGGCTTAATAAATGCTCTATCCTGAACTCACACTCTAGACTTTCTTGTTTATGTTGTCAACTAGCATTTAAACAGCCTTATAACCTTATGATTAAGTGGCACTACCCCTTTTCTCCCTAGCACTACACTAATGACACTGTGAAAAGACTCAGTAGAAATGCTAATTGGCTAATTATTTTTTATTAAATACAATAAACAAATACTATGGTTCCTAGAACCTTTCTATTCAGTGTTTCACCAACAGGTGCTGGAAGCTCGGTGCTCATGCAGGTGCAGAGATAGTAATTCTGATAGAGAATATGCAATGTCCAAATTAGTACATTGTTCTGATATCAAATGTGATTTAAACAAAATATTGGAAGTACTGTGTAAAGAACTTTAACATTCAATGATCCCAATTATCATTGACTTTAGACTGATAAGTGCTTGGAAGTCTACAAAAATCATTGACCAATAGGATGCTAACAAACTATTTTGGCACACATAAGAATCCTTTCTGGTTGGAAATTTTCAAGGAGAAATGTGTAACCATGTACACATTTGTTAAAACATAAACTTTTGGTGAATTTTTGAAACAGTAAATATGGTACATGAGGAAGTGTATAACAGCACTAACACTGAGCAAATCAGCTCTTTTAGTGCTGAGTCAGTGCAAAGAAGAACTGACTCAATACAAAAAAGAACATTTTTGCATGGAGAAATTAAATTATTTTTAATTTCATTAAAATATAATTGCACATTTATTAAGATTACCTAGCCAAGACCACAAAACCTGTAGGATCTAGGTCTTTGTGTTAATGAGAAATTCTACAATGGTTAAAGGAGAACTGAATTCATGTTCTCTTCTGTGAACATTAGCTCAGTTAATCAATGTTTTTACTTCTAGTGTCACTGTCATTTTTATTATCAGGTAGTTAAAAGCTGTTCGTTCACTTCAAGACTAAATGATCAAGAATCAAGGCACTCATTTAGGACTAGTGGTGTATAGATGGAATTGATTCTGATGTTTTCCCAGTCCCTGCCCATCCGTATATGGGAATCACAGGCTAGAACATACTGGCTTATCCCAGGTCATTTTCTCATTTCATAGAAAAGGAACTATTGGTTTGGGACAGACTTCAAGCATCAATATTAAGGATGGTTATTTTCTAATAATTATCTATTAATAATAAAATTTCTCCAATGAAGGAAAATCTCAAATCCTTATTAAAGAAATTGTATGATAAAATATCTTTGGGCATCTAACTTAAACTTAATATTATCAATCACAGAGAAATCAAAATTCTGAGTTCAGACTCTTAGCTTTTCTTTATTTAAGAAGTGATTCAGTACATGATTAATTAATTCTATAGACTTATAGTTTTAATTTGAAAATTAAATACAAATTTCTTACATATGACCTTGGGACACTATTCCCAAATGTCAGCTGCTCTAAATTCAGATGTCAAAGAATAGTAATATTTCAGAAGAACTCAAATTTATTATAAATAAAGGTAAATGTGCAACCTCATATTCTACCATATATTTAGAAAAAAAGTTACTACTTTCAGAAAAAGGCTAAACATTACTATTAAGATTGTATTAACAAATCACTAAAGGGATTAATGAATTATACCTTTCCAAGACAGAAATTAATGTTAATGATCAATGCTTTCATATGAAATTATTAATAAGCACTTAAAGGGTATTCATTTATCTGTGTTACATAAGAACCAACAGAATTAGATAAAGTAGAGGAAAAATATTTTTTAAACCCAGAAGAATGACTCAGCCTGAACATAATGAGGATCTTCATATTTAATCTTAAGAAAAAGACCCCGATGAAATCATTGGGAGATCTCAGCAACAAGAAAAAAGGTGGCTATGGCTTTTTCTACACTTGCAAATTCTCATCTCGTGAGGAAAAGATGCTTTATTTTGGTCAGAGGTTGTTATTCATCGGAGGTGCTAGCAATAACTATAATTAACTAAAATTACAGGAGAAATATTTATACCCACATGAGAAAGAAAACAAGAACTAATTATAATGTTTCATTTAAAGGGACTGAAGTGAGGAAGAGAGTAAAGATACAACTAGGGGCTTAAAAGCATTAAGCCCCTATTTATTTTCTTTTTAAATGAGAAAATGAGATCATCTTTTTGCAAATGAGATCACCTTGGTCAATTTGTTTGGATAATGATTGAGAATGCATGACCCAAGGTAACATACAATTACAGTTATTATGATTGTAGATGAGATAATGAGATGATTAGAAAAGATAGGCAGCCATCTTCCTATCTATGTACTATCTATCTGTCTGTCTGTCTGTCTGTCTACCATCCACCCATCTATCATCCATATATTGTTATTTTTATTTTATTGTGAGAGGCAGAATAACAAAGTGATTAAAAACCAAGACTTGGAGCAAGTCTGCTTGACTTTGAATCTTGGTTCCTTGAGTTGTAACCTTTCTATGCCTCAGTCTCTTCCTCTGTAGATGGGTTATAAATAGGATTCTTGTTACAAGGATGAAATGAATTAATGCATCTAAAACACTTAGCCTGGCTCATAGTAAGGGCTATGCATGTGCTTGTTTTTATTACTCTCCTCCCCTCCAGAGGTTATAAATCAGCCAATTGAATGTCTTATTTTACCCTGGAAATACTGTAAGCCTTGAACCTAGAGGTAAGCAGATAGCTGAAATACGTTAAAAGGATGGACTCTGAGTTAACTAAAAGTTGTTCATAGAAATAAAACTAAATGTATCATAGAATACTTTAAGACTCTGTGAGTCTCTTACCCTTTGGAAAGCATTACACAAACACAAATGTAGTTTTAGATGTCTAGTGGTATGCCATATATGCTGAGTCAGGATTCCATATGCTGGCAAATAGTAGTTCAATCCAACTTGCCAGGAGAATAGCTACTGTAGTTTTTAATGTATTATTCAATGAGTCTAGTTTCCAGAAGGCAACTAGAATAAAGACATCTAACATTTCTTTCCTATTCTATTAGTGCTGTCTCAGTATAGATATCAAACTAATGGTGGAAACCAAAACTATGTTAGGTATAAAATGGAATGCATTTGCTTCTCAATTTACCAAGTTGAATATTTTCACACTGCACATCATATATCACAGGCAAATATCAAGGCAGATCAATATAAGTAATCAGAGATTTGAAGAGCCATAAACTTCCATTATGATAGAACCCTGCCAAGTCATTTTCATAATTTATCAAATTAGAGTGCCAAATTTTGCAGCTTTCCTACACATAACAAGAAAATTCTCTCATAGATGCTGCTTAAGTGAAAGTAATTACTATTTAGTTCCACTACTTTGGTGTTTAAATTTTTGAAATTTTCATCCAAGATGACATTAATGGTAGCAATAATAATCATAATTATTGTTAAAGTATTAGAAGATATATTAAATGTTTTCTATGTGCCAGAAACTGTTCAAAGCACTTTGCATGCATTATTTGCCTAGGGACCATATAATAAATGGCATACCTGGGATTCAAAGCCAGGCACTCAGGCTCGAGTCTGATGTGTTCTGCTTCATGCTACCTCCATGGGGTGGTTCTCAATTTTTTTTTAGACAAATGGAGAACTACTGGGCTGGGGGAGGGCAAGCTGTACTGTGTGCTCATGAGCATGTGTGGCAGGGGAGGTGCCAGCTACTACTTTGCACTTAGAAACCCCTGTCTCGTCTAGCTGAGCCTGTTCAGGAAATTTCTCTGTTTTTAATACTGTTTTCACAATTGTTAGGAGGAGGGTTTTCAGAATAGACTCTGAACCTCACGAACAGTCATGAAGATAAGACCTCAAAAAGGGGGCTGTCTTTGTGATTGGCTGCATTCATAGAAACACATTGAAAACATAGGACTTAGCTATCTTGTTCCTAGGAATGCCAGAACCTTCTCAGCTCTGCAAAGCTGAAGAAGTCACTCTATGGTGCTCTTCATGAATCTTGATGCCCATTAATACTCAACCAACAATGAGGTGGAAAACTCAACTTTCAATGCAGTTGCCAGAGTATGGAACCAAGTGAAACTGTGGATCTGAAGGTCCATAAAATGCTGCTGCCTTTGAAACATCCAGGTAGTCCTGGGCCTACCATACACAGCCAAATCCAATAATTTCACCTTTGAACCCTCAAATCAGCTTAATGGGATCCATCACGATACTGCCGTTCAAAAATCTAGGCAGGTCAATGAAAATGCTACTGTATTGGGCTGCGCTAGTGCCACGGACTGAGGACACCAAAACAGCGTCCTGAGTGGAAGTCTTAGCTTCTGAGCAGTGAGGATCCTGAGCCCTAGGTAGATGCATCTAAATTAGGCAAGTGAGTCAGTCCTGCTTTGAGTGAGCACAACTGTACTGAAGTGTAAAGAACTAGAATGTGCACATTAGAAGTCATAAAGTCCAAGTTTGAAATTTGGACTCTGTGACCTCATTCAAATACGTTCACTTCTCTAGGCTTCCGTTCTTTCATGTGAAAATCAAAGATACATGTAATGAATGTGAGCCATAATATCAAGTAACACAGTAGCCTTTACATCTTTGTCTTAGTAATGCTGTCAAATGAAAAGCTACTTTCTTCTTTGCAGCTAAAAGAATTCCTTATAGCAAAGTGGGCACTCAGGGGGACAGTTAATTCTGGACCATTAGGGTCCCATTCTCAGCTTTGCCTGGAGTAACAAAAGAATATGAGAAAAACAATGGAAAATCATCCATTACTTATTCTCATTGCTCATACCCTGGGGAATATGCATGAATCAGACTACTAATATATTTTATTAGGGCATTAATGCTAATAACTTTCTACTTTCTTTTTTTGCAAATGAAAACTTCCTGAGGACAGGCCTTTTTCTGGCTTACACAAGGAATGGGACATCTTGAATTAAAGTTAGCATTACATTGTGTTAATGGTAAACAGAGAGAGACTTGAAAAGAAAAAGACTTTAGAAAAATAGGTTACCTAAATATGAGTTTTTCTATTTTGCATTTAGTTTTGGAAAAGTTTTTGAATCAGAGTAGTGAAATAACACTAGAATAAATCATTTCACAAAGGAAACACATGCATATTTCCTTTCTAGATTTAGGATTTTGCTGTACATTACTATTCTATAAAACTCATTATTTTATTTACTTCACTGATATTCACCCACATATTTAAAATGAAAGGAAACTTCCTGAACCAGATCATACAGAAACATTTTTCTCCTGGGACCTGCCATTTGTCCACCTTGGAAAGTATGAAGAAATTTGGAAAGTAAATGTATTTTGGGTATTTAAGCACTTCTTCCTTAGATAAACTAAGTAGCTTCAGGAATATAACGTCTTAAGCCAAACTATGGCTTTTACACTGACACTTACTATGCCTGCAAATGACCATGATATTATTTCGAATCCAAGAGTAACAAACAAACACAAGTCATGGAATAAAGCATGCTGAGACTCTAACATTTAACACTTGAAAAGAATTATATTTTCACCAAAGAGGCCCTTTTGCCTTTTATTTCCATGTTGTTTGTATTATAATTTACTGTCCTTAATATCCAGGTTCAGACAGACACCTCAGTCTGTTTATAAAACAGAAAGGGTCATAATACACTGCTGATTTCTAGGCATCCTTAAGGGATGTAATTCATTGTTCTTTGGAAGGATTCTGGAGTCTAGGTTTTTCATAAGCACTATAGATTCTGATGCAAGGGGGTCTTGAGAAACACAGTTTGATTAGATAAATTTAGAAGGAGTTAGATAGAGGAGGGCTAATGCTGGTTAAATATGAAGAGATAAAAATCTGGGTTCTAGTTAACATATCACAGAGACCATTATGCCAATCCCAATGGACAATACTCGAAACTTCCATGTAAGCAAAAGACACTGCATGCTAATTTTTTCAATTATAAGTAAAAATCAGCTGGGTGTTGAATAATTTATAGCTCCCTGCAAAGCTGTATTGAAAACATTAAGCTGGCAGCCTATGCCTTTCCGGCCCATGCACGGACCACTGCCATGCCCAACTATCAGTTACTTTTTTGGAGATTGTCCCCACATGCTGTGTTATCTGGCTTTCCACATTAGCAAGTAATATGAAACACAATCAATATCACAGAGGCCACAATACAATTAAAGACAAAGATGAAGCATCCATAGCTTGCTGGTAGAGAAACCTGAAGGGAATAACATATTGTCCTCTAATTATGGAAGCCAATAATGCTTAGAAATAAAGATAAATCTGATAGCTACTCACTTGCTGGAGGTCCCTTCAGAAATAACTACTCAAGTTTCCAATTAAGATAGTAATTAATGATGGAACTTAAGAAATCAAAGTCATAAAAATAGTTACAATGTACAAGTCATTTGGATGAAAAGTATAAGATTCCTTTGAGAGAGAGGCAAATACCTTAAGAAGGTAGCGTACAAGTATTTCACACACTAGGAGTTTACTTATCACATTTTGAATTTTCAGTTTCTTTCCATGGAGCAAAAATGGATAATGTTGATATAATAGGAATTTGTTGTTCTGAATTTCATGTGCTACCATCCCCAACATGATCCAAGTGTTTTTGGTCCTGGTAATTTTGGATCACCAATTGAATGGAAACTGAATTTATGTTGTATTGGATCAAAACACAAAGAAATACTCCTCAAACCAATGTCCTATTCCCAAACAAACCAAATCTGAGTAATACTTTTTCTAATGGTCCTTTTTATTGATGAGTTTTTTCACCCATTGATTTTTATTCCCTTCAGATTTTGCTAATGTGGATTGCAGCATTTCATATTTTATTCTTCAAAAAGCCCCAAACGCACCTCCTGTGTGTTCTGATTCCCAGGTGCCTTCACCAGGTAGGGGCTGCTGTAATGAGAATGCTCTGCTCTCTGCTGGCCTCAAAGTAGATTCTAGTCTGTGAAATTTGTGAATTCTGTCTCTGACAAGAATAGCATTGCCCCTCTCCTCATGTTCTGCACTCTCTCTTGCATCAGATCGACCAAGGTCCTTCTTTTGGACTACATTTGCAATCTCAGCTACCAGCTCTGACTCTGAGTCTGCCTTTTCTGTAGGATTATATTTGTGCACATGAACAACATCTTCCCTTTCTCCTAGCAGCTTGGAAAGCAGTGAATAGAAATCACCTGTGGAAAAAAGAGAAGAGATAAGGGGTGGAGGGTTGATAAAATTACAAAATTTATAAATTTTTTGCCTTAAAAATAAGTGAAAGAGAAGGCTGCTCTCACACTTTCAAGCTTGAAGGGGGAAAATAGTTGATTTTCCAGAAAATGAAAAAATAATATGCTTCACATTTCATTTCATATACCACCTATTTCTTTCTGTTTTCCCAGGAGCCAACCACACTGGATAACCTCTATTAGCAGTTTAGTAGAAAACAAATAATGCATATACGATTGTACGGCACTTTTTAATGAATGGTTTTCACAGTACAGCTGCATTCATTTGGAAGATAGAATTAACAGATTTCTAAAATAGAATATTATCAACAGCTACATCAGAAAAAGAGTTATCTTTACAGACAAACCCTTTGAGACTACCATGAAAAAGCCTATTAAAATATGATCCACAAAAATTAAAAGTAATATTTTTGAGTAGGTGCTATAAAACATGAACTCTAACAGGTATGAATCAACCTGACAATTGGAGAACCAGTTACTGTTATTATGTTAGCAATGCTACTGTAAATAGCTCCACTTGTTCATTTTAAAGAAGAAATGAACAAATTCCAGAAAAATAATTTTGTTAGGAAAAGAATAGTTTTTAAATCAGTTTCAAACAAACGAGATTTTAACAAAATAGTATAGTTGCAATGATTCATCACTGAAATGTATTCCATGTCTTCCTATACTAAGGAGGAAACTTGGATAGGATAATCTAATTCCATGAAAATAAATTATTTATAACATATTATGACAGATAAAATATGACACAGTAAGTTCATGAAGCATTTTAATTCACATCATTTACACTTATGGCTTCAAATCCATTTCCATCATCTGTGGGAATGGGAAACATGTATGTCCTCAATAGAAACGCAAATCTGCTTTCCTAAGCCAAATCCAAAGGTAATCCACAACTCTTCCTTTTTCTTGCCCTATTCTAAATCTTGCTAAATAAAATTATTATGACTATGGAGTCCTAGTGCTTGTTTTAATTACATTAACAATACCATTGGATAACATTTGTAAAATCTTTCTTATGATCACTAGGCAATCAAAATGATAGCTGATTTAGCCATGATACATTTAATCGAAGAAGATGTTATTTAAAAATTGGTGCAAGGAGACAGGAAATCTCTCCAAAATGATGCTAAGAGACCCTGTCATGTTTACAAATATTCTTGGGTTAATGAATCAGAGTAGGTTTTCGATTCTTGCCCATGAAAGCAGCTTATCCCAGGTGAAATCTTTAATCAGAAAATAATTGCCAAGTAATAGGGCTGATCTTGGTAAAATGAACAAAGCAAATTACGACTCAACCAAATGTTAGGCCACAGTGGCACTCTTTCTCATGAAAGAGAGATTAATCCATTACTACTAAACTCTCCTGCCCCATACACTCAGTATAAATAGTTGAACATGCTGTTGTAAACATTTTATGTGGAAAATGAAACACAAGCTTATTCCAGGGACAGAGAAACAACATAATATTAAAATGTGAATCAATGTCGTTAAGCTAACATTGAGAGAGGAACACAGGCTCAGAACTATGCATACAACTACTCAGGTCTGTCAGTAAAAATCTAAAATCTGAGGTAAAATACCAAATACAGAACACTCAGTTCCTCTGAAACTATCATTGGGTCAGGAAAACAAACATTTAACAAAGCGATAGGGTTGGCCACAGACAGGTTGCCCTGGCCTTGTGAGAACATCTCTGTTAATAGCTTGTGACACGGACTAGAGTGCTAGCTCTTACATTCTTACCCACAAACCAGAAGGGGTTTTATTTAGTTATTTTTCCTCTTCTGTGTACAAAATACATGGAATCATGAAATTTAACAATTTTTCTTAGTCATATTAAGATCCTGATTTAGGAAATATAATTAACCTTGAGTGTAATGGGTGGAGAAGAATATGAATAGAAGAAGTTTTATGGTCTCTATCCCAACCTCATCTCTCAATATTCCTTTTTTTAATTTCCAGGCATAAAGGACATTCAGTTCCTTGAATGCCAAATCTAAGATGTTGTTTCTTCTTCCTGGGACATTCTCTCTCTAGTAATCAACTGTCTCTTCAACCTTCAGACATTACTTTGGCATCACATATCCAAGAAACCTTTCTGACTCTCACGTTAAGGGTCTCCGGTCCATGTACCTGCAGCACCCTGGTTTTCCCTGTGTTGTTACTGCCCAATCTTTATTTCACAACACTAATGTCTGAAACCAATCTGGACACTTACTACCTATTTGGTGCCTTTAAGCAAGTTATTGAACTTTAAAAAGATGGCAAGTACCTTTAATAATTGTTTTGTGGATTTAAAGAAGATTGTTAATGCAATATACCCAGTCCAATGTATAAAGTAGGTGCTACTAAACTGTAGCTATTATAATTCCCAATGAAAGGTAGAAACTGTAGTTGAAACATGCATCTGCTTCAAACTATTGTTCACCTGAAATTTTAAAAATCACTTCTTATTCCATATTGAAGAATTGGAATTTTTTTATAATGAAAAAAAAAAAGCCTTTTGATTTACAGCCCTTTATTTTCTCAAGTCACCATGGCTGCTGTAGCAATTTGTTTCTTAGCTTTGCCAAAGGAGGTTGTATTTGCACTTTCTCTTTTTTCTTCTTTTAGATAATTTTTGGAGAAAGAACTATCCCTACTCCAGTGTTCCAGATGCTAGCCCTCCCAGCATCCCCTAGAGCCTTTCCTATCTGCTTTCTTTTCTAACACAACTTCTTTGCCAAAGACTTGATTCATGGGCTACAAACACACTTACTTTGTGCTTATCTTGAGTGATTGTGGAGGTGAAGAGAGACCCTCTTTTGATATAGTCTCTTTCAAGATTTTCTATCTTGCCTTTACCTTTAGCAGGTGCCAACACTGTCTAACAGAGCTAGCTGTCTGTGATGATGAGAGTATTCTGTACCTACGCTGCCCACCAGACACATGGGGCTATCGAGTACTTGTGATGTGCCTACTGTAACTGAGGAATTTAATGTTTAATTTTACTTACTTTGATTAATTTATATTTGAATTTAAATAGCCATAGGTGGCTAGTGTCTACCATATTGGACAGTGTCGGTCTACATACTGCTACATCCTTCCTTGCATAAATCAAAGGCATCTATTCTCATGTCTTACTTTATCCACATATGACTTCTGCATGAGTTGCTTAAGAGCGTCTAGTTGCCAAAGCTAAGTGACAGCCAATTGACTCTTCATATTTTTTCCATCATTTTTTTACTATTACAGATGTCCCCCACTCGCCCTCCCTTTGCCCCCTCCACCCAGTCCCGTCCTGACCTTCACTACATTGTTGTCTGTGTCCATGGGCTATATGCATGCATGGTCTTCAGCTAATCTCATCTTGACTTACCAGTGGCAGTAGGTATCTCCTTACAACATTGTCCTTTTCAGATCTTCTCCACCTATCACCTTTGCTGTCTCTTATTCTGACACCCATCATATGAAAATGTTGGTGTTTTCCATGGTCTAGCCCTGACATACTTTTTTCTCCTCCTGTCTCAGCCACTAACAAGGCTTAAGCTGCTATCTCCAGACAAATGACACTCACATCTGGAGCTCTCCTAGTACCAAAGTGGTGTATAAAACTGCCTTTGCAAAGTGTTCTCTTGGGTGTTGGTTTTGTAAGAATCTTGAACTCAACATGTCTAAAACTGAGCTCTGAATCTTCTCCCCATGCTTTATCTTTCTTGCAGTATCTCTCTCAGTGACAAACTGTGTTTTGGGTCAATCAATCCAGAAAACTAGATTCCTTCAGCTCTCACCTGTAAATCACAGGGTAAACTGATTCCTCATGATGATTTGTCAACATCATCCCCCCCACCCTGAAACCCTTACTCATTTGAGAGTCTTATCATCCTCTGGATTAGCATGCTAAATCTCTCTTCCCCTCCTTCCTTGGAACAGACCCATAGCCCTACCTCTGATGTCAAAAATCTGCCTGGAATGGAATTAAAGCTGCTCTCCCTCTGTGGAACTGACTTGTCATTGATGGTAGCCTGCCTCCCCTGGACACCCCCAAGTTATATCCCACCTTTTCCTCAGCTCTGTCAACCTTTGTATTTCAGGGTGGTATTCTCCACTTTATTCTGGGTCTCACTGCTAAGGTAACCATGTAATTTATTTCCCAGGTTGGGGCACATGTGAGAGTGAAAGGGGTGTTGTTAGTATTTTTCCTAGGCATAAGCTGGGACAGTCTTGGAAAAACTGGGATGTATTACAGTCCAACCTCTGTTGACAGATAACATATAAAACAGAACCTTATAAACCACAAATGACAATAACAGTAGTAGCAGCTAATATTTTTTGAGAGCTTAGCATGACCCAGTCACTTTGCTAAGTGCTAGATATAGTTTAACATATTCAGTGTCCATGAAATACTTATTGTGTTCATTTTAGATAAGGAAATTAATTGTACTGTACTAACCTGCTCAGCTCTTATGAAGCTGAACAAGGGATTCAACAGAGACAGCCTGAGTGACGGGCCTACCTTCTTACTGATCACTGTACTCAACCCAGGTTCCCTTCTCTTTCCTCAACTGGCCAATCAAGTCTTTCCTGTGAATTCATCTCAGCCTGTCAGTCATACGATATTTATTTATTTATTTATTTATTTAATTTGAAAACTATCTTCTGAGTTGAGGCACTGGGTTTCCTTTTTCACTGAACAGTTTCTTTTTGTCCTACTCCAGCTTGTTCTCTTTTTATTATAACATATATGGTTGTAAACCAGTCAATACATACATAACATAGTGATTTGCACAAAGCTTGCCTAAAGAATACTAATTGATTTTCTTGGGTTTGAAAAAGTAGAAGAGTTTTCTGTTTTCATCAGTACTTCTCACTTACCACTGGCAATATACTTTATGAGCATTATAAAGTTCTGTAAGATGCCCTGAAAACATTTCTTGTACATTAAAATTACCTGAGAAGGAACAAGTGCCAAGGTATAAATGTGATTTTATATAAAAAATAAAAACTTCTCACTTCTTATTCAATGCTGTATTTCTGGTGATTATTACTGTTCTTATCATACTGTTCTTATCTCAATAAATGATTCTAGAATAAACAGTAATTTGTTAGAAAGTCACCCTTCGCTTCTGCATCGTGTAGATAAAAATGTTTCTTTGGTGATTTTAGGCTGCAGTGAGTCTCTTTTTCTCACTCAAATTTTGACTTGTATACTTATGAAATGAGGAACTGCTTTTGGTCTTTGAAGGAATTTGACTGAGTGGGTTTGGTATTTGAAAAACACAACTGTGGTAGCAGTTAATGTGTCAGGAAAGGGAACACAGCATCATACAGGAGAATCTAAAACACTACCAATTAAACTCCAAGTCTGTAAATTGTGTGCTCTCAGTAACTTCTTCCTGCCTCAACGGGCATTTTTTCTGTTTAGCAGGGATCACTCCCTCTCCCCTGCCACCAGCATGGGAATTTCTCTGGTTCACTCTCAGGATATGTTGAAGTCAAACTAAAATAGATAGAAACATATATTGAAAAAATTGCCCCATGAGGTTCTTAAAAAATGAATACTTTAAGATTATTGGATGAAAAAATACATATCACTACTTTTAGACAGCATTACATCTTAATTGTGGCAGGCATTTTTATTTTAAAAATGATCAAGAACCTCTTGGTAATCTTTCAGAATATAAACTCCCACTTCCCACATACATCACTAGTACTTCATTACCTAAAACAAACAGCTTGTGCTACTGTATTACTCGTGATTTCTCCGGTACAAGGAGAGTAAGTAGGATTTTCATCAGCAGTTTAACCACTGACAAAATATGCCAAGTAGCCAAACTACTGAGACTGCAACCTTGTAAATACAACTGATTCATGACATGAATATGAGGAATTAAAAAAAGCATTTCTTTTTAGATTTTGATGTTTTGCTTTATGACTAAGTCACAGGTGACTTTTCCTCTGGTTAAAATCTACTTGGTTTATTGACTGTTTACTTATTACTGACCCACAACATTAATCCTTCTAGCCTTAGAGAAATAAAACAATCATGATGAACAGCTGAAGGATCAAAAACAAAATGAACTTTTTTCCTTTTACAAGACTCATCTGATTCAAAAACAATCATAAATTACTTTAAAGAAAAATGAGGCAAATATTTAAAAAGGAGAAATTAGAGGTGGCTTTTGCAGCTACCAAGCACACAGAGCCATATCAGAAAGCCCAACCATGTGATAAATGATCATGCACATCTGCCTATTCTGTTATTAGGAAACCAATTCAAAACAGCATTCACTCAGCTTCCCAGAGCCTTGGGGGGAGCGGGGCATATAGTATTGTGTTTGATAGATGAGTTCAATAAATAAAGACTTAGGAGCTGCTCGTAAATCATACAAACCAATAAGTTTTTAGTGAATGGGAATACAAATAAGAATTGTATTTTCTTTAAAACAGCAAAGTGGCATCAAGAGTGCTTAGTATTAGCTAAGAAGATCCTACTAAAACCATTTACACTTTATTAAGAAATAAAGGGCATATCCTGTTTTGAACAAAGCAAAGAAACAAAAATTTTAGCTACTAAGCCTGGCCTTTGTTTCACAGTTCTCATACTTTATCAGCTGTTACTTTAACAATATATACAGTAGGCTGCTGTCATTTTAACTTGTTTCTTTGATTCTCCTTACTTGATAAAACATGCTGATGGTTATTCATTTTCGATTAGCATAAAACCACTGTGAAGGAACAGTTTCACAGAAAGTACCTGAAGACCTTTAACTACCTGGGGTCATGAAGTGTTTTCCCTCAACAAATTGTATTTTTGTCATAGTTTCCCTGCCTTGGGAATACAGTAGCTCATGTTGACCTTTGAGTAGAAAGATTGATTGCGTGAGAGCACAAAGACTACACGCAGAGGAGTTGGAAGCAAACTGAATAAAACATGTAAAAGGCCCTTTCTGCACAGAAAGAAATTCTGTCCACAGTGTAATGTTCAATAAGAAGGACACACTGGTATTATAGAATTTGACTTTCAAGTCTGCCTTGAGTTTTTTTTAATATAGCACATCTTTCCAACACAACTAACATAAATTTCAATGCTACAACTCTACTCTGAATTTTAAAGGGGAGAAACACTCCAAGTCAGAACTCTTAAATGCAGCTAGTAAGTGAACCTCTTAGTTGCAGCCCAAATTCCTTGCCTAATAATGCTGATACAAAGCTCATATATAAGAAGTCATAACAGATAAAAAATAAAGGGGACATATAAAACATACTTTAGCTTCCTCAAAGTGCCAACAATTTACATACATGTGAGGGATGTGTGTGTGCATCTGCGCTGGAAAATGTGACACCATCATCTTCATTCTTCTAGGATTCATTTTCTCCACCTGGAATCAATGTCTAATTGGGGCTCATTGTTTAGCTTACTCTACTTACTACATAGATAGGTAAGTCTTCACTCACAGTGTTATGAGATGGGCACTTTTCAGTGTGTTTTAAATATTCATTAGGGTTATTCTGCAGGAAGGCAGGCAGGCATAATCAAGTCATTTACAGATAAGCTCACCAATAAGCAAACAGGTTATTTTCAAAAGAGTATGGGTAGGGATTAAAAATTGTGCTTGCCAACCTACTGAATGGGAGAAGATATTTGCCACTGATATATATGAGAAAGGGTTAATGTGCAAAATTTATAAAGAACTCATACAATTCAACATCAGAAAAACCCACAAACAATCCAATTAAAAGATGGGCAGAGGACCTGAATAAATACTTCTCCAAAGAGGACATACAGATGGCCAAGAGACATATGAAAAGATGCTCACTGTCACTAATCCTCAGAGAGGTACAAATTAAAACCACAATGAAATATCACTTCACACCTGTCAGAATGGCCATCATCAATAAATCTACAAACAATAAGTGTTGGTGAGTATGTGGTGAGGATGTGGAGAAAGGGGAAACTTTATGCATTTTGGTGGCAAGGCAGATTGGTGCAGCCACTATGGAAAACAGTATGGAGGGCCCTCAAAAAATTAAAAATGAAACTGCCTTGTGACCCAGCAATTCCACCTTGGGGTATATGTCTGAAGAAATCTGTAACACTAATTCAGAAAAATATATTTGCCACTATGTTCATTACAATGTTATTTACAATCACTGAGATATGGAAGCAGCCCAAGTGTCCCTCAGTAGATGAATGAATAAAAAGATGGCGGTATGTTTACACAATAGACTATTATTTGGCCATAAAACAGAATGCAATCTTACCATTTGCAATAGCATAGATGGACAGCTAGAGGATATTATTCTAAGTAAGATAAGTCAGTCTGAGAAAGACAAATACTATATGATTTCCCTTGCATGCAGAATCTAAAGAACAATGTAAATGAACAAACAAAACAGAAGCAGACTAATGAAAATGAGTGTGAATAATGTTTTTACTTCCCAAGTGAAATCACTTTACAGCATTTTCATTCCTAAGAAGAGGAAAACAGTAGCTAAACGAAAATCATTTCTTATGTTTTCACAGAATTCTTTTCTAGAACCAGTAAAACTTCTGGTATATTTAAACTTCTTACTACTATATGGACTCAAACACAGAAGGGTAAATAAATGAATGGCAAAATATAAGAGTGTTTTAAAGGATTTGGTTTGCAGTCGTGTATTACACACCCTAAATCCTATTATTTGCAAATAACAGATGAAATTTAACAATTAAGTTTCCTCTTCTCCAAAACCCCTGGGTTTTTAATCTTCCAGAGGTTTCAATGTTTTTTTTTGATCGAGTCAACTCAATTCAGAAAGAAAACACAATCCAGCCTCAATTTCCATAGCAAATTACTGTTTTACAAAATGCATCTACTAAATGGTGTCCGCATTCCAAATTGTACTACAAATGTTGGTATCAAGAAACGTATTCTGCGTAGCTCAGTGGATTGAGCGCGGGCTGGGAACCAAAGTGTCCCAGGTTCGATTCCCAGCCAGGGTACATTCCTGGGTTGCAGGCCATAACCCCCAGCAACCGCACATTGATGTTTCTCTCTCTCTCTCTCTATCTCCCTCCCTTCCCTCTCTAAAAAATAAATAAGTAAAATATATATAAAGAAACGTATTCTAAGATGACTCAAATTACTTCAAAAGCATACGTTCAAGACTGTGCAATTCCAAAGTGACTGATTTTAAGTCTGATTGAATTTCAGTACAATTATAGTAAATACTGTTAATTCTACTTTATTTGGGTTGCAATTACTGATTACCTTACAAATATATACACAGGTTTGATAAATTTAGCTATTTTAAATGATATACAATAGTTTAGTATAATAATTTAGTGTACACTATTCACTATAAAAATCATCTCCCTTATCTGATTTAACATAAACATAGAAACAACTTTAAGCTAAGATGTATTTTTTAAAGGCTGCTTGTTAGATGTTAGATGTTGTGGAATATACTCCACATAATTTAAAAACTTTTATATTACAGTTTACCCTATACCCCTTTCAAAGTGCATTTTTTTCCTTTTAAAAGTTTGGATTCTTTAATTTTGAAAATACTATTAGTGCAAGAGTGATAGCTTTGATTTAATAGAATACATTTTGAAGAATTCCAATAGTGGTTTTCAAAATCCGAAGTCAGAAATACCTAAGTGTTGCTAATAGAAAAAGCCTGTCTATTTCCTGTACATTATATGTTCCAGTGGACATGTGTTTGCATTAACATTAAACTAATGTTTTAAAATACATCATATCTAGGCCAAAAACAACTTGATAACACTCTCCAACACCTAACACGAAGCACTATCTTCCAAACAAATGGCAATAAATGAAGATTCAGTAGAGCAATTTTTCAGTGCCAGCACAGGCAGTATTTGGCACACAAGCATCAGGGAGTACCACTTCAAATAACTCAGACGATGCTTTTGTAACTCATCAGATGGCAACTTAACACAAAACTACAAATTCATAAAACAAGAATTCTTTCTACCTTACTGAAAGCAGAGATTGACTTAAGAGAGGCAAGATGTGGGTTTAATTCTTAATTTGTTTTTTTCTTAACCCTCAACTATAATTAATGAGCACACAGTACTAAATACATAGGAATTTAAATGGTAAAAGTCATTAGATTTGAAAAGCAGACCACTAATGATTATATCTGCACTATATGTAAAGGTTACAATATTAAATAAACTAAAACAAAGACAGAAGAATCTAATGAAACTAAATTGCACTAATGAAATGTACTTGCAATGCTAAAGTGCAACAGTTGACCATTTTCTTATGAATTATGCATTATACAAAAACAGCAATATATAGGGTTGGAGGCAGATAAAGGCCAAAAACACCTTAATAGCTTTAATATGTGGTTGTCCATTTTGATAATGAATACCTTTATAGGCCTTTTTACATAAGTAAGCATACATACCCTGTTCTAACACTTCTTCTTGTTTTGGCTGCTGGAGTATAGAAGTCTTATCTTTGTTTTCTGCTTCTGTAAAGAATCAAAGAAACTGAGCATAAATTTGTATTATCTATTACATGCTTTAGTTTATTAGAAATATGCCATCAACATAAAAACATTATTTAGTGTCTTACATTTCATAATAATAACAGTATTAAGAATTTATATGTTTAAGTGCTGTAATTCACAAAAACCTATAGTGTTCCCAACAATCACCAGACTTCTGACTTAATAACTAGATCAACTACCCTCTCAGTAGTTTCAAACATGCGATACTAAAAATCCTCATATTTGTTTCTAAAAATGAATTTGGTAATACTTCAAGGCTATTTTAATACTCTTTTAAAGTACATTACTTAAATAGATTAGGATCTTTTAAAAATATATTTCATTGATTATGCTATTACCGTTGTCTCAAGTTTTCCCCTTTTGCACCCCCTGCCTGGTACACTCTTCTCTCTAGCAATTCCCCATATTAGCTCATGTCCATGTACATATAAGTTCTTTGGCTTCTCCATTTCCTATACTATTCTTAACATCCCCCTCTCTATTTTGTACCTACCATTTATACTTTTTGATCCTAGCCCCTTTTCCCCCATTCTTCTTCCCTCTCCCAGCTGATAATCCTCCAAATGATCTCCATATCTATGGTTCTGTTCCTGTTCTGGTTGTTTGCTTATTTTATTTTAATTTTTTAGATTCAGTTGTTGATAGTTGTGAATTTGTGGAGCTTTTAGTGTTCATAGTTTTGATCTTCTTCTTTTTCTTAAATAAGTCCCTTTAACAGTTCATGTAATAATGGCTTGGTGGTGATCAACTCCTTTAGCTTTACCTTGTCTGGGAAGCACTTTATCTACCCTTCCATTCTAAATGGTAGCTTTGCTGGAAAGAGTAATCTATGTTGTACATCCTTGCTTTTTATAACTTTGAATATTTCTTGCCAGTCCTTTCTTGCCTGCAAGGTTTCTTTTGAGAAATCAGATGACAATCATATGAGTACTCTTTTGTAGGTAACTCTCTGCTTTTCTCTTGCTGCTTTTAAGATTCTTTATCTTTAACTTTTGGCATTGTAATTATGATGTGTCTGGGTGTGGTCCTCTTTGAGTACAACTTGTTAGGGACTCTCTGTGCTTCCTGGACTTGTATGTCTATTTCCTTTACCAAATTAAGGAAGTTTTCTTTCATTTTTTAAATTTTTTATAAAGATTTTTCTCTCTTTTTTGTTTTTTTAAAGATTTTATTTTACTTATTGTTAGAGAGGTAAGGGAGGGAGAAAGAGAGAGAGAGAGAAACATCAATGTGGGGTTGCTGGGGGTCATGGTCTGCAACCCAGGCATGTACCCTGGCTGGGAATCGAACCTGAGACACTTTGGTTCGCAGCCCGCACTCAATCCACTGAGCTACGCCAGCCAGGGATTCTTTCATTATTTTTTCAAATAAAATTTTAATTTCTTGTTCTCCCTCCTCTCCTTCTGGCATCCCTATGATTCAGATATTGGTACATCTCGAGATGTCCTAGAATATTCTTTTACTATCCTTGTTTTTTTTTCTTGTTTTGAATTTTTATTTCTTCTTTCAGTTCTGGTTGAATGTTTATTTCTTCCTTATGTTACAAATTTGAATCATGGCTTCCTTCCATTTACTGTTGGTTCCCTGTAGATTCTTCTTTATTTCAATTAGTGTAACATTCATTTCTTCCTTTATGTTGTTGCTGTACTCAATGAGTTCTTGGAAAACCTCTGTTTTGAACTCTGCATCTGATCTGATAGGTTGGCTGTCTCTGTTTTGTTTAGTTATTTTTCTGCAGTTTTGTTCATTTCTCTGGGGTTTTGTTCATTTCTCTGTTTTTCTCTGTTCATTTCTCTGTTTTTTTCATTTGGGCCATATTTCTTTGTTTCCTCAATTTGACAGCCTCCTTGTGTTTGTTTCTGTGTATTAGGTAGAGCGGCTTTGACTCCCTGTAAAGGGCATCTGTAGATTGTGTAGGGTGGAACTTTAGGTAATCACCAAGGTGGGGCAACCCACTTCACTGCTTTGTGGCTTTGTGTGGAGGGAGGGCTCTGAGAGGGGACTATACTGCTGCCTGGCTTCTGGGAGTTTGCCCAGCACTTGCCCTGTTTGCAGTCACTTCAACCATGACCTGTATGCAACAGGAGCCATTTCAGCTGTTGCCCTGGTGATGAATCCCAGAGTGGGTGGGTCTGAGCATGTTTTATGACCATGAAGGTCCTTTAAGCAGAGTTTTCTGAATATCCAGCAGTTTTGTCTGCTGCCCCAACCCCCACTGGTTTTTACAGCCAGAAGTTACATGGATTTATCTTCCTAGTGTTGGAACCCTGGGCTGTGAGGTCTGGCCTGGGGCTGGGATTGCTCACTCCCAAGGTACCCCTCCTGATTTTTATCCACCTCACATGAATGTGGGACCATTCCACCAGTGCTGCCAGCTCTCCATGCCACACCTCGTCTCCTGACCTTTCCACCCAGCCCTCTACCTCCTGCCCCCCACCCCACCTGAATGAATGTGGCTCCTGTAAATCCTTGGTTATCAGACTTCCATACAGTTCAATTTTCTGACAATTTGGGTGTTGTTTGTTTTGAGATTTAGCTGTAATTCCTTTTGTGGTTGCACGAGGAGGTGAAGCATGTCTACCTACACCTCCATCTTGACCAAAAATTGATCTCTATTAGGATCTTAATAAATTACCTGATTGCTATGCTAACTTCTTTCATAAAATTTCTACTAGAAAGAATAAGTTGCTCTGGAATTTTAAGACTGAACTTGCAAAATGTGTTAAAGTCTCAACATACTTTATTCAATAAAACAGTGTGAGGGGTTTGCAAATCTAAAGCAAAAAAAATGAGTTATTATGACCATTCTGCAACAATTCTGAGAATGAGATAAAAAAAGTCCAAGGCTGGTAGTGCCTCATAAACCAAGAATTGTTCTGTGCTTGACAAGACCCATTAAACAGATGATTTAAGATACAGTGGGAGATGACAACCATTTTCACTGGCAAACTGTAGCACTCTTTAGAACATGGTGCTTAAGTTAAAAAATTGTGTAAGTCATTACTGGTTATAGAAGGAATGAAATGGGAAAAACAGGAATTAAATGAAGAAAGATTTACATTTATGGAATTGGTCCCCAAACTAATCTCTTACATCACTAGTTGAGAGTTTTCAGTTTAGCTCTTTTGATGGAGGCATGTCAGGAGGGAAAGTAGGGTATAAAAGAAGGTAAAGAAGGAATCAGATTATGGGGGCACATGTAATGGTTTGATAGATGAATGATAATTTAAAAAATTAATCATATAGTCATGTGAGACACATAAGGAAATAGAAAATACAAAATCATGTGTTACTTTAAGTTACAACAATTTTACCTTTGTGATGTCCATGCATCATAACCATATCTGGCTTTACAGGAATTGGAATATTGGCCTCTGGTGGTATGGCTCTGAATATATCTGGAGCTACATTCTGCGTACAGGTCATGAAAGAAACTGCATGCTTGGCTTCCATGTAATACATAATGTATAAGTTGCACATTTCATCATTAGATGTGCCACTGCAGGCAGAAAAGAGTAGACACAACAAATCAGCCAGTCACATAAAACACATTCTAATGCAAGAAAAATGCCACCTGTAAATCTGCCAGCAATGGATTCAAAGGTGGAAATACTGTGCATTTATTTTATGGCTTTCATTAAAACCCATCACAGTTTTCAATACCAAAAGCACATTGTCAAAGGCATAGTTCCACTTAATAATGGAGTGCATATCCGTCTGCATTCACTCTGTGGATATCACCAGAGACCGCAGATGGAAATGGCATTGAAGCAGCAGTGAAATAACTGTCTTTCTTCTCCTAAATAATCCTTTCATTCTTAGTCTTTCTTCTGTTTGCTAAAACTCGGAGATCGGGCAAAGTATTTTTCTCATGGAAAAATCGCAATTATTTACTTACTAACATTAAAATTCAAAACACTTCAACAGAATTGTCATATATTATTTACAAGTCTTTAAAATGGCTTTTTCCATTTAACTCTGAGACCATGGAAGTTGTTTTTGGTTACTGCCTCCTTCTTCATGGTAAGATGAATTACGAGTCATGTGTTGATAGTAAGACATCATAACCATATCCCTGACATCTGACTTGGCACCTTGGCTTATACAGCAGAGCAAAAGAGAGGGCCTCAGAGAGGATGCAAAAGGAAATCAGCCCTAACCTCTTCAAAGGGCTCAGCCCTGAATGGGATCTCGCTGTACAACTAAATGACTCAACATTAAAAATAGATTTTACAACAGTGGGGTGGACATTTCCAAGAAAAATGTTCTCAGTAATATAAATAATGCCTAGTGGTTTATAAAACATATTTTTTCTTCCTTGATTCACATGGGTTACTATATTTTTCATTCTCTTCACTATTATTAGGAAGAAATTATTGAAGTACACCACCACAAACTTTTATATGTCAAGATAGGTTGGGCAAAGGAATGTTCCATTTTGGTATTAATTCTGACAATTTTTAGCAAGCCTACACTAATAAAAAACACGTTGTGCAGTGGACTATTTGCTGTGAAGAAATATGTCCGTGTTGATTTTTCCAGCACTGTCATGGAGCACTCCCTTCCTCTCCATAGCAACAGTAATGACATCAGCAAAGGAAAGAAAAAATAAAAACCTTTTCCAGAGATGTGCCTCTCAGCTCTGAAAATGTAGAGCTCCTGAGAGATTAGAGGAATGAGCCTCTGCCATGAGAAGCTCTGTTTATGCTTGAGAAATAATTTGGCTTTTCACTTTCTGAATCTAACACCTGTCCGTGTTACTGTCTCACCTGTGAAAAGGTAAGCGAGTGGGGAAGTGCAACCCCAAACAAACACCTGTTCGCTACACTTATTCTTAGGTGTCAATGCACCATTCCTAAGAATTACATTTTCACAGCCTTGGAGTCGGTCAGAAATTACGTGCTATAAAAGGAATGGCTGGGAGCAAAGTAATAAGTCAGAGCTTCCCACCCCATTATCCTCCCTCTACTGTTCAGAATGAGGAGAAATGTACAGATGAGGAGAGAGAAACGAGGGAAAAGAAATTTAAGTTGCGGTTCCAGCTTAAAAACCTTGAATCATCTGGCAGAGAAGGAAAGGAAAATAACCATATTAGCTTCTCAAATTAATGAAAAAATTAATACATTTATATAATAATAAATAAAACTTGCAATTAATCTATAGACAGATCCTTCCCCATTTTACTCTGTTTGGGAGCACCGTGCTCATGTTCACTTTGAACATGTGCTTTAGTGATGCACCTAATCAGCTCACCTTTGTAGTTCCTGGTTCTAATGCAAAATTGAGTTGATCAAATAATTTAAGAATCTTTGTTATCACAAAGAAAGTTTCATTAAAGAGCTGAAAAAAGGTCACATTTTATTCCTTTCTGCCTGTAATTAAACTTGTAGTCAAGATAACTCTCAGCTCCTATCTGACAGAGAAACCATCTTATTCTAAACATGTTAGGATTCAAGTCATTTTTAGTGCCACATTTTGCCCAATTTATTTCATATTCATCTTTCACTAAAAAAAAAAACACCTCAAACCTAATTTTAGCCAGAGAAATGGCTTTCAATATCCCTAAGGGAGAGCTCTGACACACCCGCCCTTATTTTCCATAGAGAACAACTCTGTAATTCACCTCTGTGAATCTTAATAATTATTAACGTGAGAAAATATGGAGGAAGGTTGTGTTCACACATCTGCCCTGACTCCATTAAATGGCCCTTTAACATTCCCGAATGCTTGTGTAATTCTCTCCAACACTTGCTGCCATCAGCTACATCCCAAAATTACAGTGGTGTCTTTCTGTTACCTTCTTGTATAATAAAGTGCTTATGAAATAACTACTTATTTAGATCAGCTAGCTTTAAATCTGACAAAGTGTGGTGAGCCTGGAAATAGTAAGCTTTCAATACATTTTTTTTGAATGATGAAAGAATGAATAATCTGTGTCAATAAATGTTCACAAATTATTATGGTATAAGCTGTTATTGCTGATATACATCATACTGCCAAGTCAGATCAATTTTGCAAACTTAATTGATCTATGGCATTTCTAAAAAATATTTCTGTCTATCTATTCCATCTATCTATCTATCTATCTATCTATCTATCTATCTATCTCTGACTCATCCATCCATCCATCCATCCATCCACCCATCCAGGTTCTATGAGGGTTTCTATAAAAATAAATTATTTCATGTTATAAAGATATATAATAAATATTCAAGAAGGCACCCAGTATTCTGAAATGCGTCACTTAAAAAACACCAAATATTACTGTGCACACACCATGACTGCGTTTCAGGCAGTGATACCACACTTTGATGATTCTCTGATCACTGGCCCCTGGCCCTTACACCCAACAGATGTGAGACTTAAAAATAAGCAATGATGGGTACTACTAGTTTTGGACAGAAATATGAAAATTAAAAAAGTTATTTTATAAAACTTAATTGTTTTCTATGAGGTTTCATGGTGCTTTTAAACTTATACATTAAGAAATTATTGATCATATAATTTTATCTTTGCATATAATACAAATTTAAATGCTGATTAAAGTGCTGTGGTTAGTTTCTAGGAATATTCATTAGACATTCTCATATTTACATGAAATAACTGGTTCCAAATTAACACTATGACTAAAAAATCTAACTGATTCTCAAGAATTAATTTTAAATTTTAACATATAAATTTTAGGCAAATTAGCTCACTTAATTAGCTTAATTGACAGATAATTAAATTTTTTTTGTTTAAATTTAAATAAACATTTGAAATGAATTTAGGTGTTGGGCTGAATATAAAATACGTAATGCAGTCAGGCACAAAATATTGCTTCTTCATAGATTAATTAATACTATGTTGGTATAACTTTGTCTAAATTATACTATTCATATTTGCTATTTAAAAAGTATTCTAATGTATCTAGATTTAAAAAGGTTACCATTAAATATATTTATTAATATGTCTTATCTTAAACATACCTATTTTTTAATGGTTGTGCTTTGAGATAAAACCCTGCTGATCAGATAATCAGTCCCTATTTTTTAAACTGCTTTTTATTAGTTAAATATGATTATTCAAACTAAACAACATTTCCCCCCATCCTATATTTCTCATTGAATACAGAGATTAGCTTGGATTGAATGGAAGAATCATTCAACCGAAAACCTTCCTAGCAGGCCACTGATGATACAATTTCCTTGTAGAACCTAGTTTCCAGGTGGCTGCAGAATAAGGTTAAAAACATGAAGCTGATAGTTCGCCTAGTGCATAGAATGGGAATCAATGGACCCCAGACTACCTTTGGACACGTGGGACGTGGGATTTATATCTAAGTTGACTTCATGTTCATGGCTCTAACAAATGGGTTGGGGCAGCAGCCCCTAACCTTTTTGACACCAGGGACCAGCTTCGTGCAAGACAATTTTTCCACAGATGTGGGGTGGGGGACACGGGGAGAGATGGTTTTGGGGTGACTAAAGTGCATTACATCAAATACAAACTCACCTCCTGTTATGTGGCCTTGTTCCTAATAGGCCCAAACCGGGACTGGTACCAGTTCATAGGCCAGGGGTTGGGGACTAGGTGGGAAAAGTGGGGGAGGAGATTTACAGAGTATCATTTAATTTAATAGACATCATAAAATACCAGTTTTTTTTTACTGGTAACATTCTCACCATGATTCCATAGTACCCTATGGAAGTGGTATCCATTACTTTACAACACAGATACACTGGGGCTACTATCTTTCTAACACTAAAAAGCATATTATGCGCTATAGGAGTGTTAGGCATTGTTATGTGAATCCAATTCATGTTTACATTCATTCCAACTTGTCTTATGAGTTTATCATTCCTCTGGAAGAAAATTGCTTCTTTAACATAAATTAAATATTCAGACTGTGGACTTACACAATAACTTAATTTCCTATAATATCTTTGTTTCATTTATTTAAAAAATGGCATCTCTATAGCCCATGTGAGATTTACAAAAAGATAGATTAGTATAGTCACTTTAGGGCATTATCTTAAAGCAAAATGCACATGTCAAAAAAGACAGAATTATTCTGAACTCATGAAACCGTGAGAGGCCTCCAGGGATCACTTTGGCCTCAAGTTCTGGCACTATCGTGTCATTAATTTCTATGGTCAATGTTGCCTCACAGAGGGCACTCAAAGGGCAGAATCTGAACAAAATTGCAGGACCCTCACCCCACCACCAAATTGTAAAGAAACATCTAAGCAAAACACTCTATTAATTCTTAATAGAACTTAAATTTGTAGACTAATACACACAATGTGTTGAAAAGGTTATTTTTACTACTTAGTTCACCTGTTACAAAGGTTCATAAAATAACCAATGGCATTTAAGTTCCTGGGGCTCTACATTAATATAAATCAGAGACAGCTAATCAATGCCCTTGGAATCATGTTACTTCAGGTATTTAAAGATTGTTAAGAAGTGAATTGTCAGACTCCCCAAATCTAATTATGTCTGCTTTGTCAACCCTTTTCTTACTATTACCATTTCAAGTAATTTAATAATTTTATTGTTTCCTCAAGTGTACTTCCCAAATTTATCAAAGTTATCCAAAACCAAAGGTGTTGAAAACTCATTGTTTAATATAAATTAATAATTAAAAAATGTTTTATCTTTAGCCCTAAATTTGGTGCTTATTAATATAAAAACAGTTTTAGAGTAATTTAAAAAATCTATTTCACCATCTCAAGGGTCTTTATTTCCTTTTACCTGTATCAGTACCTTTTCCCTTTCCCCTGACAACCAACACAGAGGGCTGTCATCATTAAGAATCATCTTCAGTGCATCTAATGTATATTTTCAGATGCCTGCTTTCTCTAACTTCTCACTGATCAAAAGATAAAGGGTTTAAAATTCCAACTTCCAGGCGGCATCAGTAAATATTTTATAACCTAGTTTAGCATGCAAAGAAGGTTCCTTAGTTTTATTTAACAAAAGAAATATGATAAGAGGCTTTATCCTTCATTTTTAATTGTGGCAAAACTTTTTTGAAAGAGTTCACAGTGCTTTGAAAATTTTACTTAGTGTTATAAAATATACTTATTTTAAGGAGGCTCAATATTTTGAAAATTATTTAAAAGTAAAAGTCTGATACTCTCTTTTGCAAAGTGCTGAATATTATTATTTTCATTTGGTAGACTAAACTGGAAAACATTGAGTATACGGAAGTTTTAACAGGAGGAAAAAAATCATGACTCTGAGTAATTAATGTGTAGCACCAAGGGCAGAGACCATGTGTTTGTCTAAGTTTGAACACTGGGCAAAAAAGGCCACTTGCAGAAAAAAAATTTATAATCAATATATTTTTTCTTTATTAAGAAGAGTAATATGAACTCTGGTGGTAACCATAATATGTAGAGGCATGATTTTGAAAGTCTTGAATAAACAGGAAGAAATGAAGCATAAAAAAGTAAGCACATGTTCCAGATCAATCAGTCCTAAAATGCACATGTTTATCCAAATCGATCAGTCCTAAAATGATTCTACACTTTGTTGTGATTGTTCATGACAGGGAAAAATGCACAACTCATTCACAAAGAAAACTGCCACCCATAGTCATGCCTTATCCCAATAACAGCTTTTTTAAATAGTGAAATGTGTAGACGCATACCCAATGTGTGTGGCTTCTGTCCTGCCTTCACCAGTGAATACACATCTTGCTGCCAGTATGTCACCAAAACTAACATCTACTGGGTGTTCCACAGGGTAGAAAGCCTGCCAAGAAGTCAAACACAAAGATTCATTAAAATTACCAATAAAGTCCAGAACCACATGCTTTAATAACATGAGGCTTGAAGAACCCTGGGTGGAAAGTATGAAGAGACACACACCACCACCACTACCACCACCACCATCACCACCACCATCACCATCACCACCACCACCACCACCATCACCACCACCATCATCACCACCACCACCATCACCACCATCATCATCACCACTACCATACCACCATCACCACCACCACCACCATCACTACAACCAACATCACCACCACCACCATTACCACCATCATCACCACTGCCATCACCACCACCACCACGTTTAGAAATATTAAGAGAACTGATTAAATAAAAAACCCACCAAGTTGGAAGCTGTAAAAAGTTAAGTTATTCACAGTAAAGGTAGCGTTAGAGATGTTTAGATACTAGAGAAATTTTTTTCTGATGTTATTTCTTTTTGTTGTTGTTGTTCAGTTACAGTTGTCTTACCCTAATGAGAGCTTTGAAAGTTACTATCTGATGCTTAATATTTTTTCTCTCAAAATTAAACTAGAGTCTACACACCTGTGGCAGCTGGGGGCTCTGGCGTCCAATCAGTGTCCATTGTCCATTTCTCACTCTGTATCCACTTACTACCTTACCTGAAATGAACACAAATTATAATCATATCATACAATAAAGTATTCAAAAAATAAAAAGCATTATTTGCTTTCCTATTTCAAAATAAAATCTGAATATTTTCTGAATCCAAATGTTAGGTGTTTTAATGAAAACAAATGATAAAAAAACACACTGACTTTCAATGTATTGAGCAAAATTGCTTTCATTGAAACAGATTTAATGTCAAACAATTTGCATGTTACATTTTTAGCATAAGTAAGCACAATGGTAAATATTTATAATTTAACAGGTAGGTTAAAGTCCTTACCTAAATGATGAGTGTGAACTCTATAAGCAAAGACATGCATTGGATATTTTTTATAATGACATGAAATGTCAGAATTCACCACTGTTAAAAATAAAAACACAGAAAAAAGTCACTATTGAACTGGAAAATAACATTATCCTTGTCTAAAAGTATATATAAGGTATTCACAAGCTGTGAGGCATGGTGGTTTTCTTATGAAGCAAACATGCACCTACATACTAAGCAAACATTATGTATTTACTATGTGCCAGCCCCCTGACTGACATGAGTTAAGAACCCCTCATCCTCACGTTTTATATCATTCATAGACAAAATGACTAGGGCCAGATCAAAACACCCTCTGAGTGAACATAGTGGCTTAAATTGTTACCTCTATCATGCTCTTTACACAGTTGAAAAACTTTAAAAGTTTTATTATTTCATACTTAAAAAATTTCTTATTTATTGATTTTAGAGAAGGAGAAAGAGATAGTAAGGGAGAGGGGAGAGAGACAGAGAAAGAGACATCCATTTGTGGAAGGAAGTGACAACCCTGGTGAATCATTACGATGCTCCAACCAACTGAGCTACCCAACCAGGGCCTGTTTTTTTTTTAATTTTTAAAACAGGATTTTTGAACAATTGATTGCAAACACCTAAGATAACTAGATTCACAGCTCCTATTGAGAAGGGACCATTTCATACACTTTTCCTTCCTTACATAGTCTAACACACAGTAGTGATTCAATAAATGTTTTTTATATTATACCAGTCAACAGTTAAATTGAGACCATACATGTCATTAGCTTTAAGAGATTCCCAGTAACACAAATAAAAAACATTCAATATTGAACTTTCATCAGAAGATCAGATACAATGATAAAAATATTTTACTTATTCCAGTAGCTTCTTGTAATAAACCCAGTATGTTAAGTTCAAGAAGCTTGCTAGCTTCTTGACTTTGAACCCTATATTCTCTGCAGTAGTTTATGCCATAGCATGTTATGAAGGTCGTCTTTAGCATCTAAAGAACAGGTGATGGATTTGTAATATACTAAGGATTTATTCTTTAATTTATAAAACCCACTACCTACCCATGGGCCTCAATTCTTAGCATCTCACTAAAATAATCTAAAATAATAAAGTACTTGCTCAAAACAATGTAAAACTCTACTTCTAAATCCAAGGATAATAAAGAATTGGTTTATTTTCAGGGACTCAAAAATAGTGGTTATTTCCAAAGTTTATCATAACTATACACTAAACCCATTCTTATAAATTAGGTAATGAGGCAATGGTAAATTCTAAAAGATCATTACTCACCTTTCTGCCCTGCTGGTATAACAGTGTCAACAGACATCAGAAGGTACATGCCAGCAATTAAGGGCTGTCTGCAGGAAACAGTAATATTTATCTCAACATTGCCTTGGAAAAATAATACCTACTTCAACATTTGGTCTATAAAATATGATTCGTATGAAATTTAAAACAAAATAAACAAGGTAGAATTTATTCTAAAAATAACATTTTCTTGGGCCAATAGCTTCATACACATTGTTATGGCATGGTGAATGTGGAGGCCAGTGTGTAAATGGTGCCTGGGATGGTTAACTGGGTCAGCTTGGTTAGGCTACAGGAACCATTTGTCTGATCAAACACCAGTCTGGTTGTATGTTGCTGTGAAGGTATTTTTTTTTATATGATTACTATTTAAATCACTGACTATGGGTAAAACAGATTACCGTCCGCCATGTGGGTAGGTCTCTTCAGAGGAGAGATGGAGGTCCCACAAAAAGGAAGGAATTCTGCTTCTATATTGCCTTTGGACCCAAGCCTGCACCACTGACACCCTCCAGAATTTCCAGCCTGCCAGCCAACCTCTCTGGTTTCAGACTTGCCAGCCCCCACAATGTGTGAAACAGTTTCCTTCAAGTAAATCAGTCCCAACCTCTTTCATGTATGTCTATGTATATGAACATCCTATTGGTTCATTTTCTCTGGAGATCACTGACTAATATACCTCCCAGTGATTCCTAGCTCTGATATTCATGCCCTTGTCTGATCCTCTTCCCTGAAGTGTAGGCCGACCTAGCAACTGAATCAAGTAATGTGTTATTTTTAACAAACAGAATATGGAAAAAATGATTTTTTGACAGAAGTCAGACTATGAAAACTTGTGTCTGACCACTTTCTTTACCTATCAGGCATATATTATTTAGTAACTTGTGAGGTTAGGCTATGAAAACGACTCTGGCTGCCACCTTGCATGCCCTCTCTTGCTTGCTCCCCTGCTGGCTACAACAGAAGCCAGCTGCATGGTGGGAGCTGGCTTGTTTAGAGCCCACAGAAGAAGGGCGCGAGGAAGTCTTCTAGCCAACAGCCAGAGAGGAACTGAATCCTGTCAATAGTCATGTATGCGATTTTGGAAGTGCCTTTTCCCCGGTCAAGCCCCCCCGATGACTGAAACACTAGCCAAGAGTGAGACAACTAGCCACAGCTGTGTTATGCCCAGATTCCTGACCCACAGGAGACAATAAGTAATTGTTTTAAACCACTAAAGTGTAGGGTAATTTGTTAGACAACAATAGATAACTAATATGGTGGATTTTCCACTTTTAAGTTCTCAAACATCTCAAAAGTTTTCACTCAGCTAAGATAACTAGAAGTACTTACGGCAGGCGGGTGAGGTGTAAAGATACACCAGAACAGTCCTTGTGATCATCTAAAACACACACAAAACACACATCTTAAATATGGAAACATGCAAAAAGGATTTCAATATCATAAATTTTAAATTATTATAATTCAATGCTAAAAGAACTATGTGTTTCATTTGGATGGTGCTTTATAATTTAGAGTACTTTCAGATTCACTGACATATTTAATCTTCAATGGATGCAACTGCTACAAGAGGACTACCACTTTGAGCACTCTGTGGTTTTTTTCTTGACCTATCAAATGGATGAGTTATCTGCTTTCCTGCAGACATATTGGACACTACTCATAAGCACACAGAAGGACATTGTTAATACTCTTTATGTATTATCTATATTGTTGAAATATCCAGAGAAGTTGTTCCAGGGGGCTCTGAACAGTTACCTTTCCTACTTTTTAAAAGCAGAAACCACATGAAACCTCCTTGTTTGGTTCCTCAAACTTGCCCTTTATCACATTCCAAATAGAAATCTATTTATTCTGTTTACACCTTAACTTCATTGGAAAGTCAGTGAATATCTCTTTATCTTTGCCAAGGACATTTCAGAGACCTCTCACAAATCCTCTCTCTCTGTCTTCCTTTGCCTTCACCAAATAGAAATAAGGTAAAAATTAAAATTACTTGTTCAAATTCTTATCTGTGTTGAACTTGTTGATGTCTCACCACAGACACTGTGAACAGTACCTCATACTCATCGTTACTATTTGTGTATATGTTAAATTCCTTCTACTTTGCACTTTATTCTAAGCAATTATAACACTTTAAATCTCAATTTTGAGTTGATTTTAATAGAAATAGCTATTGTATATGTGCATGTGCAAGGTTGATAGATTTATACCAGAAATTAATTAGTGGAGTATGTTAGTGAATAACAGCAGATGAAACAGTTGTTTTTCCCCCTTTTAGCTGTCAATTGTCAAGAGAAAAGCAAAGGTGGCTTCATACAGAGAGATGCGTAACAGGTGACTTAGCAAGATATGCACTTTGATTTATCATTGATAAAGTTTAGAAAGTATAAAAATGACATTAAATAGTTTGGTAATAAAACACAAAGGCTCTGGCTGGCATAGCTCAGTGGATTGAGCTCGGGCTGCGAACCAATGTGTCGCAGGTTCGATTCCCAGTCAGGGTACATGCCTGGGTTGCAGGCCACGGCCCCCAGCAACCTCACATTGATGTTTCTCTCTCTCTCTCTCTTTCTCCCTCCCTTCCCTCTCTAAAAATAAGTAAATAAAATCTTTAAAAAAACACAAAGAAAATTGTACAGTCTTAAGCTTGATTGTAACAAAGATAGTTCAGAAATAAATTCAATGACAAACATGTTATATTTAATCAGTTGGGGTGTTTTGTTGTTATCTCCTAAATTTTAGTGAGGTACCATTTTCAAAATAATTTTGGTGAATTCTTTTTTTAAAAAAGTTTCAAATGAACTTTAAAGAGATGGGGAAATAATAATAAAAAATAACAACCAATCTTATCTTTATTTTTGTCTGTGCTTTCAAACACGGAAGCACTGCATTTAATTTATTAAAAGAAAATTTTTGTTTCTGAGAACAAGGTTTTCTTAATGTACTGCATAAGATTTAGTAAATTGCCTAGTCCATAGTACTTTAAAGTTGACTTCACCCAGAATTATTTAAATATCTCCACTGATCAAAAGAGAATAGTACAAAGTATTCCATTCATTTAGATCAAATGAATTCTAAACTCTAGAGACTCACTTAATTAGCTTAGCTGATTTCAGGAAACATTTCTCATGCATAAGAAAACATTGTACCTATCTTAAAAGGTTATTTTGAATAAGGGTAGTCAGTCATCAATTCATTCAAATAATATTGATTGAAGAATTGTGATATTCACACATTGTTCTATGCACCATGGGAATGGTGAAAAACAATATACATTCAGGATTTTTGCTCCCATGGTACCTATCCTCTAGTGGGAGTGGAGATACAGGAAACTGGGAGAGGAAGAATAGGGAAAAGCAGAACACCAAACATGTAAACAAGATAATGTCACAGAGTAACTGAACAGGATAAGTGAGCATGGGTAGCACTTTTATCTGCTGTTGTCCAGGAAGGATGAGGTAGCCATGTGACTGGAAATTGTCATACAGGCCATGCAGAGTAAGTTGAAAGTCTGAGTTTTATTTTCTGTCTGTAAAGAAGCATTGGAAGATTTAAAGCAACAGAGTGATGGGATCCCTGTAAGGTTTTCACCTAGCACAGTACCTGGCACTTAAGATTACTTACTAATTCCTGGATGTCAGGCTTTGTAAATTTTTATTTTAATTAACAACACCAGGAGAAAGTTTGCTCCTTCTACAATGTCCATCCTAGCAGAAACATAAGTGTTCAGAGAGAACTGTCACTTTGTTGCACATTCCATCTTTGCACTGAATGAATCAAGTGAATCACACGTTGATTTCCAACTTGGTTGATATTCTTTAAATGACTTAAAAAATTAAATGGGAAAATTAATAAATCAATTAACACATTTCAAGTACTATTAAATAAATTTATCATTAAAATTGAAATGTGTCACCTAATTAAGAGCATCAGGAATGTTACCATTGCCAGTAACAGTGTATCTTCCTGTTAGATAATGTTCTTTATTAGAATTAAATTGTCTAAATTGAGAGATTTTTACTCAAAAAAGGGAATAGACATTGCTATATAATTGTTGTCTATTTGCTTTCTTCTAGATTTTTAAAAGGTGAGCCACAGTCTCACCACTCACTCCACTGCAGAGACATAGTACCTGGTTTTCTTTCGATTCTTCATGTTTATTAGCTGTGTGTCATCTCCTATGGATATCACACAGCAATAAGAAAACAGCTAAAACTCAAGTAATAATATGATCGATATATTTTTGAGAAAAATATACTGAACACCTCACCAGCATATTCTATAACATAGGACTGCAGGAAAAACAGGATTTTAAAGGCTCTAAGTTTTGTCTTATGGAATGTAAATCCTCTATGGGTAGTGGGCTGGTGAATATAAAGGTCCAAAGGGAAAATTTTGCATGTTTTACAAAAAGCTCCAGAAAACGAAATATACAGAAGAAAAATTAGTGAAGAGATATACTTTAAAAACCACACTAGAGTTTTTAAGTGATGCAGGAATTTGTTTATAGCAAATTTATCTGGTCAATTTGATGCAGTGAATCAGCAGAAAATGAAGCATTTCTAAAAACTATGCTGGGTATTTGGATGTGTGTTCATGTGAGCATGTAGACATTATGGTTTAAAGTGCGGAGAACACTTTAGATTATCATGATTATTTAACCATGGGCTGATAGAATTACAATTCTGTGTGACTTTAAAAAATTCTGTTATTTAGTAATGGGTACTTATACTTTAAACAAAGATATTTTAGTTGAACAAAATTCTAGAAGTTATCTCAAAGTAAACATTTATAAAGCGTATTTGTATACATTTTAGACATTATTAGAACCAATTGTTATTCATATATTCATTGTTTCAAAATCAATTTTATTATTGTAAATGGTCATAATCTTTTTCTAGTACAACTTGCTACAGTTTGACTTAAATGGCCCATGTGCTGGGATATGCAGTGAGAAGTCCCTGCAGGAGCAACTGGAACTCCCCAAGGGCCTCAGGGGCTCCTGGATACATAGCTATTCCTACAGCAAGTGGCAGTTTGGGAGAGAAGCATATTTCAGCCTAGTGTTTGGAATAGAGATTCTGACCTTCTAACTTTAATGTGTCCTTTGCACAGTGATGCATTATTATTTCCGTAACCTCTATACTGACCTTACTTCTGATGAACTCAGAAACTTCAGCTAGTTTTGCATATTTTACCAATGACTTCCAGTGTGCTCTGACTTTGTCTGCCCTTCTATGGTAATAGTGCTTTAGCCACAAGATAGGAAGCCTCATAAGAATAAACTCATTTCCATTCACTGGGCTATATATGAAATCTGCCTGACTTGCATCAACATAAAAATGAATGACACTTAGAAGGTTTATTATCTTAAATAAATACATTACTGCTTCTACTAATTTTACCACACAAGTAGAAAAAAACAAAATCAGAAATGAGATAGTTAAGAAGTGACAGAGAACAAATTCAGAATATCAAAATCCTATGCTGTCTGGAAAAGGTAGCTGGAAAGACTAATTCTGTGACTAGAATGAAACTACATGGGAGAGAGGAGAGGAGAGGAAATAGATGGAAACTTCAACAGAGGGCTGAAGACCACCAAAATGGAACACCATAGCTTAAGAGAGATGGGAACAGTACTGAGTCAAATGACTAAAATAGTCTAAAATTACAGAATTGATTTTGTCCACATGAAAGGTAGACTAGGAAGCAGACTATTCCCCTGACTTATATTTTAATATAAATATTGTACCAGGTGTAGGATTTGTTTCATGGAGAGTTTGGAATTTACATATTTTAATCACACATAATTACTCGGCCACAGTACCTTGTAAGATCACCATCACTTTTTGGCGAGGTCCTTATTAAGTTCCTTTGTCTAAAATGAGTAGAATCTAGAAGGTCATTGATTTGATAATTGATAGATTTGGACTCATCATCAATATGACACCACTAAGAAAATTTAGTCCATAAATGAAATAACCTATGTAAAGAATACAGAACTCTATTTGGAGCACTAAAAAAAGTCCAATAAATTTTATGTATTACTGTCATTATTCTTTTAATTGGTAGATTCCAAAAAAATTCAACACATGGATATTTTCCTTTAAAAATTATATTTCAGTCATAGGTGTGGAATTTAATTGAAGAAACTAAAGCACATCAGATTTCTCCAACTTATAGCACAGGAACAGAAGAAAGGGGGAAAGCAACCTGGGAATTCTAAATGAGTAAAAAGATGGTTAAAAAAAGAAATTAGAATTGAAATAATATGTTAAAGATATTGCAAAAAGTAAATATTCTCAAAATGAGAATAAAAATGCTGATTCAGAAGAGTCTGAACTAGGTTGACACAGAATGGAATCACCAGTGAGATAAAGACATTTTAGTAAGAAATAAGCACCATGTTCTGGCTAAATCAAAATCCTTGGATTAGGGATAATAGGACTGTGAAGAAGTTGATAGTCATTGTTTCCAGGTCCTTCCATGACTTTTAGTAAAAACCTCCCCTTGACCAGACACAAGCCAATCTGCTCCTTCCTGAGTTCTGGGCTAGAAGAAGTCAGTTCAACAGTATCCTGTGTTTGTAGGAAAGAGACCAAGGCCATTTTTATACTAACATTGAAATTGTTTTAACCTATATTTATTCACTTATCCTGTACAAGTGTCATCATGTGAAAATCATGAAGCTCTTCTTCCCAGTTAGTTTCATTTATCTGATTTTAATCTTCTTATTCCAAAGTAAAATAATTCTCTCCTTCACTGGACTGGGCTATAGATTTACTGTGTCTCCAAGGTACACTGGTAAATACTTGACTTTTGTCTATTCATGTTCTGTATTTACAAAAAACGGAACCCAGGACATCCCTGTTAAAGGTATTTCACGAGCGCTGTTCTTATTCAGTAAAACATAATTTGAGCCTAGTGGGTTTCAAGATATGGAGATGAAACTTCATTCACAAGATAGGGATCAGATGACATCAGGAGGTATATTTCATCATATGCCATTATACTCCATTATAATGGCATACATATGTACTAGCTGCATTTATAATGGTGAAGATATTAATAGTGGAAAAGTTAAAAAAACAATTTAAGAAATGTCAAATAACAAAGCCTAATAATCCCTTAGAAGCATATCACAGTATAGGTCAACACTGCTGTACTGGCCGTTGAATGTTAAGACTTCTAAGGAGTTGTCTGATAATGAAAGAATCAAGTATTTGCAGACACTGGATGACACTTGAAAATGATATTCAATCAGAACCCAATCTTGCGCAAGATGAAAACTGGATGACTGTTCCACAAGGGTCTCCACTGCCTTTTTTTTTTTTTGAGAAGTTGCTCTCCTCTGCTTAGGCAGAGATATATAACCACAGCAACATATTTTATCAAATATACAAGCTCATAGAATTTCAGAACTGAAAGGGAGCCTGGCAGTCATGGAGTTGAACTCTTGCACCTTACAGACAGGAAGTACGAGGTTACAGAGATTAAGAGTGTTGGCCAAAATAATTCAGCTAAATGGTGACACACTAGGGTATCAAAATTAATTCTCCTATGTTTATATGTAGCCAACATTATTTATTTAAAAAAGAAAAAATGTTCCATTTATTAGACACTTCCAAGGCATTTTATCTATGGAATAGCCTGAAGCTAAGGGAGGAATTAAGCAAGAATGATAAGTAACCAGCAGTACCAAAGACATCCATTAAGCAGGAAGTTCATTTTTCTTAATGGAAGGTGAATGCTCGGGATGTGAGGTTATCCATTCCAAACTATTTAGCTTGCTTTTGTAATAATAGCTTAGAGTTCCTGCTTGGATTGGTAGCTAAGTAGTAAAGTGAGTATGTGGAATAATGCATGATAATGACCTATTACATCTTAGGTCCTTAGAAGTCTGTTGGTGTCTCCTAACCTTTCCCTCTAGAGATAGCCCTCTACACGTCATGAGTTCATCTTGTCCTACTTGTTTCCTGCTTCAATGAAAGGACAGCTTAACCATCAGTCCTGAGGGAACCAATGCAGCATTGTGAACTGCATTCCACTAATTGGAAAAGTACTTCAGAAAAACAGTCATAGAGTGGATTTGAATTCACTGAGCTTTCTCAGGAAGGTAAAGGTAAAGGAAAGTGCACCCATTACCTACTATCCCAACCACAGTTTTGGATAATGGATCGTTTTCTTACGGAAGTCCTGAGAAAGTATGCCTGAACCATTGCCAAGTGTTATGAAAAACAAAGATGCAACATCTTTAATAATAAAGACATATTCTAGAAAATTTGTAAGCAAATAGTCCTAAATGGTATTATTCCCCTCCATCTTCTCAGTGTCCTGAATATAATATAAAGGCTATCGTTCCAACTTTCTTCTTGTCTTAAACAAATAAACACAAATGAAACAAGGATATCATAGTACACACCAATTAACTTTGCAATACTATATGTACATATTTATTGTAATAACTATTTGAATATTCAGTTGGCTTGATATTTACATTATGGTTCTTTGTTCTAAATTAACAACAATAAGTTAATGGGACAGATGATGTTTTCCCAATATTAAATCATGGCTCCCAAGGTGACCAAGAATAGGAGATTACTTGGGGATTCATTTCTAAAGTCGGGGAAAATTTCATATAGTCTAAATGACTTGGAAAATCCCTTAGGAGAGAGTAGAGTGAGGTCTCTTAACAGAGCAAACAAAGCCAGTTTCCTTAGCATTGGAACAGATTGCTGTCAGGTGTGCTGGCTGCGGCACATTATAAGAAACAAGAAAAGTTATTTCTGTAGAGTTGGACAGACACTGTTTGTATATACAAAGGTTATTTCCGTACATTTGACACCCTGCAAAAACAGAGAGATGGGCACAAGCACCAGAGGCAAATAGGAAACAACAGAGGGAACAGCAGATACGGTTCTCCCTGTGTTCACTCCGGGCATAGGCGCATTAAATGGAAGCCTGGATTTGATGGCTCCCTTCACGGCTTTTGGTACCACCTGGATTTTAAAGGCAGGTCTTAAACTCACTTGACAGTACTTAGTAAAATGACAATCCTCCAAATTAATCAGAAAATGCATATATTAAAGTCTTTCATTGGAGTTTCTTCAAAACAAAATCCAAGTCACCAAATTTCTCCTAGGGAATTTATGGAACCCTGAAACCATACTCTCAGAATATAAGGATTCTCCAGTGACAGATACACTGATATAAAATAGTCTCCATTCAAAAAAGTATTAACAGCTTAAGCTGTGATGGCAAATATGTACCAGTTTGGCAAATGTAACAGAAATAGGGGCACTGTTAATGTAGGGCACAAACAGCCCAGGTTTGCTGGAGGCTGTTGAAAGCTGGCATAGCAGACAAGCTTAGCTCAGTGCTAAATAAACCAGCACTCAGGGAAAAAAAAAACCTTCAAAAAAGAATTCCTCTTGAAGCTGCCACTGCAGTGAATTAGCCTCTTTTGATTTTGTATTCCCTGCTATGGGACTAGAAATTACTGGCTTCCATTTGTCCTGTGGCAGGGAAGTGAAAATGCATTTACCTATCCTGCAAGAAGACGACTTTCACAAATGATGATCTCTGCTGTTCCCAAAAGAGATCAAATGGAAGGCAGGTGGGCTCACCAACATGCTTTTATTAATCGCTCTGTCTGGAGGATGTTGTGGGACAACTAATGTCAGAGCATGCTCCTGTCTCCATCTTTTCGGAAAGCAAAAAAAATTCTACAGTAAAAGTTTACAATTTACACTATTTTTTTCCCTCAGAATTGTGAACTTGTTTCAGAATCACACTTCTAAGGAAGTAAAATAAAAAGACAAAACCACAGATAAACACAGAATTTTTTAAAAACATGGCACTGAATTTTTAAATTACTGATAGGTTTTTAAACTTTTGTTGAACCATAGTTTACAGAAAAGCACACAAATCAGGGTGTACAGCTTCAGGAATTGAAGAAAACTAACACATCCGGGTTAGCAGCACCCAGATCAAGCAGCACAAGCCCTCAAGTTGGGTCCCTCTCCTGAGGCGTTAAATTTTAAATCTTTATGTTGAGGGACAGACAATATTTAAAGATTTATTTGTGTTTCTGAAGGAGTTGTCTTTTGGCTAAAACCAGACACACTTAACTAGCTTGCCCACTAGCTTCATGAACTTTGGACAGTTTTAAGTATTATACCTAACAAATAATTTTTAATTTCCCCTTTCTCTCAGTGCAAAGATCTAGCAACCACTTTTGACTTCCATAGCTCTGTTTTTAACATACATTTGTTTATTTTTAAAATGATAATCTAAAGTTTCTTTTGCATTCTTCCAATTATTGTCTGTTCTTCCTACTGAGGGCAAAATGTAATAGCTATAAAAGTATAGGAATGAAAAAGAACTTTGAGAGTTTTGATCAAATAAACAGTTTTAAATTTAATTTAAAATATGAAGGCTAAAATGTTTCTCATATAAAATCCTCTATTATGAGTTTTTGAATCATCTTATGAGCATTATATATATGTATATATATGTATACACACACACAGAGTTTACCTCCTTTCACACCCTTTTGAATTCTCAGTGATGATGTGCAACGTGCTCACAATCTTTTATTTAACTTAAACCTCTAAACACTCACAAATGATAAAGAGTATAATCTAGTGGCAACACCACCCTATTTATTTTGTTTTGAAAACTGGAAGTTTATATTCTACAAAAACTGCAAGTTAATTGAAATGTGATTTTTGAAAATCAACTAAAAAACAATGGTTACATTTTCAACCCAATTATTTTTATCAACTTAAAATACTACTGTGCATTGTGTTTTGGTTTTTCAATGAAAAAAATCCAAAGCATCTAATTTACATATAATTATGCATGCGTGTAGTCTTTGGTATTAATTAGGGAATACACTTTGAACATTATAGCTCATATATTTGATTTAGCATTAATTTGTAGTCATTCCATATGTTGTAATGTGGTATGAGGATTAATAAAGTAACTTCTGAGCTGAGAAGTAGTATAAAGTGCTAAGTATCATTACTCTATTAATGGAAAACCACTGAAACCCCCAGGTGACTGACATTACCTCAAAATTTCCTCAGACTTTAAGCCAGTCTTTATACTTAAGACAGGGGTGTCAAACTGATTTTCACCAGGGACCATGTCAGCATTTCGGTTGCCTTCAAAGGGCCGAATGTAATTTTAGGACTGTATGAATGTAACTACTCCTTAACCGTTAAGCAAGAGCTCGTCGCTGCTGCTGGGTAGAAACAAGGCACCAGCCTGGATAAAACAAGGTGGAGGGCCGGATTTGGGCTGCGGGCCTTGTGTTTGCCACCTGTGCTGTAAGATAAAGGGTCAGTGTGGAAGGGTCTGCACTTACTAACTAGGTTTTTGTCTCCTTTCAGTTATGAGTAATTATTAGTAGGTGGTGAATGACAGTTAACTTCATTAAAAAAGGATGAGGAATACTTGCAAAGAAATGGGGCTAAAAAAGTATAGGGGAGAAGAAATATTCCTACAAGAACTCTTAACAGTTTTCAAAGATGGAGAAAAGCAGAATTAAAATATATGGAAAAAAACGTAGAGCAGGATGAAAGGCTTCCAAGTGGATAATGGCAAGAGGAATGGGAATAATGGGAACAGGGAAAGCAGAACGGTCTCTTCTGGGCCCAGGAAGAGTTGAATTTTGTCTTTCTAACATGATTTTGTGAGTTTCATTAAATGTTATATTTCAAAGGTTTCATCAAACACTTTTTGGTCATGTATTTATTTAGGATATCTTTTCCATTTTACAAGTAAGGTAGTCAACTACCATAAAAAGGAATTCATAGTAAATGGGAAATGGAATGTGAAATCTTAGCATTTCTCTCTAATGACTTCCATCTTTCACTGGAGCTCCTAGCACACATATGTAAACACACTAAGGCAATGACAGGGAGCTGTGGAGGGACAGGGTGAGGGGTAGGAAACCAGACAGAGCATGTGTGGAGACGTGAAAAACCATGCTGCAGGTAGTGTTGCTAGTGCCTTGAATGACAGGTTACACTGAAATTTAATTGTACCTCCTAATTTTTATGTGAGACAATGGGAAAATAACTTTTCTTTTTCTTTTCTTAATTTCTTTTGTTTAAAAATGAAATGCTATCTGTTATTAATTTAAATGGCATTAATTAGTTGATGACTGTACAGCCCTGACCAGCTCCAAAAACGGAGCTAGTTCTGGCCGTTGTGGCTCAGTTGGTTGGACCATCAACTGAAAGATCGAGTGTTCAATTCCCAGTAAAGGCACATGCCTGGGTTGCAGGTTGGATCCCAGTCAGGGGGTGTACAAGAGCCAATGGATGGCTATTTCTCTCTCACATTAATGTCTCTCTTTCTCCCTCCCTCCTTCCCTTCCACTCTTTCTAAAAAAGTAAGCATGTCTGTGGGTGAGGATAAAAAAAAAAAGAAGTTAACTATGAGTGACAACAAAAGCAAGAGTTGCAAAGAGGTAAATGAAAGTAAAGTATAAGGTTTTCTCAAAAAAACATAAAATGAGAAAAACTAAATGGAATTAGGGAATGATTATTTTTTCCTGGAAAACTCTTACTTAAGCTAAATATTATATTGTTCAATGTTAACTTGCTATAAAAACACATGTTAAAGGATAAAAACATTCTTAACATATCTTTTTAAAAAAGAATACTGCAGTACTTTACATATGTCCTCATAACCAAATGAACAAAAATGTAATTCTTGATACTTAATGACTATATTTAGATATTAAAGTAAACAGGTGTCCATGGAATGAATGAGAATAAGGATCATTAGTTTTCCATACTGCACACGATTAGCAAAGTTGAAATGCAGAAGCTGGAGAACCAGGGCACTCATATTTATGTGAACAGATTGGCAAGAACAAAAGAATACTTCAAGATAACAGGCTTCTTTTGGATCATTTGAGAGGAGTGAATAGTCCTAAAATCATTCCCACGACTCATGTCAAGCTGCTTGTGCATAATGAAGGTTAGAAAAGAATGAGAACATCCAACTACCACGCTTCTGAAATCAGTGGGATTATCAAGCAACCTGATTTAGAACTACCCCTACCAGATAAGGGAAGTGGATTACTTAATACATCAGAATGAAAAGGCTTAAATGAGATGAGTTAAATGATTCCATCTTTATTCATATTTATTCTGTTGTGCATGAATAAATTCATTCCTCTCCATTCCCAGAGGTTCAAAGGACTTAGAAACACAGACTCTATTACTTGTTTTATATCGTTAGGACATGAACTTTGGCACATGTACAAAATGGAAATCCAACATACATTAAGTTTTTTTTAGTTTTTAATAGCATTGGTCTAGTAACTATACCACCTTAGGCAAGTCACTTAACCTTTCTAAGCATCGATTGCCATTCTGTAAAATAGAGGGGCTGGGCTAGACAATACCTTCCTACCACACTGTCCTCCTGCAATCACCCTGGAGACTCAATCTCTGCTGCCAAAATAAGTGCTTTAAAAACAAATTAGTTTACACACCTCAGATCTATGGTTTTTACTCCTTTTTTTCCCCTAGGAGAAAATAAAATAAATGTCACTGTTTCCTTTCAACCATGCCTTCTCAGCCATGTTTCCATCTGTTCGCTCTATCTGGAAAGGCCTAAGAGGCCATGGCTATGGAATTTCATGCAAGTTGAATGTTACCTTTTTGCCAATCATTGTATTTCAGGTTGGTCTCATGGTTTCTGCCTTTAGCGGTCTAGTCCCTGTCATCCCACATATTCCACTTAAGGAGACCTGGGGAACATTATGCTAAGTGAAATAAGCCAGTCAGAAAAAGACAAATACCCTATGATTTCACTCATATGTGGAATCTAATGGACAGACTGAACTAACAAGCAAAACAGAGGCAGACTCATAGATGGAGAACAGATGACAGCCAGTGGTTGGGGGGGCAGTTTAAGGGATGGAGGGATTGAGCAAAAAGGAAAAGGACTCGTGTTCACAGACAACAGTGTGGTGACTGCTGGGGGAGGGGAGCATAAGAGGGCTACATGGTAATTAAAAAGTACAATAAAGATTACATTTAAAAAAGAAATGGGTATAACTTAACTATTTTCGCTCATTCTTCAAAAAGGTTTGTTTAGCTTAAGTGTAAAGAAGGAACATTTGCACCCCTGTATACAGGGAAGGGGTGTCCAAGAAAGTCATACATGGATTGCAGGTAGCTTCTACCACTATAGCATTTTAAAATACAAAGAGTAAATTTTGTGAAAAAGTTAAGAATAAAAATAAACCCTCTTTTTATTTATTTATTTATTTATTTATCTAGCTATCTATCTATTTATTTATTTATTTAATTTTTAGAGAAGGAAGGGGGGGAGATAGATATATAGAGAGAAAGATCAATGTGTGGTTGCTGGGGGTCATGGCCTGCAACCCAGGCATGTACCCTGACTGGGAAATGAACCTGCGACACTTTGGTTCGCAGCCCGCGCTCAATCCACTGAGCTACGCCAGCCAGGGCATAAACCCTCTTTTAAATTTCTAAGTAAAATAAATAAAGTGCTAGAATAACCAGATGGTAATTAAATCCAATTTCTTCTTCCAAAACTCCCCTTTTCTTAAGAGAATTGAGATTTAATTATACTTATTTTGGTAAATGCAAACTATCCTCTTAATGTCTCAAACCCCAGGAGATTGCCTTGATATACCTGTACTACAGAGGCAAGATACAGAGGTAACTTCAATCCTTACTAGGGCAATATGAGCTGCAGTTGACAAACTTTGATTTGCATAAAAATTGACTGGGCATCTTGTTAACATTTCAGATGTGGGCTTAGTAGGGTGTACTGACTCTCTGAAAAAATATGCCTATGTGTATATATATAAATTTTATTATATATGTTTAATATAAAAACGTGTAGCACACAATTAACAAATAATACAATATATAATACTGTTTATTATAAATTACATATAACCAATCGAATATCACAGAATTTTTAAAAAAATTTTTGCTGTGGTTGGAATCGATGAGTGAGTGGTTAAGATGAGAACATTTGCTGATATTCTGTGCTGTTTATTGAAACAACAGAGACATGTGTTAGAACTGCAGCTGCTCATCACTGATGTGAGCAGAATCTCTGTTGTATTGGATAACAGTTTTTAAATACTCAAAGAATATTCCCTCAATTTTTTGGCTACTCACAATAATCTGCAATATTAACATCTCTTCCACAATTTCCTTAAATCCAAATGACCAACAAAATAATTTATCAAGCACTGATTTGCAGCATTTGTCAATTTCCATGGTGTTAATTTCCCCACCATGGTTGATTTCAAGCTACCAATGTGACATCACTGAACACTGGGTTAGGAAGAGATGAGCAGTTAACATCATTTTATAGTATTTCCACCATTCCGAAACAATCGATATAAATGCTCTCTAGAGCACAGATAATAGTAAAATGTAGTAAAATAATTAGATGATGATTTTTGAGTATTCATTGCCTTTATTTTTAATGATGGCTATAATGAACAATCAGCTCATTAAGGATCTGAAAATTAATTATTGGCTCTTGTGAGTCAGTGTGAGCCCCCAGCATGCTGCTGCCGAGACTTTGCTTTCTGTGCATCTAATTCAGTAGGTCTGGCTGGAACCAGCAATTTTCATTTAATAAGTACCCCAAGGAGATTCTGATGCAGGTAGTCTTCAGATCTGGTTTTGAGAAATCCTGACCTTGATTATGTACTTTACAGGTAATTCTACTCAGACCTTCCAGTTAATTCAAATCCTTTAATGAGGCAAGTAGAGGAGTTCCTGTGTTTCAGTAAACACTGGACAAAAATTCTGAAGTGTGAGATCTAGTGCAGGTAAGAGCCTGGGCCTTGCTCATGCACACTGGACCGTAAATTGGAAAAACTGTTTTGTCAAGTTTGGTGGAATTGGTTAAGGTTTAAGCACTCATTGACCCAAAAATCCCATTTCTAGAAATCTACCCTGCAGTGTCAATACATGGTTACCTAACACATTTCTAACATTGACACTCACCAGAGCACTGCTTGTAACAGCAAAAACTCAGAAGTTCAATGTCTTTAATAGGGGACAGGGTATATAAATTATAGCATATCAGCACAACAGCATACTAGGCAGCCATTATAAATAATGCAGAGCTTTACATGTACTGCCTTACAAATATGCCCAGGGTACATCGTTAAGTTAAAAACAGCAGCAGATGCAGATCTGTGAGAGTGTGATATGATCTTTGTCCCCAAAAGAAAAAAGTGCCTCTCTACACATCTGTGGTTTCTGTGTGTGTGTATAGAAATGTAGGAATAAGCATATGAAAAGTTGGCAGACATAAACGGTAGTTACCTGGAAAGGGGGGATGGTGGGTGGGAAAGGGAGGTGGGATTGAAGAGGGTAGTATAATTATTTTAAATATTTTATTTTTTTTATGTTTAGAGAGAAGGTAAGGAAGAGAGAAAGAGAGGGAGAGAAACATTGATGTATGAGAGATACATTGATTGGTTGCCTCTCACACACCCCTAAGTGGGGACCTGGCCTGCAACCCAGGCATGTGCCCTGATTGGGAATCGAACTGGTGACCTTTTGGTTTGTAGGCCCGGGCTCAATCCACTGAGCCACACCAGCCAGGGCTAATTTTATTCTTTTTAATCATATTCCTTTTCTGTAATACCTTTTGAGATATAATTCACATACCATACAACTCACCTCTTTAAGGCTTACAATTCAATGGTTTTAGTATATTCACAGACATGTACAACCATCACTTCATATTACAGATTATAGGTTTTTATTAAAAGTAAAATATCATAATTTTTAACTTTTATTTTTAATGTTTTTCTGTATTTTCCACAAATGGGAAAAATAAATTTTGAGAGAGATTATTTTAATAGGAAAACATTCATATTTATACAGAATCCTCCAATCAGGGTTAGTATTTTAACTGATAGCTCATGTATTAAGGAATAGGTTTCATTATTCTAAAACTGACTTTCTGCACTTCTGAAATCTGAAAAGCCTAAAGATTTTTCGTAATATCTGACAGCAAAATTTTATCTAAATGAATGTGAAGCTATTTATGGTCTTAATTTATCCATTATGGTGTGACTGTTTGAACATTTTCTATAGGAATACTAATGTATTTGATTATACATGGTACCTCAGGCCACCAAAGGTGATAAAATGTAATATATAAATTATGCACTTGAGTACTTTTCAAAAAGATTCTAAGTTCTTAATACTAAACCATATCTGGCCCAAAGTATTTAAATAAAATTTGTACCGCTATATTAAGGACTATTAGAGAAACAGGAAGCGGGAGTTGGGGAGGGAAGAAAGGAGACTAGCTGATTGCATGGGTATCATATGAACCGCCTGGGGAGAGAACAGGGAAACAGGTAAAGTGCACCTTTCCTGGAACCACATTTCTGTATTTACTGAGGATGAGGCTTGTTTAAGCAGGTGGCTACTCTTGGTGTTGAAAACTTGGAAGCATTACGTGCATCCTAAAATGAAAGCTCACGGTGAGAACTATCATATTCTGGAAGGAGTGGAAGGAGATTAGGCTTGCTGGACCATGTGCACATCAGGGTCCTATTCAGGAAGGGCCAGGCTGAGAGCTGGGAGGATGCCATCTGTGTCTCCCTGTTAGTGTGGAGACTCAGTGGCTTTCAGGCATCTCCTTAGGAGTGGGGAGGCATTAACCACACCCTCCATATTTGCAATTTCAAAGCAGATTCTTCAATCTGAAAAGTACTCCAGAGCCCTTGAAAATCATGGGTTCAAATACCCTGATCAGGGCATTCCTCACTTTGTAGGAGTGAGTAAAAGCAGGCTTGTATATCTCACTGGAAAATGTACAGGGGGAGGTATCTAGGACAGATTTAGGGAAGACAACAGTGAAAGCAATAGGGAGCAATCTTCCACCCAGTTTCCAGCTATCTCAACGATCAGGGAGAGAGGAGTCAAGAGCACTCTGATACTTACACTGAAGTCGAAGCAGTGTGCTTTATCTTGGAATGAATAACTTTAAGTGTGGCTGCCCGGCCACTGATCTATGCTCCATCTTGTTCAAAAATGCATTAGCAAGGGATTTTTCCTGGGCTCGTAATTTCAAAGATTTTTCCAATAGCTTCCTGGCAGTACTCTTGTAAGGCAGAGATGCAGTGGAATTAGAATTCCTCTGGAGTCCTCTGTTTTCCGTCCTGCCTGCAATTGTTTCCAGTCCCTCTAGCTCCCTCTACCACTCCCTCAGTTGTGGTATGGCAAGAACTCCGCCTGTTGGTATGGTGTTAGTATTAGTTACTATTAGTTAGTATTAGTTAGTATTTTCATTGCATGCATGAAAGCAATCTCTGTGCCTAGTGGTAATACTCATCTGCCCAGAACTAAGCTATTGAGAAGCCACCCCTAAACAGAACATAGCCAGGATGGAACAGTACAAAGAGGGTAAGGATCATTTGAATCTGAAAGTCACCAAATCCAGGCACTGATGTTCCCAAAATTTTATGCAAAAATTCCTTTGAAGGGATTCAACTCAGACTCTCTTATTTTAAATTTACAAACAATGGTAAGAAACTTAGCTACATAGATTGCACATCTAAAGCATCAATGTAGAACAAGGGAGAAGGATGCTTATAGGAAATCAATCTGGCAACATAAAATCTCTTTCTAAATTTGGGGTGGTCTTGCTTGATTTTCAACCCTGTCTCTCACTGCATTGAGTGTGTGCTGGCTCATGTGATTATAGTGATTGTTTTATTTGCTTCCATTGGGTGAACTGCAGAAGGCAGAATCTGCTCTTATTCATCTTTGCCTCCCTCCATGCAGCGCTCTGAATTAAAATGAGTTGAAGTGGTAGCTTGACAACAGAGGAAGCTATAGAAAATATAGAAAGGCAGGTAGAAAAAGGCAGCAAACCCAGTTAAGTGGAAAAACTCTACTCCTAAAATTATGAGGGACATAATTAGGTAGAAAAGGGTCGAGGATAAGAAGTACAGCTAACATTTATTGCCCGTCAGTGATATGCTGGGCACAGCTGCAGGCATTTAACATATAGCAACAATCCTAATTTCATAAAGCACATACTATAATTGGGAAAGATTTCTGGCCAGAATGCTCTGAAGTTGTAGTACTTAAAGAGTTAAAAACCTTAGCTTTCTGGAAAACTTAGCTATTGAAAAGGATTCATTCTCTAAGGGTTCGAACTAGAATTTCATGATGTGATATTACTAAGACAAGACCAGGAATGTTGAGATAAACTTAGAGCTCATATAAAGGAGAGTTGAAAACAACCCCAGGTATCATTGATCTCATTTAGAACATAGGTATTAAACACCCAATCTAAGGAAAACAAATCTTGTAGCTATAAACTCCCAAGAACATGCTAGAATGAGTGTGTGTGTGTGTGTGTGTGTGTGTGTGTGTGTGGTCTGTATTCTTCATGAAGAATACCTGCTAATTTTCCTGTATGCAACCAAGAGCTTAAGGATACTAGGCAGCTTGGAAATTTTGACAGCCCAATGGGAGTCAGAGCTTATGCGCTTGGGAAGAGATCCTTACCTCCATTTTAAGAATATTAGTTCCAACTGTAGTTGGTGGATGCATGGGTTTTCCAGTTTGAGAAATCAGATGGAGACCAATAAGCTAATGCCAGGGACTCTGGAAAAGAGAGGCCAGTTTTCCTAAGAGTCTCCTGGGTTGGACATACCTAAGAAATGTGGCAAATTTTTGCAGCAAATCTCAGGTGAATTTTCTCTTTGGAACAAGACTTTGTTGAAAAAACACAGGAAGAAAAAAAAAAGAGACCAGGCGGAATCTCTAGTTCCTACCATTCTCATCTCCTTAAGTGCAAGGATTTAATCTTGTAGTTTCTTCGTATAACTGAACTACAAATAACAAAAACTGCTGGGGAGAACAGGGCACAGACCACAAGTAGGAAACTTCTATTGGCAATGTGAGAGATGTGAACACAGTTCTGTGTCTGAACATAGCAAGAAATAAAACACCATTGAAAAGTAACCAACGTACTCTCCATGTTATGGGAAACTATAACAACTACGCATTTAGGAGAATTTATATCCCCTGGAAGCCTTTTACAGGGACTAGAATGATACTAGTTAGCATTTACTGAGCACTTACCAGGTACATTTATGTGAACCATTATGAGACCACTTCATAGACGAGGTGGGCAGAGGGGCTAGGAACTTGGTGAAGGTAACAAACCAGCAAGTGCCACCGCCAGGCCATCTGCTCCCACAGTTTGGTCACCCAACCCCTACACTATTGCCTCTTTGAGACTTTCATTTCTAATAAGATTACATTCTGTTTTACAAAGAATACTAATTTATAGAAACCCTACATTTAAAAAAATAATTTATGCTGGCCTTCCAGAGCCACAACCCAGGTTCACCATGGCCTCCTGGAGCCCCAGTCCTTTCTTCACAAAGCTAGGAGTAGCATTTCCATGCCCTCAGGCCTCGGACTGAAGGGAAGATCTGATCAGGTTGTATGTAGCTTGGCTAGTAAGCAGTATGAGTGCCTTCAGAATAAAGTCCTCACAAGAATCTTTAGGGTCTGGTCCCCACCTTTCCCCTCTCTTCTCAATTCTTGCCACTTCTCCCTTTGTATCTCACACTCCAGTGACGCCAAATGCCACAAGTTCCTTGTGGACATGAGACTTTTCACTCTCCTGTGTCCATGTACATGGTTTTACCTTTTTCTGGATTGTGTCTTCCCCTTCCCTCTGTCTACTTTGGGGCTTCTAATCACCATTCAAATCCTTGCTCTGGCTCCATCTTCTAAGAGCCATTCAGATTATGTCCCCTGCCCCCACCTCCTTCCAGGCACACCTGTCCACTCCACCTTTCCACAGGTTCCATATCTGGAACACATTTCTACTGTTGCCTAGAAATGCCCTGTTTTGTTCTTGTCTCTCCAGCTGGAATATACTAAACGCCCACAGGCAGGAAGATTAGTGCACTTGGTACAGGTGTGACACCATGACTGACATGGAATTTAATAAAGTTGGCTGTTTATATATGATGTTTTCACCACTTCACATTCTGTAGGATTTCCAAAACAAACAAATACCAAACAAAACAAATATTGCATGTTATTCCACAGAACTCACATGCAATTTTTTCCTATTAACAGATATCACAATCCAAGCATACCCAGTTGGCTTTAGCTGATACTCTCTCTGACACTTTATCCCATTCCAACAAACTTTAGAAGGTATTTTACCTTTGCTGTTGCTTTACCTTCACTTTTCATTAAAGAAAAGTCCCAGGCATCTCACCTCTCTAAAACCTTCCCTGGGTGGAAAGATGCTCAGGCCCTTATGCCAAACATTTTTCCACTTTTCAGAAGAGGGCAGTAATTTCTTTGTAGTCTTAGTCTGCTTCTGATTTACAACTTATGTGCTTAAGGTATCATCAACAGTTTTAATAATATTAAGTTCAAATCTTCATTGAAACTAATATGACCATACATGGGTGTATATTTTTAATACATCTATAACTTATATAATGCATTTTTAATCAGAAATATGATGACCTTGTTTTTCACTTCTAGGTGTATCTGAAGATATGTGTACAGTCACAGCACAGAAACGTTTTAAAGTACAAGTTGCCCCTTACAGTAATTCAAATCAGGCACATGGAGCTCTGTGTGGACTCTTCTTTGCCGGGAGACTGTGAGTAGAAAGGCAGCACATGGACGGCAGGTACTGCAAAACTTGCCTGGTGCTTCTGCTTGTGGAATTTACATGCACAATGTTTTGTGTTCCAAAGGAAAACAATCCACACAATGCTGTCTTTCCTGCTTACTATTTCCTACTTGTCCTTGTTCCTTATAATCCTTGGAAACATACAAACATATGTACAGTTTTAGGTAGTCTATATGAAATAGTCTATTTTATGTTTAGCTATTTTCATTGTTATTTATTTAACTAGTCCCCTATTAATGATATTTGTTAATTTCTGGCTTTTCATATTAATAGTCAGTGGTGCATAAATAATTGTTGGTTGGTTGATTTTTAAAAAAAATAAAAATAGCCCTGGCTGGCATAGCTCAGTGGATTGAGCACGGGCTGTGAACCAAAGTGTCGCAGGTTTGATTCCCAGCCAGGGTACATGCTTGGGTTGCAGGCCATAACCCCCAGCAACCGCACATTGATGTTTCTCTCTCTCTCTCTCTAAAAGTGAATAAATAAAAAAAAATACTATTTTTTTAGAATAAAAGCACAGAACAAGATTTTAATGTTCTGTATAGAATGTATATAATAAAGTTGCATTCCCAAATGCTGCACTAATTTATAAACCTCCCCAAACTGTACCAGATTCATGCCAACCCTGGCAGTCCTGGGTTTTATAATTCGATTTCCACTTACCCCCAATTTAATAAATATAAAGTGATCTCTTATTGTTTTAATGAGATTTGACATTTTCCCATGTGTTTATTTACTATTCTAAGCCACACAGAACTTAAGGCAAAAGATAATATCTAATACTACTGAATGAATCACATGAACAAATTGTTTTATTTATATTTTCATTATATAATAATAAGCTCTATGAAATACAGAACCAGTAATCTTTCTCCCTCATATCTCATTTATATCTTCTCTCATAAATATGATTCTCAAAAAAGTGAAAAATTAAAAATTTATATAAAATTTTATCATCAATCTTTTATATAGATTTATGCATTGACTATCAGAACTTTAAAAATTACCTGTAGACTAAACAAATTGCAAATTCCTCATCAGTAATAAATTAACTTAAATGAAATTATTATAGTAATATATTTTAAGAACTAGTATATGCCATCCATTTCCCAAGGGCATCATTGCAATATCTGTTGGGCAACACTACAAAGCCAAGAGGAATTAGTTTGAAAAGTGAAGTCTAGGGGTTCTCTAGAGGGATAAAAAGTGGAAAGGGGAGGGTGTGTGTGGGAATGACCAGCTACTTAGCGGTGGTGCGCACAGAGAGCCTTCTTTGCCTTTTTAGAAAAATTACAGTATTATCAGAGCTTTGACAGTAAGTAGTCTTAGAATCTGCCTGTTTCACTGATACCAACAGGGTACATTTTTAGAAGAGATAATTTCTGTCTTTGTTCCTTAAACACAGACATTAATTATTCCTTTGTTTTCAACAAAACCGTGTCTTAGCATTACAGACAGTTAACAACTTAAGATTAGGTTCTGTTCCAAAAATGAAAAACTATTTATATATAACTCAAAGCATGTTTTTAACATCAAAACAACTTTTATTTGGAAGTTGGGTTCATGGGCTGGCCCACAGGAACTTGTTTAATTGATAATATATCTGACTAAACCACTAATTATAATTTTTCAATTACATAAAATTATTCTTTCCAACATTTTTTTTCCCAGAGGAAGATACTTTTGTCCAATCCTAAATGCTGAGAATCCATGGAACGTCTCAGCAAAAGCCCCAGAGGATATTTCATAGGCAGAAATGGAAACCTACTTCTGGACTCAGTTGTGGGACAGAGAGCTAATATGTCTGGAGAGGGAAATGTATAGTCTAGTTAATACAAACAAATGATAGGTTATAGAACTTGGGGGATATTTATAAGACAGCAAGACAATAGGAAAGCTGACAAGCCAGGGAGAAGACTGCCTAATATTTACACTCCCATGAACATAGGAGTGTGAGCCTGGAAGGCCACTGGAGTTTGACTGAGTACAGCAGAAGGAACAGCAGGCACCAGTCCAGGTTGCCTTGGGAAAGGGCCCCTTCCTCATGTTACAATTCTATAATAAGAAAAGAAGCATTTAAATGAAGTGCACAGTAATCACAGGTGAGCAATAGGTGTCTAGGGTGGTGCTCAGCAGTGGGTGCCTTAAGGGGTGGGTGATTTTTGCATTAGTGCAGTGGACAATGGATGCATTCATGAATTGGAAAGTGTGGATTATAGATAAAGCACTGACATGAGCTAGAGTGTTTGAGAACCTCGCTGGTATTGTAACACTTGCCGACTCTCCCAAGGGCTTGCTCAGAGAGTTCAAGGATTTACTAGTGCCTATACTTTCTGACAATGCAGCTTGGAAGGAATCCCCCAACAGAAGCAGGTAGATAAGATAATACATTGGAAAGCCAAAGAACCTTAAAGTCAGCATAAGAGAAAGCACAGTAGGATGCATAAGAGAGATACCCTCAAATAAATTTCTCCATAGTCCCCAATTAGAAGAAACAAAAGTAGTTGATCCTAGTGGGCAGAGGGTGCGGTCAAGTTTCATTTTAGTATACATATTTTAAACAGTGTAGTACTGAGAGTTGTGTTTAGTTCCAATACTTCAAAATGTACCTCTAAATGCACTGATATCCCCATAGTGCACTTGTAGTACGAAGTATTTACTTCCAGTCTCTCCTCCAACTCTGAATCCAACACCTAGATTTACAAAAGATGATAAATTAACATTTTAGAAGAGGAGTCTCAAATGGAGCTAATCTCAGATTGCTGATCTGTGAAATCAAAAGGTAAATAAAATCACATATCACGTATGAAAATGAAAGTAAACTAGGGATTTACTGAAAATTTCTAATATAATCTAATTCCAATATTTCTAGTATTTCTAATATCAATCCTTCTCAAAGCTTTGACAGAATTCTATACATAGTTCCCACTTCAGAACCAGAGTAACTACTTACATAGTAAGAGGACAATTCAGTCATTTTGAAAGAAACAGAATAAAACAAAACAAAATTTTCTCCCTGATTATAGAACAGACATACATGAACCCATTCTCTCCCTTCATTTTGTATATATTCACATTTATTTTTATTTGCTCATTGAATAGAGGAAATAGACTTCTTAGGAACATCTCAGAGGAATTACTTTTCTTTCCATATGAGAACAGGTTATCTACAAAAATGTTACTGAGGAAACCATTACCAACTAGATTACAAAGTCTAGTATGTCAATAAATTTTTGGCCTCTGAAGGGTTCCTAATAGTCCTAAGATTAATAAAGTTGGCTAGTAAGCTAAAAATTATCTACAGAGAAAATATGGACTGGTGAAGAAATTTTTTTCTATATGCTGTACTAATGGATCTTTAAAATGTCATCAAATGTATGACAGACCCCCTTATTAATTTCCAAACTTGCTTGGTAGTGGCTGGCTGGTAAACTATAGAGAGGATTCCAAGGCTCATTTGAAGCAAAGCAAAACAGATATCAGTTAGAGTGACATGAGTTAGAGAGGCAAGAGAGGGAGTTGTACTTCACAAGATGTAGTCCCGACACACGGCAGACCTATTCTGTAGCAGAACCGCACATTCACTTTGACATTAAGAAGTGTTTAAGCAACAAAAGAGAGTCTAGCAATTCACTCGCACATTGGAGGCTATAAACAGTTTTAGAGGTGAAGTCAGAAAGCCAGCTGAGGTTTGGCATCATATTAAATACTCAGGTTCCAGGACTATTAAAAAAATCTGTTTGCTGAAACAGCAGTTTATTTAATTCCTAGCCCTCTTGGCTCTCAAAATGCTACTGCTGTCAAGAACCAATGTGCCTTAGGCCCAAGGTGGCCTGAGGTCAACTTGGTTGCTTTCTATCTAAACTGCTGTGTGGGCAAATTCCTTGCCAAAGAGAGGCCAAGCAAGAGTAACTACCTAAACAAAAACTTTCCGGTACAAAGCAGGTGATACAGGCACTTTTTTAGTGTAAAACAGCAGAACAGACCATTGTCACCAACTGTTGGAAAGGACATACAGTAAAAAGTACTTTGGAATCAGAAATTAAGCAGTTTAATATAAGACTATCCAAGAGGCCTCAGGATTACCTTCGGGGAGTCTGGTAGGGGGAGCATTTCTTGCCCAGGCATACAGAATATTGGCTTTATCTGCACAGGTTCCTTCATCACAAAACCTGAAAAGAAAAAAAGTAGCTATAAATGAAGATGCAAGTAGTAAATGTATAAATTACTCACCATGGTGGGGGTACCGGGGAAAATGTATGACAACAAAGTAAAATACTACACGGATATTTTATCACTGTAGTCATATCAGCTTGAGGATCTCATGACGACTGAAGCAAAGAATATTTTTGATGTGAAAAAAGCACATAAAAAGGAGATTTTATTTGTTTGTTTGCCACCCAGTGTAAAACAATCCTGTGATGTAGAAACACAATTTCTAATTCAGTACATTCAGATGTGGAATGTATGCCATGAAATCAGGTAGAAAAATAGGCATCACATAGAGAATCTGAATAAACCAAGGCTAATGCAGAAGAAATTTAGAAGTGGACGGAAAGAAACGTCTACTTTGGGGATTGATGTTAGCAAGTCTCCAGCTGTTGCAACAAACAGTATGTGGTGCCTACACTCAGCAGGGTGAACAATACAAGTATACCCCACTTAAAGGGTTCTTGGTGTTATATATACACATATGACTTTTTAAAAGTTTATGAATATTAGTTGTGTCTTACAGGTTGTTTCATGCTGTGCAAATCACTGTATCTTATTGAGCTTCAGTTTCCTCTCTTGTAAAATGGACATAGCTATACTTACCTCACAGAGTTGTTCAGTAAGTCAAATGAGATATAAGTGAAAGCACTTTATAAACCTCAAAGCATAATACTGAGGTAATGCATCATTTAGCAAAATGTTCACATTATCTAAAGATTCACTGTTGAGAGGCAGGGTTGGATGGTGAAAGGAGCACAGGCAGAAAGACATAGCTGGAGTTGAGACCCAGAACTTCCCCTTAACAGCTGTGTATCCTGAGCATGTCTATCAGCTCTGGAAGGCCCTTCCTGAATGGAACTGTTCTGCTTGGGCTGCGATGCTGCGGTAACCAGCACACGAGAAGATCCAATCTCATAAACGGTAAGTTGCCTGACCCCAAGCCACATGCATTTTTCCCTTCATTACACTATATCTCTTAGTTTGTTCTGTTATAAAATTGGATTTATTAAAAATGCCATTAAGTGACATTTTTATGCTGCTTTTGTAAATTTGTGTTTTGAGTAATTAGCACCAAGCAAGGTCAGAGTCAAGAGTTCAGGCAGATCTGAAAGGTTTGAGGACTATCAAGGACTAGGACAAGCATAGCCTTCTTGGGCAGGAGGTCGGCTCACACAGGAGGAAACATGCCCTTGGCCAGGAGGGGAGTAAAGGGCAGACTGTGGGGGCCTCCTAAAGAGGCTAGACATGGAGGCTAGAAACCTGGAGAGCAGTCAGGATACGAATGAGTAAACTACTAGTGAGGAGAACCTTCAAACTCAGAGGAAGGGACTCCTAACGTATGCCCTGCCTATAGCCAGGACAGGCAGTAAGCGCAGACAGCTGTTACCTGTCTGAGTAAAGGGGTGAGGGGCCAGGCACCAGGCGGTCTCCATAAGGTATGTTCAGCAAATATTCTTGCTTCTATAAATCAGTCTGCAGAAAGAAATTGGGTAATGTGCCATGTAAAACACATCAGCCAGTGGTTTCTTACTGCTCACTGTCAAGAACAATATACTTATGGTGACGGATCATTACCATGTGAGACTGGTGCACTGAAGAAATGTCTGTGATGCCCTTGTGCCAAGTGTGCTGAAAGGCTTAGGGTATTGGACAGTGCCCAAAAGTAAAATTTTCCTCCTTGGCCTCATGCTATAACAGTTTAAAAAATGAGGTTGTCAGATGTGATGAACTTTGTATCTCACTGCTGTCAGCTACTAAAATTTAAAGATCTGCATGACAATTTTCATAGCTTTCAACCAAGATCATAAATATGCAGTGTCTAACACCAATGTGCTGACAGTCTTAGGTTAAACAAGATAATTATTCCCTCTGATATGTAAGTCAATTCAGGGTGTGACTAGTGAGAAACCAGAATGAAATATATAATAGAGAAAACTGGTTTAGTACATTTTTCTAAGCAACATATTTGATTATGTCACTTGCTGGCACAAAATCTTTCAAATGTTTCCCAAGAATAACATCAAAATAAAATCCAAACATTGTAGTATAAGGTCTTACATGATCTGGGAGCGTGTTATATCTCTGGGGGAAAAAAGACTTTTTAATCACGCCAAGTGACTGCCAGTTTCTGATCACACTCTTCTCCACTGTCCCCTTTGCCCAGAGAACCCCTTCCTCGACTCTCTCCCTGACTAGCTTACCCCTCTCACCTTTTCCTTCAAGATTCCACTCAAGTCTTCCTCCTCAGGGAAGCTTTTTCTGACGCTCACCCCATTCAACTTTCATTCCTTAACTGTAGCATTCATCCTAAGAATCCGTTTATACCCCCTCTTCAACCAGGCTGAGCACACTGAAGTCTGGGGTCATATCTTTCACTCCACACTCCCAAACCCTACAACCCTGCCCGGCATTGAGTAAATATTGAAGAACTGTTTGATGAAGTTAGCTACTAAGTACACTTCTAGTTTTCATACACAAATTCTTAAAGAAGTGAATTGGCCTAAATTTGGTTGTACTGTCAAGTATAAAACTTTTTTAAATTAGTCAAGAAGTTTTAACGAAAACATTAAATAACAACACATTTGACTTATTACTTGCCTGGTATTTTGTACAAACAAATTTATATTCATTCTTACAAGAATACTGCAGGTAGATTTCACTTTACAGCTGAATAAGCCCAGAGAGTCTAACTGCCAAACGTCAGAGTAGAGCCATGATTCAAACCTCTGGCTGTCACACTTCCTTCTGTCTTGATTTGTGAGAATGATTTGTAGGCAGGGAATGATATTTGAAGATAAACTTTGATGACTACTATTATATGTGAACTGTGTTGCAATATGTGCAGGTAATTCTAAAATCAAATTCTACCTAAGTTCTTCTGACTTATGTGCAAAGAGACAATGGTTTTATATTTAACTCTCTTATCAGTTCTGGTAAAAGAATAGTTTCACAAACAAAACTTTAAGTTTTAAAATCCTGTTTTATAATTTTTTAAAGAATGTGTTAAACTCAAGACTGAGTAAGAAATGACTCACTGGAGGGAGCTGGAATATTGAAACTAACCCTGAAACGTCACGAGTGAGAGGACTAAGTGAAGAGGAAAAGCAAAAGGCCAAGAGAAGTGGATCCTATCATGCAGGGGTGTCAAACTCACTTTCACCGGGGGCCATATCAGCCTGGCAGCTGAATGTGATTTCAACCCCTTAACAGTTAAGGAGTAGTTACATTTAAACAGTTCTAAAATGATTTCGGCCCTTTGAAGGCGGTACCACCAGGCTGATGCGGCCCCGGTGAAAATGAGTTTGACACCCCTGGTCTAATGGATAACACAAGAGAGTGGAAAAGAGCATTGGGATAAAATCCCTGCACCTCTTCATTTTCAAATTTCCATTTCCCATTTTAAATGGAAATAGCATCGTATTTTTTCCACATAAAAGGACTGACAGGATAAAGTTGATATGGTGTGTTTTGGCTTTCCAAAAAGGGTCCCACCAAAATAGGATTTTTACTGTCTTTATTAATAAGAAGTGTCTTAAGGTTAGGAAGCAGGGTAACCAACCTTGATCAGTGGCTGTTGTAATTTCAGGCCTCATCAACCAGGTTCCTTATTCTTATAGCAGCTTCTCCTAAAGACTCCTCCAGATTAAGCCAATTAATTGTGAAAAAAATCACACAGCTCCCTTGTGGTTTCTTAGTATTCATTGCAAAAATGATGAGAATTAACATTTGAAAATAGAACTATTCTGGATTCTTAAGCCTTTGCTGCAGAACCTTTTCACCTCGAATCCATGGGGAAACCATTCAGATGGCATGGATATTTTTAGACTACACCAAGAACTGAAAAGTGCTAGCCTGTCATTTTGAATTATCCAAATAAAGCCAGATTGACTGTTAAAGTATTCTCTGGTTGTATCTGTTAAAGGCTATTTAAAATCCAAGTTTACTCAAGGAAGATCAGAACTTATAAAAGGCTAAAAACATTAAAAAAATAAAATTGGCTAAAAACATTAAAAAAATAAAATTGTCAGGCCCTCAAGTTTATATGGCCTTCAATTACAATTTTAGTAGAGCCACGGAAAAATGAATCCAAAGTTAGAACATTCTTTAAGAAACAGAACATAAAATCAATGTCATATATGGAATGTCCTTAACTCCCAAATTTGCATTCTGTGAGTCAGGTATTCCAATTTCATGAACTGTTCTATAAACCCACAGAACATATTTCCCAATTCAGACCAACCTTCTGTGAGTTTCAGTGCAATGGGTATGCATAAACACAGTAATTGTCAGGATACTTAATGGGGAAGCTCAATAGGAGTAGTGACTTACAAGCACCAGCCTGATCAACAGTGCCACGGTATGAGATAGGGAAGCAGTGAAGTCCTGAAGGGCAGAGTATGTCTGTTTTGTCCACACCAAGTTCTCAGTGCCTAACAAAGTGCTCACACATAATGGATAGTTAATCAATATTTTATTAATAAATGAACAAAGATAATAGCTACCAGTTATTAAGTACTTCTATGTGCCTAGCACAGTGCCAAAGTGTATTACTTACATGTCCTCACTCTTCATAATGGCCCAATTAGGCAGGATTAATATCCCCATTTCAAAGATGAGGAAACAACCTTAAATGATATGAATAATATTTATTACAACTACCAAGTACTAGAGCTGAGATTTGAACCAAAGATGCTCTGATGTCAAAGTTCTGGCTCTGTGTTAACTGTTGAATGTGAGAGTACTGTGCTATAAAATTGCCATTCTACTTAACATAAGCACTAGCCTTGTAAGGAAAAAATAATGTTCAAAGTCAGGTAATGTTTGTTTCTGTTGAAATTCTCAAAATGGTTACAACCATGACATTCTATAAAGTTGACATGAGTGTACAAGGAATTGGTCAGTTGCTAAGGAACTCCTCTCAACACCTAATCTAGGCACCAAAAAATTAGCCAAGAAATATGATCTTTGGTGACTAGAAGTTAAAACAAGATGCCAAGTGTGTTTTAATGATGATCCTTTATACTGTCTTGACATGCAATATAATATGAATCTATTACAATATTAAAGTAGAATAAGGAAATGAATTCAATTAATTTTAGCCTAGCAAATATTTATGTCTAAACTTTGCTACTATGCTCAAAGACACATTTTACAGTGCTTAGAACAAGGAAAAGAGGACATTTTAGAGATTGTACTGTTTTTATTTATACTGACAAGGATGGTATGTATGCTTAATGTTAGTAGTTTGTTATGGCAGAAGTAAAGAAGGGATGGCAGAAGGCAGGCTGTGCATCTTCCTGCACAGTGTACGGAGGACAGGAGTGGGGATATGAGGGTACGGAGAGGGTGCAGAAAGGCAGCAAATGTGAATACTATTCTCAGTCCAAGGATCATTACCATCATGAGGGAGGCAAGGATGCTTTAGTAACATCACCTAAAAAAAGTCATTTAAATGAGTAACCAAGCAGGGTGTTTCACATACAGGCTTTTCTCTCTCTATATTTATTTATATGTTTTAGCTCTTTTCTCTTTCCCCTCATCAGCACCTGTAACCCTGTGGAGATAGTGGCATTTAAAAAGACACAGCAGGTGGTTAATAAATAGAAGCAGTTGAAAGAGATTTAAGCTAAAGCTTCACAGAATGATAAAGCACTACTGCTTTATCTGGAGAAAGATTCCAAGTTAGAACAGCTAGAAATAGTCTCATTTAATCAGCTGGGATTTGTCTTTTTGAAAAAGATCAAACAACCTACAGAAGCCATATTTGGTTTATAAAGAGTAGTTGGTCATAATAAGCATCATTAGAAATAGTTTTCAAATCAAACATTAACTACCAAGCCTAAACATAATTTTAGCTCTGCATAGGTCACTCCAAAGGTACAAGGCAGGATCCATAGCAAGCCCCCTCACTTTAATCACAGAATGCTGCGAACACAGTCCCGAGGTGGGCACTGCTGTACGACTGTACACTGCTGTAAGCCTTAAGTCCTGTGCTCAGCAGAATAAAGGTGCACAAGCCTAGGCAATCTCACATTACAAAAATACTGTGTTCCAGAATTACCCCGGATGCCAAAACTATTTATATGAAGAAAATATGACTTTCAAATCCTGGAACTCTCTGTAGCTAACCATTCATTATTATTTTTTTATTCGATTGGCCATAAAATCCATTCAGTTTTCCATAAAATAAAAGACACATATTTCATTTTCACCACTAACTTTATTGATTTGGATATTTTGAGTATGTTGGCTACCTCCCACATGGTGTAACATTGATTGTTTTCAATTAATGTCTCCATTTGATTGCTATTAACTTCATTTGGTCTAGGGAAGTGGGCATGGGGTTAAGGTGGTGGTTTCTGGAAAGATTTCGTTCATCTAGAAAAAATTTATTGAAGGATCATTACCATGCACCAAGAACTACTTTAGGTGCTGGGGGTGGTGGGGAGAAAATAAACCAGAGCCTTTGCCTTCAGTGAGCTCACAGTCTAGTAGCAAGAGACAGACATGTAAACAGTTACTTAACATAAAGTATCACAGGTGCTATAGCAGAAACCTGAGCTGGTGACAAGAACTTTAAAAAAGTCAGCATAGAGTAAAGGCAATGAGAATGGTCAGGATTGGAAACTGTTAAGAATGGATTCTTGAAGGGCTGCAATAATTAAGGAGTGGAAATAGATAAGGAGTGGAAGGGATGCCAGGATAAGAGAACAGGAAAGAATAAGTATGACCATTCAGATATGTCCTAAGCACTGTGCTTTACTTAAATTATCTCCTTTATCTTAAATTAATCCTCTTCACAACCCTCCATAGGGTTCCGTTACTCCTGTTTTGTAGATGAGAGACTAAGGCTCAGAGACTTCATTTGCCCACAGCTAGTAAGTGGTCTGACAGAAAGTGAACTTAGTGCTAGTTACAGACTTTATGCTCTTCACTGCTGGAGGAGCACAGTCAGGAAAGACCGTGATGTTATGGAAGCCAAGGTAGGACAGAATTTAAAAAAGAAATAAGTAGTCGCCATGACAAATGCCACAGAGAGATCAAATAAATGAAAGATTAGCAAGAACCGGTTGGATTTTGTAATTAGAAACTTTTCCTAAAAAATTTCATTAGTAGTAGAAGTAGGAGAACTAATTAAAGTAGTCCAAAGAGCAAATGAGACGTGGGGAAGTGAAGACTTCTTTTCAAGGAGTGTGGCATTAAAGAAGAGAGAGGGAAGGTGGAAGTTAGAACTCAATCAAATATATGAACGTTGCCTGAGGAGACAAGGTCTTGGATTTATGTCAGTAGCAGTGCTGTAAGGTCAGTGTTGTGAAGCCCAGCATTGAGGGTCAACAATGGGAGATGGAAGTATGGTCTGAGATGTGTATAGTGTGGGGATTGGGTGTGATGGGTTGAGAGGAAGAGAAGAAAGGTCTAGAGCAGGAGTCCCCAATCCCTGGGGCCACAGAGTGGTACCACTCAGTTGCCTGTTAGGAACAGGCCTGCACAGCAGGAGGTGAGTGACGGGTGAGCAAAGCTTCATCTGTATTTACAGCTGATCCCCAACACTCCCCACCTGAGTTCCACCTCCTGTCAGATCAGTGGTATCATTGGATTCTCATAGGAGCACAAACTCTACTGTGAACTGAGCTAGCAAGGGATCTAGGCTGCCCACTCCTTATGAGAATCTAACACCTGATGACCTGAGGTGGAGCTGAGGTGGTGATACTAGTTCTGGGGAGCAGCTACAAATACAGATTATCATTAGCAGAGAGGTTTGACTGCACAGGGATATAATAAATGTTTGCAGACTCATATCAAAACCCCATCAGTGAATGGCAAGTGACAATTATGCTGCATCTGGTGACAGGCTAAAAGCCATCACCCTCCTTCCATCTGTGGAAAAACTGTCTTTCATGTAAGTGGTCCCTAGTGCTAAGAAGGTTGGGGACCACTGGTCTACCCAACCATGGAGCATCATCATCCAGTAAGAAATCTCCAGCACGAAACTTAGCAAACCACCTTGACATGTTCAGTCAGTCACAGCACCTTCTCCATACACTGTGCAAATCTTTTTTTGCATTTCAGTTGCATTTTTACCTTTCTCGAAAAGTAAATCATAATATGCTGAAAATGTTGCTTATTTTCTTCTATCTTCAATATTATAATGGCTACACAAAAATTCACCAATTATGATTTTTTTAAGTGCATGCTGATATGACAGCTGTCACAATACAATCCAACAAAATTGTTTTGAATGAAGTTAAAGACAACTAAGCACCACTAGAGGTATCTTATGGAAAAAACCAAATGAACTTTTTGTCCAACCCAACATTTTTAATTTTTTAAAAAAATTTTCAATTATGGTTGACATACATTATTATATTAGTTTAAGGTATACACCTTAGTGGTTAGACATTTCATAACTTACTAAGCAATCATCCCAATAAATCTCATACCCATCTAGTACCATACATTATTATTAGAATAGTATTAACTATATTTCCTATGCTGTACTTTACATCCCCATGACTATTCTGTAACAACCTCTTTATTGTACTTAATCCCTTCACCTTTTTTACCAATCCCCCTGCTACTCATTATTTTTTAAAAATGTCATCATTAGAGTAAAAAAAGGTAAAAAAATATTCATAGAATAAACACAATATTTCAATTTCCAAGATTTTCTAGAATTTGCCATTTTTAGTGGGCTGCAGTAATAAAATCTTCATAACTAAATGACTCAGTTTTCACCATCTTATTTCCTTACTGACCCTAAAAAAGCCCCAAAGAACATCTGCTCACTCATAGCTCCTATTTAGGCAACAAATTGGAGGAGCTTAAAATACTAAGCTTTGGGTTAAGTCTGAAAGCACAAATAAAGTCCAACAAATTATGCTATTGATATGTTTGCTCCGACCTCGGTGCTATTAACTTGCCGTTGGTCCCTAGATGTTTTAACTGTTTCCTGTAAAAGCCTGGGAAAGAAGGTACAGGGGGCGGCCTCTGACAGGCACTGTCACCTTCCCTATGTGGGCCAGCAGAGCTGCTGCTCTGACACCAGCTAGTCCTTATCTGCATCCTCGAGGGGTATGTAAATTCGGAACTGAGCACCAGGCCCACTCTAACTATAAAGGGACCACCCCACAGTATATTAAAAGGTTCACATCAATGTATTCGATTTAAATGCACATGCATATAATTAACTAGACACATTACCAGTGTGAGCTGCTAATTTGGAATGAGACACAAAAGACTAGATATGTGTAGAGGGAAAAAAAACTTTAAAATTAAAATGACTACATAATGAAAACTGCTTCATGCTGTGTCTACTATTTTTGTGTAAACTTAATATAACTGTAAATATATTTTAATGAACAGTAGAATGAGGCAATCACAAAGAGCAAAGTGGGGCAGTGCAACAGTGAAACATCATCAGAATAGCTCTGTGCCTTCATAATAAAAGTGCTGCCTGAAGACAGGGGATGAATTATAACTTCATAATTTCAGGGGAAATGTTTACTTTATTAGAAACACAGACCTATTTGCCAACCTGCTGGTGATGAATAGAACAGTCAAATGAAAACAGGGAAAACCCTAGCTTGATGCTTTGGTGTTAAAATATCCTAGTGATAGCTTTTTCTTCTTCCGCTAAAACACCTTTATATTGCTGTAAAGATTTCCCTAGACCGTGAATAAGTTCTTGATATTCTTAACTATCAAAACCCATTATAGTTATAATAACCAAAAGTATCTGTGAAAGTTTGGAAATTTTTTAACTACTGTATGTATCTTAGAGCAAGTAAAGAAGAGATTTGCATCTGTGAAATGAGTGAGATAAATTCCATGACTCAAATATTTAAGAATGCAGGGCTTTTGACATTGATAGATATTTGTTATTAGTATTATAATTCAGGTGGGACAGATAAGAGGCTAAGCAGCTGGAAAACATCTGCTGACTGTTGTCAGGGCCGAGCCCGTGTAGCTCTGGGGGTAGGAAGCAGAGGATGTTTTTGTGAAGCAACTGAAAAGTTCAGCCCATGAAATATACTGTGAGCTCTAACTCTTTAAGACCAATGGATCTTGCTAAATATCAGAGGTTAGAAAGTCTGTCTTCTCTTTAAATGGAAAGTAAGGCTGGATTGTGGAAGTCAGAATCACTAGAACAGTTTTACTTAATGCATATCTCCCAGTTTTCATACTGAACAGAAAACATGTAGATCCTACTTTTAAATATTCAACACTTTGGGCTTGGATAAGAAAAGATAAATAACAGCATCAATTATTGTCTGTGTTTCATGGTTATAAAGCCAATTATAACAAGCCTATAGATTAAGTGAAAATGTGGGCTGCCAGACAAATCCTTAAAGTCTATTTAAAATGATATGGGTATAATGTCATTAAGAATTCTAATTACTTAAGGATACAACTGAATGGCAGAACACAGTAGACTCACTGCTTGAAGTGATTCAACCAGAGAACACATCTCGAGCTCCGAATAATGATGCTTTTCCAATCTGACTCAGCATTTGCATGCAACTTATATTCATTTGCCTATGGAATTTTAGAGCTCAGGGGAGTTCTATAAATGATCTAGTGAGAGCCTCTTGATAAAATGAGGAAATTGGGGCCAGTCACATGGGGTAGATAACACACCCAGGGAATCCAGCCAGTGACTTACTGCTCCTTCACTCTACTATGTTGCCTTTCCAGTAATGATTTTAGCAAAATAATATGTGTAGCAATCACGTTACTCAAAATTATTGTTTTTCACTTTCATTTACATTTTGCTTTGAATTCTCTTCCTCCAACTAAGAAAATCCTTTAGCTAGACTTAATATCAAAATAGTATATTAAAAATATAAACAAATATTTTAAAAACCAAAATAATGTGTTTGTTCTGATATTCCCTTAACATGAGAACAATGAACTAGGCTTAGTTCATTTTGTATATTTTTCTTAATAATTAGAATCATAATAACATTTGTGATATTTTATTTTTTCATTCATTCCCTTGAACCAAGGTGAATCGAAAGCAGATTTTTAAAATTCACATTCCTTTTAGCTATTTTTACTCATTTTAATCCAAAGGTAAATTTGTTAATTTCAGAATAAATATTTTTAAAACATAAAACCCAAAGGATGTGATTTGCTGAATCAGATTCAGAAAAGCTGTCAGAGAATAACCTTTTAATTCCAAAATTTTATTTACAAAAATTTACTGAAGAGCAAAAACTAGAATGTTGGTATCAAAGGGTAACTGTGATTGGCTCCATTTTTACATAAACTCAATCATGTGAGTGGGTTTCCTATGTGATATACTCCTTTCATCAAATAACTTAAGCCTATTAACAAATGCTTTGATGTTACTTGGTCCATGGAGATTTCCACTAATTGCCCTGTGCTTTTAACAGTTCTGAATACATATAACAATTGTTTATTGTAAAAATGACTAGAAAGCAGTTGCTGCGTGCCTCGCATCCACCTAATGAACATTTGGATGCGTGGAGAGAGACCTATCAGTCTACATGATTGGGCAGAAACAGGGCACAAAACAGTTCCCTTCCCTTCAGAGGAAGACACACAGTCATTCTACACTATTAAATATGTAACACTGATTCTGGCCATTGGTGCAAAATAGGCTTAAAACACACAGCTATTTTCAGGGTTCATTGATCTTCTTACCACCAAAGAAGAAAATGAGAGGGAAGATATCAAGCACTAATTATGTTGTAAGCTTCTGGGGGTAGAAAACATATCTATTTATCTTAGAACCTCCCATGGCATCTGCTGCAGTTCTGACATATAACAAGCATTTAATAGAGGTTTATTGATTGATCATGACATGGTATTAAGGCTCACCACAGTGATTAAAATAAATTCTAAAACTGCAACAGTTACTTGAATACATGAGACACAGTGAGATGAAATAAAAATAACTGGATTTGGAACCAGACAAACTAGGGTTCAATCCTGGTTGGACACTAGCCAGCCGTGTTACCTTGAATAGGTTACCGAATCTCAGAGCTCTAGGTTCCTTGTCTGTACAGTGGGAGTAATAATAACATCTGCTTTCAGAGACATTAGGACAAAATGAAATGGCATACACAGGTTACCCGGTACAGTGCCTGGGATAAAAGAGGGCTCATTGAATACGGCCACAGTGCTCTTTGGGCTGAATCATGAACTTAAAAAAATGAACATCGGAGTGTTCATTATCTAAATTTTTAGTGTTTGTGTTTCAAACTGTATGCACCTTGACACGCTCTCTATGACAGCAGACATGTATTTCTTAAGTCAATGTTGAAGACTGATGGATGTGTTCCACAGCAAACTAAATAACTGATAATTAAAACATGGTAACTACTTGATATGAAAGAACAATATTCTTTTCTAACAAGGAAATATTCTGCCTACATATGAATCAGGTGTAAAATGCTTGCACAGATGCACTTTGTACTTGTAAAAACACACATTTTCTACCTCCCTTTGTACTATGAGCCCATCATCCCTTACCAATAACTTCCAGTGGAAGAAGGCATATTGCATCCAAAAAGTAACATATGATGGACAGTATCCATGCTGGCACGAGGCTTGAAGTCAACTGTTAAGAGAAAATAACACATAAATGTGAATATAAGTTATACTTCTGTGCACAAATGTCACAAGAGACTATTCAACAGTTGTGTAACTATTCATTAGCTGTGTAACAAAGATGTTTTGATGGCCTTAGGACAGAATGCCCTGGTTGTATAACTTGTCCTATTCCTTAAGATGAGCATGTTTTGATAATTTAATTTAGTATGATAGTAAATATTACATAACAAAAAGAAAATAATGAATTAGTAGGCTGAAACTACACATATGATGTCTGGCCGGAAAAAGTCCAAGCATTGCTAATATAATGAGAACAGTTTGTGTGACATTGATGTAAACTGGCAGCAAGGAGAGAGGGCTGGAATGCGCATGTGTGAACAATGATGACTTCGCTGTACTAGTCAGTGGGGGTGCTAAACACCTTTGAGTGAGCATATGTACTGTGTGGCCATCACATTCAGAATAAATGAGCAAGTAGAGCAATGACTCTGCATCAGATTTTGCGTTGAGCTCAAACATTCCTCTGTGGAAACTACTGGGAGGACTGAGAAGGCTGCAGCTATGGGCAGCTGGTGACTGGCAGCTTCATCACGGCAACATGTCTGCCCATTCCTTACAGCTCATGCAGGGTTTTTTTGTGAAACATTAAATCACCCAGGTGACTCAGCCCCTCTATAGCCCAGATTTGGTGCCCTGTGACTTTCTCTTTTTCCCAAAACTAAAATCACCTTTGAAGGGAAAGAGGCATTTTAGACCAGTTAGACCATATTTTAGACCATTGATGAGATTCAGGAAAATATAACAAGGCAGCTGATGGAGACTGGGAGAACTGTGTGAGGTACCAAAGTGCCTACTTTGAAGGGGACTGAGGCGTCATTGTCCTGTGTACAATGTTTCTTGTATCGTCTTCAATAAATGTTTCATCTCCTTTTGTCTGCATTCAAAATGGAGTCCTAAGGGGGAGTCTACCAGTCCCCTTACACACAAACAGCTAAATGGCCCCAAAGGGTCTTAAGTTTCAAGTGTGTGTGAAACTGCATCTTTTAGCTCTTTTTGTCTGTTTGAGAAAATTAATAAAGCTTCATTTATTGCTAAAATATGTGTCTGATGCATGAGTATCTATAAAATAAGAAATGTTCTCCTATAGCACCATGACTGGGAAAATGTGGTTGACGAGAGAACACAGGGCACCTACTGTGAGACATCTTGACTTACAACTTTCAGGGCAAACAAAAAGCATGTCATGTACTGTACTGAAAATAAGAATTTAGAAACCAAAAAACACATCTTGGGATTTTTATACCACCATTTAAAGAACTAACAGAGGATGGCTGGAAAATGGACTTGATATAACCTGAGGCTTTGTTTTTTATTAGGAAAGAACACAGTAAGCCTAGGAGACTGAAGAATATACTTGCAAGGGAAAAATCAAGTGGAAGTTACAACAGTTCACAAATCACACAAAATCATACTGTTACCTTGCCTTAGTTCGTTAGTAAGAGAAACAGAGGGAAGAAGAGGGATTTTATGTCTACAGACACTCTCAAGCTGAGGGCAGGCTCCCCTTCCTCTCTCCCACAATCCGCTGGCAGAATGAAAACTGAAAAAGCCCTGAGGTGGGAGTATCTGGTCTTTTTGTTTGTTTGTTTGGCTTAAATTATATTTTATTAATTATGCTATTACAGTTATCCTGCTTTCCCCCTGTGCCCCTCTCCACCTCCCTCCACTCAGCACCCCACTCCCTCAGGCAATTCCCCCACTATTGTCCATGCCCACGGGTCATCTGTATAAGTTCTTTGGCTACTCCATTTCCTATAGTGTACTTTACATCTTCATGGCTATTCTGTGACTACTTATTTGTACTTCTTAATCCCCTCACCTCTTCACCCGTTCTCCTCTTTCCCCCTCCCATCTAGCAACCTTTTACCTTAAAGTTATTTTGATATATAATACAATTTATCTTTTACTTATTTTTATCAACTGGCTTATATAAGTCTATGGATATCTATAACTTTTTGGTCTGATTGTATCTGCCTCTCACTCTCTCTCTCTCTTTTTAAAATCTCTCTCTGCCAGTCCATGAGGGGTTTGTCAAACAAGAGGTGGACCCGTTAGTTTTTTCAGAACCTATGTAGATGATCACAAGTTCTTATCTCCCTTAGATACTTTTATTATGGGCAAATTATATTAATAGATTTCCTAAACTTGAATCAGTCTGGGAATTCCTGCTTTGAACCAACATGACCAAGTACATTTTATCAAGAATTAAATTCATAACAATATATGTGCCCCTCTGTTTGCTGCACCATTATTTATAATAGCTAAGACATAGAAACATGGAAACAGCCTAAGTGTCCACTGGCAGATGATTGGATATAAAAGATATGATACACACAAACACACACACACATATATCAGAAAATGCATACATATATAACAGAATACTACTTAGACATAAAAATATGAAATATGCTATTTACAACAACATGGATAGATCTTGAGAGTATGATGCTAAGTGAAATAAATCCAATGGAAAAGGACAAAAACTTTATCATTTCACTTACTGTGGAACATAAAACAAAAAGTAATGAACAAACAAAACAAACGAACTGATACAGACAACGGAATGGTGGTTACCAGAGGGGAAGCAAGGGGAAGAAGGCAGAGTGAATAAAGGGGCCAAATAATGGTAGCAGAAAGAAACCAGACTTCAGGTAGGGAGCCCATAATAAAGTACATGGATCTTGAATTATAACATGTGTATCCCCAAACTATATAATGTTATTAACCAACATTACCACAACAGAGTTAATTTAAAAAACCAAAACTCTTAGATACAAATGAAGGTGAGTTTGAGGTGCCAGCTAAAAATCCAGGTGGAAATATCCTGCAGAATATTAGAATCGTGTGACTCTTATTTTCTTTGTAAGAAAGAGCTCAGAGAATTACATATTTGGGAGTCACCCAAAAATTGAACCTCGAAGCCAGGATGGTGGATAAAAGCACCCAAGATGAAAGTAAGAACCACAGAGGAGGCTCGGGACAATGTGCAGAGAAAGCCCTGAGCTGTCAGGGTCTGTGCAGGAGACCCTGACACCATGTTTCATGTTAACGCACTGTGTTTACTGCTGGAAAACAAGGCAGACGAAACTTGGAAAAAGGTGGCTACCATTAAATTTATAGAATAAAATCTTGAAAAGCAAAAGGCTCAGAGAAGAACAGAGAGGAGACCTGCTGAGAGAGGATTAGATTATGGAAACAAAGTGTACAACTGCTGCAACTTTTCACTGGGAAGGGAAGTGGAGTGTTTTGCTGGGGCCCCTGCCAATGCAAGGAGACCTTCTAGTTGTCCTTTGTAAAGTAAAGGGTAAAAATTATTCAGGAGTTTCTTGGTGCTGGTGACGTGGAGCTACTGGATCAGTCTGAGAAGGCAGAGGTGGAGGAGACACTGAGGTGACTGCAGAGCCAGAAGGGAGTGTGGGGGTTATTGTAGGGAACACAAAGCCGTCCTTACTAAGAGCACCGTGGACAGTCGCACCACCACACAGTCCAACAGCCTCATGCACAACTTTGTCTCGAAGGCCTGGAGCTCTGTGGGTGAGACTGACCCCCAAAATGACTTCACCTTCCTTTAAATTTGCTCCAAGAAAAATGAAATTACGGTTGTACCAGATAAAGACTATTTCCTGATTGTGATTCAGAATCCAACTGAATAAGCCACTCTCTTGGGTCCACAATTCATTCCTTGATTTAATGCCCCCCCAAGAATAATAGTGTTAATCATGTCAACTGACTGTCAGGTGGAAATGACCTTGGAGCCCCTGCAGACCACTCCAGGGACCAAGTGGGCTGCAGCTCCACCTCTTCCCACTGAAGTCACCCCTCTGCCAGTCAGTTACTCCTGAGTCCCCAGGAGTGCCCCCTTTCCTCAAGTTCAAGTTCTGGAACAAGAGCTTGTGAGGAGCACTGACCCTGCTTCCTTCTGACCTTTTCAGTTTACTTTGTTGCCCTTGGAAAAAGCTGTTTTTCTTTAAATAAAAATAACTGCAACTTGCAAAAGAAAACACAAAGCATAACTTCTCTAGCCATTTTCTGATTTTTTTCTCCTTCTGACATAGTATTTTAGGAAGTACTCACTAGGTATGTATTTAATTTAATTTCTATAATGAGATATGCAGGGAGGGGTTCGGAATGAGTCTCTCTGAGATGTGCCTCAGTGGTGTGGGGATTATTTTGAGCTAAGGCAACAGAGGCCCTGCAGGCTCAAAGAAACTTCTGCCCACCCCTTAACTAGCTAGAAGAATTTAAATTAGGAATCTGGCCCACGATGAGAGTTACCACCAGAAATGGCTATTACGTATCTGTATGGCAGGGCAAACTAGTAATTACTGAACACGTGCTCTCCCTGCAATTACCTTCTGAAGCCCCAAGCTGCATTAGCTCATCCCTGGCTCAGAATGCCTTATGTACACAATTTCCCTCTCTGTCTCTGAACCTCTCATGTATACAAGGTCTCTGATTCTCATATGTGGGGTTCCCATACATATGTGTACAATTAAATTTGGTTATTTTCTCATTAATCTGTCTCATGTCTATTTGATTATTTGATCAGAAAAAGAAAAAAAACCCTCGAGCCTTGATAGTAGCAGGGGTGTCCAACCTTTTGGCATCTCTGGGCCACACTGGAGGAAGAAGAGTTGTCTGGGCCACACATTAAATACACTGTGACATGTAATCACACACACATAAATCTCATAATGTTTTAAGTAAATTTATGATTTTGTGTTGGGCCACATTCACAGGCATCCTTGGCTTCATGGGGGCTAAACACCCTGGTAGAGGAAAGTTTCTTCCTCCCCCACAGAAACAGATCAGTATCTTTAAGTGGTAGTAAAAAAACTTCCTCAGAGTTCCTTTTCATAAATACTCTCACTGACTCATACATTTTTTTCAGAAACTCAAGGTCTAATTTAAATGCAGAATAAATTATTAGTATACAGTAAAAACAAGCAACTGACCAACTTTTTATATCCTAAAGAAAGAGTGTAATGAAGTATTTGTATTGTTATAGCTCACAGTTCAATTCATTGCAAGTTGAAATGAGAAATACCTTCAGCAAAAAAGAAGGTCGTATCAAAATGTAAATGTAAAACAAACAGTAGATACCATAAAATAAAGTAGGACTTGGACGATTTCATGGAAGGGATTGCTACCTGTGGTGGGGAGGGGTCAACTCAGAAAAGACTGGCTGACAGGTTCATTTCCAGGGTTTCCTCCATCACCACTTACTATGACTGGCTGTGCAAAACAAGGCCCACCCCAAGTAAATAACAATGAGGTCCAGGGAGTAGGCTGAAGATTTCAGCACTACAAAAAACAGAATATGGAGAGCTATTTTTAAATCACATCTTAAAAGAAACTCCCCCTTCTTTCTTTTTTGTCCCACCATACACCAAAGAAATAAAGACTCTAAGGGGCACAGAGCTAGAGGATAATAATGAAAACAACTGTATGTCACCATGCAATTCTGAGAGGAGAATAAACAAAGGCAGCCTTGGGGTGGTTACACACAGGCAAAAACACAGCCTTGTGAGAATGCAAGGGAATGTTATATCTGATATGGTTTACAGTGCCACCAACTCTTCCAACTCAATAATATGGTAACAGTTGCTTAAGTGGAAATGGTACCTGACTCTCAATGGGTGTTAACAGTTCAGGTGGCCTGATGCATAAGATCAGGGAAAATTTTGTAGGTGAGTAAGTGTGAATAAGTCCTGGGACCTAAAATCTTCTGAATGACTAAGACTCCAGAAATAGTGTCTCATGCACATCAATTAAAGGAAACATGATGAAGGATTTCTCAAAGGAGAATGCCATCTGAAATAAAGTACTCAAAAGTATGTGTGTGGGCGACATATTGAGCAAAGAGACAACTAGGTCTATTTTCTGGAATTCTAGGCAAAATTCGTTTTAACTGCCTGAGGTTGTGGGGGATTTATGGTCTCTTTTGGCTAACATGAGACTACAATCAGGGCCATAACATACACTTAGAATATGACCTAACACAGAATTTCATTTAGGACTTGGCTTCTATTTTTCCTTTCCAAAGGAAATCTGGGTCTGCATGTCAAATTTTGACATTTATCTGCCAGACGCAGGACGTAGAAAGACTTCGAGAACACACACAGCCAAGTGGAGGAACACCGATTAAGAGAGACCTACAAACAGGCAGCCCACTCAGTATTATCACTGACAACGGGAGGAACACCCTCTTCAGCTAAAGACACTCTGTACAGAAATACTATGGATCATTAACCTATTGAATTAAAAAGAACTGATTTGCAAATGCAAGTTTGGATCTCCAAAACTTAGGCATTCTAGAATTGCAGTCTGGATATATCACTAGAAATAATTACTGTTAACTCTGTTTTTTTTTCTGCAAGTGCAATCATATTGTACACAATAAATAGTTTATTTATGAAATGATTTTTGCCAACAGTACTTTTCACTTGGTTCTGTGTATCAGTATTACCTATGGAGTTTGTTCAAAATGCAGGTGCCCAGGGTCAATGCTAGATCAGTCCTGCCCCTTCCTTCATCCCAATGTTTCATTTAAATCTCCAGAGGGCATTCTAGGCAAGTGTGTCTTTGAAAATTTTCACAAATGAGTAACAGGTGACTCTGACTATAACCAACATTTGTAGTGACTGCATATATCGTATTATGTGAGCATACTGGGAGTTCAGTCAATCCTCCTTCATTAACTTGGACTGCCTTGTTTTTGTTTTTTTAATGCACAGGCAAAATTGTAAAAATGAGTTTTCTTTTTTTTTTTTAAAGATTTTATTTATTTATTTTTAGGGAGGGAAGGGGGAGAGAGAGAGAGAGAGAGAGAGAGAGAGAGAGAGAGAGACATCAATATGCGGTTGCTGGGGGTTATGGCCTGCAACCCAGGAATGTACCCTGGCTGGGAATCGAACCTGGGACACTTTGGTTCCCAGCCCACGCTCAATCCACTGAGCTATGCCAGCCAGGGCTTAAAAACAAGTTTTTTTTTTAAAAAATAAATATATAAAAGAGTTTCTAAAGGTAAAATTTAGTTGTTCCTTTAGAGTTGTTTCAATATTGAGAGAACAGAGAGGTGTGAGGTTCAAGAAACAATGATGTAAAAGAGTTGTCATAATTTAAAAAAAATTGCAGGCCCCACATTTTAGTATCACTACCATAAACATTTCTTTAGTTCCAACAAATAAAGATTATACTTCAAAAACTGTTCATAGGAACTGAAGATTATGCTCTAAGTTGTAATTTAAGTGTAGGATATGATCAGCCTTAATGTTCATCATCTTGCAGTTGAGCCAGGAGGCTCAGAGAAACGTAAAGCTCACAGCGGCACAGTCCATTGGGCAGCATGTTAAAAACCCACAGCAATGGTACATTATGTTATCTTCTGCCCACTTCCTGCATAGCCACAGAGCAATTCTACACTAAACTAAAGTCCTTCTGCTTGAGCACTTTATCAGAAAATTTAATAGAGAAATTGTCATTAATGCTCACTAGAATAGATAATGATGGATCCCTCTGAATAAAGGAAGTTAGCACAAAAAAGCATTAAACTTCTAGATGATACATCTTTTAAAACTGAACTTTTTGGTATATGCCAGAACCAACTAAATAATCAACACATACACTGTATCAGGCAGGCTATGCAAGATAAAATAGCAAAAGCTTCATTAAGCTCAGTTTTTGTAACATTATTCCTATAACAGTCCCCTATTAATTTCTTCCTGAATCAAATACATATCCTCCTCCTTGCCTTTTCAGGCCATGCATAACATCACACCAGTCTCCGAGCCCACCACGTTTCTAGCACGACAGCCCCAGCCTCCATTCTGCATTCTTACCAGGCAGCCCACCTGCCTTGACAGCCATAACCACTCGCAGTTACTGAGGGCTTCCCCTATGCCAGGCTCATTTACCTCTTACAGAGACCACAGGAGTCTGGTCCTTTTCCCTCATGCAGATAAGCCTGAGGAGGGAAAGGCCAAGCAACTTGTCCTCAGCCATGCAGCCAGCAAGGAGTGAGGCTCACCCTTGTGCCCAGGGCACTCCACTGCTCATACCACTGGCTGCTGGAATGTTCTCCCCCACATCCCATCTGTAGATCCAAACAGACCCCCTTCCCAGACCCAGATCAAGTCTTGCCTATCTCTCTCAAGGAATTTTCTCTAATTAGAAAAATTCATACTTATCTTTGTAGAAGCCACTTCCAATTAAATAGCTGAAATGCCTACTTCAGAATGACTCAAAATGCCACAAACCCCTTGCCACTGAAGGACATTTACACCTCAATTCCAATTCAAACCCAGGCTTTCTGAATTGGCCATTTTACTGGGGGTGTGGTGTAGTGGCATTTTGACATTACTGCATTAAAGCAACGCTGTCCACATACAAGTTACTTTGTGTGTTGGTGTATATTCATTTATTTATTGAGATACAATGGACATATAACATTATAATTGTTTCAGGCAGCCTCAGCCTCCTGATTTGCACAAATCATTATGTGCGCAACACAATGATTTGATATTTTTATATATTGTGGAATCATCACTACAATAAGTCTAAGTAACATCCATCAGTTTTGTTTGATAATTTGTAGACCTATCTAATTAAAGACATTCCTAAATCTCAGCTTTATAAATTATAATAACATGATTCCTTTCCTCCCCCTCCGTTTTTTATTACCTGAGAAACCCTGAGGTTCATTGCAGGGCATGTTGGAAACACGGGTATTTTTTTAGGTGACCACAGGATAGAGGACATTTAGGAAACACCCCGAGACAGGGCCTGTTGCAGCAGCTTCTCCTTCATGATTATGACCAAGCAAATTATGTTTTGTCCACTCATTAGAGATCCTCGTATAGTGAATCTTACTTGTGCTATCTCAGCTCTCTCCAAGTAGCTGTCACTATGAAATTAGAACACCTTCCTAGGGTGCCTGGTGGAAGTTACCCAATGGTCATGTGGAAGACAGAAACTACATTATTTTTGTCAGAGAAAATCCTAAGTGGGAGAGAAAGGGAAGAATATGCAGTCAACTGATTGGAAGCAAAAAGGTGACAAAGTGGTGGGATGGGAACTTACACACATGTACACACACACACACACACACATTTTTATTTACTGCTGTCAAAGCCATAAAATGTGGTAATATGAGCCCTGTAACTGTGTCAGGACTTGATCCTTATATATATAGTCTCACTATATAGTAAACCATAAACTTGATCAAAATTAGGTTGTTACTTTAGGTTTTGAAATATCCCAACATCATCTTAATGTATGCTTTATTTAAGAAAGGTCACATTTGGAGATACTCAAGTCTGTGCAAATCTGCAGTAGAAATTGTTCTATATTCAAGGCAGTGTCCAAAGAAAATGAAAAGCAATGAATCATTAGATTAATTTCATCTATTTCTAAATTCAGTGGCTCCTATTTCATTTGTCTAGTGCATGTTGGCAGATAGGGACCTACCATCACTCACTAAGGAAAAGACACATTTATTTACTGGTCACCCATGTGAGCGAAAGCCAGTGGATGAAGATGACAGTCAAATTTCTTGGCTGAGTGGGCTGCTGTCAGAGCCAATTCTTTTGAGTGTCTGTAAAACACCTTTTAGACAGCATCACAGTTTGGTGGTCAAATGCAGATCTTACCATGCCTTCACCCATTCCAATTCTGGGATTTCTTATTAAAACAATAAACAAAAGCAATGCTCTAGGGAGAGCTATGACTTTCTTCAAAATATAAAAATTATATTTATATTCATTCTAGTATTTCCCCAAACACCTAATTTTTGCATTCAATAATTCAAAACAGGCTAATAAACACATCAAGTGTTGTGTATGCTCATATGTAAATATGACAGGCATATGCACATATAAATTCCATGAGAATTGTGATGGGATTTTCTCAAAATTAAAAAGTATGTGTGTCTAAAATGAGTAACTCAATTAGTCACGCAAGCAGAAAGCCCAACTTATGATTTATTCAAATGCAACTTTGGCTTTTAACACCATTAAGAGACTGTGCGTTAGTCCGAAAAAGCAATCCAAATTATACTCTTCCTTTTGTTACTTTGTTCAGCAATCTGAAAAGCAAAGGGAGAAAGTCCTTTCAAATGTTCTAGCATTTGTAGTCTTGTCTCCAGAATTCCACCAGGCTGGGGTTTCCTTGAGTTTGTGTCACGGCTCACATCACCATCACCTCGCTCACTAACCGGAACAGCACAGAATTGTAAAAGTTTGCTGAATTTATGAATAGTGACTTTTCTTTAAAAACACTTATTTCTTTATATTCAAACAAGAGTATAATTTAAGGCAAAAAGGTAAATTGGCTACTATTCAATATTGAACCTTAGAAAATGGCCAAACAAGACACTGTTTCAGAGTTCACTCACATATCGAACAAGCAATTGCTGAGTCCCTATACACCCTGTGGCACATACCCTGCTGACATCCAAACATTTAAAAGGCATAGGTAATACATGCAGAAGGTATAAAATAACAAAAGTTTCTGAAGGAAAGAATAAACAAAATATTATAGGCTTTTACAGTCTTCATTTCCAACCATACATAATCCTATGATAAAGCACCCTGCACTCTAGAATTTGGGATAACCCACAAAAAGATCATTTGTGTAAAAGCTTTGGTTACCCCTACTAAACTTTCACTTTGGGAGTCTGGAAAAGCTATGTATGATCACTCTTCCAACATACAACCTAAATATCCAAGCTTTTTTCCTTCTGTAAATTTTTAAAATTTCATGTGTATTGGGTTTTCTTTTGTAAGCTGGGTTGAGGTTTACTTACTTTTTAGCAAAACTGACCAGAGTGTTTCCAGTAGAGAATGAAGGTAAAGGAATGAAAGAATAATAGTATATGATGTGGGAAGACAGAGATGTGCTATAGCTCTGTATCAGCTCTGTCTATCCACTTGATAACTTCTTTTCTTTCTTCCTTGTTCCACTATCCCCACACCATATCTGTTAGGATTCAATATCATACAAGGAGGGTATCACATAGCTAGTAAAAAGTTTGGGCATGTTCCTAACCTCTCTGATTCTGTGTTTCCTCTTCAGTAAAATGGCTTAAATATCTTAGCTTTCAGCAACTTAGTGTCTGGCAGGCTCTGCATAAACAACGGTTGGTGGTGGGCTGATTATTTAAACAGGGATTCTATACAAACTATTGTCCTAGCACCCAATTAAACCAGAATCACTGGTGTTCCTGCTTCTCTCCTATAGAATGGGACTAACTTCAGGGTTGTCCTAAGAATTAATGAGATGATACATGCCAAATTTCCCTTACCTAATTCCTATGTAAATAATTTTTGGTACTTCTCTTTGGTTTTCAATTTTCTAGTTTTAATTTGCCTACACCTAAATTTCTGTGACTGCTGGATTATGCAAATAATGGTAACCACAAAATGCCTTGGGGTAGTACAGCAAAGGAGTCACACTGAAAATGAAACAACTGCTTTGTAAAGATGACAGAATCTTTAGTATTCACGTAATTCTCCCAGCAATAAAGAGAAGGAATACTGAAATTAGTTATTAATCTTATAAGATCCATTAAGGACCTTAGAACTGACAACAGTTGAGTCTTAGAATGAGAGTTGTCCAACAAAATGAAGGAAGTTTAGTACCCTGGTTCTCATACAGTCCTTTATGTGTCTCCTGTGAATATTTTTCTTGACTGAATATATTCACTTATACTTTTCAATTTTAAATTATGAGAAAGTAAACATTTATATTGGGAACAGTAATACATTCCAGGATACATATTTATAGTCCTTACAGTCATCAGCTCTGAAACCATACACTACTTCCAGCCTCCAGAAACAAACCAGTAACCTGTCAGCATGAGACCTGTAGTACTGTTGTGAACACGACCTTCGCATGAACAGAGTGGCAGAGCAGCCTTCCATTTAAAGCAATTGTGAAACAGGAGGAAACAAAACTATCTCTGAACTTGGACAAAGAAAACATAAAATTAGTAAAAAATAAAAACATATAAAATCTTTTATGAGTAATTATTATTTTCTCCTTGGTTTCCAATCATGTGGATATGAAACTGAGGAAATCTGTAATGTTGACATTTTAATGATAAATTTATATTCTAAATCACATTTGGTATTGCTCAAAATACTACAGTTAGGAACTTAAATTATTTTCCTGTCTTCACAGTTCAGGATCTGAGAATACTGCCCTTCCTTTCTCCTTGGTAATTTTCAATTATTACACAAAGTAACAAAAATCAGCAATGCTCAATTTACCAAGATCTGATTTTCATCTTTAGAAATTTAAACTATCGAGGCAATTTTGTTTATAGACTATTGTTATAGGTGTATTTTCTGTTGTGATTACCACCAAAGTGTGTGGAAAAAATAAGTGTGCATTGCTCTGGGTTTACAGATCTATAATGTATATTCCCATGGGGAGCACCTCATGGAAATTCATCCTCAGACGGCCCCAAGGCTACAATATACATTGCATAATCCCCATATAGCTGTTTCAGACAGCCCACTTGAAGATTAGTTCCAAGGGACCCAAGTACAACTCGCATTATCATGGCTTTCTTTCCAACCTCAACATTTCAAACCAGAAAAGTGAAGCAGGAGGAAAAAAAAAAAACAGATGCATGAATGATCTGCCATCATACCTCTTCCCTAAATAGTTAAAAGTCTGCCATAAGGGAGGTTTAAATGAAAACAACCTAGATGAAAACAGATGGTGCTCTGTCACTTTTTCCCATCTGATTCAAAGATCCAGTTAGGGAAGGGCCTGCCATTTAAGAGTCCCCTTATTCTGTGATATAGACAACAGGAACAATGTTCCTTCCATCCTCTCACCATCCCTCTTTCTCTTCTCTTAATCTCTCCTTCCTTCCTTCCTATCCAACTACCTGTCTGACAGGCAAAATATTACATTCTCTGAAGCTGATTTTAAGTGCATTCGATTTACAGTATGACAGAGCAAGTAAATAAACAGTCTGTTGAGTGGAGCAGAATTAAGCATCCAGCCACAGACAGAAAGCCAATACTGTACAAATGGGACCACATGGTATTGGCAGCCATTGACATGTGCATGCAACTCCTTAACTACTATTATGCATGAATCTCTCCAGATATGGTTTGTAATCTTATCTCTCAGTGGCTCTCTCTAGTTTGTTTCTGCATTAGACATGATAGATGCATTTTAGAAACTGACAGTAGAAGATTAATACACTCATATCCATCAAAGAGAACCTTTCACTGATTTCAAATAGCTTTCCCTCCCTTCAACTGCCAACCATGATCCCCATGCAATCATTACTTACTCACGAAGGCTTCCTCATCCGTTGGCAAACGCATTGACATGCAGAAGTATGTATCAGACTATTAAAGAAAGAGAGATATAAGATACAAATTAAACTGCTGCTAGTAAAAAAGAAATAATAACTAGTCAAAGAATGAGCTGTATGACTGAAAAAGAACTAGTGGACCAGCCAGGTACAGTTGCCTGCTGCACGCTGGATGCCAGGTTAGTGGAGGGGCTAACTCTAGTTCTTAGGTACTCTAAAAGTTTTTAAGACTCTTCAAATCCTGTTTATAAAGTCATTCATCATGAGTAATATTTCTAATATGTCAGTTGAAAGGCAACATTTTAGAAGTTTAGATGAAGAGTGAAACAATTAATTGCATTTGATTTTAAAATGGTAGCAGTTTGTTTTGACTGTATTTGCTATTTGCATAATTAAGGATTTAATTTCCTGAATCATTTTACAATTCCCCAAAACATTAATTAAAGATGTACAATGAGTAAAAGTTGGTCTTAAAATATAATATTACATTTGGTTATTTTTTCTTACTTTAAAATTCTGTGTAGTTTATTGAACAAATTAACAGTAACTCATTCTATCTTTTCCAGTTATTGGTCTTTTATCTAAATGGTTACTTTTCTGCTATCAAATACATTAACACCAACAATTTTTAGTGATAAAAAATGCAATTTAGAGAGAATGAGCTCCTGTTCATCTACGCATACCACTTCCTTAATGGAAATCCAGGTTCAGTGAGGTGTCCTATGGTTGATAATATACCCATTGTAAATAGAGACAACTCACTTAATAATTCATATTTCATGAATTATTATTGCACAGGGCTGGATCCAGAGACTACACAAATATGAACAGAGATCATTTGGGTTTCTCTAAACCTACTGGTTAAGGCCAAAAATTACCGAATTTATATCTTATTTTATTTCGGTGATGGGATTCAAGGAGGTTCAAATACATATCAAAGAAGTTGTTATAATTACAGAAGAAGTTGAAGAATTACAGAAATATGATTCAGTCTTCATTCTTCCTTCTGTACATGCCATTTTTCTCACTTGAGCACACTGTTTCATTTCTTAAAGGTTTTTATAGTTATTTAGATTCCCTCTTACTTTGCTAAGAAGAAAATATACCGGGAAATGTTGAAGGTTTCATGGTAAGGAGGTTAAGCCACAGAAATGCTGGAGATGTGAACCATGTATCCAAACCCCAAGAAATATATTGGCAAAATAATGCTCAAAGATCTCACAATCATGTACAAAATTGCTCATAAATATTTCTCCAACCTTTGAGTTACTCATTTAAAAAATATTCCTATACTGTTCTAACAAAAAAATAGTAAGCTCAAGATTTTTTTTATTTGTTCATCCTCAGCTATGAGTAAATCACTACTTGAAGATATTTAGTGGCTACTATAGCTGCTGTTGCTACTATTACTACATCTATCCAACAGTTACTGAATGTTTACAATATGCCAGGCATGATTCTCAATCTTCTATTTGTATTATATCATTTACTAAATTAAACAATACAGTATGGTAGATAGATGCTCTTATGAACTCCATTTTAAAGATACTAAGAATAATAACACTGAGAGCTGAGTATCTGCCAGCACTGTTCAAGCACTTGACATGTATTACCTCTTTTAATCCTCATAACACATTCCTATGATATCAGTAATATTTATCATCCCCATTTTAGAGATAAGGAAACTGAAGCAAACCAAGCTTAAGTAACTTTACTGTCTCTCCTAACCAAAACCTCAAAACAGTAGGAAGACAGACTTCTGAACCTCCTCTTAGCACAGTTTCTTCAGAAAGCTGGCAACTAATCTTTTCTCTGTCTCTGTGAGATCTAAATCTTTTACCACCAAGAACTGTCTTCTCACATTCAAAGAGTAATTCTGCTTGGATTCTTAGCCACTGAAAGCCTTGCTCTAACTTATATCACTGATTCCTGTCATATAGATTGAGAAGCTTGTTTTTCCTCTGAGTAAGTGCCAATCAACAAACCCAGATGGCCTAGTTACATGGACCAAGCCCCACCAACACCCCTCAGTGCCTTTCTTTTAACATGCCCAGCCTTTAAAATAAAAGGTCTGTCTTTTGTTTTAGCAAGTTGAGCTCGGTTCACATTGGACCCCCTTCCCTATTGATAGTTACTATTGAAGAAATCTATCCTTACCACTTTAAATAGTGTCCATCTAGTTTATCTCTGACACTAACAAGTGCAGGAGCTGAGATCTGAACATCAGCTGTCTTTCTAAGGCATTACAGATCATTCAAAGCAATGCAAACAAATCAATGACATAAAGACAAACCAAACAAAAATTCTTTTAAATTTGGACTAACAGGTTTTGGTTTTATTTTATCTCTGATTTTATTATAAGCCACTTCAAGCTGTTTTGGAAATAAACAAGTTATAGGCATAAACAGAAATGTGAAATTCAGCAAGTTGGTTCTTTTGACAAAAGGAAAAATAACTAAGCACAAGAATGGTTAAATATACAAAATAAAGAAAACTACTATTTACACTGAAATTTGATCTGATCCATATTGCAATTCTTGCGGTTGTCATCACTTGAGCAATTTAAAAATGGCAGAATAATTTGGGATTAATATTCTTATAAGAATTTGTATTTATTGGTTTATAACTTCCCTATTAATGAAAATGTGTTCAGATTTTAATGGTTCCTTTCCTGTTACATTAAAGTAAGTTTGAAAAAGGAGAAGAAGGAGCAGAAGAAGAAAAAGAAGAAGGAAGGATAAAGGAAATCCTCTGCGGGATAACTAGTATCCTGCAAAATTATTTTGGGAGAGTGAAGTTTCTATTAGACATTGTAGTAATGGTCTACCATGCACCATCATACTCTGATTTAGGATTTTACTTATGACCCATTTTTCAAGAGAAAGAGTAATTCTGTTACCAAAAAAAAGGTAAAAATGTTTTTTAAAAAATAAGTACATTTAAAAAATACAGTGTGGATCAAATCAATAATAAGCCTCCAACTGAAAGCTCTGAAGACCACAGTTCAATAGAACAGAGAATAGCTAAAAGGTAACTTATTCTTTTCTCTGCAACTGTAAAACGTTTTAGTGATTTGGGTCTGGAGTATTCTGGTACCACAGTTTGGATTCGACTTAGAATTAAGTTGAGAACTCAAGATCCATGTAAAGGAGATACACCCCTCAGGGTCGTTTACGTGGTGCAACTGGAGAGCCCAACTCTTAAAGATGATTGATGCAGGGCCCCGTTTTGTCTCCCTCAGGCTGGCTAAGTGTGAGTAAACACTCTTTTTTGTTCATTTTCTTCTCCAAATTATTCTCTGAGTAGGTCTAATAGCCACTGCATTTTTTTTTTTTACAGAAATGGGAACTGATTCGCATAAAGGTTTTTGATCTGCTTAAGGCCACTAAGGTAGGTGGTGTCAGAGTTAGAAATAAAAGTCTCTGACTGTATGCCTTCAAGACTATTAGACCCGGCTGGTGGGGCTCAGTGGATTGAGTGCTAGCCTGAGAACCAAAGGGCTACTAGTTCGATTCCCAGTTAGGACACATGACTGGGTTGCAGGCCAGGCCCCTAGTAGGGGGTGCCCGAAAGGCAACCACACATTGATGTTTCTTCCATCCCTTTCTCCCTCCCTACCCTCCTGTCTAAAAATAAATAAATAAAATCTTTGAAAAAGACTATTATAGATAATTATGTATCTTTCCTGCCACTTTCTTGCCATTAACTTAAATGCTTTTTAAAATTATTTAGATTTGATATTCTAGCTAAATTATAATTCTGGAGTCTTTTCATATTTATATCTGTTTTCCTATGAGACTAAATCCTATATTTTAAACATAATTTAAGATTCTTCATAAGAAAGTAAACAACTTTTTAAAAATAAGATATATAACCTGTTGAAGAATGGACAGGACAATGGCCTTTGCCAAAGTATTATAAGCTCATCAATATAGATTAATTTCTATAGCACATCACCATGAATAAATAATTTAAATTCAATGCTGTAAGCGGTAGTTGGTTTAAGATTTTAAGACTATAATAATGTGTAAACACATACTTAATAACCACCAACCAACCTTGGGTTTGAGAAACACTTTTTATAAAAGCCTCCTGAGGCAATGATAAGAAGAAAACTAGAATGATACAGTTCTCAAAGTAATGAAATCATTACATCACTAATATATGTAAATAACCCATTATGTTTTTCTACTTTGCAAGATGAACACCAAGAACACTATTTAACAATGACCTGATTAAGTAAAGATGACCACACAACCTCTGTCATTCAATAATACAAAAAAAAAGAAAGAAAGAAAAGATTTAAACTACAGTTACTACTTAGCATTTGACACCTTGTAAAAGGGAGAACATTGACTATGCCTCTTACTTCATTCTGGAAGATTCTCATCATAGTTATTTCCCAAGATAATGCAACCAGGCAGGTATTACAGACACTCTTTTAAAGATGGAAAAACTGAAGTTCAAGAAGGCAAATAACTTGTTTGTGATTTTTTTAAAAATTCTGGAAATTGATGAAATGGAATTTGAACCCATTTCACTAAAGTACTTCTCTTTCCACTATGGAAAGATGGATATTAAAAGGCTATTTTTTGAAGTCCTTTAATATTTGAAAAGAAAATATCAGTTCTTAGAAACAATTTTAGTAGTTTACTTGATTAATGGGAGAAATAAAGAAGTCAAAGACATGCAAAATTTAACGAGAAGTTTTAGTTCAAGTCCTCTATAAATTTCCAATAGTACCTGAAAACATATCACGAAAGCTTGTTGACAAACTGCAAAAAGCTAGACTAGTGCTACAGCTATCTAATTCTGTCACTATTTTGATTCTGAAAAGTAAAGCTATTTGAAAACATATACATAACTCAGATCAATGTTTCTCTGTAACACATTCTGAAGACAAAAAAAAACACAGCACCTTACTGCCCATTATAGCAGTTCCTTCTTTCAAACACACTGTCCTAGACAGGATGCTTCTATAATTCAACCCAAACTACCTGCACAATCTTCCACAATTTTCCATATATCATCATCATGAACCCTCTTTTTCTCTCTCTGGGAAGAACACTGTACCTGAGCTTGGTGCCAGGGACTATCCATAAAATACTGCAGATCCAAACTGCTAACATAATGCTCAGATGCACAAAAAGGGAGACATATAATGTGAACCTCTGTGGCCACATCTCCCAGTGTGACCTGCTTTGGCACATCAGCCAAGTCTGAATGAAGAGGGGCACAATATTGCCAATGCCTCTCTAGTGCTGCTGTTGGGCACTATCCAGAAAATGCACATTTCCCTGATGAAAGAAGATAGCATGCTAGAAATGAAAAATAAGTACCTATTAGTAAAGAACTGCTATTATATTCTATTATTATCCATTTTAAACTGAGTTCTCATGCAGGCAGTAACAGTAAAACCTTGTTTACATTATTTAAGAAGAGTGTTCTTTACTTTGATTTAGTCATTTGTAAGACAGAGAAACAGTGGTTTCCATGGAATAAGTAGTTAATAACATCAACTGCTCGTTTAAATCAATGTGGGACAAACAAAACCATCTGTACACCATTACATGTGAAAACTGTGCACATGAAACCAGTAATTTTTGTTTTGGGAAACCAGAGGTACTATTCAGATTCTAGTGTTGAACACTAGAATGGATAATATCCTCACTGCCCTTTTTATTGTTTGGGCTTAAAGAATCCCTGCAGACTATCTTTCTTATAGAGACTATTCAATGTGGTGCCACAAATAGGTGTACAGATAGACAACATGACCCAGTTTCTCTTGGATATGGTCCTTTTGCTTATTTCTGTGGCTGTTTGCAATTTTTTTGTTCTCTGTATATGGCCATAAGCCATAGAAATATTATATTGTATGTAGTGTAGTCTCAGGTAACTTTTCTCTTGTTAAATAACCAGAGCAGTGGAACCATCTCAGGATGGCAATTGTTACTTTGTGCCTGTTTGAAAAGTAGGTAGTCATCTATCTACTAACCCAGATTATACACATTTTAAATTCAATCCAGAAAAACCATGGAGGATCCATGAGGCCCTACATTTTTCCATAATATTCACTTTGGGTTTAAATAACTTAAGTTCTGCAAATAACTGGTGGAAATCTGAGGAACTGACAGTGGTTCTGCCAGACCAACAAGAGAAAAGGACAGAAAGTGATCGATCCTTTTGGACAAGACTTTGAGCTACACTGAGAGGAAGAAAGCAATTGAAAAAATATTTTTTAAGTTTTCTTTAAATTGATCCATACAGAAAACAGAATCAAATTGCTACTGGGGACCAGCCCACAACCCAGGTATGTGCCTTGACTGGGAAATGAACCTGTAATTTGTTGGTTTATGGGAAGATGCTCCAGCTAACTGAGACACACTGATCAGGGCCCAAAGCAATTTTAATACATAATTTTTAAGTTTACAGTGACTCAGTGGTCTACTTTCAACCTGGTGTATAATGAAAAGCAAAGAAAAACTATGCCAAAGCACAGATGATTTTCTGGAGCAAAAAACTCAGGTTTAAAAAATTTATCTCTCTGAAACCAGAACTTAAGACCCTTAATTACAGATAAAATTCCTTAAGCTGTCACCTTTATATGGATTCTACACTAATTTTCTTTTCCCTGTTAAGTTTTTCTCTTACCATATACATTAAAAACTATGTTGTCCACTATGTTTGTATTTATTAGGCTCTAGAAGAAATAGTTACAGTGAAGATTTTATGTTAAAGCATTCTTAAATGTCTCTAAAAGAGCATTCTGTAAAAGGCACCACTCTTGTCCTTACTATTAAGCTAAGCCCCATTCCTAAGAACTTTTGGGGGTGTTTATCCTAATCCAGAAGGCAATCTTGTTATAGAAATGTCTGCTAGCATCCTATGCATTTACAATAATATCTGACACATAGTAGGAGCTCTATAGATATTTGTTGAATCTTGTATGTACCACCTTCTCCCTTTTGGTGGCAATACACTCAGTTTAAGAAAAGCTGAACTGACAGAGATGATGCTAAAGCTGTCACTGATCTCAGAAGGAAAAAAAAAAAGAAAGGCTGAACTGAAACTGTATTACAGATGCTGCCTAGTTAGGGTTTTATACAGCATCCCATTTCATATGAAGTTTATCCTTCGGTTGCTTTACCCAGAACCCCATTTGCATTTTAAACTATAATGACATTGTGGCAGATGATGACAAGACTCTCGATGCCAAGTAACTGATATGGGAGCTACTTTCCTGGCAAGGCCTCTTCTTTGGGAATTACCACTGTGTACTAGCAAATGACGAAGAAAAAAAGTATTCTGGTGATGGAACATCTCTGTCTTAGAGCATTCACACACTTACATTTAAAAGGAAACAAAAAGGAGCATACTAATAATAGTGTGTAATTAATTACCTAGGCTCAGCAGGTGGTGACAGTGGTGGGATCCTCTCTGGCTTCCTGGTTACAGGGGGAGTATGTGAAGGGAAACTATACTCTTTCCCATATTTGGGGACACGATGAAAAGCAGTTTTTTGAACCTAGCTGTCAACAGTAACCCGTCACACCTACATTCCTCTCCCTTAGCGCAGATGGCTGGAAACTAACTGTATTTATCAATCTGTTCCACAAGTCTGACAACCCTGAGGGAAGTAAGAGATGGAAAACCAGCCAATTCAATTCCAGGTTAAATGAAGACAATTGCAACTTCTGAAAAATGACACTTTTTCTTTAAAAAAAGAAGTGAAGAAGAGGCACAACAGGCTGGAGTACTTATATTTAATGATGAAGTCACATATTTAACTATGATCATCAAGGGCAAAGTCATTTTGCTTCTCTTCCCTCCCTCAGTGATTCCATGAACAACAGCATCTTCCTTAGATTTGTAACTCAGAAAGAAATATTTCAACAGATATGCATCCTTGGCCTTGAACTTATAAGACGAACTATAAAATTAAATATAAAAATATTCTTTGGACAGCTGTTTGCTTTTTCTTTGTAGGTCATAAACATTTCTGTGTCAACATAAGGTGTTGCACCACAGTCCCGTTTGCCAGTTTGCGCCCTGCCACTGGACCGTGCTTTTGAGACTGCAGCCTTGATTTCTTCTTGTTTGTGCTCCCAAAGATCACCTGGAAGAAGAACTGGGTATGCAGTAAACGCTGGTTGAACTAGTTTGTTGAATTCTGTTATGCTGCATGACTAATAACCTTTCATAAAGGGCCTATTCCTACCAAAATAGCTCCAGAGCAATGAGTCATTTTCTCCATTAAGAATTTTATTTATGTTTTTAAGGCTATCAAACCAAATTTATCCCACTGTAATTTTCCAACTTCCATTGAAAGATATTATTCATAAGTCAAGGAGAGGAACTACTCTACAAAGGTTGTCTTCTCTTTGTATCTAAACTCCCAGGGTATACCGGTAGTTAATGGAGTTATTATTATAATGAACCAAATAGCTGTAGAAACTGCAAAGGCCCATTTTCCAGACATTTTTTTTTTACTTGTCATCAGTTCATTCTACATTATAAATGTAAATACTGCACTCCAGTGCATGGTATCCTTCTTTAAGCCTGATTGGAAAATTCCTAATACTAAAAGAAAAAGTAAATTCAATGTTTTAAAATAAGTTTTATTTTCTTATTTTTCTCAAACTTCCATAAACACACAGCATGATAAATACAATAAAACGAAATAATCCTAAATTATCATTATATAATAGGGTTCTAGTTAGTGGCCCTTAGTACGCATTATAAGAAAACTAGACCTTTTATAGCCAGCAGTTATAAAATATAAACTGTATAAATAATATAAAGTAAATTTAAGAGTGATCAAATAGTTTATGGGGGGAAGTTTTTTAATACAAATTTTTCCACTGATGAATTCAGATGAAATGACAATTAGAATACACACCAAAAGCAACTTCTAATGAATCTAGGCAAGAAACCAATAGGTGAAAAGCTGTTAAAAAAACTTTATAATGCAGTAATCTACTCACAAGTCCTAATTTAATAAGGTTTAACATCATAAGAAGAGAGACACTCAGACATTATATGCTTCTCGTTGGTATCACATAACATCACCTATACATTTCTTGCCAAAAACTCCAGCCTAAATCTAATCAAGTCTTTAGATATACCAATATAGGAAATATAAGGGGCAGAGGGGCATGCTAAATGATACTCTAGATGCAATCAGCAAAACCTAGAATGTAAAAACTCTAAAGGACAAATACACTGTCTTCACAAATAAATCACAAGGAAAAAAGAGACAAAGGGAACCTCAGTATCCTTAAAACAGACATATCAGTAAGATCTACCATGTAGACTCCATTCAGATACTAACACAAACAAACCAACATTCACAAAACATAACTAATAATCAGAGAAATTTGACACTGACTATATATTTGATATTATAATGGTAATAATGGTGATTGTGATTATGTTTTAAAAATCAAGTATTTATCTTTCAAAACATATACTGAAATACTACAATATAAAATTAAGTGAAACAATGTCTAGTAGATGCCCCAAAATAGTTCACTGTGTGCTTGTGTGGAGGAAGAAGAAAGTAGGTAGATATGATGAACAGGAATTAACCATGAGTTAATAATTCTTCATGGGTGTGTAGGGTTTCATTACACAAGCATTACAATTTTATTATAGTAAAAGTTTTCATTTTAAATGTGTCAAATATAGCCCTGGCTGGTGTGACTCAGTGGGCTGGGCATCATCCCACAAAGCGAAAGCTTGCAGGGTCAATTCCCGTTTAGGGCACATGCCTGGGCTGCAAGCTAGGTCCTTGGCTGGGGCCATGCAAGAGGCAACCGATCGATGTTTCTCTCATGCATCACACTTCTTTCCCTCTCTTTCTGTCTCCCTTCCCCTCTCTCTAAAAATAAATACAATCTTTAAAAAATGTTTAAAATATAAAAGAAGCAGTTTGTCGCCAAGAATCTTTTAAACTAACCTACCAACCAATTAATGTAGCGGTCAAGAAGCCAAACAACAAATACATATTGATTCTCTCCATAGTTTGTTTCTGGGACATAAAAATGGGTATGAAAAATCATCTTCCCCCTGGTTGGCATAGCTCAGTGGATTGAGCGCGGGCTGGGAACCAAAGTGTCCCAGGTTCGATTCCCAGCCAGGGTACATTCCTGGGTTGCAGGCCATAACCCCCAGCAACCGCACATTGATGTCTCTCTCTCTCTCTCTCTCTCTCTCTCTCTCTCTCTCTCTCTATCTCCCTCCCTTCCCTCTCTAAAAATAAATAAATAAAATCTTTAAAAAAAAAAAAGAAAAATCATCTTCCTTTAGAAACTTTAGAATCTAATGGAGGAGACAAAGGCTCCCATTAGGAAACAGGTGTTAAGCTTTGTGTTAAGCACTAGATGAGTGCTGGGAGTTCAGAGAAGGGAGAGATCAGAAGGGCTGACTGGGTCCTAGGCAGGAGCTGTTTGGGCATAGGGGAGGAGGGCTGTTTGCCTGGGCCTGAGGCTCAGAGGAACGTTTCTCCTAACAAGGTAATAGAGAGAGTGAGAGACATAGACAGGACTGGAAAAAGAACACAACTTACAACTTTCAACTTGTGTCCAGAACCCACCATTTGTAATACACAGCTATAATATAGTTTAAAAATCCTGTAATATTTTTGTGAATGGCACTGTATATTATGCTGTACCATTTCTATAATGAAAGTATTAATTTGTTATATTTAATATTTAAAATGCATCAGTCAAAGTTACTTTAGAAAACAGGGCACAAATAAAGGGGTCAACTGAAGAAAGTAACCAAGGACAAAGCTGTGAGCTAGGTCAAGGAAAGCATATATGGGGTTTTGAAACACTTCAGGAATTTACAAAGTAGCAGCTGTTACCACTCAAAGACACAAGAGGCAAGCCCTGTCTGGTATGGCTCAGCTGGTTGGAACACTCAGTTCCCAGTTAGGGTATATACCCAGGTTGCAGGTTCAGTTCCCAGTAGGGGCTTGTGCTAGGAAGCAGCCAAGCTGATTTTTCACTCTCACATCTCTCTCCCCTCCCCCTTCCTCTCCCTAAAAGGCAATGAAAAAATGTTCTACCCTCAGGTGAAGATAATAAAGTATGAGGAAAGAAGAGGAAGTTATTAAAATCAGAAACTGCTTTAGCCATAGGAGAAGATGACAGGAGCTGTGGCATAGGGAGAGAAATCCTGTCCCTGTCGACCTGCTACCCAGCAGAGAAGGAGCCAAGGAAATAAATGCCCTGAGCTCTTCCTCTTTCTTTCCAGTAACTGGATGCCAGAGAGCATGAGAGCCTATCTGTGGTGCCCATAAAGATCCGTCTCCTAGAACCAGGAGTGGGCTGGAGGAAAAGTGGGAAGTACATCTGGAGAGGCCAATGGAGAACATCTGGCAGGAAGAATGCTTCCTTGTTTTTATAGTCCTGCTTTGGCATTTCTTAATATTTAGAAAATGATAAAATGGAAGACTCAAAACCAGGAAGTGACTGTAGGCTTCTCTTAGCATCTGAGACGCCCTGAGCAGAGAAACTGAGTCTCTGGGTAGAAGGGGAATTCAGATAAACAAAGTAACAGGAAGATCCCCAGAACTTGGAGTTGAAAACTTCATTTGGATAAAACCCAGAGATGGAAGCATGGTGAAAGTGGAGACAATGCGGTGGACTAATAGGCACTGAGGTGACACTTTAAAGAGTTCTGACAAAGGAAGCTGGGCAGGCTGAATAAAACCAGATAATGAAAGGGGCTTGGAGATGAGAATTCAGGTGTGATCTTTTTAGATGTGCTACTAGTCACAGCCTGTGAGTGAAGGGCAGGGCACGAATTCATGAGTGTCGTCCTTTAGGAAGAACAGTGATGGAACTGAAAATGAGCAATGGGGATACAACAGCAGTCCAGGAACAAACCAGGAGGCGCCGCTATTGGTTTAGGTTAGGTCTGTAAACAGTGGAATCCTGTCCATTCGCCCAGCCACATGCCCCATATATCCAACTATCCCTCAAATATATACTGGTTCTACTATTGCCAGGTCCTGAACTAGACAGGGAGCATACAACGCTGAGCAGAGACAGATATGTTTCCTGCCCTCACAAAGTCTGCAGTCTGGAGAGGAAGCAGGTATGACTTGAGTAGTGACATGAACAAATGTAAAACTGATGTTGTGAAAGGCACTCTGAAAAGAGGTGTATGGGTGGGGTGGAGCCAGAGGGATGGGGGAAGGAGAAGGGGTCAGGAAAAACTTCTCTGTGAAAATGCTGCCTAGGCTGAGGTCTGGAAGCTGGGAAGGCATTGCCTGGTGCAGACACTGAGGGAGAACAAGAACATGGCAAGGGCAAAGGCTGGGTAGGGCGTATAGGAAGCACAGAGAGAGAAGGAAACCAGTGTCACTGTAACAGAGAAGAAAAGGGATGCATTTGAAAGACATTTTAAAGGACAAGGTAAAAAAGAATTGTAGACACCTAGAATTTAGATCATTAAGAAGGTAAACAGTCTAATGTGATCCCAACCATTTTAACCAAGGAGAGGAGACATTTAATTTCCTAATCAACCTTATTTCGTAATGTGCCTTGTGCCTTTGACCAAAGAACACAACCAATAAATATCTAACCTAAAGAAATATTTTAGGCACTGTGCAAGGTACTAGAAATATAGCCTTAACTAGACAGACAACCTTCATTACATTATGAGTCCTCAGCCAACTTGCTTCCCAACATATACCCGTGAGCAGGAAGAGCTAGGCATAGATTCATGGAAGATCAATTAATCACTGAGTATTCACTGAGTACTGTCTATGTCAAGACACAATGCAAAATACTGTGTAAATACTATATTGGCTGCAACACAGGTATGAGCTGGCTTCTTTGAAATATAGATGATTGTTAGCTCAGTAAGAACATAAACTGACGAAAACGTGCACAAGAAAGAGTAAGATGCAGTCATTGGTTTCAGTGAGATATCTAAAACATGAAAATGAATCACTGTAAGCAACAGGTCTATAAGTGATACAAATTATCATGGTCCTCCGATCAGATCAGTTTCAGGGAATCTGGTTGTTTCATAGGGAAAGGGAAACATATTCTGCAACTTAATGAATGTGATCTGATTTCAACAGATGAAGATGCAGGGCAAACAACTTTTAACAGGCAGAATAACATCAAGAAATTCAATGGCATCAGGGAATAACAGGCTCAGTGTGGTAGAAAATGGGGGAATTCAGACTTCCTCCAAGCTGTGGACGTCATATTGTAAATAATAGTTAGCTAACAAGGCTATTTTATTGATTGCAGTACACAGTAGGTTATGCACATTAGAGTGACTAACCATACTGGTGTCACAATGGCGACATAAGGTTATTTCATAAAAGCCCAGGGGAGCAAATGTTCTGGTAGACTAATATTTAGAAAGTCAAGAGTTGAAAACATAATTTCAATCTTGTTTACACTTCAATGCTCCAAAAGATTACTTAAAATTTTTATATATGCCTAAATTAACTCTACTGATATTAATATATATGGGATGGTATATTTAGATGTCACTGGATTTGAATTTATCTCAAAGAAAAAACTCACTGTCAGTCAATGATTTTCTGAACTGACATCCACAGCGAGGAGACAAGGTCATTCTCAATTTAATTGTGTTTCCTTCATAACAGAGTGATTCACAGGTTTGCAGATTTCTATTCTCTATAAAATTCTTAACCATAATAAAGATGTTCTGGAAGATTTATTAAAATAAATGCAAGAAAACTATCTTTAATTCATATATTTGTAATCTTATTTTGGACAACTGACATTATTGGATCTTGAGAAATACATACATGTTGAGAAAAAAAGGAAGTGGGAAAATAAGTGATATACAGTCTTCCAAAGAACTTGGAGTCTCCTGATGGCAGCTGAATTGAATGCATTAAAATAGTGCTAAATTTGGCTTTTAGTTGCTTTAGTGGTACTTTAAATCTCTTTGGTTATTGTAGAAGGTTTTCTGGTCATGACAAACCAAAGTGAAAAGGGAATACTGTGGGCAGTGACTGTATTAAATACCTTATTTATTTCAACTGACTCCTGCCATAATTGATGGAAGGACTAAGTCCCCTTGCATCTGACAGCCATGGGTTTCTGGACACAAGTTTAATGGTGCTGATTAAATACATGGTAGGTAGAAGACAGACAAGTATATATAACCTCTGGCAGAATCCGAGAATTCAGGTTGAGTAAGATACATTTTTTACTCTCAACTCTGAACTGTTTAAGGTAAGAACTTAATTTCCTCACCCCTGAGCACAATTTTCCCCCATTTTGTATTATGGAATGCTTATGACAGCAGAAAAACAATAAAGAAACTATTAGTTAACTAGTTAACTTGTAAACTTATTTGACCTCATTACAGTCACTATTTAAATACTTGCATCTATCAGGCTGCCAGTCTATTTTCTTTCTTACATTTACTGTGTCTGCCTTCAAAGTCTAAGGCAAGTAGCCGAAACCACAGCAGTAAAATATCTGTGAATACTGCTTTCGTATTTATGAAATATACATTAAGGAAAAATGAATATTTTAACATGTCTAAAATAGAAAAGCTAAATATTATAATAATATAAATTGCAGAAATACTGAGGTAAACAGAGAATTTGCATCTTTATAAAAGCAAAATGATCATTCACTTGGAAGCAAATGGCATAACTTCAGTGGAGCTTACCATATGAAAAATTTTTAGTTCCATAAATGGTGAAGGGTAAAGTATTTTAGGAGTACTTTTCTGCTTATACTTAATTCGATGTCAGTTTTTGTTAAGAGTTTGTTGTTTTGTTTTGGATTCTATTTCCAAATTAAAACATTTAAAAATAAGTAAAGAGTTTTTCAGTTATACATAAAATCATTAACTAAGAATGTTAAAGTGTTTACTGTGTGTACATCTGAGATCTATGAAAGGAAACACTCCAATATCTCAGACACATCACCTGCCCTCTGTAAATCGGTGTTGCCATGGCAAATGTTTTCATTAGCCAAGGGTGGGGGAGATGACACAATGTGCAGCAGCACTGTACTAGCTATTTTTAAACACCCTCCTTTTCCAAAATGTTGTCAGGTGTGTTGGGTGGGATGGCTTTTGCATGCTAAGGTAGAACTGTTCCTTTAATGTGCACATCAGATTTGTTCCTTTATACATGATTAAATAGAATGCATTTTCTGTGAAAAGCAATCTGTGCCTTGAAAGAGTATGATCTGCATTTTTGCTTAATGAATGCAACATGCATGTGGCATGGTTCCAAATGCTCCTCTTGCACACAGTTAGTAAAATATTAATTCAGTTTTGGAAGATTGTGTGTTTTGTTTCTAGGGATTCATCAGTTTCATCCAGGGTGTCCAATTTGTTGGCATACATTCATTTGTAATATTCTCTTATAATCCTTTGTATTTCTTTGGTGTCAATTTTACTTTTCCTCTTTCATTTCTGATTTTACTTGGGTCCTCTCTCTTTTTTTCTTGCTGAGTCAGAATAAAGCTTTTCCCTCTTGTTTACCTTTTGAAGAACTAGCTCTTGGTTTCATTGATCTTTTTTATTGTTTTTTCAGACTATTTCATTGATTTCTACTCTGGTCTTTATTATATCCTTTCTTCTACTCACTTTGGGCTTTATTTGTTGTTCTTTTTAAGCTCTTTTAATTGTAAAGTTAGACTGTGTATTTGAGACTTTTCTTATTTCTTGAGGTAGGCCTGTAATGAAATGAATTTCCCTGTTAGGATTGTTTTTGCCATGCCCCACAGATTTTGGGTTGTTGTGTTCTCATTTTCATTTGTTTCAGAACTTTTTTTTATTTCTTCTTTGGTCTCATTATTAACCCCTTCATTGTTTAGTAACATGCTATTTAGCCTACATGTTTTTGTTTGTCTTTCAGTTTTTTTCTTGTGATTGATTTCTGATTCATACTATCATGGTCAGAAAAGATGCTTGATATGATTTCAATCTTCCTAAAGTTATTGACATTTGCTCTGTGTCCTAATATGTGGTCTATCCTAGAAAATGTTCCATGTGCAATTGAAGAGAATGTATATCTGTAGCTCTGGGGTGAAATGCTCTGACGATAATCTATCTGATCTACTATGTCATTCTTAGAAACATATAATCTTCCAAAATTGAATCAGGAAGAATCATAAAATCTGAATAGACCAAGTACCACTAATGAAATTGAAGCAGTAATCAAAAAACTAACAACAAAAGAAATCCTGGACCAGATGACTTCATAGGTAAATTTTACCAAACATTTTGAGAAAAACTAATACCTATGCTTTTCAAACTATTCCAAAGAACTTAAGATGAGGGAGGACTCCTAAGCCTATTTTATGAGGCCAGAGTTATTCTAATTCCAAAACCAGGTAAAGACACAAAAAAGAAAGACAATTATAAGCTGATATCTCTAATGAACATTGATGCTATAATCCTCAAGAAAATGTTAGCAAACAGGAAGCAGGACTACATTAAAAAGATCATACATCGTGATCAAGTGTGATTTATTCCAGGGATGCAAGGTTGGTAAAATATCTGCAAATCAATAAATGTGATACACACATAAAATAAAGGATAAAAACCACATGATCATATCAATAGATGCCAAAAAAGCATTTGATAAAATCCTATACCTATTTATGACAAAAATAAACTTCTTATCATGGTGGGAATAAAACAAATGTACTCCAACATAATAAAGGCCATGCGTGACAATCCCATAGCTAACATCATACACCATGAGTAAAAATCACAAGTTTTCCCTTAAGATTGGGAGTGAGACAGGGATGTCCGCTTTCATAAGTAGTACTCAGCATAGTACTGGAAGTCTTAGCCATAGCAATCAGACAAGGTGGAATCACAGTCATCCAAACTGGAAAGGAAGTAAAACTGTCATTTTTTTCCAGATGACATGAAACTGTACGTAAAGAAACCTACAGATTCCACTATAAAATTACTAGAACTAATAAGTGAATCCATTAAAATAGCAGGGTACAAAATAAATATCCATAAGTGAGTGGCATCTCTATACACCAATAATAAACTATCAGAAAGGAAAACTAAGAATATAATTACATTTATTATTACATCAGAAAATAAAATAACAGGACTTCCAGTCAAGATGGAAGCACAGGTAGACATACTTTGCCTCCTTGAACAACCACAAGAAAGATCATGACTAACCTCAAAACAAAAATACCCAGAACTAATAGATTATTGAACTGTATGGAAGTCTGACAACCAAGGAGCCATATATATAAATATTTTTTTTAAAAGCCATATTCATCCACACAGGTAGGAGGGGGTGGGACTGGGAGCTGGGGTAGAGAGGACACGGTGTGGTGGTGAGGTGGCAATGGCAAGGCAGCCACAGTGGCCAGCAGAACAGGTGGTCCCTTATTCATGTGTGGTGAATAAAGGTAAGAAAGGCTACCTGGTGAGTGAGCAATCCCAGCCCTAGGCTAGACTGTGCACCCCAGGATTCCACCATTGGGAAATAAAGCTTCAAACTTCTGGCTATAAAAACCAGTGGGGATAGGGGTGGTGGGAGAAACTGCCACTCTCTCTGGAGAGTCTGTTTAAAGGGCCCACATGGTCCAAGAATGTATGCAATGCCTCTCACCTGGGAACCAACACCAGGGCAACAGCTAGAGGGGTGCCAGTTGCATATGGGAAGTTGGGGAACTGACTGGAGGTGGTGTGGGTGCCAAGAAAGCCTCCAGCAGCCAGGCAGCAGCATTGTACCCTCTCGGACCTCTCCCCCACATACAGAGCCACAAACCAAGGAAGTGGGTTGCCCCACTCTGGTGAATACCTAAGGCTCTTCCCATACAAGTTAACAGGTACACCAAGATGGAGTCAAACCAGCTTTACCTAATACACAGAGACACACGCAGGGAGGCTGCCAAATGGAGGAGACAAAGAAATATGGCCCAAATTAAAAAAAAAAAAAACACAGAACAAAAACCCAGAAAAAGAATGAAACAAAACAGAGATAGTCAACCTATCAGATGCAGAGTTCAAAACACTGGTGATAAGGATGCTCAAAGAACTCATTGAGTACTAGAAAAGCATAAAAGAAGAAATGAAGGCTACTCTAACAGAAATAAAGGAAAATCCATAGGTAACCAACAGTAAAGGGAAGGAAGAAAGGGTCCATCAACAATTTGGAAATTAGGAAGAAATAAACAGTCAATCATAACAGAATGAAGAAACAGAATTAAAAAAAAAGAGAGAGAGAGAGAATAAGAAAACTCTAGGACATCTCCAAAAGTGCCAAAATCTGAATGATGGGGATGCCAGAAGGAGAACAGGAAGAACAAGAAATTGAACTTATTTGAAAAAAATAATGAAAGAAACCTTCCCTAATTTGGTGAATGAAATAGACATACAAGTCCAGGAGGCACAGAGTCCCAAACAAGTTGGACCCAAAGAGGACCACACCAAGATCGTCATAATTAAAATGCCATAGGTTAAAGATAAATAATCTTAAAAGCAGCAAGAAAAGAGCAGAGAGTTACCTACAAAAAAAATTCCCATAAGACTATCAGCTGATTTCTCAAAAGAGACTTTGTAGGCTATAAAGGAAAGTCAAGAAGTATTCAAAGTGATGAAAAGCAAGGACCTATAACCAAGATTACTCTATCCAGCAAAGCTATCATTTAGAATGGAAGGGTAGATAAAGTGCTTCCCAGACAATGTAAAGCTAACGGAGCTCATCATCACCAAGCCCTTATTATATGAAATGTTAAAGGGACTTACTTAAGAAAAAGAAGATCAGCCCTGGGCAATGTGGGTCAGTGGACAGACTGAGTGCCAGCCAGGTTGCTGGTTCAATTTCTAGTCAGGACTAACGCTTGTGTTGTGAGCCAGGTTCCCAGTAGGGGGTACGTGAAAGACAACCACACATTGATGTTTCTTTCTCTCTCCTTCTCCCTCCCTTCCTCTCTCTAAAAATAAATAAAACATATTTAAAAAATAAAAATGATCAAAACTATGAACATTAAAATTACAACAAACACAACTATCAAAACTAAATCTAAAAAACAAAAACAAACCAAGCAAACAACTAGAACAGGAACAGAATCATAGAGAGAGAGATAATTTGGAGGCTTATCAGTGAGGAGGAGAAGGGGGAAAGATACAGGGATTAAGAGGCATAATTGATAGGTACAAAGTAGACAGGGGGATGTTAAGAATAGTATAGGAAATGGAGAAGCCAAAGAACTTATATGTACAACCCATGGACATGAACCAATGGGGAAGGATTGCTGGATGGAGGGGGGATACTGGGTAAGGGGGACAAAGAAGGAGAAATTGGGAAAACTGTAATATGATAATCAATAACATATACTTTCAGAAAATAAATAAAATAAAATACTTGGGAATAAATTTAACCAAGGATATAAAAAACCTGTACTCAAAAAACTATGAGACACTGAGGAAAGAAATTGAAGATACACAAAATGGCTGCAGAGTAGTGGGAAGCTCTATCCACTTGCTTAACCTGGACTGGTCTTACAGCTAAACCTCAGAGCAATCAACTTGAAAATCCAGCTGAGAGTGAGGGAGAGCGTTTGTGAGTGAATATGCACACACAGATGAGTGTGCAAGGCCTGTGACTGAGTAGGCAAGAGCCCATGCATCTGCAGGGCACTGGAGACCAGGCAGTCTTCTCAGCTCTCCTAGAGGAGCAGTGGTGGCTGCTGCTGCCCAGCCCAGAATTTCTGACTGTGCAGATTTGGAGCAGGAGCTAATTTGATAAATTTAAAATATCCTCCTCAGGAAGAAGTCTCCAGAGTGCCACTTCTCCGGACCCAGATGTGTTTCTGTGCCCTCTACCCCATGGAGGGTCATGGACCCAGCCACCACCAGGAGCCAGGATCCAGAGACTATGATACTTACTGAGAAAGGGGCTATTGCCTCCCTGACCCTAGGCACCATGGAAACCATGAATGGGACAGAATCTGACTGAGGAGGTGGCAGATAGGTTCAGGAGCTGTGAGATCCAAGGGCGCAGAGTGGCAGCCAGGGTGGTGCTGGCTGCAGAAACAGTGTGGCAAGAGCAGGCCTGTCCAAGGCTGCCAAGGAATCTTAGGAGGGAGCAGCAAGTGCACTCTGCCACTGCCTTGTGTGATAATATCTCTGCGGGACTCTTCCCAGTGCCATCCAGGAGAGATCCAGAGAGAATCTTTTATCTAAAACTATCATAGTCACTGGGAGGCTGTGGCCAGCCATGACCAGGAGAGACTGTGCATTTTGGGGGAAAAGGAGCATGCAGAGAACAGGCCTCCCTGGGCTAGGTGTTCAGTGAGGGGGCCACACAGAAATTTTTTCAAAAGAGGAGCTGGGGTGAGACACAGGACTTGTGTGCGTGTGTGTGTGTGTGTGTGTGTGTGTGTGTGTGTGCATGCGCACAGCAGTTCTGCCAACAAAGAACTCAGAGGGATAGAGTAATACTGAAGGCAATTTGGGACCCAGCCCAGCATGGCTGGTGAGCAGAGTACTGTGCAGAGTGGAGAGTTTGGTCAGAGTCTCCTGTGAGAGCAGCAGGCTGGTGACTGGATAGCCAGAAGCTGAATGCCTGAGATTTGCTGCAGCCAGGCAGGTCCTCTTATTAGGTGGGCATGCTCAAACCTGACCTGTGGGATTACAGGCTCTGCAGATCGGTGAGGCCAGGCTCAGGAGCACCCTGCCGGGCACATACCCACAGGGGAACGAAGGAAAAGCTCCAAAAGTGCCCTTTCTACCAGTTACTATGAGCTACACTGTTCCTGATCCCCTGAAACCAGCAAAGCAGAGATTAGAGACAGGAGCAACAAGCAGGGTTTAGGACCCTGCCCAGCCTTAGTGCTTAGACAGAGCTGCTATCTACAGAAGCAGCAAAGAGCTGCCTCTTTTACACAGATTGGACCGTCACAGGAAACAGAAAGCTAATTCACCAGAAACCATACATTATTGGAAAGAATCTGGGAGAGACCAAGATGTATGCTGAGGGGGCAGGGAAAAACTCCCACCATTTTCTCAGAAGACTGAAGAGGTGACACAAGGTATGCACCCTTCTGATTGCATCAGAAGCCCTTTCTGGAGGCAGGTGGAGAAAGTGCTGGCAGTGCTCTAGGGTCATTAAATGAACCACTCCTGAGCCCTGGGCTGGTGGGAAGCTGGAAGGGCAGAACAGTGGGATCCAGACAAATGTGAAGGAGATAGCCATAGACAGTGGATCACTTGTAGTCTTGAACAGGCTACCTAAGGTCAGAGTAGGACAACATTTGACATTACCAGGAGTGGATACAGAAAGAGAAGACTTTGATAAACACTGGATTCTACTGAGATGAACTCCAGCACAGTCTTCTATATTGTTTGAAGTATTTCCTCTCCTGCATAGCTTTTTAACATTCATTTTTTTTCCTTCAAGTTTGTGTCTGTGATTTCATTATTTTTTTTAGTTTATTTCAAATCTCATATTTCAAATCTCTCTTCCCTTCTCTTACTCCACTTTACCTTCTTCCTTCCTCTTCTTATTTTTGCTTTAAATTTGATTTTTTTCTCTGGCTACGACTTGTTTCTATTGTGCACTCATACTGGTTGTCCCCGCTCCAGCCTCTCAAAACCAATTTTGCTGTCATTAGTCATCTCTCATTCTTTTTCTAGTTCTTAAAATACCTTATTCTCTCTCCACCTTTATCAATCTTTGCTCATTGGTTGTTGATATGGTGGGAGGTTGTTGCATTTCTTCGATTTTATTCTTAGATTTTCACTATTTTTGTATTTCAAATCTTAAATTATACCATTCTCCCCTCCTACCCCATTTTGCATTCCTTCTGCCCTTTTTTTTATTTTAAATTTTCCTTTTTTTCCTCTCTTAGCCTGGTTTTCATTCCTCACTATTAGTATATCTTCTCTCTCTATCCTCTCAAAATCACTTTTTTTCCTCTAGAAATCTCATCAGCTTTTTTCTTTCTTTTTTCCTTATTCCCATTCCACTTTATTAATCTTTGCTCATTGTTGATATTGCTGTGGTGTATCATTTTCTCCAATTTGCTTCCTATGTTTTTCATTATTGTTTTTAAATTTTTTTAAACCTCTTACTAGATTTTCTTGCTCTCCTTTGCTTCCTTCCCTGCCTTTTTAAATTTTGATGTAAATTCTATTTTCTTTCTTTCTTCACCTTGTTTCTATTCCCTACTCTCATTATTTCTCCTCCCTCTACCCTCAAAAAATCATTTTTCTTTCAGTTAGTCATCTGGCACATTCATTTTTACTTTCTTATAATAGTTTTAATCTTTTTACACCTTTAATAATACTTGCTTGTTTGCTGTTGGTATTGTGATTGTGGGTGGAGGTTATTAATGTGAGTGTGTTTTGTTTCCTGGGCTGTGTTGTTTTGTTCTGGCAGCACCTGTACAATAGCATAAAAGATGTGGTGGGTGATATGACTCCCAGATAGCTGGCCAGAGGGAAGAACCCACCAAAGAATGACCCTCAAACAACCAAAATTGAATGGCATAAAGAGTATCCCAAGAAAATCCAGCTCAGGAGATCAATGAGATTGCACAAGCAAGTTCCATAGATCTTCTACCACAGACATCACACCACGAAGACAAAGAGTCAAGCCAAATCAATCTAATACACAGAAATAAACAAGAAGAGCCACCTAAAATGGGGAGACAAAGAAACAACACCCAATTGAAAGGAAAGGAGGAATCCCCACAAAGGGCGCTAAATGAAACTAAGGCAAGCAACCTATCAGACATGGAGTTCAAAATAATGATTATAAGGATGCTCAAGGATCTCAGTGAGAACTACATGGAACTCTACAGAAGGTATAAAAAACTTACTGGAAATTACATCATTATGAAAATGTACATAGAAACTATCAATAAGAGCTAGGAGGGAATGAAGAATACAATTTCTGAAATAAAGAATACACCAGAAGGAAGTAAAAGCATGTTAGATGAAGCAGAGGATTAAATCAGTGAGCTGGAAGACAAGGTATTAAAAAAAAAAAACCTCCTAGACAGGGCAACAAAATGAAAAAAGACTCAAAAAGAATGAAGAGGTTTTAGGGAGCAGCAGGATAACATGAAACATAATAATACTTATATCATAGGAATACCAGAAGGAGAAGAAGAAGAGCAAGGGATAGAAGACCCATTTGAAAAACTAATGACAGAAAGCATCCATAACTTCATGAAGAAAAAAAGCCATGCAAGTCCAGGAAGCACAGAGGGTCCCAAATAAGATGAACCCAAGGAGGCTTACTCCAAGACACATCATAATGAAAATGACAAAATTTAAAGACAAAGAGGGAATCTTAAAGGCAGCAAGTGAAAAACAACTAGTAACATACAAAGAATTCTGATAAGGCAATTTGCTGATTTATCTACAGAAACATTACAAGCCAGAAGGGAATGGCAAGAAATATTCCCAGTAATGAAAAGCAAAGGCCTGCAACCTAGACTACTCTACCCAGCAAGGCTCTAAAGCGGAAGGGAAAATAATGAGTTTCCCTGACAAAAAGTAGCTAAAAGAATCCATCTCTACCAAATCAGCATTACAAGAGATGCTAAAGGTACTGCTTCAAAAAGATGAAGAAAAAGAGAGAGAAGGAGTGGAACACAGGTACAAAGGGAAAAAAGGGCCATGAACAAGTACCTATCAATGATAACCATAAATTTAAAGGAGTTAAACACTCCAATCAAAGGCATAGGGTAGTTGAATGGATAAGAAAACATTACTGGAATATATGCTGTCCACAAGAGACCCACCTCAAAACAAAATATCTACACAGACTGAAAATGAAGCAATGGGAAAAAAATATTCCAAGTATAAAGACATGAAAAAAAAGCTGGGGTAGCAATACTTATATCTGACAAAATATATTTTTCTGGTATATTTCCCTTTGCTAGCAAATACAAAGGGAAACATATTTCTTGCTAATGTAGAAATGCATGATTGTTTTCCACAAATATCTTCAAGCTGACAGTACTAGAAGAATGACCCTCTGCAAATCTGGCTCTATTTGTTTCTAAACATGTACCAAATTTCTTAAATTCTTTAATTAATCAGGATCTCTTAATAGTACTGTTGCAAAGCAGAGGAATAGGAATTAAAAATTCATCAGAGGCATTGTGTGGAAAACCCCTCTAGGAATTGCTAGAACATTAGGAGTTTATATGAGAGAGGTAGAATATCCTTCCAGTTGGTACAGTTTTTGTTAGTGATATTGTTTATTTCTTTATTAATTTTTAACAATTATAAAATAATAGGTGATCTTTTTAATGATAAAACAACATAAGTATGCGCATATATACCAAAATCTATTGTCATTCTTCTCCATTGTTACCTATCCAAGAGACCAGTTTTTACAACTTAATGTGCCTCCTGCCAACCTCCTCTGTGTCTGTACAAAAATAAATAACCAAAAAGACACACATGTGTATGGTTTTGTTATTATTTATTTTTATTAAGATAGGAACACCCTTCAAACATGACTCTGAGGTTTGCTGTTATTAATTAATACAGTTAAAATACTTTGGGGCAAGACATGTAGACATGGCTCAGTCTTTCACTTATTATTTAATATTCTATAAAGTAATCTCTCATGATTGTAAGGGTATGAGTATTTCTACTTTAAAAGACAACTCAAGATAACTTTCCAAAAAATCTTGTAGCAATGTATCCTCTCACCAACAATTTCTGAGACTACACAGTTTTCATCTTTAAAAGCTCTGTATATCATGGCTCTTTCTAATTTCTTGCCAAATTCATAAGTAAAAAAAATATGGTGCTTCTTTTTAAATTAATTAATTTTACTTTTTTAATAGTTTATTTTTATTGTATTTTTTACATTACCATTTATCTCCCTTATATCTTCTTCTACCTCCATCCACTCCTCCCCCTACCCAGCAATCACCACACTGTTGTCCATGTCCTGAATTCTTTGTATTTTTTGCTCTATCCCACCATCCCCGCACAGTCCTCCTAACCCCCAGGGCTGTCATCCTTTTCTTTACCTATGAGTCTGTCTCTATTTTGCTTCTTAGTTCAGTTTAATTTTTATGATTATTAACAGGGTTAGACTTCATTCATTCTGTTAATATTAATATTCTTCATTTGTTTTTCTTTTGGGTTGCCTGTCTTCTCAGTCTGTGGGAGGAACCTCTTTTTATACTTGGTACATTAGATTTTCTCTCACATGTTCTTGCTTAAATAATTGTCATCTTTAAAAGTTCATGTATGTGCATGCATGTGTGTGTATACATTTAAAATAGTTTTACCTTTCCAATCTCTTCTATAGTTAGTGGTCTGTTCAGTTCTTAGGTCAATTTGGATAGCTAAGTACTTTGTAGAAAAATCACACATTCCTCAAGATTATAAAATTTATTCACATAGATTTTCACATAATTGAGTCTTTTTTCTTTATATATTCTAATACTTAATAATGTATATTTTTACACTTTTTTATCCTTATAGGCTTGCCGTGAGTTTATCCATTTTAATGGATGTTTCAAAGACAGTTTCTGATTTTGTTTAGACATTTTTGTTAAGCTATTTTATTAATTTCAGCTTTTATCTTTATTCTTGCTTTTCATTCACTTGATTGCTCTTTTCCTCATTAATTTGAATGTTGATATAGATTTATTTTATTTTTCATTAAAAAAGTATATTAGGCTATCAATTTTTCTCTGAGTACTGCTCTAGCTGGGTCTTACAGGTTTCATTAGGAAGTATTTTCCTTACTGTTACTCTAGATAATATAATTTCAATTTTTGTCTTTCTCTTTGTTTCAGAAGTTGTATAGAAGAACTGTCCTTAATTTCTGAGTAGCTAAGTTTTTTCCATGACATCATTTCATGGTCTATTTCTAGTTTTATTGGATTATTATCAAAGGATCATGGCTATACAATGCTATTGTAGTAATCTGAAGTATTTTAATGTCTAGGTATGTGATTTTTATAAATGTCCTATGTGCATTCAAAAAGAATATATATTCTCTCCCTAAAATGTAAAATTTTATATCCACATAGATATTAAATTATATTTACTATATGTTTAATATATTAAATTGTTCTGTTGATTGATATATTCAAAAGCTTTAGATACTTCCCATTTGGAGTCTATTTGATATTCCAAATATCCATAATTGTATTTTAACCAACTTCACTTTGAAGTTTTGTTTCACATGTTTGGCAGATGAAGAAACTGAAGTTCACTAAGGTTTACTTATCTTGCCTAAGATATTTTAGCCAGCCAGTGGTGGAATAGAGTTCTGAACTGTTTTGCACCTATCATGACTGATAAAAGAAGGATGAGAGACACTAAAGTGAGAAAAGATTGCACGAAAAAAAGGTCTTTGAACATTGCTATAAAGTTCTTGGTTTTAAATAGGGTACCAGAAGCTTTTAAAGTGGCATTTGCACACATCCTCTGCCCATTTTTTAATTGGATTTGTTGAGTTGTATGAATTCTTTATATTGAATATCAACCCCTTGTCACTGATGTTTGCCCAAGAAGACATACAAACAGTCATCAGATATATAAAAAGATACTCAAATTCACTAGCTATTGGGGAAATGCAAAACAAAACTACAGTGAGATACCACCTCATACCTGTTAGAATGGCTATAATCAACAAGACAGGCAAAAACAAGAGTTGGAGAGGTGCTGGAAGAAAAGAAACCCTCATTCACTGCTGGTGGGAATGTAAACTGGTATGTCCACTATGGAAATAGTATGGAAGTTCCTCAAAAAATTAAAAATAGAGTTACCATATGTCCCAGCAATATCTCTTCTGAGTATCTACCCAAAAAACTTGAAAACATTTTTTCTCTGCAGCATTATTCATGGTGGCCAAGACATGGAGACATCTAAAGTATCCTTCAGCAGAGGACTGGATAAGGGAGATGTGGTACATACATACAATGGAATACTACTCTGCCATAAGGAAAGACACAATGCTGCTATTTGCAATAACATGGGTGGACCTTGAGAACATTATGCAGAATAAAATAGATCAGTCAGAAAAAGCCAAGAACCATATGATATCACTCATATGTGGGATACAGAACTGGAACTCCTAGACACAGACTGACAATAGTGTGGTAGTTACCAGAGGGAAGAGGGTGAGGGGTAGTAAAGGGTAAAGGGGGCCAAATACATGGTGATGGAAGATGCTCTGACTGTGGGTGGCGGGAACATAGTGCAATATACAGATCATATACAATAGAATTATACACTTAAAAACCATATGATCAATATCACCCAGTAAGTTATTTTTTTAAAACTCCGAAACAATTTAATTGTTGTTCAAGGTGGGTGTTTGAGAAGGGTGACTGACTTCTGTTTTTATCGGGTCCTTGTGGCTGCTGCATGGAGACCAGGCTCTGGGAATGCAAAGGTGCAAGGGAGACCAGTTAGGAAGCTGCTGTAATAATCCAGGAAAGAGAGGATGCTGCTTGGGCCAGAGTCGGAAAGATGGGTGTGGTGAGAAAAGATTAATTCTGGATGTATTTGGAAGGTAGAAACAACAGGACCTACTGGTATATTGTTTAGAGGGCATGAGAAAGAGGAGCCAAGAATCCCCAGAGTATATTTGGCCTAGAGGAACTATAACACAGGAATTACCATTTACTGAGATGGAGAAGTCTGAAATACAATATTCCAAATAAAAAAAGTCTTGTGTATGACCATTTACTTATGAAAACTGAATAGGTAACTAAGGAACAAAGATCAAAGTACCATTAACCTTTCATTGGTATTTTTATTCTCTATGTTTTATAAGTCAAAAGACATAGTCATGAGTGGCCAAAGGTTAAATCCATTTATTAGCTTAAATGGCATATGCAATGGCTTCGATCAGGGATCAGGAAACTACAGCCTGTAGGTGGCTGCCTGTTTTAATAAACAAAGTTTTTTATTGGAACACAGCCAAGTCATTCATTTACATACCCTCCATGACTGCTTTCTAACTGCAGTAGTTACAATGGGGACCATATGGCTCTCAAGCCAGACATATTTACTATCTGACATTTTCAGAAATAATTTGCTAATTTCTGGCTTGGATTTAGACAAGAACAATTCAAAATTGTGTTGAACTAAATTAAGTTTATTGTAAGGTGTCTTTTAACAGCCAGGAAATTAGGAATACCTTACCAGAATTCATAGTAACAGGATTTCTTTCTGGGTGGACATGAAAAAATATAAGAAAAAAGTTATTCAAGGATTTAGGATGGAGCCAGTAATCTTTATTTTGGTTGTTTAACAAAAGGAAGCTTTTATTTTACAATATATGTATAATAAAAGATATACATGTGTGTGTACACACCCCTCACATTTAAAGCCAAAAGCACCAAAGAATATATATAGTAACACTCTCTGGGAAACACACAATCCATTAACAGATTGGCAGCACAGAATTATAAAATGAGCATGGGTTTCAGATTCAAATAAACCTGTATTTAAATCATTGTTTTTCTATTTACTGGCTATTTGGCTCTAGACAGATTATTCAATCTCCTTGAGTTTCAGAATCTTATAATAAGTGGGGATAATAGTACCTTGAACAGTTTTTATGAGAATTAAGGAGACAATGTTTACGAAGTGTCTTACATAGCTCTGTTACATAAAAGCATCCAATAAATATATTTTCTCCTTTAAAAATTTACTAGGAAAAAAGACAAAACAAAAAATAGAACTCTAAATCTTACTGAGAAAATTAGTTATCATAAGGGAGTCTCTTATACTGTAGTTACTTCTTCTAATATTTTCTAAGTATTGTATAAATTCAAAAATATCAAAAATTAATTGTAAACAAAAAGTCTCCTTTATGTTTCTTATTTTTTTAATCTTTATTGTATTTTTCCCATTACCATTTAGTCCCCTTATATCCTCTTCCTGCCTTGCAATCACCACACTGTTGTCCATGTCTATGAGTTCTTTTCTTTTTTGCTCCTTATTTTTAATGAAGCAAAATGAAGGTAAGTGTATATTTGCAACTCTGAACCCAGGTATATGACATGTTTACATTTTTCTCAGAGTAAAACACTATTAGTAGTTCAACCTTATCTTCCCGAGGTGGACATCAAACAGGTTTTAGTAAAAATAAAGTATCATAATTTAAACAACCAGCAATGAATTACATGCAACTTTAATTTGCTGTTTATAAGATCCATTTAATTTTTTTTTAGCTTGTTGTTGTTTCTATCTGATTTGTAGCATTGAGCCTCACTGATGAAGCAAGGGTTAATTATACAAATAAATACAAGTTGAGAATTTGATATGTAGAATCTTAACTGACACTAATCCTGAGCTTTCAAATTAGAAAGTGGAAAAACCAATTTAATGTGAGACAGAGAAGTAAACAAAACAAGGGCCCAATGACTGTCTTTTCTAATAATCAGCTTCTCCATTGGTAAAATAGATGATATTACTTCCTCAGTTTGTGGAAGGGCAGGGTATAGCATTATAATCTCTTCTGCTGCTCTTTTTTGCAAACCATGGAATCTTATACACATTACCTACGTCTTTCTGAATAAAAAGCAAGTGCTAGTCCAGAGTTAAGATATTCCTTGATTTTCCTCCTTCATTAAAAAGATCACCATGCTCCTTTTTTTCCTTTTTATTTTTTTTTGTGAAGAAAGAAAAAATGAAAAATAGAGGAATAAGAAACACTAAAAGCCATGAGTCATGTTCATTTTTAGACAATGACTTAATACAATCAATCTTTATTCATGGTCTCTTTTTTCTAAGCAACAGAAATGCCCTGGTGCAGGACTGGCTACTGGAGCCACCATTTCTGTCTTTCACATGGCCTTACAATTCTTAACATTTTCCAGCAGCTACTCTCAATCAAATGGACTTATGTCAAAAGCAAACCCATTTGCCGTGTTTGTCCTACTGTACGGATTGACTAGATCAAGGTAAGGGTACATTGGTGGAGAAGTGAGACAACTAGAGAAGAAAGGATGGAATGAGGCCACTGACCACACAAAAGTGGTCAGGGAATCTGCAGGGTTTCCAGGTATATAATAAACTCTGGAGCAGGTGGGGATCTTCTTTGGGCATTTCCCAGCAGTCATGCAGCTGCTTTGGGGAGACCCGTATCTCTAATGAATATAGCAGAGAACCTACCACTGGTTCCCAGAAGACTACTGATGCTCAGAGGTTAATCATTTCCCCTTATGTAATGAGTCAGGCTAGCCTGTGATGGGAAATGGAGAAATGGGAAGGTGGAGTATGTCCTTCCTCTTATTCTGATACTCAATACAACATTATTTTTTAAAATGCAAAATTGGGATTACCCAAAGAACATATATGTATAACCCATGGGCACAGACAGTCAGTCAATAGCTTGGCAATGCCAGAGGAAAGGGGGAGTGACGGCTGAGAGAAGGGTTAGGTCGGGGGGTGGTGGAGAATGGAGACATCTACAATGGTATCAACAATTACAATGATGAAAAAAAGCAATATTATTACATACTAATAACTAACGAGAAGGGAACAAGTAAATCAGAACCCTCAAAGAACTAAAAATTATTCCAGTAAAGCAATATTCTTCTGGAGTCCTTGCTAATTTTGTCCTGAGTTTTAAGCACTAACCGGAGATACTTTTTTCATATTGACTGAATTAAAATATATAGATTTAAAATATTATAATATCCTCAGAATCAGCCAAAAGCTGAACTTCTATTCAACTAAGTGACTTTACATGAGAAAAGTCTAATTCAATCAGTAGTCTGATCTCAAGGAAAATAAGGCATCACAGCATTCTGCAGTTAATCTGTATAGTACCTCTTCAACAAACATATCCTGAGCAAAGGCTGTTTGTAAGTGATGTTATGATTACGACTTGATATTTTAAAATTTATTTCTTAAATAGGTACAGTTAAAAAACTCTTTAAGTGCTAGGTTCTTATTACATGATTACATGTGCACTATTAAGGCAAGGGGAATCTCTTCCTTCTAAAGAAAATGAAAAGGTTAAAACATATTAGTAAAACACTTTATAATTATTATTCATTTTTAAGAAAAGAGCCAAGATAAACACTGTGGGAAGCTTTTGAAAAATTTTTGTAGGAGTTTTTTTGTTCATTCTGGCTTTATTTCAGTGATTTCATTCTTTCATATTATTTTAAAATAAGTGATAACTTAAAACCATAATTTCAGGTTTTTCAACTTGCTGCTCTGGATTATCTGCTGTGATCTTTAAACTCAGAAGTATTCTATTTCCTGGCATTTTTGGCTATAGATATTTGTACCCAGGAACACAGGGGAAGGATGCTTTCTGATTTCAAAGCATGATCTGCAACTCTTCAAAAAAAAACAAATAAAGAATGAGACAAGAATTTGCAAGAGGCTGAGAAAGGAGAATGGGTATTCCTCTATAGTTTTCAAACTGCTCCCAAGACATGAGAGGAAAAGGTCTACACTGATGATAGTCTAACGCATCCTAGTAGACAAAATTCAATGACATGGTTTCAAGTTATTACATTCAGAGAAAATACCAAATTTTGTAAAATTATGTTTTTAACATATTAGTTTGCATTTGTAAGTCTGTAAGTGAAGACTTCAGCGGATCTAAGTTGAACAAGTAGCAAATAAATAAATGTTATGTAAATGTACGATTTGAAGGGACTTACACTAGAAAAGAGTAATTTTTAAAAAAGGTCAACGTGCCAAGTCTTCAGCAAAGTGAAGAAATCCATGCTGGTTTCAAACTGACAAAAAAAATAGGCTTCATACTGCTGAAACTGCTTTTGATAACTTCTTTTCTAAGCAATATAAAAGATATATAAGGACTTTGAGAAAAACATATCCATTCCCAGTGTTCTTTCATCCTCTGATCATAAGGGACATTTAATGGAAATAACTACCTAAAAATAAGCACACTGAAAGAATTACTTCCTTGCTTACTTTCTCCAGGTTTCTCTTGCCCAAGTTCGTATTTTTTATTTTTCCTTCATTTAGCTACCTTTCCTCTTTCAAAATTATTACAATGTAGTACTTTCTCCATGAAGTCATTACTGAAAGCATAAGGGTTGACAATTTCTTTCTCATCTTCAGACTCATTCACATTTTCCTCAACACATATAATAAAAATAATGAGTTCACATTTTCTGAGAACTTACCATGCAGAGGGTGAATGGGACATACCACTGGTCATACTTCGTTTAGACAGAATAACCCTGGATAGATACTACTATTATCCTGTCTATGAATGAGGGAACAGGGCTAGCCAGTTAAGAAACATACCTGAGTTGACATAGCAAGAACTGAAACAAGAATGCTGTCAGCCTGATCCTAAAGCTTATATCCTATCCCACTAGTTTTGGCTTAGATTTGAAAATACACCTTATGTAAAAATCATTGTAATTATGCCTCATTTATCTTATTTAAAAATCAACCCCCTATAGAATAGTTAACATCAAACTGATGATAACACTTTGGTATGATCACGAACTGGCCTTGTATCAAATTGTTAGTTTTGTTGATACAAGAGTTGGTGACAGCAAAAGCCTACGGAGTCCCCGGGGAGAAAGGGAATCAAATGTGGAGGGACACTACTAAAAGCAAAGTCGAGATACTGCCACTTCAAGACTCTGCTGGATTTGAAGCCAGTGCCATTGGACACCAGCTCCTACCCTGGGCTACTCAAAACCTGATCACTCTTCTTCCTAATCTTCCCAAAGCCTGAAAAAAATTCATTAATGTGAAATTTATGAAAGACAAAAATTATTTTTTTCATTTCAAGTCAGAGAAGAAAAAGAATGAGCTCTCTTCAATTATATTGATATTAAATACTGAAATTAAAATTGATATTACAATAGATAATAAACTATGATGCCCAGATGCTCTAGAGCAGGTTTAACAGGACCAGTTTTTAAAGGCTGTTCTGGAGCCTGTGGAATGGCAGAATGGGCTGCAACTCAAGGGCTTGACATGACTGATATTTGCTAACATAGTAATCTAGACTTGTGTTTCATCAGCAAAATTCGTTAGTTGTGCTGTCTACAATGTAAGTCAGGTTCTCTCTACCTCTACTCTGTATATGTTGTTTCCCTATCCAAGACTCCCTAACAATCTCAAATTCCCAAAGGAAGGACTTACATCAAATTAATTGATGTATCTTTCACTTGGCTTATTTCATAAGCCAAAACTTAAGGTATACTTTCTAAAAAAAAATCTATTGAATGAATACATCTCTTTAATCAGCTTGGTCTGCCTCAACTACCAACTCAAGTTCTGGCTCCTCAGCCCTGCTTTTCTTTTAATTTTGTTGCTCTTCTTGGTCTTCTGTCATTAAAACAGAAAAAAACAAATTCAACTCCTTAATGTCTTCCTTGTTTTTATGATTTCCTTACTCTTTCTAATTCTTTGATGGTTCTTTTCTTCACATTATATTTATTGATTTCTTTTTCCCTTTATTTTTGCTCTTGATCATTCTATTTTCTTGTGTTTCTTTTCTTTTTCTTTTGGTCTACTCTCTAATTCCCTTCCATCTTTTATTTATTTCTTCTAATACTTTTTCACTTTTCTTTCCCTGTCTATCTATCTCCTTTCCTTTTAAGGATCTGTGTTAAATTTAGTTTCACTTGCACTTTAAGAAAAGAATACTTTCTTCATCAAAAGCACTCACAGAATTATAGTTGTATGTCTTCCTCACCAAGAACATCAAGTTCAGGAGGAAAGGGGTTCTTTATCCAATTCTTTCTGAGTATACTAGCTAGAAAGTACAACTACCATTTCTCATGAAGCTTATAAGGTATACAACTCATATACCAGCTGGATCAACTCATGTGGTTTGTGGCATGCAGTCAATAGAAAGTGATGGGGGGAAATGGCAGAAACTTTCAACAACTTGTTCTGAGCTGATCAGGCAAAATAAGTGAATCACTTATCCAATTAGGTAGTTTCAGTTCCAGGTCAGAGAAAACCCAACTCAACTTGGCTGAAACAAGAAAGGCTAATATAACTGAAAACTCCCTAAAGTAGAAATGCTACCTATATTCTTTCAGTCTCTCTGCTTTGTCTTCTATGGCATTAGTTTTATTCCAGGCATGGCTGCCTTCCTAAGCAGAGCTGATCCTCTGACTACATGTCTTTGGCTCACATGTAACAGAAAAATGGGTTCCCAGCAAAAGTCCTAAAGATTTGACCGGACTGATCTAGATCATACACCTTCTTCTGAACCACTCACTGTGAAAGGGGAAGTAAGATGCAATGATCAGCTAATCCTAGTTCATGGGCTCCACCGCCAGGTCCTGGATAGATAGCTCCTGGGAACCACATGGTCTCAAGAGAAGGAGCAACAAAGAATGACATGTTATGGAAGGAACCAGCACATTTCTACTGCATGAGGCAAAGCTGAATACAGGCAGTAAAAAATAACAACAATTTACTAAGTATATGTTCTTTTTCCATGGTGTTATTTTAATAATTGTAAGATTATAAAAATGAGTAAACACATTTTATTTTATGAAAATGAAGCTCTTCTACATTATTTTAAGTGAATTCCTCTGGGAACTCTTTCTGAGAATACTGACCCCAACACAGTTACTGATGATTACTGTTAAATAATTTAAATGTTATTACTTTAAAATAACAAGGCTAAAAAAACAATAATGAACTACAACAAATGACTATTTGAGAAAATAATGATATTTTTGATGGGAAAAAAGTTGTAAGGATCACTTTAGTGGCTATTTTTAAAAGATGTAATATAAAGTCAGTTTAAGCAAATACAGGAGGAAAATCATTTTTAAAAATGAGAAGAGATGAGAAGCACATTTCATAAGTGAGCAACTGTCATTCTCTCTTATTCCCAGTCTCATTACATGTCTTCTGACTAAATATTAAATAAAGACCTTATGGAATTAAAGGCTAGGACATTAACAACTGAACATATGGAAGAGTCATCTGCCTGGTCATTTGAAGATGGGCAGAGGTTGGGGATGAGGGTAATTTTCACAGTAGTGAAAGTAGTTAATTATAGATGGTTAGATTATACATAGGTGTTCAAATAAATGAATGTCAATCCTTCGTCCTCCCAAAGAGGACTATGTGTATTTTCTAGAGTTTTTGCACATCAATTGCAAAGGCTATCTCTCCAATAAGTAGAATACTTTTATTTTCTCAGTACTTAAAAAAAAGAAAAATAGAATGTTGTCTGCAACTGTGAATCATCAGCCACTACAGTTCTAAAACACCCAGGTCTCTCCCTATTGCTGCAGCCATTAGAAAGGAAAGGGCTGTCTTTTAATGACACACACAAATGCCTGCACTGCTGGGTTGCAAAGCGTAATTAATTCTGGCCTTTTTGGGCTTGATGAAACACCACACTTACACACACGAGAGAAGTCATTTAGAGCTTTGTGTGTGTACCTAAAATAGGGAAAGCCCTGGCAACAACCTAATTCTACTCAAAATGCTCTATATGTCATGTTTGTATGAGTTCTGCAAACATTTCTTCAAAATATATCTCTTAAAACAAGCAGATTGTGTTAAAAAAAACTTAATCACCTGTATGAACAGTACTCTTAACTTTTAAAAGTGTGAAATGTTGTTTTTCAAATTGTTGGCAGTAAACACAGGATTATATTTCTTAGCTTGTGGCTGCACTAAAAGGGTATTTAAACAAAGTAATCTCTTAGATGTAGCTGGTCAATATAATTTCCATTTATTAGAATAATTTTTCATAATTTAATACATACTTACATGTTCTGGTACAGAGGCTATTATTCCATTGAGAATTTAAAAACATAAATTTTCAAGGTTTCAGTTCAAATAACAATATAAGTAAATTTTTAAAAAAGAAATTTAACTGAAAGTTTTACCTTGAAAGATTTACTCCTCTTTATAATATTCAATTATTCTAGCCCTGAGGAGTCTTGAAAACAGCTGCCTATTTTTAAAGGAGTTACCGCTGCTATAAATGCAATTTCTTTGCTTTAATTATAAACTGTACATAAACAAGTGAGTAATAACATGCAAAATTCCTCTCACCTGTTTAGGTGTAACCCCAGGCATCCGAATATCCAATGCAAAATCGGATGAATCAATAGGAGTTACTGGTCGACTGGGACCAAAGCATTCATTGGAAAATGATCTGGTAGTTTCTTTAAACCTTAAAAAAAAAGGCAATTTCAATATCGTAAAACATAATGGAATCTTAACTTGAGAAAGAAAAATATAAAGGAATTCTATGAATGTAAATGAAAGATTATTGATTTAGACCTGATGAAAAGATGTGATAATTACATAATATTCTAAAAACATTGTCAGAATTGCACTTTAGAGTCCATGAGCAATATATGCCTAACTTGTAAACTACATGTAATCAAAACAAACAAGCAGCTTACATGTAAAACTCAATTCAATAACAATTTGTCAACATATTTATTTTTTCTAGTTAATGAAAATACAGGATTAATAAATTAGAAATTATCACAGGACTGACAATTTCTAATGGAAAAATATTAACTATAACCCAGTAAAATTTTTGTAACTATTTTATGAGTGTCCAGTATTAGTAGCAGAAACAAAAACCAACAATAATAATGCTAGAAGGGAGGGTTGAATTGGGGGGAGGGAGGAAGGGATGAAGAAGACTGCGAGGTGAACTACAAATGTACAAGTGCATAAATATTTAATATGGTAATTATGAGGACTGTGTATACAGCTCAATGTTTTCTCGTGAGCTATTACAGTCCGTGATCTGCTTCTCCCCACCACTTACATATACTGATATTTTATTCTTCCAGCTATTATAAAACAAGAAGGCATTCGAGTCTAAACGATAATATGTAGTTCCTGATATATCTTCCCAAGAGGGAGCGATTTGTATTGGAAATCACAACTTCTAATTGAAGTTTTGAAAGCCAAGTGAAGCTTGGCTACACCACAGTGGGTATTTTTGCAAGAGGGACTTCACAAGAAGTTACTGTGCTAAAATTCCAAGTCGGTTCACAAAAGTAAATCAGCCTCATGCATTTACTTCTCCAACGCTCTAGTCTGTAAAAGTGATTACAATTATCAACAGCATGCGCAGCAACCACGCAAACAACATTCCGCCTGTTTTAACACACACACACACACACACACACTCACACTCACTCACTCACACTCACACATACTCACCTCTTAAAGACAGAAAGCGGGCTTCTGAAACCCAAACAGCTGCTATTATTAAAAACAAGGAGGAGAACTAGCAGGCTACAGACGCCAGCCATGTCCACGCCACTCCGGCCCCGCCGGGAGAGGACCGGGCAGCGCAGCTCTGGGCTTCGGCCGGAGCTCTGGCAGCGGCGCAGCCAGCAGCCGCTACTTCATCGCCGGGGCGCGGCGGGCGTCCTGGCGGCCACACACCATCTGGCTGCGGAAGCGACGAGCTGGACGGGGTGAGGTGTCTTTATCCCTAGTCTCACGCGGAAATCCCTGGGAAGGCGGTACTTTTGTCCGGTCCGCAAGCGGAAGCTTTCCTTCTTCCAGAGCCTTTTTTTTTTTTTTTTTTTGTCCCTGGTGCTGGGGCTAGACTTGCAGGTTCCTTATCACTCGGCAATGACAGGGACTGTGAAGGATATCACACAATCCCGCGTCAGTCATCATTCAGAACCTGCAAAAATAGAAGCAGATAATGGATGACTAACACATTACAGCATTTGTCCTCAGCAAATCCCAGTTGAGGTTCTTTAATACATTCGTAGTTTCACAAGCTTGAGCCCAAGCCTGGGGAAAATGCTGGTCTGTTGATTTCCCTGCACCCCCCGCAACAGCCCCCAAGATTTCACAAACCTCCATAGCCCCTGTTTTGCTCGCTCTTTCTCCCCACACCTACTCTCTCCTTTTTCTACCCTTCTTTCCTCCTTTCCCTCTCATCCACCCAACTCTTCTCCTTACTTACTATTTTACTCCCTTCGGTCATCAAAAATGCACTTAATACCTCTGTTGAATGTAAACGAACTTATTCACACAAATGACAGGCTAAGGGCAAAAGAAAAGGAAAAAAACCCTGAGAGAAGCAGACACAAATCACTTGGATACAACACTAATCAGATAGAAAAGAGATTTTGAGAACAAAGGCATGTTTTATGTATATGCATCACAGAGCTACAGATCTAAGGAGAAAGAATACCTACCCCCTGCCGAGAAAGATCTCCACCGGAGCAATTGTCGAAGTTCTCAGGATTATTTCAAAACCAGCCAAAAAGCTACAGTTATCATGGTATATGAAATGTAAGCCTACTTAAAAATTCTGTAGCTAATACACAAAGTAATAATGACTTACTTATAATGTATGCTTTCCAAAATGTATTCTTTCCTGAATAAAGTTCGTTAATTTACAATGCAATGCATATAGAAAGAGCAGGGAGAATCTCAGCTGGCCCCTACATGAATTCATCTACAAAGGGTTTGATCAAGAACTTAACATTAATATTAAAGAGAGGCCCTGCAGAACTAGTGCAACATCTCAGCACTTTATGATGAGACTGTTAGGCTACATTTTCAAATATGCATGTTTTGACTTTATAGTTGTCCTGAACATATGTCAGACTTATATGTCAAGTTTGTCCATTGTAGTGAGAAGGCATTATTTTCAAATCTTTCACAATATAAAAATACGTCCAAAAAAAGAGATTTCTTAAAGTTTAATTTTAATTTATAAACACAAGGAAACCTCAAATCCAATGGCCAGATGGATAACAGTAAAAAACAAAAAATCGGTAACATCTTATAGAAGTATTCCAAATTATCTTCTGGAAATCACAAGATAGTGAAGCTAATCTAAAAACAAATAAAATAAATCAAAATTAAAACAAAAAAGCACAAATAAAAATTAAATGTAAGGACTTCATGGTCAAAGCTTTCTTGAAGACCACCAATATAAATAAAACATGACAGATTATCTAACCAATCCAAAGATGCTTGGGGCTCACCAGCACCCAAGGACCGTAGCTAATTTACGTAAGCAATGACATTTTTAAAAGACACGATATCTGTTCGAACTTTCTCTTTGACTTGCTGTTTGAGCTTTCAGCAACAAAAGGCCTTTAGCTTTGTCCCAGTCCCTGGGTAAGGGTAAGAACTATCAGGGAATAGAAATGATTGGCCTGAAGGCTATGCTACTGCCTTTACCAGCAACCAAGTATAATCCTGTCTAACGACAACACTTAACACTCCCTGATGGTCTTTAAAAATATGTACATGTGGAGAAAGAATAATATTTTATTATTTTATGCAGAGCAGGATTCAAGGTCAATCCTTTTTCCATTTGGCAGGGAGATTTGGTATTATACAAGCACTTGAAAACAAATTTAGTATTAAAATTCTTTAATAGGAACACATCCCTAAGTAGTAGCCTTTGAAAAAAAAATCCACTTATCTCTTTGATTGATTTTATTACCTTTGATGTGCCTAAACTACCCACTAAAAGAAAAGGGAATTGAAGTTGTAGGTGGAAGCAAAGTGGGTATTTGCAGCTATAAACAAAGCAGGAGGTCTAACAGGAATGAAAGCTAATTATGCTGCTTGGTTCTTGATGCCTTGTAAACTAGGGACAAAATACAAACTATCAGATGAAAAAAGTCATGTCTAACCATTTCATTTGTTACTTTACAATTCCTGATAATTTTGGAATATATAATATTAAAAAATTTTAGTTGTCTTCTCATTTAGGATTTTGAGAACTCAAATTTGTTTCTCTGAGATAATTTACTCCCTCATTAAAACATATACTTAATTCTATAGTCTGCACAAAAAATTGTAATATGTTGGTGTTTCATAAAATGAATGAAACTAAAAGACAGTGTAGCCTACTGTGGGAGATGAGGACTTGATACAATTAATATAAGGTGTGTTTACAATGAGGTATAAAGAGAGTATTATAAAAAAGACTCAAGAAGTTTTGAGGTAGGAAAGATCATATGAACATTCAGGAGGAGGGTAAGAAAGAACAGAAAAGTAGATTTGGTCTTGAGTCTTGCATATGTATTTTTTGGGGGGATCTTAAAATGATTTGACAATAATAGAATGAGACTATGTTTTTATATGACTTATGGAAATCTATGATAAAATGTTTAATAAAGCCCATATGAAAGAGCAAAAAAGAAAAATAAAGAAAGAACAGAAAGGTAAAACAGTCTTCAGTGGAATAGGTGACTACTGAGGGGAGCTTGGAGGGTGGCTGGATTTGATTTCCACTGTGGGAGTTGGACCTGGGCGTTCCGGGTGCAGAAAGGGGTAGGGGCACAGGAGTCCCGGTGGGGAGCAGGGGATGTATTTTAAAAAATTAACAAAGTAATATAGGTTCTGCCTCCTAGGCTCCAGCTGTAGATTCAGATTTACTATTTTATTTGTAATACAAAGCAAATATTCTGTTTACACACCCATAAATTCTTAGAATAATTTATAGTTTATACCTGTATAATTATTAATTCCAGGAGCAGTACTATTACATAGCTTTGTCCAGCCTGGAACAAGAGGACCATACAACTAATTTGGCTTTTGCAAAGTGAGTAGTCCATTCGTTTCAATTGTTATTTGAAAAAAGAAAAAAAGTTGAAATTTGTAATTGATCAAAGAACCAAATAAATATGTTGATTATTCATTCATTGCTTTATTTACTCAACAAGAGAGAACCAGAGTAGCATAGTACCTAAGAGCTCGTAAACTGAAGAAAAACTACCTGCACTCCTGGCTCCCTCATTTCCATGCCTTGTAAAAATGAGCAAGTGGCTAGCCTTTGTTTAACTCAGTTTCTTCATCTGCAAAATGGAAATAATCCTACTACCTACCTCATATGGTTGTTACAAGGAATAAATAAATTTGTATTCTTAGAAGAGCTCTAGACATATAATAAATGTATGCTATTACTATTGTTGCAATAAATAATTATTGAGTGCCTCAGACTATCTTAATGGTAATAACTGAGACAGATGAAGTCTCTACTCTTAAAAAGCTTAATTTCCAGTGGGGAGGGGAACAAGTGAAAATAACTACCAAATGATAAATTTAATTTTATTTTAAGGAGATTTTGTGTGGTTTTCTACAATGACTTATGATTAAACTGATTAAAGAGTGCATATCCATTCACATAGCAATTTGACCCCAGGGATTTATTCTTGGGCAAAAATTGAACAATGGCACAAAACATGTTGATAAGGATATTTACTAACGATGTGTATAGTAGCAAAGAACTGGATGTTTATAATAGAAAAGAACTGGAATCAATTTAAATGTCCATCAAAATAAATTGGTAAAAAAAATTTTTTAATACAAAACCTGAATACTATACATCCCTTTAAAAAAGGAATAGATGGGTCTACTTTTATAGGCAAGGTCATATTCTATATTTTTTGCATACTTTTAAAAATGTTTCAATAATCTCAGACTTACAGAAATGATGCAAGAACAGCACAAGGAACTGTTTTCTTTATTTATCCAAGAATAATTTGCAGACCTGATGATGCCTCATCATCTCTGAATACCTTAGTGTACATTTCTAAAGTACATCCCACTACATAACCACAAGTCATCAAAGATACTCACAGTGACATATTACTATCATTTTATCTCCAGTCTCCAAACTTTGTCAATCATCCCACTAATAGCTCTTATATCAAAAGAACCCAGTTCAGAATTAAGCGTTGTAGGTAAAGTTGTCATGTCTCTAGTGGAGTCCTTCACTCCAGGGCAGTTTCCCAGTCTGTCTTTCATGTTTATGACCTTGACTCTATTGAAGACTGCAGATCAGTTATTTTCCAGAATGCCTTTTAGTTAATGTTTGTTTTCTGTTACATTAGGACTAGATTCAGGCTGTGCATCTCGGATAGGAATATCACAGAAGTGATGCTGTGTTCTCACTGCATCTGCATCTGTATTAGTGTCCATTCTTGCATATTAAATTACCCTTAAAAACTTACTAGTTGAAAATAATAAACATTATTTTGCATAGTTTATGTGCATTAAAAAAGAAGCTGCATAGCTGGGAGGTCTAATGAGGGTGCGATCAAGATGTTGGCGAGGGCTACAATCATCTGAAGGCTTGACTGGGGCTGGGGCAATTGCTTGCAAGGTGATTCACTCACATGGCTGGCAAGTTAGTGGGGGCGATGGGCAGAAACAACATCTCCTCACTATGTGGCATGCTCCCCAGGACTGATTGAGCATCCTTACAATATGGCAGCTGGCTTCCTCAAGAGTGAGCAAAGTTTTTTTAGGACTAATATCAGAACTCACATACCATAATTTCTGTAATATCATATTGGTTACCCAGGTCAACCCCTCTCACTGTGGAAAATATCACCAAGGGCATGAATACTAGGACATGAAGATTGTCTCCTTGGAATCTGACTACCACAGCAACTTAGTAGGTGGCACCCAATGTGATTTGTCTCATTACTGATGATGTTACTTTGGTCATTTGATTAAAAGGTAGTGTAAGTCAGGCATCTCCACTGTAAAGTTACCATTTTTCCCTTTCTAATTAATATATTTTGGTGGAGAGGTTTTTTTGACATTATAAATACTCCTCATCAAACTTTCATTTTATTCATTTACTTATTCCTTCCTAATGGACTAATAGTTTCTTATTTTATTCAAAGTGTTTTAAGCTGTTAAGTAACTTTGTCTACATTACTTACTTTGATACTCAAATGGTCTCAGTTGTGGTTCCCTTTAGCTAGCTCTTGTTCCTTTTCACATGTCCCATCATCCTTTGAGCACTTGCTTGCTTTCTGACTTCTCTCCCATCCAGCCTCAAAACACTACATAGTAGGTCTTTCTGTCCTGCTCTTCACCCCACTTGGCCTTGGCTGACACTCTGCCCTGGGCTGCCCCACACACGCGTGCCCTCTGTACCTTGTTTGGGCTGCAGCACCCATGCCAGGCCCCCCCTGATGCCCTCCTTACCCCGAGCCAGGTCACTGCTCCTAAAGGCCTGCCTTCCTCCACCCTACATAACAGCTTTAGGACTGAACTGTTTAGAAGAGAAAAGAAAGACATTAATTTTGAAAAACAAAATTAGAGAACAGTATACACATATATTTAAAAAACTGAAGTACTGTAACCTGATTATATTCCCAATGGTTTTCTATGGGGACAGTTGCAAAAAAGTGGGGACTTTCACTTTCTATTTACATGCCTTTGCAGTCTTTTAATTTTCATAAGCTTATACTACTTTTGAAACAGGAAATAGGATTTTGCGTATATACAATATATGTGTGTACATTTTAAAATATTTTATTGAATGCAATTCTACAGATTTCAGTTTATGTGTTAATGTCTGAGTTAGGTGATGTTTTGAAAAATAAATAACTCCCCTTTTTTTGCTTGACAAGAAGTTTACAAACTAAATTTTATGGTAGCTGAATAGCTGTAATGAAGGGTATTTTCAAGCTCAGCACTAGCAACATTTTAGACTGAATATTTCTTTGCTCTAGGGAGCTGTCCTGTGTGTTACAGACTATTTAGAAGTACCTCTGGACCCTACTCACTAGACTCCTGTTGCTGTCCCATCAGCTGTGACAACCAAACATGACTCCAGACATTGCCAAATGTCTTCTGGAAGGTAAAGTCACCCTGGTTGAGTGTCACTGTTATAACATTGTTCATTAAGATGAAGCTTAATTTGTAAGTCAAATGTGATATAATTCCCTTAAAATACATGTAATGATACATAAATTTCCTTAAAGAGGGTCTGCAAATATGGAACTTCTAAAGATCGGGGGGGTAAATCATTACAGAAAGTAACATGTATTGACTAGATGCCAAGCATTGACTTTATGCATATTATCTCACTGAGTTCTTATGACTTTGAAGTACAGGTTATTATTCCCATTTTAAAGAGGAGAGGTTTATGGTTTTGAAAAATTAGGTAAGTTCCTCTAGTTATGTTGCAGTAAAGCAAGGATTCAAATCCTGGCTTGCAGACTCCAGAATCTTTCCTCTTAACTCATATTCTTCAACATAGAACAGACTTACTACATTGACAAAGGCTATTTTCTTCCAGTAGTGTGCAATGAAAGGCAAATCCTCTGAATATGATTTTACTGTAAAATAATAATTGACAACGTTTGTCAAGCAATTACAATCAAGTACTGTGTACAAATTCGCTGATTGGAATCTTGATTAACCTGTATGACATTTGTGCCCATCGTCATTCCCATTTTACTGAAGTAGAAACTGGACACAGAGAGACTTGGTGACTTTCCCAGAGTACATAACCAGGATATAAATACAGGCAATCTGACGCCGCAGTTAAACCCCTTAACTATTCAGCCATAAATGTAACTGTCTGGGGTTTTTTTTTTAATTCATGTATTAGGGAACATTAACATTTCTTCTACAACCTTACCAACTTTACTCATTTAGGTATCTCAGAAAGAACAAATTACAGATCTATATCAAGGGTCTAAGTCTGATCAAAAAGTAGGTCTGGATTGGCTTGCAAGAATTGTTCCAAGTTCCTCCCTTGAATTTGAATTCTGAGCAAACATTTCAAAATAAAGATTTCACATAAAACCTAGATGTCCAGTGTCTCTTGAAGAGTTATAAAATCTGACCTCACTGGACCCACATTTTCACATGGCAACAATCAGCTGAGCCAACTGCTTTCTTTGATAGACAGGGCCAGCAGTCTGCAGAGCGCCACAGTCCCCACCACTCTCTATTTACTCCCAGGTCTTGAAGCCCAGAGTAGTTATTTGAACAGCCACTCAGCACTGAGGTGCGGTTGTCAGTTTGTTCATTTGTTTTTGTTTTTATATACTTGGCCATCTTTTTTTCTCATTAACATTAGTAGCTGTATCTTAAAATCCTTTGTGTTGTGATCCCGGAGGTATGCCTTTCTTTATGTGAGAAGGTAAGCTTCACCCTTTATGTAGCATAGGGCTTGTCACCCTTAGGTATACTAAGTTGCTGCTTCTTTGCTTTTCTTTTCTTTTTCCTGTTAAAACTCTGTTCATCGTCATTAGCAAAGCACACCAAATTGACCAGCATTTTCTGCACATGAATTCATTTAGATCAACAATTTTCAACCTTTTTTCATCTCATGGCACACAAACTAATTACTAAAATTCTGTGGCACACGAAAAATAAAATTGTATTTTTTTTCCAATCTGACAAAAAAATTAGCTATAATTTTGATTCATTCACACTGGACCTCTATTGTTGTGTTGGCCATTGTCATTTTTTTAATTTGACAGTCTCAAGGAAAAGAGGTCAGTGCCCTGACTAAATAGTCAAGTATCGCATGCTTTAAAAATTCTTGCAGCATGCTTGTTGAAAAGCACTAGTTCAGACTCATCTTCTAACATGTAGCCAGTTTGAAGTATCTTTTCTTTAGAAGTCAAAATAGACTACATACCTATATATTAAAAAAAACCTCAGGGGTAATGTTCAGCATATGATTCTACTTCCAAAAAATAAATTTAAATATATACAAATAAATAAATAAACAAAACAGACTTGCCAGCAGGAACAAATTTATTTATTTATTTATTTATTTATTTATTTATTTATTTATTTACTATGGTCAGTAAGTAGCAGATGCCCTTTAAATATGTCCATTAGTCATCAAATCACTCAGTCCTGTAAAAACTTCCTCGAGGAAACAAACATTATTCTTAATTAAATTTCTCAACTTTGACTAATACAAATATTGCTACATAACACATGTATCTAAATTCAGTGCTGGCATATTTTAATGTGAGATAGAACAGACCCCTGTGTTCCAATCAGCACAAATTTTTTGGTTCTGAAGACTGCACTGGGAAGTCCTCAGGATACCAGTGCACTGCCCTGGAACTCATTACCCATTACTGATGACAGAGAGGGAGAATGGCTCCTCTATATGCTACTCATTTGTCCCATGTATCTTATTTATTTATAAGCTAAGAATGTCACATAGACGTCAGTTTCAGAAGAGCACAAAGCACTTCTGCAGCTATCACTTTCTTTTCTCCTTTAACAATTCTTGTTGAGTGTGTGTGGCGGGGGGGGGGCGCGTGTGGGCCATCAACCTTGTCCTGCCTCTTCAAAAATTAAGAAGCTCTGTTCCTCCTTTACAGTGAAGTTTTAGAGGAATTAGTTTGAAGCTAATATCCAAGACCTGGCTAACTTTCAAAGGCATGGGTTATTTTTATCAGTAAGTCTGAATCATGAAATGACCCACTGATTTAGGTATGGAAAGATCTCCTGTACTACCTTTGTAGTGTTTTCTTTGTGGATCTTTCCATTATTATTTTCTTCTACTTTTTGGAGGAAGTTAGTGTATAATGGAGGATGGAAGCATACTGCATTGATGTGTAACTTAGTGCCAGGCACTGGGCTTAGATGCATGTTGTCTGAAGGCAGGGACATGCCTTTCCTTCTGTCTTTCTTGCAGTTAATCAGCACATTTTTTAATGAGCTGTCCTCTTTTGCAGGAATTTTTTTCCTGTTTATGATTCTACACCCTTAGGCATAGTTATTCCCGAAGCATATGAATACATATTTTATTAAATGCCTCCTGATGAGTTTAGAGGCAGGAGCTATCAACTACACAGATACCTGGCTCAGATCCAGAACATGCAATTAACAAAAATAAGGGTCCTCTTTCTTGATAAGTAAAAAATCTGCAGGAAATGTCTATATTTTCACTCAAAAATAACACTGAACTTATTTTTCTCTTGTGCTACTCACAGAGAAGTATTTTCTCCCATAGCATAAGCATGTTTTCAAGTGATATTCATGTTTCCCATTTCAAATGTTCAAATCCTTACAATAAAATGCCCACAAACATAATCCTTTCTATTATAAAGGTTTTTTATCCTTTCCTTTAAGTCTCTCTGCTGTATAATTATAGTAAAGTGGAATCTATAATCACATAACACTATTACTATTACATAATGGAAGAACTTATGGGAATTTTTCTTTAAGATCATGAAAGAATGTCAAAGCAGTCTCTAATTTATATAATTCTGCTCAATTGAGTTTACAGTAACCTAGAGGGATCCCATAAAATACACACTACACATTGCCCCCTCATTCCATCTCAACCATATAATGTCAAAGCCATTAGCAAAGGGAACAAAGTTGCTTAAAAACATTTTAATGTCTTTTATTTTAGAGTACAGAAGATACAATAAAATGCCATTTAATCATAAAAAGACCATTTGAATTTTTAAATATGCAGTTCACAATTGAAGGAAGTACAATGTGCTGAAGTAGTTTGTATTCAGATATTTTAATTTCTAGTCTATAGTAATAATAGTTTTCTTTGATCAGTGTCCCCAAACTCCCCATGAACTGTCAATGAAGAGCTTCATAATTTTCTTCTGGCTGAAGAAGATCAAAGCATTCTTATGTTTGCTAGAACTCTTTGATACTGCTGTACAGACAGGTAGTGAGTTTATTTCATTACTATTAAACTATTTCTTCCTGTCTTGAGTTTATGAAGAGGTGGTTTATTTTAACAAGGTGCTTATAAACCAGTTTGCTCTTCCCCAATTTTAAATCTTCTTTCCAAGGGTTCCTGTAGTGATTTGTGCCACACCCTGGAACTGAAAGTGAGAGCTGATAAAAAGGATGAGACCCACGATGCTGTGGGCTGGAGAGAACACACTGGGCTCAGTCCCAGGGGCACCACTCCCAGGAAGTGAGGACCAAGAATGCCGAATTGACTTTATTTGCCTTATCTCTCCATTTTTGTAGCTATATGCCCTAACTTTGAGTTACAACTAAAAGCTCAGTTTTCAAGTCACAGAAAAAGTGAAATAGCCTAATTGTTTTTGCCAATTTTAACCAAAATAAAGAGGCCCACAGGCAATATACTATGAAGAACTGGTTCACATTTTGAAGTAGAAAAATTGCTTCTTAAAATCACAACATTTAATGGACTTGTATACTACCATACTGACACTACTAATAATGAAAATAATATATAACAACTACTGAGCATTTGCTATATGACAGGAAGCAATTTTAAATACTTTTCATGTATTACTTCATTTAATTTTCACAAATTCCTATAAGCAGTAATATCTCCATTTTAAAACTGAGAAATAGAGCCACCAAAGAGGTTAAGAAACTGGCTTGAGCCCTGGCTGGTGTGGCTCAGTTGGTTGGAGCATCATTCTGTACCTGAAAGGTTAAGGGTTCAATTCCCAGTCAGAGCACACACCTGACTTACATATTAGATCCTTGTCTGTGTGCAAATGGGAGGCAATCAATTGGTGCTTTTCTCTCTAGCTTTGATGTTTCTGTCTCTCCCTTCCTCTCTCTCTCTGAAAGCAAGAAAAAATGTCCTCCGCTTGGTGGAGGAGAGAAAGAAAAATAAGGAAAAGAAACTTGCTTGACATTGACATTGGCTGATTTTAAAGGTAGAAGCTATTAACCTCTAGGTTACACATGACAGAGGCTATACATCTGTTATTTGTTTATTAAGAAAATATGTAGGGGTGGTGGATTGGGAGTAAAAGGGAGAAAACTGTATTTGAACAATGATTAAAATAAAATTAAAAATAAATAAATAAATAAATAAATAAATAAATAAAAATAAAAATAAATAACATATGTAAAGGATAAATAAATGATCATTGATACAGTAACACTTTAAAATGAATCTGTATTTTATTCCACATCTAACTAAAATCAACAGTTCACACAGGTATAAGACACGCTTCAAATCACACAACGCTGGCTTCTTGTGAGTGACTCAGGCTCCACATCAAATCTCCCTCCTCCAGTGGATTCTGAGCCAACAGGTGGAAACTCTGGTGTAAAAGAGAGAGTGCAGACTTGCCCTTGAAATCAGAAATCATGGTTCTAAGTCCCAATTTAGGGATTCACTTCATATTTCTGAGTTTTGGTTTCTCCCTGTATAAATAAGGGATAATGATAAATGCACTACCAAAGGACCACTGTGAGAAACACAGTAATCTGAGCAAATTCTGAAATCAGGAAAGCCTCATAGAGACATAAGTTCTTGTTAGGGTTTCAAGTTCAGCTTTATTATGACAGCACAGAAACTTCATTTCTTTAACATGACCTTTTCTCCTTCTTACCTTTTAATTCAAACTGGCCTCTTCCAGAACCCTGACTCACCTGCTTCCTTCTCCCTTGCGTGACCACTTCCTTAAGCATTAAGCCCTCAGGACAATAAGGTACTGATCAGCATCGAATAACCTAAGGAATAAAGCCTCCCAGTCTGGGTCTGTTGACCCCAGAGAGAGAATTTTGATCCAACTAAAGAGAACATCTGGGCCTCAGCTGTGTATCAGATTCTGGCCCTGACAAGCTGTGAAACCAGATGAAGTGACATCACGGCTAACACCAGGAGCAGATGCCCTGATCAGCTACTCCTATCCCAGCATCAACCAGTAAAGCCCACGACCCTAACTCCCTTAGTCACCATGATTAATGATTTTCCCCTATTTAACCCCATCCCCTGGAAGTCACTAGGAGCCACGTCTTTGAGCACTACTTACCTGTAACTCCGGGAGTGAGTCACCTCCTAAAAATACTTTCTTTCTTTGCTTCAAATTCCCATTCATGTTTTATCAGGCTTTGATGCACGCAGGCAAACAGACTCCTACAGTATGGTAACACTATGGATGGCTAAATTTTAAAACCTTGCTTTTATCTTTCTAAGTTTGCACTGCTCATTCTGAATCTAACTATATCTCATCTTTGAGTAAAGTTTCAGAGTACTACAACATCTTCAGATGGCAGACACTGAACAATTATAACTGAAGACGGAGGGGGAAGGGGGAAACAGAGCTAAAAGATCCAAATTTAAACATTCTTCCTAATACTAAAAATAAGAGAAAAAACACTAAATAAATTTCATCATTCAGCAAAAATGTAACTAAAATCTTCACCTAAATAATTTGAAATGTGTTCTAGAAATAATGAGTAATGATTTATATTTCAAGGAAATTACCAATATTATGTCAAGATTATTAGGCAACATTACTGGATACTGGCACTGAGAGGCACGTATATCCTGGCCTCAAACTTGTTTGCATGAACTTGAAGAAACTGTACAGAGGGAGGCGTACAGAGGGAGGCTTGCAGAACCAACTGCCCAAAGAAATCAGCATTGGAGGTAAACGATATGCATATCAGTTCCAAAAGCAGTTAGATGTTTTCTAGGGACAAATAAATATAAAATGGTAGGCCCAACTAGGTGCTTGGTATTTAAATGAGACTAAATGCTATATGAGTAATTAAGTTTACAACTATTTACTTGATTCTATTGAATTGAATATTTATTCCTAAATAGAGCAATTTTATGAATTGCCTTGCTGGGAGGTACATCTTTTGAAATGGAATTTTTGCTTAGCTTTCAAATGAAATTTTGAAAGGCCATATATATGTACAAATTTTATCTTTAAAAAATTTGTTGTCCAATATGATGAATTTCTATTATCTTAAGGTTAACACTCTCTTTCAAATGGTGAAGAAATTATGCAGATAAAAAAACTTAGACCATGATACTACAACTACTCATGACAGCACATAAACTCCTGATAAAGCAAACAATTTCCTTCTAGTCCAGTAATTTTGCCAAAAGACTTATCTCTTTTCAAATGGCATATTCCTAAAGACCACATAAAAATATAAAACAAATAAAAATAGGACCTTAAGTTAGTACATATACTATTAATAAAGTTACAGTAGTTATAGATTTAGAATAGACATATTTATTGTTATTTAAAATGCATTAAGGTCATCATCAAATCTTTTAAAATTCCATTGACAAAAAAAAAGACCTATAAAATAATCAGCCCTTAGGTGTATCAGAATGTACTTAAAAGAAGCTGAACATGTTATGTTTCAATATGATATTCAGAAAAATTTATGTCTTTATCAATACATTCAAAATTAATGGCCCTGCTTGACCAGCCAGCCATTTCCACTATCATAATGGCAGCAAATGACCACTTTGTTAATTCAGGGTTGGACACCAACCAGGAGGGCAGTTTCTAGATTGGTCATGCTGGTACACATCTAGGAAAATATTGTGCCAGTTACTGTTCTTTTGACATGATGGAATTTGTCTTTTATGTCATGATATCTTCCTCTCTGATTAAAGAAAAGATAAATTGAATGACCAAAAAAATGGAAGAATAATATTGTTACATAACTCCAGGGTGGAGTTAATGCAAATATAATATACTTTAAATTATTCTATAAATTATGTTGAAGTTAAGAAAAGAAGTGAAATTTATTCTTCCATTGATAATAACATACCACTAACATACTGTCTTTGACTTGCAGAGTTGTTTTGAGATACTAAAAATACTATTAGTTGTTTCATTCTGATTAAATGAAATTAACACTTTGGATGGCCTCCTTCATTCCTTGTTCCTGAGACTTGGTAGTTGTCTCATTGTCTTTTTATAAAATATCAAAAGTTTTCTTGCTATTAAAGAGGTCAACATCTTTTATCACTAAGTTTTATCTTAACCAAATGTTAATTTTAAAATAAAAAAATAAATGGATTAAGCAGTATTAATTTACCTAAAAGAGAAGAGAACTATGATAAATTTTCCCTTCATTTGGATATTTATTTATTTATTTATTTTACCATTTTCTTTTCCTTTTTATTATTTTATTTTATTTTTTTAAAGGATTTTATTTATTTATTTATTTAGAGAGGGAAGGGAGGGAGAAAGAGAGAGAGAAAAACATCAATGTGTGGTTGCTGAGGGCCGTGGCCTGCAACCCAAGCATGTGCCCTTACTGGGAATCGAACCTGTGACACTCAGGGTTCTCAGCCCGCACTCAATCCACTGAGCTACGCCAGCCAGGGCCAGTTTTCCCTTCATTTGGATATTTAAATCACTATTGGTATTACACTCTAATGAGACAAAGGTTCATTAAGACAGGCATTGTTATGTAAAAACAAGACACACTAGAGGGGAAACTCTTTACTGAGTTACAGTTACCCTCCAAAGATATAACAAATGAGAGATCATTAAAATATTTAAGTTTAATTATGCAACATGTTCACATCCATAATCAAAACACATATGCACACACCTAAGTATTTCAACCATTACTGAAACTTTCTGAATTTTTCTTCTAAGGACATAAACAAAATTATAAAAAAACTCTAAGAAGAAGTAATTACACTTTTATGCACATAAAATATTGCTTCTCAACTAAGTGGCGAGTCCACCTGACTACTGAGCAAAGTTCCTCCCCATACAATGAGTTTAAGATTCTCTTCATCCTACTTTCCTACTCTTCCATATTGATCCAGTCAGTACATTATTTTGCTTTTTGCTTTTCAAAATGGAACCTGCTAATATGAGTTTCTGGTCCCTTTATATTTGCCCCACAAATTAACTTATTTGAAGTTGAGATTGAATGGTAATGTGAACAAAAGAGGGGCCACACAGTCAACCTCACAAGCTCAGGGGAGGCCTGCATGGCAGCCTTACAAACCCAGAGACCAAAAGCAACCACATAGGATGGTCTGATCATAAAAAATTCCTAACTAAAAGCAAGACATGGCTGGTGGTCACATCCTAGGCCTGTACCTTCTTTGACAAAGGTCAATCTTTACCTTAAATAAGCCTGTTTATTGTCCTTTTGTGTCTAAGATAACATACCCTTGGAATTGCTAGCATAAAGTTGTTAGCTAGTTATTAATAATGAAGGAAGCAAAGGGAATCCAATATTAAGCTTAATAAACTGGGAAGCTGAATCAGATATTAGGATAGCATTCCATTAAGCTTACTAGGAAGGTGCAGCATTTACAGACTTGAGGAGACTATTGGAAAGGAGACTTAATACTCCAAGCAGGCAGACAGCCACCTTGGGGATGCTGCCAGCCCAGTAATAGATTAGTGGAGGGAGGAGGAGAGGAAAATTTATCTTCTGGGCACATGTGCAGAGAAACCAGATGATGTAACAGAACCTTCTGATGCACACAACAGAAGTCAAGATGGGCCCTGGCTGGTGTGACTCAGTTGGCTGGAACATCATCCCATAACCAAAAGGTTGCGGGTTTGATTCCAGGTCAGGTCGCATACCTAGGTTGCAGGTTCCATCCCAGTATGACATGGGTGATCCCCAGTATATGTGCATATGGGGGCAACCAATCAGTGCTTCTCACTCACAACAATGCTTCCCTCTTGCATCGATGTTTCTCTCTCTTCCTTCCTCTCTTCTTTCCCTTCTCTCTAAAAGCAATAAAAATGTGTCCTTGGGTGAGGGTTTAAAAAAAAAGTCGAGATCATGCAAGGGGAAATGCTTCTACTTTTGAGGCATGTGCAGTAAGAGCCAACATGGGGACATAAAGGGGCAGAGCCTAGCCTGGGAGAAACTGGAAAAGTAATCAAATTGGATAAAGGGTGCAGAATATCAGTCAGTCCCAGAAAGGGATTGCTTAGGGAGAGGGTGTGACTCAAGTCCAGGAATAATCAGAGAGTTGGGTTGGATGGTTTGAATGGCACCTTGATCATTACTAAAAACTAGGAAAATAACTTATATGGAGGATTAACGGAAGTTTCAGGGCAGTCGCTGCTACAGCCTGCCAGCCCTCCATGTCTCTGATGGTGTATTATATCCCTTAACCCCAATAAAATCTTGCCACCACGTTTGAACTTTCTCCACGCTTTGTCATTTCAAGTTCCTTTCTCTTGACACTGCAAAAATACTCATTTTCACTGGTAACATAATGTCAGAGTAATCCTTTTCAGACCCCTCAGGGGACACCCACCACACAAGAAGAGGAGACCCCAGAACCCTGCATTCTTATCTTGTTCCCCGAATACCATCTCTATGTGCTGTAAATGTTAACTCTCTCATACTCACCAACGTAAAATAAGTATGTGTCTCTCCATTTTACTCTATCCAATATCAGAGATTCCCTGCTTTGCTTTCTCCTGCATCCCTAATCTACCACCAATGAATTTTATGAAACCTCTCCTTACATGCTCTCTTTTGATTCTAATGTACAAAATAAGCTATAAAGCTGCCATTTGGTGGAGCATTTCCTCCATCCTTTCAGATTTTCCCTCCTGATAATTGTCATCAGTTTGACTCAAAATCATAAAATTTCTTGACAGGTTGGATATTTCTTATGTCAGTAGTACTCAATGGCTACTGTTGCTTTTCTTTCTACCCCTACATTTATTTCTTTATCTCTATTCTTTGTATGAAAATTTTCCAAGAGTCTGGCTTTTATAGGGCACCATCTCTGCTATAAAGGAAACACATCTTAGTCCCCTACAGTTGGTAGCTTCTGACCCAGGTGGGAGGGAAGTCAGTAGTATTGTCTACCAAATGGGCATGTGACTTCCTTAACCAGTGAAAGGGGAACAGAAGTGAAATGTGTCAAGACAAGCTGAAGTTTTAAAAGTCATTGCCATAATTCAACATATTGGTTCCCTTTTCTTTCTTCTCTGTTACCTGGAGAAATACTCCCAACCTCTTCTACTCAGTGATCAGTGATACTTAGAGGGAGGCTGCTCCACTCATTAGCCTGAGCCCAGACACTCTCTGAGGAAGGGAGAGGGCAAGAGAAGAAACAGCTGTAACCACAGAGAAGCTTCATTTCTTTCATACAAACTTTTATCCTTTCTTTCCATTTGATGCACACTGACTTCATCCAGCACCCAGACTCACCTGCCTCCTTCCCTCTTCCCAATTCCTTAGTCATTAAACCCTCAGGACAGTAAGGTTCAGCATCAAATAAACTTAGGAACAAAGCCTCAGGTCTGTTGACCACAGAGACAGAATTTTAACCAAACTAGAGAGAACATCTAGGCCACAGTTTTCTTTCAGCTCCAGGGCCAGAAAAGCTGTGCAATCAGATGAAACAACATCATGGCTGGCATCAGGACCAGCTGCACTGATCACCTACTGCTCCCCTAGCTCTGACCAATCAGTACAGACCATGACCCTAACTCCCTTAGTCACCATTGTTAATGGTTTTCCTCCTCTGCAACTCATCCCCTGGAAGCCATCAGGGAGCCAGGTTTTTGAGGATTATTAGCTGTGACTCTGGGTGTGGACCACTTCCCAAAAATAAACCCTTACATTCTTTGCTGCAAACCTCTGTTCTTATAAATAGGCTTTGATGTACACAGGCAAATTGGACTCTTCAGTCTGGTAACACAGCCCCCTTACAGGCATTTGAATTTAGAAATTACCCAAGGCCCTGGCCAGGTAGCTCAGTTGGTTAGAGCATTGCCCCAATATACCAAGGTTGCATGCTGGATCCCTGGTCAGGGCACATACAAGAAGAAACTCATAAATACATAAATAAATGAAACAATAAATTAATATTTCACTCTGTCTCTCCCTTCCTTGCTCCCTCCCTTCTGTTTCTCTCTAAAATATAAATAAATAAATAAATAAATAAATAAATAAATAAATAAATAAAAATTACCCACAATTTACATGAAAAGAGAAAGTTAAACAGAAGTACCAGATAACACTCATGGGCAAATTTAATTGCTATCCAACTACCCAGCAGGTAGGGGTGGTTATAATGAAAGGGCGTGACTATCCATGTACAGACCATGCCTACTCCTCCCTAATACACTGTGCTTGCTAAGGCCTCAAATTCATGTCCAGTCAGAAAAAAGCTCTCTTGCTCTCTCTCTCTCTCTTTTTAATCCAGTGAGACTAGAGCAGCAGTTTTCAGACTTTATCATCTCATGACACGTATAACCTAATTATTAGAATTCTGCAGCACACCAAAAGTATGTGGTGGTTGCAGGGGGAAGGGATGGAAGAAGGTGGAAGAGGGTATAAAGGAGATAAATGGTAATGAGAAAATACAATAAAAATAAATAAGAAGTAAAAATATATATACAAGGTCTGTCAGAAAAAGTCCAGCCATTGTTAATATAATGAGAATGGTTTGCTCAACATTGATATAACCTGGCAGCCAGGAAGAGTGGACTGGAATGCACATATGTGAACAATGATGACTTCACTGTACTAGTCAGTGGGGGTGGTAGACACCACTGAGTGAGCATGTGTACTGTGTGGCTGTTCCATGCAAAATGACTGAGCGAGTAGAGTAATGAATTTGCATCAAATTTTGCATTAAGCTTGAACATTCCTCCACAGAAACTATTGGAATTATTCAGAAGGCCACATCTATGGGCAAATGGTAACTGGCAGCTTTATCAGGACAACATGCTCGCTCATGTATCACTTCTCATGCAGAAGTTTTTGGTGAAACATTAAATCACTCAGGTGACTCAGTACCCCTAAAGCCCAAATTTGGTGCCCTGTGACTTCTGGGTTTTTCCAAAACTAAAATCAACTTTGAAAAGGAAGAGATTTCAGATTATCAATGAGATTCAGGAAAATACAATGGGGCAGCCGATGGCAATTCCAATAAAGGATTTTGCAGAGGGTTTTGAACAGTGGAAACAACACTGAGAGAACTATGTGAGGTCCTAAGGTGCCTACTTTGAAAAGACTGAGGCATCATTGTCCTGTGTACAATGTTTCTTGTATCTTGTATCTTCTTCAATAAATACCTCTATTTTTTCATATTACAAGGCTGGATGCTTTTTGAACAGACCTCCTATAAAATATTTTTCAGGTCTGACTAAAAAAATATGTATAATTTTTATTAATTCATACCATAGAGCTGTTATTGTGTTGGCTGTTGTCATTTTTTTCTATCTGACAATCTAAAGGACAAGAGGTTAGTGCCCTGACTAAACAGTCAGGTATTGCATGTGTTAAAAATTCTTGTGGCACCCTGGTTGAAATTGCTGGACTAGAGCTTCATCATATCAGTTCTAACATTAATATATTCAATAAATGTTAAGCAAATGAATCAGAACAAGGATGAATGGGGAAAAGAACCTATGTCACACAATTTTCCAGTCTCACAGTACAACTGGAGAAAAATTATACATACCAACTTTGAATATATATCAAGTTTTAGAAATAGGAAATAGACATTTAAAAATGATTTTTAAAATTAAAGTAGTATGTACTCAGTTAAAAGTCAAACAGTACTAAACTCTCACAAAGAAAATAGCAGTCCTCTGCCCAACTACCCAAATTCCTATTCCTGAGATGCAACCCTATGCCACTCTGTTGGCAGGCTGTTCTGGTATTTAACTTGATTTTTCCAAGCGTGTTGATGTTCCAACCTACAGATGCATAGTTCTAGTTATTATTTATTAACTTCTTAATTTGGAAGAAGAGGATTTAAGTCCCTTACATGCTCCCCTTCCCATCCTACCAGCTTTCCAAAAGACATATCACAATTTTTAATGACATCAATATTTAAATTGTTAAAGTTATGTAATTATTGTTTTCTATTGAGCCAAGTAATTGTCCTATTATTGTTACATTTCTTGTACACCTGTTTTGTTTTACTGGAGTTCAGGAACTACAGCATGATTCCTGAACCACATTCAGAATAACCTTATTTTAGCTTCATCCTTCATTGTATTTGTCTGTATCTAGATCTACAAGATGACAATCATTTCTCCTAAGAATTTTAAAGGTATTACTCCTGTATCTTCTTATAATTCTGTTGCAGAGGAATCAGTTGCCATTCTGATTTTTCACAATTTATCTGTGATCTCTCTTGATATCTCTTCACTTCCACTCTCTGGAAGCTTTTAAAAGTTTCTCTTTAGCCTCCTGTTCTGAATTTTTACTGATGTGCACTGAAATGACTCTTTTCTTATTCATTCTCCTGGACACTTCTCATTTATCTTGCTATGCTGTTTTAATATAAAGACTCATGAACTACTCTATCGATAAATACTCTTGTATCTTTCTTTGATAATTCTTTTCTCCAGTTAGCTATTATCTTTTTTAGAATTCCTATATTTGGATGTTGGATCTGTGGGAATGATCCTCAAATTTTCCTAGCATTCCTTTCTATTGCTTCTGTTTTGTTTTCATCCTTTTTTTAGAGATTACCTCAAATTTACCTTTCAACATTTCTTTTTATTTTCTAGTTTCAGCTCTTTCTATTTTCTATTCCTTTCTATTGTTTGTTCTAGCTAAGTTCCTTTTTCTTTTCCTTTCTTTTTGAATTCTCCCTTTCAAGTCAGATATCTTCCTAAGTGCCCCTGACACCCTAAAAGCTTTTCAATTCACTAGAGAAGAAGAATCTATTCTACTCCTGAAAGGGTGAAACACACAGCCAGCTGATGTTCTGAGAGCAAGGCAGGGAGAGGAGGCTGGTGCACTCCCACGTTAGTCCCCAGTTTTAGTCCCATACAGCATCCCTACTTCCCCTGGTACTGGTACCATGCAAGGCTCAGAGCTTTCATGTGGTCTTTGAGGCCAATCAGCCTGATTCTCATGGGTCTTGCCTCTCAGGGACACTTAGCTGAAAAAGCTACTATTATATTAAATCTGTTATCAGTCGTCTACTTTCCAAATATGTATTAATTTCTTAGTTGCTGTGGAATCTCTCCTATTCTCTTTCTCTTTGCAGGTTTGTAACCTTTAAAATTCCTTTTCCATCCATTTTAGAGGGATTTGGGGAGGTGAAGGAGATAAAAACCATGCACACAATCTGCCACACTGAACATGAAGTCCCAGAAATACAATTTTAGAGTAGATTATTAGAGACTATCTAGTTCATATCCTCATTTAATAGGATGAAGAAAGAAACAAAGTTAGGTTCAGTGCTCTCCTTAAAGACCCTCCTCTAAATTCAGAACAGAACCAGTGACACAATGTCTCCTGTCTCTCAGTCCAGAGTTTCTTCAACTCTCAACCTAGTGTCTTTATAAGAAAAGCATTTTGCTGGCCTTCTGAGTGAGGGATAAAAAATATCCCACTGAACCATTCATTAATTACATAATTTAAAAAAACTAGTAACAAGGGGAGCATACACTAAATACTATATGCCAGAAATCACAAGGACAACGATATTGAGGGAAGGGGAGATCCCTGAGGGCCGGGACAGTTTCAAAAGGCTCTGTGGTGCAGCTGCGATTTGCATTCAGTCTTGTGACAGGAACTCCAGGTAAGGGGTGCACAAGAGCAGTGCTGGCAGAGGGTCTGTGTCGAGAGCAGAGATGGATGGGTGCTTCACAGACTCATCGAGGCCACTTTCATGGAAGGTAGAATTCACTCCTACGACGTGTCCCTTTCTCATCCCATATCCTGAGAAGTGCCCAGGACACACAAACCACCAAATCACAACTTGCTTTCTGGACCCTGTCCATCTGTACATGACAATAAGATTCTGTTGACTCTTACTCTCTATAGTTTGTTTTGTAGAATCAATTGGTATTTTTTCCATGCTCTATTATAGTCATATAACTGATGGCCACTTTCAAACTATACATCCTGACACAGCATCAATACTTCTATGTAAGACTGTGTTTAAAGACTCAAACAGTAATTATAGGAGAAAAATATGGCTAAGGGAGGTAGAATCTTAAAAAATACCCTGGCTGGTATGGCTCAGTGGATTGAGGGCTGGCCTGTAAATTAAAGGGTTGCTGGTTTGATTCCCAGTCAGGGCACATGCCTGGGCTGCAGGCCTGGTGTCCAGTAGGCAACCACACATTATGTTTCTCTCCCTCTCTTTCTCCCTCCCTTCCCCTTTCTCCAAAAATAAATAAATAAAATCTTTAAAAAAATTCAACCAAATAACACCAAAAAAAAATCCAAAAATTTTGACTTATCTTTCTTTTTATATCATATTTCAAGAGAAACATGAAAGCATAAAGAAATGCTTCTCAATAACCAATAAATGCTTAAAATAATGTACAGGATAGGGCAAAAGTAGGTTTACAGTTGTTCATATGGAAAATAATACAATAATTAACAAATAATAATACAAGAATAAACTGTGTTCCCCATACTCACAACTGTCAACCTACTCTTACCCCACCCTGTATTTCAATTCTTACCTTTCTTAGGAAGACAACCAAATGTTTAACTCTAAACATGTAGCAGTAATTACTTTTGTTTTTGTTGGTATTTTAAGGCAGTTTTTATTGCTAAAATATCACCAAATCTCCACTACTCTATGAACTTAGCACATGCACTGTCTCTTAAAAAGGAAAAAGGCTAGCTTCCATTTAACTTTGTCAACATAAGTCTAAAAGTACAAATGAATATTTCAAAATAAAACAAATGTTTTCAATTTAAGGCATAAACAAAAGCATTTAATTTTTGGCAAAAACATTTCCATATGCTTCTTCCTAATTTTTTTGCTTATCTAATTCCATTGAAATTGTAGAAATATTTAGAGATTTAAAATATGTGTGCTTTAGCTATTTGTTCAGGGATGCGGTAGGGATACCTCTGTCTAGAATTCAGTTAGAATCTATTTTGATGTAACTATAACTTAATTGAGAGAAGAAGGTAAAGAGACAGATTATTCAAATCGCTTTAGATTTAGTAATAAAAATAGTCCCAAGTATTGCATAACTGTGGATTTATTAATGGTCAAGAAATATACCTGAACTTTCTCTTCAAGCATGCTAATTCATGTCTATGTCCAAGCTTGCTCTGCCACAGAATTTTCCAGCTCCCATTCTAATTACAAGTATTTAAAGGAGAACAACAAAAGCTATTCTTGCCTTCTTTATTTCATAGGGATTCTGGGAACACAAAGACAATAACCATGGAAAGACTCTGTAAACATTACTTTTTAAAAATTCCTTCTCTGAGGATCAGTCAGGAAAATAGAAACTGCTCCAGAAAATCCAATATATTCTAGTGTCAATCTTGCAGTATCAAAATCTGGTCTCTGTCCACCTGCTGAGCTACTCAAAGCACTTCTGAAAGGTCAAAAAGCAAAGCAGGAGATGGGAATATCTTGAAGCCTGTTTTTGAAACAAGTAGAATAGATAAGTGAAGTCATAAGTTTCCTTGGCCCAAGAATCCTCTGACTATAGGATCTCTGAAACCTAAAAAAAAAAAAACTAAAAAGTTCTTTACATAAAGAACTTCTGTTCTGCAGGTTAATGCTGTTCTCACTAAAGCAGGGGTGTCAAACTCATTTTCACTGGGGGTCACATCAGCCTGCGGTTGACTTCAAAGAGCCAAAATAATTTTAGGACTGTATAAATGTAACTACTCTTTAACTGTTAAGGAATTGAAATTACATTCAACCCTTTGAAGGCAACTGCGAGGCTGATGTGGCCCCCAGTGAAAATGAGTTTGACACCCCTCCTCTAAAGCCTCTCTGGTCGGGTCTAGATGGGCCAGGTCAGAGGTAATATTAGAAAGCCATTTCCAGCAGGAAGTCTAGGAAGTCTTTGGGTCTCAGGTCATGTTTGGGTCTTCTGAACCTAAATTTGATTCCTCCAACTCATATCTCAATGTTCAAACTCTAGAATGACCCAGGGAACTTAAAATGAAGGTTCCAGAGTCCACATTTACTGATTCAGATTTAGTAGCTTTGGGTAAGGGCCTAGAATATGTATTTGCTGATGCAGATGGGGTGAATATCAATTTTGAAAACCACGGCCTAGGGGTTTTGATTACTTTGTAATAGGCAGGGCATTCCCGGTTCTTGGAGAAGTCTGCCCATCACCTTAAATGTGATGCATAATAATTCATCCTAATGTTAAGATCCCCAAAACAACAGGACCTCCTCAGGGCCATTTGAGACCAAAGTCTGACTTGTATTCCTATAAATCTGTCCCCGCTTGACTTTCCTTCCTTGGGTCTTCACTTTCTTGGGTCAATCACATCTAAACTGGTCTACAATGCAGTGTGCACTGAAGAACCATTCTACTTGCACTAATCTAAGATTCTACATGTTGTTTCTAAATGTGGCATTTGGATGAAAATAAAATGCTCAGAGGTCCTGGGGGTACATGAGGCTTTCATATATGAGGGAAACCAGACATAGGCAGATAGTCTCCTAGTCACAGTCCCCTGTCCCACCCCACCCTCTTCCAATGCTGATACACTGAATTCTGAAAGTCAGTGGACAAGTCTGGACAAGCCAGACAGCAGGGCAAGGCCCCAGGAGCACATGAGCACACATGAAGCTGTGAGGGCTTCAGTTGTCCCAGAATACACGCCGTTCCCTGCAGCAGATTCAAAGGTCAGGGGAACCTTCACAGCGACCTCCTGGTTTGGCAAGAGCAAAGACTTCATATGGACCAGAGGATGATGGGAAGTCATCCAGTATACCTCCTTGCAGAATTACAAAGAAGTGACTATTTTGCACAGCTTTATTCATCTTCCATACAATACTTTTATCCCCAGAAGGCAGGAAACTATTCTATTAATTGAATACCAATAAGGTAAACTTAAATATTTGTCTGTCTAAAATGTTAAAAAACAAATCAATGTAAATCCAAATATAACTTACAATAACTGATAAATACAGAAGGGACAGAAAACTGACAAAAAACTTGTTCATGAGAAGCTAATTTACATACACCTATTCAGAAGGTAGTAATTGTTTTCTGGAAAATATTGTGTATGTTAATGTCTTTTATTTGATAAAAATGTGTTAAAATTTCTATCCCAAACCAAAACTATTTTAAGGTGAAGAAAACCATTTCCTAAACTAAATGGCTAAAAATAGAACCAAAAAGAGAACTCTCATTCAGATAAGTGCTAAATGTCTTTAGTGTAGCTTTATGCCATCAATAAATTGCACAAACAAGCACTAATTTTCACAAAAGTTTCCAGTGCTTATTCTCAGCTTTGGGATTTTGGAAGACATCATATATTTGTGCTCAAGAACAATCCCTCTAAATGTAATAATGGGCTTCGTCTTTATACCCTCTTAAAATTCCTGTTGCTAGCTATTACTAGGCTTGGTTTTCTTGACTGTTTCTGTTACTACATACTTCCACAAGGAGTAACTGGCTCTTGGTACACTGCCAAAATCCTTTCACATGGATTTGGTGTACTGCAAAGGCCATGTATACAAAATAAATAAGCAACAGACTAGGAACAAAACAATCAGTACAATAACCCACTAACATGTGCATCTTGATAATAATAAACTGGTTGTTGGCCAACTGTGGCTGACTAATTTAATTAGATCCTTCATGATAATGAAATCAAAAGGGTATATCCTTACTCCTGTCCTCTCCTTCACCTTCTGAGTCAATGTCCTGCCTTAAAAATATACATGGCACGTAATGTGGAACTGTTAAATTTATTATATCCCGTGGCCAGTGGCTATAAGTCTAAGCACCACCAAAACACGAGCCCCGGATCACACAAGGAATTTAATAGTGCCTGGAGCAGGCACTGATCACTCAGTCACCCACCACTTCTAGAAAAACCCAGTGGTGCAACTCATGGTGCACCAACAGCTGCCAACTGTGCACACAGAGGGCATCAACGACATCCCACGGGTGCTTTGGCGCCCCTTCTAGCTGAGGCCTACAATTTTGATCCTGGGGATCCAGCCAAACAATTAAAGCCTTAGTAATTTACATCTGTGTCATAGTAACAAGATACAAATTAGACAACAGGGCTGGCAGGCTTTTTATCACAGCAGAACAACAACTCTCATTTCTTGAGCACTGACTATATGATGGTGTTCTGCTTCATCCTTTTCACCGCTGTATCCTTACCATCCAGAACAATTCCTGACAGCTGGCAAGTGCTCATTCAACATTTGTTGAATGAATGAATGATGAGTGCTTTAGTGCCTCCCAGCAAGCGTGAGTTAGGTTTTACTATTACCCTCACTGTCTAACTGACAAAACTGACACATAGGAGGTAAAGTGAAATGTTCCAGGTTACTCAGTGATTAAATAGAAAAGCTAGGATTTGAAACCAAGTTCTGTAAGACACTAGAATCTGCCCACTACTCCCCCCTGCCATGCTTGCACACCCCACCTCTCGGAGAGGAGCCAGAACAGGTTAACACCTATCCTCTCCTTCCCAAATGGAAATAAGGTCTTCCTCCTACTGCTCTGAAGTACCAGGACACTTGATTTAGACTTCCCTTAAGATTCTAATCAATTACACTTCTTCATTTTATTGAAAGTAATAGGAACAACCATTTATTCAGCACCTACCATGTTCCCAGCATCATGTGAGTACTTTCAGGGATGTCCCCTTATTCATACTTCCTCACATTCTGCATAGGCATTTCGTTTCATCCTCCATTAATGAAGGAGATCAATGAGAGTGAAATCATTTGTCAGTATTTCCCAAACTTACCCAATAACAAGAATCAGGAAGGGTTGCTTAAAGTAGTGCAGCAGGACATACTCTAGATCTTTTGACACAGAATGTTGAGGCAACAAGCCGAGATTTGCCTGACTCCCAAGCTAAGTGCAAATAGGGCAGTGATCACATGTCAGCATCTTTTTTTCCTTCATTGCACATATGAGTCCCCAACTGTGTCTCATCTTTCACAAGCACAAGAGTTTATACGGTACATTCACATTATTCCCCAAAATAATCATAAGCAGCAAGCACAGGAAGGATCACTAGCCTGTTCCAGATAAGAAAAGTAATGCCCAGTCGTGTTCTGTGGCTCCTGGTTAAAGGGGGGAAAGAAAAGAGAGAGAAAGAAGGTAGTGGTAAGAGAGAAAGAGATCAGATTTTAAAATTCAAAAAAAATTACCCGATTTTTCTCTTCAATATACTCTCCTTCTGACACCACGGTAGGAAATCATGCTTATATTCTGCAAATTCCAGTATGAAGCAAGAAGAGGATCATGCAAGATATTTGGATTAGACCTCTCAAAAAATAGTACTTTTCATTGGTAGTAATCAAGAAAATCATTACGGTGTTTTTATTCTCCCTATTATAGAACTGGTTCTATAAGATAAATTCTCAAAATAGGGCATCATGGAAAAATTTATAGAATGTCATATTTAAAGAAAAAAAACTCTATGATTCTCTGACCAATTTCAGCTTTAATTGAGTTTCTTTAGGATATTTCCACTTAAATAAGTTTTCCTAGAAAAATTTTACACCTTATCATCTTAAGCACTCTCACTGGAATTGTCTTAGGAAGCAGTTTAGAGAGCTGAATGATATTAACCTAAATGTAATTGTACTATCTTTAGCTCACTCAGGTAGATAAATTTTCAGAGCAGAAGGGATTTAAAAAATCTAACTTTCCTTTACATTTTATTACAATTTCTTCCCAAATTAAAAATAATCTGAGTCTTCTGCACCACCCCTCCCTCCCCCACCAAAAATTACAGTAATCCTAGCGAGAGTATTTCTAGTCAGAAAGTGAACTTGCTCTCCTTACCTGGCAAGGAAACCTTGAGAAGAAAAACAACCCCAGAATTTGGAGAAGAATTTCTTAATAAGAAGTGAGTGAGATTCTATGACCTTAAAATCTGGGTACCTTATAACATCTGAGTGAGAAGTAAGTTAAACTGTATGTTTAGGAACCCAGTAAAGAGGGACTTGGGAGAAAGTAGAAGGGTCACTATCTCTAAGTAGTATAATCGGAGCAGTACCCCATTGTAAGGTATGACCTCACTCCCCAACAGGACTAACTGACCACTTGACTTAACTGGGCCAAGCCTTATTTCTCCCTGAGAATCTGAAATAGGGAAAAATGAAATATTAGTTGAGTTGAAAAGTCATGCAAAATCAAGGCTGATTTGATATCAGGGTATGTCAAAGTAAAGCAATGAGCAAGTGGAAGTGACAAAGAGTAGAGAAGCCAGAACATCGCTTTGCATATCAAAAGAGAACTATGGCAGACACAGAGAGCAGTGCTAGAAACCAGGCAACACCATGGGAGAGACTGGGGTTCATGACTGTCCTATCCCCAATGTCCTCGTGTATTTCCTGTCCCATTTAGGAATGTCCATGAAGTGGCTCTTTCATTTATATGAAATTTTTATTTGTGATCATCTAAGTGGGTTTCCATTCCTTGAAACCAAACACCCTTGACTAAGACAGGCAGCTTCACAGAGGAAATAATTATCTGAGCTAAGCAGCTGGTGTTCACCAGGTGGAGAAAGAGCATCTCAAATAGAGGAAACAGGCTATAGGTCAGCCTTGAGGCAGGGAGCAAGATGAGTTCTAAGAACTACAAGTAGTTAAGTGCAGAGCCCGAGGAACCCTGGAAGGGTGAAGGGGTGTGGAAAAGAGTCTGAAGAGAAGGGCAGGAGACAATGCAAGAAGGACCTCTTGACACAGGCCCAGGTATTTAGTCTTTGTCCTGTAATTGATGGGATCAGAGGTGTGCTGGAGAAGATCATTTTGGCCGTGATGTGGAGGCTGAAGTGGAGGCAGTTGGGGCAAGACTAGAGGCAGAAGACCAATGAGAAACAGGAGTTTCTCAGGGGCATCTTTGTGTGTCATTATTACATCCACCATCAGGGACTATTCTAAGGGAGAAGGAAAAGTAAAAAAGCACTATGTTGGTTCTAAGAAGAAAGCTAGCACAACATCCTGTGAAATACATCTTGTAGCATGGCCAGTGACTTAAGTTACACGGGGTTATGCCCTTCAGGCCTGATGTTTTAAGGAAACCACTACAGCTTAACGGCATGGTGACCCATGAGCACCACCAAGTGTGACCTAGTACATGATAAAATATAGATCACAAAAGAAACATACTTGGAAATACCAAACAATTTCACATCTCATTTCCCCAGTTCTCATAGTCACTTATTAATTTCCCATCATAACATAAAGCCACATCGAGCTTTAGTTACCTCAGGAAACATGGCCCCTTTCATAAAGCCTGATAAAAGCATTAAAAATTAAAGACTGACTTTGAAAGAAGGGCACCTAAAATTCTTTGGCACAATGTTTTTGTGCTGTGCAGTAGTACAAAAGGAAAACATGAGTACCCCTGAATAAATGGAAGTTATGAATGTTCTGACCCTAATTGGTTTAGATAACAGGATGAACCAAATCCCCAAATGCTTAGTAAATGGGGGGAAATAGAGCTGTCAACTTTGATGACAGTCTAGGCTATGAACACAATAAACTTCCTTCCTTATCAGTGATTTACACACGAATGTAGGAACTACACGACATTACATTTACAATAAACAGCTGACCACAAAGCACCACTTTAACATCCTTTTACTTGAGTTTGTCTCTTTCCACACTCAAAATGCCTGTCAACGGCCTTCCCTTATGCTTAGTGCTGAACCTTCACCCTGACAGTGGTCCCTTCCCCTCTCATTCCATGTGCCACTGGAGTGCAGGAGCCTAACCACATTCAAATTTTTTTCCTTCCCAAATAAACAGAGTTGAGTCCCCTGCACCAACCAAAAATTTTTTTGTTTATAATAATCCCATGAGATCCCATGAGAGCATGTCTAGTCAAAAAAATGAACTTGCTCTTCTTACTTAGCAAGGAAACCTTGAGAGGAAAAACATCCCAGAATTTGTTGTAAGGCATTCTTTTAAGTCCCCTTAATTACAAACAGCCATAATAGAGATTCCTTTTATTTTCACTGCACAGTGAGTAACCCACCAATAACAGCGTTAGCATCACCTGGGAGCTTATTAGAAACAGAGTCACAGGCCCTACTCAAAAATGCCTGCAACCTGTACCTTATCAAGATCCCCAGGCAATCTTGCGATGTTTGAGAAGCACTGCCAGCCATTTTTGGAAAACAGAGTTTAGAAGAATTTGACTAAAACTCAGAATCCAATCTCAATTTTCTTTACTAGTCTGGAGAAATGGTTTACAAGTCTGCATGTGAAAACTACTGCTATTTACTGGAGCAGGACTTTCCAGGAAGATGACATGTGCTGTGCAAATGCACACAAACCTGGAAGCCAGAGAGGTCTGAGTTCAAATCTAAGTGCTGCTACTCATATGCGGTGGTACTCCGGGCAAATTAATAAACCACGCTGTGGAGACTTTTGTCCCTTTTCCCTTGAGTTGCAGACACCATTAGTTTTTTGTTTGTTTGTTCTTATTTAGGTTTTTCTTTTTAGATCATTGTAGGCTCAGATGCAGTTAGAAGAAATAATACAGAGAGATCCCACATACCCTTCCACTAGTTTCCCTCTGCGGTAGCATCTTGCACTAGTACAATAGCACAAGGAGGAAATTGTTCTTCATCTCTTACAAGATTGTCATTTCAAGAATGTTATATAAGCAGAATTATACGGTTGGTACTCTTCTGAGATTGGCTTTTTCACTCAGCCTAGCTCCCTTATCTGTTTGTCCACTCTTGAATTTTGAGTGTTTGTTATATAGTCTAGATACAAAGCCATTGTCAGATGTGTGGTTTGCAAATATTTCTTTCAGTTCATAGCTTATCTTTATATCCTCTTTACAGGGTCTTTTGTGGAGCAAAAGCGTTTGGTTTTAATGAGGTGCAATTTATCAATTTTTCTGTTATAGATTGTGCTTTTAGTATCAAGTCTAAGAACTTTTCACCTAGCCATGGGTGCTGAAGATTTTCTCCTGTGCTTTTTTTTCTAAAAGTTTCAAAATCTTTGGTTTTACATTTAACTCTGTGGTACATTCTGAGGTAGGTTTTTGCATAAACTGTGAGGTTTACATTGAAGTTCTTTTTTTTTAACTTTGAATGTTCATTTCCTTGTGGCATCCATCTTGACCTACATCCTCAACTTAATAGAATTTTGCAAGGAGAAAAATTATCAAGAGCTATTACACTAAATGTACATACTAACTGTAAGAAACCACATTTCTAGAAACATTGAAATGTTTTACCATGTACTATTTCACATCTGATGATGCATCTGCTCACAGGTGAGCAAGCCCCTAAGATGCAGTGGTTACTCTAAAATACCTGAAGGTAGAATACTGTTCAACAATACCATTGACCAAGCTGAAACACTCTGTTTTGACATGGTGTTTGTGCTGACTTGCTTCTTGGTATTATGCTGATGAATTTTTTATCCTCTTCCTCCCCCCTTAGAATAACCCCTAATAGTAGAATAAGAATGTTTCTAGATTTTGGAGCTACCCAAATCCTAATATCATTATGCATATCCAATGGACATGTTATGTCTGGCTCAAAGACTGCTCATAAAAGTCACTCAAAACAGCCTGTACATGAATTTTTTGCTTTTCCCACATTCATAATTATACTGATATAATAAACAGTGCATTGATTCATTATGTTTTTTTGTTGTTTAAGACTTAAAACAACAGAGCAATACTCGGAATGAATTATAAAAGACAGTGCCCCATATCAACTACATTTCTTTAAGTAAAGTAACTTTGGTTAGGAATTTTGCTTGTATCTTCTGTCTTTTTCACACCTCTAAATTCCACATCTCTCTCTTTTAACCTTTAAAGCTCTTTAGGTCTCTATGTACACACAACAAAACCACCCCAATTCTCAAGTACAGAGAAACCACAGACTGCACATGGTCTGGTACGTACTTAGCTTGATTATTTTTTTAAATGGTAAGAAAATAATTACCCTTATGCTACAAAGTAGCAACAATCTCTCTGTACGCTTGCAGGAATTTGAGAGTGAAGCAGGTAGAGATGGTAGAAAAAGCAAGGCTTTATATTCTAGGTACTAGACTATCTAAATAGAATACATAACTAGTGTGCTATTACTCCAAGGGCAGAGGACAACTGCTATAAGAAGTGCAAATCAAAAATATTAAATCTGGAAAAAGAGATAGTATTAACCCAACAATTATGCTAAGTACAATTTGTTAGCATGAGTTGCCTGAAAGAATTAGGAAACTTTACTCTAAATAACTGAATTTTAATGAAGATTATTATGGGTGTTTACTATTCACAATGACAAATTGCCTTTAAAAACAGCTTAATGACACACTATTCCTATACTGAAAGGGACAAGGTAAAATCAGATACAGACTGTTTTGTCTAACCTTCCAACAATTAAACTGGCTTAATTATTAAGTGAAAATACCCACCTGTAACAGAGATCACTAGCCTTACAATGTCCCTTTTCCTGTTTCACCTTCATAACAAGAACCCAAATTTTTAGCTGGCCATATTACTGCTCAGTTAAATGAGGATATGCCCCAGCTACAGTGGCACATAGGTAAAGTCACACAGGAAAGCCTAGTTTGTGTGCCCTTCTTTACCCCTTCTACCCTGCTGGCCATGGGGCATGTGACATGTGATGGCTGGAGGTTTAACAGCTATTGGAACATGAGGACAGGGTTGATGGTGTAAAGATGGAAGAGCGTTGAGCTGGAAGGATCCTGGGTCCCTGGCAAATACGTGGAAAAGCCAAATCATCTTATCTCCAAAGTAAATAAATATCTTTAATTTGTGATAGAAATTAACTTCTATCTTATGTATGGAAGACATTGTCATTTGTTTTGACCTGACCTACATATTTTCTAATGTCGAGTCCACCCTTTAACTAATTGACTGGATAAAACTTCTCTGGACATGACACATGTTTTAAATACATGACTAAATTCAGTTTTCATTTTTTTATTTAAGATTTTTGCATCAAATTTTTCAAATGAATTTGCCTTTAACTTTCCCTTATCATACTGCAATGGTTTTGACTTCTAGGTTATCTGAGCCTTATAAAATGACTTGGGAAGCATACATTGTTTTAGTCTCTAGATTCAGTTTATATACAAGATTAGAATTGTTCAAAGAACTTTCTAGTAAAAATCTTTAGGACTTTTGGATTTTTGTTAAATAAGTTTTTAACAACTGACTGAATCTCTTTAAAGGTTATAGACCTTTTTGATTTCCTTTTTCTTCTTGAGTTGAAATATTTTCCCAAGACTGTACATTTTGACAGTTTTGCTGATTATTTCCATGTATTAATAGTAAAAAGAGCAGTGTATTTAAAGGGCTTTGTTTCAACTCCCAGTTCCATCTCTTACCAGGCATTTTGTTCCAGGAAAGTCAACACATACTCTGAATCTGCTTCTTCATTTATAAATAAACCAGGCATCATAATCCCTAGTTCAAAGAGTTGGGGGTAGTGTATTTAATTGTTTGCAAACTCTACAGGCTATATGACATGATACTCTTATAATAAGTACTCTAAAACATAAGTAAATAATAAAATAATTATGATATTGCATCACTATAGCTTTTGGTAATGGTGTTAGAGGGTAGGAATCCAAACTTACACTCTTAGAGATGGAAGGTCAAACAGCTTAAGAATCCATCATTATCTGCCTGTACAGAACACCTAAAAGACCAAAAATCCACTACACTGTGAGGCAGCCCCCTCTGTCTTCACAGCTGTATCACTTAAACATTCTTTATGCTGAGCCATAAGATCTACTCCCAACACTGTAATTTGGTCGACTTTTCTTTTTCTTGGAGAAAAATCAAGTCTTTGCTATGACAACATTAAAATATTTAAAGTCAATTGCAATATTCTTGCCAATAATGAAAAGAATATGGATTTGGAATTATGGCAGGTGGCTTTGCTATGTGAGGATTAGTGTTCTTATAGAAGAGACCCTGGAGAGTTCTCCTACCTTTCCTCCATGTGAGGGTGCAAGGTGAAGATGGCACTCTATGAATCGGGAAGTGGGTTTTCACCAGAAACCAAATCTGCTGGTGCTTAATCTTGGATTACCCAGCTTTCAGAACTGTGAAAAATAAAGCTCTGTTCTTTATAAGCCACCCAATCATAGGTCTTCTGTTACAACAGCCCAGTTGGACTCAGACAGAGGATCATACTCTATTTTCCTACCTGATACTATTCTGCATTTATTCTGCGATTCTCATTCCTCACCCCCATCTACAAATTAATGAAGAACTGAATTACATTTAGATTCACACAGAAATCAAGGGTACTAAATCTAGATTTAAAAATGGGATACAAGACTATAAAGGTAACACTGGCCCAAGACTCATCAGTGGCCAGGCTGTGAGGACAGTGGATATCTGCAGATGTCCCCAGGTAGATGAAAGATCTGGGCTAAGCGGCCAACTTGGTTTTTGAACCAATTTGGGGGAGCGGGTCAGGCAGGTAGTGGAAAATGCACCCTAAGGGGTCACTGCAAGAACTGTGGTTGTGCTCTGTGCCAAATGGAGAGTCACTGAGAGGAATGACATGACTGGATTTCCACTTTAAAATGATCACTTGGGCTCTTTTATTGAGAATTAACTGAGGAGAACAGAGGAGCAAGGGTATAAGCAAAATAATTATATTATTATTTTCTGCTACAGTCCAGATGGTTCTGTCCAGGGTGGTTAAAGTAACAAGTGCAGCAGTCACTCCTCATCCACAGGGGACACATTCAAAGACCCCCAGTGAATGCCTGAAACTGTGAATAGCTCCAAACCCTATATATATATTTTTTTTTCCTATACAAAAAGTTCAACTTATACATTAGGCAAAGTAAGAGATTAACAACAATAACTACCAATAAAATAGAACAATTGCAATAATATATCATAATAAAAGTTATGTGAATGTGGTCTCTCTCTCTTTAATAACTGATCTGATAGCCCAGATGGCTACTAGGTGAGTAAGAGGCAGGTAGCATGCACACTGTGGATGTGCTGGAAAAGAGATGATGCTCATCCCAGGCAGGACAGGACAGGACAGCTCGACAGTTCATTATGCTACTCAGAACAGCACACAATTTAAAACTATGAAATGTTGTATTTCTGGAATTTTCCATTTAATATTTTTGGATTGGGTTGGCAGTGGGTAACTGAAACCATGGATAAGGGTGAGGAAAGGGGCTACCTTGGATATATTTTTACCCTGGATATATTTTGAAGGTAGAGAAAAATAGAATATCCTAACTGGTTGTGTATGAAATGTGAGAGACTTAAACGAGAAGAGATCTCAACCAGGAAAAGTAAAAGAGACAAGAAACATAGAGATGAGGTTTTAAAACACCCAAGAAATGATATGGAGAAAGTATTGATTGGTTCTCGTTCTCACCCCACTAGTGATAATAAAAACTGTGATCCTTTAATACATTAAAGAATATGCTCCAGTAAGAAAAAAGAACACTCCATGCAGAGATGCCTCTGAAGCCAGGTAAGGTGTTCCAAAATTGGTATGTAGTACAGTGAATCCCCTTGGTTTTCTTTTCAAAGTGTAAAGAAGAAGAGGCAAAAACAAATACAGTTACAAAATACAGTGCAAACCTTCAGGATTGATATCATCCAAAGCTACTGGCTGAAAATATTTCATATAGTAATTTTTTACAATAGCATCTATGTTTTATAGGTCAAAATAAAGAAGACCTGCTCTGTCTTATGCCATATGTAATGTCCCCTGTGTCTTGGAATGCCAAGACATCTCTCTTTGCGAGCTGTCACATCTCTGCTGATGGCAGCTTTGCTCTGGCGGCAATGATTTTTAAGCAGATCTGCTACACAGCATAAAAGTGAATGAGGAGGGAGCAGGAGAATGAAAATGCAGAATGAAGTGGGAGAGCGAATATTAAATATGATAGGGGAAGTATGTAGTACACTCCTTAATTATAATAAATGTCTATATTTAAAGGTGACAGGCTTTTTTTCTCTTCTTTATAAAAAAAATACGTGTTGACTTCTGTATGGCTAATTTAATTTCCCTTCCTTCTCCCTTTCTGTTCCAGTAATCTAATTGCAGACTGTTCTATTGTGCCAACAGCTCTCCCAGGGGAAGAAGAAAATAAAACTGCGGAAACCAGCACCCGTGTGCTCCTTTATCACTCGCACCATTTCAAGGATGTTTATAATTCTTTTCACAGTAATGAACTATCTGCTCAGCAGCTAATAACTCAAAATACAGTAAAACAAAACCAAACAAATGGTCCCAATGTAAGAAATCATGATAAAAAATAAGTTTGGACATAATGCAGTATTTTTCAAAATGAAGAAAAGTGATGTGTTTTATGGGCAGAGCACTGAGGTGTATATTTAAAGATCTAGTGCCTAGTCAAGAATGGTAGAGGACAGTTTTTTCTTCTGAAAAATCTTGTTATGTTACTATTAAATCATTTGTCTGATGTCTTATTCATTGAAAATTTCCTGCCACTTTCCACCCTATTTCAATAACTAACTGAAGTTCTACCGGATCTGTTACGTCATCACGAAAGATAGATTTAATTGGCGTTAATCCAAGAAAGTTTTCTTGACCCCATGCAACCAAACCTCTATGACTTTTCATCTAAAGCTTCTGCAGTTCAAAGACAGAAAGAAGAATGAGTTGAATAGCTCATTCAACAAATGCATCAGCTGGCACAATTACCTAAATATACACTTTTAATTTTAGCCACTAAATGTACTTCAAATGTACCAGGAATGGAAATACCTCTCCCATAGAGAGGGTTCCTATGGAGTTTAACTCTTTCCAATAATAACTCTTTCCAGAAATTTGGGGGAAGAGAAACAATGATCCTGTAAAAAATCCTTGAATATAAACTTTGAAAACAATTGGAACTTGTTTTGATAGAAAGTAAACGAAATTTAGCATGCAGAGGATTCCAGCAGGTTTCTACCTCTTGATGTGGGTGGTGGGTTCCACAGGAGTTTATAGCCATTCTTTAAACCATCTAAGCTCTAGACATGCTTATACATGATACACAGTGGGCCATCCATACCCACAGATCCAATCAACTGCAGGTAAAAAAATATTAGAGGAAAAAAATCCCCCAAACCTCCAAAATACAAAAATTGATTTTGCTGTGTGCCAGGCACTACACTGCACCCACAGGAATGAAATGATGTTGGGGTACCCTGCCGTAGCCTGTATGCAAATATAGGTCATATGCTGGTACTACTCCATTTGATATAAGGACTTGAACATTCACAAATTTTGGTATCCACAGGGGTCCTGGGACCCATCATCTGGGACCAAGGCATGACTGTATATCATATTTAAAAAGTAATAACATTTTCTTTAAAGATCTTAAGAATTCAAATGCTTTGGTGTATTTCTACTGAAATTCAGGGGCTGGAGATATATTTCAGACCTCTGCTTCTTACATATCGGTCAATCCATCACTGTCAACTCTCCATACTAGAAAATAATTCAAGGTGAAAAACCAGAAACTCATCTTAATCAAGATTTTTAATCAAGAACTAAGGGACATTCATGATGTATGCATTATCACTAATGAATTTGACTTAATATATATAGAAGCTGCAAATCTGTTGTCTCCACACTATTTTCTCCTCATTTTTATTTTCTGATGATGAACAGAAACTCATTATGAAAGAACTAACCCCTTTGAACTCACAATAAACTAAAAATGAAAGCAGACAGCTACCTTTAGAGTACAATTACAATAATGCTACATTTCTCTTTTAAATAATAAGAATTATCATTCAAGTCAAACCTTAAGAGTTTAAATAAGTTTTTCTGCCACTTGTGAACAAAAGTTAAAAAAAATCAAATCATGTCCATATCTTTTCTTCCCTTCTTTCTATTCTATTCAGCAGAATTTATTTTCTCACTGTCCAGTAATTAGCATTTCAGAAGGAACAATATAAAAGTGGTCTTAAATGTTGCTCTTTTCACCAAAAAAGTAAACTTAAGTATTTGTGCTGTTTATAATTCTTTCCTTTTGAGGGGAGTAATTCGTGTCCACAGAACATAATGGCCATTGTGTAAGACTGGTATAATTAACAAGAGTGAAATCATGTGTAGAATTTAAAAGACTTTACCAGAAATAGTGAAAAATGCCATGATGTTTAAAGGCAATGACTGCTAATCTGTAAATCAGTGATGCTTATTTGCTTTTTAAAAAAAGCAAATGAAAAAAATGGCAAATAGTTTTAAAACTGTGAGAATGGACTCACTATAATCAATTTCTTTCTGTCCTAGAGGTGAGCAAAGAAATAAAAGCATATGTAACTAAATATTCAAAGCGTAATTTTATTTTTAAATGTTGCTTTAAAATGTTTAAAATTTTTCCCATGAAAAAATTATAAATACTTACACTGATCTGTATAAATGTGTGATGACACCACCCACAGGAAGTGTTTCTTTAGGCCATGGCATGTTCTCAGTGTGACATTGTAATTTAGGGTCAGCACAAAATGGATTGCGTTATAATGAATCACATAGATCTTCAAATGGCTTGTCTAATTTCACTTTACAGTCTAAAAGCACATATATAATTATGTTGTTTCTCTACATGTCTCCTATGCTCTTCTGTTTAAGTCTAAATATTGTTCAGCATCCTGCTTTCTTTGGTTGAGAAAAATATATAAATCATAAAAGACAAGAAACATCATTAATGTAATTTTACATTTTATTTGACAATGCACTGTTATTTAAATTAACCCTTCCTATTCCATTTCATGTTTTCATTTAATCACTTAGGTGTTAGAAAAGAGAGTATTATTTGTGGATTGAAGTTAGTGCAAGAGCACTATCAGATTAAACAATTTATTAATACAGTACAGCTATTTAAACTTATTTGCTTCTGACACTATATTAGCCTCTGGGAAAACAAAGATGAATATAAATGATGCTTACCTGGCTTTTACTGGGGCTGGTGTGGGTGGTATTTTGGAAAGGGTTGGAAAACAAATATTGCAAGGTGATAGTACAAGGCCTATAACAGAAGCAAGTACCATATGCTGTGTGGTACAAAGAGGATGAAGCAAGAGATAGTAAAGGCTCAAGAACATCCTCTAAAATACACAATAACTAGTGAAATCTTAATTGGAATTAAGAAAGCAAAGGCATATTAGGGAATGCCAGTCCATTTGTTGTCTGGCACATCCCTGAGGACAGAGAAGACTATAGTGTGCCGTCGGCTTTAACTCTGGGTAGATAGAGGGGAAAAATGGCACGAGAAGGGGAAAATGGCTCTTTCTTATCATTCAGATTGCAGCTTCCTCAAGGTGAGCTGCCTTCTTCAACCCCCAACACAATATCGCACTGGCTCTCACTACTGGGTCTTGGCCTATTCGCAGTGAAAATTTTCATTTGTTTTAAGTCGTTTATCATTCACCTTCCTCATGAGATGGTAAGTTTCAAGAGAGCATGAAACTGCATTTCTAGCCCATAGAACAATACTTGGCATATAGTAGGCACTTCAATGGGGAAATTAAATCAACAAGGAAAAATAAGAGGAAAAAGAAAGGAGGATATAAAGAGTAGTTCACATTAAAAAAAAAAGAGAGAGGAACAGTGAACTATAAAGCACTGTCTTAGATCAGAGGTCAGCCAGGGACCAGTCCCTCAGCCGTCCCAGAAACCATTCCCTGCCAAAAAAGTTCAAGAACACTTCGAAAAGGCTGTGCTTACCACATAGTCTACATAATGCAAAAGCTTGTCAGACTGACAGGAGGAACATCAATTGCATTTTACACATATTGTTGTCTCAGCCAAAAAGGGAAAAGAGATACCTTTTAATTGGGATATTACAATTAAGCGTTTATTCAAATAAGTAGGTTTTTCAACATAAAATATTAATCTGTTCAATAATCTTATCTGTAAGCAAAAATGGAGTATTACTGTGTAAGCCATAAGTTCAAATTCCTATCCTGAGTACTTAATTTTTTTTAAAAAATCGCTATATTAATCTACCTTTTTTGCATTTTACTGCTGTTCCTGTTCAAAAATTCAATCTCCTAGACAAATGGCAATTCAAGAACATTCAAATCCCAGCAATATGTTATTCCCTCTGACTACAATGGTATATTTGCCCATTCAGGTATTTTTTCATTCAAATTTTGCAACAGCTGTTACATGATATATTTATGAATGCAAAGTACACAGTCTGCTTTCTCAACTACAGTAACATACAGCAATTTCTACAATCCCTCATCCTTTCTCTGAAACACTTAAAACATATTTTAAATTTAAATTAAATCACACAGAAGAGTTGTTTATGCTATTTCCTTTGGCATAACTTGAATATTTTAATTTCTTCAATACATCTTGTAGGTTAAAAGCAAAATGTCAGGAGCCTCATTATTTAAATTCCATATATGAAAACCATCTTTGCCTGAAATATTTTGACATATACGAGGCGACACTGTATCTAGTATTACTGCTCCACAAAAATTAAATATGTTTTGGTATCATAATTCCCCCCACATTACGGGGGGTGCTTTCAGTTTCAATACATTTTTTCTACTTTATCTTCACACATATAAATCCAGCAAAGAGAAAAGATGAACTTATAAGAAGAAAATTATAAATGTTCTTGCTTATAAAGAATTTCCTCTGAACAATTTACAGATTCAATTCCAATAACGATAAAGTTTTTTCAGCTTGACAACTCAGCCACCACCAATGACGGATATGCCCTTTAATGAGCTGGCAACTGAGTATATTTCTTTAAATGAACACAAATTCCACCCTCCAGAATAGATGGTTATTGGTTATTGCTCAGTTTGTACATATGTGGTGAAGCCAATATATATACACACTGCTGAAATGAGCATCGAATAGCTACGTGACTCTGGGCACATCCTTTAAAGCTGGAAACTATATCCGTGGAGCAGGCTGTGTGGGGTCAGATGTGGTGATACACATAACAAAGCTCTGAAAACTATAAAAAGTCACACACATGCAAGATTCACATTATTACCAGTAATGACTTTTTCCCTTCCACCTAAGATCTGAACCACAAGTGGGAAAAAATTTTTGCACTGTTCTCCATCTACAATCCACATTGCACCAAACTCAGTCAGTAGACAGACACCATCTTCTCTTGCCAGGATTGTTGTAACTGCCTCCTAATTCATCTCCCTGCTTTTGCCCTTACTGCTTTACGGTCCTTTCTCAGTACACAGTGATCATAATGAGCCTTTAAAAATAAAGCAGTTCATATCACTCCTCTGCTTAACACCCCTCCTGGACTTCTCATCTCTGTCAGAATAAATGTCAGAGTTCTTAAGCAGGCATGCAAGGAAGGAAGGCCCTGCAAGCGCAGGCTCCCTGTCCCCCACCCCACCTCAGAGGTGGCTGCTCCCTCCATCCTCTCCCCTGCTCAAGGTCCTCCAGGCACATAGTTCCCCTTGCTCTTCTTGACCAGGGATGCCCCAATCCCAAATCTTTGCTCCTGCTGTTTCCTCTGCCTGGAATATTCTCACCCATGTATCCATGTGGTTTCCTCCCTCACTTTCCCTCATGTTTTTGCTCAATTGTCACTTTTTTACTGAATCTAAAACTGCAACCCTACCCATGGTCCTGGCATCCCCCATGCCCTTTTCTGCTCTAACGTACACAGTCTCATTACAGTTTGACCTACTTTTCTTAGTACTTTGTTTCATGTCTGACTGTGAGCTCCAAGAGAGTGGGGATTTTGGTATGCTTTGCTCACTACTGTAACCCCCAGTACCTAGTGCAGTGCCTGGCACACAGCAGCACATCAGTACATATTTGTTAAATTAAGAGAAGTGGATATCACTTCATATACACATGTGAGCTACCTAAAAACTACCACAAAAGGTGGGACAAAAGTGGGTTTACAGTTGTGAGTACATAAAACAGTGTATTATTATTATTATTATTATTATTATTATTATTATTATGTATCTTGTGTTATTATTCAATTTATAATTATATTATTGTCCATACAGACAACTGCAAACCTACTTTTGCCCCACCCTGTATTGTAACAAATTCTGTTGAACTTGGTTGAAGCTAAAAGAAGGGGAAAAGATGACACAAATAATGAAGAATAAAAGTGAGATTTTTTTTCTCTTTTTAAAAATCATCACAGAACAAAATAATCTGAACTATGCTTGGTGTATCAATAAACTGGCATAGATTGAGGAGAGTTCCAACATATTCATGGAACTTTTTTTAAGATTTTATTTATTTATTTTTAGAGAGAGGAAGAAAGATAGGGAGAGAAACATAGATGTGCAAGAGAAACATCCATTGGTTGCCTCTTGCATGTCCCCAACCAGGGACCTGGCCCACCACCCAGGCATGTGCCTTGACCAGAAATTGAACCAGCAACTTTTTGGCTTGCGGGACAATGCCCCAACCAACTGAGCCACATCAGTTAGGACACATATTCATAGAACTCCTTGTTTAGCCAAATATCAATATAGCATTAAAGAACACATTTCAAATCCATCTCTGATTAAAACTTTAAAAAACAAATTACGGGAACCATTTAATATCAAATGCATTCACTAAATTAATTACATACACTCTTGACTCTGCTCTATATGGTATCAAGAGTCCACAAAAACAAATAGTAGATTCCAGTACCTCTGCATTTTGCACCCACAAACACATAAAAATAAAGTCTTTATTTTTTAGAGTTTTTATGAACTCTAACAGCTTACTAAATGATCACCAACAGCTCAATGTATGATCTTTTCTCAGAAGATGTGGGCCCCTGCTAACGGGGTGGGGGACCCAGCTTCCTTCACCTGGGTAGTTCAGGGCTCCATGCATTGGAATGTGAAGAAACCAAGTCTCCAGCTGCTTTTCAAGTATTGATGGCAAATGAATCTACTATTTAAACACACACAGGCACACACATATAATTTTTCCTAGGAAATAAAAATGTTGCAAACAAGATCTGGCAAAATTATGATTTTTACAGTAGCTGTTTCAGGATGAAGGTTATTGAGACCTGGTATCAAACATACTTTCATAGTATGTCATTTTATCTCAATGACCACATCAAAAACAGGAAAGAGCAATTGTCATTTGCACAGTGTTTGATCTCTACCGTGGTTCCTTTCCTTCCCTAATACCCTGCGGCACTGCTGACCTTTACATAACAAGTTTGGTACTTTAATTCTTTCTTGTATATCCACATTGTCCTACCAGAAGGCAGAAATCCTCAATTCATAAGTACTCAATTTGATGAGGATAAATCCCTGTTTATAATATCATCAAAGACAAACTGAGAAGAAGGTTCATAAACAATGGGAAGCAGAGCTTCCAGTACTGAATCAGCCAGGGCTTCCGTGTTTCCCTACGGCACAGGACTAGGGGGAGGGGAGAGGGAAAAGGAGAGAGAGACTCGTTCTTATAAAAATGATACTGCTGTAACAGAGTACCACAGAATTCATTTAGCATCTCAACATATTTTTAAAAATTGTATCACATTAGAGCAGCAGTAAACTTTTTCTGGTTAAAATGAATACTGTATGGGGAAAGAAGCATCATCACTGTCAGATATTTACCGTGTGCCATAAGGTTACCCAGAGAAATACACAAACTATGCCAACCAGGCTTAAAAACTGTATGAAATATAGTTGTATTGTACATAACATCCTAATAAAAAACAATTACTGTTAGCTATGGATAAATATGTTTCTATTCCACACATGTTTTGACAATTACCTATAAATAATTCAAGCTAATTCCCCAAAGGTTTAATCCATGTTGAAATGTGTCCTTTAAAAAGTTGATGGCATACTTGACAAAGAGCTCAGTAATGAAGGGTCATACTTTAAAAATATGCATATGAAGGTACATTTCTCTTTCACACACTTTTCCTGCATTTTCAAACTTGAATAACAAGCATGGTATTTTAACAAGGTAATTTTCACTTTTTTGCATGTTAATAAAATGTCAAAATCTTAACTTTTCATGTTTAGGCAATGGAATACAGAGTTTAAAAAAGTATTCAAGCCTGGCTGGTGCGACTCAGTGGATTGAATGCCAACCCGTGAACCAGGGGGTCTCCAGTTCAATTCCTGGTTCGGGCACATGCCTGGGTTGCATCTGGGTCCCTGGTTGGGAACAAGCAAGAGGCAACTAATGGATGTTTCTCTCCCTCTCTTACTCCCTCCCTTCTGCTCTCTCTAAAAATAAATAAATAAAATCTTTAAATAAAAAGTATTCAATAAAAATGTTTCCATGACATTTATAATCAAGTGACCAGATAAGTGAAAATGAAATTAGAAACATGAAGAACTGGGTTCTAATCCAGATTCTGCTATAAACTAGCTGTGTGGCCTTGATCTAATGATCTTGAAAAAATGTCAAATATATGCTTTCCAGTAGCAAAAATCTCAGTGTACCAGAGCTGACATAGAAATTGAACATTATCCATACCTGAACAAGTTGCTTTACTTTTCTAAACTTTGTATTCTGAACTACTGGGTTGGCCAAAAAGTTCACTTAGTTTTTTCCATATGATGGTGTTAGTAGTACTTAGTTATTTTTAACTTCATTCAAAACCAATTTTGTTAGATTATATTGTGACAGCTATCATATCAGCATGCATTTAAAGAAAACTTGTCAAAATTGGTGAACTTTTGTGCAGCCATTTTAATATTGAAGATGGAAGAAAATTAGCAACATTTTCAGCATATTATGCCTTATTATTTCAAGAAAAGTAAAAATGTAAGTGAAATGCAAAACAAGATGTGTGCAGTGTATAGAGAAGGTGCTGTGACTGATTGAATGTGTCAAAAGTGGTTTGCAAACTTTCTAGGTACTATTGACATGTTGGCCAAATAATTCTTTGCTATGGTGCTCTTGTATGCATTGGAAGATGTTTAGCAGTACCCCTGTCCTCCACCCACTGGAAGCCAATAGTGGGAGATAGCCGACATACTCAAAATATCCAAATCAATAAAGTTATTGATGAAAATGAGAAATGTGTTTTATTTTACAGAAAAAAACTAAACAGGCTTTTTGGCTAACCCAATAAAAATTTAGAGCATTGGCTTCTTAGTTACCATATTTTGCCATGAATAATGTGTACTTTCTTGCCTAAATTTTTGAGGGAAAAATAAAGATAAGCATTATACATGGGGAGTACTAATTCCATATCTATATAAATGTTTTTATTTCTTTTATTTATTCTCATGTGTTAAAAATATAACTCTAGAAAGCATTAATGATATCTGTATGCAAAATAATACCCTGGAAAATGATAATCAGTTTTGTTTCTAAATATAAATAAATAAGTAAATAATCAAATTATAAAATTAAAATGAAAGATTTTTTTCCCTGAATTTTGGGACAAAAATGTGGGCGCACATTACAGTCAGCAAAAAAATGGCACTTTGCAACCTCTGTCACAAGGGTTTTATCATTATATTAGCAATAGTTTACTTTTACTGAACATTTTGCATGTGCTAAATTTTGGAATTGTTATATATCTTTTAAAATAACCTATGAGGAAGAAACTTTTGTTTTTAAAGAAACACACTTTTTTTTTTTACTTTTAAAAAGGCAGAGGGAGAAAGAGAAGGAGAAAAACATCAGTGCAGGAGAGAGACACTGACTGGTTACCTCTCACATGCCCTCAACTGAGGATCTGGCCTGCAACCCAGGTATGTGCCTTGACTGGGAATTGAACCTGCGATGCTTTGGTTCGCAGCCCACGCTCAACCCACTGAGCTACACCAGCCAGGACAGAAGTAGTTTTTATATTAAAACCTTAGTGATCTTCAAAAGATATTGTAATTTATATTTTACATTCCATTGGAATACTAGCTATTAAAAATATGCTTCATGAAAATAGATTTGGTAGATTTCAAATATGTAGACATTTTCTAAAAGTAATATTAGCTTATAATATTTAGTCATTATTTATTTTAAGATATAATTAAAAATTAAAAAGAATAAAATATTAGTATATGATCAGGGATCTGGCAAAAACATTACCAAGATTTTGATCTTGTTTCATTTTCCAAGGATCATAATATGTCAAATACCTATATTGTTCCTCTAAGGAAGTAACAGATGGCTTGTTGAAAGAGAAAAGGGAAGAACCCGTTTCTTGATTTTATTTCTTTTATATTGAATTCCAACCAAACTGACTCAGAATGTTTTTCATTATCAAGCAATATGCTTAAACTGAAAATATTTCTTAGTATAGTTTTTTTAAGTAATAAAAATTAAAAGCATTAAAAGGAAAATTTTCCTTGTATGGTTGACTGGCTTATAGAAGCATCTATATATCACTGTATTCTAATTTAGAATTGCTCACACATTCCTTCAATGATGCCCTCATTGAAGAACAAAGACGATCAGCAACTGATCTTTACTTTCTTTCAGACTACTTTCTGTTCAGGTCTTTGAGTTTCCTGATGCAGCAGATAGAAAGAGGTCTGAGGTCTGCATTTTCCATTCCAGGAGTGTCAGTTACATTGTAAAACCTGTCAAAGAGCACAGTAGTACTAGCTAGAACATTTAGAAACAAAGGTGTATCCCTAAGGACTGCAGTCCCAACAGGGTGTTAATCCCATTACCTCAGGAAAAGTTTGATCTGGACTCTCTAAATGGATTGCAAGAGGTAGGCAATCCCTGGTACATCTCAAATGCATTCTCTCGAGAGACAGCAGCAGCTCACAGTGTCCTCAAATGTTTTTCCTCTCAAATTAAATAAAAGCTAGATATATAGACTCATATCAACTTCTCTCGTTTTATACCAAATCCAACACAACAATTTAAATTGTTATTAATTATAGCAAACTCTAAACAATGTAAGAATTCCAGAGATTCATTCTTTCTCAAGTCCCTTGCTTCAGAAAGCTAAACTTTACAAATAGAGGGGACATTATCTGTTTACAAAGAAAACTTCTACTTTACATAAAGACTGAGCTTACAAGTTTTTCTTATTTATAAGAAAGTGTGGGGAGTAACAAGTTTTCGAGTAAGGATTAATACACATTGGAATGGGCACTAAATAAATTTATACACAATTAAATTTTATTACATTATTTTAAATGTCCAGATGACAATATATTTGTAGACATTTAGAAAAAATAGTGTTAACTGTAACCAACATTTCTGAGCTCTTAATCTGTAACGGTTTTCGAACACTGTATTCTCATCCTTATTTTAAATTGTGAAAGAGAGGAATTTATTGGGTTAAGTAATTTATCCAAGATTACAATGCCAAAAAAATGGTACAGCCAGAATTCAAACCCAGGTTTTACAATGCACCAATCACTTTTATAACAATCTCATTTATTTCTCATAATACTCTAACTCTAGAAAGTAGCAATATTTCTTATATATATTCTTATTAGCTGTGGTGAAACTGAGACTCAGAGTAGACCCATAACTTGGCTAAATTCACACAGACTGATGTCTCCACATTACATGGTCTTTGCTGCCATAGCATGCTGACGTTGAACTCTGGCAGTCAATATTAGATCTCACAAACAAGCAGTAAATGGCTGGGTTCCTGTTAAGATTGTCCATGATTCTCAGAATTCTGAGCCCATTCTCCTGAACTAATATGAATATATCTGATTTGAGTAATATTTAATCTCTTACCCAAAGCTTAGATCTAAAATTTGCAAATGTTGAAAGATAATAGCATTATATAATCTAAAATCATCTCTATCTAGGGAAATCCGTCATCCAAGGTTTCTTCGCAGAAGTTCTCTAAGGAAATGTTTGATTTTAAAAATAGAACTATTGGCCATTTAATTTGTATATTAGGAAATGGCTTAAATTAGATTCATTCTTTTTTCGTTAACTTACACACCAGGCTGATGTGTAACAGGTCAGGCGCCTGCTGGGCCCTGGAAGAGCACCAGGCTCAGGTACTGGAGAAAAGGCACTTCCTCTCCAGCTGCTGAGTCTCTGGGATGCTAAGAAGCCCACACAGGTCTCTCATCAAATCAGTACCTATATCAACAGGGCAAAATTTCCTATTTCCTGACAAGTCTAATTGGGCATCTGGAAGCACGCTTTTAGATCTAGCAACAATATGCTAACTACCTGGATTATAACACAAATGTTTATTCAGAGTGAGTCTTTATTCCATAGAGTTTACATTTCTTAATTAAAAAAAACAGAGGTCAATAGAGCTCATGAATTTTTAAGTGATTTATTTCTACTCTCATAAAACTAATCAGGAAACCTGTCACCTGTATTTAACACTGCTTTAAAGCCTACTTTTCCTCACTGGAAAAAAAATAACTTGTATTAAGCAGAAAGCACAAAAACTCAAAGACAGTGGTTATAGCAAAAGCAGTAAACTAAATAAGGGAAAGTAAGCAGGTGCCAGCTACCACAGTTTTTCACAGTACTAATTAATTATACCCAGATTTTTAGTGTTGTAAGTGTTGGAAAATATTTAAAGACAAAAACTTGGAGAGTCTATATTTGGGGCAAGTCAGTTGAAATACACAATGACTATTTATCCCAGTGACTATTATAAATGACAACTTCCACTTATACAGAGAATAAATAAGATAAAACAATGTAGCCATTAAGTTTTGGCTGGATTCATTATAAAATTCTGTTCTCCATAGGTTTATTAAAATGTTATATGAATAAACATTACAGATTTAGAAATGCTTATGAAACCCTGGAATATCTGTTTGGTTTCATGTAACTATAGAGCTCAGGAGCACTTGCCCCTCACATTCCTGCATATTCATGAACAACATCGTCTTTAACTCAGCAGCATTTTTCCTGGCATAGCTCTTCTTCCAGATGCAGCATCAAGTATGGTCTTGAATTAAGGATCGAGTAGCATCCTTAATGCTGCTTCCCTAAACCATCTGCTAGTTTTGTGGGGTTTTAATAAACCAAATGTCATCTTAAATGTTTCTATTTCCAATGCTCCTAACCACAATAAAATCAAAGTGTTAAGTTAACTTACTGCTTAGTAAACTAGAAAAACACAAAGAAGAGATAAAATAATGGAAGTGTAAGTATTTTTCCCATAAATAGAGAAAGGGGCAAAATTGCTACCTTTTTCACAGCCTATTTAAGGCACAGTTAGTTCCCTTTCTGTGACTGGATCATCACAAGTTCTGACTATGATTTCTAAAGTATACATGAGATTACTTAATGTATTTTTTTAATAAATTAACCTGTCATGGGATGTAAGGGTTTATAGTAAATTTAGACTCAGGACCACTGGAGATTAGAGTTTGATTTGGGGTCATTTTCAGTTTCTTTCTTTATGTTCATTCTTGGGGGAAAATGCCCATGGGAAAAGAAGGGATCCAAACTCTAATTCTTAGTCAGGTACGTTAAGATTACTTAGTCTTGACTGCTCACCCTGACGGTAGTTGGACATCTGCTGCAGTGTTTCCCCAGGAATCAAATCACAAGAGCGAGAAAGCCTGACACACCCACTGGTTCAGTTCTTCAGTCTAATTCTTTCCTACATCAAGTTCTACATGATGGTCACATACTCAAAAGTTTTCAGGAGAAAAAATTGCTTTAAGTTTTGACCTAATTTTTAAAACTAGGTCAAAATTTTTGTAAAGTTTTGTAACTTTATCCCTTAAAGTTTAGTAAGATTTTGTAGCAATTTAGGTCTATTTCAACACAATGATGTGAAATAAACGTTGTTATTTTATTGTATTCTATAACAACTTCTGACACTTTTAAAACTCTCTTCTGTAGTGATAAAATTTATAAACGTAAGAGCCCTGGCTGGTGTGGCTCAGTGGACTGAGCACTGGCCTGTGAACCAACAGGCTGCTGGTTGGATTCCCAGTCAGGACACATGCCTGGGTTACGGGCCAGATCCCCAGTAGGTAGGGGGCATGTGAGAGGCAACCACACATTGATGTTCCTTTCCTTCTATTTCTCCCTCCCTTCCCCTTGTCTAATAAGATAAATAAAACCTTTTTAAAAATTTATAAACTTAGATATTTAATTCTGAAGTAGCTAATGCTTCTCTAATCATTCTCCTTTTCCCCCATCAATTTTTTTTATTTCAAAGACCAGAGCGGAGAGGGGAGGGAATTTCAGGGGAAAAGGAGAAAGGTTTACAGGAACAAGTATAAAAGACACATAGATAAAAACTAGGGGGAGTGGAAATGGGAGGGAGGTAAGGAGGGCAGTGGGGAGGGCTGGGATGGGAGTAAGACAGAAAACTGTACTTGAACAATAATTAAAATAAAAATTTAAAAAACTTTTGAGAATTTTTATCAATATTGTACATTTAATTCTGTAATATAACCTCTATCACATCCATTTGGAAAAGTTTAAATATGCATAATTCAAAAATTGTGGGAGGTTGGCAATGGGAAAACAGAGATTTAGCTAGCTGAAAAACCTTAAATTTGGAGCTTCTAATGTTATCCTTAAATTACATTACATATCCAGCCACTGTGTTTTGTGACTATATTAATAGGGGTTTAACAAATTAAATGTAAACACTTATAGTATGCCACAGTTTTGTAACCTGATTTTGGCATTTAGATTTTAATTTTTTTTCTTTTATTGATTCTAGAGAAAGGGGAAGGGAAAGAGAAAGAGAGAGAGAAATGTTGACCTGAGAGAGAAACATGCCTCCTGCATGTGCCCCAACTGTGGGCTGAACCTGCAACATAGGCATATTCCCTAAGTGGGAATCAAACCCATGACCTTTGGCTTGCTGGACAATGCCCAACCAACTGAGTCACACTGGCCCAGGTGGCATTTAGATTTTAATAATCCAGGAACCCTAAAAATGGAAATGACGCTGGGCCGCACTTTCAGAGAAGCTTTGTTTGCTGGTCACGCCCAAATGGGCATTCATTAATTTTGGAGTTTAAATCCTCACTGAAAGATCATAAAGATACTATGAAGAATCAAAATTTTGAAATTTGTACAAAGTACCTTAGAAACATGTTTATCGCTTCATTAATTTGTCAGATCCTACCCTTATATCCCCATGACTTCAGACACTGCCACTGCTCATAGCCTATTCTTGCTCTATCAAAACTCTTAGATTGGACACCTTTAGATACCACACCAAGTCAAAGCAAATGTCTTGGGCAGCTTGGAGCTAGGCAGCTCTCCTGGGATCCAGGGCTGTGGTCATGTAAGTTCTAGTGCCCAACTCCACTCCCCTTCCCACCTGCCTGAGCATGTGGGTCCAGCACGAATTTAACTGCTGGGGATGGGAAGTGAGGAGCAGCCTCCCTGAACCCAACCTTGGTCACACTCTTGGCTTATGTCTCTTGCCCACCTCAGTTTTATCTGCCACACTCTAATCACTGATGCCCACGCCACCATTCCACCTGCTGTTGTCACCCCCACTTTCTAGGGTCAGTTTTACCTTTTAGATTTTAGAAACAAGTAACATTGAGCACAGACTTTAAGAGATCAGGAAACTGAGGTAGAAGAACACCAAAAATACCCAATACTAAATCCACACGGCCCAGAATTCAAACCAGCAAAAATCTAGATTACCTACCTTTGTGAATGAAATTGGTTCTTGTGTTCTTACATTCTTGTGTTCTACCTTATGTTCTTGTGTAGAACATAAGAAACAGCACGAGCATGACAGGCACTGCTGCCCTACCTTATCTGTGCTTCTTTCCAGGCTTAGTGCTTTATTTTTTTGAGCTGGGCATCATTCCAGGTTCTTTAATCTACCCCCCTCCTTCAATCTTCCCACTTCATTTAATGCAAGACATATTAGTGTAATGTATTTTAAATCATATTAGCATCTAACACTGGTGTCATCTAACTCAGCAGATAATGCACTGCCAACAACTTTTTGGGGTTTTTTTACATTTGGAATAGACATAACAAAGAACCAATTTTATTTAACATCACTATTGTAACAATATACTTTTGGCACATATGGACAAAGTTAGTTGACCACCTGAGTGAGAGGAGTCAGTGAAATAATAGTTTAAGATTTTAACAAAATGTAAGAACTTAGATTAAAAATACAAAGAAAAATTTTAAAGAAAATCAAAACTACACAGACACATCATCTGTCTGTAGAGAAAGGGTGGGAGTAGATGGAAGTGCGTTGGTTAAACAGAAAAACCTTCAGCATAATAGTGACATAAACTCAACAGTCTATATAACTCGTATTTATGGAGTGTTAACTATGTGCCGAGAACTGTCTAGACGTGTGAGCCTCATACAATAACTGCCAGATTTAAAAAAGAAACTAAGGAGGGTCATTTGAAGAAATAGTAGCAGCTAATTTTTTTAAATGTTAAAATATAAAATGCAACTTTTAAAAGACCAGAAAAACATCAATAGTCTCATAAATATTTCAAGGAGCAAAAATAGTGAAGGGAAGCAAAACAATGGTTTATCATAAACACAAACGCAGGGCCTGCTATCGGGCTATCCTAGACCACCTTCCCGACGTAGCACGCCTCTCTAGAATCTGCAGTCCTTACTTGGAGTTTGTTATTTGGAATCTCTACACTGATTTGGGATACATTTTTTATATGCATCATTACATTATTTAAAATTTTCCCTGTGTTGTGTGTTTGAATGAAATGCACATCTTAAATGTATAATTCAGTGAATTTTAACAAATCATATACCTGTGTAAACACCATATCAGTAGGCAACTTCAATCAATCCCCACACCCCCATGGACAACCTCTATTCTTATTTCTTTCATTATATATAAGTTTTCCCTGTCTTTAACTTTTTATATACATTTTCACATACATTTTTCATGTCTTCTCAGATAAACTGTAAGCTCCTTATACCACACACTGGTTTCAGAGCTGGAATTCTAGAACTTTCAGATCAGATCCCTCATGTTACTCAGAAAGAAACAAAGAATCAGAGCAGGTTAGTGTGAAACCTGGGACTAAGACAAGGGAACTCAGGCTCCCTCAGGACTGCGCACTTTCAATCATGTTTTAAGTGACAGATTACATTTCCATATCCCATTCAATACTTAGTCCTGGTGCTCTGAAATCCCTTTTAACTGGAAAAAACACTTAATAACATGAAAATCCCTTTCTGTTAAGAAGTGTTTCCCTCACGTTGTCTCTCAGGTGCCCATCAGCCTCTGGGCTGGACATGGGTACAGAGGCACAGACAGGGATGTGGCGGAGGGCCTCGGGCGGGCAAGCGTGGCAGGGAGGCTGTGCGCCAGGCAGGTGCCTGTGCACAAGCAGCCCACTCCCCGCCCCGTCTCTCATGACTGTAACTGACCTTCCCAGCTCTTCTTCCCTCGTTTTAGGTTAACTTCTCATCATGAGGCTGTCTTCTCGGTCTCCTCTGCTACCCTTCCCTTGGGTTTAGTCCAGAGGGGGTGGAGATGAGGGGACATCTACTCTTCACACTCAAGGTAGTTCTGAGAGCTGGGTGGGCTTCAATGGCGCTAGAAAACAGTAGTATGGATCCATTCTGCCTGGAGTAACCCCAATCTCACTACTGGATTAGCTGGGTCATTTTAGGCAATTTCCTCATTTGCAAAATAGTGTAATAATAATAGTACTTTGTTCATAGGGTTGCTGTGAGGATGAAATGAGAAAAGTGTCTAGCATACAGTGAGCACTCAATAAATGTTGGCTGTCATTAACCAAATGACATCGTATAAAGTTCTCTGGAGATCATCTATGTATATGATGAGTGTTTGCAAATGCAAACTGTGTGGAAAATGTTGAGACAATAAAAGTGGCACAGAAAGGTTGGGAAAGAAGGCAGTGCATGTTAGAGTAGCAGAATCGGAATGTATGAACCTATGTACGGTCACGTGGTCTGGGCTCCTCTTAATATCAGAGAACTCCCTTCTCTGAACTTCCACAGCACACTTTGTGTATGGTACTTATCCTGGTCTGTTTTATTGAAATTATTTACATCCTCTCCCTTATGAAAATGTAGGCTCCTCAGGATAGAGATTTGCTACATAAACGAAAATGCATTTTCAATAACTAAAGTTAACTCTTTTCTTCCTACCTACTCCCACTCCTTACCTTGAAAAATTCCACACTTGAAGAGAGGTGATTATATATTCAAACACAATGAGAGGCTAATTCAATGCTTATCTTTAAAGGCGTCTGGTAATTGAAGATGATAAATTTCTACACAGTCATAATTATTTCCCTTCTTTTCTGTTGTTCACCTCCCAAACTCAGTGTATTTTTCACTCCAACCATTAAGTAGTTAGCTTTACAAATTTAAACTTCAAATTCTTGCCCAAGTCCAAAAGTCAATCTTGCCCCTTACTGTAAGTGGGTTTCCACAGGAACCATAAGTAATGAATATATTTCAAGGTCTTTCAGAATGTTTTTCAATCTGAGTCCATTATTCTTTGCTCTAACATTCTGTGAGCAATAATCTAATTCATTCATTGTCCCCGTAAGTACTACTTAGCATGTTTTTCATCTTGGCCATCATAATTATTTACACATTTGGACAGGAAAGAGGGAACTCAAATCAGTTTTGCATTATGTAATTTAGTACAGAATTCATGTAATTATGTATTACACATGTGTATTCTTTACCAACCTAGACTGTATGTTTGCACAAGTGTACATTTCAAAATATAGTCCTAGGACAATGAAATAATTATTTTTCCCTCTGCTTTTTAAAAATGTCATTTTTTCTCTGTTTCCAATGTCTTAACTGTATGCTTTTTGACTTAACAATCAACCCATATTCACTCATCTGCATTGAAACTGGATGAACATAAATTTCTATTTCCTATCTTAATCTTTAAAGAAGTAGGATCTATCATAATAATTTCATAACAGTTATAAATATAATTTTTTAAATTATGCATATTCTTCTATAGTGTTTTAGTGCTGGGTTTAGGAGATTGCACACTCAAGTATTTTAACTTGTAAGTAGGGCTGACACTAATGGTTCAAAACACAAGACCCTGATTTGAAATCTTCTCAAACGATCCCACTAAAAACAAAATGCCCCATCCACTTAATTTATTTAGAAACTTTAACTTTTTAAAATGTAGTGATTTTGTTATGCTATAAACATCTTCATCAAAGAAAAGGAGTGGTAGATTTCAAAAAACTTATTAATGAATAGTTCAGTAAGTTGCAAACCTACTGTCATCAAAAACCTTACATATTATATGTAATTTTTCATAAATCATTTCATAGCTTCAGCAAAAGGAATGCATTCTATTTAAACTGACTCATGCAGTGATGAGGAAATTCCGAGGCAACTGTCCTCTCCATGCCGCCTGGAGGCAGATGGTGTCGATGTGTTCAGCCGAAGGAAGTGTTGATCACAGAGTATCTGCCAATCAAACACTTGGGAAAGATGAGCTCCATCTGTGTTTTAATTACTACAGCAAAACCATCCAGTGTAACTGCCAGAGCTGCACATTTTCATAGAGTACAAGAGATATAACATGTACACTCTTTCATAAATGTAAGTAAAAATTGCCATATACAGTGCTGACTTAAAAAATAGCACTGTCAATTAAGACAGTGCTATTAAGAACAAAATCTAGTGACAGTACAAATATCCTCTCAAAAATATTCTTATTTATTTCTATTTTACTGCAGCTCTGTGTGCTATACACTTTCTTTAAGGTTATTCTAGTGTACATCAAAGAATTATATATGTAAAAGTAAAGAGGTAAGATCTGAAAAGCAAATTATCATCCAAATATTTTGGACATCTAAGAATAATCCCACTAAAATTTAATAAAATGAGAAAAATCACTAATGAGCCTTTGATATTCTTATATTATTACATTTGGTAATGCACTCTTATATCCCTATTGTTATAAAATTTTATTTTATTAACAGAAATCCCAAAACTTTCAGAACTTTTCTAACAAGTGACACACTTCATTTTCTCCCAAATGATATTAAGTTGTTTAGCTGTTGTTCTATTTTGCTTTCTGTTTGCAATTATTTTCATAAATGAATTTACTCTGGGACTTGCCTTTTCTCACTACTATGTGAACAGAAAATGTGAAAGCACTAATATACCTCAAAGTTGGCCCTTTTACTCTGGAGGATGGGTTTCAGGAGCCCTCCACAACTGAGAACTGAAAGGAAGCAGAAGGAAACGTAGGAAGGGGTGGAAGGGAAAGAGCTTTCCTTTGTCTTTCCATCTTGTATCCTCACATCAGTCTTGTCTTCGACCCTCTCACCAGCACTAAATATTTGGCCTCATGGATTAGAGAGTAAATTCAGATATTCATACCAATCTCAGAGTTTCTGTTATGTTTTGAAGTTTGACAAGGGGTATGAGCACACACAAATATTGACAATGAAAATATTTTAACCTCTTAATGTACCCTATAACAAGATAAATTCACTCATCCAAGAAGCACGACTAGTGCCTATCATATGTTGAGAGTTGAAGCATGAACATGAATAAAGATGGCCTCTGCCCAAACGATCTCAGAGTCTAGCTAAGTGGCCAATCGCATGAATAACCAAATGTGAAACAAAGACACACATATAACAAGGTGTATGAACAAGGTGCATGACTGGTGGCAGAGAGTTGGGAAGAATTAATCTTCCACTTGGGATTCAGGGGAACTTTCAGAGAGGTAAGTGGGCTTTCACTGGAACAAGTAAGACAGAGGGGTAAGGACACAGCTGATAGAAAGCAGCATACGGGAAAGGCTGGGACATTAATGGTTCGTGATGTTTCCTCATGCCCACTTACCTCTTAGGTATGGTGAGCTACCAGGTCAAATGCTACCAAGAGGTTGTTTGGAATACGGTCTGAAAAGGGTATATTACATTTAGCCATTTAATAGCTCTTGGTCACTTTTACAGATTAGTTCCAGGTTGGAAGAAGGTTGAAATGAATTAATGAGCTGTGAAGAAGCAGACAGCAGTTTGAATGAATGAGAAGTGAATTCGGTAGCAGTTTGGCAGTGAAAGGAGAGAGGAGATAGGGAGAAGAGGGGGTGGGGAGAGAAAGGGAAGAAGTAGGTGGAAGAGGAAAAGGGAGGGGTCAGTGTCTTTAAGAGGAGAGAGGGTGACCCTGGCTGGTGTGGCTCAGTGGACTGAGTGCCAGCCTGCAAACTGAAGGGTCGCAGGTTCAATTCCCAGTCAGGGCACATGCCTGGGTTTCAGGCCAGGTCCCTGGTGGGGAGTGTGTGAGAGGCAACCACAGATTGATGTTTATCTTACTTCCTTCTCCTCTGTCTCAAAATAAATAAATAAAATCTTTAAAAAATAGAGGAGACAAGGTGGAAAGGTGTTTAAGATTTGAGTATGTTAAAATGTGACAGACATGGCAGCTCTTAGTGAGGCTGTAGAAGTTTGGTTTAGTTTTACAATTAATTGAAGAATTATGTTTCTTTTATACTGAATAATAATAAAGTTTACATATTCATACAGAAAATACTTACCTCCAGCTGAAATAATCCAGTTTATTTTTTTCTTATCTAAATTATCCCCCACACTTACTGCTACCTACTTTCTCATAATTTTATTTCTCATTTGTATTCCCAGAAGAAGTAGTAACAAGACAGTTAGTGTATGCTACCTTTTTGGTCACATCGGTAAAGACACTGTCTTCCCTTCAGTCAATTTTCAGATTTACTATGAAATTCAGGTATCAATTCAGTATCAAACTTCCATCAGCATGGATAATTTAGAATTAAATGTATTTAAAGAAACACTTTCAAAATGTTACAAAAACGCAAAACTTCTGAAATGGGTCTCAAAGATCACAGTTATAACCCTAAAATTGTCACCACTTTATAATTATAAGAATCTTGATCCTCAATTAAATGTTACCTCTTATCAGGGGGACTAAATAACTGATCTAATACTGACAATGAAACTTTTCAGTGACTGGTATGCTTTCTTTTCCTTTTTTGTCTTTTACTTTAAATTTTTACAAGACTAGAAGTCACATCACCCTTTTCCTTTTTCCTACTCCAACAAATTGTAACTGTTTTTATAAAGAAAATGTGTTTTCCATATAAAAAACTTATTAGACCCAATTACTAAATCTGGAGTAGAATGAAATACATTGTATTTTTATATTGTTAAATTAAAGGTTTATTTCTCCATTCAAGTAAATGTATATGTGACTCAATAGATTTATAATTGTAGCCAATTATTCAATTAAATAAAAAATAATCCACTACAGCAATGGATGAAAGTTTCAGAAAATAATAGATTCTTTACATAGGAGAAAGAGGGATTTTAAATTAGGAATGAAAAGAAAAGAATCTGGGGGAGTGACAGGTGAATGAAAGTAAATTCTTTGACATTTATAACCTTTGGCAATTAAAAAGTGACTCAAGGGCACCAGAAGCCAACCAAATTTAACTACCTCACATTTCAGTGAAAGCAGTCAAGACATTTCACACAAAGTTTCATAATCTGCTATGCAGACACTCTATCCTGTCAACGTTCAGGCCAAAAACCTTCGCAGCTACCCTTAATCCTCCCTCTCGTACCCCAGGCCTTCAGCAAACCTCCACTTTACCTTTAAGCATATTCAAAATGTGACCTCTTGTCTCCTTTGCTCCCTGGTCCCTATCACCTCTCGCCAAGATTATCAGTTCCTCACAACTGATCTCCCTAGTTCCATCCTTGGCCCCTTAAAGTATACTTTCAAAAAAGCAGACAAGGAGAGCCTTGTGAAAGGCAAATCAGACCACGTTACTCCTGTGCTCAAACCTTCCAGTGGTTTCTGCTTTCACCAGGGCCTACCAGGGGAGTCCAACCTGTGGCCCACAGGTGCATGCAGTCCAGGATGGCTATGAATGTGGCCCAACACAAAATCACAAATTTCCTTAAAACATTATGAGGTTTTCTGTGATTATGTATCACAATGTATTTAATGTGTGGCCCAAGACAACTCTTCTTCCAGTGTGGCACAGAGATGCCAAAAGGTTGGACACCCTTGATCCTGTGCAACCTGCTTCCCGTTACCTGTCGACCCTGTCTCTGGCTACTCTCACCTTCGTTCACCCCACACTGACCTCCTGGTTGTTCCTCAGACACATCTGACACACATCTGCCCCACCTGAGGCCTGTTCCCTTGCTCTTCCCTGTGGCTGAAACACTCTCCCTGAAGCCCTCAGTGTGGCTGCTCTTTCATCTGTCACCTCCTTTAGGTCTTTGTCCAACTGTAACCCTCAGTGGTTCATCTCTGACTATTCAAACTAAAGCTGCAAACACAAACCTCCATCCCTCCCAACTTTTACTGCCTGCTTTTATTTTCCTACTTAGTGCTAATCATTCTCTCTGATAGTCAATATATTTAATTTATTTATTTAATGTCAGTCTTCTCCCACTGAAATGTAAACTCTGTGAAGACACAAATTTTTGTTTGTAGATAAATAGCACTTGACACATAGTTGATTCACAATAAATATCTGATGAGTGAATCAAATCAGACAGTTCATGGAACAGCTGGTTGGTAACAAAACAATAAAACTCTTTATTTCCTGTAAAGTGGTTAAAATTTAGTCTGGTATGTCTCATGAGTTTTGTCTACAACTTATGTTTTAGGTGAAAAATCCCATAAGGAGCTACCTATAAGGACCAGTCATAACTTTAAATGAAGAACCAACACCAATAATAAAAATAAGACATGAAGTCAATGGCAATGTGAACAACTAGAGTCTATCCTGAAATCACTGGAAGAAATTGGTGAGATTATCTCCGGATGCCCACAAACACTGGCCAAGCATTTAAACCACCTTCACTTAAGACTCCTTGATGTCAGCACCAGAGAGCTTTTGAATGGGCAACAGCATGCACACTTTAGTTTTTAAAGACTGCATGAAGCAGAAAGTATACTTTCACAATCAAAATAACTTATATAGCGTTTTCTGTGTTTCTTTGTAAACATGACTAAAATAATTCACTCTGAGTCCATTGACTGCTCCGACCATGCCAATCACAGCATTCCTAATTAGCAGCGAGGAAGTTCTCTACACTAAACATATCTCTTTCAGCAATGGGCCATGTTATTGTTAGGCCTGGTCTTCTTTGTGGGTAATTAATGTTTCTGTAGTATGCAAATCTAAAGTTGAGTTCACTAGATTTTCACTGGCAAATAAAAGCAGTGTCTCCCTTCTATTACCTTTCCCAGATACTTTCATAGCATGAATTCAGAGGCAGCAAGCTCCCAAGTTGGGTCAAATGTGCACTTACTATTGAAGGGATATGAGATGCACATGAAACATTGTAGGATTCAGGGGACATCTCTCTTTAAGCTAAAGACTTCCCAAGACTGAAATCATCAACTTCCCTTAATACTTGTCTCTGTTGGGTTTCTTTATTTCTTTTCATCTCCCTATCAACTCTGTCACTGAAGATTAGCAAACTCATATTTACCTGTCCCTCCAAACCCACACACAATCAACTGCCAAACCCTATAGGTTCTAACAGAGGATGATTTCCATGCTTCTTTCACTTTCACAGCTAGCAAGTCCTTAGATTTCAACTGCATGAATACATTATTATCCATTCAACTGCTCTTCCTATCTCTGGTCTCTCCATGATCCCAGCAATTATTCTTTTATGCAGAGATAATCAACTGCCCGTCCACCTATCTATTCTCTCAGCTACACGATTAAAGTAACCCTCGATCTGCTATGCTTCTGCTTAAAGAATTTCAATGGCTCCTTATCTTCCACTGAATTAAATATAGATCCCTTAGCCTAGGATTTAAGGTGGTCTCTAACAATGCTCCACCCTGACCACCCAGTCTTATCTCCTCCTGCTTCACTTCAGTATAGGAAGCAGCAATCCTCTTATCTCCTGAAACACCTGTAGTTATTCTCTTCAATCCAGGGAGCACTTGTGGTACTAATAAATTGATTTCCTCATCCATTCAACAAAAAGTTACTTATCACTTAATATGTGCTAACGTTGTTCTCAGAGCTGGTGATGTAGCAGTGAATAAAACAAAGGTTCCTGCCTTCATGAAACTTATGTTCTGGTAGGGAAAGACAAAATAAATTCAATCAATTACACACACACACACACACACACACACACACACATATACACACACACACAAAAGAAAGTTAAATTTCATTAAGTGTGCTGTTCATCAAAGCTTTGGTTTTTGTTTGTTGTATTCAGTAGTGTTTTATTTTGTAGCTATCTATTATAAGATTAAAATAGTTTCCTTCTATTCTTACTTGGCTGTGAATTTTTATCGTAAGTGGACATTGAATTTAATCAAATGCTTTAATCTCCATCTTTTGAAATAATAATCACAAACTTTTCTCCTTTAATCTGTTAATGACTTGTACTAACTTTTTTCTAATACTAAACCAACCTAGTTTTCCAGAAAAAAACTATATATTCTGTTATATGTTGATAAGTATTAAAAAGAAGAAAAAAGCAAGAAAAGGAGTTGGATTGTTGGGGTACCATTGGGTGGGATAGGCTCATAACTAAATAGGGCATTCAGTACAGGTTTCACAAAGAAGCAAAGACCTGAAGGAGGCAAAGGCGCAGACCCTGCAGATACCTGGAGGAAGGGAGTCCAGGCTGGGGAGGAGCATATATTAAGACCCAAAGTGGGAAATGTGTTTGGCTTACCATAGGGACATTGTAGACATAAAGTCCAAGGGATAGGTGGACACCAGCTGTTTTAGGACCTGAATTTAACTCTGAATGGGATAAGAAGATGATGGGGGGTATGGAGACTAAGAAGTCTAGGAAGGTTTTAGATCATATATATGTATACCCTTAAATATTCTTGGGAAGGATATAGTATATAAAAGAAAAGAAAATAATATATGGAAACTGTTATCATGAGTGGCTGTGAAAAATAAACACATACCCACATGAGCCTGGAAAGACACATACGGAAATGTTTTCATGGATTATTTCTGGGAGAACTGATAGGGGAAAGATTGTAGAAAGAGGAGGAGGTTCAGCACAGGGGGATGACCAGGAGTTTGGGATATATTGTGTTTAGAATGCCTATCAAACACATCTCAAGTTGTCTAAATTTCAAGACAGAGGTCAGATTCCTATTTAGTATCAGTAATAGGAATTCCTATCAGTAATAGGAATTTGGAAACTGTCTGTATAGATGAAACTGAGAGCCAAGAGTCCACATGAGATCCCAGAGTGAATTTCAACAGAGGAGAACCCAGGAGCAAGGACTGGGTCCTCAGATATTCCAACCTTTAGAGTCAGGAAGATGACGAAGACCTCACAAAGAAGATGGGGAAGGAGAGCAAGTTAAGCTGAAGTAAAATCACAAGAGTGTGGTACTTGTAGGAGTAGAAAATGTTTCAAATGACAGTTGAAGTTAATTCTGAAGAGGACTGAGAACTGATCACAGCAATGACCCGACAGCCACTCATGATCCTAACAGGAGCAGTTTTGGTGGACAGGTGGGATCTGAAAGGAATGAGTTCAAGAGAGACCAGGAGGAATTGTACCATAGGCAAATGCATGGACCACGTGAGCAGTTTTGCTGTAAAGGGGGACAAAGAAATAGATGTGCTTGTATCAGTGAGGTATCATCTTCCTTGAGTTCTCATCTCATCGCTCCCACTGTAGTGTAAGCTCCTTGCAGCAGGGAATGCCTTCATTCTCTAAGCCCAATATTGTTTTTGTGGCAAAGAATTAAAAATGTGTGTCTAACAGCAATACAGTAATTTTACACAGGCTGGCAGACTGACTTCTGTGGTAAACTACTGGATTAACATGAGAGTTAATTCCTGATGCAGATCAATAGGAAAAAAACCTCAACTCAGGGTAAACACCTCTGAGAAGTAACTGCAATCTGATAATTACTGGCTGTCAGGAAGCTTATGTATAAATTTCTGGATAACTTAGTGAAAGCTTTTATCAAGAATGATCTTCTTCTTTTTGCCAAATCCCAAGGTTAAAAACCACTAACTCCTGCATTCCTGTAACATTACTGCAAAGGTGAAAAAAGTCTTTGTTCAGATAACCAGTGAGATATCTGCTATAACCCTTAAAAACCATAGACTAAAAACCAAATCGATACAGGAGATGTTACAATAAAAAATACACTGACCAGAAAAATCAATTATTCTTGAAATTTTCAACATTCTGCTATGTTTGGACAAATTTCAAGCTATTGTTTCTGCACAATCAAGCTTTCAGCAATGGTTAAACCTAATTTAAAAATCCTCATAGAGCTAATATGTCAGGAGGTAATTCTGGATAATTATCAAGTCTAATATATGTTGATTCTTGACATAAGAATGTCTTCCTCTTTAATTTTCATTCATAAAACACAAGCTGTTTTTAAACAGAATGTAGGGATTTCACTTTAAAAGTTTAATGGCCAAGAATGAGGAATGGTGACCAGATAATGTGCAGGATGGAGAATAGTTGCAATGATATCAAAGAAATATAAGGTTTTGAAAAATGAAAAGTATAAACTGGTTAATTTAGTGGAGAAGTTTCAATGTTTAAACATGTCAATCTACTTTACTCACTAGAAAATGCCTGATAAAACACATAAAATACAGTAACTCAGCTGGTGCTGCTTCTTTACCTTGTCCTGTTTAGTTAACAAGACTCCACTTTCCCATCACAATCTCAGTGTGGGTTCAGTTCCCCTTTTCCTGGTTTGCAAATTGTTAAGTTCAGGTTCTTCTCTCTACAACTGACCATGCCCTTTCCCTCTGCCCACTCACTCCTTTAATTTGACCTCCCTTCTGCCCATCAGAAGGAAATACTGATAACTGTATAACTGAGAGTCTACAGTGGGAGAAAATGAGGGGCAGAAGCTTTAGTGCGTAGCATGATGCTTTACACTGAGTAGGTGTTCCATAAACCGGAGCTGGATGCTTAGATTAAATGTTACAGGGAGCCTAAAGGAAGATGGGAACAAGAGTAAGGAGGGCCAGGCTAGGAATCATTTGTTGTAAAGTAACTCTAACTTTGCATGTGATTGCATGCACTCTGCAGTTTTGTGTATATGAGAAAGAAAGAAAAAGGCACTTATGACAACACACAAGAGAGAGAAATGTGAATTTTAAAGTCAGGCCAATGGGACTAAGAGGTGGGGGGATAAAAAGCTTCACAGGGTAACAGTAGGCCTGCCATCAAGAAAACATATCAGTTCATTTAGAATTTTAGGATAAATTTACTTTTTGATTGAATGCACATAAAATGACTTATAAAAATCCTAACTAGAATTTGCCACTTGGCTAAAATTACCATAAAAATTTAAAAATAATAGTCATCCAATGATAAGGAAGTTATTCTCCATGTATACTTCTGCTCCTAGCTTCTGAAACTCTTTGAAATCTGAGGTTACATTGTCCTTTGATTAATTCTGCATTGTGCTTAGTGTATGTCATGTACACGAGGGCATTCAATAGTAATTACTGAGACTGCAATTTGATTGAAGAGAATGAGACTGACCTTTGACAGCAAGGAAAACAATGCCGCAGGACTCCCGTCATACTCTAATGCTCCAATTGGTGAGTCACATTTCTTTATCACTTTCTTTCCTAGAACTCCTGGGAAATTTTTGAGCTTAAATTAGTGGTACTTGTTATTGAGAGGTTTGAAGGTATAAAAATCTTGTGGTTGGTGAGCTCATTCACTTGCTTATGAATATTGAAGGCTGCCTGATGGTCTCTAATTGCCTCCACTCTCCTGTACCCTGTCATGGAGAAAAAGCATCTATTTTCCAGCATGGCTATGGCTGAAAGCCAGGAACCAACCTCCAGCTCCCAGCGTGGGCTTTCACTTTTTGCAAAGTCATCTAGGAAAGGCACAGGGCACAGTTCTGTCTACTCCTTCCCATCTCCTAGATAGTCCTACAAAGCAGTGGTCAAAGAAAACACCCCTCAGAAGACAAGCATCTGTCCCCATGCCTTCATGCTCTTCAAGATATGGCTGCTTGAGCTTTCTTCCACCTAATTGCTCCAGGCCACAGATTTTGCTTGCAGAACTGGAACCTTTTATTTCTGTTAATCCTCAAGCCCATGCAGGCTCTCTTAAATGAATTCAAGGGTGGGGCAAATGGTCCACTTGAAGAATCTCACTTTAATATCAGAAACTGGCAGAAATAGGGGGATTCCACAAGTTAAAATAACAAAACTTTATTCATAAATAATTTCAAGAATTGCTCTTTTTGCAATTATTGATGAAAGACAAATTAAAGCAACAACAAGTTAAAGGAAACTGACTGAATGCAAAGTCCATGAGGAAAATGAGTAGAGCTTTTTGGTGGTTGTCAGGACTGCAGAGCCTTTGGTGCAGGAAGACAGGATTACGTCCTAGATCCTTCAAGAACTTGCTGATGACCTTCACTTCCATTATGGGAAAACCCTCTAGACCTAAAATCTCTGAGCTAATTTCCAAAACAGTCAATTAGAAATCATAACAGTCTTTGAAGTTTTTCATTTTTGAAGTCTCTTTCCATCTTATCAAATACCACAGACTAACTACCATTAAGAACCTTAGAACTCTCCTTTCCATTAGTACCATTATCTCCAATTTCTCTCAAAGATAAACTTTTAAGATAATTTTTAACAAAGTTAAAGGATCAGTAAAGCAACTGAGCCAGTTCAAAATGATTTAAAGATTAAAGAGTCTCTTCTATTACAGAAAAAGAGCTGCTTGGTGAAGTTTCTTTTTGTTTTTCTTTCTCACTCTCTCTTTTCTTTTTTTGAAACAGAGATTTTACCTCTATTCCCTCTAATTTACCTTGGCTAGGGAAATTCAGTATTAAATTGAAAATTCGGTATACATATTAAAAATGTTGAAAGGTGTTTGGGTTCTATTAATTTATATTAGCACTTGAAATAACATCTACTAGATGATAGATACAAGAAGCTAAATGCCAAAGTGAGTTTAATGTATGTATAAAGGAAGAAACACTTTCAACTAAATGCATTTTTATTTATAGAGATAGTTTCTATAGATGCATAGCTATTTTGTCATTTGTCAAATTGTGTAACTAACTGATTAAGTTTTAACTTGCCAAAAAACATCTTTTCTTGTAATGATGATATTCTGACTGACAAATAAATCCCATCATGGCATAAAATCAGTTTTTGCTTTCATAAAGAATCCTAAGGTTGTTGTACTTCTTTAGTACCAAAAAGAATCAATGTGAAAATAATTACTTCTTGCAAAGAAAGGTGCCTTCCATAAGCCCTTGTCTTCTAAGTAAAGGTCCTACAGTACTGTTCAGTTGTCCTCCGGAAAATGATTCTAAAAATAAAAAGAAATACAAGCAGAAAAACAGCTGGTTTTCCTTCCATTTCCTTTCCTTGAGAGAACCACAGCAAGATGTAATTTTAGGCTTTCTGTCCAAAAGTAATATGCTAAATCAGTTTCTTTTCTGCATCTTTCACCACTGGTGTTTAGCAAAGAAGGTTTAAGAACTACTACTAGACATAAATTATCTTATGCTTACTATGGATGGACCCATGTGCCATAAGGGGCTCAAATTTATGATAAACACAAGGATGTGAACAATAAAAGAAACTATTTTTGCAGCTGTTGGCCTCAAGTCTAGCATTATTTATTATGAAAATATATTGTGCCTTCCCTAGGAAACTGTGTAGGGCATACCTGCCACATTCATCTGCTGGGTCTTGTGAGTCATATGGCTTAACGCCAAAGCAGTGAACGGCAGTGTTATTCAAAACTCAGGGTTACTGGATCTTGCATTTGGGTCTCTAGTGGCCCAGCCATTACCCTTCAGTTTCTAAAGAAACCCAGGCTCATTCACATAGGAGTTAACTAATGGAATTTTCACAATCCCAAATCAGTTTTGTTTAATTAACTTCATCTGATGTGTCTCACTAAAAATATTAAACTGAGAATAGTGTCACTTTATAAGGCTCACATCTGTACCTGAATTCTGAATGTTTGAGTTGCTGAAACATTTCTTTCTAATTTGATTTTACCCCATTAACTATCTTGAAGTATCTTAATATCCATTAGGGAAGATTGCATTCACCCAATTGGGTCAAAATTTCATGGTCTCTATTGGCAATCACCAGTTTAATTTATAGTTGTCAGTAAAAATATGCCATTTGTGACTTTGGTATTGATGGAATCAGCCATGCATTTTGTAATCTTTCTGTGATGGGCAGAATAATGGCCCCCAAAGATGTTTGTGTCCTAATGCCCAGAACCTGTGAATGAATATGTTACTTTACATGACAGAAAGAACTTTGTAGATGTCATTAGAGACCTTAAAATGGGAAGATTATTCTGGGTTATCCAGAAGGGCCCAGTCTACTCCCCCAGGTCCTTTAATGTGGAGAACCTTCCCCAGCTGTGCAGCATCAGGGAGATGGCTGCGTAAGGACTCAGCCTGCACTTCCTTGCTGCAAAGACTAAGGAGGGTGGCCAGGAGCCAAGGAATGCAGGTGGCCCATAAAAGCCGGAAAAGGCAAGGAAATGGATTCTCCCCTAGGGCCTCCAGAGAGGACTGTAGTCCTGCCGATACCTGGGGTTTATAGTCCATTGAGACCTGTATCAGGCTTCTAACAAACAGAGCTGTAAGATAATAAATTTGTGTTCCTTCAACCACCAAGTTTGCAAATCATTTGTTATAGCAACAAAAGAAAACTAATACACTTTCCTAGCTATTATATTGTTCTAATCACTTCTAGTGTGGGAGAAAAGTTGCTGAGGAAAAAATTTACTCAACTAGGGAGTGTGCTGCCCTGCACACAAAAACCCACTGGTCAGTGTGGGAGTGCAGGCTCCAGCCTGGGCTCTGCCGGGAAATGAACACAGAAACTGGGCAAAGCACGTAACCAGGTCCTCAGAGCTGGAGTTTCTCTGCTATCTCTGGACAAAGTGTTTCCTTCCAGGTCCATGTTCCCCATACAGCTTTCTCTAATCTGTTGGGTGCTTTTAAGCCAAAGTGATCCCTTTTCTGTCATAGTTCATCATCTCATGTTTCTCATCTAACAGTAGGAATAAGTTTAAATATCTATAAAACTTAAGACAGTCTTATTATGACATAAAAACAAAATGAAAACTGTGCTAAAGCAATTTTTAAAATCACCCTGCCTAAAACTGCTTGGCAACACCTTCTGACTGAAGCATGAAGGAAACTGTAATCTTTATAGAACATTCTACATAAACTGCTACTTGTATCGGTTAAGTCAGCAGGAGAATATTTTCATGGTTATTTTAAGGGTTCAAAGCTTCATAAGTATTTTCTTTTATTGCAGAGTTAGCTACTCAATAGACTAAATTATATCACCCAAAACATTAATACAACAAAGAGAAAGCCCTGATACCATATATTCTGAAATGTAATATAGTCTTCTTTTCAACAGAAGCTTTATGAAAGTGTTTCACTGAAGAAGGGGTTTTAGAAAGAGTGGAAACAGTTTATAGAGATTCAATTTTTTAAATATTTAACCTGCCATAACCTAAAATAGGTAGTATCATAAGTTATCTCTACTTTTCAGGAATTTTTTAATAGCAACTAACTAGCAAGTTTTCCAACACAAAAGAGGATTAACTATGATTATATAAAATAAATTAGAAGTGAAAGGAGTTTAGCATGTTTTCAGGGTAGAGAGAAATTTACAAAATAAGCATTTATTATATTTAAGATACGACAGATATCCTCACATATAAGTAACTGAATTTAAAATTTTAATCTTCCTTTTACGCTCTCTCACAACTGTGTTTCTCTCTGGCTATAGCAAGGTGAATGAAGAGTGTCAGCAGTCCACTAACACAATCTCACACAAAAGCAAAGCAGAGTTGGACAGCAGGGTACATTCCAGAAGACTCCAAAAACACACAAAACAAAATGCCAATGTTAATCAACGTCTCTCTGGAAATGGACAGTCTGAACCATTTACCAACATCTCAAAAAAGCCATCTGTCGACCTCCTACACAGAATAAAGGTTCAGCTACAGAAAGAAATGGGAGAGCTCCCCACCGTATTCACTCCATTCTCATTCTTTTTTCTCTTGCAAAGCTATCCAGCCACTAATTAATTAGAAACTGCCTTTACCTGCCACCTCCATATAAACACAGCGTTACATTCCCCACAGAATATACTGAAATAGCCCCTCAGGAATCAAGAAGAAGAAACAAGGTATGACTAGCACTGTCAGATGAGCAGAACTCTCAGAATGTAAAGATTCAGAAGTAGGCTGGTAGGAAGAAACCTGTCTTGTGTGCCTCATTTATTGTTTATTCCTGAGGCACCCCGAGTAAAAACACTGAAACAGAAAACTAACTTTTCAAGGGAAATACTCATTCATTTGATTGTTGTAAGTGATTTACATATTCTTTTCATCAAGCTGAACACAACTGGCTTATCCTTAAGAAGCCTAGCTATGTTCTGTGGAAAACTTTTATGAAGACTAATTTCATTCATTGCAAAACAGGAGCATTATTTTTACTATAACATAGTGAGAAACATTAAAAGTGTGAAATAAATATGCAATAATGATTATCATTATACTTTAAACTTAATATATTGACCCATAACTAAATCTTTGTCCTACAGTATACATTTTAATTTCCTTAAAATAAAAATTCACAACCTAACTTGGCCTTTCTTTCTCATAATATCTTCCAGCATTATCTTAGACCTTTCAAATGTTAATGTTGTTTAAGCTGGGTAAAACATATAAAATGTCAACAACATATATGTAATTCGCATACTTGAAATATAGCCCCATTTGTACTATAACAGCTGTCAAAGTACTTTAAGAAATTTGTATCATTCCAATAGTTTGAAATGAAAAGCTCTGCTGTGTTAGCTGTTGCTGCTCACCAGGGAGAGTAGCAGGCACCGCACTGTGCATTCACAGTTATCTGCCTGTGTGCCCCAGGTGCGCAGGCACACACAGACCCTGAGTACAAACTGTGCCTGTTCTAGGTAATTGGCTCAATATGCTCCAACACATTATGATTTCAGTCAGTAGTGTATCTTGGAAAGCACAGAACCGTTCACACACCTGAAACAGAATAACAGAGGCATTTAGTAATTCTCTGACATGCAAAAGAAGGCACTTACCTTCCTTTTCTAGGGATGTCTGAAATCACACTGGAAACCCAGCAAGCGAGAGAGGGGCTTTATTGCAGGGTGAATCATCCCCACGTAGATGCTCTGAGCAACCCCTGTATGCATACTGACATCATCAGGAGAGACTTGGAGGCAGAGGATACTATGGTAACCAAGCAATGTGCTGGGAGACAGAAGCCTTTAATTGCTTTAACAACTTCCTGGGGCTGGAGCTACCAGGCTTGGATTTGCTAAGTAGGAAATGAAGGTTGTCACAGACGCGGTGAGTGTGACACAGAGCAAGGGGACTCAATGAATTCTGAATCTATTCATTGCGATGTGACTTTTTAATGACAAATGTCATTACATGATTCCATTAGCAATAGTCCTCTCACAGCTGAAGCTCTGATGAAGTCACAGGTCAATAAATAAAGCTCACAGGTAGCAACAGTATAAGTATTCATAAGTTGTTTTCTTATTGAACAAACATTAATATTATTGCATTAAAAACACCCTTTTCCTTGAGGGTGAATACTTGATTCCCTCTAAAAAGAAAGCTCACATATGTGCCTCCGGAGGTCAGTGTACTGATAACAATGAAAACGGATTCTCTCTATTTACTTCTCCAGGAGGCGGCAGCTGTCCTTCCATTTATTTCCAAGCTCCAGCAAAGCCTCGCCAACACACTGCTTATCCAGAAGCCACCTCCAGCGAAATGCCTAATTATGACACGCAGATAAAATCAGAAGAAATCTGCCATCTTACGGCTACACAGTCTTCTTGATTAAGTCTCTTCCATCACAGGCAGAATTACTTCACTTCTAACAACCCCCAAAGCTACACATAATTTCAGTCTCCTCTTTGAAGTGTCTGTCCTGCCCTGCATCTGTCATCCTCATTCACAGGAATATAACCCCTCTTAAAAATACCACGTTTAAAGTAATTTCTTAAAATAACAATGTTTCAACCTCAAACTGAGTCTATAATGATATATCATGCTTATTTGATCATATGCAATGCTTTAATATGTATATAATTTGTCATCTGTACTATGAAAACTATTGTTTTCTTCTCCATGAATATTGGATTGACATGTTTTTAAACAATACCATGGTCTAATTTTTCTACTGTAAATACTGTAATTATAAAGATAAGCAAATAACTTGGCAGATTCTCTTTAAGATAGTCCTAACAATAAAAAATGAAGGTTGTCATTCAGTACTGTGTACTTAGATCTAAGCTATTTCAAAGAAACTATTATTATCTCTACTTCTATTTAGATGAAGCTAAGCCTGCTTTTAATGTTTCCCTTGTGAGGAAAAAAGCATACAAATGAACCGCAATAATACTGCTTACAAAAATAGTAAAATAGAATAAAACATCCACACTATACAATTTGGAAAACTATAAAGAATTTAAACCTAACTGACAATTTGAACTTTTCCCTATGGCAGAGGTAAGGGAAAATTCTGAAAGAATGATAAAGTCTTCCCTCACAAAAACCACAATAATTCGGTTCCCCCTAACTTAGGGAAAGTGAAAAAGCTTTACAACAAAAATCAAATTACTTCTGTCCTTTCACTTGATATTCCTGACACCCTGAGTTGGAGAAGCCAAATATGCAAATTTTATCATGATGTAAGAGAAAATAATATATATGCAACATTTGCCATGATATAAATGAAAGTAGTATCTATATGCACGTATATATATACATATGCATCTTACATAAGGTATATTTTAAAGTAAATGTATTTGTTTATTTAAATACATACTGAAAATATCAAGATACACACCCAATTGCTAGGGGTATTTACTACTGGGAGTTCAATTATAGATTGGGAGAGTCTTCCAATTTTTATGTTGTACACTTTTAAAATTTTAATTTTTTTAACCATGGATATGAGTTACTATTTAATTTGAAAAATAGAAACTCACCTAAATATGTTCTGAACTTGCAATCCTGGTGTACCTGCTCTTAGTGAAGACCTATGACAGGTTCAGGGGACTAGATCCTAACATACTAGCCATACTATTTCAAGGTTGTCTCAAACAACTTACCAGGGAGATGACCCACCTGTCCAAACAGAATTAAGATGGGTAAAGAAATAAAGGTTATCTATACAACACACACACAAAAGAGCGCAGGTTTATCGACTTTTCCAGAGGTGTGATGGTCATAAAGAAATAGTCCAACAGTAAAGCCAGTTCTTTAGATTTTCTTTTAAAGATACCATTCAAAAAAGAGCCTATTCACAAATAAGACAGAACCAAAAGGTCTCTGGTCACTACAAAGGCTGAAAGGAATGTGCAAGACCACCAGCAGGAATAGCAATCAAGTATCAGCTAGACAAATGGCCCCAGGGGGTCAGATTAAGTGTCCTGTTACAGACGTTTGCTTTCAGAAATAAAGGGGGCCAAACTTCCCCAACCCCCACTTCCTAACTCCAGGCCTCATTGAGTTTTCCTTCGCCTCTGAATCTACAAACACAGCTCCCACTCAGGTCAGTGTTCTGTTTCCTCCTGACACTCCGTGAAACTTTCTGGTCAATGCAGCCTTACCACCTTCTCAGAGACCATAAACTCTTTCTCACATTGATAACTTTGTACAGAAATCACCACCTCCTTTCCCACGTGGAGCACAGAGAGGCCCTGTGAGGTACACGCCCACATCAGGCCACTCCCAGCACAGAGCTGGGGACAGGCAAGAAATCGACCCAGCACCAGCACTAGCTCCGCCAAGCCTGACATTTTTCCTGGGTAACTATACCTCCTTTTATCTGTCCAAAACTTGAGAAAATCTCCTTATCTCCCAGTGGATCCTAAGGCTTCACAGACATCCAAACAATCTTATAATTTATCAAACTGAAATGAAACAAAGGGCAGAAGGCAAGGGGAAAAAGACATAGCACATTTCCCAAGGAAATAACCCTTTGACTGGCAAAGTATTATAAATCTCATCAACTCCCCTGCAGCCACCTCAATCCTTAAATTGAAGCCTGGGGGTCAACAAGGCCCTGAGCTTAACCAGTTCCCTACACTACAGTGAAATCATAGCGGTAAAGCCAATTCAGAAGCGATGGGGATTAAAGTTCTACTTCTGAGAGGAACTTGGCCGGGATTTCTGAAGCCAAGCTTAGACTAGTGAGCTGCAGTGACCAGCCTGCCTCCTCACCCACATTGCTTTTCTAAAGATAAGGCAAACACCCTTCACCTTAAACTAGCTTTGCCTCATAATTTATCTTGTACTTCTTCCTAGCCCAGATGAGCAACATTCTTGGCTCCCCTCATCTTGATATACTTTTCTTAATTCCAGTTAAGTATATGATAAGGACTGACATAAAAAACAACAACAACAGTGGTATATAGGACTTTTTTGATTAGCATTTGGGTTTAAATTTGTTAATTAAAACAACTGCATACTGATTTAACAAAAAGGTACCACAGAACTTCCAATGGCAAAAAAGCTCTAACTCTCCATCACCCTTAAGTCCTGTCAGTAGACAGATTTCACTGATCTTTCTCCTAGTTGCAGTCCCACAGTTTCTCCCTAGCTTGGATCTCCTCTAACAGTCATCCCAGAATGCTCTGGTTCCCTTGACTTCAGTGTCTTGCCCCTTGAATTCTTCTGTGTGTCTTTGTCCTCGATGAGGCTTCACAACCATTGCCTTACCATGAAACTCCACAATCCTAAATGGCTTCCCCTGTGGGTCACTGAATCAAGTGCAGATCTCACAGCTTCAACATAAGCCCTTCTTTGTCAGACTGACCTCTGGGCATTTTGAGCTACAGCAGTTAGACAATCTAATATACTAGAAGGTCTTGGTACTTTGCCTCCTCCAGGCCTTTGATCTTACAACTTCTTCCTCCTGTAACCCCACACATGCCTACCTTCGGTCAGGGATGGGTTCCTCCTCAGAAATTCCAGGGCTCTCTGCCTTACAGACTACATGCAAAACATCCTATTGCTGAGTTGAATGGCCTTAATTTTTCTTTCTTGCTGATGACCCATGGCATACTCATTCACCATAACATTCTCAAGTCCACTTACAAGGCTTGGGAGAAACATCTCTTGTTATCCAATTCTCTTCCCTGTGTTAGCTAATAACATCTTACAGAAGCAGTAGCAGGCTCTTCCTCTGCTCCATTTACCAATTCAGAGTAACTAGCACTGTTGGCAAACCCCTGTATTTTCTAAACATCAGTTCCTAACTGTCAAAAGGAGAACTATGCCTGATACTGTAGTTATCAAAACAAAGATAATGCACAAAGGACTGGCACATCACAAGCCCTTAAAATGGTAGTTATTAACATGAATGATAATGAACAAAACCACAGAGGATGGGATTACACCACCTTCTCTAAAGGCTGCATTTGTATTCTGCAAGAGTGTTGTAATTGGGTAATGAAGAAGCAGAAGTTGGTCAAGCAGGGGCCTGTAAGAGCTTGAATAATCAAGTAGGGGGGGCATGGGTATTTTGTTGTTTAAAATGAGGGTGTTGGTCTTTTCCAGTCTGACATTTCGATGTGTTGTGAAGCATTCTGTAGCAATTTTCTACATTGCTCCCACACAAATATCTGCCTTCTTCTGCAACTAAGCCCGGTAGAGTGTCCAATGTGTGGGTACTCCACTCAGTTCAAACCATAATAGACTGAAATTATTCAAAGTTTTATCCTTAAAGAATCTGAATTTTGCTTTCATTTAAAAATCCAGGACTAGATCCCATACTACTCTGAACTCACCCGTAAGTCAATTAACTTGAACGTTTTCCCAAAACTGAACATGGATTATAAAGTCTTCAATGTTTTTATTCTAAAAGTTAAAGGTATTATAGATGATGGCTTACACTAATACCAAAAACTTATTTCAACATTTCATGATTCTAATTTTGATTACAATTCCCAGAGGATGCGCTGGATTAAGTTCTAATATACTTTTCTAAAGAAGCCAGTTTTAGATAAGTTCCCATTTTAGTCCCTCAATTAGCGGGACTTTAAAATACCTTTTCCCTAGGATACAAAGAAAGAACTTTGAGGGAAATGTAGAGCATTTGTCTGAATCTCAGCACAGATACTGTATTCGTGAAATAAAAGGAAGCATAAGAGGGGCTCAAGATGCTGCCTGCAGCCTAAGAAGACCTGCAGAGCTGAAAGGGTCTGACAGCAGGATGTGGGTTATAATGTTTCTGAATGAAATCCTTTTGTGCGAGGGTCTCACAAAGGGCATCCAGGCAGGGCTGTGTGTGTTTGGATTTAAATTAATCAAGTCAGTTCCACAATGCTAAGATTCCTTCTGTTTAACTGGTTACGGCGGGTTTACAGGCAGTTCCCAAATGATGTCAATAGCTTCTAAAAGGTCAAACGCAGCAAAGCACACCAAATGTCCTAGCGTAAAAAGCATCAGTAACTTCTCCCTCTGTGATCTGCTGGGTATGACTTATTATGCAGCGGATTATCCCATTTTAATCAACTGCCCTGGTTTTCTTCTTTTCAAATTTTTCCCAAAAGTTAAAACATAGCTATACATTTTAATAATGTATACAACCAGACTGTTTGCTTTGTTCTACAGTATGTCGGGCTAAAAACAATATAGATAGCCCAGCTGCAGCACCAAATTTGGCATTGGGAGTGGGGGACAGGACAAAAAGGGATGGGGGTGGAACTGCTGTAGTCAATACAGGGTAAGTACAACCAAAGCATCATCTGTATTATTAACACAAAGATACAAAAAAGAAAGATATGACTATGATAAATGCACCATCAGGTAACAAATGCTCAGAAAACAGCATAGATACAAAAAGGAAGAACCCAAGCCACGTGTAAAATTCCATCTGGGTTCAAAACCATGCACTCTAGACCTTTGGGGGCTTCTTTAAAAATCCAGTGTTTGTTTTTCCCAAACAGTAAGGGACTGAATGCATTTTTGTAAAACATTAACGGTGCGTGTCCTGGGCACCGAGTCAAAAGGAAAGGGAAGAGAGATAAGCCAAGTATTCTAGAGCATAAAGTGACCAGGACCAGCTTTTGTCTGACAATGCTGGAGAAACAATAAATGCCAGCTCAGGGACTCAGAGGAAGTTCCAAGCACTCAACATAGCCCCCTCCGTCTTATTACGGTCTCTGACCTCTGACTGCATTGCTATACAGGTTTTCAGAGCACAGCATTGGGTCTGCATTCCAGCTCTGCCACCTCCCATCCCTGTGATCTTGGGCAAGCTACTACACTTTCCTGGGCCTCACTTTTATCACCTATTAAAGTATGGAAATCATAATCATACCTCTGGAGGTAGCTGAGCCAGACACAGTTTCAGGTATTTGGAGTGCAGTGTTGAACAAGCCATACAGGGCTGCTGCAATCAGGGAGCTTACATTCTGGGTTGGGAGATAAAACAATAGACAATTAAATAAATAACAATTTTATATGTAAGAAAGAAACATAAAAATTTTACATGTATCTTTAGAAACATATCATAGCATGATGAGATAAGAAGTATTCCAAGTCATGAAAGGCAAGGACCTACATCCAAGATTGCTCTATCCAGCAAAGCTTTCATTTAGAATGGAAGGGCAGATAAAGTGCTTCTCAGAGAAGGTCAAGTTAAAGGAGTTCATCATCACCAAGCCCTTATTTTATGAAATGTTAAAGGGACTTATCTAAGAAAAGAAGATAAAGAAAAAAACATGTATAGTAAAAGGACAGCAAACTCACAATTATTAACAATCACACCTAAAGCAAAACCAAAAGAAACTAAGCAAACAACTAGAACAGGAACAGAACCACAGAAATGGAGATCACATGGAGGGTTAGCAACAGGGGGGGGGGTGGGAGGAGGAGAGAGGGGGAAAAGGTACAGAGAATAAGTAGCATTGATTGTAGGTTGAAAATAGATGGGGGAGGGTAAGAATAGTATGGGAAATCTAGAAGCTAAAGAACTTATAAGTGTGACACATGGACATGACTAAAGGGGGGGAAATGGGTGGGAGAGGGTGTGGAGGGGAGTGAAGGGGGGCAAATGGGACAACTGTAATAGCATAATTAATAAAATATATTTTTTAAAAAAACTGTCCAGATAAGAGAATAACTTAATACAGTTGTCAGAGAGAAATCTCAGTCTCAGAAGAAATGACATTTGAATAAGGAGAAGCAGCGAGATGCATAGAATAAAAGGACACAGCCTTCCAGGCATAGAGATCAGCAAGAACAAAAGTCCAAGACAGAAATGAACTCAAAATGCTCAAGGAACATAAAAAAGCCCAGTGTGAGTGAAGGATAGTGAAGAGTGAGCAACAAGTATAGACACCTTTCAGACAATTAAGTGAAGGAGCTAAATTATAAATGAATTTGTGAATGGAGCCTGGAGTTAGAGGATAAACTTGAAAATGTAAATTTGGGAATCACCTACTCAACACAAATCTCTGTGAAGCACCCAGCACCATGCCTGAATGCTGTGATTATTGATAACTGATCATTCTCTTTCCATTTTTCCACGTAACTGAGTTGATATTTGCACTAGGGAGATTGTCAACATAATAGAGAGAAGATGGGAGGAGCTGGGTTTGCTGAGGGAGAACACATGTGTTTCACATTGACTGCCAACTCTACAAAATAGTGGAACATCCTGACGTTCTGTGTTGAGCAGGATTCTGGGGCCAAATACGAGCCTGTGTAATGATGTGTTCCATTATATGCAAAATATGTAAATGGTGACAGATTTCCAAGGCTTTGGCATTGGCAGTTTTTGTTCACTGTTTTATTTAATTTTTTTCATATTTGGTAATTATTTCTCGTAATAATATGAATTAGGTAACATCACTATCTCTACTTTATAATTAAGAAATCTGAGGCTCAGAAAGAATAATTTATTTGCTCAAAGGAACCAGCCTTTAAATACTTAAAATCTGGGTGTCTCTAACTCTGGAAACTATGATCCTACCTAATGTGATATGTATGTGTAAAGTTGCTCAGTTAACTCATTTGATTCTCCTAACTGTACTTCAAGAATCTTTCTAGCTGAGCCAAGTATGAATTTAGTGTCTGGTTCCAGTAAGGAATTTCATATACAACCATCAGTCTAATTCTGGCGTGTTCACTGGTTTCTAAATTCACATGTCACTTCTGAAGAAAGCATCTAAGCACAATTCATTTCTGTGTTGACATTAGTGGAAAACATCCTAGTCCTTAAAATGACAACTCCTATTTGATTTAGTGCTTCGGTAATCTTGCAAGCACATGACAATTTTAGCAACTGTACAAATTCCCTTGTTTTAGCCATTACCTACATATCCTTCACCACCTACCTATTCTTCAGCTGATAAATTCACATGTAGCTGCATTTTAACACACACACACACCCATACACTTTTATTATATTAAATTACTGCCATTGTTGTTATTGTTACTTCATCTACAAAATGGAAGATTCATATACTTTGACTAAAGAATAGGAATTTTTAGGAATTTAGTCCTAAGGAATAGGAATATTAAGGATGTTTTTATCTTCACCCAAGGCCATTTTTTTCATTGCCTTTTAGAGACAGAGGAAGAGAGAGAGAGAAACATCAATGTAAGAGAAGCAACAATTGGTTGTTTCCATTATGTGCCCAGACCAGGGGTCAGCACCCAGAAGGGGAATTGAACCCACAACCCAGGCTTGTGCCCTCAAGAACAATCATACCTGCAACCCTTTAGTTACATGACAACACTCCAACCAACTGAGCCACACAGACCAGGGCAGGAATTTTAATGATTCTAGGGCAGTGAGAAGTAAAAACTCTTGTATAGGCTACACACTAACCACAAGATAGGCAAAAAAGCTCCCCTATGCTGAACCCTGCATGGCCCTGTCCTTCCTGCCCATCCTCATGCTATTTTCTTCCCACCTGTTTTCTGTGAGAGGGCTTCGTAACAGGAAAAAATATGCCATATACTACATTGATTTGATTCCAGCAAACTAACCAGAATTTGAATTTTTATTAGCAAGAGCCATAGGCAAAAGCAATAATACACTGTATCTATCAGAGTGGTTAGTTTTATTCATGAACCCATGCTGGGTTAAGGAGGAAAAAAATGAGGAAAAAAGCTAACTTCAAAGCATTACTGAGAGATGATTAACTCTTTAGCCACAAATAAGAATCACACACTACTTTGATGTGTAAGATGAGTTAGTGCCTACATTTAAAGAAAGAACATCTACAATATAAGTTTAACCATTAAAAAAATCCAATGATACACTTATTTTGCATCTTGAAAACCAGTAATTACCTGAGGGAATAAACAAAATTGGAACTCAGCCTCAGAAATTAAGCCATAAATGCAAAGTATACAAACAATATCCCTCCCTCATCATACAGTTTAGTGGCAAAATGCCAGTAATAATATGTTTAGTGCAGGAAATATAACTCTTTAAATTATCATTTTTTTCAAAGTTGCCCACCCCATAAGGTACTTTGGAAATTAATCAAGTTGCATACACATCTTTATCTCAAAAACTCAAGTAAGCTTAATTGGAGTATTATTCAATATACAAACTATGCAGCACACGACTACAAAGACTACAGTTGTGTAACTGCTTGTGCCAATGCTTAACTTGAAATAAACACTGACAATGATCTAAAATTGCTGATCTTGGTGCCCTAAGCAATCTCTATCATTTATAGATTCTATGTCATGATCTATTTTTGCACAAAAACTGAGAACTATTATTTAGTATGTATAATTCTTAAAAGTTATATAAAAATAGGCCATGGAATATACTACATAAATTTCAAGAGAAAATGAAAATTACTTAGAAGAAAAGTGAGTAGATTAAAATATGTGATTTTTCATAACAGTGGCCCAATGACATAGGAAAGATGGAAGGCTGATACCATGTACTATAAATGGTTTTTAACATGTAAATATATCAGATATGCTATACGTGTTAAAATACTTGTATTTATCTATCTGGATATATTTAAATATTCTTAAGACCTAAACACTTAACATTACAATTTTCTCTTCTACCAAATTGACACACCTCTATCAATAACTACTTGGAAAAATATGCAAGGCAATATTAAAAAGGATTATTGTGCTTCATTGTATATGATGAAAATGCAGTTTTTTAAAAACTGTTCTATCTGACATTCAGTTCTGTGTGCTCGTACGGCCAGTCAAAAGCCATTCTCCACCCGCTGAAAATACATACTAGAAAATAAAATGTCCTTCCAAATCATTTTGTGTGTAGTATTCTCAAAATGACTGAGGTTATATTCTAAATGTTTAAAAGTGTGGTGCCTCAAATAGAAATATACTCACTATGCCAGAAATTAATTTATAAATAAGATTTAATGACCGTCATATAATTTAGAACATTCACACTGGATAAAGAAAGCACTATGTCAACTATTAGTGAAATTAATACATAAGAAAACCAACCAGCTCAACACTATATAGATACTGTCTCCTTTTCTAATAAAAGTAACAAATTCAACATGATTCCTAGGAGTCTTAGGACAGTCTCTCTTACCATTCAATAGTCTTCTGGGAATTGACTCAGCAGTGCTTTTGTATCTTTAGGTTGTTCTACAGATGTGTTCATGTAGAAAAAAAAAAACACCAATCCCGGTGCTGTTGCATGTAAGTAATCAACAGTTCAGTCTTGTTAACATTTTGACATCTGGCAATGCAGCTTATGGCTCTCAATCACTATTCTATCAATAGGTTCTATTAACAATTATAAGATAACTGGTCACTCAGCACTTTGTACAACTAGGTACTGAGCTAAGTGCTTGACACAACTTAATACATTTAATCCTTCATAAAAACGTTATGAAGTAGGTAATAGTTTACTGCCATTTTACAAGTAAGGAAATCAAGGCACAAAAATGTTTAATAACTTGCTCATAGTTATACAGAGAGCAGGTAGCTGCATTTCAATGAGGGAAACTTACAGTTCACAGAATGTGATGGGCACCCACGGGAAAGAAAACAAAAGGGGCAAAAGTACAAAGAGTCAAATGAAGGGATTAAATAGAGACAAATGCTTTTTCTTTAACTATTTTCTCTATTCTCATCTGGCTGACTGTGGTGTGCTTAAATAAACAAAAAAAAGGTAACAATAGTAGCCAGGTTTGCAAAAGCAAAGGTGACTCCTACTTAAATTCTAAGAAACTCACATTTTCTTGCCTTACTTAAAAGATGAATCTCTGCCCTGGCCAGTGTGGCTCAGTTGGTTGGAGCATCGTCCCATGGGGCATGGATTTGATTCTGGATCAGGGCACACACATAGGTTGTAGGTTTAATCCCCAGCTAGGGCATGTACAAGACGACGGCCTCAATCTCAATTTCTCGCTGTGGAGGCACAGATGGGTATATGTAAATCCTAGCAGGGGTGTCCAACCTTTTGGTGTCTCTCGGCCACACTGGAAGATGAGTTGTCTTGGCCCACACATTAAATACACAAATACTAACAAAAACTGGTGAGCAAAAGAGAGGTTTTAAGTAAATTTACAATTTTGTGTTGGGCCACATTCATAGCCATCCTGGGCCGCATGAGGCCCTTTGGCTGCGGGTTGGACACCCCTGTTAGACTATTCACCGCCAAACCCAGATCCAAACCCGGGTCCAACACGGATAGATGGAGGGCACCCAGAGAGGCTGACTTCATGAAGACTCGGTGAGGTTCCCAGACTGTTAGCTATAGGCTTCCGGCTTTCCAATCTAAACTTGTTTGGAGAAGAATAAAATAAAATAAAACAAAAACAACCTTAAACCGGCTCCCCAATATACAGGCCCAGTGTCCCTTCCAGGGCCCCTAATCTAAAATCTATCATCAGATTACAGTGGGGTGGCAGGGAGGGTTGCATAAATGCCAATGGGTATTTGGATTTTCTTTGATTATTTAAAAAAAGACATATCTCCTTTAAACAGTTTTGCTGGCCTCTAAATCTTCAAGCATAATGTAAACTAAATAACCTTTGGTTAATAAAATATGAATTCAAACAAAATGCCCCTGTCAAAATAAAGATTCTAAAATATTTGAAGAAAAAATTCATGAAACCATCTGATAATGAGGTTGAAAAAGATTCCCTTTTCCACACCCAAAACAAAGGAAATTGAATCCCTGCTTTAACTGGAGACTGTTGCTATTTGCTTTATGGATAAAGGCCAAATTATGCATATTTGTGCGATTTCAGTGAGGAATCAAGGTCAATCGCCAGATTTTCTCCCATACCAACAACACAGCAGCAGCACAATTACAGATGCTCCTTATCTGTTTCACCGCGATTTTTAAAATTTGTTTTTTCCTCTCAGAGCAGCTAAGATTTCTTTGTTTGTCAAAATGGTAGCCATTAAGAAAATCACTTAGCTAATAAACAAGGAAATTAGCTAGCAAGTCTTATACCAAACAGACAGCAACAACACTAATGGCAATCTGTACACACAAATTAAGGCAGTAAAGAGTTGCTCTGATAAGCACTTTTACACTGTTCCTGGTCCTCAGATTTTGAGCATCTGTACAGTGTGTCAGGGGCCAGACAACAGTTTCAAAGCGTTCTTCTTGACTCACTTGGTTCCCACAAAAATCTCAATAACAAGTTTCGAGTTTTATCTAAAGATATGCAGAGAGAAAAACAGTGGCAGAAAGGGGAAACAAAAAAGTGTAAGGCCAGGGTAACTCCTTCTCCAGTCACTTCTCTGTATATTTTACTCGTCGCTGCCTGGAGGAACCATCTGATACTCATACAACTTTGCAAAAAGCCTCATAACCTAAGAAATCAACATGGTAGAAAAGGACTTTGGAATCTCACGAAAGATGATTTTGAAGCACACAGTTATCAAGCAAAGAGTTAATATCAGAATTTTCAGTTATATTTTACATGTTCAACAAATACATATTTTTACAGCTGATAATATTTAATTTATTCACATAATTTTTGATGGGAATAACAACGAAACAATTGTAAATTTCACTAAATTTCATATTTAATCAAAGTGTATTCAGTTTTCTACAAAAATTTGTCTTAGAAGGCTATATTTAAAAATCATACAAATTAAGAAGAATCTGCTCATTTAATAATACTAATATCTTCTCTATACATCTGCCAGTTCATTCCAGGAAAATTCTTTCCACCTGCTGAAATCACAGCTTTGCTCTGCTGCAGGCTGGGACCACGCCTGGCCTCTGCTGAGAATGATGTCCTGCCCCCTCCGCCAACTGAGGGGAACCCAGTCTTCACGGTCAGTGGTGCATTATGCTGGCTTCAGTCTGACAGAAATAGAGGACAACCAGTAGCAGTAATTCATATTTAAATAACTATTTAAATAAAAAATTATGGCTGGTAGGGTTCCTTTAAATAGGGAGCACCTTTAATGTATAGGGGTGGGCAAAAGTATGTTTACCGTAGTGAGTACCTGAGACAGAGTTTATTCTTATATTATTATTTATTAATTATTTTATCACTTATTTGTATTACAACTGGAAACCTACTTTTGCTTGCACTTGTGTTTAGAAGAGATTTCAGATTACAAGAATTAAGTTTACCATCAATCTTTCACATTCGTATACAGCCCCGACTACAATTCTTCACAAAGCCATTTACTGGCAAACGGGCGACCACACATCACGTTTTTGGAAACTTAAGGAAACTGTACACCCAGTGTCCCTAATGCAATCAAAGAGACCTCAACAGTCAATTGCTTGAAAACCAGATAAAGAAAAAGGCTTGTGCAATTGCCAAGTGTCTTTTACAGAAATACATTCATTTCCTGGAGCTTGGTAAGTATTTGTTTTGAAAGTAACCTTATAGCCTTTTCACATGTCTTTTATCATTACTGGATTGGAGGGCAGTTTATGACAACAAATATTTCATACATCTTTAGCATTTTTTTCAATATTATGATTTTGGCATTATTTTTGTCACTCCCATACCCTCTAATATACACACACATAAAACCACATATACACACACATCAATGTTAAGTTTCATATGCCTGAAGTGAATTCCTTAAATTCCACTCACACTATGTTTAAACATAAATGGTAATCCCAAACCCAAATGGTTCTAATTTCTATTCATGGCAAAAAGGATTGGAGAGTTGCTCAAATGCTCACTCTGCTGTAAGAAACACAATGCTACTCAATAGTCAATTTATTATTATCTTTCTTACTAGCATGGGTACAACTTCTCTCAATGCTTGCATACTGCTGCAGTAAAATGCCAATTGCTGTAGTGTTTTAAAAATACTTGGAGCAGACCCAAGTGAACATGTTCATTATAGCTATACTATCCTTCAAGAAACTCTTACCATGTTGTAAATAAAACCCTAGAAACAAGCAATGCGAAGTTACCTGGAGAAAAAAAATATATATGTATTTTCAATACATACAGGGTCCAGCACAAATAACTCCCTTTTTATGCACCAGTTATTTATACCAAATCTTTTATTACAAAATCATAAGCCTGTAATTCTGTAACATAGCAATATCACTCAAGCACACCGTATGACATTTTAGGTGAAACGTTCAAGTTGCTATCCATCTCATGCAAGACATTCATGTCCCCCACCAACCACACTCAATGTGGTTATTCTGCTGGACCCTGTTTATCCTAAGGCTGAATGCTGAATGCTTTACAACTCAATAGCAGGGTGAGTTTTTCTCATCCAGTATTAAAGGAAGGGAATTTACCACCATATCTATCTTGTATTCAGGAACAAACCTCATATAAAGTTAAGTAATCTATCTAAACGGTTTTTCATTTGTTTTTAAATTCTCTTTATTATTTTCTTTGGTAACATTTGGCAAAACACTGAAAACAGAAAATCTATTGGAGAAAAAGTATAAGACCTTGAACAAAGTTGTTTTGTTACAATATCAATAATAAAAAAATTATTCCCAGCTGGGGCTACTACTGTCTTTGTGGTACTTGCATATTCTGCCCATGTCCGCATGGGTTTCCTCCGATATCAGACATTAATGTTAGGTAAAGTGGTGTGTCTACAGTATCCCACTCAGAGTGTGGTTATGGCTGTAAGTGTGCCCTGTGATGGAATTGGGTCCTGCCCAGATTGGGTGCCTGCCTTGTGCCCTGAGGTGCAGGGATAAGCTGTGGCTACCTGTGACCCTATATTGGAATAAATTGGTTGATAAAGAATTCTCTTACTTATTTTTATTCACCTTTCTTAAATGTACGTACAGCTCACAATTATTTCAATGTTTAATATGAGAAGAGTTTGAGGTCTTTATTTAGAAGTTTGGTGATGTTTTTGTGACCAGAAATGTGCCACCTGCTTAACTCTTGTTTACATTAATTAGACTCTGGCAAAGCTGGTTTTGCCACATGTTGTTTCACCTAAAGGCACAGTGTCCAAGGGCCATTGACAACAGTAAGTAAGGACTTACTGTAGTTGCAAAAGAAATAACACACAATCAGGTTAATCTCTAACACATAACTCAGTTTTCCAAATAGAAAAGAGGAACATGTCAAATCAACCTTGACCCAGTGATTCCACTGCTGGGAATATATCTGAAGACTACCGAAACACCAGTTCAAAAGAATTTATGCACCCCTATGTTCAGAGCAGTGCTATTTACAATAGCCAAGGTCTGGAACAGCCTTCATGACCATAAGTAGATGAGTGGGCAAAAAAACAAAAACAAAAAACTGTGCTATATCTACATAATGGAATGCTATGCGGCAAAAATGAAAAAGGAATTCCTACCTTTTGCAATGGGATAGATGAAACTGAATTATTATGTTAAATGAAATAAGCCAGGTGGTGAAAGACAATACCATATGATCTCTCCTATAAAAGGAGTCTAATAAACAGAATAGAGTAATAAACAAAACAGAACCAGAGGCATGGGATCATGGAATAGACTACAGCTCTATGAGGGGAGGGTGAGGTGAGGACTGATTGAAAAAAGGTGAAGGGATTAGTCAAAGAACACACATGAAGGACCCATGGAGGTGGACAATGGGGAGGGGACTGATTACAGAAGTGAGGGGTGGGCTGGGCGGAGGCGGGTGAAGGGGGAAAATGTAGGCCAACTGTAACGTGAGAAACAAAAAATATACATAAAATAAAATAAAAAATTAAATCAGGAATGGCCACTTTTAAGTAGCCATTAGATATTGACTTGTTCCATATTCTAATTCTAATAGAAATCCTATGATAATATGAACAATAAATAAATAAATAAATAAATAACCATGACATGTAGAAATATACATGCTCAACAATCATATAAAATGCTCAACTTGCCAACACAAATTAAAATAAATGATTAGGATTCTTCACTTACTCAACTGGCTGTTAAAAGAAAACAAAAACCTAATTCTAGGAGGGCAATGGGCATTCTCACACAGACTGTTATAAAAGTATGAACCTGCATGGTCTTTCTGAAGGACAATTTGGCACATATGTATCAAATGCTTTTAAAATTTATACCCCTTTTATTTAATTTTACTTCTGGGGATTTATTTTAAGAAAAATACAGATAAGCATGAAATTAATCTAAAAGTTTTGATCACAGAGCCATTTATAAAAGCAAAAAAAGAAATCTAAAATCCCAGTAATGGAAGATTAGTACAGGCATGGGCACAAAATAAATTGCAATGCAGCTACTTAGAAAGCAACTGTAAAAAGAATATTTAGTGTCATGAGAAAATGCTCACTATTTAAGGCTCAGTGAAAAAAATTGCAGGCTATAAAATAAAATAATCATTATGATCCTAATCTTAGGTATCCCAGTTTTCTATCTCTGTTTGTTCACATGTGTGCATATATGGGCAGAAAGAACAGTACAATTTCTGACATGTAAACAAATGATGTCAGTGTTCATCTCTGAGTAGTAAAATAATGGGTAATTTAAAAAAAATAGTCATTTTTGTGTTTTTTAAATATTTGCCAACATTCCATAATGAACAGATATAATTCAAGAAATGATTCAGGGCAAACATAATTACTCAGAAAAATAAAAGTGTGTAACTCCTTATACAGCTGATACTCAGTTTCTGGTAATAGAATAACACTGCTCACAATAATGATCATAGTATTCCTTTAAGAGGCTGAAATTGACCCTTTGACCACAGAAATGAAGAGAATGGCATCACTTTTCCACCTGGCAAAACTAGCCGTATGAAGCAGCAATCTGTACCCTAATATTGCAAAGTTTAATAAGTTTCCCAACCCACTACTCAGATCCATTCCCAGAATAAATAATCAAATAGCCCCAGTGAAAACCAGAGGATTAGGTATATAGAATATTTTCCAGGACAGACTACATGTTAGGCCACAAAACAAGTTTAAGTACATTTAAGAAGATGGACATCATGTCAAGCATCACCTCTGGTCACAATGGTATGATGCTAAAAATCAATTACAAGAGGAAAACTGAAAAAACACACAAACACATGGAGGCCAAATAACACGTCACTAAACAATAAATGAGTTGAAAGAAATATCAAGGAAGAAATAAAAAAACACTGTGAGACAAATAAAAATGAAAATACAACAACCCCAAATGTATGGGACACAGTCAAAACAATTCTAAGAGGGAAATGCATAACAATACAGGCCTACCTAAAATAGTGAGAACAATATCAAAGAAACAATCTAACTCACACCTAAAGGAACCAGAAAAAGAAGAAAACACATAGCCAAAAGTGAGTAGAAGGAAGGAAATAATAAAGATCAAAGCAAAAATAACCAAAATATATTCTTAAAAAATACAAAAGATCAATGAAACCAAGAGCCGCTTCTTTGAAAAGATAAACAAAATTGATAAACTTTAACCAGACTCATCAAGAAAAAATAGAGGACCCAAACAAAAATAGAGCTACCATATGACCCAGCAATCCTGGGTGTTCATCCAAAAAACACTGCTGGGTGTTTATCTAAAAAAAATCCAAAACACTAGTTTGAAAAGATATGTGTACCCCTATGTTCATTGCAGCATTATTTACAATATCTAAGATATGGAAGCAAACCAAGTGTCTATATTGATAGATGAATAGATAAAGCTGTCATACATATATACAATGGAATATTACTCAGCCATAAAAATGAAATATTGCTATTTTCAACAACGTAAATAAACCTAGATAATATTATGCTAAGTAAAATAAGTCAAACAGAGAAAGACAAACCATGTGATTTCACTTATATGTGGAACCTAAAAAACAAAATAAACAAATAATGCAGAAACAAATTCATAGTTACAGAGCCAGATGGGAGGGAGTGGGGAGGGGAGAGACTAGGTAAAAACAGGGGACTTGAAATGTACAAAGTGCCCATTATAAAAACAGTTACAGGCATATAAAGTACAGCATATTGAATATAGTCACTAACACTATAACAACTATGTACGGTGCCAGGTGAGTAGTAGACCTATGAAGGTGATAACTTCATAAGTTATTAAATTTCTAAATATTTCTCAAAATAATATTGTTTTATATCAGCAATGAAAATTCATGGCATGTTTTATAATAACTAAATTACATTAGTTGCCATAATCTAATATTCTGTACTCTACATTTTTATTGCTTGTATTTTAAAGGTTTTATTTTCTACCTATTATCTGAGCATTTAAGTAGGCTTAGTGGGTTACAGTTAAGGTTATTATTTTGCATATGAAACCATGCCTATAATTTCCTAAATAAAAAATTATCAATAAACAAATATTTATTGATCATCTTCCATGTTCTAAGAATTATATCAGGTACTAAAAGAAAATATACTTAAATATGGGCAAATAATTCTCAAGATCACATATAAGAAAAGGAAACTGTATTTTCCCCAAATTTAGTCTAATGACATCCACAAAACATGCATTTGCAAAGTTATATGCACCTCTCTGTTCATTGTAACATTATTCATGGTGGCCAAGACATGGGAAGAACCAAAGTGACCCTTCATAGGTGACATGATAAAGATGTGGTACATATATACCATGGAATACTACTCAGCCATAAGAAATGATGAAATACTGCCATTTGCAACAACATGGATAGATCATGATAAGAACCGTATGATTTCACTCATAGGTGGGATATAAAACTGAAAGCAAAAAATGAATAAACAGAAAAACAAGCAAAAACTCAGACAAAGAGAGCATTATGGTGGTTACCACAGCGGGGGGTGGGGGTTGTGGGTGTAGTGAAGGGTACAGGAGGTGAAGTACACAGTGATGGATGATCTGACTTTGGGTGGTGGGCACACACTGCAATATACAGATCATGTGCCATTGTAATTTGCACTTGAAACCTATATAATCTTATTAAACAAGATAACCCCAATAAATTTAAAATTCCAACTTTCAATAAACATGTCTTTTGAGTTTTAAAAATCAGTATCACTAAATTCAGTCTCCAATTAATTTTTAATAGTAAAACAGCTACTTTTAATCTTATTTCATTGTATGCTTTAAAAAACAAATTAAAATAAAAGTACCTTTCATACCTATGACTTAAAAGTATGTCTCCCAATAATGCCTATGTTAGCCAACTTTTACCTAGTAAAGTGCATCACTCTTTGGTAACATCATCTATAAATAATCTTCCTGTTTTCCCACACCTCCTGGCTATTGCCCTTGAGTGTCAACAATCAGGTCACTTAACTACCAAACCATCCTGTTCTATTAACACCTTCTTATCTCTCACTTCTAGATAACACACATGTATTTTAATAATAACACCACAATTAGTTTGCTGTTTAATAGTTACTTAATGGGGAAAGTTCCAGCCAAATGGAATAAGAACAAAGTAGTATGCTTCAAATAACATTATAACCCTCCCTCATCACAATATTTAATTTCATACCATCATAAAAATCGGCTTTAACACAGTTGATCCATAATACAGATATTACCATTACTGTAATTATGTTACTCAGTGATGTTACCAAAAATTTTCACTATATTTTTAAAAATTAGTATGTGAAGGTTCTACTTATAACGGGTAATTTTTTAAATTATGTAAATTTAAGTATGGTATTTCATGGCTGTTGTTAGTAAAAATATAATCTAGAGAAACAAAGTCACCATTTTGAATTCCTAACTGTGAATTACTGACCACTTGAGAAGAGAAATGTAACTTCTATCAAAAGAGAAACAGAGTTCTTATGCCTTGCATACAATCCATAACTTCAAGACACTAGTGGCATGATGAAGTTATTAAAGTCTTTCTGACAAAGTAAAGACCATAATAATTCACCGCCACCTTCATCAAAGCTGGTGAGTTATAGAGTACATGAAGGGTAATTATCCTTCAAATAAAGTATGTGGGCAGTTTCTTATTATAAATCGTTACTGTAATACATAAATTGCCACACTTTGTTAACAAACAATTTAAAACAGGCTGAATTATGCAATTAAATTATAAAAGAAAATGACTTCGAAACTGTTCATATCTTGGCCAAATACGTAATTTCTGTTAGCTAGGGTCCAGTGATTGGTACTGAAGTCCATCGGAGTTGGGGAAGTGCAAGTTCACTGAAATACGACTTTCCTCCAGTATTTTTTACAAGGAGGAAGAGCAAAAGATATTTCACAGATGTGAAAGAAATGTATTTCTTAAATCTAAAGCTAATTAATCTATTGTGCCAAATCTGTCAACAATGACAGCAGCATCCTTGAAATTCCTGTAATATATGTATCACTTAATGAATCCCAACTCAGGCACTCACTCTACATGCTAAATCATGACTTAGAGGACTCCAGTTCTTTAGATGGGGAGCTATAAATAAATACTGCAAATACCCAATATTTCTTGAGAATATCCAACCTTAGTTTTTATCTCTGTAAAGCCCTATTTCCATTCACTTGCCAGCAAATCCACCTCTAAAGAGTCACTGGTCCTGCGGGTGTACCATGAATACTGATTTCCTCACTCCCTTCCAGGACTAAAGCTGACTGGGGCCTCATGCAGGCTGAGTTTAAGCACTTAGACCATACAGTGGCATATTTCTAACTGAGCCCAGGAAGTCTGTCCCAAACACATGTCATCCCCAGAACACAAGAGCTCCAGGTAGGCTAGGCTAGAGTTAGCTGTATTTGGAAACTGCCTGGACATAAGCCCAAGCTGCAAGAGCTCTGTGGGCCTGACAGGCCCTAGACATGCAATACCCAGAACTATTACATTTATTCCTCACCTGCCAGGTCCCCACCACAACGGAAATAGGTTGAAAAATGTGGATTGTAAAACTATTTTGAGGAAGATAAGCAAAATGTTAAAGACAAAGCATTTCTCCCTGGCCCTTACACCAGCATAATGATTTCTAAACTAAAGGAAGACCTGAAATGAAATTCATTCAAATCATAATAATTGAAGAGTGGTGATGAACAGCCTTAATTTACAAATCTCAGATGGAAGAATAGGATAATTTTCTGCTTCCAGAGGTGCAACCTCCTTCTCATTGCTCTGTAAGGGTCAATTCGAACAGCTGTGAATTATCATTATTATTACTAATTATAATTACACTTTGCTTGGTAGCTTTCTTTTATATAACCTCTGACTTAGGAATTGTTATAATATATTCTCGACCTTTAAACTATGGATCGAAAAGATAGTAATTTACTTATTCCTGTTCAGATTAAATTGTGATTTGCTACCAACTATGCTCAGAATGAGGGTTAACGAAATAAGACTCAAAATTGTAAAGAATTTGGAGCCCAGCTCCTCCTGACCCCCAACTTTCAGCTAAAAAATCTGACTGTGTCTAAACTGAAAGGTAACTTTTAATTTCTAAATATTCAGAAATTATAGTATGTTTTTGGTACATTTCTACATCTTCTTCTAAAAATTCTCTGGTTTACAATCATTCCCTACAATGTTCCTAAATGGACATAAATAACACAACGACTCAGAAACTGTTGATAGCAACAATTTAGAAAATAAGACTAAGTAGAGAGTAAGAAAAATGGTTTTCTGTATTAATGGTTTTTTCTGTATTAATATAAAAATGGTTTTCTGTACTAACATGTAAGCTTACATGTAGTAATTGCTAACTAAAAGCTGAGCACTTTTCAAAGTGCTTTGACAAGCATTCGCTCATTTAATTCTTACAAAACCCCTATAAAATGGGTGACATCAATGTGGTTATTTCACCCACAACGAAATGAAGCACAGAGAGTTGGAGGTAACAGGTCCAACATCCCAGCTGCTTTAGCGGGTGGGACTCCGTCTGGCTCCAGGAACCTGGACATTTGATCATAGCACAAAACTGCCTCTTTCATCAGCTGCAATGAGAAATTTATTCTTGTTTTCCCCATCCCAGTTTCCTTTTCTGAAAATGAATGTGTTTGGTGTACATTTGACCCAAGAATGGGTAGTACATTTACAAAAAGTAACTTTTGTTTTACTACAATTGTACTAACACATTCTACAGATTCTATTAATTACTAAAAATAATTTAGTGTAAATGATCCAAATATAAGAGATTACAGATTTGTTTAAAGCTCATCATCTTTATTTTAATATGAAAGGAGATGCACATTTTAAAATAAATATTTAAATAAGTTATTTTAAAAATATAAGTATCATGATGAGAACTCCCAGTGCTATATACCCCAAGCACCATTTGCTTTCAAAGTTCTAGAACCAAATTCATCTCTTGGATGCTTAAGGGTACCAAATATTTAATATCTTTGTGATTTCCCCAAGCTTACACTTTCTAGGGACATTTTTGCCTTGTTTAATGACAACACCCTTTAATCACCCAGAAAGAAACTTCACATTTTCTTTGACCCAACTCTCTTTCAAACCCCTCAATCCAATCAGTCAGACTCAAATTCCACCAATTCTGTTTCAGAAATCTCTCCTGAATCTATCATCTCCCGTCATTCCTATATACATCGCTCTACTTCTTCACCCAACCTTCTTACCCCCATGATCCCACAAAGGTAGCAACTTCTAACAGGTTGCTTTATCTCTGGTCTGTTCCTTATTTAATCAGTCTTCCACATATCTATCAGTTCTCCTCTGAAACACGAAGTTTTAAAAGCTTTTAACGGTTTCCAATTGTTTATAGCAGAGGTTCCAAAATGTAAAGTATATTAGATTCACTCAGGGGGCTTGTTAAAACAAACACCAATTTCTGGGGGGATGTCTCCAACATTCCAATCAGCAGGACTGGGGTGGGGCCCAAGAGTCTGCTTTTCCTACCAGTTCTTGGTGCTGCTGGGCCCATGACCACGCTTTGGTTTCTCTACCAGTGCCGTACATTAAAGCTCCCTGGGACAAGCTTATAAAATGCCCTGCTGAACCCTGAGCCAATTACACACTGGCACTGCATTTTTTTTTTTTACTTTTAGAGATGATTCTGATTTGTGGGCATATTATACACTTAAAAGTTGCTAAGAAGGTAGATCTGAAGTATTCTCACCACACACACAGGCTAAATGGTAACAAAATGAGGGGATGGATATGTTAATTTGCTTGATTCTGGTGATCATTTTACAATGTATATACAGCAAAACATCACATTGCACACCTTAAATATATACATTTTTTATTTACCATTATACCTCAAAAAGGTGAAAAAAATTTAGCCAGATGTCCAAAAAAAAAAACAAATTTAGCCAGATGATGTCCTTTATTTTATTAGCAAAATTTGGCAACCCTATCAACATTTTCATTTCAAACTTGGCCCTACAAATATGTAAACAATTCTGATCATGAAAACAAATTTAAATATTCATTTCATATGAATATTTAAATGGCAAATGAACTAAGTAATATATAACACCAGCTAAGCTCATGCTGAATGAATGCTTTTTTACTTTTCACTTCAGTATCTTCCTTTCCTGCCCTCGCACCCCCTCATAAGCACACCCCGATGTACAACTTTCCGGCAACCTTCCAGCTACAAGAAGGTATAAAAAATGGTGCTGCCGACTAGGAAATAAAAACATGGAAACGGACAACACCCACTAGAGAATCAGTGCAACCAACAATATAGAGAATATAACAGCAAGAAAGAAAACTTAGAACAAATTTTTCACAAAAGCACAATTACTGTTTTAAAAAACAAGTGGAAAAAGAAACTAACACGCTGCCTGTACCAATATCACTACTCATAAATAAAATGAGAGAGAATAAGAGAGAAAAAAAGAGTGAGTGCTGGGAACATAGAACTTAATTGATTCTGCCTTTTCTACTACCTAGAACTTGAAAACCTAACATTGACTTTGGAAATATTTCTAAACCCTGATGTTATTTTACTTTTAAAATATTATGTTTGAAAGGTTTGCACACACTTCTCAATAAATGTAGATGTTTTTCCTTCAAGTGTCTTTCTGAAATACAGGTTGGATTTTTTCTTCTTTGTTATACCTGTCAATCCAACACATTTTGTGTCTACTTCAAACTCATTTTGCAGTAAAGGATTTGAAAATCTTCCGTGTTTCTTCAGGGGGAATAACAATGGGTGAAACAAACAAGGAAGATGATTTTATATAATCCTTTCATTGCAGATCCTGGTTCCTTTCTGTTCTGAACTTCAGGCCAGAGTACTGCTTTACTGAGCTTCAAATACAGACAAGATGAAAGAGGCACTTATATTCTATAAAGAGCAAGTTCACCTTTGGTGTAAATGTTGGAGAAGGGTAAAGAATGGTTTAATCTCTGAAAAAAATATAATGTCCTTTGAAAATGTTCAGGTTTGAAATTCTCCAAATGTCCAGCTCCTAGGAATATCAATTTTTTTTACAAATTTATACATTCTTTTTTTTAAAGATTTTATTTACTTATTTTTAGAGAGGGAAGGGAGGGAGATAGAGAGAGAGAGAGAAACATCAATGTGCGGTTGCTGGGGGTCATGGCCTGCAACCCAGGCATGTACCCTGGCTGGGAATCGAACCTGCGACACTTTGGTTCGCAGCCCGCACTCAATCCACTGAGCTATGCCAGCCAGGGCTGGAATATCAATTTTACAAGCAGGGTGTAACTGCAATCTATCCAAAGTCTTGAAGTGGAGAGACTGCAAGTAGCTGGTGGACAGGAGTATGGACACAGGCAGCAGAAGGCCTGTCTTCTGATCCCAGGTCAGCCACTGTGGAACCCTATGACCTTGTGCAAATTTCTTTGGTTCTTGGTACCTGGCCTACATAAGGGGTATGAATGATAATAACAGTACCTATTCTATAGGGTTGTTGTAAGTTGTAAAAGGTATAGTTCTTAAAACAATGCCTAGTCCACAGAAACACCATAAAAATGTTATTACATTAGCATTAAAATATTCCTGGGTTTAATCTATGAAGGCAAGCCCCTGTATATAATAGTTAACCTCACTTATTTTTTCTGGCATGCAAAATGGAGACAAGGTATTAGACAGAAGTGTTATTTTTGTCTTTTATTTCTTATCTCCAGTGCCAGAGCTTGCAGAAAGCTAAAACTATTTTTAAAATAGAGCCTGGTTGACAGGCACTGGAACGTACAAAGAGCAGTGTGGGGGACACCCAAGACATGGGTTAGTGCCCTGGTTCACAATTATGCTGTGACTGCACGTTAGCATTTAGTTCTTTTCTCATCTGTAAAATAAGAAGGCACCCACTGAAATTCTAATATTTCTTGCAGAACTAAAATTCTGATTTTGTAACCTTTAACATTAATGTCAAGCTTGTCAAAAAGTAACTCGGTGAACTCCTACATATTGAAGGGCCTTCTTGTGGCAGCTTTTCTTGAAGTTCTCATTTTCTATGCTCTCACACTGGAAAATTTATCTTCCTATACTGTACATACTCCCCACCTCTCAAAACCAGACAACTAAATAATGCCAACAGTAAAAGCTTCCATTACTAGCTGACTTGGCAGAAAAATTAATAATACCTATTAGTGCTGTATGCAATGTTTTTATCCATATTAACAAGTGTTTTATTATACTAATGACGGATTAGTGCTTCTCAGAGTAGTGCTTCTCAACCTGGGGCTATTTTACTTACTCCCCAGGACACATGTGTCAATGCCTGGAGTCATTTTAGGTCATCACAACTAGGGGAGTGCACTTGTATGGAGTGGGCAGAAACCAGAGGTGCTGTTAAAGATCCTCCAATGCACACGACAGCACTGCCCAACAAAAAATTCCCTGACCCAAAATGTTAAAAAGTGCTGAGGTTGAGAAACCCTGTGCTAGAGCAATGGCTTTCTATGGGGGGGGGGCAGTACTGCCCCCTAGAGGGCGAACTGGTCATGAGGGTTGTTGTGGGAAGGGGGCTCCTGGACTGGCATTAGCAGGCAGGGTTTCAGAGACATGAAGCAATGTGCAATGCAACCAATCCTTCTTATTAAAGTACTGTACCACATTCTACTCATTCAAATGTTCCATGAACCACATAGGTCATAAACCTGTTCGTGATCTAAACCTAGACTCTAATTCCATTTCATACACAAAAGCAAAGGAATTTTTGCATGGTTTCAAAACTTCTATCTTTAGAAAATGAAACTGTGTAAACCAAAGGAATACGGTATTTTGTTTCATTTGGAGCAAAACTTTGCCAAGATTTGTTCGTGATTCTGGAAAAATAACATTACCAACAACGACACCATTTGTAGTATCTGAGTGGCCAATAGAACAGACAGCACCTGCACTCGAAGCCATCACTTCTCAATACACTTCATCACATCTTCCAGGCGATCATAACTAAGCATTTACATATTAACATGCATGCTATTTTATTATAAACTACTTGATTTGTATTGCTCTTTTATGTTATAATTAAGGATTATATATATTTTTGAATTATACATGTAGGAGGGTTATATTATATATGAATTTCATTGCATGGCAGTAAAAAGAGCACACAAAACATATGCTATGAAAAAAAGGCATTGTTGTGGGGGTGGGTAGGGCAGGGGAGGGTAATGGAGAAAAAAGGGGGACAACTATCATTGAACAATAATTTTTTTTAAAAGAGGCATTGGATCCAATAGGGTTGAGAATCTGTGCTTTACACAGATTACCTCATTCAACTACTTCATTTTATGGAAGCCAAGGGTCTCAGATGGCAAGTTCAGGAAGTTTCCATGACAGGTCTTTCTCTTCTGTTTTGATTTTAGATCTGTGCTACCAATGGATCTCTGAAGACTAGGGAACGTCTGATTCAAATAGACACAAAGAATTCCCTCCAAACGCACAATATAAAGCTAACCTGTACAGAATCAACATATACAATACTACATGGGAACCATGACAAGGAAGAACTGAGAAAATTGCCAACCCATTGGAAAACTAAACTTCATTCATTTGGTTGTCTATGCAATCTTCCATGTAAAAACAAAAGGAATGAAAATGAGAATGACTCATTTTGTAGGCTTCTAATTTGGCAAAATTAAATCACCAGAGGTCTAGAATTTCCTATGCAACAAAATGCCACAGACCAGGCTTTGGAAGGAAATGATAACAATAATCTATTTGAGCAGTCCCACAACTCATTTTATCCATTCATATGGGGTCAAGTTTTCATTTCACTCTAAATGCCAGGGAGACCAAATGCCTGTTTTGATTACTCTGACTCTTTAGTATGATTTGGGTAATATTACAATCTCCTTCCTGAAACATTAATTTTCCCTCTTGTTTACCTGCATGGCAAACATTAATTGAGTGCTTCTTGTTTAAGACACTGTACACAATGTTTTGGGGAATTATGAAACAGAAGACCAACTGTCTGCCTCTCACAATCTTACCACTGAAAAGAGGAGACATAATATAAACATATAAACACAAATATAGGGCAAAATCAAGGAGACTGCAAAAGAGCAATATGCCAGTATTAAAGGGGAAGACAAATTGAATCCTAAAAAACAAAGAACATGTGGGGAGCTGAGCAGATGAAAGGCAATCCCCAACTCCTTTTCAAATCTTCTGTGATGAAAGTTTGCTTCTTTGAACTATTCCCCTATAGGGGGAGGGGAGGGCACAGTCCAAGAAGTGCTTCAGGGTATCTACTCTGCTTACCCCCATAAGGCACCATACCATTCAAGCCTTAAGTCACAATTAACACAGATCTGTGTGCAGAAGAAATGACCACAGTTCTCTCAAGCGCAGATAGAAATGTGGCAGAGGACCTTCCATTTTCAGCACCACTGAAGAAATGAACAAAACTATCCCATGTTAATCTCTAATCTAGCAAAACAACTTTTCCCTCTGTTGTTAATTTTATCTGTAAACATGGAGAGAGGACTATAATGACCTCTGTTTTGTCAGGTAAATTTAAAAAGTGGTTTAACCAATACACTCTCTACTTCTAAGGGACAATAAAAGACCTCCACATAGTAAACAGAGCCCTGGGAATGAAGGGCAACAGACCCTGTTCCTCATGTATTCAAATATAAGTCACTTACCTCTTAGAGGAAAGGTGGTTTTCATAATGTGCATTTTACCCACAGATTCCTTCTAGGAAGAAAAGTTCTCCTTTGGGTTAGTTTTCAAATTTTCAAGTAGAATCAGATTTCTCACCCTTACTCAATTACGTCACTATTTTAAAAAATCCACTCTTAACAAACTTGATTTTTTCCCTAAATTTTATTCATTTCAATCATTTCTTGGCCTTTTGGCTAAGACCAAGTACAAAATTTTATTCATTCCATTAAAATTTATAGAAAAGTCTGGCTGCTGTAGCTCAGTGGATTGAGTGCAGGCTGTGAACCAAAGGGTAGCCAGTTCGATTCCCAGTCAGGGCACATGCCTGGGCTGCAGGCCAGGTTCCCGGTAGGGGGGCATATAAGAGGCAACCACACATTGGTATTTCTCTCCTTCTCTTTCTCCTCTTCCCCCTCTCTAAAAACGAATAAATACAATCTTTAAAAAATAATAAAATAAAGTTTTACAAAATTATAGAACACTTGCCATTTTCCACTGTTATTTTTATATTCTAAAAACCCCAGCCCAATGAATCTTCAGTTCTAATGGAGATAGACAATCAGGAGGGAAAATTATGCAAATTATATAGTATGTTAGATAATAGTAAGTGATATATGGGAAAAGAGAGTTGGGATCAAAAGGATCAAGAATTAGAGGTGAAGATTTGTAATATTAAAGAGAGAAAGTAGGTTTTGATTAGAAAGTGGCATGAATAGTCTTCAATTCATTAACAAAATCCCCTTTTCTCTCTAGATCATGTCAATTCTTACATTGCTTCACTTTTCCTATTTCCATATTACTGTTTTAATTCCCACATGGTGATGAAAAAGATCCATGTTAACTAACATGAAGTTCAATGTAAAGAAAATTGCCTTGTAATATATGCATTCCTCCCCTCCTTCCCCCTCAAAAATTTTTCTGCATTCCTGCACAAATTAGAAAATATGAGAGTAAGAGGCAAAAAGTGTCCATTCACAATTTTTAAAAAATCCTAAATATGTAAGAATGAATATTTCTAACAAGTTATGTATGGGATACAAACAAAGAGAAAGAATAAAATTTTGCTGAGAGCTATAAATGCTGTTATGCAACAATGGAAAATACATATTGTTACCCAGTTTAAGAAGACTAAATACTGTAAAGATGCTATGTTTCCCCAAATTAATTGATAAGTTTAATGCAATTCCATTAATAATGTCAAGGTAGCATAGAGCTGAAACAGAACAATGCTAATGTCTTTGAACTGTGGTTCTTAACATGATGCGTATCAGAATCCGTCAGGGAGTTTTCTCAGAGTACATGACTGTGTCCCACCTTGGTTTACTAAATATAATTCACACAGATTATGTATATTTTGACAAAACTTCCCAAATGCAAAACACTATTTAAGAATCAGTGATCTGGAGTAGCAAAAGAGAGAAGAAGATCAGGAAGGAAGGAAGGAAGGAAGGAAGGAAGGAAGGAAGGAAGGAAGGAAGGAAGAAAAGAAGTGAAAAGAAAAAAGAAGAGAAAAGAAAAGAAAAAGACTGATTAGAGTGTACAATTTATCAGTCATTGTAGCTATTTTCAAGCTGGAAGAAGAATGGACAGACACATCAATGAAGAACAAACATAAATGTTGCAGTAATTGATGCCCTGGGTTCATACATGATAAAAGAAAAATCACACACCAATGGAGAAGAAATAGACTGTTCTCTAAATTGTTTTCAGTAAGGAAAGGATCAGATTTTAATTGTGCCTCACACTCCAAACACACACCAGGTAGATTAAAAAACTAAAGAGGGAGAGTGGTACATAGAAACAGTTGAAAAAAAAAAGATTGAAAAAGGAAAAGAAAATTTAGGTCATTTTTACCAGATCATTTAAATGGAATAAAAAAGGAGCAATAGGCATGGACCCACAAACTAAATCAGAATACAAATAGTGAGTAAACAGATGAGAGGTTACAAAATAGTAAGTAGAGTATGACTTTTTTCTACATTTATCAACACATATATATTTATAAGGAAACATAATCAAACGTTAACAGTAGTTGACTATGACTGATATTTTTTCTCTTAGTTTGTGTATAGTTTAATGTTATGTTATGAATTTGTGTCACATTTAAAATTTTTAACATCTACTTTTCTAAGCTAATTAATTTGTTTGCTGATTTTTTTTACATGTGACAACAATTTGGGCACATAATAGGATTGGTTTAAAACTCTTTGTGTGTTTTTGAGTGTTTTGTTCATCTTAAAAAATGTTTTCCCCTAAATGCTGTTTCTTATTAATTTTAGCTGCTGAAAACTGCTGTTCTGGCAGATCATAATTATTTTTTAAAGCTGGAATAACCATGTCCAATGACAAATGTCAAATCATAGCAAAAGTTGTGACAATTAAGTATTCAATGAAAGGGATATATTAACCCTTGTTTTAATCAACTAGGTTTGCCACTAGGGGATGGCCGGATTCGTCACCCTGCCTGATACACAGAGGGAGCTCAATAAGTAACTAACTGTTCCGTAAATGAGCCAGAAGAGGACTGTTGAGCAGCCAAAGGTCCTACCATAAAAGAGCAGCATAAACAATCTGAATGTCCAAAACAGAATTCTTGAAGCATTTTTTTCCTACAAAATGTATGCATACTCTTTTAAGATAAATCTGAAAGCTGATACATATAAAAGATATTCATATCCCATCTGATCAGAGACATTAGATTTAAAAATACCCATTTCACCCAGGATTAGCAAGATATCAAAAAAAGAAAAATAGGCTTTTTTTTAAGTTCTAATAATGGAGTGTATTATGTTAAGTGAAATAAGTCAGACACAAAAAACAAATACCCCAATTCTATGAGGTATCTAAAGTAACGAAATTCATGGAAACAACACAGAATGGTGGATATCAGAGGTAGGGAACGGAGGCAGTGGGAAGTTGTTATCTAATGGGTATAGAGTTTCAGTTTTGCAAGATGAAAAAGTTCTGGAGATCTGTTGCACAACAATATAAATATATTTAATATTACTGAACTGGACACTTAAAAATAGTTAAGATGGTATATTATGTAACATTTTTACAACAATTAAAAGATAGATTAAAAAATTTTTAAATAACAAAAAATGCTTTGTATTACACTAAATTAGCAATACCAAAGACCAGAGAACAGTGTCATGTAGACAGCCTTGTTTTAAAATTTTTTCTTAAGGCCAAATTCCATTCAACTAAATAATGTAGTCTGATAAAGTGGCATTTATTTCAGTGGTAAAGAAATAATTATTCAATTAATGAAGCTAAATTAATTTGTATAATCTATATAAAAATATGCATTCAGATATTTATGACACACATAAAATTAAATTCCAGAGTTAAATAGTTAAGTATAAAATGTGAAATTATAAAACAACTAGAATAAAAATATAAGTCAACATCATCTCACCTTAGGTTGAGAATATTTTTATAAAAATAAAAACAGTATAGAGAAGATAAATGTATTAATTATCTTCAATAATTGAAATACAAAAATAGAAAAAGATATGTTTTTAAAAAACAAAAACAACCACAGAAAGCAAACAGAGAAAAGTGATTTGGAAACTATCTGACAATGAATTGATAACCTCAATAAATAAATAGGTATTATAAAGAACAAATAACAAATATAAATGTAGAAGTCACAAAAGAATAAATAAAAATTTTAAATGGCCAATCACACGATAGACTGTACAACCTCAATAACAATTAAAGAAATAACAAGCACTAAAGCCACAAACTACTACTCAGTGCTACATGTTATACATCCAGTCTCCTATTTCATCTCCCACAACTATTTGAGATGCAACAAAAAATCTTCCCCTACTTTTCAGATGAGAGAATTGAGTCACAAATAGGTCATATTCCAAGGGAAGGTAATCTCACTTCAGAGCAACTACCTTAGTCACTACTCTCTGCTGCAGCGTAAATGAAAGCCAAAAAGGGATACCTTTTTACTCCGTCACTGTCATCTAAGGCAGGCCTCCACAAACTAGGCCCTCAAGTCAAAGCCCACCACCTGGTTTTTGCATGGCCTGAAAACTAAGAGTAAATGGTTTTTACATTTGTAAAGAGTTGAAAAAAAAAATAAAAAAATATTGTCATGTGAAAATTACATTAAGTTTAAATTAAATAAAGTTTTATGTCTCATCTATGGCTGTTTTCATGCTGTAACAGCAGAGCTGAGCAATTGCAACAGACACTGCATGAGGCCTGTGGAACCTAAAGTATTTGCACCATTCAGCCCTTCGCAGAAAACGGTTGCTGACTCTCGGTATGGGATGTGGTGAGCTGCGCTCTCTTCTGCACTGTGACTGCCAGTGGCAAATACAACATCCAGCAAGAACTGTCTGTCTTCGTACCTGTTAACCCAATAAGTTTAGTTTATTGCAAAGAAATGCTAAAATTCACAGAGATGTTTATATGAAACATATTTTTGCAGCAGTGTGAACTCAAGAAATCTGACTGCAGGTCAGGGACACGACTAGGCCAAGAGTGCACTTAAGCATCAACTCTGAAGGAAAAACAGCTTCTCAAGTTTATCAAGTGACACCCACCAAAAACTGATATTCCTGAAGACCTATTATTTGGAACTATCAAACAACACCTTGACATTATTACTGCCAAGTAATACAACATATTTTTAAGGAGACTTCTTTTTGGTTGAACCATATTAAACTACAGATATTCAAATGTTTATGATACATTAGTATCATGAAATCAAAATGTAGACACAAATTACATAAAATCCATCCTGCGTATGGATAAACCCAAACCTGAAAGTTAACTCTCAGCAAAATAACACATCTATCACACTCATGTAATTACTTGTATTTTGTTGGTTTTATAGTTTTGTTGGAATTTAATTTGTAAATGTGTCTTATTTGTAACTACATAAGTTCTATAAACTAAGACATTTACTCCACACTGGAATATATTTATGTAACATTATGACAAACATAAAGTTACATAGTCAAAGTGGAAGTGAGGATGTTTTCCTTTGAAAAGGGCCAATAAGTATTTCACAAGTTTAAGAACACTCTCTGTAACTGTGAGTTGCCTAAGAATCCTAATGCACAAATTTGAAGGAAATAAACGGTCACAGTCCCCTTCTGCTCTGCCTCACAGGCCTGGTCACAGATGGGCAACAGCAGACGGCAACCATCACCATGAGGAGGATAGCAAAAGAAGGAGCATCACCACATGCCTTCACAGTCAAAACACGGTGCTCCACTTTTGTGGGCCTCAATTTTCTGTAAAATAGGGCTGATGGTTTATGTTGTAGAGTTATAAAAGGCATTAGGAATATGCTAGGTAAGCTATAAAACATATAATACCTAACGTTTTGCCACTAAGCAGTTAACCATGTGCCAGGCATTTTGTATGCATTTTATATGCATTACCTCAGAGAAGAATTACAACCACCACAGCATACAAAACAGGTGCCAGCATATCCCTGTTATAAAGTTGATAAAGCTGAGGCCCTGAGAGGTTCAGTGATTTGCTCGGGGTCTCATAGGTACTAAAAGGAAGAGCCAAGACTTGAGCCAAATGTCAAATGCCAGGAAGCTGGTTTTCTTCTCCTCTATACAAAACTACCTCAGTAAATGGAAGCAGTTGTTATGATATTGATGTCCATATTTCACCTGAATGAGGACACACAACCATTTCTTCTCCTAAACCCAGCCCCAGACCTTCCAGTGTGCCACAGCTTCCAAGAGGGCCTCCGAGCCACGTGGGTCACACACCTTTCCAGAATTGTATTTTTCAATGGGCATTAGGCTTCTCTCTATAAGATGTGGGGCATACAGGGTACCTATTTTTGAAAGACTTCAAAATTCTAGCTGTCAGCAATGTAAACATCAATTTCCTCTTCTTCTCAGAGGAAAAGAGGTCCTCTGCCCTAAGGGGTCCCTCCTCCAGGCTTTCCTCCCTTTGTGTTTCTGAGTTGAAACTAGGCATGTGTACAAAAGTGCTTATGGGAAGGAGCCAAAATCATCATCAACACCAAGTGTACCATACTGATGAAAAAAGTGCTTCATTAATGTTACAAAGTTGGTAATTTTAAAACCCATAAAATATATGTTTAAAAAAAACTACTTTCTTCCCATCATCTACATATCCCCTGCTGTGTAGCACTAGTGGCAAAGATTTTCAATTTCATTCTCACCTGGCAAATGGATTTATTTTCATTTTTAAAAGGCATCCTAAATGATCATTATAACAGAATTCTAATATTTAGAAATGGAAAAAAAGATTATTGGGTGATATAGTTCACAACCACCCTCAAAACTTACGCCCCTGTAATCTCAATCCTATTTTTTAAAGGGCATTATGCTTCTCTCTATCAAATGTGGGGCATACAGTGCAACTATTTTTGAAAGGCTTCAAAATTCTAGCAGTTGTTCCCTCCTATCCATGGGGGACACATTCCAAGGCCCCCATAGATGCCTAAAACTGAGAAAAATATGAACCCTTTATATACTTTGTTTTGTCCTATACATACATACCTATGATAAAGTTTAAAGTAGGCACAATAAGAGTTTAACAACAATAATAATGAAATAGAACAACCATAATGATACACCATAATAAAATTTATATGACTGCAGTCTTTCTCTCTTTTACAAAGTATCTTACTGCACTATACTCACCCTTCTTCTTGTGATGTGAGAAGACACAGCGCCCACGTGATAAGATGCAGTGACATGAAGGATGCGGGCACTGTGACACAATGTTAGGCTACTAGGAGGGTAACTTGAACACAGCACTGCCACTCCACGACAGTCGATCCGACAGCCCAGTGACTAAGTGACTGAGAGTCAGGAGTGTATATAGAGTGATATGTCTGGCAAAGGGACAGTTTACATCCAGGGCTGGATATTGCAAGATTCATCACACTACTCAGTACTGCAGGTAATTTACAGCTTATGAATTACTTATTTCTGTAATTTTCCATTCAATATTTCAGACTGAAGTTGACTGTTGGTAACTGATTATCATGGGAAGCAAAACCATGAATAAGGGGGGACTATTGTATACACTGTACTAAAAAATAAAAGTTTTTAATTGCTATAGGCCCTAACTTTTTTGGAGAGAATGTAAAATGCCACCAGGAGTTTATAACTCTACAAAAGGCTTAACGGGAAACCCTGTGGAATTATTATTTTTTTCTGCATAGCTGCAACCTTCATATGGTTCCACTGTACAAAGTACTTTAACATGCTAAAATATTAGGCTTAAAAACCAAATAGACCTCTTTGAGAACCAAAGCAATGTTAATGCCTTGGGAAAACATAAACAAGAGAGAGATACTATTAAAGCCATTTTTCAGAGTCTACAGAAAATGTTCAGAAAATTATTAACTATTATCAAATATGGTTATGTATGAATTAGAGTAGGAAACCTTAATAGTAGTATTAGTAGACATCACCCTCATTTAGTTGTAACAGTAGTAGTGGGGAGGAGAAGCTGCTGACTGAGAGCTTGCTATGCATCTATTCTAAGTGGATTAAATGATTATCTCATCTATCCCAAGTGTGGGACAGGCTCCCAAGCCAAACTCTGCGGATTCAAATACTGGCCCACTACTTAATGCCTATGTGACCTCGGGCAAATTCCTTTACCCTTCATGAACCTAATTTTCCTTATTTGTAAAGAGAGATAACAGTAACTACCTCACAGGGTTGTTTTGAGGATTAAATATGTTTAAAGTATGTGACATGCTTATAAAAGTGTCAGATGCATAATAATACCATAAAGGCCAGTTGTTATTAGTTATTATTTTTGTTTGATTTCAGAGATGAGGAAACTGAAATATAAAGAGGGTAAGTCATTTCTCTCAAGTCACATAGCTGGTAAAACTCAGACTTGAGGTTTGACCCAATGCTGTCTGACTCAAAAGTCCACCCCCTTAACCACCTCAAAAAAAGCCCCTGTAGTTTTCAAGTATATGTATTTTTACATTTCTATCTCAGAGAAATGTGAGGAATTCATCAAACAAGACAACTGGTATCAGTGAGGTTATGACTATCCTGGAACCCAGTGGCTAAACACCCCTGGGTCAATTACCTCGACTGGATGCCGAGAGTAGATGCTGGATGCATACAATGCCAGATGGTCCCAGCTGTGGCCTGAGATTCTTGTTTTATGGAGAAAGGGAAAAAAATGTATATATATTCTTTTAACCTGGAACAACAATGGAAGATTGAAACAAAAAGAACATTTTAAATGTCCAGAAACAAGTCTTCCCTGACTTCAGTAACAAATAACTTCTTTAAATACCCTGCCCTAGCCAACACTGCTTCCACTTCCCCACAGCTCCGCCTTTAGTACATGAGATTTTTTATACGACATATTTTTTGGATGATGTTATCACTTCAGTAACTGTTTTAACTTTCTGGTATTTACTTTTAGAAGAGAAATATTTGTCAAAACTTTACTTAAGAAAAGGAAGAATCAAAATTTGCTGATAATAAAGATTAAAGTAGCAAAAAATTTAAATTCCTGTCCATCATTCTATCATTTTCAATCTCTTTCAATTTTTACAGTTTTGTAAAGAAGCTATTCTGTTAAATTTGGAAGATTAAGATCAAAGCTTTTTCCCTCCAGGTAACCTCTACTTCATAGAATACCAAGAATAAATTTATTTCTACAACAACAGTGAAATCTAAAATTCATTGCTTGTCTTTTTCTTTAACAGTTTTTTTTTACCAAAGTCTATAAGCAGGAATAATCTATAAATGTTTTTCCTTTAGTAGAAATCTTGAAGCAGCGATAATAATGAAGGAAATTAATAAAAATGTAACAATCAAAAACCTTCTCTAACCCATAACTATTTGGAAAGTAGGAGCTGTGCTAAGAAAGCTCTTCTGGTCAACAACAACAAAAAAATGCCCACTTTACTAGGAAAAGGTCAAGTATTCAATTTCTATTCATTAAACCTGAATGACTTCCTGCAATAGGTTTCTTGGATGTGATCTATGTGCCAAACTGTTTGAAAAGTAAAAAATGGTTAAACTTTAAAACTGGTCAGCTAAATACACAGGAATTCCACCACATCAGCTTAAGGTACCTTCCTCAATGTCCCTGAAGCAAAGGGTATCCTAAATACCAGAATAAGAGCCATATGAGGATGAACACATGCTCACAAGATAAAAATGGAACATTTTAATGACAAATCTGATAAAACCCTGTAAGAGATGCACTTAGGTATTCGCTAATATCAATAGGCAAAAGTGTACCTAACACTTCCTTATGCAATAAAAACATAACTGAACAAAATATAAATAAGGAAATTGATGGGAAAAAACATATCAATGAAATTTTTAAGTCTAAGAGAAGAGTGGGTTTTTGGTCAATCAAGGCTGGGGTATCTAATAAGACCTTTCTGGGTGTTTAGCAGAGAGGGGTCAGTCTGTGTCATTGGACCACATGTATCCTTTGACAAAATCAAAGGGAAGCATGCTGGACCAAAAAACCCAACTGAAGCAGTATAATTTTTCACAGGAAAAAAAGTCCACATAAAGATAACATGAATAAGCATACAAGTTGCATACTTTTTTTTCCATTCGTGTCAGTACAATAACTGAATGTACTATTAAAATTTGGAAGAAAAGTTATTGGGTTTTGTTGCTTTCCTTGGATGGCCCTCTCTGCTGTAATATATACCAATTTTAAATGACCAGGACTTACAAAACTCTAAAATATGTATCAACAATCAGAATATCACACGTAAATTTTTACAAAGTATTTCACTTATTTTGCCCTGTGTTATATAGGAAACTTGCTCTTACGTACCCAATTCTATAGGGAACCTATCCACATGGCATGGCAAATGTAGCCCAGCCCCTGGTTTGGAAAACCAGCAGGGAGTGAGTCAGCACACAGGATCCAGGCCCAAGGATCAGTCTTCCCATGGGGAATCAGGCCTGCATTGTACCTAGGCTGCTATGAGGCTTGCTTTTTGCTAAAACTCCCTCACCCTGAATTGAAGCAGCAAATGTTTACTGCATATCTTTAAAGTAACTTCCTAAAGTCTGTGCTAAACCTCCCAAGTATGGAGTGTAACCAGTTCAACCACTTTTCCCCTTGCATTTGCAAATACCCTTTTTCTTTAAAGTAATTAGCAACATTCTGTCCTTTGTTGTCTATAAAAGGTAATCACCTAAAGCAAACCTGTACATATTAAATGAGGACCATCCTTGATATAATGTGCCCAGAAAAGCAATAAAAGCCTGTCCAGGCAGGGGTCAGGGCCCTCTCTCTCATCAAGAGAGTGGCCATAGAGTGCTGTCCCTTTTCTCCACAGGACTTCTGTGGTCCATGTGAATTTGTTTGCCACAACCACAACACATGGACCCTGCCGGCTGGGGTCCACATCACAATTCATCTTTTTGAAATATTCTAGTAATGCAGCACTAATTCACCATATTTGTGAGTGTCCTTTCTTGTATGTGTATTGAATCATAGTGATATGGGTTGAATATTGTGCCTTAGTAAGATGTTAAACTCTTAACTTCTACTTCCAGTCAAGATGGAGGCATAGATAAATGAGGCTCACCTCTTCACACAATCACAGCAAAATTATAGCTAAACTACAGAACAAATATCCCTCAGAACTGTCAGAAAATTGAGCTGTATGGGAGTCCGACAAATAAAGAATTAAAGATACCACACTCATCAGACGTGTAGGAGGGATGGAGGGGCAGAGTCATGGAATGGGCTATCCAACCCACATGTGGTGGATATAAAATGGAGAGATATTTTGGGAGCAAAGGATCCCAGCCTCACACCACAGCACCAGCCCAGGGTTCCAGTGCCAGGAATATAAGTCCCATAACTTCTGGCCATAAAAACCAGTTGGGGCTGGGTTGGCAAAAAAGGACTGCAGGATTATCAGGTGTTTCTTCTTACTGGGCCCTGCACATGGACTTACTGAGACTCACACCATATGGGCTGCAGCACTGCGGCAGCACCTTGAAGGGCACTAGTGGCACACAGGAGGAATGAAGTGTCTGGCGTTGGGATGAGAACTGGGGACAGCTTCCTCCCAGACAGAAGGTAGACAGTGGCCATTGTTCCTTTCCTAAGCCTTTTACACAGGCACCATATCTGAGTCTTCATCTGCCTGGCTCACAGAGTAAGCCCTGCCCTTAGGTAAGCCCCACTTATCTAAGGGTCCGCCCCATCCAACATACAGGATCACCCAAGTTGGTAACACTGGCTTTTCCATATGAAGGGCTGGCCTGGGTGCAGGCTTCAGACCTTCCTAAATCTACTCAAGAAAGCAACAGCTGAGCCCAGTCCCTATATTTCTTGCTGAGTGGCCCCAGGCCCAGCACTAGCAGCAGCAGCCATCTGCAGATAGTTTATAGCTCATGCCAAGGGGCACTGACAGACTGCATGTGGAGGCTGACCTTGTCCTGCACCACCCAGGAAACCCCAGAGCCTGCGCATCCAGTGGACAGTTATAGACCATGTCGGAGCACCACCCAACCATCTCCACAAGCCATGGAGTGAGGTGGTGATTGCTGGCCAGGAGTCACAGCCAATCCTACCAGCTGACTGACCTGGGTAAATCCCTCCCATTGATCTGCTGACAGCAATCAAGACTCATCTACAAGAAGAGGGAGTATTCAGTCTACATGTAGGGTGCACCTCAAGTACCCAGCTTGAGGGTAAGGAGGCTGTGCCAGTGGACCCTACAGGACACCTGGTACATAAGTCCATACTACCAAGATAGAGAGTCAAAGCAACTCTACCTAATACATAGAAACAAACACAGGGAGGCTGCCAAAATGGGTAGACAAGGAAATATGGCCAAATGAAAGAAAAGAACTCAAGAAAAAGAACTAAACAAAATGGAACTAAGCAATCTATCGAATGCAGAGTTTAAAACACTGGTTATAAGGATGCTCAAGGAACTTAGTGTGTACTTCAACAGCATAAAATGATCCAATTGGAAACAAAGGAGACACTAATTGAAATAAACAACAATTTACAGGGTATCAACAATGAAGTGAATGAAGCTGACAACCAAATCAATGAGTTGGAACATAAGAAAAAGACATCCAATCAGAATAACAAGAAGTAAAAAGGAATTCCAAAATTCGAGGATAATGTAAGGAGCCACTAGGACAACTTCAAGCATTCCAACATTCACATAATAGGGGTGCCAGAAGGATAAAAGAAAGAGCAAGAAATTGGAAATCTATTTGAAAAAATAATAAAAGAAAACATCCTTAATTTGGTGTAAGAAATAGACATGCAAGTCCAGGAAGCACAGAGAGTCCCAAACAAGATGGATGCAAAGAGGCCCGCTCCAAGACACATCATAATTAAAGTGCCAAAGGTTAAAGATAAAGAGAAACTTAAACTGAGCTAGACAGAAGCAGATAATTATGTACAAAGGAGTTCCTACAAGACTATCAGCTGATCTCAAAAGAAACTCTGCAGGCTAGAAGGGATTGGCAAAAAGTTTTCGAGGTGATGAAAAGAAGGATCCACAACTTACTCTATCAAGCAAAGATATTATTTAGAATCAAAGGGTGGATAAAGTGCTTCCCAGACAAGGTAAAGCTACAGGAGTTCATCACTACCAAACCATTATTATATGAATGTTAAAGGGATTAATTTAAGAAAAAGATCAAAACTGTGAACATTAAAGTGGAAATAAATATGTAACTATCAACAATTGAATCTAAAAAACTAAGCAAACAAGCAGAACAGAAACAGCATCATAGATATGGAGATCTTTGGGATGGGGGCCACTTGGAATGGGATCTGGGGAAATATGGGAAAAGGTAAAGGGATTAAGAAGTAAAAGTTCGTATTTGCAGAATAGGCAGAGAGACTTTAAGAGCAAGTATAGGAAATGGAGTTGCCAAAGAACTTACATGTATGACCCATGGACATGAACAAAGGAGGGGAGATCCCTGGAGGAAGTGGGGGGATGCTGGGTGGAGAGGGGCAAATGGGGAGACAAATTGGGACAACTGCAATGGCATAATCAACTAAAAAAAAGTCTTAACTTCTAGTACCTGTGAATGTGACCTTATTTGGAAATAGTCTTTGCATATGATCAAATTAAGATCAGGCCATTAGGATGGGCCATAATCCAATGACTGTGTTCTTACAAAAAGGGGAAACTTGGACACAGAGTTATAGAGGAAAGGCAAAGTGAAGACCCAGGAAGCATGCCATCTACAAGGCAAGGAACAGCTGGGGCTGAGAAAGAGGAATGGAACGAACTTGCCTTCACAGCTCTCAGAGAGAAGCTTTGATCTCGGAGCCTCCAGAACTAAGACGAAAATAAATTTCTGTTGTTTAAGCCACCAGGTTGTGGTATTTTGTTACAGCAACCCCAGGACACTAATACACATGCCATGGATTGAGTTGTCCCAAGCTCACATGGTAGGGCTGAAAGCTCAAGAAGCCTCACAAAATTCCTGCAGCACACATGTGATTCCACGCTGTATAAAAAAGAGTGACAAACCTGCAGTTTAGATAAAGATATGAAACATGTCCATCTAAAATATGAAATACAATGTCTTGCACTTGTTGAAAACATATTTTCTGTGTTTCATTTCATTTACTTCTCACAACCACACCGTAAATGAAATAGGGGAGACTTACGTTCATCCTACTGACAAGGAATCTGAACCACAGAGAGTTGAAGGTTTTGGCCAATGTCATGTATACACAGGGCAGGGCTAGTATTGGTGCCAAATCTCTCTTAGGAAGAAAGAATCTGATCATTAATATTTTAACTTGAAACAACAGTGAACATTTAAAGTAGTGTCTCTTCAAGAGAGTCAAGAAGAAAAAAATAACAATATCCCACAAACCGAGTAGACAGACATGATTCAGTGATCCAGGTAAGATGGAATAAATCATCAAAAAACTAGTAGACAAGATAACTCATAACTCATGAATCTGGTCTTGAAGGAAGAGATGAAAGAATAATAGGAGGAAAAGAGGTACCATGGCAAATAAATGTAACATCAAGCAGAAAAACAATGAATTATGTGGAAGGCCTATACAAATATTGGAAGAGAGCCTTCAGCTGACTGATTGGAGAAGTTCATTGAGGGCTGTAATGGAAAATGTCGTTAAAATAAAGGAAGGGCCCTTCCGTTGAGCTAATCAAAGGGTCATCCTCAGATGGGCATGCAGTTACCACTGTCAGTTTGTTAGCAGAGTGTGGTGTGATGAAGGAAGCTGTTCCAGTTACTGTGTCAGGAACAGTTTAGTGGCAGAGCAACCTGAGATTGTGGTTGGTGCAAAGTGCGGCTTTAAAAAACTGGTTAGAACTAAAAAGAATATGATGAATCTATTCAGATGTTTTAAGCTTCAACTACTGGCAAGGCATTCTTGACATCTGTCTTTCCTCCATCCTTTCCGTATTTTCAGACATAATGGATTCTGGTATTCTTTGAGGATGAGGTATCCTTGTTCCAGCCTCCAGACCTGCTACTAGTTCCCTCTCCCCCTTCTTCATTTAGGTCTTTGCCCAAATGCCAACTCTTAAGAAAGTTGTTTCTTGACTACCCTATATAAAAGGACACTCCTCTGTCAGTTTCCATTCCCTCCTATGGCTTCATTTTTCTTTATAGGACCTATTTTTATCTGAACCTATACTTATTTTTTTACTCATTAATTATTGGTTACTTTCATTACTATGTAAGCCCCACGTGTACAGGGATCTTGTATGTCTTGTTCACAGTTGTATTCCCAGAGCTTGGAACAGAGTTGGGCATAAAGTTCCTAATCACTAAATATTTGTTGAGTGAATAAAAGAAACTCCCATCTCATTCACAAGTCAATTGATGTTATGCTCTAAAACACTTTTCAATCCATCTTCACTGCCACCTTTCGGTAGGTACAGTAGGCCTCGCACAACCTGTCATGTCTTCTTGGATTAAAGCAGCAACCACTGATCATCTTGCCACTGCCACGCCCCACCCCCACCCATCCATTCATTCCTCTACAGATGATCTGATCAAAACACAAACCTCAGGGAGTCAAAAGCTCCTACTTAAAACATTCTCCATGGCCCTGAGGATAAAGACCAAATTCTTAATGTGGTCTGTAAGACCCTACATGGACTGGCCCCAGCCTAGGTGTCCAGCCTCATCTCACTCCCTCTCCCCTTAATCCACTCAAGTACTTGATTTCCTCCTGTTCCCTTCTGTTGCAGAGTTCCCTCTGCTGTCTGGAGCACTTCTTCCCACCCTCTCTCAGGTTCTCCTGCTTACCCTTCAGATATCAGTCAAGTGCCGCTCCCTCGGGTTCCTGTCATGTAAGCCCACAAAACCATACTGCTTTATTCAGAGCGTTTACTTTTGTTTGTCATCATGTTATTATTAATTACTGGGATTTTAAAAAATTAACGATTGTCTTTATGCTGGACTCCTCATTCTATGATAGCACTGATGATGAATTTTTCTCACTGTTCAATCTCTAGTGTCAGGAAGAATGCTTGGTACATAGCTGGCAATGAAGAAATATTTGTTGAATAAGTGAAAGAGAAGGCACCCTGTTAGAAACCTAAGAGCTAGAAGACAATGTCAAATGCACGGGTATTTGCAGTTGTTGTAAAGTTGAAGACAAAGATATTAGGGAAAATCTATAATATGATGATGAGCTTGTATTAAAACAAAGGGAGAGAGGGAAAGATTAGGGCAATGCAAACTTGAAACAGCACTGATGATAGACTGGAAAAGAATGGGACCAAAACAGTCTGTTTCATAAAAGAACTAGACAAGATCCAGTTCAAAAAATTTACTAAAACTAAATAATTATGTTAGGTATTGGCAGTAACTAGGTGAAAGGTCACATTTACATATCCTATTAACAGCTCCTTGACTCATCAGTCTCTGGAGAAATATTTATCTATGCAAGGAAACCATTCAAACTTTCCTTCTTGGCATTTTACTTTATCACAACTCTCCAAAAAGTCCTTAGTTCCCTGGAAAATGTTTTAAAGACATTTCACTGTGGTCAATTAGGCATACAGTAATAGCGAAGTGAGGCAAGGGCCATGGAGGAAATGGCATATAATAGAAAGAGCCCACTTTGCTCCTGATTAAAGTCACTCATGTGCAGCTTGAGGAAATCTACCCACTGAAAAATTTTGAGCACCACAGGAAATCGTGGGTTAAAGGACAAGGTCTAATTTGCAGCCCTTGTTGTTACTGTTTTAATCACCTAACATTAAAATCCATACAATTCTAAATTCTCTGGAAGGAAGACCTTATTAGTTTATTTCTATTTCCATATCTCAGGATTCTTTTAAAATAAGACATAGCATTGACATGCATGAAAAGCAACTGAGTATCATTTGCTTTCATTTGAATGCATAGGTGACTCAAGCAATAAACAGCAAGTCTCCTGGGTTTGTTTCTGACGTCACACCAACAATTCCAACTGCATATTCTAGTTGTACCAGAGACAGTTTTCCTAGGATGATTTACTACACCCTGCCTGAGAAAGGACTGCATGAAACTGGTGAAAATTCGGATCTTCAGAAATACAACAGACAATGATTGTTTCCAATTTCATGCTGTTTGTATGAAGAGAATGGAGGCAGGCACAAGAAAAGAACTGTGTCACACAAAATTGAAAGAGAAAAATGAAAGCAGGCTGAACAACTGACGTTACCAGATTTGGGAGGTGTGGGAGACAATGCAGGGGGTTAACAAACATTTTCACCCCCACAGAAACAAGATTTTAAAATCCATAATTTAAAAAAAAAGACATTTGTCCTGCCTGGTGTAGTTCAGTGGATTGAGTGTGGACCTGTGAACCAAAGCGTTGTCGGTTCGATTCCCAGTCAGGGCACATGCCCGGGTTGAGGGCCACTTCTCCAGCAGGGGGCACTCAAGAGGCAACCACACATTGATGTTTCCTTCTCTTTTTCCTTCCTTCCCCCCTCTCTAAAAATAAACAAATAAAATTAAAAAAAGATATTTAGCCAAATAGCATTGAAGCACTACACAGATTAAAACCTCACTAATTAAGAAATTCATGCAAGGGACTCTATGTTGGTCCAAACCCTAACAGCACATGAGCTTGGTTCTCCCCGAATTTACTCAACTTTAAAAAGTATATATGTAAATAGTGGTTTGTTGATGCAATTAGGAGTACAAATAAGAAGCATATGTTCAACCTACACAAGTTTTCTTTAAACACTCCAGTGACATGCAAACAACCATCATGCTATTTCAAAATTAACACATCTCTGTAAGTTTTTCTCAGAAGAGTTCTAAAAGGCAATATCCTTAGCCGGGCATGACTTATGTATGTTAGCACTTAAAAATAATAAATTCAACCTCAAAAATATTCTAAAATTCAGATTTTTAAAAACCTCTAATTAATCTTCATGTAAATAAATTTTACTGCAATACAAATAAGTACTATTTTAAAGCAAATTTCTTCAGCATACTTAAATAAAATTCTTAACATCTGAAGTTTTCAATAAGGTATTTTCAGCTGTGGAAATAGCAGGTCGTAGTACAATTCTTCCCTAAGCATATCCACCTTCACTTTTTGAAATCTCTACTACTGTCCTTTGTTATGTTAAAATTATGTGACTAAGCAGTCAACTACACGTTCAATGCAGGTAAAAAGACTGTGTTCTCTGTGGCTGCTGCTGCCTTGGTTGCGCCTAAAAAATGACAGAAGTAATGATAACAAAGGTATACTTTCACTTCCCAGTACTTGTAGTAGATGCCCTTCTCAAAATGAGCTTCCCCTCTGACAGGGAAACAGATTTGCTGCTTTTATTGTCCTTGGCATTGTCCCCCACCTCTGCTGTGTCATTGAAAATTGTGCTTTTCTCGAGGCTGTCCTCTTAAACTCCCTGAACAAGAAGCCATTTGGAAATCCTGTTCTTGTCCTCCCTCCTTTCTGTGAGCTCAAGCGGCGCAGCTGGGCTGCAGCAGGCCCAGTGTGGGTGCTGCCGGACTGGGCCTGTTCCAGGGCCTCGCTGTGAATGTGTCACTCTTGTCCTTTTATGCTAAGCCTGGTTCAGAGATGAGCTGAAGACAGTGTTGGGAAGTTCAAGCTCCTTTGGGCACAGATCCGAATCTCACAGTCACACGTGATTTTGAGGAAAGCCATGCATATAGAACTTCTGTTGCCATATGGCCCTTGTCTGCTTAGTCTCCAAACTGATGCTGTAGATAATTTTCTACTTTTTTCCCCCAACAGGCCTGAACTAAATGCTGTACTGATTATCCAAACTGAAATATTTCCTTTATACAAAAGAACTCTTGTGAACCTAACACAAATATAAGCATCATGTTTATGGTGTTAGAATCAATAACTTCTACCACCCGTACTTACCCAAGAACACACAAAAATATTCTAAACCTTTGTTCAGCAATACCTGATAGAAGTTTCTGCAATGATGGGAACGTTCTATACCTGCTTTTCCACTACAGTAGCTACTAGCCACATGTGGCTGCTACGTACATGCAATGTGGCTAGGGTGACTGAGGAATCAACATTTTTTATTCTAATTAATTTACACTTAGACATTGTGGCTAGTGGCTTTAAAAATTGTAAAGGATATCAGCCTTTACCCTCCCAGCTAGTGAACAAATAGAATGCCACAGTTCTGTAGATTCTGGGAGAAGACAAAAGATTTTGGGGCCAGAGACAAAGGTTACATTACTCTCAGAAACAGTAGCAGGAGTATTAGCTTAGTTTGCCAATTCTTTGAAGCTTAATTCCTATTGTATGAAGTGAAGAAAGGACAGCCATACCTATACACTAATTGATTTGTATTACAGACGGTTAGAGTACCCAACCATATACACTAGAGTACCCAAGCTTAGAGTACCCACATCTTATACACTAGACAGTAAGCCTATCTTTCTGTCCTTGTTCCTGAGGAAAAGACTACCTCTGTTTTCAAAGACTATCTGTTATATAAGTGTCCTTGAATAGACAGTTTTGAATAAAAGCAGTCAGTGCCTCTGCTCACAGAAACCTGAGTGAATAAGGGAGGATTATCTCCAACAGTGGAGGCACCATATATATCTCTGAAATCTAACCATCTCTCCCTATCCTGCTCCAAAACCCAGCTCTTAGCCATATTTATTTCTTGCTCAGGCCATTACAATAGCTTCCTAAGTGAATATCACTACAGTCTTTCACTATGGTTCCCAGGTATTTTCCATACACTACCCAGAATGCACCGTGTAAACACAAATCTAATGTCACTCTTGTTTTAGTCTTTGAGGTCACCCACTGTTTTTAGGGACAAGCCAACCCTCCTTAGCAAGTTCCACAGGCTCTGGCTGATACAGCTCTGCCCATATCCGTGGGCACTTCCCTTGCCTCTCCTTCTAAAATGCATTCTTTTAGCCACACTAAACCTTTTTCATTTCTTTAAATGAGGAGGTCATAAAGTGGTGGCCCTGAGTTGAATTCCAGCTACAAATGTGTCTGGTTTGGCTCACATAATCGTTTAAAAAGCATTTGATTCATTTCACATTTTGGGAGATTTCGCATTTATAAAACATAAATTTTGAGCTCCTCTTAAAAGTCATGGCATCTGGCAACACCTAGCCTGCATCCCAACCTGACAACACTTGGCTGGGACTGAGTATCTCCTGCTCCTTTACAGAAAGCCTGGGCTCTCTGGGATGCCATGTGGCTCTCTCCTGCTCTCATTTATTTATTCCTTCATGTTATCTACCTGACTTCCATCCTAATGCACCACACTCCGCTCTCCTGGTTCTGGAACACTCTTCAGTCTCCAACTTCTTCATGAGCTATTGCTTATGCTTCAGGTGAAGCACTATATGACAGCCACCCATCCAGGGGCCTCCCATCCCATCTCATCTGTCTTCTGTGGTTCTCTGCTTCACTCCATCATGGCACAAATCACTTAGGATTGCAATTTTCTGATCCCTTCCCAGACTTGTAGGTCATAAGAGACTGACTACAACCGTCTTGCACACCATTGTTTGCAAGTTCATAGAAAGAGGGCCAGCAACACAGAGTAGGAGCTCAATAAACACTTACTGAATAAAAAATAAAGGACATAAAAGTTCATTGAAGTATTGCTAATTCAAAATATTTAGGGTGTCAGTTCATGTGTGTATATATATATTTAAATTGGACTTTTAAAATGTAATTCCCTCACCCTCAAAAAATTAAAATACTTGAGTAGTAAATATACAGTAAATAACTAGCAATGCCCTAAGCACTTCACATCAATTAGCTCATTTAAGCATTACGACAGTCCTTTGAGGTAAGTACTTCCAATGTTCCCATTTTGGAAATGTGAAAACTGAGGGCTTAACTTACCTGAGGCCATATGATTAGTAAATGCCCAGGCAGGACTCAAGTCCAGGCCCATCAGAACCTGAAGCCAAAATTTTTAGCCATACACATTTATAAATGTGAGATTTTAAATGTGCCCTGGATAAGAGACCATACTGAACAAGGAGAAACTTAGAACTACTTATCAGGCAATTGAAATTACAGTTGCCCTCCTGCTACTAACCAGCTGGGAGTTCAACCTTGGATAAGATGAAGGTCTTATGCTCAAATCAGTACAGTAACTTGTAGAAGATAAAGACAACTGAAACTTCTCTCCAGAGACTTCAGAGTACATGACACCACCACCAACTTCATCCAGAGCCCTTTTTAAAAGCTATTTTTATGTGCTTTAAACAATTAGCTTTTACTGGCTAAAGGAGTTACAGGGGTGAAGAAAGTTCTTACACGTAAAAGCTTTCTGGCTCAATATTCTGGACTATTATACCAAACCACACACTTTCCAGGGCAGGGACAGGACCTTTAATGTCACTTCACAAATAGGAAAACAAAGACACAGAACAATAGGCCAAGTGTAAAGTTAACTTCACACCCCTCAGGCTGCCCCTCCACTTTGCTTAGTCTCACTGTGTGAGTTGAATCAAAGTTCTCAAAGCCCAGTAGTGGTACGTAAAGATTAAGAAACTCTATGCACCAGAGCGGATGGATGAATTCTTCCCATGAGCAGGGAGAGGATTAGAGATGTCATTGAGTCATACCAAATACAACCTAATCTGGTCAATCTTTTGCAGGTGGAAGTCTTGCGTGTCCCTTGTGCCAAGCCAAATTTTATTTTTAATGGTTAAGAACAAAATGAAACAAAAAACTCTAAGAATCTCATAACTTTTTTAAGTCAAATTTCTAGAATCGATCAAGAGCCCATAAGACCATTAAGTGTTCAAGTTTAAACTTATTAAAAACATTATATTCAATCTCTGTATTTCCTTCTAGGCACTATAAACTTCATTTTTCAAGAAACAGAGAAGAAATTGCATATGGGCACCATAAATTGACTTATTAAGTTAGAATTAAAAATTTTAAAGCTTTTAACATTTGTTATCACATCATACATGTATGAGTGTTTTCTGAGCTTTCATTCTAAAAACAAAGAATTCATTTTATTTCCAAGTATGTCTCCCATTTGGTGAAGTAGAAACATTTCAAATTTTATTTCAGAAAACACTAGTGTCACTAAACTTACTATTTTTTCCACTCTATTAAGTAGATTCACTAAATAATGATCTGAAATGGCCTTCAGTAATATATTCCTGACATATTCTACTTGCCATATGTAGTCATTAGAATATATTTAATTTTCATAAAAATGTGAAATAAAAATATTAGTCTCTACATTAGATTGGAAGCCTCTTTAGAGCAAAGAACACATTCTAGATTCATCTTTAAAAGCACATAGCACAATACACTCACAACACAGGATCTCATGAACTGTCTATTAAATCAAAAAGTCACTAATGAAAGGACTTAACTATTTAATATCAGGTCTAAAGCTGGTTTTATTAGGCCACTTACTTGCTTTCTTCATGAAATAATCAGAATAGTGCTAACAATGCTTGTGCCTGTGATTTTAACCTGAAAATTTACAAATGATAGGGCACATGTTGTTTGAGCTAAATATCTTAAATTTACTAAAATGCAGGTCTGCTTCCTGAGTTGTTAAAAAGTGAAAGCAAATTCAAACTTGCACTTAATATGGGTAAGAGATTGTAAAGATTGGAAAACACCGGAAGCAAATACAGCTTGCTCATTTCCAAAGACGGGAGGCCAATATTAACCTTCTGCTATTTGCATTCCTGTGACCACAGAAAGATGTAAGGTCCAGCTTTGTGCATACGGTCAGGTGGGGAATAGACGATTTCAACACGACCAGTTCCAGAAACACGAATCTTTTATCCAAACCAATCTACTGACCAAATCAGCTAGACACATAATCCCATCTAAGGGAAGCATCTGAACTCAGATTAGAACACAGGACCGGCCGTCAAGCCGCTTGAGGAGACCAGGAATCGTGGTCAAAACAAAATCAAGTAAAAATACACCTAAGTCATCCCACTGAATGATTACAGCGATCTGCAGAGACTGGCACAGTGGGCGCACATTTTGCAGCAGGGAACAGAGAGGGGCCAAAAGGGCATATTAATGGCAAGGTGACTGAAACAGGGCTGAGATCCCGATTTAACTCCAAGTGGCAGATACTTTCCATCCCGCCTCTGCGATCACCCTTCGCCGGCGCCTAACCCCGTGGCTGGTGAAACCGCAGGTAGGAGGAGGATAGAGCTGGCAAGGACCAGAGGTGAGAAGGACAGAGGGGAACGGTCACCGCTCACGAACTGGGCAAGGCGGTGTGGTGGCGAGGGGGTCGCAGAGAGGCTGGAGGAGTACGGGGAAGGCTAAGTCCCGCGACCCTCCCCGGCCGCGGCGCACGATTCCCCACGACCCCAGCAGCCCGGGAGGAAATCAGCAACCGCCTCAGGCGCCTGGAACAGTGGGCGAGGAGGCAGCAGGATCCCCGTCCCGGCCCAGCATCTGCCCAACTTGCTGAACCCCCTCCCGCACTCCCACGCCACCCTTCCCCTGCTCGCCCCGCCGTGGCGGTGGCGGCGACACCAACCTGCGCGACCGCGGGCACAGCCCGGGACGGAAGCCCGAGCCCGCGGGCGGCGGGCGGGCGGCCGGCGGCGGAGCGGCGGGCGCGGCTAGAACGGCGGACGCGGCGGACGGAGATAGTTGGGAGGCTCCGGCTCCCGGGGCGGGGACTGGCCGAGCACGCGGCGACCGCTCCCTCCTCCCGGCGCGCGCTCGGGGCCCAACCCCGTCCGCCGCCGGCCCTCGCCCCCCGGGACAGCTCCCGGGCCCTCCTCCGGGGCGGCTCCGCGGCGCCCCGCCCCTGCCACCCCGCCGCGGTGGCCTAGGGGATTGGGCACCAGGTCCCCGCAGAGCCACCTCTTAGTCGCTTGCAGCTTCCTGGGGTGTCCCTGCCGGGACTGCGTGTCCTGGGTGTTTGGACTCAACGTGCGGGCAGGACGTGGCCAAGAGCTGGAACTCTCGCCTGTGAGCCCTGGGGAAGGGGGTGAAGGCCAGACTAGAAAGTCTGTCTTCCTTTGCTCCGCCCCAGTCCCGCGTCCCGAAAAGCAGCCCTGCGAAGTGGCCAAACCCGCTGGCCTGTGAGCGGCTGAGAAAAATGCCCGACTCTCCCTCTGCCCAGCGCGGGGTTGGAAGGACACTTCGCGTTGAGAACCAAGGAACCCTTCCCCATACTCCTGCCCGGGTTTGAGGACTCCGGCAAAGAGAGTGTGCAGAACTGGCAGGAGGGGTACCGGGGTTTTGATCTGAGAAAAAGGTGTAATCTCCATTCCCATACACAACCCCCGACCGGTCGCAGGATTCAGGCTACTTGGCACGAGTCTTCGCAGTGCTTCCCTGCTGGCACCCCTGGCCTGGAGGGACCCTCCCTGTCCTAGCTTGCATTCCCACCTTTGTCGGCAACAGCCCTTTCTGTCGAAACCTTTCTAAATCCGTAGTGAGCCTAGCGCACACACTGGACCACTTCGCCCCTAAACTGCAAACAGGGAACCCAGGAGCCAACCCCTTCCTTGCCTCACCCCGAAGCAGGAGAACACGGGGGACCAGGTGTCTGGGGACTTCTACGTAGGTTTCATAGCCAAGTGGCTTAATGCTGTGTCACTGACCCCACACACAAATTGATACACAGTTCGAGTTCAATACAATTCGAGGGCAGGTGTTTGTCCCTGCTTTTACCCCTCTACTTGGGTGTGCTCAAGCTGCGTTTCTTGTCCCGAAATCCCATCCTCCCTTCCCCAAACCTTTCCCATCCCAGGTCCTGGCAAGAGTGCCCTGCGAAGTGCCTGGGCACCTCTTCCTCCTAGAGGTCTTTAGTTGGGGAATGGGGGTGGAAAGAAGGCTGGAAGGAGGGACACTGAAGACGAAGCCAGTGGACTGAAGGCAAGGAAGGAAAGTGGAACCTAAGGAGTTGAAAGGGCCCAGGCCTTAATGCAGAAGGCAAAGCCTTCCGGCCATAAAGGAACTCTCAGAAAGAAAAATTCCTCTGCAAGGAAATGACCCGTGTTTGCAGTGGATAGCCTGTAAAATCTGGACCTCCTCCCAACAGAATTCCCAGCAAGCAGTGCACAAGGATAAACTTCAGGACCTAGAGCATGCCTTCACCCGTCCCACCTCCCAGCCAAAATTCCAAAAGAAGCTGACGACCCCAAGCTCTCTTGGCCAGTGGTGAGAAGTTCATCCTGGAAAGTGTTGGTCAGGGACAAGATCCAAGAAAACATTGCTGAGTCAGTTTTACATGTCACTGAGCTGTTCTGCTTTAGTCATCTTCTAAGTAATTTATCCCTCCCTACCAAGTTGGGTTATCAACTGAAGCAAACACTTGGGACCCTCCTATAAATAAGAAGTCACTTTCAATGAGAGGCCAAGGAGATGGGGAGGGACAGGAGTATTAAGGCTGTGGTGGTTGTTATTTTTAAGCTCTATTTGGTGCATTTTTATGTCAAGATAATTTTTCTGTTCAGTGGGTGGCTACATGTTTACCTTAAAATGTGGGCGAATGACTGGGACAAAGCTTTCAATGTTACCTGAGGGCAACCTTCTCTCACACCTTCAGGGTCCTGATGGGCACAGCCACAGTTTCATCTGCACTGACTGAGAGAAGTGTGTTTGAGAAAGCCACCACCCAGCTGAAGTCAGACTTTACAGCCTCAGGGTGTTACAGGCTGTGTGTAGCCCAGCCACTGAGCATGCAAGCTTAGCATGTACTCATGGAATGGAGCCAACCACCCCCACTTCCTGGGTGAGGAGAAGAGTCCTTTCTCCTGGCCTCAAGGCTCCACTTCACTTGAGGTTGGCTCCGCACTTTAGAACTGGCATTACAAAACCAGTTCTCAGTGCCCCAGTTTTAGTTTTGTAAAGGCTACCTTCCATTTAATTATAAAATCTCCTTTTGTTCCCTTATTTCCTCTAGTGCACAAAAGGCTAAGCTACCACAAATTCAAGAGGCTGGAAGAGACCTGCCTGAATAAAAAGTGTCTCCTTTTCTTCTCATTAAAAGAAAAATCATCTCTGAAACGGAACCTTATTAAACTTAAAGTCTTTAGGATATGGCAATCTCTCTGTATCTATTAGTCATTTTAAATTTATGTTAATGGTACAATCATATTACAAAAACTGATCAGTCAGCTGATGGTGATAAAGGGTCTTGGTTTTTTTTCCCCCTGGGAAAAATTTTTATAGCCAAAAGAGAATGGGAGAATTTACTTACAGGCAGCAGAATTGGCCCCAGGTAGTGTTACAACGTAGATGAAGATGGACATTTCTGCATATCTTCCCCTTTTTTCAGTATGCCTTTCAGCAGCCTTGTTGGCTAATATTGCCAGTTCCCCAAGCCAAGCCAAGTGAAGCCACCTCACACAGAAGTTTTAGGGACTTCAGATACTGTTGCCTACTGGTGCTTGTCTTGGAAAAGAGTGACATTTTGAGCAGAAGTAAAGGAAGACCCATGAAGAATCTTTCCTATATTATTTTTCGACCTTTTTAGTAGAAATTTTCTTGTGAAAAGGGGTCCAGTGGACATAGCTTATCCTGGCAAACTTGCAGAATGTGCAGACTCACAAGCTTCTCTGAAAAGAAATAAAAGTGCACCTTTCCTCATTCTTCAGCTTTCAAATGAGATCTGAGAGCACCCAACGTTGATTGAGAACAGATTACATTCAAATACTTGAATACGTTTCAAATTGGTTATATCAAACACACAAATTCACTTATGCATATTCAGAATGAGAAAATATTAATTTCAATTTATGATTCATCAAAAAGCACCTTGTGGGCCACATAATGAATAGCTCCTTATATATTTGTTCTAATATCTGTTTGTTCTTTCACAAATAAATTTTCCTCTGGAATATAGACATCTGTCATGAAGCCAATTATCTTGCACAGCATGTGCTATAAAAGCACATAAAGAAAATAATATACTACATTGCTTATTAGAAAGAAATCAGAAATACTCAGCTCCATGCTGGCATATCTTTAATTTCATGGTGTTAAGAAATAACTATAGGAGTATGAAACAGCAAACTCTTTCCTCCTGTAGTACTAATTCAATTACCTGCCATGATATATATGGGAGGGAAAGTTTTTCCCCAGCAACTGGCAGAAACACTATGGGACTATTTTCTTGTCTTCCTCTACTAACCCCTGTAGAGAGAATGTGAACATGAAATTTCCTTTGAAAACAAATGGATCGCCACACTCTAATCAGCTCCACAGGTATGCAGAAGAACAAGACTAGAAATGGCATTCTAAAGGCACAAATTATCATTTAAATGAGGCTAGACTCTTAGGAAATGTATGCATCAAACAGACCTCAAGAACTGGAAAGCACAATAAGAGGTAGGCCAAGTCAAACTTCCTTGATGTAATGCAAATGTGAAAAACCTCTTTCCTTCTTTCTTTTCTCAAGCAAGCTCCCCTTCTCCTCTCTTTCACAGCGTGATGCACACATAAATAAAATACCAAAATATTTTCCAGAAAGCTCTGCCAGATTAAGTTCACAGAGACTTCTTGAAAACCTCATCTTACTTTCTCTTGTGACACTTTAAAATAGGCTTGAAAAAATTCTTGAGAGGAATATTTTAATAGCTTCCCAGAGAGTAGAATGCATTATCATAACGGTGCAAAGGGCGTCATTCATTTTTAATTCTTGGCTCCACAGGTGTTCCCTGCCCAGACTGTGGTTGACACTATGAAGGCCTAATTATGATTCATCTATCCCATATTACCCAGGAATTGGTTCTTCTAATGTCACACAATCCCTTTACTCAGATGAGAAAAATACAGTTCAGTCCTAGTGGCTAGACACAGTGATTCTCAACCCTGGCTGCAGGATTTGAATAATCTGAGGAGATTTAACAATCCTGATGCCTCAATCCTGCCTTGGACCAAATAAAAAGACTCTCTGGGCGTGGGGCCTGGGAATAGGTGTTCACTGAACTCCTTAAGTGTTTTTGTGTGCAGTCAGGGCAGCCTTTGTTAGAGTATAAATACCTAGCTTTAAAAAATTATTTTTAAATACACTATTTCATGTGAACTGATATACCTAAGAGGTACAGTTTTTTACTTTTTTTCAAATCAAGAAAGTTGTTAATTTGGTTTAATAAGGTACGTTTTCCATACCAAATTATGTTTTCTCTACCTAGCTTTCTGGCTAAGATAGCAAAGCTGGCTCACAATGAAAGTCCATGACTTGCCCTCATTTTGGTGGATTTGTTACTGAAATCAAAGTCATAGATCACTGCAAAAAAAAAAAAACAGACTTGGGGAATATTGAATCTTATAAGTCTTAAAATCCCAAAAGTATTACTCTTGAGCTATTAAAACATTATCCAATTTAGCTGTTTAAAAAAACAGATGTATGCTATAATTAATTCATTCTATAAAGTCCAAGAGCTAGAAACAAAACAATTACAAGGACAACCAGGATTATCAGTTTTACGTAGATTCAGTGTTAATGAAGAACTGAACATTTGATTCTGAAAAAAGAGTTTTAAATGTTGCTGGCAGTTTCACATAAGTAGTTAATACTTTGAATATGCTAGTGGAATGAAAATAATCTCACCCCAAAAAGAATACCTGATAGGTTTTTTAATATAATATCATGATTACTTCCCCCATGCAAAATTTAGTATGATGAGATAAATAGTAAGGCGAGACAGGAGGATATCAGAAGGAAATCCATGGACAGGAAATGGATATATTGGAGAAGCTGAATAGGCTTAACAGTATTTGACAGAACAGTAGAGATTACAAGGTCAAGTAAAGCCTAAGCAAATACAGTTTTCCTGCTGCCTTATTGAAGGGTTACTAGCAGTGTGAGAAGTTGGTATGGCAGCGATGAAAGGTGGCATAGCCACTGAATGTGGAAGCCAATGTCTCCCACCCTGCTTCACAAGCTTTAATTTTTTAAATAAGAAATTCAGTTAACTTCTTGCCAAATGGGCTAATTTCCTAATAAACTGTGGGAATCTCACATTTTTAAGAGAAAAATGTACAGACTTATTAGTACATGTAAATGATGTTGGAAGGATGGATACAGTCTTTGAAAATATTTGAGTGTATGATCCCAATTTTGTTGAATTTTTAAAAAGATAAATTATACAGTAGTCCCTCCTATTATCTATGATTTCAGTTACCTTTGGAAAATTTCAGGAATAAAAATTCATAGGTTTTCGCTTGCATACTGTTCTGAGTAGCACGATGAAGTCTTGCAATGTCTGGTGCTGTTCTGCCCAGGATGGGAATCCAGCACATCCAGGCTCTAATACTCTTTTTGACTGTTAGTCATCTAGCAGGCATCTTCATGATCAGATCCAGTGTAGGTATCACTGTGCTTCGTTTCCGTTCAAGCAGCCCTTTCTTTACTTAATATTGGCCCCCAAATACAAGAATAGTGATTCTGGCAATTCAGATGTGCCAAAGCAAAGCTGTAAAATGCTTCTTTTAAGTGAAAAGCTGAAAGTTCTCCACTTAATAAGGAGAGGAAAAAATGTATGCTGAGGTTGCTAAGATCTATGGGAAAAATGAATTTTCTGTTTGTGAAATTATGAAAAAATACATAGTTTTTTTGTATTTACTAGCTTTACTGTCACACCTCATACTTCAAAAGTTACTTTCACACTGTGTGATAAGGGCCTAGTTAAGATGGAGATGTTATATTTGTGGGTGGAAAACATGAACAGAAAACATTTCTCACTGATAACAATGTTTTGCTCTAGAAAGCATTGAGATGATATGAAGACTTCATCAAGGGGTTCCAAAATGAGTGACACCAAACCATTCACTGTGGGTAATGGATGGTTACACAGACTCAGGAAAAGTTTTGAACTGAACAACATAGTACTTACTAGAGTAGCTGCATCTGCTGATGAAGAAGCTACTGTCACATTCCCAACAGGGCAGAAGAAGTTGATTAAGAAGAAAGGTACAATCTAAGTGAGTCTTCAATGGCCACAAAACTGGGCTCTTCTGGGATGAGATGCCCAATGAAACCTACATGCATAAAATGCAAAAGAGACAATGGGGCATAAAACATGGAAGGACAGATTAACTCTGGAACTGTGTGGCAATGCTATAAGACATTTGCTAAAGCCAAGGGAATGCACAGAGCAAAGTACCAAGAGGCTCTCACAAAAACCCCAAAACTTATCTGTCCATGTTCTGGCAACATAATCAGAATGCATTGGTGACAGCCATTGTGTTTATGGAATGGTGTCATCAATGGTTCACAAGAAGAAGAAGGTAACAAAAAATGTGTGATAAGTACCATAAGATATTTTTTTAAAGATTTTTTTTATTTTATTTATTTTTAGAGAGGGAAGGGAGGGAGAAAGAGAGAGAGAGAAACATCAATGCGGAGTTGCTGGGGGTCATGGTCTGCAACCCAGGCATGTACCCTGACTGGGAATCGAACCTGCGACACTTTGGTTCACAGCCCGTGCTCAATCCATTGAGCTGTGCCAGTCAGGGCTCCATAAGATATGTTGAGGGAGAGAGAGACCACATTCACATAAAGTTTATCACAGTATATGATAGTATATGCTACAGTTGTTTTATTTCATTATTAGTTACTGTTGTTGTGGGTGGAAAACATGAACAGAAAACATTTCTCACTGATAACAATGTTTTGCTCTAGAAAGCATTGAGATGATATGAAGACTTCATCAAGGGGTTCCAAAATGAGTGACACCAAACCATTCACTGTGGGTAATGGATGGTTACACAGACTCAGGATAAGTTTTGAACTGAACAACATAGTACTTACTAGAGTAGCTGCATCTGCTGATGAAGAAGCTACTGTCACATTCCCAACAGGGCAGAAGAAGTTGACTAATGACTAATTTACTATGACTAATTTATTAACTAAATTTTATTATAGGTTTGTATATATAGGAAAAAACATAGTATGTCTAGGGTTCAGTCCTATCTGTGGTTTCAGGCATCTACTGGAAGTCTTGGAACATATTCCTTTTGGATTTTCCAAAATAAGCATGTAATACATTACTGTTGAAAAAATGATTGATGTTATTTTCAAAAGGCATAATCTGCATCCTTTGTTATAGCATTCTGTTTCTTTTCAGTGACTTGAAAACAGAAAATGAAGTATATTTCCTCACAGATAGTTTCCTTTCTCATCATATTTGTATTTTCTTTTCATTTTGCAGCTGTAGATTTCAGTCTCTATTTTAGGTTCTTAGTGGGATGGTATTGGACATTTGGTTTCAGCAAGAGAAATCCCCAGATGTATAAAGAATGATATAGATTTTCCAGTATTTAGCAGCAAAAGAAATCCACATAAGGATATTGAAAGTTTTTGTTTTTCATGAGTAGAAAAACATCTTTTCAAAGTACCATACAGGAAGTGAGAATACTTGATTCTTATTATCACACATTTTTTGTTACTGAGTTGTGTGACATGCATATAACTTCTCTCTAGGTCTTAGGTTTCTCAATACCCAATGAGAGGTTGGCCTAGAGGATTGAAAATTTCCTGGAAAAATGACGTGAGATTATTGTATTAAAATGCAAAAATTAATGCCAGGAAGTGCTTTGAGATTAGACCTCGATGTTTCTGAAATATTGATAGTGACAGGAAAAACACTATTTTAAAATGCCAGCATTTTCTTCATGCTTGAGCAGCCAAGCACTGTGCTGTGACCCTTTGTGAGAGGGTGTTGTGCTAGACGAATGCACCAGTGGGCATTTTTACTCTCCAGAGACAAAGGCCTGAACCTCCTCAGGAAAAGACACGTGAGACATTGAATGCCTGAATACCTACCTGAAGCAGGTATGGAGGGATTGGTCAAAGTGTACTCTGGTCAGTGCCAGTCACATTGGTCCCAGCGGCAGAACAATCAGAGAGAGATGATCAGTAGGAAGATTGTTGTGTAGTGATATGAGTAATAGACTTTGTGAACAGCAATAATGAATATAAGTTTAAATTTCCCTGTCTGCATTGTATCCATTTTCTTGGTCTCATATACTGACTTTGCTGAGTTTTGGGCATAAGGGAAAGGCCAATGCTTTGGGAAGAGCTGAGAGAGACACCTGTAACATCTGCAGCAGTGGAGGAGTGATGCTGTGACCTGCAGAGCAGCCCCAGCAGCAGAGCTGAGGGTGAGGCAAAGGGGAAACTGCAGGCAGCACTGATTTGTGGAACACGTAATAATCTCTGAATTGCCTGGAAAGTAGAACATGATAAAAGGCAGCCCTTCCTATCAATCCAGTTTGAATATATATTAAAGAAGAAAGGAAGATGAAAATGGAAGGAGGGAGAAAAGAAATACTTTACTAGTTTACATTCATGGATCCCAATTCCAGTGTGTGTGTGTGTGTGTGTGTGTGTGTGTGTGTGTGTGTGTGTAAAATCTTCCCCAAACCAACAAGTGATTCACCAGCAAGGTGTCTGAAAATTCAACTAAATTCAACTCAGTTCTGATAATGTCTACCCAAAGACAGTATCAGATACCACTAGCAAAGTGCTTGGTCCTAAATAGATGCCAATTGCAAGTCCAGGTTGTTACCTATGCTTCTCACCAACTGGCTACAAATTGGAAGTTTCAACAAACCCCTCCAACTCAAGATGCCAGTTACAAGTTCAGGTGGTTACAACTATTTCTGACTGACTGGGTTTAAACTAGAGGTTCCCATGACCCCTTCCTTGGATCTAATTAACTTGTTAGACCAGCTCACAGAACTCAGAAAAGCCATTTACTCACTAGATTACTGATTTATTACATAGCATACAAATAAAAAAGATGAAGACATACATAGGGCTTGCTTGTTTATTTTGTTAGAGACTCATAGATACAAAGTGATGGTTGACAGATGGGAGGGAGGTTGAAAAGCTGGATGAAAAAGGTGAAGGAATTAAGTACAAATTGGCAGTTATGAAATAGTTATGGGATGTAAAGTACAGCAGAGAGAATAAAGTCAATAATACTGTAATAACTCTGTAAGCTGGTGCCAGGTGGGTATTAGACTAATTGAGAGAATCACTTTGGAATAAACATCTAATCGTTATACTGTACATCTGAAACTAATATAATATTAAGTGTCAACTCTAATAGAAAAAAGTAAAATAATGAGAGTAAAAATATATTTAATAAATAAAAACATAATAAAATATCTTTAGAAAAAGAGATATATAGAATGAGGTCCCCAATAAAGGAGCTTCTGTCTTCATAGAGCTTGGGGCCCAGCAAGGTCGAGCATGGAGGCTTTCAGGTTTCCCAACCTGGAAGCCGTCTGAGCCCCCTCCATTTGGGATTTTATGGAGGCTTCATTACATAGGCAGGATCAATTAACTCATTGACCATTGGTGATTGATTCAACTCTTAGTCCCGTCCCTTCCCTGGAAATTAAAGAGTGGGACAAAAAGTCCCAACCTCTATCCCCTGGTTGTTTCCCCTGACAACCAGCCCTTTCCTTAGGTACTTTCTGAAAGTCATCTTTGATAACAGACACCCTGTTGTGGTACAAAGGAGCCTGCTGTGAATAACAAGACACCCATTTCACCTTTGTGGTTCCAAAGCATTTGTTTTTAGGTAATGAGAGCCAGAGACCAAATAGTATAGCAAATAATTCTCTCATTGTTCTTATTGCTCAGTAAATTCCAAGAGTTTTGGGAGCTGTGAACTTGGAACTGTTGATAAAGACCAAATATATATGAGAAATACATTTTGGCAATCTGAATAACCACATACACATTTCTTATTATAGATTACAATATCACAGGGAGACATCATAGTCCCCACTTTTCATACATATTTTTGGAAAGGTGAAAGATAAATTTTATAATTAGGGAATCAATGGAAGAGGAGTGGAATGGAAGGTCAACCTGTTGCAGCTGATGTTTGGGAGCCTTAATGCAGTATGTTTCTGAGTAGATAAAAACATTCTAGCATGTCTCACAGTTCATGCCTCCTATACTATTGATCAAGGCACCCTTTTGAAAAAAGCCTTTTGGCAATAGTCTTTTAGAATTATTACTTTTGCATTCCAAATCCAAGTACTAGTTTTAGAGCACTATTGATTTGCACAGCTTATCCTCTGCCCTAGTATTGCTAGTACAAGATTAACTCTTGTTGTAATCTTATCCAAATGAATCATGAATCTCACCACACATATATTTTCTTACATGGCCACTATGATCATCCTAGGTCAAGTCCTTATTATTTGTGTTCAAGTTTTCAATTTGTGAAATATATCACAATTACCAAAGGCTGTAGAAAATGTGCTGATACAGTTAAATATTCTTAACAAGTTAATCTCATACATACACACTCATTTCAAGATACATAAAATTGTCCTGACCGGTGTGGCTCAGTTGGTTGGGGCATCATCCTGCAGGGCTAAGGGTCGCTAGTCTGACTCCAGGTTGGGGCACATGCCTGGGTTGCAGGTTAGGTCCCCAGTAGAGGCACTTATGAAGGGCAGCCATCAGTGTTTCTTTTTCACATTGATGTCTCTCTCCTCTGTTTCTCTCTCCCTTCCTCTCTCTCTAAACAGAAACAAACAAATAAATAAAATATAAATAAAGAAGAAATAGAATATTGCTAGAATTTCAGAAAGGCGCTACGTACCCTTCCTCAGCCATACACTCCTCCTTTCCCTGGAGGTAAATAACATCCTGTCAAAACAATTCGCAAGAAGATTTATATATGTATATACATAAAATATATATTTAAATGTGCATGTATATATACATAATAAGGTAATATACAAAATTCTTTTATGAGGGTTTTTTTCCTAATCAACATTATGTTTTAGTGGTTCTTACTTGTTGATGGGGCTGTAGTACACTCATTTTCACTGCTCTATATGAATATGCTACAATGTATCATATTCTCAATGAATATTTGAGAGCTTTCCAGGATTTACTGGTACAAATAATACTGAGCAAACATTCATACACATGTTTTCCCATGCTACGTGAAGAGTTTCTTTAGGGACTATATGAAGGAGCAGAATTGCTGGGCCATGGAATGGATGCCTGTTGGAGCTTTACAAAGTGATGCCATTGTTTTCCAAGATGGTTGCAGTAGTTTCATCCTTATTAATTTTTCTAATTAAAAAGACTCCTAGGTGGTGTTGCCTCCAGTTTTTCTCTAAATTAATCTATTCTGTCCACTACCATTAGTCTGGTCTTCCTGAAATGCTACTTTTCGGTGGAGTCTTGCCCTACTGAATGCATGTTCTTTTTGCCTTTGAGCTTTGTTCCTAAAATTTTCCTGCCCAGAATCCATCTCTTTCCTCTCTGCTTCCTAAGGGCTACCCATTCTTCAGTCTATTGATGTCTATTCAGCCTATTCCTTTTCTATGATAACTTCCCTGGTTCCTTCCATTTGCATTCTCTGAAACATCCCAGCAATAAGAGTATGTTATTCAGTCATTTATTAAAAAATAACTTGGAAGTTCATATTATATGAATTATTATGTATGTGAGGAGAAAAAAAAACAGGTCTTTAAGACAGTTAAGGAGCTTGCTTTCAGAAAAATATACCCACCAGTTATGCATCATTCTGAAGCAGAGGTTTAATGACAATTTGTTATGAGTGCTTGAGGGAATCAAAGGTTTCCTGGCAAGCTGAATCACCACCACTGTCCCTTTCAGTGTGTGCTGTTGTGGGTTCATGACTTGCCATGAGATCTGGTATGGAGAAACCTCTACAGTCTGATCCTAACCTTCCGTTCCTCCTTTGTCTCTCATCAGACATTGACAGGACCCTTTGCTCTAGTACTGTTTGTTTCCTTGCTATCTTCCAAACTTACTCTTCCTGACAGTTTTCAAGTCTCTGCTAGGCATCTCTCTATGTAGAGGACATAACACTTCACCCCGCTGAGCTAAATTCTCTCCATCATTCAAGAACTGTCTTGGCTTACTATGACCTTCTTCTCTCAAAGAATTCTTGGTATTCACATATATTGCCTTATAAACTTAGCTTTATTTTTCTGTATAAACATCCAAATCGTGAACCATGACTTAAACTCAGCTAAGCACAGTGTCTTGAACAGTGGTGTTATTCAAAGACTAGCTCTTGATTGACAGATGATGGATACTACTGAAATAACTCTGATTCTGGTTTCTATTTTGGTTTTATAGATGGCAGACACATTTTGCATTCAAAGATTGTATTTCCTATGCTGAGTTTACTAACATCAGCAAGATTTATGCTTGAATTCTTAACTGGAATATTGTTCTGTGATGGCTATTTTTGTTTTGTTTTATTTTGTTTGCTGCTTTGCTAGTATTAAATACGGTGTGGAATTTGAGACACATATAACTCATTAACATTCTCAGATTTATATGTGCATTCACAGTAGAGATACTTGGCATCTGTGATGGTTCAATATGATATGAGACTCCTATACTGACCTAATCTTTAAGCTTTTTGAACATTTTTTATTGCTGTATTTTGTGTGTGTGTTAGATTGAAGAAACACCTGCTTCTGATTCAAGGTGGTTTAATTTAGGATTACTGAAAAGAATGTATCTTTGTTTTCACATCTTAGTCCTTTTTTAGCACACAAATTTTCTTTTAAGTCTAGCCTCATTTAAATGCGAATGTCTATTTTTATGTGGCCAGTTTCTTGTTATATCCTCAGAGCTGATCTGAGTGTGGAGATTCCATTCACTTCAAAGGAAACCTTATGCTTGGATCCTCTCCACGGGGGTGCTCAGACTAAGACAGTAAATGATTCATTCCTATAGCCTCCCTCCCCCATAGGTAAGGAAAATAAAATAACATTTACCAATGCCTTTATTCTACAATAAGTAATTGAATCAGTACTGCATACTGGAGCATTCATACACTATTGCTTGTTCAGTCTTAAAGAGACTTTTCAACACTGGGACATTAAAGGTCTGTCAGAATGGTAGAATGTATTAGTATACCTATTATTTTCAAACAAACAATATACTATGTTATTACTCTCATGTGCATATGTTGGGAATGGTCTCATGCTGTGGGAAATAATTGACTACATGACAGATAGACCTAGTTTACATGTAAAAATATTTTAAAGGCACAGCAAAATATTATTACCTTAATGTGGTCACATAGAGTAGCTAGCTATTAAGTGTCTAATAGGTTTTTTTTTCCAGTGGTTTGTATATGGAAGCAAATAATTTTTTCATCTAATATCTTAGATCTTAAAATTCTTTTTTTTCCTTTCTTTGGGGGGGTTAGCCTTAGAACATGCATGATTTAGAGCTCATCAGTTTGAAAATAAGATATGATTATTTAAATTGCTGATATTCTTTATTCTCAAAATTAAGAGGCATTTTCCAGTAGTTTAATATTCATAATTAAGAACTTCTTTTTGATATTGATATAACTTAGGAAGATTGTTTAGGTATAACCAAGTTGAATTGGAAAATAGTAATTAATATTACTACCGGTTGATTTTCTTTAAAATTCATAAGCAAATTTTACATCCATTACTTTATTGGAAGCTTACAAAAATTTGTTGAAATGAAATTAATTTTATGATCTCCCTTTTTATACATGAGCAAATTCAGGGCTAGATAAATCAAAAACTCATCCAGGGACTTACAGAGCTGGAAAGGAAGGAAGCTGGAATTTCAAAAATGATTTTGTTCCTTCTAACCCCAAACTCTTGACTATACATTTCCTGCTGCCTGTGAATGGTTGATGGGCCATTCAAAAAAAGGTGTTGATTCTTGCTATTTATTCTGATAACAATTTGTGTAACTACAACACTGTCTTTTCCTGTGTTTTAGGTGAAGTTGCATGTTTATATATATATAATATATAAAAGATTGTATCTTAATTTTCAAATGTTAGTAATTTTTAAATACACAAATTTTCTTTTAGGCTGTTTTGATTATCATAGCATGGTATTATAGTGTGGTATACTACAATTTTGTTCTTCTTTCTCAAGATTGTCACTATTTGTTTTTTTGTGTGTTTTTAAAATAAATTCTAGGATTATTTTTTCTAGTTCTCTGAAAATTGCCATTAGTATTTTTATAGGAATTGCAATGAATCTATAGATTACTGTAGGTAGTATTAACATTTTAACAATGTTAATTATTCCTACCCATAAGAACAGTATATCCTCCCACTTACTTGTGTATAATATTCTATTTTTTCCTTCAGTGTCTTATAGTTTTCTGAATACAGGTCTTTAACTCCTTGGTTAAACTTATTTCTAGATGTTTTTTATGTAATTGTAAAGGGGATTTTTTAAAAAAATTCTCCTCCTGATAGTTTATTATTGGTGTATATAAAAGTGCAATCAATTTCTAAATACTAATTTGGTGTCCTGCTACTTTACTGAATTCATGTAACAGTTCTAATAGTCTTTGGTGTAATCTTTAGGGTTTTTTCTATGTAGTATCATGTCATCTGCAAATAATTACAGTTATACTTCATCCTTTCCAATTTGTATGCCTGAGTATCTCTATTTTGTATCCATATTATGTGTATGTCTTTATTTGCATCTGACTTTATATAGTAGACCTTAAACTAGTACTATTTGTTCATGGGTTAGTCACTATTAAATAAGGTGAATTAACTAATTTGTGGATAAATTTTTGTCCTTGTACATTTCCGGACTGGTAAAAAAAATTTAACCAATTAGTCCACAAGGCTAATTTATTCATCCATTTCATTCTTTATCCAAGAATTATGTATGGGAAACCCACTATGTACTAGTTACTATCCTAGTAGCCTGGAAACACTGGTTTAATAAAGAAGCAAAAGGTCTGTTCTAACAGAGCAGTTGCTGGTAAAAATGTGGTCCCTGAAACTCTTGGTCTTTTTTTCCCTTTCAAGGTGTCCATGAAGTCAAAACTACTTTGGTGCCTGAACATGAATCAAGTCAATGGCACCAAATTATATCAATAATCATTGTCTTTTTCATAGCTATACACTCACATTTAAAAAAAAACTGTAATGCCATTTTTACTTAAGAATGTCACAGATGTGGCAGTGAAAATAACTTGATTACACTGATACTTGACTACCTTTTTTTAATGTTCACACTTTGTGACCAAACACAAAGTACTTCTACCAAATGAAGTATTTCTTCTGCAAACTCAAGTACTATTGTCATGAGGAATTGCCCTTGTGCAATTGTTGGAGTTGTGAGCTGGTATAGCTCTTTTTTCCCATGAAATATGGTTTTTACTTGAAAGAAATTACTGTCAGAGAAAAATGTGGTTACTTAGACAGGTATTTGGGAGATCTTTTCTAGAAAATGAACAATGTGGATCTGTGATTTTAAGAAAAATAACACCATTTGTTGCCAGTGATAAGTACCAAAATTTGAAACAAAAATTAGAATTTTGAAAAACTTATATTTGCCAGTAGTTAAAGAATTTTCATAAAGATCAATTAAGATATTAACAAGTGTAATTTTTATATTATATAATAAAATTTGTCATCATTTGAAACATTTGCAGAATTCAATGGAACAATAATTCTCAAATGGTCACTCCTGATTATACTGGATCATTCCTGAGTAAAAGATTCATTTGTAATGTAAAACTGATCCATTGATTTTAATGTAAAGAGTTGTTGTGTGTAGTGTTTTATAAATATTGATAGATCCTGCTGATAAATTACATTGTTTAATTCTTTTCCACTCACATTATTTTCATTTTGTCTAGTTGTTCTAGTGATTGTTGAAAGAGGGGTGTTGGAGTCTCCACCTATTATTGTGTCTATTTCTCCTGCAACATTTCTTTTTTTTTCCTGACTGCTCTATGTCCTTCCCATATCTGCAAATCAATAAGTTATCCCATTTTATGCCAGCTTCAGTTGTATTTCTACTACTGAACAATGAATTTGATTTTAAGTCCTAGATTGTAGAGAAGGTTCAATCAGTTACTTCATGGTAGCATTGTTGCTCAAACTAGGGTCTACAGACATATTTTCAGAATGTCCAGAAGAGTAAATACAGATTTTAAGATATTATTTCAATTCTAAATTAAAATAATTAATGTAAAAATAATCTGGTTTATCTGAATGGTTCCCTTATGAATTGAAAACGTCCATGTGATTTCATTGCTTTTCTTTGTTACAAGTCATTTTTGTGAGCTAAAGAGAAAGAAGTAATGGTGGTTGAAATTAGAGAGTGAGATCTGGAAACTGACTACCTAGGTATGAATCCTGCCAGTATCTCTTTAGCTTATTCTAGTCTTTGCTTGCCAGTGTTCTTGTCTGTGAGATGAGAAAATGGTAGTACCAGTGTCATAAGTTTGGTACACATATTAAAGAAGATGATACATGGTGAGATCTTAGAAAATTGTCTGCTATAAAGTAAATGATCAATAATGCTATCTTCTTTTTATTACATAAATAGTTTTGAGCCAACTGAAAGGTATGTAATGTCAGATATACTACAAGTTTTGCTGAGGTTTAATTAGAGGAAAATGATAGAAGAAATGACTTATTTTACACATGTACAATAGGAGATGTAAATAAGAATATTCAAAGCAGTGCTATTTGACACATTCACACAATAGAATATTATACGATAGTTAAATTAAGTGAGGTACCATGAAGCAATATAAGATGAATGGAAATGGGGGGTTGGGGGGGTAAATGCAGAGAACTGTAATTGAACAACAATAAAATAATTAAAAATATGAATGGATATTAGTGATATAACATCAAAGGATAATTTCTCCAAGTATTGCATATCGTATTCTTTTTTATGAAGTTAACAATAAAATACAAAATTCACTTTTTAGAAATATGTAAACCTGTTAAGGTATATATAAAAATATGCATATTAAGTAAAACTATAGTTTAAAAAAGGAAAAGGGGTGGTAAATACAGAATTTAAGAGCAGTGGTTACAAAAAAGTTGGAGGGATCATGCTACCTAATATGAAACTATACCGTAGGTCCACATTATCAAAACAGCATGGTACTGGCATAACAACAGACATATAAATCAATGGAACAGAACAGAGAGCGCAGAAATAAATCCACACCTTACAGCTAATTAATATTAACAGAGGAAGCAAGCACATACAATGGGCTAAAGATAGTCTATTCAATAAATGGTGTTGGGAAAATTGGACAGGTACATGCAGAAAAATGAAACTAGACCACCTTCTTACACCACACATGAAAACAAATTTAAAATGGATTAAAGACTTAAATGTTAGACCAAAAACCTTAAAAATCATAGAAGAAAACAGGCAGCAAAATATTGGACATTGCTTGTAGCAGTATTTTATTGGCTATATCTCCCCAGGCTAGGGAAACAAAAGAAAAAATAAACAAGTGAGATTACATCAAACTAAAATTTTTTGCACAGCAAAGAAAAACATCAATAAAATAAAAAGACAGCTCCAGAATTGGAGAACATATTTACCAATACATCTGTTAAGGAGTTAATATCCAAAATTTATAAAGAGCTTACTAAAATCAACACACACAAAAAATTAAAAAATGGACAAAAGATCTGAATAACACTTCTCCAAAGAGGACAGACAGATGGCCAATAGACATATGAAAAGATGCTCAACATCATTAATTATAAGAGAAATGCAAATTAAAACTATAATGAGATATCATCTCATACCTGTCAGAATGGCTATCATCAATAAATCAACAAATAATGACTGCTGGTGAGGATGTGGAGAAAGGGGAACCTTTCTGCACTGTTGGTGGCAATGCAGAATGGTGCAGCCACTATGGAAAGCACTATAGAAATACTTCAAAAAATTAAAAATGGATCTGCCTTTTGGCCCAGTGTTATTTACAGATAACCAGATATGGAAACAGCTCAAGTGTCCATCAGTAGTTGAGTGGATAAAGCAACTATGGGACATTTATACAATGGAATACTATTTGGTCATAAGAAAGAAGGAAGTTCTACCTTTTGCCACAGTATGGATGGTCTCAGAGAACATTATGCTAAATGAAGTAAGCCAGTCAGAGAAAGACAAATACTATATGATAAGTTGAATTTAATGAACAAAGTGATCTAACAAGCAAAATAGAAACAGACTCATAGATAGAGAGCAGACTGACAGCAGGGTGGGTGGATAGGTGACGGGGTGTAGGGATTGAGCAAAAATAAAAAGGACTTATGAACATGGACAACAATGTAGTGATTGGGAGGAAGGAAGGTAAAAGGGGACTAAATGGTAATGGAAGAAAATAAGATAAATTAAAAAAAAATGATGTCTGCCAGCAGTGGGAAGAGCGTAGGGAACAGGAGGGCTGTATTGTTAAATTATTGTCAAGATCTTAAGTTTTATTTTGAATGTTGGATTTACTGTTGTTTATAACATGAAGATTAACTAACTAAATAAAAGAGGATCATGAATGGATCAATGATGAGAATGTATGCTAATCTAAAGATTATGATTTATTCAGTTATGTGCACCTGAGTTGCAGTGGGAGAGAGAGAGAGAGGTTTTATACATGGCACATGATAGTACAAACATGCTGATGAGCCTTTCTACTAGAGCAATGTGTATTATGTTCATGTTAGAAAGGATGATTTTATTTCAGCAAAAATCATTAAGAATATGAATTTTATTTTTTGTTTATTTTTACTTCATAATTTTAATTTAATAGTTGTTGAAGCACTTATGCAATGGCATTTCCACCTTGTTTTTAGTTTAGACTTAATATTATTTTGGATATAATTTGATCATTGAAGAGTTCATGAAATCACTTTTACTTCAGAAGGATCCTGTTCTTTTGGAGACAGTACGCTGTACTCCCAGTGGTTTCTTTCTCAAGTTCCTTTATTTCAGAGGTGCTCTAAATGAAATCCAGGGATGGCTGAGGGATGCTGAAATGCTCTGAGGGTCATACCACACAAAGTATAAAAGACTCTACCACCAATGAGGTTAAACATTAAAAAACAGTTATTTGCCTTCATTACTCTCACTCACAAGTGTACAGTGGAATTTTCCAGAATCCATATGATGTATGATATAAGAAATTAACTGTAGAAGAAGATAAGAGAGGCCAGCCTCTATGTTTAATTCTGGTTATTAAGTCAAACCTTAAAGAGGTTTGCTAATGTGTAGCTAATGACATTCTTCTCCCTACATGTCTTTCACTGTAGAAAATATAGGGTAATTTTTTTCATAAATGCATTTTCATAAATCCATGTAAATAAGTTTATGATGCTTTTTAAAAATGAGTGTAATAAATATTTTTAAATTTCTCAGTTTTAATAAAATAAATATCAATAGATATTATTTATATAAATAAGAGCTCTTTGGGGTCCCAATGGAAATAATAATTTTTAAGATTATGAAAGGATGCAGAGACCAAAACCAATAAGAACTGCCTCTTTAACCTATCTTCTCTTAATTTTATATTCTAACTATGACTACACTGGAATTCATAAGACATAAAACACTCATGTCTTACACATTATTGAGCAGCTGGGAGTTTATATATAACTGCGAGGAAACAGGATGAGCAGAGAAGGTTGTCAAGGTGACAGGCTCATGAGAGGACTATGAGGCAGACTCTTGAATGAAAGAAAGTAGGTAAGCAGGTGTACACTTTTGGAAAGGTGCACGGTTAAACTCTGTGGGATTTCTGGAAGAATAAGCTCGTAATTTTCACCTGAATGATAAAAATACACCAAAGGTATCAGGGGAGGAGGAGAACCAGAAGATGTGGTCATGGGCCTCTGCCCTTCATTTGGTAAGTCGCCACTTCTTATGTGGCCCTGACACGGACTGCTGAGTGATGTCTGGTGGAGGGGCTCTGGTCAGCTTTCTTGGAGGTGCAGGGTATTGAAAGCAGTGTGACATTTTTATTAAAATATGTGGAAGTGTATACACACACACACAGAATAAAGAAAGCTCAGATCTATGTGAGATACATGCAAATCACTTCTCATAAGCTTCTAGAAAAAACTGCATTTACTAGATAATCTCTATTTCAATATTTGATGAGAAATGCATTGCCTGCTTGTTTGTTTTAGTTTTTCATTTCACTGAGAAGGGTAATATTTTGATATTAATAAAAGTTTTTCATCCTTTGCTTAAAATACCACTTAGACATAAATCTGAATAATAAACTCAACAAGAAACATAATTTTGAAGAAATTGTACCATGTGTGAAAGATTGGATAATGAAACCTATGAAATATACATACATGTATAAATATATAAATACATAAAATATATAAATATGAAGTCTGTCTGGAAAATCTCCAGCCATTATTAATATAATGAGAACAGTTTGCATGGCATTGATGTAACCTGGCAGCCAAGGGGGAGTGGACTGAAATGCACATGTGTGAACAATGATGACTTCACTATACTAGTCATTGGGGGTGATAGACAGTATTGAGTGAACATGTGTACTGTTTGGTCATCATATTCAAAATGACTGAGCGAGTGGAGCAATGAATCTGCATTAAATTTTGCATTAAGCTTGAAAATTCCTTGCCAGAAAGTCTTCAGATTATTCAAAAGTCTGCATCTATGGGCAACTAATGATTGGCAGCTTCATCAGGACAATGTGCCTGGCTCATGTATCATGTTTCCTGCAGAGTGTTTTGGTGAAACATCAAATCACCGGGTGAGTTAGCCCTCTTACAGCCCAGATTTGGTGCCCTGTGATTTCTGGCTTTTCTCCAAACTAAAATCACCTTTGAAAGGGAAGAGATTTCAAACTGTCCATGAGATTCAGGAAAATATAATGAGGAAGCCAATGGTGATTGGGAGAACTATGTGAGGTCCCAAAGGTACCTACTTTGAAGGGGACTGAGGTGTCATTGTCCTATGTACAATGTTTCTTATATCTTGTATCTTCTTCAGTAAATGTCTGTTTTTCATAGTACATGGCTGGATACCTTCTGGACAGATATCTATATCATCTATATCTATATATTTGTATCTATATGTTCTATAGCTATTTAGCTGTAAGCTTATTTCATGAGACTAGTTAGCAACAGCATCAGTCCATGCTCAGTTTCCTGGTTCCTCGACCTTGTTGTTTTCTCAGAAAAGACAGGCACTCTTTATCTTACAAAGTCTTGGAATATTTTTACACCGATACACCATTCTTTATGTAACTAACAAATTACTTTTAACTCAGAAATTGTGTTTTTTTAACCCTGCTCCTTTAAGTACTTGGTCACCTTCCTCATGTTTTATGTCATCACCTCACAAAGATATTTCTTTATTTTAAGCATATAAACATCACTCACATAACATGAACATATGACAGGATATCTGAGGCCATGGCATGTGCAAAGCTTGCCACTTGTCTCTGTCTTTAACTCAGGCTGTCATTCTGTTTAGTTTGTCATCTTGGAAAGAGTGTACCAATGTTGTTGTTGTTTTCTCTTGCTCTTCAGAGGTAAGCAATTACAGAAATTATGTCATTTCAACAGAAAACACTGCTGGCAACAAAAAGAGCATGAAAATCTTCAAAGATCTCTTTTAAAAATGGAAATTATTCCTTAAATTCCTGCAGGATTAAGAATCTTTCATGATATTTTCTCTGACAATTCTTCACTCTGGCTTTCACTGTGCACCCAACCTCCACCCCATTCTAATACCTCATCTTGCATTTCATTGGTTCTAAAGAAGAAAATCCTGTTTATATCCAAACTCTCTATCCACCAGGGCACAGTCCTCTTAAGTTGATGTGCTGAGCTACTAATATTAAGAAGAGGAACAAATTGTTTTAAAAAGTCAATAGAGTATAAATTCAAAAGCGGTGTTTATAATTTGTATATTCTATTGAACTTTTGTATCTCTACAAGGCCCAGCAGAAAAGTTGAGTGATGTTGGAATAAGCTAGGGATGCAATACCTCTCACTCTTTAGTCTACAAAAACAATTGGAACACTTTTTTTCCTGTGAAGCAGCTAATATGGTAGTATTCACAATTCCAGTTTTCCTTTAAAATGCATCCAAAGGAAAAAAACACAATTTTTTGGAAACAATTTGGGAAATGAGGAATATTTAAAAAACATTTGATATTGAATTATAATTGTTCATCCAATAAAATGCTTTAATTTCTGCCTCTTGTTTATATATATTTTTAGATTCTATTCTCATAATCTCAGTTTAAGTGGATGGCCTTGATAGCTATTGTCTTGATATTACTCTCTTCCCTAATTATTTCAGAAAAGGAAACTGCTTTCATTTAGATAGTAAGATCAATTGCTTTGGAATTTTTATGTTCAAAGATCATGGAAAGCTTCATCAGCAACTTGTCCCTGCTTGGGCCCAATTTTCTCATACATTGTCCATCAAAAATATAGATCATTTTTTACTTTTCTTAAGAAAATTGAAGTTTATCTTGTATTAGACAACATTGTGAGACATTCATCAAGAATGCTACACAAGAGATGATTAATTTAATAGACATGCTCTAAACTAATTTAAGAGCTTGAAAAATAAAGTACTATAGAAAGCACTATTGTTTACTGGTAACATTAAATATAATGATGACTTGTGGTAACATACTCTTTTTAATTAGAGACATATTAACAATAACAGTTATGGATGAATGTGTGTATATAATAAAAATGTAAATTGTCTTTTATGGTCTCCAAGTTTTTACTCAGTAATTATTTTTTTACACATTTTTCATATCAAGAGTCAATAACCCATATCCTGATACCCTAAATATTTAAAACTATGCTTTTTTCCTCTAAATTCTATTGGTTATAGTCTCAGATTTATAGTGAGATTTTTGATATAGTTTGTATTTAAAGTACAACTTTTTCTTCCTTTTGAAATACATTGAAAGATGAAACTTATCTTGGTTTAAATCGAAGAGCCAAGTCAATTCCAGTATCAACCAACATTTATGGACTTCTTATAAGTGGGGTTCATGTAGAGAACACGAGCAATAGTGCTGGAGTTAGATGCCTACATACAGCCTGCCTCCATCCTTATTAGATGTGTAAATCTGGGCAAGTCATTGAATCTTTTTGTTTCACTATTTTCTCAGAGCTAATAATAGAACCTACTTCTTAAGGTTGTGGTAAAGATTAAATGAAATAATGCATTTAAAGTGTTTAGCAGACTATTTGGCACAAAGGAGTTCAGTGTGCCATGGACTAAATGTTTGTGTCTTCCCCAAATTCACCTGCTGAAATCTAATCCTCAGTGTAATGTTATCTGGCAGGGCCTTTGGGAAGTAATTAGGTAGTGTGGGCACTAATGGGATTAGTGCCCTTGTAAACCGCTCCCCTCCTCCAAAAAAAAAACAAACCCCTCAGAGAGCTCCATTGCTCCTTTCTCCAGGTAAGAACATAGTAAGCAAGGCTTTACAGGACAATGAATTTGCTGGCTTCTTAATCTTTGACTTCTCATCTTCCAGATCTGTGAAACTATTTTTTTTCTTTACAACCTACCCAATTTATGGTATTTTGTTAAAGCAGAAAGTAAGTGTAAATTATAATGTTATAGAGAATTGTTAGTATTATTATGAGTTCTTTTAAAAATATTTTTAAAATTTATTTTTAGAGAAGGGGGAAAGGAGAGAGAAAGAGAAGGAAAGAAACATCAATGTGTGGTTGCCTTTTGCACACCCCCTACTGGGGTCCTGACCCACAACCCAGGCATGTGCCCTGACTGGGAATCAAACTGGCAATCCTTTCTCTCACAGGTTGGCACTCAATCCACTGAGCCACACCAGTCAGAGCTGAAAAACAGTTCTTACCTTTCAAGACTTCAATCCAATGAGAGGGGCCACCAAATATACAACTAACCAATATCATATAAACCAATAATCCCCTTACATTAGGAGAAGTACAAACAGATGCAATTAGAGGACAGGGAGGTCCCAGGGAGATTATGTGGAGGAAAGTTGAAAATGTGCTGAAGTAATGGGTAGATCAGTGACAGAAGAAGGAGTGGAGGAAATATATTCTAGGAGGAAAGACTATAAATCAGAATAAGGAAGGTATTTATAGAACTTGGGGGGAAAAAACTCATGACCAGGGCACACAGGGATTGTTATGGTAGAGAGGACATCCCTAGTGTCAGTCCTGAGAAGAAAGGAAAAGAATACTGTGAGGTTGGTCCCTGAGAAGGTAAGAGAAGAAATTTAATGTCTCTCTGGATCCCACAGTCTTGGCCCCTTGTTGAGGAGGACACCTATGCACATGCATGCTCTTGTATGCTTTTGTTCTTTGGGTAGGTGGTGTAAAAAACTAAGAATGCAGAGCACTGTAGTGAGCCATAAACTGAAGGTGAATCAACTGTATTGAAAATTAGGCCCTCCAATTACATATAATTCATTAGAATTTTCTCTATTATTATCCCCTCACATTGCATAAAGTCGAGTTTAAATATTTCAGCCTTGTTTCTGGTGTGGCTATGGGGTGTAAAGGGGATCTACTTGTTTGCGCAAGGTGCGTTTTGCAGGTGAAGTCGTGCTTCTTCCAATGTAGTGGAAGAATTAGTCTTGGAAGGGAATGACATTCCTGTTTTAAGCTCACAAAAGAATTAAAAAGAATAAGTTTCTGAGAAAATTTTAAATGATAGGCAAATACCAGAATAGGAATTTGCTTCAGAGGGTTTTGTTCTTCTATGTCATTTAGGTGGATTGGAAAGTTATATACAGAGAATAAAGATGACAGGTGTGGGTTAGGGACATTGAGATACATTTGCAGACAGTTGTGACAAGTACAATAGGGAATCAATTAGAGTTAAAGAAAAGAATTTCTGAGTAGCACCTGGGGCCCAGCTGAAAAATCTAATTCAATGCAGAGAGAGAGAGAGAGAGTTCTATTCTTTATATTACTAATAAAGGAGGTGAAGATATAAGTGAGGCTTTTCTGGAAGAGCTCAGTTTGAAGCCTAAAAAAGGAAAATGATGCTATCATCAATAATCAAGGATGTAGAGGAAGGGGTATAATAGCAGGGTGTGGTTTCCAGTTGAGATCAAGCAGAGGAGTTTACACGTGGGCCATATAGCTAAGTTTTTAAAATACGATAATCTAAAGTAAACTATCAAAGTCCAGTGAACAAGCAATTAAGTTATTTAATGATCTGTGCCTTTGTTTAATCTGCTAATTTTGGAAGATACTCTACTGTAGGTTATAGGCAATTTTAAGAGGATAATAGATATAATGAAACAAGTAGCAGGAATATGAACAAAAATTAAATACAATGAACCAATTGAGATATAAGTGTGATAGTTAAAATCAGTCACTAAATTTAAAGGTGGGATAAAGTTTTATATTTATCATTTGTATTATGTATTTTACTTTTCACAAAATTTCAGAAGCAGTGTTGTGGACAGTGAGCATAACTGAGAATACAACGACATAGAAATGATCAGAAAACAACAGCTACTTTATATTTCCTATGTGATTCCGCTTGCTGACCAGAGAGCAGGAGCTGTTAACCACACACAGGCTGCAGTGCTAACCTTATGGACAGATTTTGGAAGCAAGCCTGGCTTCAATTATCAGACATTCAGAGATACCTGTTGCACTTTGTAGGACTTGACACTCTGCCATTATTTATTCATTCACTATAGGTTCTGAAGGCACAGAATTTTTAAGAAGACTGTTAAAATGAAACCATCTTGGTAGAGAACAGCCTGAGTGTGAAGAACTACATGTTCATTTTCCAACTCCAATATAGAGCCCGCCACTGTGTAGGGAGAGAGGGTGAGAGGAAGAGTAGGTGCTGGTGTAGAGTAGAAGAGAATCAAAGGTGAATTTCTTCTTCACATTTTTTCTTAGGATTGGGAAATATTAAGATTGTCTTAAAATTCTTTTGCTAACATAAGAATGTCAACATGCATTTTCCTTCAGTACACATTGTTAAATTTTCCATGTGATTTATTTTCGCATCTTAAAAATCACTCTTTAGTAGAAAAACTATACTTAATGAAGGAAAAAACCCACAATTTTTTCATTCAGGTTTTCTATTTCATATACAAGGAAATATTGTAACTGAAAATTAGGATTAACACAAAAGTTACAATTTAACCCAATTACACAGTAATACTCATGCAGAATCTTATACTTCTAGAGAGTCAGTGGGCTAAAACCTGATTTTTTTAAAAGCATAGATTACCTCTATTTTAAAGTTATCAAATATTCATCATTCCCCCTGCCAAATATTTTATTATAAAATATTTTTTAAATGTAGGAAACTTGAAAAAAGTATACAGTAAACACCAATAGTTACTTTCTATATTCTATAATTAACATGTCATGATTTTTGCTTTATTATATACCTACTCATATACCTGACCTACTATCCAGCCATCACTCAATTTTTTTTGAGGTCTGCATCTTGATAAAAAAATTGGACAGAATTACAGTATGTGCATTTATTTTGAGACCAACCAAAAGGGTTGTAAAAAATATTTTGTCTTTTTCAGGGGATGTTTCTTAGAGAGGATTGTATTAGTTCCTTATTGCTGCTGTAAAAAAAATTACATAAATCTACAGGTTTAAAATAACACAAATTTATTTACCTTATAGTTCTGGAAGTCAGAAATCTGATGCAATAGGTCTTACAGGTGAAAATCAAGGTGTCAGCAGAACTACATTCCTTCTGGAAGCTTTAAATTTGCTTCCCTTGCTTTTTCCATTATCTAAAAGGACAACTTCATTCCTTGGCCCAGGGCCCCTTCCTCTGCCTACAAAGTGTAGTACATCACTCAGCCTTTTATTCTATCCTTAAATCTTCTCTACCTCTAATTCTCCTGCCTTCCTATTATAAGGACCCTTGTGATTACACTGGCCCCACAGAGATAATCCAGGATAATCTCCCTGTTTCAAGGTCCTTAACGTGATCCCACCTGCAAAATCCCTTTTGTCATGTAAACCAACACAGTCACAGATTCTAGGGATCAGATATGGACATCTTTAGGAAGCCATTATTTAGTTTATTACAGGATACTGTGTTGTGGTCTTAAGTGTGTTTTGCTATTAGCATCCTTTAGCACTAAGAAAAATACAGGCTGAGTTTAATTCTTCACCTGTTTGGCACATTCCATGAAAGAAGTAATGCTCTCCTAGGAAGGGCTCTTGTCACATTAGGCAACAAAAGCATCAACAATCTACTGTTCTTCAGGATCCCAAAGATGCACTGTTATTTTGTACACTAATGAAAAAGGAAACACTGTCAGATAAACTGATCCCCCACCTAATGTAAGATGCATTCTGATCTGATACATGTTAAAAAGTGCCATAAAATAGATAAAACATTTAATATAGTGCTTTCATTGCATTATGTATATACCACAGAAATGGCCCTTGAGGTTCCTTTTTTCCATTAACAATATGACTATTACAAAGTTCCCATTTCAGGTAAGAAGATCTGGTTCTGTAAAAATGCAGCCTTGAAGGAAATACCCCAAGTGAATTAGTGCTTGCAATGACTAAATGTATGCACATTTCCATCTTAAGTTATATTTAGCAATTTCCTTTATTCCAGTATTCTGGATGCCAAAAATTAAAAATACTAGTCCTGCTATGACTGCATCTTTTGAAGATGGACCCATTATTTTGTACCTCCTAGTAACAGAGTGACAGTGCAACCATTGGAAGCACGAATACCTAAAGGGCACCATGGTAATTAAGTCTACATTATTTTACTGGGGCTTCCAGATCTCTGAGTTGACAGCTACTTCATAGCCCCGATAGAGAAAAATGGAACAGAAACACAGTTATTCTTTAAATTAAAGCAAGAGCAAGCAGGCTGCATCTTCACCGTCCTTATCTGCATTCCACCTTCACCATCTCGGGAGTAATTCTGCCAGCATGCAGCACAAGCCCTGGTGTTTTCATTATTTTTTGCCAACAATCTCCCTCTATTTCCTGGGAGAAACATCTAAAGTTAATAAAGAGATAAAACCTATTTCCTTCCAGCTGTGTTTTTTCAGATTTTTCAATATTCAATTACAGAAGGGCAAAAGTTGCCGACCACCTTAAAGGAACACTGTTAGATTACTCTGATGTTTTCCCCTTACAGTGGTATTTTTCAACTCGCATTATAAAACTTTATATTGCTCAAGGAAGCTATGAAATGATGATAGTATGTCTGAATTTCAGAAAAACTTGGAACAAAAAGAAGATTCTCATTTCTCAGAGCTCTGCAACTACGGAGGGTTTGCCTGTGTTCAGGACTATGCTTCTTAAAATTCTTTTTTGTCAGAAAGTACAGTTTAAACCTTAAACTTCCTTGCTTATTGCAGTGAATAGCATGGTTGAGATGATGCTCTTATGAGGAAAAACTACCTGACAGTGTAGCTGTGTTTCCTAACCCAACCAAGAGGAAGAAGAGTCATAAAATGTTTCTGCTAGTGAGAGCTGCAGACTTAACCGAGTTCCAAATTCTTGATTTTACAGATTAAGAATCTGTATCAGAAGTGGGGCTAGAGATGTTTTTTTCCATGGGGGAGGGGAGTAAATTCTCATTTATTTACTGTACAATTTCTTTCAGGTTTTGAATATACATAGCAAACTAATTTGTAACTCTAAATTAAGACTACTACCTGGAATTCAAGCCACCAGACATACTGAGGTGGGGTTTGTTTATTTATTTAGCACTTTTAAGAGGACATATGGGCTGCAGAAATTTCACTAGGTGAGAGCTGTATGCAGCAGAGTTGAGGGTACTTATTCTTTGGGATCGATGTGCAAATAACTCCTATGTAAAATTTATTTTTCTCTCTCCCTCAATTTATTTGGACATGAGACTAACATAATTATTTGGTCTGTAGATCTTTATGGTTTCAAAAGTAAATATCCTTCTTCTTTCTAAAAATCAAAATGTATTTCCAAGGACTTTGACTTTTGGGTCCAAGAAGTCCAGAACCTGAGCAAAAGGTATCTGGGCAGATGAGGTTCTTCTTGGGTTCAGGGTAATGTGTTGGTGAACCCTTGTACTTCTTTTGATGGTAGAAATTTCTAGGAATTTTCTCTCACATTGTAAATGTGTGACATAAACAATTTAAGACTTGTAGATTGAACATCTTTTTACATTTTGAACCTCAGGGAAGCATTTGCTAAACCTCTTGCTCCTCTACAATGAATAGGATGATAATATTTGCACTTGAGTCACATTTTCAAAGTTTATAGGCTGCCTTGTAGCTAGCAGAGGCCCAAAAGTGTGGCCCCTCCAAATTCCTAACAGGCGGTTAATTTCTTGTCATTCTCTCCTAGTCAGAAAGCACACTGAATATTAAGCTCATGAACATTGGCTCTACTATTGTTTATCTTTAGATACCATTCCTAAGTTTTGATATTTTATTATACAGAATAATTTGTATCTGATGGAGACAAAATGTTTCAGGGCATTGTGGCTGAGAATAGCTTTTGGGTAGCATTCACTTGATTTGATCATGAAAAAAGTTGAGTGCAAAAATAGATTTTGTTTTATTTTTCTTCTAGTGGTATTATTTTTTAAATAGCTCACATGGTTCTATTATTTAAAATCAAAATTATATAAGGGGATATACACTGGGAAGTCTTGATCTTTCATTTATTCTCATTAATCCTTTCCCCTTCTTATCCCTTTTGGTAGGTACTTACTTGTGTTTCTTCATTTAAATACAAACATATACAAATAAACATTTTTACTTTATACCTTTCCTTTCACAAATGAAAGGTACTATATTGTTCTGCATAAGGTTTTAAGAATTTAACATCTACCCTCATGTACTCTATATCATATGCTGTGATAATATATCACTACAAAGAATATACAAGGTAGCACAAAAAGAAGGTTTACAGTTGTGAGTTCATGTAACACAGTTTATTCTTATATTATTATTTATTAGTTATTATATTATTTTCCATACAAACAACTGTAAACTTACTCTGCACCACCATGTAGATATGTGTGTATATACATATATGTGTATGTGTGTGTGTATATATATATATGTATATATATATATATATGTATATGTATATATACATATATGTATATATATGTATATATATGTATATATATACATATATATATATATACACATACTATTTAATCAGTCCAATATTGATGGGCACTTGTGATAATTCTAATTTTTTGCCATTATAAAAATTCTGCAACAAATAACCTTATATGGATGTTTTTTTGTATGAGTGATATAAATATCTTCTCATTAGAAAACAAGAAGCATTTTAAATAATACAAGATTTTGAGTCCAAGAAGATTGGTATCTGAAAAAAAAATAGAATCTTGCCAACCAGGCCCTTCTTGCGTTCAGGATACGATAAACTCCCAGAAGGTTAAAGGACAAATAAATTTGTCATTTGTATTATTACAAAATTTCCTTCCTTAAGGTTGTGACAGTAACATAGGAGCTCAAAGCTGTCAAACTTTTGCATTTTTTGCCAATCTGATGAATGAAAAACAGTATCTCTGTATACTTCTCATCTGCATATCTCTTGTTGTGAATGAGGTTAAGTATCTTCTTATATGTTGGTTTAAGAGCCAGTTACATTTTTTTTCCTGTGAACTGTCTACTCATATCATATGCCTATTTTTATTGATTGTTGGTCAAGTTTTTATGGAGTTCAAGAAGCCCCATATATATTGGGGGGTTAGCTGTTTGTCACATGAAGTGTAAATATTCTTTTCCAGTATTTTTTTTTGTTTAATTATGTAGCTAATGAAATAACTTATTCACATTTAATTCAGAGACTCTTTGCAGGGATTGCAGCTACTCCTAATTTCTCTGCCTTCACTCTGCACCCTCTGATCCTCAGCCTTCTGCGCGAGTCACCTCATTTCTCCACTTCAAATCTCTCCTTTGTTACTGGAAGTTACTGAGTTACCCTCATTATAAACATATTTATATACCTACAATCTTAAAAATAATACAATACCTTTCCTTTGTCTTACATTGACCTTACTTCTGTACTTTTTTCTTTAGAACCAAATTTCTTAAAAAAATGAATTTTCTATTTGTGTCTCCATTGTTTCTTTCCATAGCTCTGGGCTTTGGCTTTGACCCATCTCTGACTTTATAAAATAGCCCGAATTTTCAAAAGATTGTGTATTTCTCCTCTCATCCTACTTCATCTCTCCTGCAGAATTTAACATTTCAGTCCTTTTTCTTGACACCATTTCTGGTTTTGGCTGTTTTCATGATAATTTCTCCTTTACAGCCTTTAAGTATTCCACTCACCCCATCTTACTGTTATTGTCCTCTTCATACATGTTTGAGCATTTGACTACTAAGTAAATCAAGTACTCCTAAATGTATATAACCCAAACCCCTGGCTTCCAAGGTCTCAATATTCTTATCCAAATACCTCATAATGGGGGGGCCACAGACCCCCCTCTCTCTCCTCCATCCCTCTGCACGCACTTTTATTTCTCTGACGACTTTGATCAAATTAGCACCTCGTCACTAGCACACCTTTGCATCTTGATATACTAATATGTGAAATGGGGTCTGTATTGTTACCTACCTCATAGAGTTATGATAAGGACCATATGATCTCACCTATAAGTAGAACCTAATCAGCAAAACAAACAAGCAAGCAAAATATGACCAGAGACATTGAAATAAAGAACAAACTGAAAGTAACCAGAGGGGAGGTGAGAGAGGATAATGGGGGATTAGGGGCAAGGGTCATCAAGGAACATGTATAAAGGACCCATGGGTAAAGCCAAAGGGGGGGTAGGATCAATGGTAGCAGGTGGGGATGGGTGGGTTTGGGGTGAGGAGTGGTGTGGGGGAAATGGAGACAACTGTACTTGAACAACAATAAAAAAGAATTAAATGGAAAAATAAACACAGAACACTGGCAGTAAGCAGTCCCTATATTTCTCCCTTTTCTTTTCCTCTTCCTTCTTAGTACTGTAATTATTATTAACATTATAATTGCCATTAGTGGTTTTCAAAATTTTGTTCAAGTATCTTCATTTGTACTCACCAGGACTCTGCTGACAGTGATTTTGCTTTCAGGGAGTATAAGTCTAGCTGAAAAACCAGATATAAGAGCATGAATCAATCTTGTAATGTGTGAAAAGTACTATCTTAGAGGTAAGCCATACATTGCTGAGGCTAGTGGTATGCTTGGTACACAGTAGGTGTTCAAGATGTATCTGTGGAAGGAGTGTTTATAAGCTGGTAATTGCTATAACAATACATGTCAAAACAATATAATATACTTAAAATTACATGAAGTGAATTAGTAATCTACTTAATTTCCATGATAGTGAGATGGGCTAATATTGGGCTTAATTACTTTGTTCATTCTAGTGTTTGTGGAGGAATATGATAGAGGTAGTTTAAGCAAGTATTTGTCTCTTTATAGAGTTAAATCTATCTACTAGAGTTAGAACATTTGGGTTTGTAATAAATGATGACAAGAACTTTTTTACATCAATTTTAAAGAGTTTCTTTAGCTTAGGAATTAATGTCAAAATCATTAGCCCTGTAATTTGCTAGAGGAAGAAATTTTTTATTATCTCGAGTGAATGGCATTTCTTCTCCCCCTCATCAGAGCCTTTGTATTCGCCTACTTCCCATGTCACTAGATCAAGAGCACAAAAGGCACTCTGCAGCAAAGGCTCTCAGAATAGCTCATGAAAACCAAATACACTGGAGCAGAAAAAAGGCAGAGATATAAATGCTCAAAAGCTGTCTCAATTTCTCTTTAAGTCCTATGGTTTATTTTCATGTGTATAAAATAACACAAAGAGAAAAAATATGGTTTTCTGACTGTTGCCTTATTGTTGTTCCACATTCATCAACACTAAGAAGCATAATCTATGTGTTTATCTTTTAAGTATAAATCATTCAGTATTTTCAGGGTAGACGTCATATGGTTTAGAGTAACAAGAAAATCGCATCAGCATTTCATCTTTATAATGAACGGCTGGGGTTTATTATTCCATTGACCTATGGAGACACTTCAGAAAATTAATGTACTATACTGCATATATTATATACTCAGCTTGACATATATAAATATTCTGAAAATTTATCTATTTAGTTAGCTGGATTGTTTAGCAGATTTAGCAATAATGATAATCCTTTTAGCAAATATTTGTTAATAATGGCTAAATATTTGTTTAAACCTTTATTAAATATTATGTAATTTGTTCATAGTGATATCTATCTGAAAGAAAAATTAAAGCAATTATATTTCTGTAATAAGTTACTACATCTTCAGCTTCTGGTATACATGAAGCAAGTCCTATCTTCCTTAATTTCTAAGATTCCATTAAATATCTTAACCCAGAACTAAAATCAAACATGACACCTAGCACTGTATCATTTTTATTGCTGGGCTACAGTTCAGAAACAAATTAAAGCCTTGGCTCAAAGTTCAACTGGGACTTTGCTTTCTGAGCCTTACCATGCATGGAGAGTCATATAACCTGTTCAAGTTGAGGAGACCAATATTCTAAGAAAAGTGGACTCTCTCTTAACTTTTTTTTCAAATAGCCCTAACAAATTATTTTCATTTTGTTAAGAAATATTCAAAATTAAAAATAAAGTGGAATTAGGTGGTGACATAAGTCAAATCTTTGGTAATTTCAAAGCTTATGATGTAGTCATGTTGTTTAGAGTTTACAATCATCATTATCTAATTAACTGATAGCCCAGACGTCACCTTTCAGTGAATGCTATTTGGCAGAATTTGAACTTTTTTTCACAACGGTACATCAAAGGAGAGAACGCTATATATAGCAACAGGCTTTTCAACGGCAGGAACATGTTTCCCTTTCCTTTGGAAGTTAAAAAGTGTTATGGTTTCAGCCATGTTTCTCTAGAGCTCTGTACCTCATGTACATTCAATAAATAACTTGGGTGTAGTTGATATGAGCATAGAAGATAAAAATTATAGAATCTGTTTATTTTAAAAGTGTATTTTATTCATAATGCTATTACAATTGTCTCATTTTTTTCTTCCCTGTATTCCCCACCATCCTGCACCACCCCTCTCACCAGCATTCCTCTCCCCTAGCTCATGTCCATGGGTTGTACATGTAAGTTCTTTGACTTCTCCATTTGCTATACTATTCTTAACCTCTCCCTGTCTATTTTGTGCCTACCTATTATGCTGCTATTTTCCTGTACCTTTTCCCCCATTCTCCCTCCTCCCCCACCCCACTGGTAACCCTCCATGTGATCTCCATTTCTGTGATTCTATTCCTGTTCTTGTTGTTTGCTTAGTTCGTTTTTGTTTTTTTAGGTTCAGCTGTTGATAGTTTTGAGTTTGTTGTCACTTTACTGTTCGTAGTTTTTTATCTTCTTCTATTTCCTCAATAAGTCCCTTAAACTTTTCATATAATAAGGGCTTGGTGTGATGAATTCTTTGAACTTTACCTTATCTGGGAAGCACTTTATCTACCCTTCCATTCTAAATGCTAGCTTTGCTGGATAGAGTAATCTTGGAAGTAGGTTCTTGATTTTCATGACTTCAAATACTTCTTTCCAGACCCTTCTTGCCTTCAAGGTTGCTTTTGAGAATCAGCTGATAGCCTTATGGGAACTCCTTTGTAGGTAACTCTCTGCTTTGCTCTTGCTGCTTTTAAGATTCTCTCCTTATGTTTAATCTCGGGTAACTTAATTATGACTTGTCTTGGTGTGTTCCTCCTTGGGCCCATTCACTGGGACTCTCTGGGCTTCCTGGATTTCCTGGAAGTCAATTTTCTTTGCCAGATTGGGGAAGTTTTCCTTCATTATTTGTTCAAATAAGCTTTCAATATCTTGCTCTTCCTCTTCTCCTTCTGGCACCCCTATGATTCAGATATTGGAGTATTTGAAGTTATCCCAGAGGTTCCTAAGCCTGTCCTCAATTTTTTGAATTCTTGTTTCTTCATCCTGTGCTGGTTGAATGTTTATTTCTTCCTTGTGTTCCAAGTCACTCATTTGAGTCCTGGTTTCCTTCCTTTCACTGTTGGTTCCCTATATATACTTTTTTAATTTCACTTTGTATAACCTGTACTTCTTCCTCTATTTTGTGTCTGTACTCAATCATTTCTGTGAGCATCTTGATTACCAGTGTTTTGAACTCTGCATCTGATAGGTTGGCTATCTCCTTGTTGCTTAGTTCTTTCTCTGGAGTTTTGATCTGTTTTTTTCATTTGGGTCATATTTATTTGTCTCTGTGCACCTGTTACATTGTTACAGGGGCGGAGCCGTAGGTATTTGCCAGAGTGGGCAACCCAGGTCCCTGGGTTGTTGTGCTATCTGTGGGGGAGGGGCCAAACAGGGAACAATGCTGTTTGCTCAGCTCTTGGCCCAATTTCAGTCACTCCCCCACCAACCACCAGTCACTCCCCCACCAACCACCAGTCACTCCCCCACCAACCACCAGTGGGTTGGGCCTTTATGGTGCTGATTCCCTGGGTGTGGATTTGTACACATTTTAGGACCCCATGGATTTCACTAATGAACTCAGCTGTGAGGCTGGGAGTTTGTCCAGCCACTGCAACCCCCACAGGTTTTTATAGCCAGAGATTGAGGCTTTAGTTTCCCTCACTGGAACCCTGAGTTGTGAGGCCTATCTCACTTCTCAGCTGTTCCTCCAGGTTTATCCACATGTGAATGTGGGACTGCCTGCTCCACCAGCTGCCGCCTGGCCCACTGGGTCCACCCTCTCGCTGCATGTCCTCTCCAACCTGGCTTCCCTTCTCTGTCCCTCCTACCAGTCTGGATGAATGTTTAACTCCTCAGTTGTTGGACTTTTATGCAGTTTGATTTTCTGGCAGTTCTGATTGTTTTTTTGTTTGTTTGTTTTAAAATGTGTTGTTCTTCTTTTGGTTGTGTGAGCAAGCAGAGCATATCTACCTATGCCTCCATCTTCACTGGAAGTCTCTCTACTTCCTATAATCAATTATTAGAATAAAAATGAGAGTCTATGGGATATCCTTACAAAAACCTATTTTTTATTTTCTTTTTCTACGGAATTTTTGCAGGTTTTCTCTTTGTGATCACTAAAGCTATGCTTACATGTTCAGTAACAGAAACATTAAATAATTGTTCTGAGTGTAACTTTTCCTTATACTTCTTACACTCATAGCAGCCTGGATTGGCATAATCTGTGGAGACTTGGTATTCCCCACATTCATGGTGCCATTTATGTAACTCAGATAGCTCAATCCTGGAATTTTTGACAATTGGGCCTACATAATTCTTTGATGTGGAGAATGTTTTGTGCATACATTTAGCAATATCCCTGGCCTTTTCCCAATGGGTGCCAGCAATGCCATTTCAGTTGTAATAATCAAAAATGTCTCCAGACATTGCAAGTTGTACCTGGAAGGTAAAATTACCCCCAGTTGAAAACTATTGCTCTAATTGATTGGTTTGATGATAATTTATATTTTGAATGTTTTTGATGTCAAATATGTAGGTGCCCTCGTCATAGGCCTATGTTTCTTTAATCACATATGTAAGATAATTCTGGTTTCATACATCTTCACAGGTCTGCCAATGCATCCCAGGAAAGATACAGATGTAGTAATATAGTCTCTTAGTAAAAATGTGCTGTGTACATATTGGGTAGAGTCAGGAAAACCTCTCCTGGTTTACACAAGATTCAGACTCTCAGCAAAGTACCACAGTGACTTGTGCATAAAAAATGACTAATTAATTACACTTACTTCATTGTTGCACTTTCATTATTAATAAATAATACAATTGTACATTCTCTTCACTTGTAAAATCTGGAGTATTACTATACTTGGCAATTATTGGGAACAGCAGTTGTGTACTTGTCAGATGTCCTTTGGCCTATCTGAGAACATTTAAGTGTTGTAACCAGCTGACTCACTAATGAAGTTAATAAGTTGCTTTTCCTCCACCCAGTGACAAATAGAAGATGGAGGAAATTTCATTAAGAACATAATAAATGCTGCCCCACTTGTTTATTTTTTTCCTTTGTTTTCCTTGCCTGGGGAGATAGACAAAATATTGATACAAGCAATGTCCAAGATTTTACTGCCTATGTTATCTTCTGGGATTTTTATGGTTTGGGGTCTAATATTTAAACTTTTATCTATTTTGAATTTATTTTTGTGTGTGGTATAAATTGGTCTAGTTTCATTTTTCTGCATATATCTGTCCAATTTTCCCAACATAATATATTTAATAAAATATCTCTAGCCCATTGTATGTCCTTGCTTCTTCTGTTGCATATTAATTTATTAATAAAGGTGTAGGTTTATTTCTGGGCTCTCTATTCTGTTCCATTGATCTATGTGTCCATTTTTATGCCAGTACCATGCTGTTTTGATTACTATGGCCTTATAGTATAGTTTCATATTAGGGAGCATGATTCCTCCAACTTTGTCCTTCTTTCTCAGGATTGATGTTGCTATGTGGGGCCTTTTGTGGTTCTATATACTTTTTGAAATATTTGTTCTAGTTCTGTGAAATACATCATTGGAATCTTGATAGGAATTGCATTGAATGTATAGATTGCTTTGGGTAGCATGGACCTTTTAATGATGTTAGTTCTTCCTAACCATAAACCTGCTATGTGCTTTTGGTTATTTGTATCTTCTTCAATTTCTTTCTTTCTTCACTGTCTTATAATTTTCCCAGTACAGGTCCTTTACAACCTTGATTAGATTTATTCCTAGGTATTTTATTATTTTTGAAGCAATTGTGAGTGAGATTGCTTTCTTAATTTCCATTTCTGTTGGTTCATTATTGGCATATAAAAATGCAGCTGATTTCTGGATTTTAATTTTGTATCCTGCTACTTCACTGAATTCGCTTACTGGTTCTAGTACTTCCTTGGTGGAGTCTTCACAGTTCTCTATGTTCTTTATCATGTCATCTGCAAATAAAGATAATTGTACTTCTGCTTTCCAATTGGATGCCTTCTGTTTCTTTCTTCTTGTCTGATTGCTAAGGTCAGGACTTCCAGTACTATGTTGAATAAAAGAGGTGAAATTGAACATTCCTGTCCTTTTCCTGATTTTGAGGGGCATGTTTGTTTGTAGTTTTTGCACATTGAGTATGATGCTGGTAGTGGGTTTGTCATATAGGGCCTTTATTATGTTTAGGTATATTTCCTTTATTCCCACTTTGTGAGAGTTTTTATCATAAATAGGTATTGGATTTTATAAAATGCTTTTTTTTCCACAGTAAAGGAGACCATCAACAAAATAAAAAGATAACCCATTGAATGGGAGAACATATTCTCCAATACATCTAATAAGGAATTAATATCCAAAATTTATAGAGAGCTTACAAAATTCAACACCACTCCCCCCAAAAAAAAACTTCAATTAAAACATGGGCAAAGGAACTGAGTAGATGCTTCTCCAAAAAGGACATACAGATGCCCAACAGACATATGAAAAGATGTTCAATGTCACAAATCTCCAGAGAAATGCTAATTAAAACCATAATGAGATATCACCTCATACCTGTCAGAATAGCTATTATCAATACATCAATAAACAATCAGTGTTAGAGAGGATTTGTGAGCCCTTTTACATTGTTAGTGGGAATGCAGATTGGTGCAACCACTGTAGAAAGCAGTATGGAGATACCTTAAACAATTAAAAATGGACTGGCCTTTTGACTCAGCAAATATATCTGAAGAAACACAAACACTAATTTGAAAGAACACAGGCACCCCTATGTTCATTGAAGTGTTATTTACAATTGCCAACATATGGAAGTAGCCCAGGTGTCCATTAGCAGATGAACAGAGAAAATAACTATGGGACATGTACACAATGGAATACTACTTGGACATAAAAAGAAGAAAATTTTACCCTTTGTAACAGCATGGATGGACCCAGAGAACATTATGCTAAGTGAAATAGGCCAGTCAGAGAAAGACAAATACCATATGATTTTACTCCAATGTGGAATGTGCTGAACAAAGAACTAACAAGCAAAATAGGGACAGACTCATAGATAGAGAGTAGGATGACAGCTGCTAATGGGGAGGTTAGGGGTTGGAGGGGTCAAGAAAAAAGTATTGCAGAGGGGATAGAGGTATAAGAAGGTTAAATGATAATGGAAATTGCAGTAAAAATTTTAAAAAGGAACATCATAAATGGAGTTTTTCTTTTAGAACCACAGCAAATTTCTCATAACTTTGCTAGACTTAAGTGTTCAGCTTTCCAGGGATATTTTCTAATTTCTTAGTCTACTTAAAGAAAGCCTTAGCACTATTGTCAATAACCCAACGTAGTGGCAACTAGATTTTTAATTGGGTTTGAAGCAGTCCCAAAGATGACAGAGGATATTCTCAGCTTTGCTCTCCAGTAGTCAGTGTGGATACCCTCACTATCGATGTCTCCATGGCAAGTGTTTGATTCTTCACCTGCCCTACATGTACATGGGATCTGTGATGACGTTGTCAGTTTTAGCCTAGTTTGCAGCATCTCTGGGGGATAGGGTGGATATTCAACTGTTCTTCAGATACCCACCAACTACCTGAGTGCAATCTTTGCTATTTCTCTAAACCCACCAAAACATTTCTCCCACATCTTTCTCTTTTGCAACTTCCTCCCCTCTCTCCTCATGAGTTAATCAACCTTATCACTCCTGAAAATGATTTTAGGAGCACCTTTGTCTCTTTTTCAGGAGTGGCTGTGAATGAACTATAAATGAAAACCAGTAAGTTTTTCTTACTAACTCACTCTGTTACATATGTTCAATCATTAATGGATGAAGTGGAGAGGGAATGACATACTTACAGAGTTGACCTCATCTCTATAGTGTTCCTAATGTTTTCCAGCATTTGCTAAATTAATGTGTATTTCTAGAGTTCAAAACTTACTATCATAAGTCATTTTCAGAGGTATGCCAATGACTTATGGGAATAATTAGTCTACTCTTTTTATCTCCAGATTTTTATACTCTTCTATTACTTGTTAAGAAAATGCCTATTATGACATCTTAAAGCAAGGCCTTGCCCTCTTTATTCTTATTTACTGATAATTGTCTCAGTTTAGTGGGTATACTAGATATTTAATTATATTCATGCTGAGAGTGGGGCATTATAATTATGGGATAATAGCTGGGATTGAGATGATGGATAACTTCACAAGGACAGTCTACTTAAGTGTGTGTATAGATATAGTCAGGACCCTCAAATTAAAATATATAATACATTTCAGTTTGTAGAGTGGTGGCCAAGACCCAAGAATGAGAAGAAAAAAAAAGACCTAGGCCAAGGAAAACAATCTCGTGGGTGTGGAGAGGTCTAAGAACAAATTTGTTCCAGATGCCAGTCTTGCCCTTCTGGGTCTTGTTCAGATGCATTCATAGAGGACTGCAGACAGTTTCAAACCACTTACTTTCTGGGCTAATAGTTTCTAAGTCTGCCAATGTATAAAATAGGATGTTTCTTCCTCCCACAGTAGGAGTTTAGAATTTATCTTGCTTTTGTAAGTTGGGGATCCTTAAGATGAGCTGCTAGGTATCTGTCTGATTACCACATTGCAGCTTTCTTCTTGACCTACACTACAATATACTTAGCTCATCAGATGCTTTGTTTGCATTACAAATACCCAACTGGAATAGAGCTCTAACACCAGCTCACTTATATAAGGCCTAAATGTCTTGACCGTCTCCTAATATTCTTGCTTCCTGCATATTTTGTTACCAGTTCAGATCCTTCTCTCAACTAGAATTGCCACCCACAGCCTAGAAACTCCCGTCTTCTGTGTCACTCAGCTGTTATATACATTAGTCCTGGTCTGGTTGGAGACAGAGTTCACACTGACAATTTGGAAACCATGGTTCAGAGTACTGGTCACTGTTTGAGGCATGGACCCTGGTCTTTCCTGCACTCACCTCTTGACTCCCCCTCCCCAGAGCCATTATTGGTCAAAGTTTTAGCATGCCCCATGGCTAAGCCCACAAAAACCTTGTCCCCATGATTCACTGTCTGGCTGTCTGGCTACTTACTATTCTATGTGTTCAATTTGTCTTGGGTATACATGCAAATTTTCTTCAGAATTCTTCAGCCAGCTTCTAAACAAACCCAAATTCAGGAAACACACTGATAGGATCAACCTGTTTCAGCTTGTGCAGAAGTAGAAAGTGTCAATTAAAAAAATATTTGCTGTTCACAAAACCTTCCATCATAAGCAATTTTAAAAAAGAGATTATTTCAGGGGAAGATTTAAAAATACTGTACATACTGAGATAATTTGTTGTTTTCTCACCATGGAGAATAGTGTAGAAAGATCAGGACAAGGACAAAGCTCCCGATTCTCAGCTTCCTCCCACTCTCCCCTGAAGACACCAACAATCTAAAGGTCTAAGAATCATCTCCAAGATGCAGCCATAGATTTAAACTACCACTCTGAAGTGACTCAGGTGCTTGAAGTGTACTCTGAGCTAGGGAGACAACAATTAGGGGTTTTAGAGCCATAGGTTTTGTTTTTTAAGGACGTTGGGATTCTCACTTGCATATGTGTTCAGATTTAGTTAACTGTTTAATTTTCACCACATTTGGCTGGTACAGATGTTTCCCTTGTACCGGCAGCATTACCACCAGTTAACAAAGTGTCTTAGCTCATGAATCTCTCCTACCACTCACACTGACAAATTGGAGAGGAAAAGGCTGCCTGCAGATGGTGTTTCAAGTGTGTACAATGTGGTGGGTTCCAAACACATGGAGGCTTTGTCGGGTTTGCCAAAACTCACTGTGCTCTCACACATAGTAGAATGCATCTGATAAAAAGAGACCAATTTATAAGCAATGTTTTATGATTAGAGGGGAAAATATTGGCTTTCTTGGCTAAGGTGCAAATTTAAACTGAGCTCTATGGAGAACAGAGGAAGAAAGAGTTCCTAATTTTAAAGAAGCAGCTTGTCCCAGATCCCCCCTTTTGACACTTTATTTCATCACATAGATGATCTAGCTGGTGTGGCTGTGTCAGATCACAAGTAACTATGAATGTGGACAATGGCAACAAAGGCCTTTTTAATTGCAACATTTCCCTGTTTCCTAACTAATTCGCTGCAGGCTTCTCATTAGTCACAGCTAGTGTTCTCTCATCACCTGCAAAGGACAAACCTGTTCAGTGAGGGTCTCAAAGTAGGAATACCAATTTATATAACATGGAACATAACTTGTATCAAAACTTGTTTTGAGAAAGGACTATCATGAATTTGGAGGATGTCTGGGCAGGCATAAATTTCAGGCTGGGAGAAAAATAAATATTCTTGGTTTCTCTATAAGACTAAGAGCTCCTCAGATATATTCCTTATGTTTAGCATAGTGCCTCATTTATAGCAGGCACGCAAAAGATGTTTGATGGTATAAATAAAGGAGCAAATGGCATTGCATAGCACAGGGATTGACGCTGAATTTAGAATACATGAATTTTACCTTTCTGCCCAAGTATTCTCTTTGAGTATACAACAATGATTGTAAAATTGCAAAATTTTAGGATGAGGAGGAATGAGAAGACTATCCAGACTGATTTTCTTGTTTTAGAAATTATAATGATATTTATCCTGTTACACATTGTGTTTAGGGCGTATCTCATTTAACTACTCACAACTATTATTCACAACTACTATAAATAGGTGCTAGCCCATCTTATAGACATGGAAACTGAGGCAAAGAAAGGTCATTCAGCTCATAAATGACAAAGCCAGGATTAAATCCAGGTCTTCTAACTGTTTTCCTCATTTGCTACTTTGGCTGTTGCTTAAACTCAAAGAGGTTGAGTGATGTATCCAAGGTTACCAGAGGATGGAGGTCTCAGACTTCATCTCATGATTTCCTATCTCATTGCTTTGTCTGCTATCACACTTTTTGTTTTTAGTAAAAAAACCTTTTCTGTAACATGTACCCTTCAAACTACAACCAAAATCACAGAGGTAACTGGTGAACTAGTGCTGGAATTATGGTGTGTAAGTTAGGATGTTGTTAGCAGCAAATAAGTAGAAATCCTGAATCAGTTGGCTTAAACAATAAAAAAATGTATTATTCGGAAAACAAGCAGCCCAACTTTGACGGCATTGCAAAATAATCTGAGTATACAAACACTCTTATATTTACACACTAAACATTTATCAGTAAGCAGGTGAATAAAAAGAGTTCATATAATCTGTGGTCTAGGCCACAGAAAGTCCCAACTCCCTCCCCTTTTAACATCTCAGATCACCACTTTGTGTGGAAGGGTCACTGAAGGTAATCACAAAGATTTCTGATTCAGGATTCTGTCTTCTTTACAGCTGCTTAAAGAAAACCAGAATTCTAGATTCCATGACTAACAGCTATCTTGTTTAGGACTTTAGCCTGAGGCAAAATACCAAGCAACACAGGCTCTGACCTTGCTGGATTGCTGGATTCCTATTCTCTACTCATGCAAGAGTAGGACATGTCTGTAAAATAGTTTTAGCTAATCCGCATAGCTTGAATACCTTTCATTTCACCAGTGAGAGACCAATTTTAACATTCATCACTCTAGTCAACAGGCTGCTATTTTTATCACTAAAAGATCTTTCCTGACATTTAGTATGCTAATTAGGAAAGTATAGCTTAGTGAGTAAGATACAGGTAATAGAAATGTTTGTAATAGCCCTTCTGCAGTGCAGACTTCCTGATGCGAATGGCAGCAGATCACTCCTGAATTTTTATTTGCCATCTTCACTGACCACTCCTGGTCAGGGAATCTTTTTTTAGAATCTTTTTTCATAATTTTTAAGGGCAGTGTTCATCTTCATTTGACCCTTTATCTCATTTTCTCCCCTAGTTCCAACCCTCTTTGTTACTTTCCTGGCTGATTCGTCTTTGCTATTGCCATAGTCCATTCACTGAGTCTTCAGTTAAAATCCCAACATCTTGATTCAAGAGGAGAAAGTTACAGCTTTAAAGAGCATTTCTAGTTTTGATAGTTAACCCAGAATCACTGCAGGCTCCCTCATGCATTTTCATCTTTGTGCATGCAGCTTATCTTGTTAAATCTGATATGAATTCTTTAGACAATGCTCTTGATTTGAGAACATAGAGGAGAAACAAAAAAGGCTTGCTGGAGCATTATAGTCACTTGAAACCATCCCTTAAGAATGCTGTTCGCTGGTCATTTCCTTCTCCTCACTGTCCTGTCAGAATCTCACTCAAAACAAGTGCTTTGACATTTTTCAAAAAAATGTTTGATTTCAGACAGTCTCCTCCAACTTCTTCCTCTCCTCATAGCTAGTTTTAAGATGAAAGAAATTACAGTGTGCTTTAAAATCAGACTAGAGAGCTTGTGCCAGAGGACAAGGGCATATTCACTAAACATTTACTTTTCCGATGTCTTTAGAGAAAAGAAAGTGAGAGGGCACAAGAATGGATTTTCTAGAAATGACAGAAAATGAACTAATCATTGTACAGATTATAGAATTGTTTTAAAAGTTTAGGATTATTTAATGCAAAAAAAGCAGCAGGTCTAGTTGGCAAGGGTTCAGGGATTATTAAGAAGGATTATTATTAAGATGCAGTCAGGAAAATAAAGGTAGATATGGTTGGTATCTTTCTTAACTGTCATTTTATATGTCTAATTCAGAGTTTGTAACAAAAGTAACATTTTGAAAAATCTAAATATATTGTAAATTGTATCTTAACATCCATACCTTGCAGAAGGTTGTCAATTTAACTTCATCATACAATACTTTCCCATCATACATTTATTTTCCTTCTTTATGAGGTCATTCTTCACCCTTTCTCCAAGCCCCCAGCCCTCCACTTAGACACACAGAGCAGATACACAAGCACTAACCTGTTCCTCTTCTGTGGTATCTATTATTGGTGTCAATATTCTTACTTAGTTCCCAGTTTTGAAAAGGTTTTTTATTTCTTTCTCTTTCAATTTTCACACCCAGTTATTATTGACAAGTCTTATGGATTCTACTCCAAAAAAATTTTGGCTTCAATTTCTCATCTTTTTCCTTTATTACTTCCTTCATTTCCACTACTATTAAACTCAAATATTTTTTTGCTGTAAACTCCCAGCGGGATTCCTTGCCTCTGGCTTATTTCCTCCAATCTATCTTTCACAGCTACTGCCAGAACATACTTTCTAGAGAGCAACTTTATACTTGAAGATTTCTTCAGTTGCCCTTCTTTGCCTGAATAATTTTAAACCCCCAGTGTGACATACATACTCTGTTCACGAACTACATTTACAGCCTCATCTCCTTTTATAATTCTTTCAAACATTCAAGTGTCAAGCCACTAGTCACTACTTTTACCCTGTTTGCCTTCCTTCTGTTACCATAAGCACTTGTTTCCATGATCCCTCATGTCAAGCCACTTCCCACGTTTCAGGTCTAGTTCAGTAGATCATTTCTTCCGTGATGCCTCTTTCTGTGACCTTCTTGTCCTCTTTAACACTTCTACAGATCACCCCCACCAGTAACTTTATCAGCATTTTTCTTAGAGTGCTTATCATGATCTATTTTGAGTTGTAGTTGTTTATGATTTTTTTTCATCAGTCAGTTACTGACTAACAGTGCTTCACAAATAGCTTGGTTGCTGCATTGGGTTGAGTTTGGGAGCGCACACTACATTCTATTAGTTTATTTAATGCAGAATCCAACAGAGTGTAGTCTGAATTTCCATGGATCCCAAGGACTAGGGGAAAGCCCAATGTAGAATAAAAACCACAACATTTATCTTAAACCCCACTGTGATTTTCTTATATGCATAATGACAAGAACACCTTTTATACCTTACTCTAATTTTTCCTTTCCCCTCCTATGTGCTTTTTGCATTTTCTGAGCTTTCTTACCTGAGCTCCCTTCACCAATATTTTATGATTTCTATCACCCCCTGCTTATTTATGCATCTATTCCTATGCTGGTGTGAACAACTTTGACTTTTGCTTCTCCAGTACCACTATCCCTTCATCTAGTAACATAAACTGATTTTTCTTTTTTTTTCTATTTTTTTATTTTAATCATTATTCAAGTACAGTTTTCTCCCTTTTACTCCCATTCCAGGCCACCCACCCAACCCTCCCCACTTCCCTCCCATTACCACCCTCCCCCTAGTTTTTGTCCATGTGTCCTTTAAATTTGTTCCTGTAAACCCTACCCATTCTCCCCTGAAATTCCCTCTTCTGTCCCCTCTCGTCACTGTCGGTCTGTCCTCTATTTCAGTGTCTTTGGTTATATTTTGCTCATTTCTTTGTTTTGTTGTTTAGGTTCCTGTTAAAGGTGAGATCATGTGGTATTTGTCTTTCACTGCCTGGCTTGTTTCACTTAGCATAATGCTTTCCAGCTCCATCCAAGCTGTTGCAAAGGGTAGGAGCTCCTTCTTTCTTTCTACTGCATAGAATTCCAGTGTGTAAATGTACCATAGTTTTTTGATCCATTCATTTACTGATGGACATCTAGGTTGCTTCCAGCACCTAGCTATTGTAAATTGTACTGCTATGAACATCAGGGTGCAAAGGTTCTTTTGTATTGGTGTTTCAGTGTTCTTAGGATATAGTCGCAGCAGTGGAATTGCTGGGTCAAAAGGCAGATCCAGTTTTAGTTTTCTGAGGAAGTTCCGTACTGCTTTCCATAGTGGTTGTACCAGCCTGCAGTCCCACCAACAGTGCACTAGGGTCCCCTTTTCTCCATAACCTCTCCAACACTTGTTTGTTGCTTTGTTTTTGATGGCCATTCTGACTGGTGTGAAGTGGTATCTCATTGTGGTTTTAATTTGCATCTCTCTGATAGCTAGTGATATTGAACATTAAGAAACTGATTTTTCTAGGAGAATATTAGCATTGGGAATAAGCACATGACCCAGAATCATATTCTAGCTACATGGCTACAATGATAGTCTTGGGCCCAGTTTGATGGACATGGGTTCAATGAAACTCCAACATGGTAATATGACTTTGGTGATTGGAATAAGAAAGTTCTCTTTAAAATTTTTTTCTATAAATTAGTTTATAAGTTCTTAAGTATATTTTATTGATTATGCTATTATAGCTGTCCCATTTTATTCTCCCCTTTCTCCCCTGCCTCCCTGCAATCCTCCACCCTCCAGCACCCACCTCCCAATTACTTCATGCCCATGGGTTGTACACTGAGTTCTTTGGCTTCTCCATTTACTATACTATTCTTAACCTCTCCCTGTCTATTTTGTGCCTACCTATTATGCTGCTTATTTCCTGTACCTTTTCTCCCCATTCTCCCTCCTCCCCCACCCCACTGGTAACCCTCCATGTGATCTCCATTTCCGTGATTCTATTCCTGTTCTTGTTGTTTGCTTAGTTCGTTTTTGTTTTTTTTTTTAGGTTCAGCTGTTGATAGTTTTGAGTTTGTTGTCACTTTACTGTTCGTAGTTTATCTTCTTCTATTTCCTCAATAAGTCCCTTAGACTTTTCATATAATAAGGGCTTGGTGTGATGAACTCTTTGAACTTTACCTTATCTGGGAAGCACTTTATCTGCCCTTCCATTCTAAATGCTAGCTTTGCTGGATAGAGTAATCTTGGAAGTAGGTTCTTGATTTTCATGACTTCAAATACTTCTTTCCAGACCCTTCTTGCCTTCAAGGTTGCTTTTGAGAATCAGCTGATAGCCTTATGGGAACTCCTTTGTAGGTAACTCTCTGCTTTGCTCTTGCTGCTTTTAAGATTCTCTCCTTATGTTTAATCTCGGGTAACTTAATTATGATTTGTCTTGGTGTGTTCCTCCTTGGGCCCATTCACTGGGACTCTCTGGGCTTCCTGGATTTCCTGGAAGTCAATTTTCTTTGCCAGATTGGGGAAGTTTTCCTTCATTATTTGTTCAAATAAGCTTTCAATATCTTGCTCTTCCTCTTCTCCTTCTGGCACCCCCTATGATTCAGATATTGGAGTATTTGAAGTTATCCCAGAGGTTCCTAAGCCTGTCCTCAATTTTTTGAATTCTTGTTTCTTCATCCTGTGCTGGTTGAATGTTTATTTCTTCCTTGTGTTCCAAGTCACTCATTTGAGTCCTGGTTTCCTTCCTTTCACTGTTGGTTCCCTGTATATACTTTTTAATTTCACTTTGTATAACCTGTACTTCTTCCTCTATTTTGTGTCTGTACTCAATCATTTCTGTGAGCATCTTGATTACCAGTGTTTTGAACTCTGCATCTGATAGGTTGGCTATCTCCTTGTTGCTTAGTTCTTTCTCTGGAGTTTTGATCTGTTTTTTCATTTGAGCCCTAGTTCTTTGTCCAGGCACACCTGTTACATGATAAGGGGTGGAGCCTTAGGTATTTTCCAGGGCAGGGCAACCCTCTTTGCTATTTTGTGGTGCTGACTGTGGGGGAAGGTCAGAGAGGGAACAATGCCACTTGCTCGGCTCTCTCCCACTTTCCATCACTTCCTTGGCTTCCCACAAGCAGATCACGCCATTTCAGGTGCTGATTCACAGGTAGGTGGGTTTGTGTGCATTTTAGGACCTTGTGGGCCTCTCCTACAGACTCTTACGTAAGACCAGGAGTTGTCCCTGCCACCACAACACCCACGGATTTTTTACAGCCAGAGGTTTTGAGGCTTTTTTTTCTCCAGCTGAAACCCTGGTTTTCTGGTGTGTCTAGCTCCCCTGTTGTTCCTCCTGGCTTATTTGCGTGAGAAGGTGGTTTTCCCCCTCTGATCCTCTAGCCTCTACTCAGCTTCCCTTACTGCCCCTCCTACTGTCTGGATGAATGTTTCTTTAACTCCTTGGTTGTTGGACTTCCATGCAAATGATTTTCTGGCAATTCTGGTTGTTCTTTGTTCTTAAGTTGGTTGTTATCCTTCTTTAAGTTGTATAAGAAAGCAAAATGTTTCTGCCTATGCTTCTATCTTGGCCGGAAGAAAGTTTTCTTTTTAACGGGATTGCTAAAGTGATGAAATCTAAGCTTGGAGCTGTGGTTGACTCTCTCTAGTTCTGGAAGAACTACCCTGAATGAAACCATCAGGAGGAATGCAGACCCGAAAGATGGAAAGAGATCAAATGCTGAGGGCACAGTTTGAGCCCTAGTATCTTGATTTCAATTTATACAAGACCATAAATTTCCATTTTAAGTAAGCTTGTTTGAGCTAGATTTTCTTCCCATGTAGCCGATAGTACCCACTGTTACATAAACCGTAGATAGGCTTCCTCTCCAAGTCTACTCATCTTAGTCTTCCTCTTATATGATCTTATAAAATTCTACTCCCCCCACATCCAAGCCTTTATGAAAGGTGTTTTAAAAAGGATAATAATTATACCCATATTATATGTCTTTTCTGAGGGCCAAATAAATGTAAAATGCTTGAAATAGTACCTAGCATATTGTATCATGTTAATATTGTTAGTGTTAAATGTTATCGTATTCTTCTTCATCATCATCATCATCACCATCATCATCATTTTCATGTTATTCATAATGATCAGATCATGTAACTGGAGACTTGAAACACACTGAAACTTTATTTCTAGAAATATTTATTTATGAATTGACTTATATGGTTCAGGTATGGCCTCTTGGCATTCTCTACGTTGTTATTTTTCTGAACAAATTTTTATATGTTTGGGAGAACATTTCATTTAAAAACATAATATAAAGACTGTGCCTGGGATGGGAGTAAAAGATAGAAAATTATACTCGAACAACAATTAAAATAAAATTAAAAAAAGGATTGTGCCTATCCACTCTGTTCTTGGGAGATCATACCAAAAATTATCACATCACAGAATACCATTTGTAACTATCATTGGCCTATAATATTTGTACTGTGAATTTGTATATCCCTTGAAGGTGGCTGAAAAGATTATTTCTTTCATTTTTCAGATAAAAGAAGGCATAACAAAAAACATGAAATTTCTCAATGGTAATCTATTAATGGAGACAGAACATTGGCTTCTAGACTTTTAATCCAAGACACAGGTAATTGTCTCTTAAGACATTTCAGTATGATCTTCTAGTTCAGCATTGTTTTGATGTAGCATTAAGTTCCCTGTGTCCTAGTAAGTTTTCTGATATTAATTTATTGAGTATATCTGAACAGCCATGGAATCTCTATTGACTAGTTTCTTCATCTATAAAATGAAGTTTATACTCTACGTTCAATATGTATTTCAATTTCAAAATTCTCTAAATTCCTTTCAAATTAAGATTTATCATGAACACATTTTAGACTCACTATTATTCACAAGAAGAAGGACTGTAAAGAGACACAAAAATTCTTCAAGTATGGAGATGATATTCAGTTTATAAGATTCAGTTGGAAGGAATAAAGTAGATAGTGAGTATAATGCAAAGGAGTTTAGATCAATTTAAAATGAGAGCTTAAAGGTGGCAGGTTCAGTTCATTATAGTAAAACAATGCTAATTAAAGTGAGAGCTAAGACCCAAATTGGGAAAAAATGTGATGCACTATACAATCCTACAAGATAGCGATTAGGAAAAGGGTTTGGCGAATAGGACAGAGGTCACTGAAATCATGATCATGTGCTAGAGGAAGGTGAGGAGAGGCACATTTACTTCTACCAAGAATCACTACTGGTGCATTTCTTAGGTACTACACACTTTTCCAGAGCTGGTAAGGGCTCTGAGATAGATGAGGATTTTGGCTTGACTTGCCCTCCTGAGGTACACCCAGGCTATATAACTTGGCAGCCATTCAGAGTCAGAGCTCTTTTCCCCAAATTAGTACTTGGACAAACACACACGAAAGATTTATTTCTTTAGGGTCCATGTTAATTAAGTGGAGTCAAAGTGAAATCAATTCCCTCTCAAAGTGACAAGCTTGCTGCCTATCAAAAGAGCTGCAACAATTAATTAAAACACTTTCCCCCACTGGGTTACCTTCAGCCAGCAGTTTAGTAGATGAACAGATAGATTTAGGTTTATATAAATAGCTACAGATAGGTATAAATATGTAGATATTTATAGATATATACTGCTATGAGTTGAATTGTGTCCCCTGAAAATTCATGTGTTCAAGTCCTAACCACCATTATCACTGTGTTTGGAGATAGGGATTTCAGGTGGGGTACTGAAAGTTAAATAAGGATAATAAGTGTGGGGCTCTTATCTGAACAACTAGTGTCCTTATAAGGAAAAGAAGATCTCTCTCTTTCTCTCTCTCTCTGTGTCTCTCTCTCAGTATAAATACAGATCAGACACCGGGACACCGGGGGGGACACAGTGAGAAAGTAGCTGTGTGCAAACCAGGGAGAGAGCTCTCATTAGAAACTAGCCATGAAAACACCTTGATCTTGGATTTCTGGCCCCCAAAACTGTGAAAAAATAAATGTTGTTTTAGCCACCCAGTCTGTGGTATCTTGTTATGGTAGCCCAAGAGCACTAATTATCTATCTATATGTATCTATCTTGTCACATTTTCTTATATGATTGAAAGCCCTACTCAACTCATTTTCTTCGCCTATTCTCTTCCCAGTTTTTCTATATTGAGCAACTCATAGTGGGGTGTAATTGTACACTAATTTTTAATTCTGAAATGAGCAACACAAGTCCCAAAAGAATATCCTATAATTCAATGTGCTATCACTATAGTGAGTGATTTGCAACCTAAGAGCTAATATTAGAATCACCCAAAAAGCCTTTTCAAGCTTAAGAGAAACAGCATGTAAGTTGTTTGAAACAATTCACCTGCTAGTATTTGCCCAGGACGCCCTTTCTTCTTCCTCCTCTAATTTCAGAAAGAGAATAACTTACCAGGCTATTAGGATTCCTAAATTATAATCATTGAGAGTTCATTAAGTATCCCTTAGATATATGTTCTGTCTCCTAAATCAAATTTCTTGAGTTTAGGTGTATGGTTTTAAGTTTTATATTTGCAGTACCTAGTCCAATGCTTGAGAAGGTAATGATAATCTCTTGGGTGTGGAACAAACTCTTTATGTCTATCCTGGCATTGCTCATTCCAGGGACCAAGCAGAATTATCCTGGGTCAAGGGGATTAACAGTGAGTGCCACCTGTGCTGAAACAGTGCTTTCCAGATTCAGTCATATGCTCATGTCACTTGAATTTTCATCTACTGCTAGTTTATTATTTTTAGTGGAACATATCTCCCCAGATTTTCCTAGCAGGCACATTATGTCTTATTAGGCACAAAAAGAGCACATTGCATACATCTTAATAGATATTGACACCCCAATGGCAAGTTTATTATATCATTGTCTTCAGTCTTTCAAAATTCAAGGGTTTTGTTCCAACAGCTAGGTAATTTGATTCTTATTTGTTTGGAGCAATAATTAACCCCTTATCTGACTTGTTTTTATTGTTGAATTGACCAATCAATCTTAATTACATTCAGTTGACTCGGGCTAGGTTTTTATGTTACAACATCCAAAACTAAGAATCTAACTAGACCCTAACAAATTAAAAATAGCAGACTCGGGAAATTACAAGCAATGTAGAAGAATCCACTTGGAATAAAAGTGAAGAAAATAGAGAATGAGTAGCTCATGACATTAAAAATGAGAGTGAAGCACATTGTAGAAAAGGAAAATAATGGAACTGATTTCACTCATTTGAGTCAATTCCAATATTAACTTAAACTGAAATTGCCATTTAGAAAGCTAAAATTATCTGCAAGTACATTTCCCCCCTCCCATAAATCATGGTAGTAAGTGTAGTTTGAGCAAGACAGTTTGATTGTATCAATATAGAAAGAAATTGCATTATAAGAACAGGTCTGTCTAAATTTATTAGAAGCACTTTTTTAAAAAATGTAGGATCTCTGTACATGTTTAAAGATATATGCTGTAGTAGGTATGGGCTAAATCTCTAATATGTTGCTTTTACTTACTGACCTTATAAACACTGTTTTTTGAGTAATATTTTTGAGTGATTATACAACTATCACTGCAATAGCTAAGTACTTAAGAAGTATTTTAATACTGCTATTGAAGTTAAATAAGTATAAATGAAATGTTATAAAATACAAAGAGTTAAATGGTAACTCCAGATGAGATTCCATTATTTCCAAACACAAGTAATGTACTTTGTGTTAGAACAACAAAATGAAAGAAAATTAGAACTTATCAGTAACAATGAACATATACTGTACACAGAAACTATAAAGCTCTGATAAAAATAATCACAATAGCATAAAATATTTTAAGATATCTAAACCACAATTGAAGTTATTCCTTACTTGTCTATCTAACATCCCTCCCTTTGGAGGACCAGCTCTTTCTTCCTTGTAGATCTCTCCTTCTTTCCCATGCTTTCATCCCAGCTATCACGCCATAGGCTGAATTGGAGCTTTCTTTTTCCCTACCTGACATTGCCTCTCTTGCTTTAGTGATGAATCTGAGGCCAGTACTTCAATTGTCCATCTGAGAGATTCATACTAAGATTGGGGTGAGAAAGAGTCAAGAATGATGGAAAATAATTTTTTATGATGAATCTGGGATGATCTGAACCCAGAGCTTGCTGCCAATATTTAAATCGTCTATAGCATGGAAAGACCTTTCTGCTCTAGGAGAAATTAAGCAATGGCTAACTTACAGGAAAAACAAAAACAAAAATAAGAAAGAGTGAAACAAAGTCCCCAAAATGTGTGAGTCCTTGTCCCAGGTACCCTTGCCCTTTTCTTTGTTAATATGCCCCTGTTTCTGCTCATGTTAATGCAAAAAGAGTTTCTTCACTTGAAATCAAGAGACCTAATACACATTCTGAACTTCTAACAAGAAATGGTATGAGAGTGTGTGTGTGTACAACTAAGTTCTCCCAAATGAGGAATGGTCGATTAATGCATCTGTAGTCTCTGCTTCCTTAAAATTTTCAATAAAATTTTAAGCAATTAAGAAAGTGTCTTAAAAAAATCTGTTGTGTAAAGAAGTCCAGTGTCAGACATGTGATAACAAAATATTTTTCTTTTATAAAAACAGAGTTCCAGTCTTTAGTCAATGACCCACTTAGCCAAAGTCTAAAAATATCAAGACAATTTGAAGATAACTATGTTCTTTATAATGGAATTTGAACTATCTCTCTTTCCATGGAATAATTGGTAGAAAATTTTCCTTTTTTTCCTGGGCTAGTGCCTGAAAATGTTCCTTTCAGTTTACATAAATGAAAGTCTCATAAATAAGACATGAAGGAGGTCTTGATCTTTCACTTACAACCTTTTATAACCCTCCAAGAGCTCTTGGAGTGCATATGCCTTGTCATGCATGAGAGCAAGGACTGTGTATTTTAATTTGAATCACCATAGTCCCTAACACACTATGTTATGAACTATGAGTGAGTAATTGGTGAAAAATATTTTTAAATGAATGAATGAATGGAAGATTGGCAGATGCCAGATACTAATTTTTCCTTAAAATTGAATTTGAATTCTTTCATCCTCCTGCCTCTAACTGCATTTGTAATTCTTTCTTTAGGAAGCACATTTATTACACAGGTTATAAATGTGATGAGTGGACATTTTCTGTTTTATGTGCTGCTTTCTTCTTGCTGTAAAAAACAAACAAACAAAAACAAAACAGAAAAGCAAGAAGAAAAAAGAAAGACAAAGAAAAGCTGTGCTCTGCACTGTGAGTTTATTTACAGTGTCTTAGCTGGAAGGGGACAGAATATCATGGGGTTGATAGATTGGCAAGAACTGGTGCCAGATGTTGACCACAAGAGGTGCATAATAAAAATACCCTTTGAGATTCCCCCCTCAGAATTCTAAATATATTTGGAAATAAGGGAAACATATGCTTGATATTTCTCTCATTGACAGACTGCTATAGCATTTTGAACTGTGATTTTCTAAAAAAAAATATTGGGGGCATAGTTTTTATGTCATTGTAAGTACTTCATCTAAATGTTTTTCACAAGCAAAACTCTGGTACCTTTTGATGCCATTTCACTTACTAAAAGGCTACATTGTTTCTTACATTCCTGCCCATTTGTCTTGTGGTTCAGAGCAAAGTCAAGTGTGCTTAATAAAAATGGAACCACCCTATTTATTATAATTTCAAGATTGTAAAATTGTACTGCAAACAGAATCACCACATGGTCAGCATTCTGTTTCTTACAGCCTGGCCTGTATAACCATGGCCTGGACAGCCTGTGACACAGTTCTTAATGGCTAACTTAAGGCTTTGTATGAGAGCCTTATGAAAAATAATATATTTGGAATCAGTGGCTTCATCATAACCCTCAGTGCTGCTCCCAAGACAAGCACCATGACCTGACATGCAAAGGTTGAATATTCTCTCTCAATCTATTCAGTTTCAAGTTTCTAAGAAAGACCATGTGAAAAGAATTTAGCAGCAATTCCTAATGGCATATGAGTTCAGTTTGTGCAATGGAATAAATGGAAAAACAAAGATCTTTCTCAGAATTCACAGTGCACAGACAAGTGCAAAAGGGTGTCATTGGTTCCTCATGGATGGCAGTGCTGTCACAGGTGCAGACTGCATTGGGCTGGAGTGGGAGAAAAATGATAAAAGAGCTCATGAGAAGAAAACATGGGCTCCATTGCACCTAACAAAGGAAACCCTCACGCTTCTCTTATAGTTCCAAGGCAATTAATATTCTTACAACCCCCAAATCCATGCTATATTCCCTTTCTTTAGCTTCATTGGAATGTGTTACATGTGATCAAGAAAGTCTTGTTGGGAACAACATTTATCCCACATTTTAGAGCATAATGAAATGAGTGTTAAGTTGTGGGAAATATATACTATTTCATGTTTCAACTCATTAATTCTTAACCTAAGGATAATGTGGAAAAGTCTGGGGCACTTCAAAGTTAGTAGAAAAAGAGTCTATATCAGTGGAGATAAAGCAATAAAAACAGCTTAAATTGGCCTCCTTAAGCTTTTTTAATCATTCTTTTTTTCCATATTGGTCTCTACTATAAAACTTTTGCTTTGGCCTCACTGGCCTCCCAGCCAGGGATCATTTGAGCTAAAATCTACCCTGGGGCTGGAGAAGCAAGGGGTTGGTACACAGAATGTCAAGCAATTGGGCTTTGGCAACCTTAGGTGAACATGGGGCAGAGCTGTGCCAAACAAGCAGGCAGGGCTCAGGGCATGGACTGCCTCATGCTTCCACACTGAAAGTCTGGATAATTGGCTGTCATTGCGTACATGATAGGAACTATGGATGGGCTGAGAAGGAAAGAAATGGTCAGATCTCCCTCTATTCCACTGTGAAAAATGGAGAAGAGACAGGGACAGGATTTATCATCCAGATACTCTTTTATCAACCAATATCCTTTGCAGAAGCTTTTCATTAACTTATTAGTTTTTTCCTTTCTTGTCTTCCCCTGCCTTTTGTTTCTATAATCCAATGGGGAGATCAGAATTTAATAACTAAATACAGTAACTTATGATAGCTCCTGCCCCATCTATTCTTTTTTCAACTCTCCTTCCATATGTTGAATCTGATTTGGCCAAACTTGCATTTTATAGTTATATCTGAATGAGCCTCATTTTCTGACTAGCCCTGGAGATCTGGCTCATGTAAACATAAGGGTCCTGGGCTTCACCAGATATTCTGTTGGAATCCTCCCAGAAGTGGAATAAAAATCCCCAAATCCCAAATCTGAAAATTGTCTGTATTGTTTGCAATAAAGCCAAGAAAGATATTAGAGCCAAAGAACTTAGGAGAGTAATGTGTGGAGATAAGAAAGAGGATCTGCTCTTCATAAACAAAGCTCTATTCCCTGGAGCAGAGAGGGTGAAGTGGGCTGATTTATACATAAAGCTCAGAGTGAGTAAAGCTCAGACTTAGCTTCTGGATTGTCTTTCTTAATTACACAAGGGGCACACATGAAAACTCATTCCCCTTGCACACTGCGTTTCTGCATGGTGGAGCAGTGGTGCTCAAGGGGGATAAAAGATGCCGGCAAAACCAGCTCTGGGCCTGTACAAACACAGAGTTTTGTGGACACTCTCCCACAGCTCACCCCCCTCCCAACCCCTGCCCTGTTGAAGGCTACTTCCCAAGTGAGTTACAGTCACTGATGGGGTTGTGTCACATCCCTCAGGTGCATCGGCATCAATAAAAGGATGAGAACTACTGTGGACATCCTCTGGTGTGTGCTGCGGTGTGCAGGGGAGCATACCAGAAACTGGCATTATTTTGCAAAGCTAGCAATCATGTTTTTCCCAGTTCCCCACTGTCAGTTGTGGGGTTTTATTTTTGTGACAAAGACATAGTTATGTCATAAATTAAAGGTTCTTCTCTTACTTCAACTAGTGTCTAGAAGGCAAGGGCTAGGTCGTATTTATCTTGTTTATGCTCATGGCATTGCAGTGCCTGGTACAGAACAATTGCCCTATAAATGTACTGCAAAATGAATGAGAAATGATCTTGGAAGGGTGGAAACAAAAAAGGAAAGGTTTTAATAAATTTCTAATCACTTAAAACACTGCATTTTCCTACCAAAATATTTGAATTGGGCTTTTCATGAATTAAGCATTTGGCTTATTTGGTAAGTATTATTCTGATACTTCATACTCAGAAAACCCAGCATTATCAATAAAACTAATTTGAGGTCTCTAAAGCAACTGTTGATTTTCAAATACGTGTCTTCCTCACAATAAATAATACCCTTTAGGGAATATTTTTCCCTACTTATTTTTTTCAATTTATCTTGATGAACTAAACAACAATAATTTGACAGTGAAGACATGTAAATCATGCACTTTAGTGCAATTCCCAGAGCTAGAGAAGATAGGCCACTGTGATTGAAGCAATGGATTGAATCTCGGCTGCCAGATGGTGGTTGAAATATAACAGGCTTACAGCCGTCAGCCACAGCTAGAGGTTTGCATGCAAAGGGCAAGTAAGCCTTTCAGTGATGGAAAATGGAAAGCTGGGTGGTTACTTGAAATTCTTGCATTGTTCTTAGAGATTTGTTTATAAAGACTCAGGGAAAGTTTCATTCATGCAAATTCTGTTTAGATTAATATTTGTCATGGAGCACTACAAATATATAACTTGTGCCCTGGTACTATTGCTCTTTTCTATGTGTGCTGTGTGTTTGAAATTTAAACACATACCTCTGAAATCAGAACCAGCATTCAGTTCTCAATCTATGATGTTTACATTATTTTGTTCTAATTGTTTTTGAGAAATACGCAAACAATAGGAAATGGCTTCCCACAACCAAAAGCTTTTAAGCATCATGGAGTTTCAAAATTTTCTTTGAGAACAGATTTGATTGTCCTTCTTGTGCTGTATGCTACAATTGGTTCAGGACCAAAATATTTTACATTTCCTGCTCCATGTCTGAGTAGTACTGAAATAATATAATGCTTGATGGAATGAAGCTGTTCTCCATGTTCCTATAACTTCTGTTAGAGAATTCATCTGGATCCATTCAACTATGTTCAATGTTTTTAAATGCCAAATGAGCTTCAGAAGAGACCCTTGAGGAAGCAGAGATGACATTTGCCATGCTCTGCTAAAATCAACTCAGGAAGAAGAGTATATCTGGCAACACATTCATCCTGATAAACACGATGATAGGGAAAATTTTTGTTTAAGCATTGGCAGCATGTATTTACTGCTACATCTGTATACGGGCTGTCAGGTCGCATAAAACAGGCCCTAACAGAAGACAGTTGCAGAGAATCAGTTATGTAATGAGATCAAGCCAATGAAAGTCTGGCATCCAGCTGTAATTTTACTAACAATGTGGAGACTCTGCTTAGCCAACCAAGTCAAGGATATGCTTTTTTCTTTTTGGTCGCTGTTCATGAAATTACATTGTTATTCCCTTCAGCTGTTCAATGAGCCAATAGAGAGAAGAATAAAATGCATTAAAATGGAAGGAAAAGAAGGGCCTCATGCTGTAGAATTTATGGCTGAAGAATTCAAGATTTTTGTGCAGGTAAATTTCCTAAAGAGAAAAGGACCAGAGTCTTGAGAGGTTCAGAAATCAATATGCAGTTCTAAGTTTATGATGTTCACAAAGCCCTATCGTATTGTAACTTTCATTCTCACAAATATAAGACAGTAGTGTTTAGAACAGCCTGAAAAATCATTCCAATGAAGGAGATATAAAAAATCCTGAAGTGGAGATTCCTTATGTGTTAGTACGTTTTCAATCACATTAGCTTCACAATTTGACATTATTAAGGCTAATTCACAGATGTCTGCTGGCACAGCTACCATTAAGAATCTACCAGTATTTCCACAATAAATTTTATTTTTCAAGGGTTAATCATTTGGTCATAAAAATTCACTGCAGGCTGAAAACAAGTGTTGAAGGGAAATCTCTCCTTAATGTCAGCAGAAGAGTTTGCTCATGATTCAGAAACCAGAACAAGCAGAATGTGTATAAACTTTTATTTCTGGAAATTTGCTATCAGTCTTAGTGCTGCCAGATGTGGTGACATGTACTAGTGTTTTGTTGGCTTGACTTTCCTTCTTCTTCCTCCTCCCCCACCTCTCCTCCTCCTTCTCTTCCTCATCCCCCTGCTTTTTTGGATCACAGAAGTTGATCCATCTATGATCAACATATAGACTTTGCTCAGTGGAAAAATAGCAAGGAAGTCAGAGCTGTACATACATTCACCAGAAAATAAGTTCTGGGCTCCTTTTCTTTCTGGATCCTTATAATATTTTCAGCACTGAAATGTTCTGCACAGAAGCATTTTAGAGTTCCTTTGGTAAGTTAGGAAAGTTGTAAGCTCTTAATTTGTGGCTAAGTGAGAAAACTGATGATCATCTCACAACTTTTTGACAAACCAGCAAAATATTTACCAACTTTTCCTACATTTATGAAATGCCTAGTAACTACAAAAGAGTGCTGTGCTGATACAGTGAGACTAGCAAGGAATTAAATAATATTAAATTGTCTCATTGCTTGAGATCTTTTAGATCTAACCTAATTGCTGGCAGGGCTTAACTCTATGGGCATATTCTGAAAAGCAAAGGCTAGTCTTCTTTTGAACCAGACTTATTTTTCTGTAGTTACACATTACTGAAAGTTCCTCTTTTCTTTTTCTGGGGGGAAAATAGTCAACCTACCATTCATTGTAGACAACCAAACTATTCACGATGTTGCAGAGCTACTTTTGGGGCAGGCTAAAAGGCCATGAGTAGAGAGATACAGGAAAAACACTCAGATTTAACTATGAGGAATCAGGGCAGGATAATGCCAAACATTTTGTACTGTTTTAGTGACTTTGGTAGGAGAATTAAGAAATTGATGACATACTGATTTCTAGAAGCATAAACATTCTCAGTTCCAATCCAAAACTTTCCATTGTTGCGCATACAATTTTGACCTGCGTATTCCTACCATCTTGTGCTTCTAGTTCCTGGTTCTGACTGCTGGGTTTCTTTTTCCAGTGTGTCTGAGGCTGCCTTGCCTTATGTTGCTCTCCTAGACACTTAAATTTCCTAGCTCACTTGGCAAGGCTTACTCATTTCAGATGAGGGATCTGGTATGCCTTGCTGCCCCCTACTGGTAACCAAAGGCTGTTGGGTCACCAAGACAATCAGATTTTTAAAAAATTAATGTTAATATTAATGACAGCTCCTCCTCCTCCTCCTCCTTTATTTGAGAGGTACTTATGGGAATTTTTAATAGAGTTTTTTAAATTATATAAATATTATATAGTGATTATTATTGCTGTAAAATTAGTGGTTTCATTTTTTAAATGCTTATTTTTACCGTTTTCCTTCATAAATTTATAAGGGATTTCTTATGTTCTTTTGATGATCTTTTTGTAAAATTAGCATTACATTACTGAAAATTCAAAACAAAGTTTTCTACCAGAATTGTGCAAAGAATTTCTTTCTTTGAACATTCAAACCAAAGAATTTATTTCATATTGCTTTGAATGTAGTTCTTTCTCAAATACATATAGATTGGATTTACATATTGCTTCCTTAAAATTATTTTATTTTTATTTATTTATTTACTTTGTTTTAATAGTGTATTAGTCTGTTTGAAAGCTGCTTTTACAAATAAATGGATGGGCTGTTTAAGCACAGAAATTTATTCTCTCAGTTCTGGAGGCTGGAAGTCCCAGAGCAAGGCTGTCATGGTGGTTTTCTGGTGAGGATTAGCTCTGCCTGGCTTCCAGAAGGCTGCCTTCTCTGTGTCCTCCTGGGAGAGAAAGGGAGAGAGAGAGGGTAGGGGGTGGAGAGAATGCATGAGAACGTGTGCTCTGGTGTCTCTTTCTCTTCTAGTAAGTGCACCAGATCCACTGGATTGGGACCCCACCCTTATGAGCTCATTTAACCTCTATCATCTCCTCACAGGCCCCATCTCCAAAAATAGTCACACAGGGAGGGGGTTAGGACTTCAATATATAAAGTTTTTTTGAAGGGGACACACACATGGCAAATGTTGATCTGTGGATTTTAATAACCCAACTGATTTTTAAGAAATCAAAATTTTAAAAAATTATATATCATGGATTATGAATATATTTGAATGGGATTAATATTAGAATGATAATGATTAGGGTTTTATTCACTTCAGGGGAGAAGTAAGAGGAAGAATATTTTACTTCAAGGAAGGCCCTGGCTACAGAAAGATACAGAACATGCAATACTGTTTAAGGAGCCTGACCTGACTGTCTGGGAGGACATTTAAAGGCCTTCTGCACTAAAATGCTATTGTTTAATATTCTCTGAGTTCCACAGAGTGCTGGTTCAGAATATACATGACAAGGTCTTTGTTCTTTGGAAGTTTGCAATCAAAGACTGTAAATACTCAAGCCTGACAGCTTGGTGCTTTCAGAATTTTTTGAATCACCTTATATTTTCCCACTAGGCTACTGCTCCTAACTAAAGCAGTGGGTTATGGGTCTTGGGCTGAAGTATGCCACAAAGGGCCTTGATGTTTGGCTTTAAAATAAAATAAAACTCTTCCTCCTTTTGTTTCTGTTTTTGGTTGACTATCTGGTGGGTTCAGAATAATTTCAGAGCCCTGGTGGAGCCCCTAGTTATACCAGAGGGCAAGGAGTTGGAAACACTGATTGCTTAAAAAACCTTGATGTCTAATACTTGTGTCTTCTCTATAAGTTCCATTCAACAATTCATTTATTCACTCTTCCAACATGGGGAAACCAGGCCTGAAAACACTAATTTATGGCACTGCCACACGCAGCTCCACCCTCCAGCAACATCTGTGGACAGAATGTATCACACCATGAACACTGACATACTTCTAATTATACCATCTCTGATCATATAAATGTTCTGGGTTGGTAATCAGAAATAACAGAAAATATCACTATGATCAACATAAGTTTATCATTTAAACTGGATTCCCTCCCTATCACCATGAGGCAAAAAGTTTTTTTTCTTTTTATTAAAGTTGTGACTAAATCATATCTCCTTTTGCAGGATCTTGTCTGAGGGAAAAGTTGTGTGGCTGCAATTTCTCTTTGATTTGTCTCTTATTTGAAAATCATTTTGGCCTTTGCAGGTCCTCTTCCCAGCCTAGGTCACGGCATTTCCTCAGGCTCTCACTCCTGCTCCCCACTCCTTATTGAAGGAAAGTATCTTTTATCAGTCATGTAAAACCTGGTATGAATTTAAGTCACAGTGTTATCTCTCTCTAGGGGATTTATATTTTTGTATTTCCCTATAATTCTGGAATAAGCCTTCATCTTCTTTAGGCATGAGCATAGCAAAGAGAAGTGTTTTTGAAGTCAAGGGGACTTTCTGTTGCTGTTGAAATCACAGAGAAGAGCTGTCAGTCAATTTTATTGAGAAGATTGGTATCTAAATTTTAAGAGTATCTCAAAGTTAGTGATTCATGTAAAATTCAAGGTCAAAATTACAATTAGGGGACATATTACCGAAGTATTTTGGCGATGGGGAAATGAAACAAACATTTATTGGGTATCTATAACATGTCAGGCAATGTGCCAGGGGTCTTCACATTTCTTTAGCTTTTTTAACGCTGTTAACAATTCTGTAAACTCTTCACCCCATTGTACCATTGGGGAAAACAAATTCTGGAAGCTAAGTTTCACAAATGTCTTGCAGCCAGCAAATGATGGAGCCATGTCTCTCTGGCTTTGAATTTCATTATCTTGGTTCAGGGGAGATAAAAGTTGTCATAGTACATGACATTTCAATGTCTGATTTAGTTTGCTCTATTAAACATTTGCTTCAAATGTTTTGAATTAAGTCACAGAATGGCGTGTACTTTGTACCATATCACCTTGCTGGTTTTCAGTATGCAGAGTCAAGATGAATTGCCTTCTGAAAAAAATTTCAATTGATTTCTGTGATCAAAGTCATCTTTGTAAACCATCAAAATAAGCAGAGGGTGGGGCTATTCAAGAATGGCCTAAATTACAAGGATATTTAAGAATGACCTCATACATATTGGTATATGTTACTCTCTAACTAACCTCTGGATATGAGTATTTCTGCAATAATTGAAAGTAAGCCAGCCAAAGTCAACCCACACTATCATATATATGGGTGGAGTAATCATGTATCTTGAACCAAAAATTCGGAAGTATCAACCATTTGAAATTATGGCTGTCCAATTTTATTTAGAACATTAGGGTTAGAATATTATGCTAAAAAGACTACTTTTGTGTTTCTTCTCAATTAATTGTAACTGCAGATTTATTTGAGAATGCATTTTAATGCTTTACTGAATGAATCTGTCCACTTTTAAATTTTATTGAGAAATAAAGAGATAATCATGTGGTAAATAGAAACTATTACTTTACTATCAATTTGCAGAGTAAAAACTGACTTAGTTACTTATTTGCCAAGCTCATCTTCTCAGAAAATGATCATTTTGGAACTCTCAACAGTAAGAATGCTTAAGCACTATGACAAAGGGAATTAAAAAACAAATCTCACTGAGGTCAACAAATATACTGGCTGGTTTTTTAAATCAAAGTCATCTTATAAAACAAAGCCTATTTGAAACTATTTTTTTTGTGTGTGTTAGAAAGTCCATTTTCTATATCAGTTTCAAAAAAGTTTAAAAAGTGTTTTTCCAAATTCTTTAAGAAGTTCCATTTAGTAATAATAACAACAACAATAATAATAATAGTAAAGTGATAATAACAATAATATAAAGCTTGCAAATTGAAAAACCTGTTTTCTTTGGGTATGTGCTATAGGGGCATTTTTAAAAAATTTTAACTGTTGTTCAAGTACAGTTTTCTGCCTTTTACTCGCATCCCAGCCCACTCCCCCTCCCCCAGTATAAGGGCATTATTGATTAATTTTTTCCTCAGAAATACTAATCTACATAAAACAGTAAGAAGTATATTTTAACTCAATTTTTCTATCTAACATGAAGATAATACAGATGTTTTGCTTTGCCTGTTTTCTCTATGGTTACTTGCCTTGAAGAATCCTCTCTGCCTAAAATGACCAGAAAATTGAAAATATATAGGAATTTTCTTAGGGCTTAATTCATCTTTGTATATAATGGTGGTATGTGCTCTTGGGTATTCTAAGTGTTCACCTATATGTATTATTTATATTTTCAATTTGGCCTAAATAAAATTGAGGCTCTGACAATGTAATTTATAAAATTGATTCATGCCACTCTAACAATTGGTTCCATTAAAGTGTATTTTAAAATGTTATGACAAAATATCCTCTTATCTTTTAAAAAATAGACTTCAACAGAACCAGAAGTGTCCAGGTCCCTTTAAAGAGAAGAGAATCTTTAGTAGTCTATGGAAAGTAACATTTATAACAGCTTGAAACCCCAAGAAAGAGAGAACTCAGGGAGAAGAATATTCAATAATTTGCAAATAACACAGATGCATACTGTGTATGCTTCTTTCATCTCATTTCTTACTGCCATGGCCTATCAGGGAAGAAAATAATATATTCTTCATGGAAAAGAAATGCAGAGAAGGCAGTGTAAGAAAGACATACTTTGAAAACTAATTGAATTGCTCATGAGGCAAGATAATGCATCTCTGCTAATAATGGATGTGCAGATAGAGAATGGATTCTCAGCCTCTCCTCCAAAGCTCCTCTAAAAACTAGGAAACATTGACTAAAAAAACCACAAAAAAAAACAAAAAACAAAAACCCAGAATTGTTCTGGTGTTTTAAAAACATTAAACAATTATATCCAAGTTAATTTTTTCTTAGCACAGCAGACAAAAATCAAGATTGTCAATCAGTATGGAATCATATTAAAGGCTGGGTATGATGAGAGCACTGAGATGGCTGTGATGGCTGATAGAGGGTAATAAACTGCAGTAGGATGGATCAGGGTGTGGACAAAAGCTGGCTCTAAACCCTCTTGTACTGTGGTGCAGTTGGTGTGGACTGGATGGCTGAGAGATCCAAGACAGAGTAAGTAATCATTACTGGGATTAAAAGATATCAGAACAGAAGTTAAGATGGTGGCCTAGGTAAACATAGCTTGCCTCATCACATAACCACATCAAACTAAATTACAACTAAACTACAGAACAACCATCATTCAGTATTACCAGATATCAAGCAGAATAGAAGTCCCACGGCTACTGAATTAAAGAAAAAGCCACACTGAGACTGGTAGGACACAGAACGGGCTGGTCCTACATCTACCTGTGGTAGTAAAAATCAGGAGGGATAGCTCAGGAGCGAGGGTTCCCAGCCTTCACACCTGTACTCCCAGCCAAGGATTCCAGTGCCAGGAAGATAAGTCCCCATAACTTCTGGTTGTAACCAGTGGAAATTGAGACTGTGGAAAACAAAAACTGCTGGATTTACAGGCAGTTCCATTTAAAGGGCCCACACACAGACTAACTCAGATTCACTCCCTCTGAGCTTCAGCAGTGGGGCAGCAGCTTGAAAGGCACCAGAGGCATATGGGGAGGAATGAAGGGTAAGAGCCGGGGGATAGCTTCCTCCTGGACAAAAGCACTGGCAGAGGTCATTTTTCCTTTTCTGAGCCCTTCCCCCCTCAGGGCTGGCAGGCAGGCAGGCTCTGTATCTGAGACTCCATCAACCTGGGTCACATTGTTTGCCCCATCCTAGTGATTCACTGAGGTTCTGCCCTCACCCAACTTTTGGGCCCCATCAAAGCTTTTTCCAGTGGCTTTTCCTTATAAAGGCTTTTCTTGGCTAATGCTTCAGATTTTCCTGAACCTTTTCAAACAAGAAACATCTTGCCTCAGTGAACCCCATACCTCTTGAAAAGTGGCCACAGGCCTGGCATTAACAAAGCTGGTCTTGACTTACAGCTTAGCTTTCCTTGGGCACCTTTGAGCCAGCACAAGTAGCAGCTGTCTGCACATCACTTTGTAGATTATGCTGGCTGATTCTGGACAGAACATAGGCAGTGGATGACCTTGGCCTGTACCTCCCAGTAAGCCCCAGAGCCGGTGTGCCCCATGGACAGCCACAGACCGTATTAGAGCACCACCACCCAACTACTTCTACAAGAAACACACTCAAGGGGTGGACTCAGTGGGCATCAGAACCCTGTTGAAGTAAGTCCTGCTCTGTGAACTGGGCCCATACACAGCTGATTCTCCATGGTGGTTGGAGGTTGGTGTTCAGTGATCATAGCCAGTTTTTGCATCAGATTGGCTTGGGTAAATCCCTCTCATTGACCAGCCAATGGCAAATAAAACTCACTACAGGAGGAAGGCGTACACAGTTCACATGGTGGGCACACCTCAGATTTCCAGCTTGGCTGATAGGGGAGGCTGTACCACTGGACCCTACAGGACACCTACTATATTAGGCCACTCTACTAAGTCTTGGAGTCATAGCAGCTCCACCTAATACATAGAAACAGACACAGAAGAGACAAAGACACATGGCCCAAACATAAGAACAGAACAAAACTCCAGGAAAAAAAAACTAACTAAAGAAAAAGGAGACAAGCAACCTAGTAGATGCAGAGTTCAAAACACTAGTTATAAGGATGCTCAATGAACTTCGGGGAAGAACAGCTGAACTCAGAACTTCAACAGCATAAAAAAGGACATGGAAACCATAAAAAAGAATTAGTCAGAAATGAAGGATATGCTAAGAGAAATGAAGAACAATTTACAGGGAAACAACAGTACAGTGGATGAAGCCAAGAATCAAATCAGTGATTTGGAATATAAGGAAACAAACAAACAAACAACAGCAACAACAACAACAACAAAATACCCAGTCAGAATAGCAAGAAAAAAAAAAAGAATCCAAAAGAATGAGGATAGTGTAGGGAACCTCAGGGACAAGTTCAAGCATACCAACATTTGCTTCATGGGGGTGCCAGTAGGAAAAAGAGAGGAGCAAGAAATTGAAACCCTATTTGAAAGAGTAATGATGGATAAATAGACATACAAATCCAGGAATTGCTGAAAGTCCCAAACAAGGTGAACCCAAAGAAGCCCACACCAAGATATGTCATAATTAAGATGCCAAATGTTAAAGACAAAGAGAGAATCTTAAAAGCAGCAAGAGAAAAGCTGCTAGTTACTTACAAGGGAACTCCCAAGAGACTGTCAGATGATTTTTCAAAAGAAACTTTGTTGGTTAGAAGGGAACAGCAAGAAATATTTAAAGTGATAAAAAGCAAGGACCTACAGCCAAGATTACTCTATCTAGCAAAGCTATTATTAAAATTGAGGGACAGATAAAAAAGCTAATGGAGTTCATCACCACCAAATCAGTATTATATTAAAGGGTCTTCTTGAAGAAGGAGAAGAAGAGAAAAGAAGAAAAATATGAACAATAAAATCGCAATAAATACATATCTATCAATAATTAAATCCAAAAAACAAAATAGGTGAACAAGCAGAACTGAAACAGAATAATAGATACAGAGAACATTTAGATGGTTGCCAAGTAAAAGGGGGTTTAGGGGAGGGGCAAAAAAGGTAAAGAGATTTAGAAGTACAAATTGGTTGTTACGGAATAGTCATGGGCATGTAAAGGACAGCATAAGGAATATAGTAGCCAATGAATATGTATGTGGACAGCAGTATGGGGATTGTCTGAGGAAATGTGTGGGGGCCTGATTGGAGGGGGGAAAAGGGGGAAATTTGGGACAACTGTGATAGGATAAACAATAAATATTATTTAAATTAAAATAAATAAGTAAATACATTTTAAAATAGATCAAAACAGGGGGAAGTTGGAAAACTGTTATGACAAAGTCAAGGACAAGAATTCAGATCCCCAGGGAGAGTATTTGGTCATAAAGCAGAGAACAGCATGTTATTAAGAATTTGATCAGAATTGAATAACTTCTGGCAATTTACTTACAAAGGGACTCTGGCCACGCCAAGTCACAGTATTCGTGTGAACCAATGAGAAGTGTTATTACATAATACAAAGACATGTTTTTAGAAAGGAAAAGGTATTTTAAAGACCTTTGTCAAGTATAAAGGAGTTAGTGGTATATAGCTTTTTTGTTTGTTTGCTAGTGACATTGAATATTTTCTATACTTTTTCTTCACTAATTTTGTTTTTTTTTTCCTTCAACTGAACATAGTGCTTTGCCTTCAATAAATATTATTTACCTCCCTTTTATCGATCACCTATTATATGTAAAGTAGGGTGCCGTGTTCTAGGGAGGGGGCAGTGGAGTAATTTTTTTTTTAAATGACAAGTCCCTTCTTTGCAAGCCATGACCTGTGGTAGGGAGAACAGCATGTGGAGAATAATGTAGAGGAGGGAAGGAAGGGAATCAGGGGCTGTTAAATGCAGACTCACTTAGAAGCTGCTAGCCTCAAGGTTCTAAACAGAACCACTGGTGAGTGGAGCTCACACACCTCCTTTGAATTCGGTCCCTGTGGTAGTTGTTGGAGAATTATCTAAGAGCCTGGGGACAGAAAAGCAGACCAGATAGAAGATCCAAGAAGTCCTCTGAGACTTAGTAAATGCTTTGTAACATGTTTACCTGCTGGCACATGAATTAAAAATGGGTAGAAGTTTTTAGGTTTGACTTTTAATGAGACAAAACTTTGCTCTGACCCAGAGACCCTGTCAAGGGCTCACTTCTCACTTAGGGTTCCTTCATTTGAGGTATGTGTTCATAGTTCTAGGGCACTGGCTAAGGATCTTTCCATTGTGGGCAAAATAAGCTTGTGTTGAGTACAGGAGACATTTTACTCTCCCTCTGGGCTTTGACAGTGTGCCCAGCCTTCAGCAGGGACAGTCAAGTTTGGTTACTTTCCCGCAGTCTTTGATTGATGAGCAAGACCATTCATCCTGTTCACCACCACATTAGCAACTTTCTCAAGGGCTCTCAACAGGGGAAGTCAGCAGATGGCTGGGAAATACCCACCTGCTGTTTACAGTCGGTATGAGGCTTGTTAAGCTGGTATTTCCAGGAATCTCATGTGGACAGGAGTAGCCACCATGCTTCTTTATGCACATTTTCAAAATCCCTCTGCTCTTGGTCCAACTATCAAATGGTTGAATGGCTTAAATAAAATATCGTGCAGCTCACCTCTCTGGGATCAAACTGGACATTTACATGAAGACAGAGAGAATTATATCAGAGGCTCAGTAGCAATAACATGGATATGAAACTTGGTACATCTGTTAAACATGGAACTTTATCAATCATCCTCTGAATTAAGAATTGGATAGTGGAGAGAGTTCTTAGATTCTTTTCCTGGACCTATCATTTATTTATTGCCAGGGTGATTCCGTGTTTTACAGTGCACTAGTCTGAATTATAGTTTCCTTTAATCTGCAAAATAAGAATTAAAAAGAGCAAGCCAGCTTACTTTACTGGGTTATTCGTAAGGATCTAAGAAGATGACATAAATGAAAGAATTCATGCGCTATAAACCAGTACAGGTGTGAAGACTTATCGCCAGATCGTCTGCTATGTTTTGACAGCTCTAGGTGCTTTGGAAGATACAAAATAGATAAATGCTGTGACTCCTGCCCTCAACCTTTGGATGATCCAGAAAATCGCTAGCAGCGCAAGACAGCTAAGCAAGACCTAAGGGAGCTGCCACAAAAGTACCATCAGAATTTAAAGGAAAATGAGATGAGTGAGGATGAAAGTACAGACTGACATGATAGAAGAGAGAGGCATTGGGCATGCAGTTTGAAGAATGGAAATGGAGGCACTACTGCAAAGTAGTTAAGAATTGAAAAAAGGAAATGGGGTAATTGAGTAGATTGATATTAGAAGGAGCTCAAAGGATTTAAAATTCTAATTTCAACCCTTTCCAAAAATGTTCTTCACTTCCTACATTCACTGTCAGACTTCTTATTTAGTTAACCCTTTTCTAAATCCTAGGAACTCTTTGGCCCTCCCTAGTGCAGCTGATCTCTCTCTTCCTTAGTTGTTCCTGTCCTTGAAAGAGACACATTTATATGTTTAAGTATCTCATTGTGTCAAAACAGTAGTGTGTATATCATTTTTGAAGAGACAGACCTAGGTTCTGGTCTGTTTTACTGCTAACTGGCTCTCTGACTTTGGGCATATCTTTTACCCTTTACCATTTGAGCAAAACCTGAGGTCTTTCATCTGTTAGCTGGAAATGGTAATAAAAAATATTCTGAGCATTAAATAAGGAATAGTGTCTCAATGAGTCCTGCATATAGTGAACACCTCAAATATTACATCTATTGTTAGTTTTTAAGGGTTTGTTGCTCTTATTTGATGGCGTGGAGCTCTCATTCTGCTTTTCCTTAGATACTAGCACCTGGCATGGGGCTGACACATAGCAGGCACCAAATAAATATTTGAACCAAAATGAATATTCAAGATGGAGAAAACACTTCAGGAAATGGCAGCAGCAAAGATATAGAAATAGAAATGGAGATAATCTGTGTAAATAGTCACAGGTGTGGGAATGGAGAAGGAGAAATAACGATATTATTCCTCTAATCTGATCAGAAGAAAGATATATGTAGGGGAATAAATTCTGCTGGGTGGACTGGTGAAGTAGAGGAGGTCCAGACCCAGGAGTTTGGGTTTGATGTGGTGGGTAATAGGGAATCACAGTTCTCTGAGGAGGAGTGATATGATAAAAATGATGCGTAAATCAATTAAGACATTCATGGTCCAATACTCAAATTATTTTTAGAATAGTAGTTTTATCACTATGAACATTAATGACTGTAACTTGCTGCCTTCAATACATTTCTCTTTACTCCAAGTTTTTAAAGAAAAAAAATGCTTTAGGCATTTTTTATACTAGGTGTAGCTGTGTGCTGAAAACTCCTTTAAATCAGTGAACGTACTCCCTTCTGAAGACATTAAAGGGTGTCTTATCAATAATGATTAATGACTTTAAAATGCCGTAAATCTTTGAGGAATGAACAAACCACTATTAAAACCATATGGTGCCCTCATTCTTTGCATGTAGCTTCCACGAAAGTCACTAGGAGTTCAGTGGAATGATGAAGGGAAGCATATGGCACTAGATCTGAATTAAATTAATAACAGTATGAAAACACAGTTAAATAGTGATAATTTGCCTTGTTATCCAGGTTTTTTCTTTTTAGACAACCTCATGGTATATAGTTAAGTACCAAAAAGACACTTGCTAAATGTGAGAACCAACATGCAAGGAGAAACCATGTGGCATATCTTTTGAAACAAGCCGAAGAGGCAGTGATTTGGGGCTTCCCTGCTCAGGACTGCCATGGAGTCATGTGGAGATCAAAACAGAGCCTAAACCTGACTGTGCCTAAAGCACTCCATCTGGCTTTGTCCCACGCTGTTGCTATAGTCACCCATCTCCTAGCAACAATGAACAGCATTTTCATGTCTCTAAAGTGACAAAGCATGTGAATGCAAAATATAAATGTAATCACAACAGACTAGTAATCTGAGAGGTTATCTCATGGTTAAAGTTTACTGTGAAGATCTTTATGAATCTTTGTTTTGATGATTCTAGGTCTCTTGTGATGGGTTTTGATAAGAAAGTGCCTTGGCTCAAACTGAGGCAGTTTGATAGCTTGCTATTGAATATAAAAACTACATAATCATTACATAGAACACGATAAAGGAGTATTTTATCCTAAAAAGTGGAAAACACAATTATCAGTTTGAAAAACATGTCCATCATTATCTAGACTCTGGGTAAAATGGACTGGGGGTAGAACAACCCTGGCCTTGGGTCTTGAAAGAAGGAATATTCCATCCTAACACATTCAGGCTGACAACATTAGCAGCCTTCATGATGAGCAATGAGTTTCAATTGAAGCTACTAATCAGAAGCAGTAAAGGAACCGAAATAAAGATAAGAGGAATGGCTGTGTGCGTCATGCTTGTCCTTGAGGCAAAGTGGAAAACAAACTATGTGGCACTTCTTAGGGGATCTCCAGTTGTTTATTTCTAAATGCTTGAACCATATTTTCAAATAACATCTATTTACATATTCTGCTAAAAAAATCCATTGAGACACTAGCCTTGTTTTTTAAAAATGTCATAGCCTTGAACCCTGATAAGCCTCTCTATTATACTGACCTTTGTGCATAAAATTAGAGCTCAGAAGGGTTTAGATATCCACAGCGATGTTAATAACGAAGAAACCAAAGCCAGTTTTCATTTTAAAATGCCATTTTGTGTGCTATTTACAGGTTCCATCAGCTGTATTTCATGACTCACTTCTCCTTTAGAAATAAGAATATCTGTATGTCACAGTTTGAATACTGCTGTCCTGATTTTGTATCAGAACCTGTGCATTGGTAAATGTCAATGAAAGATGCACATGGTGGGAAGTAGATTCAGGAATATCCCGGGAGAGATTTCACTTGAGGGGAAGTAGAACATCTAAACAATGTCTCCAAGACGAAATAATCCTCACACCTAGGCAGGCCATTATAATGTGTTTACACATTACATGCAGAGCAGAGCTTAGCTGTGCTAACTGCTTTGTGAAAGGAAAATCCTCCTGAAATTAAATAATCAAAGAAGATAGGTAGGTGCTGGTTTTGTGAAATAAACAGTGATTGAGGAAAGAAGAAAAACCAGCAGGACTCAGCATGAAGCAAATTAATTCATGTTGGAGATTCATTCTCCTGAAGAAATTAAATTGCCCACTTCCTAATTAGTACAGTTTTTAGGTATGACTTTTCTTTCTCTTTCTTCCCAGATTTGTTTCATGTTAGAGACCCTTAATTTTTTACTTCACCATTTTTAAGATTACAGTTTGAAGCTCCAGTTCTTTGTGTGGTTCTGTGAAGTTTGGCACTCCATCAGGTCTTTTACCGTCTGTTTTGGAAAAGAAAATTCTTTCCAGTCATCTCATTTGTTTACTTCATTTGCCTGTGCTTCAGAGTAGAACACAAGGAGACACTATGACTACTGCATCTCTTCTGCCTTATACCGACTTAATGGCTCAGGGGATAAGCATGTTTTCATTATGCTAATTTGGAATCACTGAAAGAAACCGCATCTTAGTGTCTTTCACAGTGTATAGCTGTTCAAAATCAATACAGATTGCTGGGTTCTTTTCCTGTTCTTCTCATCCTGTAGCAAAATTTAAAAAAAAGCACAAACTTGTTGTTCTTCCAATTAATTCTGCACACAGACAAAGATGTCAACACACATTAAAACTGAAACCACATTTAAGAAGACAGGCAGAACTTCGCAAATGCCATCGCTGTTTGCAGAGCTTTGAGCTGGAGGAGGTATCATATGTTTTTCAATCTGTTTTTTACTCTTCTGCTGTCTTAAAACAAACCATGTAATTCTTGTTCTTGGCCTGAGAACATGAGTTATGCCATCAGTCTGTTGTGAATCATTTGTTAAATTATTCTGGTGACGAATGTCTCTTCCTTCCTGTCATAACTGTTGTGGTGTCACTTTTGCGTAACGGAGGCCACTGTGTCTCTTTGGAGGGCTGACAGGCGGGGGAGGGCAGCTACATGGCACAAGCACAGGATGATAATCAAAGCTCGTATGAATTTATTTGAACCCCATGTCCTGTCCTTTACAGGCACAGTTGGCTGGTGGGAAATTTCCATTGGCATTACCAACATACCAACTCTGATATCAAATAGTGAGATCAGATTTCTAAAAGAAAAGTATTGGAACACAGTCATGCCTTAGAGTTGAAGCCAATATCACACTTCACTTTGCAAGTTGTTTATGGAAAGTAGTTTTTGTCATGGCTAACATGTCCAGGCAGCTTTCTTCTCCTTGACGTGTCTGGATTTGACTGGTTTGCAGAAAGGGATTGCTTTAGTGTTAATACCTTTGGGGCATTAATTATAGTTTCTTCTAACCATCATAAGTCAAAAGGTTCACCTGAATATCTAAACAGCTGGGTTACTGCCAAATATTCAAATTGCTTAAGGCAAGGGAGAGATTCATTTTTGGCTCTCAGTGGAAATTAAGTCTGTAGTCGCTAGTATGGTTTGAAGGTGTTTTAATCTGATTAAGAGATTATCCTCCTGGCTTGGTGTGGTTGGTGGGAGGCATCCCTTGAGCAATGAAGGAGGAATGGTGAAATAAAAAAATCTGAATCAGAAAGGACTTGGTCAGCCTTTGGTCTTTGGGAAGCCAGTTGCTTCTATTTTGAAAATAATGTCACATTGGAAATAGTGCTTCAAGTTAGATCAAATAGAGTGCTGCTTCAAAAAGAATAGATAGACAATTTCCAGGGCTGGATGTGAGGCTGTTGAGAAAATTGTGTCTCGCATCTCTGACACAAGCACCCTAATGGAATCACCCCAGATATTGGCTAGAACAAAAGGTAAAGGGTAGAATGAGTCTCAAAACCTAATTTAGTTAGAGTCAAGTTAAGAAGTCTAACAAATAAAGTCCAAAATTTCAATGCTTAGCACAATAGAAATTTATTTCACCTTTTCACAATAATCCAATGCAGGTGTTTCAGGTAGGTAAGTGTTTCCTAAATATAATAATTCAGAGACTAGGGCTCCTTTTACCTCATGGCTATATCACTAATAAGGACTTCAGAGTTTTCTGACTCAGTTAGTAAAGAAGATTTTAAAAAATATCATGGAGAAGGTATACCTACATTTTAAGCTCTTTGGCCCAGAAGTCATACTCACATCTTCTGTTCACATTCTGTTGGCAGGAAGTTGTCACACAGCCTCAGTACATGGGGGGAAAAAAAAGAAATATTGCCCAGTAATAATCCAATTCTATGCAAAAAGAAGGCTAAATTTTAGTAGATAGCCAGCTTGCAAATATGTTTTGGGATAGTTGGCAGGGAAAGAACTCTTTGAGCCTCACCTGGAAAAATGCTTTATTACAAATGTGTGAAGAGCAAGAACAAGAATAATACATGCTAGTATATCATAAAGGCAGAAAGAATAAACTAAAAGGTTTTTTTTCCTGGAAGAAAATATGAGTCAAATTCTAGAAAAACCTAGGGATTCCATAAGAATTTTCAGCATTAACAATACAAAAATATAATGAAACAAAAATGGAATAGCTGGATCAAACATTACCAGGTAATATATAAATTTATAAGATGGAAATTTGTGACCTTTGGCAGTGTAGTTTAAAAAAGGAAAGATCTCTGGCTTTAAATACTGTCTGTCTTGGAGCACTTGATGCAGCTTCCCCATATTGTAGAGGAAAATGGAACCTACTACTGAAATATATGTGTTTCAGAAAAGTTAATGTGAAAATCTGGGATATATTTTTACCAAATATGAGGCAGCTAGAGCTGGATTGAGAAAAAATAGCTAGGTTACACATTTATTCTGATTTTATCATTCAAAAAAATGTTCAGATACCCATCTAATGTGTGAGTTCTGCTTTTTAAGGTGACTCAAATGCTTTTCCCTGGTTTGTTTTTTCTCCCAGAAAGAGACAGAGAAACCAGGACTATACATTGGATCCTGATTGATAGAGGGAAGTGGAGTATAGAAAGAAAAAGCTTTGACAGCAATCCATACTGGATGCTTGCATTTTTATAAAGTTTATTAAACCAGAAAACCAGTCAGGGGAGGTGGTGGAAAATTCTCCTTGGTGTGGGAGATCTGCATCACAGGAATGCCTATGAGGCACTGGGATTTGAGCTACCACAGTGCACAACAAAACGCTTTCCTTCTGTAAATCTTATAAGAGAAGGCAACCGGCATCTGTAGTTTCCTTGTAGGTAAATAGTGAGCCTGGGTAAATGTCTATCAAAATGTGAGGAAGAGAAGTGTGGGGAGAGAGAGAGGTTTACTACCTAGAATAGAATATCTGAGTCATGGGCTATGCATACACATACATGTTCAGAAGTAATAAATATCACCAACCAGTTTCCCAAGAGCAGTTGTACCCCCACCAGCAGTGTATGAGAACTACAATAGCTCTATATTCTTGTCAGCTTTTGGTATTTTCTTTTTTCATTTTAGTCCTTCTGTAGTATTCATGGTGGTATCTAACGGTAGTTTTAATTTGCTTTCCCCTGATGACTAATGAAGTAGGGCATGCCTGATGAATTAATAGGACATTCACTAAGAGACCAAGGAACCAGCTGGGGGAATATCTCATCCAGGAATAAATTCAAAACATTTAACAACTAGTAAGACAAAGTATTCACCAATCAGAACTTTGGCCTGGAGAGGGAAAGTAAGGTCCTGCAAGCCTTGACTGTGCCATACACTAACTCCTAGTAGGTAGAGTAGTATCAGGTTTGGGGGAACCTGGAGGAAGGCCTAGGTAAGGCTACAGAGGTGAGAGCCCACACTCAGGCACACAGTACAGAGGCTATATGCAACCAGTGAAGATTGTTTCAGAATTTAATTTAATAACTGCATGACCACAGTGGTATATACTAGCTGAATATCAGCCAGATCTCATCCTAAGGGAGGAGAGGATCAGACTTACAAGACTCATCACATGGAGGATGAAGGGAGAAGTAGTTTTGGTTATAGCATAGTGATTAGTTCAGTGTGTCTGAATATAGGATAGAGAGGTTTGGGGCAAAGACTGAGGGATTGCAAGCAAAAGCAAAAACAAAAAGAAATATTTTACTAAAATCTCTCTGAGGTATTCAGGAAGGATAATCATAATTTTGATATACTCTTTATAATAGGTACAACCAAAAGGAGATGATTTATTCCCAATTTTGTTTTGATGTCTTGGATCCATTACTTTAGGTTCTAATAGGGGATGTTGGTTCTCAGTGAATAATGGATGGAACAGAATAGAAATAATTCATGTGCACTCTGCTATGGCTCCACAGACTTATTCTAGAACACATGTGAGAAACTCCTCATGACTCAGGAGTAGTTAGAGGCAAACTTATCGGGGGCTCGAAGGCTTCACAAACAGATAGATCAGAGGGCCAAGCCTACGTTTATTTGTTCTCTTTCTTTTTATTATTGTGATAAAAATACATAATATAAAATTTACTCTCTTAACCAATTTTAAGCAACATCAAAGACATTCACACTACTATGGAGTCATCATCACCTTCCATTTCAAGAAGTTTTTCATCTTCCCAAACTGAAGCTCCAATAAAAAATTAAGTATGAAAACAAACATTTATTCAGAATGATAAATCACAAAAGTTATAATAAAACACAGCTAACAATTATCATAAATATTTTCTTTTGGTTTATGGTTTTGCCTTTTACTTGGATAGTTTCCTCTTGATACATTTGACTTTTGGTATGCTCAATGATTCTGAAAAAATAGTAAAGTAATTTGAAATTGAAGAGTACACAGGAGCAAGTCAAATGTGCTAATACTTGGTGCCATGTTATAGTGAGCTACATAATTGTGTAATCAAATTATTCATACAATATGTATTGAAAAAAATCCATGTAGGAACTTGGTAATAGAAACTTGTTTCCTCAGGGCATTTTGTTGCCTTGGTAATATTTTTACCTGTCATTTCATCTGGAGCTGCTGGTCTTCATCAGGTCAGCACATTACATATACTAGGAAGTGCTCTAGTACACTGGAATTAATAAAATATGTGACTTTACATATAGTTATGCTATACTTTTTTATGGTGGTGCTTCAGGTTTGTGCCCTACAAACTCAGAAATTCTGATAAATTCTTTTTTAGACCACTCTATAAGAATATACATTTATAATTGTATATGTGATTGATTATATTTCTGGCAGGAGAAAACTTCAGTTTTGATTAGTCATAGATGAGAATTTTGTATGTCTGATGGTTGGAAGAATTTTCCATAGACTAGTTTCTGGTTCCGGATTTTCAAACTTTATTTCTTCACTACTCATAGACTTAAATCATAAAACCTTTGGCTCTATACCTTCTGCCAGTGAAATAATCCTTTAGCCATCCATTCCTGGGAACCATTCCTGGAAGCCATTGCTGCATCAGGATGATTAACGACGCACAAATCTGCATGCATACAGAAGTCACTGGGAGCTGCACTGAACCTATATTAAATGGATTTTCATCTTGAATCTACCTTAGCTGGATTCAAAATGTTCACGGCTACATCAGTGCCACCAAGTGTATAGTCAGTGCCACCAAGTATATAGGACAGGATGATGGAAAGCAAGTTGGAGTGGAAAGGGACACTGGTTAATTGGTTGCAGTTAAAAAAAAAACTTTGCAAATTTTCAAATATGAGGAAATATATGAATTCCTCTTTAAAACCTCTCAGGCCCACAGAAGGGAAGGGTTCTGAAGGTTAATCTTTATTAGCTTTGCAAAAAATCTTCCTACCTTTCCATTGTAGGAAAAACAGACTGCTTAGGCTCTTGCTGGAGTAGTTTAAGTCTGCAGTTTGCATCCAAACATCCCAGTTTTCTCAGGTTGTGAGAAATGAGAACAGTTCAATTTGAGTAAATCCTTTTACAGCTCTTCAGGGCTGAAATGGGTTAAACAGTCCCATTAAAAGCTCAGTGCCAGACACTCACAAAGCTCTTCTTTGCGAAACAATAGGGGATACCTGGGAGCCTGGAAGCATGTTAAGAGAATGCCGGTGGAGGCAGACTGTGCACCACTCCCGTCTTGTTGCACAGCCTTGGGCCTCAGTGTCCCCATCTATATAATAAGATAACACTACTGAGCTCATATGGTTGTTGTAAGGATTTGAAAAAGTATTGCATGTTAAATGTTTAGCACTGGCCCTGGCACATGAGAGGCACCCAATAAGTACTAATGAAATATAAATGAGAGTTCAGAACAAATGCCTGTTCACACTGCCACATTTTTGGTTTTTATACCAGCCGATGTACTTTTGATGAGAGTATTCCTTTAATAAAAGCATAATTGTGGTTCATAGCAATAAAATCTTGTGGTATGCTCAATAATGACATCTTAACACCAAAATCTTGCACAACTTTTAGAGCCCAAGCCTTGTTATCAGAGGCTATTTATGGTGATAGATTGAGTGTGCTCACATGGAATTGTGCTGCTGCTGTGGAAAGTATTGGATAAATTTCCTGCTTTGGATTTCAAGTTTGAATCACAAATGGATACAGCATTCAGTCACACAATTGTGCCCTGCTCCCTTTTAATACTCACTGGACCCCATAGAGGGAAATCACTACTTCGTGGTCTTAGCTCTGCAACTCAGACACTACATTAGAGCAAAGTCTGGCAAGAGACAAGTGACTGAAAATAAAAGCAAAATTAACCAAATAATATAAAAGCAGAGGAAAAAATATATGAGAAAACCCCTCTCTTTTAATAACACCTACATATGATAAAAATCCATCTACACAAAATCTTTTCTATTGTTTTTTAACACATGAGACATAAACAAATTTGAGGCTTCAATTTAATGAGGTTTTACATCTACCTATTTACCCATCAAATAGGATCACGTCATAATAAGATTATTAATATATAGTAGTCTCCTCTTGTCTACAGTTTTGCTTTCTGTGGTTTTAGTTGCCTGGGATTTGAATATATTGATGGAAAATTCCAGAAATAAGCATTTCATAAATTTTAAATTGCAGGCTGTTCTGATTAGTGTGATGGACTCTTGCACCCAATACATGAATTGTCACTTTATTCAGCGTATCCACATGGTATATGCTGCCCACTCGTAAGTCACTTAGCACCCATCTTGGTTATGAAATCCACTGTCAGGGTATTGCAGTGCTTGTGTTCAAGTAGCCCTTATTTCACCAAGTAATGGCTCCGAAGCACAAGAGTAAACATGATGCTGGCAATTAGAATATGCCGAAGAGTGGTCATAAAGTGCTTCCTTTAAGTGAAAAGGTGAGTGCAGCAAAAGAAGACATTTCAAAAGAGAGAAGCCACAATCAACATAACTTTTATTAGAGTACATTGTTACACTTGTTTTGTTTTATTATTGGTTATTAATTTTATTATTGGTTACTACTATTTTATTTTATTATCAGTTATTACTCTTAGTGTGCCTAACTCATAAATTAAACTTTAACATATCTAGGTGGGAGCACGTCGCTGGGATTTGCAGAGTGGCTGCTGCTAATGGTCGGTGGTGTTTGAACTAAGCCTATGCTTCAGGAGCTTTTACACAGTTAGTCTCTAACTTTGCTCTGTGATTGCAGTGTTTCTGTGACAGCTACTGCCTCAGGAGAAGGCCAGTACATACGTAGCCACTGCTTGCCCTACCATTTTGCCCCTACCCACGTATTACTTATTTTATAGAATAACGATCCTTGTAGAAGCAAACCTCAAATGTAAGGGTAGGAATGTTAGCTCCTTTTTTTTTCCTCGTTCTTCCAAACAGCCTTCCAGGGAACACTGGTGAAACAATTCATTTGAAATTTCTTATTCTTCTTGTTAGAGCTCTCTCTGTGGTAGGATCATATAGTGAAGATTGATTTAGAAAGACTTCACAGCTGTTCAGAGACCGAGAAGGTGATAGGAAAAAAGAAACAGTGTCTTCCTTGTTCAACCTGCTACCTATTTCCCATACTTTAAACTATAAAATAATGGTCCAGATAGTCATTGAAAACTTTGTAAATATATCATGATTTTAAAAAAGTCTTGCATTTATTGAAGGTCTTTTTCTAATACAATCCAGTCACAGAAGACACATTAATCAAATTATAATTGAGAGGTAGGTAAAACAGAGCTACCTGTAAATATTTATGTGTAGGTTAAGTAATATGAAACTGAAGCATAGTTGCATGATACTCCAGAATCATATACTTAAGAAATCTATGAATTATAAAGTTAAGTTGTCAGAGGTGGTAGTGGAGGGATTGATCAAAAATGAAGAAAAAGAGAAAGAATTATGGACACAGATGACAATGGATGATTGCCAGGGTGGCGGGGAGGAGGTGGAGGGAGGTGGAGAAAGGTATAAGAAGGATAAATGGTGATGGAAGAAGACTTGACTTGAGGTGGTGAACACACAATACAGTATATAGATGATGTGTTGTTGAATTGTGTACCTGAAACCTGTATAATTTTGTTAACCAGTGTCACCCCAATACACTCAATTAAAAAAAATGTATGATTATCAAGTTATTAAAATTAATTTATATATTATTATAAATTTAAAATTATTAAAATACACTGATAGTTTATAAATTGTGAATGAAGAAAACATGCTTTTAGGAATATATTCAACTCATTCCCATTTTACAGATCAAGAAACCATGTTTAGAGTTATTTGGGTACTGCTTTATTAACTAATAGATTAATTTAGCAAATGTTAAGATTAGCCTGTTTTAAACCAGTTCTGCTGTGTCTGCTATAATTATTGAAGAAAACACACTAGTTTTGTTCAATAGCAAAGCCAAATGTAGAATTGTTACAGAACAACAAGGGGCGGGGCTGGGGCGATATACTATTACAGAAAGGAATCCCTCCAGGTTCATTATGTCTGCCGCCAGAGGAAAGACATCTCTCAATGTCTGAGATTCGTGAAAAGGAAAGGAAATGTTTATTTAATGCTGTACAAACTTAAAGTAGTGACCTAATGTCTTCATAAAAATCCCAAAGTCCCTTAAAACACCCACAAACACACACAGTCCTTCCTTCCCCCTTTACCCAGTCTGGGGTACCATATCTTAGGAAAAGAAATAGAAGTCCGAGGCTCAGGCAGACCCTGGTTGTTCCCAGTAATCTGTGTCAGCTGGTAGGCCTCCCTTGGTTCCCAGCACCATCAGCTGTGTTGCTGGGATATCTGCTAAAACTGGGTGGTGGCTCCCCTTTCTAAAGCTGCGGGGGTCCCCACTCTGGCAAAGCCGTGAGGTTCTCTCTCCACTGCCCCAGCTGCGTGGTCCTCTCTGCACAATGGCCATGGAAGTTTCCACTCTGTCAAAGCCACGTGATTCTCCCTCCTCAATGGCTGCGAGGAGGGGGGTCGCCACTCTGCCAAAGTCGAGTGGTGGTTCTCTGCTAAAGCCCCATGGTAATTCTCTCTTACAGGGCTGCTGGAGTCCCCACTCTGCTAAAGACAGAGTGATTCTCCCTTACATGTCCACAGTTGTGTGGCTCTCTCTGTACTGCCCCAGCCATGTGGTTCTCCCTTCCAATGGCTGCTGTGTCTGGGTTTTCTCTCCAAGGGCTGCCATCGTGAGTCTGGGCAGGCATGGCCCCATGTCATGGAGCCAATCTTCTCCAAGCTCTCACGCAGGCGCTGTGACTCGGGGGACCTGCCCCCCAGTTACGTCTTGGTGGGGAAGTTACTTCCATTCCTCAGGCTCAGAGCATGGCCACAACTATTTAACATACCTATGTAACCAGTTAAAGGTTATAGGTATGTTAAATGACCACACCAGAGGTTAGCTGCAAAACAGTTCTCAGTGGCCCTGCTCCATTTGTCCCTTCCCCCAACCTACACCTGTGGGGGGCGGGTGAGGACATTCTAATATTTCCTGGATACCCTGAGTTCTGGACCCCATTCCAAATCCCTATTTGGGGCCCCCCTCTTGGCTGTACCCTGTTATAGAATGTTTGCTCTGAAGTCTGTATAAATGGAAAGGCACAGAGAAAATTGGAACAGCAAAGAGAAAAGTAAACCAGAGTTCTGCCCCCTACTTCTTAAGTGCTTACCTATAAACAAGTTAAAATGCAAAGTGTCACTGATGCATTCAAACCTTTAGTAGGAGATCTAGGCTGTAGCCTTCATTCTTTCCTCTTTCACTGTAGGAAACTGTTCTGCTTGGTGTGGGCCCAGCTCCCACTGGGAGATGCACAGGAACCACGCCCATGGATAGGTTTTCCCATGGGGAATCAGGACTGCAATGTACCTAGGCCGCTCTGAGTCTTGCTTTTTGCTAAAACTCCCTCACCCTGAATTGAAGACATTTACTGCAAAGCAACTTCCTAAAAACCATGCTAAACCTTCCAAGGATGAATGTAACCAGTCCAACTACTTTTGCCTTTTCATTTGTAAATATCCCTCTTCTGTGATGTGATTAGCAGCATTGGCTCCTTTCTTTTCTGTAAAAGGTAACCACCTAAAGCAAACCTGTGCATAGTAAATGAGGACCATCATGTAATGGGCGGAGAAACCTAATGTCATGGTGGAGACCGAGGCTTTTGCTCCCCTTGAGAGAAAAGCCATGAAGTCCCTTTTCCTGCATGGGATTCGGTAATCGTGTGAATGTCTCATTTTATCCATAATGTTGCAGACCCCACGAGTCAGAGTTTGTATTATTTCACTACTGCTCACCAGAATTCTCCCACTCTAATGTGAGTCAAGTACATTTATTCATTGAACAGGAAGAAGGAAATTAAACAGTCTCTCTTCTGCAGGTCCCCTTTTCATCTGGGTCTCTTCAATGACCACTTCTTTGGATCTTATTCTCTCTTACTTCCCATGAGGTGCAGTCGGATGATGCAGTCTTACTCTGCTTTGGGACTTCCCTTCCCCAGCATTGGCAGACCACCAATTGGGCCCCTTGGTAGGACCAGGGAATGTTAGCTCGGAGCACACTGTATATCCAAAGGGCCAAACTGGGATGTCCAAGTTCACCTGGGCTTGCCAATGTGTAAATCAGGGGTTTGGGGCTATAGTCTTAGCTGGGATTTAAGAATTCATTTGTCTAAAGTATTTTTGTGCAGACTTGTCAGCCACCCATGGCAGCAGGATTTGAGAGAAGGGGATTCTCGCTACATGTCTTTCTGTAAAAAGAGGCACAGCTAATCCAAGGCAGGTATATTGTGTTAGTTTTAGCCTCCTCTTTTTTGTGGCTAATATCCACTTTTGTGACCAACATTCTCATGGTCTCTTCTTCTCAGCTCATTAAGATCAACTTTTACATAAGAATCTGGTAATGTAGGAACACTGAGTTTTAATTGATAAAATTATTTATTTCCTATTCAGAGTTTTTTGCAGTGAACCCTGGCTTAAAACCCTTGATTATTTTGAAATTTACATGTAATACATGAAATAACAAATTTTAGGATTTTATGTATCTGCAACTGTTGTGTAAGTGGAGTTCTGGAAGCCTCGTTTCACTTCATAGAAGGCTCCTCAGCCCTGGGTAAGGCTGAAGGGTGGAGTAATTGGCTGCTGATGCCCCAAAGCATGTGAAGCACTTTGTTGCTCAGTCTCCAGGGCAGTACAGTAGCCTGTGTGGGTGAGAATTTCATAAATGCTGTATGAAGCATGAAGGAAGATGGAGAGCCTACCTCCTGCTTTCATCAGGCATTCCATGCTGGTTGCAAACAATATTATTGAGTAAAAATCTCGCCAGTTACCAGTGACTTTATAATGAAAACATCATGTAGCAAGCTAGAAACAAATACTTTACCTTCTTCCCTGCGGTTATTTGGTACCAAACTATAGGCGTATATTCATGTTGTAAAAATCACTTATAGCTCAGAATACATTGTGGTCCTGTACTTTGGGTCCACCAGAAAATTCTTAGTCTTTCAGGATACCTAGCCTGTAAAACATTTTATCTGTAAAACAATCCCTTTTTTTCAGCAACCCTGCAGTGTTAGTTGTTAAGAATGACTTCATTTGGAATATTGTATAAAATGTGGCAATCTGTCTAAAATTATGACAGTTTTCTGCCAAAATGTGAGGGCAGCTTGGCCACACATCTGTTACTCCTTTCATGGCCAAGATTGATTTAACCAATTTTTGTTTCGGTAACTCTTCCTAAATTTACCCTACAATTACTTCAAGTTGTGGGTTTTGCATGAAAATGCAATTAATTTTCCCTACATAATGGCTCTTTGAAGGAGACCTTTGTGCGGAAAAGAACATAAAGAACTTGAACCAGCTAGATATGGAATATTTCTTTATTTGTTGTTTTTTGAACTGGCCATATATCCCTTCTCTACATTACCTTGGCAAGATTAGGTAATATTGGCTCATTAGCCCTATATCTACTTGCAGCAGCTTGTCAGTCAATTCCATGTAGCTGTCAGTTCCCAGGCAGGGCTTTCTGACAGGCACAACCAGGTCCCATTTACCTTGACTTGTGGGCACTCCAGTAACTGATGGAGGATTGACAGCAAAGGTCTGGCATTGTAGAAATGAAGCAGCAATTTCAGAGTCTGGGGATGGGAGAAGAGGGATAGTTTGGGATAAAAAGTACCTCAGAGGGAATTTTTCAATGAGTCTTGCAGCAAGTTCATTGATTGATTGGTTGACTCATTCATCCATTTATTCACTAAATAAATATTTCTTGTGTGCCACCTATGTATTAGCCTCTTGAGAAGTATTAAGTATGAATACTCATCCTTTTGTGACCTCACTCTAAACTGAGAACCCACCTTTTCTGTATCACTGTCCAGGATTCAAATTTATAATCCATCTCCAAAACACTCATAGATTCAAATCTGGAATTGAGCTTGAAGGATTAGCCTGTCACCTATGCTTCCAAACTTTCTTAGTCTTGATTCTCTTCTCCCAACTAACATGTGGATGATTGTAAATCTCAACTCTACATTCTCATTGCTTGCAATGAGCTAGAGATGGTTGTGTGTGTCTATGTGTGTGTGGCTGAGGGAAGGTGTGCAAAAATTATGATAATCACAGGTATCAGAAAAAGTGAAATGATTAAGTTGAAAAGACTTGCATATTACTAGGGAAGATTTCTGCTCTCAGCTTTCCTTCTAGGTAAGAACCTGGATGTGTCTTGGGTATAGGTTAGGTAATTGCTTCAGAAGATCATGGTATTGCTCTGTGCATTGCAGCATTCAGAGATACATGCTTCAGTGCTGAAATTGTTAAGAAAATGGTTACAGGGAACCAAATGCTTGGCACCTGGAATAAGATAATCACACTGGTTTGGAGGATGAAAAATTAAGAAGGATTAAAATGGTTTAAAACTTGTACTTGCTGTCTGCAGATCATTCAACTGTTTGAGCTTGCTTCTCACACCCAGTATGTGCTCTTGCCCCTTCACAAATTTTGGTCTCACAGTCTACTGGGAAAAGGGTAGCACATGGTGTGTATATAAGTGTAGCACGATGTACTAACAGCTTTCAGATACGTATACATCTGTTTTGCTGTAGGTCTTTAGAGGGGCTTAGCAATTTTAGGTCCCAAGCAAATGTTACTGAGTTGATCCAATATGTGGAGGATATGTGAGGTTGAGACTTCACCGAGACACTTGCCATAAATGCTGTAGCTCTGCAGCCTCATTTAATTGAATGGGAGAGGAAGCTTCAACTAAAATGCCTGACATTTGAGTGAAGGTTGTTTAAAGTAAGAATAGGAGATGATGGGGTTGTGGTAAACCAGAACACTGCCATCTCAAAAAATCTATTTAGATTCAATAGATATACAATTAGTTCACCAAATGGCTATAACAGTTTCTTAAAAATGAAGCTCAATTTCTGTAGTTCACTAGTTGCAGACCAATAACATTTCATGGACTGACACTGGTTTTTGATTGAAATTTAGAGAGGGTTAAGGATATTAAGATTCAGACATTTTAAAAATATGAAAAGACCAGACAAAATCTGCTTCAGGAAAAATCTGACCTGTAGTTGTGACTCCTAGAATAAGTAATGACTGGGAAATTTTACTTTCTTATATTTTACCATTTTGTCAGTTTTTCCTGCACTGGGTGAGCCTGGTTTACATTTCTTAAGGTTTAATTTCCCTTATGTCCTGGATTCAACCTATCATGCCACTCCAGACTAATGCTGTATTTTTAAATAATTCATTTAACTTGTCACATAAATTTTCCCTTCTTGTAAAATCTGAAAATTCAGTGACATAAAATTTTAACTTATTGGTATTTATTCATTTAGGCATTCACATGTAAACATTTCTTCAGGAAATCTCTTTAAACAAAATCTTAACTTCTAAAGTTCAGTATGATGGATAGAACTGTACTGTATGATTTTATTTTAGGTCATCATTTTGAACATAATCTAGTAATGTCCTCAGGGGCTGTTATGTAGGGCTAGTTGTCAGTTGTCTTCACAGAAAATTGCCTCAGGTTTCTTCTTTTATATCAACTAAATATTTTGGATTTTTTTCTTTGAGGTAGTAAGTGAGAAACCATTATAAATTTTAAAAAGAACCAGGACAGAATCAGATTTACAATTTAGAAAAGGTTATTAGGGCAGCCATTTAGAGCATGGGCTTTTAAGGAGTGAGGTAAGAAACCAGATATTGCAAGAAATAAAACATTAAGATACGTTGAAGTCTATAGTGTATACATGTATGCACTGCATATAATGTATGCAGTTCAAGAATAACAGGAAAAAGGAAAGAACTGAAAAATTTCACTTATTCAGGTGTTATGAAACTTCTGAAGCCATTTAGTAATAGTTACATTCATTGTATCCTGCTTTAAAAATCATGTTATAAAATTGATTAGTCTTACTCTGCTTTCAGAATTTAAGAAATGGAGATGTTTACATGAGAAGTTAAATAAATTTTCATAAAATACAGAGTAAGTCTGGAGTGGCATTAGAATCTTGGACTCTAGCAATATACCAGGCAAAAGATTATAAAGCAGTTACTAAGTCAGTAGAAGTGGAGGTGGAAAGGAGAGAATGGATTTGGGGGTACAAGAACCACTCAAGCAGTAGAGTCAATACGATTTAGTTTTCAATTGAATGTGAGGGTTGAAGGACAGGATAATGTCAAGAATACCTCCTGGCTTGAGCAACTAGGTATATTATATTGCCCATTAAGGGTGGGGAGAGAAGAAACCAATTATTTGGAGGGGATAGAGATAATGAGAGATGAATTCAGGATATGCTGAGTTCGAGGTAACTGTTGGACATTGAAGTAAGGATATCCTAGGGGAAGTATGCTACATAGATACAGAACTCAGGAAAGAAAGCTAAACAGAAAGGTAATTCTAGGAGCCATTATCCTCTAGTGATGGTTGCAGCCATAAATTTTGACATCACTTCTCTTATGAGGATGCATGAGAAACACAGAAGGCCAATGATGCAGCACTGAGGAACATGAATGATAATCTTGTTCAAGAAGGCCACGTGGTATAGAAGAGATAGGTCTGTTGGAGCCTAGCTTTTGCCAAAGTAGTTTGAGTGAGTTTCTTAACTACTCAGTCTTGGTTTCTCAATTATAAAATGAAAGCAAATAATGTCTACCCTTATGATAGTTAAAATGGCCATCAGGATAACTAAAAATAATGTGATATTACTATGCCAGTACCTAGAATATGTAGCTATCATCAGCATCTTCTTCATCATTATTGTCATTATTAGTCGATATTGTTAGAACTAAGTGACAAGACAGAACAATGCCTCTAAGTGAAGACAAAGATACTGTCCAGAAGAAACTCATGGGTCTTGATATTTCAATATTGGAGTATCCCTTTAGAGTACTTAGAAAGCTTGTTTTGCTCATTACTATGTTTCAAATACTTTAGGATAGTTAAAAAATAACTGGGAATATATTATTGCAACACTTTCATCTACAAACCTTGCTTATATAGATGTCATAAAAACAGAATGTCAAATATTGGGCAAAAAAGGCAAAAAAGTTACTACCGGCTGTCACAGGACAAGTATCTCTATTAAAGACAGGAAATTATTATCTTTATACAGAATGAAAAGGAAAATGGAAGATGGAAATTGTTTAATTTCTTTTTCTTGGCAATGAGGGAAATGTTCCCCTTTACTACCAATATTCCCTTTCTTCTACATTTACCATATCATTAAATAAATTGTGATCCATCATTCTCTTAGGCATACAAGCAAGGAAACGTAGACTCATTCTTGTATGGGTAGTCAAGAAAAAAGTCTGAGAATTTGAGAACAGTCTTTTGAACAAAATGATGGCATTATTCTTGGTCATGACCTATGGGAACCTTTTGAAGTCACAGATGAACACATAAACCACAACTCAATATTGAGGCAGACAGCATTCCTCTTCCCTACCCTCAACTTTTAGTCAGTTTGAAACTTTGTGAGCCTGTCACATCATGTCTCTAGGAAGAGAAAATTAGACAAAATTAGCAGTTTCTTCTATCACATTAAGATAAAGGCTAGTGAATATACTATTATGTAATTCACTGAAATGAAAAGCTCTAGGGAAAATTACTAGGCTTATCCATCAAAAGAAATGTATCCAGGTTGAGGTAAGAGTTTAGGATGTTTTCATATAGAAGACACTAGTTTTGTACTGAAGCCTGATAAAGGCACTTTTCACAATCCGACAGGTGTGGCAACCTGACCGCTAGAAGGCAAGCAAAAAATGTACAAGGTCAGCATGTTCTGGGGCTACAGCATGGCCACTTCTTCAGAGCGTGAGTCACTCACTTTCATTGGGAAGAGTAAGGAAGTCTTATGAATGTTTTAGCACTTTAGTAAACTGACTTGAGTGGGCTAAGTCATGTAAATTTGGTCATTATTAGAGAATAGCTGAAGAACTTGCTGCAGGTTCAGGGATACACCACAAAATTGATTAGAAAATAAGACCTTCAGGAGGATTAATTGAACTGGGGCTATTCTGCCTGAAGCATAAAAAGCTAGTGAGAAATTTAATAACTATCTGTTTTTATCTTCATTGCTTTTACTGGTTAAAAGAACACTATATTCTTATATTAAGAAATTGAAGTGAGAAGAAATGTATATGTACAGAGTAAAGGACCACTGACTTTCCCCCAGCATATACTTATATATCTCCACAAATTTCCCCATGAATATATCAATATATTAATACAGTTTTAAATTTTAATAATGATTTTCAAGTCCAAAACTTCTCAAATTGGCAAGTGAGGAAAAGAAAGAAGAAAAGAAAGGTATTATAATCACTCCAGAGCCAGAGAAAGTAATACAATACTTGATGAATATTTTTCTTCATGACCAAAGACAGTTTGGGATAGAGTAAGAAAAGTCTCTCTAAGAATATGAGGATGGAGATTATTTCTCCATTATCTACATCCCCATCCTTCAGTGTTGGGTGAAAGGATATAGTTCACACCAATCTGTAGCTCCCAAGTCATGTCAGTTCCTGGGGCAGCATTTCAGTTGGCTTACCTCATACATGTTCCCAGGCTTCATCTCTATGATTCACCTTCCAGAGGCTACAAAACCATATACTTCTTTTGGCTAGAGGTGACCAAAAAGGTATATGTTAAAGTTTGCTGACGGAAAGGTTAAATGAAGTTTGTACAAACTGCTTTCCCTGTTCTTCCTACCTTAAACATAGCTTAATAGAGAGGCAAAAGACAGGAAGGGCCTGGACCCCTGCCAGCATTTTTGAGCAGTAGCAACAATGACAGAACCACAGAACTCTAGGTGTTCTGGCTGTGAAAAAAAAAACTTCACTTTGTTTCAGCCACTGTCAGTTGGGATTTCTGTTACAGGTTGCTGAAAGCACTCCTACCTGACACAATGTCAAAGCCATTTCTAATATCTGCTTGGACTATACTGGAGTATCTTTAGGGACTAGAATCAAGTTTCTTATAGGTCCAAGAAGAAACATATCAAATAAAATCTTCAGTCCCAAATTAGAAACCTGTTAAGGAATGATGGCAATTCTTTTCTTGGATATCTTGCTATCTCAGGGACACAGATCGAGAGACAAAATTTCCTTAGTGCTATCTAAGAATACATACCAGAGATGTATGGGCCAGTGTTTGCATAGGGAACCAGTTTAGCACCCTCTCTGGAGTCAGAAAATACTAGGTTGGACCTAACACCAAGAAAAACTATTTCTAGCAAAAGTAGTTCTAATGAATTTGAAATGAATGCATTTTTGGCTTGTGTTCATACAATGAGTCATTATAGCATAGTAGTTTAAAAAATATATATTATGAGGTTCAATGCTTGAGTTTTTACTTGATCATTTCTCAGCTATGAGTCCTTGATGAACTCATCTCTTTGTACCTCTTTTTCCTCACATGCAAGGTGAGCAGAATGATACCCATGTCACAGGATTTTCACAAGGAAGGGTCTACATACAAGACAGTTGTTTCTGAGCATGGTGCCTGTCACATGAAGAATGCCTGATAATGTGAGATATCACTATTTCATTCATTCTCTCAGATTTTCTGTACAGTATTTTTAGAGGCCATAAATAGAAAATTTAAAAATCATGCCAAGAATATTTTTATTGGAGTGATTTTCTTGTATTTTTGCCTTAAGCTCAATGAATACTTTTATAGAATACTGCTCCTGCCCTGCCTTCATAGATGTTTTTATTCTTTTATTTTTTTGAAAGATCGTATTTATTTTTTTAAAGAGAGGGAAAGGGAGGGAGAGAGAGGGAGAGAAATATCAATGTGTATTTGCCTCTCATGTGCCCCCTACCCGAGACCTGGCCCTCAACCCAGGCCTGTGCCCTGACTGGGAAACAAACTGGCAACCTTTCGGTTTGCAGGCTGAGACTCAATCTACTGAGCCACACCAGCCAGTTCTTTAAAAATATATCTACAAAATAATTTAGAGGGTACTGTGGATAGCTTTGTACTTAGGACAATTTGGCCTGAACTAGTTCTAGTATTGTATCCTTGCCCAGGGGCTTAGCCATAGGTGCTCTGTGGGAAGCCAATAAATAGGACAGCCATATGATTTATTGTCCAAACTGGGACATTTTTTGATAGTGAGAGGAAGCACTAGTAATAAAAAAACCAAGACAACAGAAATAAACCTGGTTGTAAGTCCCTAAATGACTCTGTCTTTTCAGGTACAATTGTTGCAGGAATCTCCCAAAGCTCTGCCCATCCACGTCCTTACAGAGCTCCCAGGTTTTGAATAACAGCTTTATTTTGCCAGGCTTCAGGGAATCTCAGAATGGCAGGAAGCAGAAGCAAAACTTCCTTATATTGCACAACAGGGAACGTCTTTCCTGGAAAAGGGCAAAACAAAAGAGCTAAAATTACATATATTGTAACATTTTTATTTGTAAACTTCTCAAAATATTTTCTTTTTTGGCTGCATAGTGAGTTCTTCTTGAACCTGTCAATCAGTTTGGTTTACTATAGCAAATACCATAAACTTGGTGACTTAACACATGTTATCCCTCACAGTTCTGGAGGCTGGGAAGTCCAAGATCAAGGTGCTGATGATTCTGGGTTTGGCGAGAGCCCTCTTCTTGGTTTGAAAAGGACCATCCTTCTCTCTTTGTATTCTCACAGGGTGTGGTTAGATGGGGTGGGGGACAGAGAGATAGAGACAAAAAAAGAAAGAGGGAGAGAAAGAGAAGACAGAAAAAACTCTTATGTATCATTTTATGCTGTGCTAATCCCATTCATAATGGGTCTATCCTCATGACTTAATCACCTCCCAAAGGACCCACTTCCTATTGATGTCACATTGGGGGTTAAGACTTCAACATATAAATTGTGGGGGGACATAAATATTCAGTCTGTAACACTGACATGATTTACTTCCTAACTATTCCATGCACAAATTTCTTGTGCAGACAAAATGTTTTATTTATTCTGAAAACATGCTGCTACCTCTAACCTTGTATATACCTGGTCTCTGCATGTAATACTCTCTTCCATATAGAAAGATAAGCTCATAAACACGTGTATATATTTGGCCTGTCCAGAAGGTATCCAGCCATGTAATATGAAAAATAGAGACTTTGATTGAAGAATATACAAGATACAAGAAACATTGTACACAGGACAATGGTGCGGCAGTCCCCTTCAAAGTAGGCACCTTGGGGCCTCACACAGTTCTCCCAATTGCTGTCAGCTGCCCCATAGTATTTTACTGAATCTCTTCAATGGTCTGAAATCTCTTCCCTTTCAAAGGTAATTTTAATTTTGGGAAAAGCAAGAAATTGCAGGACGCCAAATCTGGGCTGTAGGGGGACTGAGTCACCTGGGCGATTTGATGTTTTGCCAAAAAATTCTGCACAAGGCATGATACATGAGCAGGTGTGTTGTTGTGATGAAGCTGCCAATGAGCTGCCCATAGCTGCAGTCTTCTTAATCATCCAAATAGTTTCTGCAGAGGAATATTAAATCTTAATTTGATGCAGATTCATTTCTCTACTTGCTCAGTCATTTTGAGTGTGATGGCCACACAGTGCACATGCTGATTCAATGGGCATTTGTCACCTCCACTGACTAGTACAGTGAAGTCAAAATTGTTCATGCATGTACATTCCAGTCCACTCTCCTTGGTGGCCAGGTTACACTGATGTCACACAAACCATTCTTGTTACATAAATAATGGCTGCTGGACTTTTTCTGGACAGACCATTATATATAAAATTATATATATTTACATTTATATATTTATAAATTTGTATAATTCGTATATATAATATATAAAAATAAATATATTGCCACTACTTGTTATTAAAAATCATATGACATGGCAACATAAAGACTCCCCCAAATGACAAAACTAGAATGATTATTTCATCTCCCATGTTAAATCAACACTATCATACACTTTCTAATTTCTTTTTAGCAATTAGGTGTATGACCCTGCACCTATTAGCAGGTGGGTTTTTTCCACTTTCTTCTTATACAGGATTACATTTCTTAAATTTTTGATGTGGTCTTAGGTTGGAATTTATTACTCAAAGGGTAAAAGTAAAGATTAAGTTATATGAGTTGTTGTTATTATTGGAATAATGAGTAGGAAGTGATAAAAAGTAATTTGTGTGACTCTCCTCCATTAAGAGTATTCACTATGATGATAAGTACTTATATACCTGCCAGGTTATCCTCATCTCGTTGACTCTTGTCTTTGGTCTCAACATTGCTTAATGTGGAACAGAAGCCCTGGAGGTTTAAAACTGACTGACAGTGGGTAGTATAGCTCTTTTGACTTTGCAGCTTCATAGGGTGATGAATACTATGTGATAAGATTCAATAATTTGTTTACTATGAAAGACGATTTGAAAATGTAAAGATGTTTTACCTCCTTCTTAATCTCTAGTTACCAGGATTAAGTTAAAAAACTATATTTAAAAGTGATGGTTTCTACAGATTGCTTACAGTATTACAGAAATGTTCGGTGCATAATTTCTTATAGACATTTACCTAATGATTTAGTTAGTACTCATTTATTTAGTCAGGTTTTTAGGATTAAGCCCTTGTTATTAACCCTGTATAATTTTGAATTTCCTCAAAATTATAATATGATCAGGTGCTGAATTTGAGAAAACATTTATTCTCTATCTATTGCGATGACCGTATGGTTTTTCCTCTTTAATCTGGTAATGTGTCCAATTATAATACCAGGTTTTCTAATTCAAATCATGCTAGCATTCATGGAATAAACTTAATGTAGTCACTAGTATTTTTTTATGTCAGTTGCTAATTTTTAATATCCATGATTAGAAATGAAATTATCCCATGACTTTTGCTCTTGCACTGTCCTTATCTGGGTTTTATTAATCATTGGTTCTTCTCCAGGCATTACTAGTAGTATTAGTGCCTCCTGGCCTTGCTCCTGATCCTCTGTTTCTCTGACTCCCTTTTGGTTTAAAAGGAAAAACAGTGGTATTGGTTCCTTGGCTTCTTACCGCATCTTCCTTTTACTTTTGGTATTTCCCTATTCCAACAAATAATTGACTGAATATATAATATGAAAGCATCAGATATGCTGGAAAAGTTAATTCCTAAGGTTTTTCCAAACATAACGATTTTATTTTTAAAAAAATCAGGAGAAGCTCCTTCAAGAATTATAATATGATGATTAGCTTGATGTTTAATTGCAGAATTGATCCTTTCTTTCCTTCATAAAAAGAAAATGTAATGCTTATTCAAGGGCAGAAATAAAGTGATGTTTGTCACTATAAAAGATATCTCTGAGGTTTCAAGAACTAAAACTATGGAGGTTGTAGTTGTTCTCAAAGTAGAAATAAATAGTTATTAAAATGCATATTTTATAGGCAAATGGTTCATGCAAAATTTAACATTCACTTTTGCAAAAATGAGAAGATAAGATTAAGATGAAAGCTTGATCCATCTTGCAAGTGCTAAGAAACATCCCTTTGTAATTTTTTAAAGAAAGTCGAGGATATTCTCAGTTTAAAACTTAGGTCTGAGAGCCAGGTGTTACAAGATGAACACTCTGTGGTTGAGCTGAGAGTGGCAACTACAGCTCTTTATGGCTCAATTAAACACCTCACTAAACCTGCTGGCAGATCTTGAGCCACTTCATCAGCAGGCTCTTCTTCTCCTGAGTAATCCCAGAAAATGACACCCTGCTTATCCTCAAGAGGTGTGAGAGAGGTCTGGGAGGATACCCATGCTGTGCACTCCCCATTTGAGGAATGGCATGTGAGTTTCAGCTTTGGAAATGAGCAGGTTTGGGGTATGCTGGGTCAAGAGCAGGCAATACATACACAAAACACTTCCTTAGATAAGAATGAAACATGCTGCAAATGTGTAAAACAGGAAGTGGGGTGAGCTTTTGCAATAGTGATGAACAAAACATATTACTAGGTATTTTGGGCAGGAGAATATTAAACTTCCCAGACTCCTAGCACTTAGCCAATTGATATGAGTTTATGACACTGATGGTAAATTTAGTAGAGTGACATGGTAAGTTAGGCAGAGCAGCAATTCCTTTCTCTTGGACCACAACAAAGCCCTACATGGTTATGATTTTCTCTTTACATTTACCATGACCTGGAGTTTAACAGCACTCTCATCCTCATTTTCTTAAGTATTAACCATCCAAACATTAACACTCTGGTAACAGAAGGAGAATAGTTATTAAGAATTACAAAGTCGTGAAATTTCACCCACTGAGGATAAGTGGATAGAAGTATCTGAATACTGTGGTGGTCTATAAAGCATAGAAATTATGCATAACATTTTTACTGTTGCTATATTCAAGGAAAATAGAACTTCCATTATAACCATCCAATTCAATGCTAATATGTGATAGTATATTGAATATGATATAATGTATTCTGTGTGGTTTAATTGTTTATTCATTTAAAAAAGTATATCTGTCTTCCAAATAGATCACAGGTGGCAAACACAAGGCCTGCAGGCTTAATCCAGTCCTCCACCTTGTTTTATCTGGCCTGGCACCTTGTTTCTACCCAGTGGCAGTGCTGAGACCGTTTCCCCTAGTTAAGGAGTAGTTACATTTATACAGTCCTAAAATTACATTCGGCCTTTTGAAGGCAACCTTGAGGCTGATGTGGCCCCTGGTGAAAATGAGTTTGACCCCCAGTAATAGATCATACGTTCCTGGAGGGGAGGAGAGTTTATTTTTTTCATCACAGGGTCTAGCAATAAACAGATGAAGCACTACCAGATCCCTTTTTAAATAAATTAACATGAATACTTGCTATATGTTGGGCTTTACAAACCTTCTTTCATCTGTGCCTAATGGACACTGTAAATCTAGGTACTTTTGCTGTTTCTAATTTAGGGACAGAAAAAAAGAGGTCCAGAGGGGCAAGTAATTTTTCTACTATTATAACCAGCGAGAGTTGCAGTCAGGATTTGAATGCATGTCTTCTTAACTTCATAGTTAGAGCTGAGTTTTCCAGTTAAAATAAACTTAATAAAAACATATTTTTGAGACAGTATTTGTGTTTTATTAATCCAGAGAAAAACTTAGTAATATTACTTTTTGTACAAATACAAAGCCAACATGAAATTTGGACTAATGGCTTTTGGGAGCTTGGTACTTTTAAAATCCCAAGGCCTTTAAATATTGTACATATTTAGTTTCTTAGTTGAAGTTATTGTTCTATATAAAGCAGGTTTGGGCAGAAGAACCTGCTGATTTAAAGTATGAGGCTACAACTGTACTTGAACATCAATAAAAATAAATAAAATAAAGTAGGAGGCTAGAAGGATGAGTGAGTCAGAGCTCCCCTGGACCTTTCCAAAATGGTCTGGGAACACTAGACTGCAGGATGAATCATCCAGGGGAAAAACATCACCCACTGTATTTTATTAACGGAAACTTTGTAATTCTAGTTTTAATTGAGGATTAAAAGGGAAAAAAATCAAAATTCTTCAGACTTGAATTCCTATGTGATATAGGCTTCCAAGCTTTAGAAATTTGTCTGAGGCAGACAAGGATGGCAAGGCCTGGTCAAAGTGGGAATAAATGCTGCCTTTGTTTGGTTTTCCTTTTAAGCACACTGTGAGATAGGCATTCAAGTGCAAGTGGTTTATTCAAGGTCATCCCAGGAAATAGCAGCAGGAAAGTGGGCAAGTTATACAGGAAAGGAAATGAAACCAATGGTCTGTTATCCAGTAAGTGATTGCTGAGGTTAAACTGGCCTTGTTTCCTGGGGAAACTGGGGAACTGTGGGAGGTCCCATATAAACTGCACCTCCAATTATTCTACCTAAAGGGCAAGGAAGCTGGGGTGTTCTATTTACCAATCTCTTTTTTGACATTGGTTAATGGCTACATCTGAGATCCATAACCAGCACTTCCAGCTTGTCCGGAGTGGACCAAGCTTTCTTTTATGACCAGAGAGTCAAGGATATTTTCACTGAGCAACCTTGGGTGTAGAGAAGTGAGTACTGAGGGAATATGGTATTAACATATCTCAGCACCAGCTACAGATACGGAGGTAATAGTCTTTTTTTTTTAAATTTTATTTTAATCATTGTTCAAATACAGTTTTCTCCTTTTTACTCCCAATCCAGCCCCACTCCCAGCCCTCCCCACTTCCCTCCCATTACCACCCTCCCCTTAGTCTATGACCATGTGTCCTTTAAGTTTGTTCCCGTGAACCCTTCCCAATGTCCCCTGGGAGGTAATAGTCTTCATTCATACTAACCCTATTTCCCCAAAAGTCTTTCCTTTTCATCTACAAACCTATATGCTTTGCAAATTCAAGCTGTAGCACCAATGTTGTCTCTTTCAGAAAGTCTCTCCTGACATGTTCAGGCAAATCTCATTTTTACTACCTTGCCTCATCCTCGGTACAATCAGTGTCAGTGGATTAGTTGTATCCCTCCATTAGACTGCGTCCTTTAGGAGCCTTCTTCACAATATTCGTTCACAATAAGTCGATTGTTTCCAGTGACAAAAGGGAGGCCACAGATCTGCTTAACTATGACACCAAATTAGTAATGGTGAACATCTTTGTATTATTTATACATGGACACTGATGATTTTTAGGAGGTACAAGTTGAATAAAAATAATGTTTTATGCCATGTAGCACATCTGCAAGTGTTGTTGCTGACAAGTTAAACAGGAATGTGTGAAAAGTCACTGCAAACTCTAACAGTTGGAGTGTATCTCAAGGCCTATAAATACCTGAAGAGGACTGTTGAAGACTGAAGAATGGTTGTAATAGTACGCCCTGTTCCATGCAGATTGTGTAAGCACATGGTTTTAAAACTACAAAATTAAAATCTTATTTGTAGTTCTCTACCCACTGGAGAATCTTTATTTTCAAACCTCTTGAAAGGAAACAAATGAAAATATATAATATAAATCAGTGTTAATATTTGTAATCCCATGTATCTTTTTAATAGAAAAATTTTCTTCCTTTGAATCATCATGGGTAATACTTATTCTGATGATGAACCTGTTTTCAACATAATTAATGTCCTATAATTTCAGAGTGGAGAAGCAATATTGGATTTCACATATTAAACAGTTTGATTTTCCATCTCTTTAAAATTTATTTGAAATGTAGACATTCTCATTGATTTTTGTCTCCACAGTCTATTTTCAAAGAACAGTGCATATTTTGGATCCAAATAGTGTTTTCTTTCTTTTCTTAAAAAAAGTTTGGAAGGCAAAGAAAATGAAATTTTTAGACATCTCCCTAACCTGTAAAAAATAAGGTCATTGAACTGAATAAATATCCCTTAGACACTTGAGATCTTTTATAGACTTAGAATTCTTGTGTGTTACAGAAATCTTTCATATAGGGAACTACTTAAGGAAAAGGAAGAATTATTTACTTTCTATAACCTTCAATATTTCTTGTTTCTTTTTCAAACAAGATTTGAAAACATACAACTTGATTAAATAATCTAATTTTAAAATTATAAAATGAATTATTTCAAATGTATTCTTGGCATCAGGGACAGCCCTGAAAGGATCCAATTTTAATCAGTGTTTCAAGATGAGCCAATTCAAGAATAGTATTACACTTCAGCAGACTAAACAACAAGAAAATAGCCTGTCCTAAAAAAAAAAAGTGTGTGCTTTTAAGGACAGATTGGGAAACTGGGCTATCAGGATGAGCATTTAACTGTAACCCTGGAGTCACTTCTCTTGCCTTTTGTGCTCCAGTGGAAGAGGACTGAGGGAGGAATATCCCTTCCTGAGACCTCTATATTCCTCCCCTCTTTGGCACACATTGATTGACAGCCCCTCACATCTCATTTCCCTCCATTTGGTTTATATACACAAGATTACTGTGTTTTGGGCTACAAGGCTGGGTATGTTTGTTAGAACTGATGAGTATTGTCCCCATAAAAACTGTATTGGAATGATACAAACACAATCACTTTCAAATCCATTGCTTTATGACCAATTAAAAGATTCTTTAGATAAAATACAATGCATTTAATCAAACTAAAAAATTCAGTGATTCATATGAAAGTATATCCCTCTTTTGGTCTTTTATGTTCCATCTTAGGAGAATGGCTCACCAACCAAGTGTACATTTATAAAGCGAATGTTATAGACTGATACTTTACAGCATTTTTTTTGCATGGGTTAGGTATCTTTCCTTTCCCTAGTGTAGCATTTTGATAATTAGTTGCTTGCTTTCTGAAATTTAGATTTTCTAATTAACTCTTTAAATCCAGTTAAGAGAAAATTTAAGTTAAATGATAAACGTGATATCTCACACACACTAATTAAATTATCTTATAAAAGATGGCTTGTATGTGTGTCTGTTTAATATGTTTCATCAAAACTGTTGCAGTGGTATATAATTTTAATGTAAAATAGCCATCTATGCAGGGAATTGAGCCTGCTGCTGGATTTTTAAATTTTTAGTGTCTGTTGTCATAGCAACCAGAATTGACTCTCATACCCAATGTGTTCAACATAAATTAATTTAAAGACATAGCATTTGAAACAGTTTAGTCAATTTTAAGTTTGGGCCTGGCCAGGCATCAGATTTCAATGTTTTATACTAAAATGTTATTAAAATATGTGCCTTTTATGCTAATTAGACTTATTTATAGGATTCAGTACTTTAAATGTGATTTAAGAAAAATGCTGGAAAACTAGTTCCTGATTCTTTTTAAGATTGTTTTTAAGATGTAAGCTTCTAATAATGTAAAGACTATTTCATTTTTTTAAAGCACTGGAGTGTTACTACTTGTCCTACCCAAATACGCTGGCATTATTCAAATCTGTAGGTTTGATGTGATGTTACCTTAGTAAACCCTCATTTTGCGTGCTGTCATCAAAGAGCCCTCATGTTCTGTACTCTGACAATCTTCTGAGGAGAAGAAAGCTGGTGATGTTTGGCCACTTTTTATGCCTAATCAGTCCCTATTAACTTAAGGAGACATGAATTTTCTAACCAGCTTTAAATTATATATATATATATATGTGTGTGTGTGTATGTGTGTGTGTGTGTGTGTGTGTGTGTGTGTGTGTATACATATATATATTTTGGTATAACCTTTGGGGCATTTGGTTTTTCAAGTAGATACAGTTAAGAAGCCAAAGGAAAAAATATATATATGTATTTATTCTAGTAAAGCTCAAACTTGTCCTTTCATTTCTTGTAGAGAAAAATGACAGCTATATCTATGGATTTGTTCAGTGAATATTTTTTTCTTACTGTTAATATAAAAACAAACATGGAAGTGGACTACACATTGAGATGTATTAAAGCTTAAGGGAGAGAGAATCTGTGATGCTTTTCACAGTACTATAATACTAAGTATTATAGGAAAAGATCTCCAATGTTTCCTAAAAGTTCTACTTTGTCCAATAGAAGGTGTTACACTTCATTTCTGAAGAATAACTTTTTCATAATGCTACTTAGATTTATATGATGCTTGTCTGATCACTGGAAATATCGTGGCTATTATGTAAAAATTAAAACACACAGTTAAGGATTTTTTTTCTTTTCCTTTCAGAGGAAAGTGTGCTTTTTTTTCCCTGAATTTTTTTCATTTTTTCTGAACCAACTAATGCCAACATGAAGTCATTTGAACCATAATCCTTCACTTTTAGATTTCAAATGGTAAAGCAGCTTTTGGGATCTCAGGGGCACTACCTTCGTATTTCTTCTGAAACTAGAAGGAACCCTGTACATTAAATATTTAGAATTTTAGTTATACATATAAAACTCAGCTGCCACATCAAGCTAAGGTTTACATGCATGAATTGTTTTCTGCCTTGCTATATTGACATAAACTAGAACAAGACATTTAAGGAAAGATAGGAATCTGTTACAGCCCTTCAGTGACTCATCGATATCCACCAGACAGTGTCATTAATAAACCAGCAGAGACAACACATCCGAAATTCACTGCTCCTGAGGGGATTTGCTCTGTGAGAGAGATGTATAAAATCAAAATGTGGAAGACTGAAAACTTTCCTGTTTGAATTGAACCCCATGAAAACCTGTCTCTAAATAACTATGCCATCAATCATTATGCTAAGCCTTCCATGGACTTTGTTAATTACCATGGTGAGACTTCCTTAAATAATAAACACATTCTTGGGAATTAGAAAAACAATCATAATGTGTCATAACTTGACTCACAATTCAAGGCTTGATATGAATGTTTTATGATATAGTTTATAATGACCCAGAGGAGGTAATAGTTAATGCATGGAAGAATATACTAGGAACTTTCTGAACTGAGACACTGTTTTCCCCATATTACTCTTACTTCCATCCTGGGAAACTTAAATTTGATAGGGTGACACAGATTCAGAGGGTTGGGGAGAACAGCAGTCACTTTCATGAAGTATTATCACAAGGCTTGTGACCAGAGCTACACCATCCCCTAATCTGAGCATCCTATGCTAACAAACTCTCTGAAATGCAAGAACCTACAGGATTCATACGATTATTAAAGTTATCCTGAAATGGATTTATATCTTAAAGCTTTGTCCATGTTGCAGAGTCATAAGTAAAATAAATTACTGGGCAATAGTCATATTTTGAAAAGTATTACTTCATCCTTCTCTTCTGTCTCTTCCTCTCTCTCCAGTTCAGCTTCAGTAGTCCAAATGTCTGGGGAGAGATCAGAGTTTGCTGGAAAAAGGAATGCAAAGACAGAAAAAATAGGTTCTCTTTTGCCAAAGAAGATTATAAAGTAACACAATAGCCAGGCAATTGTCTTAAGACAGGATCTCTTAACAGCTTGGGTATTAAGGTTGTAGGACTCAGCCTATAACATTCTTTTGTAGAATAAAGAAGTTTCTCCATTGCCTTTAACAATGAAGCCACCAGATAATTCTTAATGACAGAGCGAGAAGGATATAGACTACAGGGATTAAAGATACCTTTTTTTATGACCTGGGGATTTTTTGTTATAGGTTGCTGACAAAGCAAAATTATTTTCTCTCTCCAAGCTAAAGTCCAGAGGGCATGAGACAAGTCAGAGAGTACCAGTAGGTTTGGAAATAGAGAGGGTAGAAAAAGATTGGGGACAGGGATCTTGTTTCCAGTTTAGGACTCAAAAAGTGGTCACCTCTCTAGTTGTACCTGTACCATCTTGAAGGTTAAGCCACTTCACTGAAACTGATCAGTGGTCAGATAGGAGGCACAAGGCTCAGGATTCCAATGTGGTATTAATGCAGAATTAAGCCAGAAAGTCTATTATAGCAGCAGAAGCTGGGGGTAGAACCAATGGACCTAGAGGCTGAAAGAAGAGCATGGCAGAGACTTTAGAGTAGGTAGGAATGCGAGATGAGTGAAGTCCAATCAGCCTCTGTCCTACCCATGGCAAATCTTAGTTCTACTAACCAAAGCTTTAGTTGTGAGGGCCAGGAAGGGCAGTTGCATTCAGGAGGACAGGGACATCATCCAGAGAGGAGAGGACCTTGGGCCTGAGGAACCTGATCCTCCTCCTTTGCCGTAAGGTCAGCCAATTGCTCCTAAGCTACATTTGGGCATGGCCTTTAGAAAAGAACCTGGGGAAATGGAGAATGTTAAATGGAGTATTTTTTTTTGTCCAGAAAAGATTGAGCATTGCTACTTATAGAAACTACTTAGATTTTCAGATAGAACTGAGTTTAAAACTGAATTAAAGTATCTCCCTTTCTTTCTCTCTATTTCCTCTTTCCCCACCCCTCTCTTCATCTGTCTGTTTAGCCATTCTCTCTCATCTTTCTCCATTTAAGACTCCAATTACTATGTGTCTCAACTTCATGGAGGCTTTATTCATATTTTTTCAATCATGCTGTCCTCTGTGCTTAAGTATGAATGATGTCTTTTGACTCTTGAAGTTCACTGATCTTTCTTCTTTTATATACAATCTACTATGAATTTCATCCATTGAATTTTTTCACTTAAAGTTTTAATATATATATACTCACACATGCATGTATTTAACATGTTCCACATTATTTTGAAATTTCCCACCTCTTCACCTATTATATCCAATTTTTCTATAAATTCTCTAACATTAATCAGGGTTATTTTGAAGTTGTCTATTAATTCTAACATCTGGTTTGTCTTTGTATAGTAAATATTTCTTTCTTCTTGATTATGGGTCATACTTTTCAATTTGTTTATATGTCTGTTCACATTGATTGCATACTGGATATTGTGTTGATATGCTACAGAGACTCTACTCAATAATCTTCCTCTTAAGGGCTTTTTTCATTGCTATCAGCCAGTTAAATGTTGGTAAATCATTTAGTCCTGTCTGGTAGTTTTTAATTCTAAAACATATTTTTTTCCTGGGGTTTTAATGAAAATACTGATCTATTTATCAAGCCACTCTAAGTTGGTGAAGTTCTAATTCCAAAATTTGATTCTTTTACAGGGTGCATCCACTGAATTCTCTACTAACTGTTGCTTTCCCGCCAAGCCCTACCAATCTGCAGTTTAGGAGTCGAAGATTTGGGTGAGTTATTCATATATTTGTGGGTTTTTCCCTTCTGTAACTCTCTTCTTCCCTATCTCAATTTCTAGCAATTCAGACGGCCCCAGTTCTCTCTGATACCTCAAGCTATTAAAGTTTTACTTGAGTTCTGTCTACTCAGGGCTATAGGCTGACTGGGAAGCACCATTAGGGGAAAGCATATATGTGTGGATTTCTACCAGTGTGGTTCCCTTCTTTCAAAGATCAAATCTCCTTTAGTTCATGTTGATTTCATCACTCCTCCATGTTTTCAAACCATAATTCTTTTCCCCAGAGTTTCTGATTGTTACCAGCAGAAAGGCTAGGTCTATGCAAGCTACTTTACCATTATTGAAAGCCAAAATTCCTAAAGTTGGAATGAGTTGCAATATGGAGGCCAAGGAATTTGGAAATACAACCAAAAGCTTAATCATGCATGGCTTTGCAGGCCTTGGCAAGGAAGTTGAACTTTATTCATCATGTAGGCATCAGAGAATTTTAAGGAGTTATTCAATCTTATTTAAATATACAATAGAAGTCTACATAGACATATGGTAAATAATAGTATTCTTAGCTCTACATGGTATAGATGGTATGGGATATAGCTTTATTAATCATGAAATATATGTCTACCAGCATGGGATATAGTTTTATTAATCACAAAATATATGTCTAGGGCAGTAACAGGTGATAACATAAAACTTCATGGTAGGGAATAGCACTAATGACTTACTCAACAAGTAAGGATGCTTACCAATTGACTTATTAGAAAATAAAGCAGGGGCCGTTAAAAACTGAGATTCCTCTGATATCTGAAGTAAAATGCCTTACTCACTCCTTTATTGAGCACTTGCTAGCTATCATTCTAGGTGGGAGGGATGTGACACTGAATTAATGCATTGTTTGGAGGAACATAAAATGCTATTTGGTTTTTGACATTTTATTTCTGACATACCCCAAATAAAGTCAGAGACTTTCTCAATGAGACCTGATAATTGAACTTTAACTTTCTTTACAAGAAACAAATTCTAACCCTAAATTACAGGAAAAACACAAAACATGAATACAGTACAATAGTAATTTTTTTAATTTGAATTCCAATTTGACTGAATTAATTATCATCTTTATTTTACCAAAGATGATTTCTGACAGCATGGACTACTTCACATTTTTTTTCTGGCAAAACAATGAACTAGGGTTGTAGTTTATCTGTTAATGTTTTAGTCTCACTAAGGAAACTGTCAAAATGATTTACATGAAGAAGAAATCTTGCTGTCAGTTCCAGAATGAGAACCATGTGTCTCTTGAGGAAAATCTCTGAGGTTTTGTGTGTGTGAGTAGGGTAGCTCAAAAGCCAGCAGCCAGTAATATAGCTAAAAGGAATATTTACAGACCCATTGCATGCAAATCTGTTTTCTAGGTTTGTCAGGGAATCCTACTTAACTTTGGTATTTCAGGGTTTTTGGCTCAATTCTGAATAAACAGTGTGCATCCATGTGGGAGCAATGAGGAGGAACTGTAACATCTGGTATGCCTTTAAAAATAACTCCTTGGTTATATAACTGAGATTTCACCAAGATCAGTGAGATTTTTCAAGTCTCAGACCTAAGGTCGGATAGCATGAAATAGTTCCTTTGGAGACTGTTCCTTCATGTAGCACTGCTCTTCTGAAAGAAAAACATTCCTACCCAGGAAGCCAATGTTAACAGGCCATTGCCCTAGAGTAGTAACTCTAGGTTACTGAGATCCAAGTTTGTGTTCTTAGCTTCATTTACAATCATTAAGAACCTTTTACTTTTAATTACTTCCTTATTGATCTCATACTACACATTTCTTGTAGCCTATACAAAATGTCAACTTCAGTGGCGTGGTCAGGACTGCATTCACGATTCACAACGATGTCAGCCTGCTCAGTTACATCCCTGAGTGGCGCCTCACAGTTCACTGTGGATGGCACTGTTATTCGTGCTGTTAAATGTTTCTGAGATAGAAACTACTTTATCATTTTAGCAGTTAAGCCTTGTGCTGCTTTTGAAATATATTAGAGCACTGTCTTTAGCTTTTCAGGCTCTGGAGGGCTATGGAACATGTTGAAATCAGGGCTTAGTTGTGGCTCATCTAGAGAAAATATTCATCTGCATCTTCTTTTAAACTTCCATTGGAGGATTTTTTCTTCAACAAGAAACATGTCTGTAAGTGAAAAATGCTTCCCAATGAATTCTGAGCTATAATTTGTCACAATAAATGTCCCACCATCTCTGATAAATATGAGCTTTGTAAATATAGGGTGGGCAAAAGTAGGCTTACAGTTGTATTGTACTAATAATAAAATAATTAGTAAACAATATGAGAATAAACTCTGTTTCATGTATTCACAGCTGTAAACCCACTTTTGCCCACTCCTGTATTAGATCATAATGCCCCGAGTATAATGACAGATGTCAATCATAGGCTTTTATGCAGTACTTTTTAGAAGGCATTAATAGGATTAAAAAGTCACACTCATTTCTTGACAAATTTTAAGATACTTCTGACTTAGCCCCTCTTCTTGTGTTCCTCTTTCCAGTTTCCTATTATTATTGGCATAGGAACTTGCTGCTCCCATTGAATGAATCTGAGGTTCAAGGAAAACTGAATTACTAGAACTGATGTATATTTTAAAAGAATTACCTGGACATACCATCCAAAAGAAAGAAAGGAAAGGGGGGAGAAAACATGTTTTGAAGGCTGTAGTAATACCCAGAACATATTTATGGTCTGTCATTCCATCATCCAGTCATTAGCAGTTGATTTAGATGTTATGGTTGTTTTTAATAATTCCAGTCTCTTTTGAGTTCTAGGAAAATAATTCATGCATCCTAATTGACCTTATTTCTTTGAAATGTGCAAATTTTGGTCATTCTTATACCCTAAATAATCAAATTACTGTGCTAATAAAAACAGACTGCATGTACTTAAACCACAGATTCTGCTATCATGTGCTACAAAAAACACTCTTGCTTCCCTAAATCAGATTAAATACAATAAAGAATGTTTTTCATGGAGAAGGAAATAGGCCCTGAAAAATTTTTGAGAGTCATTATGCATATGGACAAGAATGGAGCAAGGAATGAAGGAAACAGTTTTGGTAAGATACCTAATAGGAGTAAACAGAACACTTTCCCCCCTCTTTTAGTTGAATATATATAAACATTTCAATGAACATCAAATAATAACTAGCTAATGATTTGGTAATTTAGTATACACCTAAAGTGTGTACAGAATTCTGCTAGCTTTAACACACAGTTAAAGGTAGAATCCATAATGTAACATTTAAGCCAGTGCCCAAATTTACATTTGCATTGTATTGTTGAAGTGACTGGCTATGCAAAATATTGATGTGGCAGATTTCCTCCAAGTTATCTTAGAACATTCATAGTAGTTAAATGATGGAATATATCTGTTAGCTGTCTATGACACTGACTATGAGGTTACTGTAATGAAAGTTAACTACTAGGAAATGACTTGTCATAACCTTGCCTTTAAACAGCACAGGAGAACTGAAATTCTCCATGCTGACCCAATCTCAATCTTTGTGTGGCCTTTTCTTTACTTAGCATAGATTGTCTTCTTGCTTCATCTTTTCCATGATTATCTGATACCCGCTCTCAAAGCAGCCCTTCCTGCCTTCCAAGTTAATATTGTACATTCCCAATGTGTGCAAGGCCTCCTGGTTATTGTGAATACATTGCTATCACTTTGTGCCTTTATGGAAAGAAAAACTGAAGACACAGCAAATTCTTTGCATCTTACCATTTTTATATTTTGTCTTTCTGTAGAAAATCTGCCACATGAGCAAATAGAATGCAATAATATAGTTTGCAAAGTCAAACCAAACCCAGCATATTCACCTGTGGTAATTCCTTCTGACTATATCTCCTACTCTTTAGTTTGTAAAAGGGTGTTCTGGTTGAGTCAGTTCTGAGACTCATCAATGCTATTTGTGTGAGATTTGACAAACTCTGTCTCCCATACTAAAGGTAATTGTTTTTCTTGATGGTCTGTGCAAGAAAAGCCTTTTTATCTGTCATAGAACCCTTGGGGATGCTATTGGTCTCTTCAGAGAAATGCTCTATCAGGGTAGGCTAGACTTTGCAGCAGACTCGGGTAGTGTTTGACTCATCACATCAAGGGTGTTAACAGCACTTCTATGCATAGGGAAGGAGAGAAGGGGATAAATGTGGAAGAACTGGATGAACAGACTCTGCAGACCTTGTGCTGCTGTGCTGCAAAGAGACTGGATGAGGAGCCCTGGGAGTGAGAAATAGTGAAAAAAATGCTTCTAAAGGTAGCTCCTCACACTTTAGCTATCATGAGAATCACCTGGAGAGTATCTTAAAACAGAATTCTGAAATTCTGATTTGGTAAGTTTAGAGTTTAGAATGTGGCCAAAGATTATGAAATTTAATAAGCTCCCAATTCATCTGATACCACAGATCTACAGACCAAACTTTCAGCAGCTCTGCTCTAAAGCAGTGACTCTAAAATTTAAGTAAGCATCACCATCAATTAGTGTTTGTTAAGCATATATTACTGGGCTCCATACACAGGGATTCTGCTTCACTAGGTCTGGGTAGGAGCCCAACAATCTGCATTTCTAAAATGTCCCCAGACCATGCTGATGCTGTTCCCAGGACCACACTTTGAGAACCACTGCTTAAAATCATGGAGGTAAAGGGAGAGTCACCAGCACTGTATAGGGGAGCTCAAGGCATCTGTGAGTAGGAGCTTTGGGACATAGTCAATCTGTAGACAGCCTGAGGTACTCTAACCAGCAATAAAATTAATGTTCTGGCAGTCCATAGGATTACTGCAGACACTTTGGGACATGTTGCATTTTGTTCAATCAAATTTTATTCAGATCTCAAAGAACAAGGTAATGTCACTGGACACTAGGCTTATAAAATTCATAAAAATACACTGTTATACACACAACTCTCCCTTTTGGGGATCCCCCAAGAAGCATAGGAAGGTAAAAGGTTGAATGAGGTGTTCTCTTCACCAGTGTAACTGAATGGTTGGGATAGGAGGACAAACACTTTACTTAGGCCTTATGAGTAAAGGAAAGGAAGAAAGGCATTTGGCTGTGATATTTTAATGAGAATAGCTATACTTAAAACATCTGCAAAGAACCCCATTTTTCTTATTTCTGAAGTGGAATACTTAACTCTTTTTACCAAAATATCAAAGCTGGAATGTTTTCAGCGTCTCAAGAGAGTTACTCTTAAAATACTTGAAAGTAAATCTCTTAGTAGTAATCTATTCACATGCATCTCAGTTCAATCTGAGAAATGAATGTCCCTAAGGGAACTCTACCCAAATCCTCCACTGCAATAAAACCTCTCTCTGGGACAGGAATATTCTCAACAGGATGCCAAGAATTTGCCCATAATGGGGATGCTTGATCAGAATCACATGGTGCGGGGGGGGGGGGGGATGCCACACATCCTTCTGATAGTCTGATATGGCTTCTTAGGTGAGAGTCTCTCTTCTTCCCCAACTCCCTTTCCTCCCACCTTTAGAATTCTAGCCAACCTTATAGATAATATTGTGTAAGATTCCTTGGAGATTTTAGGACATTAAAAAGATAATTAAATACTGAAGTTAAGACTGGTGTATTAAGATTATGTTTATAGATTCCATCCACTGAGAGTTTACATTAAGTCTTTCTTTTAGGTCATGTAGTTACCTCTTGGGAACTTGGGGAAATAGTTAAATGGTTCCTTCTTGATGGAAATAACTCAAAGTATATATATGTCTTATTAATTGTGGGTAAGTAGGGTCATCTTCCCAAATATGAGGTCTGTCCAGAAGGTATTCAGCCATGTAATATGAAAAATAGAGACATTTATCAAAGATGATACAAGATATAAGAAACATTGTACACAGGACAATGATGCCTTAGTCCCCTTCAAAGTAGGTACCTTGGGACCTCACACAGTTCTCTCAGTCACCATCAACTGCCCCTTCATATTTTCCTGAAACTCATTGACAATCTGAAATCTCTCCCCTTTCAAAGGTGATTTTATTTGGGGGAAAAACAAAAAGTTGGAAGACACCAAATCTGGGCTGTAGAGGGTTGACTCATCTGGGTGATTTGATGTTTCACAAAAAACTATGAAACGTGATGTATGAGCAGGCGTGTTGTCATGATGAAGCTGCCAATCATTAGTTGTCCATAGCTGTGGCCTTCTGAATCATCTGAATAGCTTCTGCAGAGGAATGTTCAAGCTTAATGCAAAATTTGATGCAGATTCATTGCTCTACTTGCTTAGTCACTTTGAATGTGACAGCCACACAGTTCACATGCTCACTCAAAGACATCTTCTGCCCTCACTAACTAGTTCAGTGAAATTGTCATTGTTCATGCATATGCATTCCAGTCCACTTCCCTTGACTGACAAATCACACCAATATCATGCAAACCATTCTCACAGCATCAATAGCTGGACTTTTTCTAGACAGACTTATGAAGAACACACATATCATCATTAATATTTTATAATCTTTCAGGATACAGAGAGAATATGGCAACTGTAGCTTAAGTATATTTGCATGAGTCAGCGATTAAATTTTTTTCCAAATTAGGCCTCTTCCTGCTAAGTCAAGATTTTTTTTTTGCAAAGTAACTGAAAATGAATATTCTGTTTCTTAAAGCATGCCTGACAAATGATCACTTGAATCAAGGACATTGCTATTAAAGTGATGACAGTCCTGCCTTTTGGTTCATTAGTTTTTTGTAAGGTAATGAATTTGAAAAACATCACATTGAACCTCTTTTTAATGATCCAAAATGAAGAAGACAAATTCCAAGAATTAACCAAAGAAAAGATGATAGATCAATGCTGAATAAAATCGATATGACTTGCATTTAAAACACAGCTTGGTTCAGTTCAACAAACATTTATTAAATACTGTATTCCAGGTACTGTTGTATTGTTTTCCAGTACTGGTAATACAAAGATGAATAAAATGTTGTTCGTGTTTTCAGGTATCCCAGTTAAGTGATAGAGCAGCTGATATAACAAATAATAAATGCAGAAATAGGAGGGAAAATGTGGTAGTGGGCAAGTAAGGACTTTGAAATCAGACAGGCCTTGATTACAATCCCGAGTGAGTCTTGCTTCAATTTTGTAGCTTTAAGTAAGCTCGTTGACTTTTCCTAAATAACCTTTGTTTTATTACCTCTGGAACAAAACATGTATTCAACACATGGAAGCTAATATTGATAACTACATGTAAGGTACAAAAGTAATACAGAGAATGATTTTGAGGGAGTGATCAGACAAAGCTTCAAAGAGGACGTTGTGCCTTCAAAGTGTTTTGATACATAGGACTTTGCCAGGTAGATAATACTGTGAAAGGATTCCAGGTACAGGAAGTAGCATTTCAAAGGCATATGAGGTGAGATCTGTTAGAACTGATAACAGTTTATGATTTCTGTCACCTTCATTATTTGTGGAAAGTAATTGGAGGTGGGGCTAGGGACAGGGGTGGCCAGTTCCTCATCATAGCCTGTGCTCTAATTAATTTGGACTTGATGTGTTCTGATAAGTTTGAACTTGATACTTTAAGTCAGAGTGAAGATGTTCTTTTTTGTTAATGAGCTTTCTGTTTTAGTTTTGTTTTAATTTTGTTCATGTCACCCAAAGTTTAAAAGCAGGGATATTTCACTTAAAACCCAGATATTTTTCTGATTCTCTAGGAAATTTGCTAGTGAATGTGCATTTGCTCATGGCAACTACTGGTTGGAACTGAGTAGAATCTGTCCCCCTCAGGGGTACATATTTTCTCGATGGGCAATAAGGATACCCTGGAAGGTTTTATTTTGTTTTGTTTCGTTTGGTTAGAGATATTGAATTGTTCTAGGTTTATTAGAAGAAAAAGATAACTATGAATGTGTATCATTAAGTAGATTCGTTATGTGGTGAAGTTTGTCATAGGGCTCTCCCTGCTGCAGTTGAGGGAGAAGAGGCCAGGAACTGAGAAAAGGTGATTGGATGTGACACCATCCAAGGCTAGGTTAATGGATTTGTAAAGTTATTCAGGCTGGTAAGGTTAAAAAATAAAAAGCAAAATAAGGTTAAACCTTACTCTAGGAGAGGGGATATGAATGTTCCATACAGACTCAGGGACCGTTACTGGTTGGAGAATAACCACTGCAAGATAAGATCTCTGATTTTATTTAAAAAAAAAAACTCTTAAGAAAAACAGAAAAATAAAATTATGTGGCATTACAAGGTAGGCAATTAATCTCACTGCCCTTTCTCTCCTCTTCTCAGAACTAGAAATTCTGGTTCTCCCCATAACCATCAGTAGAAGTAGACAGGGAGAGAAAGGCTATGACTGACTCCCAACCCAAACCCAGCAAACCTCAGCATTACAACTTGGAGACCATAAAGGCTTCTAAGATCTAACAAGAGGTCAGAGGCCTGAGAATTGCTGGGGAAAGGTCCACTGTCTGAGAAGGGAGGAGAAAGAGGAAGTAAAAGCTCTAAGCACAGGGGAGGTGAGAAGAGGGTAGCATGAGGAAGGGAGCATATGAGATCCATGGGGAGACCCTCTGCCTTTGGAGGGAACATCCATTTGGAGACATGCTGAAGATGTAGGTAGGGATGTTCAAGGATGAGAATTAGATAAAACGGGAAGCAAAGTCATCCAAGTCCACCTTGACTGCACCCTATAAAAATTGTATTTTATCTTCTGAAACTTTAAGTAAAGACCTGTTTGGATCTTCTTTAGGGTCCCTTACATTTGGGTTCACTCGTCAGAACCCTCCCTCCATCCATGAAATGGCAGGCACCTTCCACCTTTTCAGTGAGAGACCAGGCAGCAGAGGGAGCCACTTATGGATTGCACACAACCAGAGAAGGGGGGAGATTGCTTCTTGACTGTCTCTCTACCCCTACCCGAATCCCTCCATGGGCTGAAGACAAAGCCATCTGGGTTGCTGGGTACAAAGTGGATTGGGATATGCATGTACAAAACTGGGGGTGGGGGAGAGGTAGAATCAGTTGGAAGATTTATGGAGTGGTTTGAAAAGGAGGGCCTCAACTAGAGCTTGGGAGTATGAATAAAAAGGAGACAGATTCATGAGATCTCATGTCTCTGAGACTTTTCCTATTCCTGTTACTCCACCTGGACTTTAATGTCCTCACTCCTCTATCCATTCAAAGTCAGTGCTGCCTCCACTGTGAAGACTTCCATAAAAAGATTCAGATATTTCTTCTTATATGTGTACTTTCCACCTTATATATAAGTAACATAATTTGAATAAAGAGGTGTTTTATTAATACCCTGTCTGGCTGCTCACCAGGCTGTAAGTTTCTTAAACCTAGGTCACCGTGTCTTTGAGAACTATAATCACCTATATCAATGGGTCATAGTTATTACGACTAAGAACAAAGACCCCCTGTGTCAACATGAGTTAGTATTTTGTTCCAGGAAACATTTGCTCAAAAAAGATACGACTGTAAACCAATAAATAGTTTCATTATTTGTGTCAGGTAATTCCTGCAAATCAATTTATCTGAGACAGCAGTCTGCTCACCAGGCAAACAGCTCACTTATCAAATAGCACTTTGCTGGTCCTGACCCTCATTTTACCATGATGACCAATCCTAAACTAATACGTCATGACCATTGCTCAGTTCCAACCCATTTTCTGCTTTGAAAGACCTTTCTTAAAACACTTCAGCCTAGCCCCCAACCAACATAAATACTCCATCTTTTGTGACATTGCTGACTCTGTCAAGGTGATATTCTCCCTTACTACAGGAAAGATGTCTGGTGGTGATATTTTTTGGAATGTAACATCTTTCAGTTTTAATGTAGTCAAGACTAGCATGTAGTTGTGCTCAATAAATATTTGTTGAAAGTGGTACTTAAGAGAGAAAATCAATATGAAATGTTGCTTTGATTAGATAGGGCCGATGAGAAAAGAATCAGGGATGCTTCTAAAGCAGTAGGTGTTAACTTGTGCCATCACTTAAGAGGAAAAAACAGGAGAGCAGATTTTCAGTAAAAAAGATAGTGATTTCATTTCTAGACATGTTGAGTTTGAAATTCCTGGGATGTGGAAAGAGATATCCAATTCTGTGATCAGTGATGGAAGAGCCCAGATACAAGATTTTTCAGGGAGTGTGGAAACTTTCCTTTTTAAATCAGTGGTTCTCAAAATATGGTCTTCAGACCAGCAGCATCAACATCACCTGGAAACTTGTATGGCAATGCAAATTTGTGGGTTCCATATCAGACCCACTGTATTAAAAATTCTATGAATGGGGTTCAGGTATCTATGTTTTAATAAGTCTTTCAGGTGATCTGATGCACTGAAATATTTGAGAACCTTTGCCTTAGAGATTAAGGCTTAGAGATTATGTTACTTATATATAAGTAACATAATTTGAATAAAGAGGTGTTTTATTAATACCCTGTCTGGCTGCTCACCAGACTGTAAGCTTCTTAAACCTAGGTCACAACTACCAAGGTCTAAGACAAAATGTTAGACAAACTTCTGTTGATATACTTGCTAAGACATGCTAATCTTTTGTTCTTTGTATGGGCAGGCTCTCTCTAACATGGTGGCCTGAGAAGATGTATAACAAAGCAACAAAACCTCTTACTCACTGCATTTGCTCTGACTATACCACTTTCTGCTTTTTGCGCCTTAGGGAATCAACTGTTTAACTTTTCTGAGCCTAGGTTCATAATCTGTAAAATGGGAGTACTGATACTACCTACTTCACTGAGTGATGATTAAAAGAGCATATATGTATATATGCTCTTATATATATATATATGAGTTTATATATATAATATACAGTATATATAAGATATAATATATATTATATATAAAATATATATAATATGTATGTAAAAATATATAAAATGCTTAAATTGTAATAAGTTTGTTGCTTAAAAAAATCTTTACTTCTTAGAGTCACTGCCCTTTTATCTGCCTAAGTATTTCCTTCTTTTCAAGTTCAGCTCAAACCTCTCACCTGTCAAAGCTTTTATAGGTTAAGCATAGCATTAATTATCTTACATTGCTTGGACCACAGGAGGTATTCAGTAAATTTATTATTTGAGTAAATACACACTCTAGTTCACATTTCCTTACTTCTTCTCTGATGTCTATAGCTTTTGTTATCACTACCTTTTATTTGAGCACTAAATTACCCATTGTTGTATTTATGCCTTGCTTCCTGATTATATTATAAGCTCTTGGAGGGGAAGTATTGCACCTTATCTTGTTCACCTACACAGCACCTGGTACAGTGCTAATAGCATAAAGGTAATTCAATAATAATCTGTGCCAAATAAAAAACTTTTGGGGGGTTCTCAAATCCCTTTACCCTATTAAGTTTTTACAATTTCTTTTTCTTTTTTTAGTTTTTGCAATTTCTTATTTCCCTCCCCCCATAACAATTTCAAAATCTTACACCTCTACTACCACTTTCTCCCCAGGGTCACAAGAAGAAAAGAACTGGGGTTCTTTTCCTATTTCTGATGTCATCCAGTCAGATGGCTCTTATTATTTTGATTCTCCATGTCAACCTAATAAATTCAGCCTAATATTCCTGAAATTATTTTTTGAGTGAAAGCTAGGGTATTATGAATAACCCATTACTCTTAAACCAGAATAATGGTGTTTTATCTCTATCACTCTAGAAATACATCCTTTAAAGCTGAGATATTATGTTACTTATCCTTTATGTAGACTTACTTTTACCAGCAGCTTCCTTCAGCTTTCCTTTAACCTTTCGATAAGTCACTGCTTTGTGTAGAACTGAGTTGAGATTCTGCTGTCATGAAAAATTGAAAATGTCCTTTCTTATATAGGTATGAAACCCCTGGAAACATTTAGAAAAAAGTATAGTGCATACAATAAAAAGGGCAAACTTTGCAGGCAAATAGACCTGATATAAACATTTCAGTTCTGTTGCTAATTTGCTGTAAGGCTTTGAGTAAACTACTCAACATGTCTGAGTCTATTTACTCATCTATAAGCAGGGACATAAATATTTACCTTGAAGTGTTATGTGAGGAGATTAAGTAAAACAAGTTATGTATTCTACCCAGCACAAAGGAGGCACTCAATAAAATGGTGGATATTATTACAAAACAAAGGAAGAGAGAAAAGTAGTATATCAGAAACAGAGGCTACTCAGAGTCCACACATTGTCATTATCTATAGAATATGATCTCTGTGGACATTACTTCTATTCTGAAATTCTATTTAAATTCTGTTCAAGAATGGCCCCATCAAATCTCAAATCACTTTACTTTTTATAACTTATTTTCAAATGAGATCTCCTAATAAATTGTGTAAGTGAAGGGTTTCTCTTATACACTGGAAACCTGCTGTACTTCTCCCCTAAAGTCTCTGTTCCCTGGTTACCTGTGTTTGGCAGAGGAGGAATTCCCCTAACCTGTATGCAAAGGCTGGCTGCAGCTCACAGACTATGCAATGAACCCATCTACGCACCCGCTCTAGGAGACCTTGCATGTTTTTCCTCCAAGGACTGTTAGAAAGAGTTCATCTCCCAAAGGGCTCTTCCAGTTTTATTTATAAAACTCTAGTGGGGCAGTGAGACACTAATAATCCAATGGCAAGTTTTTTTTCCCTTTGGAAGGACATACGCATTCAAGAAGGAAACAGAAAATTCTCTCTTTAGGCAAGATTTAAGTCAGGTGGTCCTGGGTGGCTGAGAGACTTCTGAAGCACTGTTTATAGATGAGAATATAGTGAAATTCAAACATGTCCTGTGGTTTATAAGGATATTATTTTTTTCCTACAAAGTATCTGACATAAAAGTCCCCATTAATGTTCTGAATCCAGTTGTAATTACCACTGACCCACACACTCAAGAGAAGCTGTTATCACTCTTACCCTCCCCATCATCTTCTGCAGGGCTTGGGGCTACCTTGGAACTCACCATGGCAGAGATGGTTTAGAAGTAGAGTCACAGAAGTGCTCGGGAAGGCTTACAGAACTTGATTTCAAAGAAGGTCTTGTGTCTAGTCAGAGGGCAGCGTTGGCTGCAGGCCTTCTTTGCATTTCTTATTTACATTGCCAAATAGATTTTCATTTATATTAATAAGCTTTCTGTATTTTAAAAGGCAAATCTCTCAATTTTATGCTCCTGCCACTTTTGTTGAATATTAACTGACCATAGAGACATGGGTTTATTTCTGGGCTCTCTATTCTGTTCCATTGATCTATGTGTCTGTTTTTATGCCGGCGCCAGACTGTTCTGATTACAATGGCCTTGTAGTACAGTCTGATATCAGGTATTGCGATCCCTCCTACTTTGTTCAGCCTCTTTAACAAATGGTGTTGGGAGATATGCAAGAAAATGAAACTCGACCACCAACTTACACCTTACACAAAAATAAACTCAAGATGGAAAAAAGGCTTAAATATGAGTCATGACACCACAAAAGTACTAGAGGAAAACATAGGCAGGAAAATCTCAGATATTCCACGCCACAATATTTTCACCAATATGTCTCCTAGAGTAAGGGACATAAAGGACAGATTAAACAAATAGGACTTCATCAAATAAAAAACTTCTGTATGTCTAAAGAAAACATCAGTAAAATAAAAAGGGAACCAATCATAGTGGAAAATATATTTGCCAGTAATACTTGGGACAAGGGTTGGATCTCTAAAATATATAAAGAACTTACACAACTCCACTCCAGAAAGACAAATGGGCAAAGGGCCTGAACAGATGCTTCCCCAAGGAGAACATACAGAGGTCCCAGAGACATATGAAAGGATGCTCAGCCTCACTAGCCATCAGAGAGATGCCAATTAAAACCACCATGAGATACCACTTCACACCTGTCAGAATGGCCATCACAAACAAATCAACAAAAAAGGGCTAGGGAGGCTGTGGAGAAAAGGGAACCCTACTGCACTGTTGGTGGGAATGCAGACTGGTACAGCCATTGTGGAAAACAGTGTGGAATTTCCTCAGAAAACTAAAAATGGAACTTCCTTTTGACCCAGCAATTCCACTGCTGGGATTATTCCCTAAGAATCCTGAAACACCAATCCAAAAGAACCTATGCACCCCAATGTTCATAGCAGCACAATTTACAATAGCCAAGTGCAGGAAACAGCCTAAGTGCTGATCAGTAAATGAGTGGATTTAAAAAAAACTATGGTACATTTATACAATGTAATACTATGCAGCAGAAAGAAAAAAGGAACTCCTACCCTTTGCGACAGTGTGGATGGAACTGGATACTATTATGCTAAGTGAAATAAGCCAGGTGGTGAAAGACAAATACTGTATGATCTCACCTATAAGTGGAACCTAATCAACAAAACAAACAATTGAGCAAAATAGAACCGGAGACATGAAAATAAAGAACAAAGTGACAGTGATCATAGGGGAGGGGAACAATGGGGGGGAAAAGGAGAAGGGTCAAGGAACATGTATAAAGGACCCATGGACATGGACAATAGGGAGAGGAGGACAGAATTTGTGAGGTGGGGGTGGGGAGGTCAGGGGAGAATAATGGGGGAAAATGGGGACAACTATAATTGAACAACAATAAAAAAGAAAAAAGAGAGAAAAGGCAAATCTCTCTAAGGGATCTAGAAACTGAAGTCATTCACATAGGGACATAAATTACTTATGTGAGTCCAATAAGTTATTACTGTCTGGTAGCCTACATTATGAAACCTATCACAAATGTGTGATAGATTGAATAAAAGAGTTAAGCATTGACACCTATAAATAATGGTTAATTAAATTATAGCTAAATATACTTGGTGCCATAATTAAATTTCATTCTCTATTTCTCCTGTGGAGAAAAGTGAAGGAGTATTTTTCATTCTTGTATAAACATGAGACCCACTCCTTTCATTTATGACTATAAAGAAATATGTGTGGAGTCGGGAATAGTCAGAATCTCACTATTCAAATCTGTCCTTGATTTGTAAATATCCCCTTCCTGGCATTTGTGCTTCCTAGATATTTCGATGCTCTTTCCCCATCATGGTTTTCAGTTTTTTGTCTCATCATCCCTCTTAATACCTTGAAAAATTAGTCTACATTTACTTCTGCTTCCTCTCCACATTCACATTTAAATCTTTGTAATCCAGGTTTTGTCCCTACTATTTTACTAATGTACTTCTCAAAGCAGAAAGGTTCCCTCCAATGTGTCAAATTTGAAGGCCTCTCCATGTTGTCATTTACTCAATTTCACTGCAGAATGGAATCCTCTTCTTCTCACACTTTTGATTTAGTTTGTCTTTCATCTTTTAGAACACCTGATTTACTCACTTCTTTTCTAAAAAAAAGTAAAAGTTTCTTCAAGATTTTTCCACAGCTTAAACCAGTGGTTCCCAGCCTTGGCTGTGCAGTAAAATCACCTGTGAAAGCCTTAAATTCTGACGGTGCCTACATCCCACTCCCAGAGGTTCTAATTTGATTTTCCTGGAGTGCAGCCTGCATACTTGGAGTTTTTATTAAGAGTTCCCCAGATAATTCTAATACTGTATGAGGATTGAGAACTGCCTTAAACCATAAATCACATTTCTGGGAGGCTACTATTTTCTCTGAGGCTCAAAATTGGCTCAAGCTGCCATCCATGAGAAGGCCCAGGTTGTCTTTAAGGTAACTCTGAATCCTGAGGGCTGTATGCTCATGGTTACTTCTGGTTCCAACTTCTAACCTCCTGAACACTTGGTATCACTTGCATCTCACTTCCTAAACCAACTGGCCTTCTTGCCTCTGCTCTACTCAAGTCCAGTCGTAGAACTCAGCCCCTGGTCCTTGCCATCTCCCTGAACCATCACTGAAGGTTTATGGTGGCAGACATCACTGAAGGTTTGGGTTACTGTACAGGTTTGGAGTCATGGAAGGGTTTCTAAAGCAAATAGACATGGGAAATTTCTTTTTTAAAATTTTTTAAATTAAAAAATGTAATCTTCATCCAAAAATATGTTTATTGATTTTAGAGAGAGAGGAAGAGAGGTTGTTAGAGAGAGAGAGGGAGAGAGAGAAAGAGAGAAACATCAACGAGAAAGAGAAATATTGATTGGTTGCTTCTCGTATGTTCCCTGACCAGAGGACGAACCTGCAACCTAGGTATATGCCCTGACTATAATTGAACCCAATACCCTGTGGGGTATGGGATGATACTTCAACCTACTGAGCCATCTGGCCAGGGTCACTTGGGCAATTTCTACACAGACTCTAAGTTCTGGCAATATACTGGATTCTTATTTTCCTGAGAAACTTTTCTCACGCCTTAGTTATCCTTATATTATGCTAAGTAATTTAGGTTTTTATCCTTTTTGGCACCTCTTAGCAGCAGTCTTCTCTTACCAGTGTTTTAAAATGGAATTGGGGTAGTACGTAGATTAATTTTTCTTCTAATACTAATTACATCTCCTCTTGCTTCTTCCCTTATCCCGACCCACTATAGGATACAGAAGTCTCTACATTCATTATTGATTTTCTTTTTTTCCTTTTTTAAATTGATTTCCAGGTACAGTTGTTTCCATCTTCCCTCTTCTACTCCCCCTCACCCCAGCCATCCCTACTTCCCACCTTTGATCCTACCCCTTTTGGCTTTGTCCATGTTTCCTTTATACATGTTCCTTGACAATCCTTCTTTCTTTTCCCTCCATTCTCCCTGCCCCCACCTCTCCTCTGGTTACTGCCAGTTTGTTCTTAATTCATTTCTCATTTTAAATAACATTTTTTTATACCCTAGCACATATGACTTTGGTTACCAATTACTGCCATAGGCAAAGTCCTGATGATGCTCCCTCAAAATTCCTGTTCTCTGGTTATTCAATTGAACACTTACGTAAGTATTACTGTGAAGGAATTTTGTAGATGTAATTAAAGTTGTGAACCTTAAAACAGGGAGATTATACTGGATTATCCAAATGAGTCCAATCTCAATATGTGAGCTCCGAAAAGTAGATGTCAATAGAATGGAAAGTCTTGCTAAGACTCAAGTGTGTGATGAAGCCATTTCAATGATGTGTTGGACCTGTAGTCAAGGTAGCATAGTAAATGTATGATTTGCTCACTCCCTGTGGCTCAAACATATAACAGCAATAAAATATAAAAAGGAGGGGAAAGATCCAATTTCAAAAAAAAGTAGCCATCTCGATGAACTGAGAAAGTAACAGAAACAAAGTACAGTGAACAGGTCTGAGTCTCCAGATTATTGGTCTCTAAGTCATTGTGCCTGAGATTTGAGATCTTTGGGGGAAAAGGAATCAGAAACCAGAGGTTTGGGTGGGGGAACTGCCTCACTTGTGAAAGGAAACTTAAATTTAAAAACAGACACAGTGAACCTCACCTCTGCTTTGGACTTTTAGAAGGCTTTGGTCTTAGGACAGCAGAGGGAAACAGACCCAGCCATGGGACCCAACACCAAGCCACTGTACAGCCTTGTTCTGTGACTGAATCCACAGCAGTGAGAATATGTTCATAAACAAGACCTCAAATCACTATGATATACTTCTGGTCTGGGGTTCTGGAGGGCTGCATAGGTAACTGCAAACTCAATAGACTGTCAGGGATATATGAGAGGGGATGTTGAAAAAATGAAGAGAGAAAGCTTCTTACTTACAATGTATTTGTAACTTGCCAACCTTTGTGTCTCAATAGACATGGTGAAATGTAATGACAGAACAGACAGACAACAAAATCAGTGGATTTACTACAGCTAAAACTGATTTAAAATAACTATGCTTAACATTTTCAAAGAGATGAATGAGGCATGGTTTCCATTTTAAAAAGGCAAAAGTTATTAATCAACATCAAACAAAAATAAAATTAAAAAACAGGTAGCTATAAAATATACTTGATTATAAATCTTAGGAGTGAAAAATACAGTTATTAAAATAAAAAAGTACTTACTTCAGTTCTATCACAGTGTAAGAAACTTAGTGGCTTAAAACAAGTCTTCTCATCATTCTGGGTGAGGACCTTGGGCAGTACTCAATCAAAAGCTTCCACAAGGGTACTTACTTGGCTGTACTCAGTGGGCTAAAGGGCTCCCAAAGCCTTCATTCACAAGCCTGGGGTTTTATCATGTGGCTTTTTTTCTTTCCATGTTGTGTCTGATCATTTATTAGTGTAGCCCATGTTTCTTTAAAACATGGTGGCTGATTTCTTTGAAAGAGTATGAAAGCAGAGATACCAGGCCTCTTAAAGGGCTGAAACTGGCACGGTGTCACTTCCGCTACAGTCTATTGGTCAAACAAGTCATAGGACTGATCCTTGATTTACAGGGAAGAAACATAGACTCAGTCTCTTCCTCACACAAATAGCAAGATCTCATTGCAGAAGCGTGTAGGATGGGTGATAGATAGTGTTTAGTCATCTGTAGAAACACAATCTTCCACAATAGCACGGAGCAAACTTCATAAAAAAATAGTGAATTAGAAGAGGGTACTAAGGAATTAACCCAGAAAATGGCATGAAAAAAAAATAGATATAAACAAAATCAAAGAGCAGTTAAGAGAATAAATTGAAGAAAGCATAGAATTGAGTGAATGACAAAGAAGCAATATTTGGTGAGATAGCTGCTAAGAATTTTTTAAAACTAAAGAATTAGTGAGTTGTAAGGTCAAAGTAACTCTGGATAACAAGCAAAATAAAAAAATAATGTATCTAAATGTAGAAATACTATCATCAAACTGCAAAATGTCAGAGAAAAAATATTTAAATTTATTGAAGGGTTATAGTACAATGGAATGAGAAGTTAACTTAGACTGATAAATTCCAGAACGTAATGGAATATTTTCAAGGTATCAAGAAAAAATACTCTTCAACCTAAAATTTAGGAATTTTAGACAATATGGCATTTTTAGTCATTGTAAGCCTTAAATAGTTTTTGATCTACAGATTCCAATTAACTCTGCAAGACAAAAAGATAAACTGAAGGTGAAAAATGCAAGAAACAATAAAAGCACAAATATTGATAATATATGCTGGTAAATTTAATTATGTACATTAAATAATAGCTACAGTTTTATTTTAAAAATTATTGATACTAAAATTTTTAACAAAATAATAAGATAAAGGTGGTGATGTAGACGACCACCAAGGTCCTTGTCATTACCAGGGGCAGAATCAAAATATTGAATAACTGTAGTGTTTGTTAGTACAATTTATGGTTAATTACATGTGTTAAAACTTAAGATTAAGATCTAAGATTAACAATGAGCAGAGATTTGTGTAGGACAGAATACTTTATCAAACCAACCAAAAGCAAAGGATTTAAAAGAGACAGGAAAGCAACAAAACAGCATAAAATAAAGATGTCAGAAATAAATCCAAATATATCTTAAGTCACAATAACATAATGGATGAAACTTATCTATTAAAGAAAGGTGGTCAGGTTAGATGATTTTAGATCCAGCTGATTGCACCTTATAAATAAAAAGCCATGTAATAATATAAAATATAATTTAAAACAAAAAGCATGAACAGAGATAGTGGCTCTATGTAATAATACAATGAACTGTCCATCAAGAAGACATAATGATCATAAATGTTTTTTCATTGCATCATAGCCTCAGGATATATAAAACACAAATAGACAGAATTGGAAAGACAACTAGATAGATCCACAATCATAATGAGAGATTTAAATAGATCTTATGAGAAGTGGGTAACTTCTAATGTAACAGACTAAAAATTAACATTGGTGCATAGCAGAACTTCTGTGTGCCCTGTGAATTACAGGTGAGCTAAGATACTGACTTTTTCACTTTTGTGATTGCTGGGTGTGCCTGGGGCACCTGGTACAGCCATTCACTTCCTGCATTTTTGAGCTGTCTAAAACATTTATAAAATTGATCATATACCAGCTCAAACCTGTGAGCAAAGATTAAAAAGAAAATACAACATCTAGCATGGGGAACAGAGCCAGAAAATTAGTACATTCATACACATATTCAAGGTGTTTAAATTACTATAAACTTTTTGCACTATAATTTGGCAGTGCTCTTTAAAAGACTTAGTATTTTGTATATATTTTGATTCAGCAATAACAATTTTATAAAGTTTTGTTAAGAATATAGTTACACAAATGGGCAAGTGTATATGCATAAGGATGTTACATATCATGGTGTTATATGTAACCTGGAGAAATTGAAAATAGCCTGAATGTCCAAACTTATGTAATTAGTTAAAATAAAATATATATGCAATTATATGACAGAATAATATATGATGATGCGGGCCCTGGCTCGTGGGGTCCCCATCATTATGGATGCAATATGAAACAAATTCACACAGACTACTGAGTCCTGTGGAGGAAAAGGGGCGGCCTGGCTTTTTTCTCAAGGGGAGCAAAAGCCTTGGCCCTTGCTCCAATAAGCTTTTATTGTCTTACTGGGCACATTACAAAAAGGTCCTTATTAACTATGCACAGGATCACTTTAGGTGGTTACCTTTTACAGAAAACAAAAGAGCCAATGCTGGTAATCACATCACAGAAGAAGGATATTTGCAAATGAAAAGGCAAAAGTGGTTGAACCAGTTACACTCATTCTTGGAGGGTTTAGCATGGTTTTTAGGAAGTTGCTTTGCAGTAAATGTCCTCAATTCAGAGTGAGGGAGTTTTAGGAAAAAGCGACTCATAGAGGCCTAGGTACATTGCAGGCCTGATTCCCCACAGGAAAACCTATCCGTGGGAGTGGGTCCTGTGCATCTCCCAGTAGGAGCTGGGCTCTCGCCACACAGAGCAGCCTCCCACAATATGATATTAAAAGAGATATAGAAATGAACCAGCAAATATTTGGTTTATAGCACAGCTTCTCTAAATTGGACTTGTGGAGACGTTTTCATTTTTATTTATTTTTTTGCTTTGTCAAACTTTAATCACACTGTTTATACCAAATGTGGGGCTGGACAAATAGTGAAACCTCAGAATTTTGTCTGTAATGTCAACTCTTCATGCTTTTTAAAATTGTTAACACTATTATAGATGTCCCCCATTTTCCCCACTTTCTCCACCCAGTCACCTCACCCCCCCTCCCCGCTTCACCACATTGTCCATGAAGTATGTATATAGGCATATATGTTCTTTAGCTAACCTTCTTCCAGGGCCCACAACCTCCCTCTCCTCTGAGATCTGTCAGTCTGTTCCAGGCATTCATGGAGACATTTTTATTTTTGATTTTTTTAAAAGTTATTTATTTATTTATTTATTTATTTATTAGAGAGGGGAAGGGAGGGAGAAAGAGAGGGAGAGACATATCAGTGTATGATTGCCTCTTGTGTGCCCTCTACTAGGGACCTGCCCCGAAACGCAGGCATGTACCCTGACTGGGAACCAAACCTGTGACCCTTTGATTCACAGGCTGGCACTCAACCACTGAGCCATACCAGCCAGGGCTCATGGAGACATTTTTTAATGGATCGAAGCATTCCTTCCCACTTAGAACATGGTTTCAGAATCTTCTTAATATCAAGCTCTTAGCAGTCATAATCAGGATCAGTAATAAAATAAAATATGAGATTTATGAGCCATACCTATTGTAGAGGAATACCTAATGACACAGAAAAAAAGTTCATAATGTATTAAGGGAAAAAAGCAGATTGTTAAGAATACACTGATGATTACATTTTCTTTAAAGCATATTCATGCTTACATATGTATAGATTAAAATATTGAATGTTAAAGTAATTGTTTTCAGGTGATAGGATTGTATTTGATTTTTATCTTCTTACTTTTATTTCCCGCTGTGAAGGAATATTACTTTTGAAGAAAAATTAAAAAGATTTTTATTCAGCTTCTTTAAGCCCTAGCATCTAAGAATCCTTCCTTATATTAAATCGGTTTTTCCCTTGACTCCTTTGGATGTCTGAGCCTCTTTCATCCCACTTGTCGGAGTCTGACCTTTGCTAGTTTGTGTGGGTGTGTCTTTCTCCTCACCTAGACTGGAGGCCCTGGAGTGTAGTGGCTCTCAATACTCAACACAACTGGATTGCTTTCAATAGGTGCTAGGACACATTTTGTTGAATCGAATGGAACTAACGTTTGGAACACATTTTCATGTAAGTCAGATAGCAATAACTCCATACACGCTAAGCTCCAGTACAGAGTCAGTAATTGGAAACTGCTTCCAAGTGGCTATAGAAGTTTAAAGAAAAGAAACTGGCTTGTCAGGCTCGGTGGACTGATTGAGTCCCCTGTCAAGTTTTCCCCCTGCAGCATCATTGTTGTGGGCAAACAGAGGCAGATATTTTCCTACCAAGTGTGGAATTTGGGAGGATGAATATTTAGGTGATAATTTTCTAGTTTTCTGTATTAAGCTGAGGACCAGTTCATTTTTCAAAAGTTCATGAAGACAGCAGAGTTACATTGCTTTCACCTCTTAACCCTGAAGTCTATGGTGTTATTGTTTAAAAAGGCCAAGCTGAAATAATTTCTCCACAGGTCAGAATACTCAGTGACCTGGAAAAGCAGTTCCTTGCTCTGATCGATGCCTTTGTTCATATCTTCAGGACTAATTTCTGTAGAAGGCACATGAAAGAGGAAGTAATCTAGTCAGGATCAGAAGTGGAGGGGGAGAGGGAAACTTCTGGGACCTAGTTAATGAAATAGACAGAGAACTTGAGAAGCTAATGTGGGCCAGGAAAAAGCACTGGAGCTAAAGAATAGAAACACCATTATTTCGGGGGAACTGAACAAAATATTATTATCAGCTATTTTTTCTTAATTTCAGCCTTAAACAGCAACAAAAAATTATAATGCTAGAGTCCATCTTGCTCATTGTTTTGATTTTATACTGGTTTTTACCAAACTTTTTCAGGAAAGAAAAAGTACCTTTTCTTTTGATGATTTTTTCTTTTAAAAAAAGGAAAGTAAATAACCTTTATTGGTAAACTATTCTAAAGTTGAGCAACACATGCTTCAAACAGAGAAGGACATTGCATATATAAATAACTGACAGTAAAATCGAAGATTTTGCCCTTTCATTCAATGCTTACTAGATATGGGGCTAGTGGTCCTGGTTCTCAGTATTATAAAACTTCGTGTATGTGACAACTGGTACCAGCACCAGAGTTACAATGTTTAGAGATACCAATAGAAGATATAAATGTTCCTGAAACTGATTTCAGTCTTTCCAATTACTTGCAGGTGGTTAAATCCTAAGGTCATTTGGGTGGCAGAATCCTAAGTCTACACCCACATGTAATTCTGTGTAGGTCGTGGGAAACAGGATGGACTGCGTCCATGCAAATATCTTAACAACATAGTAAATTTTTCCACGTCCCCATGCAAGTAATCTAGCCCATTTCTTCTTCACAAGTCTTCATTTTAAAATCTTTACTCATAGAAACATGAGATTCTAGGGCTGGACAGGAATGCTAAAATAACCTAGACTTATCTCATAATTCCAGGGGAGAAAGCTGGAAGACTAGAGAGTTTTAGTTAGTAAAAGAGCTAGTGACCTCTGGACCTCCTGACCTCCAGCCCTGGAGCTTCTAACACCAGTCAGCACACCAGGGCCCAAAGTCGTGCTGCTCTTAGTGTGGGCCATGGACATGTGTTGGTCCGTGAATGTCTGTCACTGGCTCATGATGAGATAAGTAAAGAAATTGAAAGTAAGCATTTAGAAACTTTTATAAACAATTTGACAAGGTAACATATGTCTGTTGAATGTAATAAATAATAAGCGATAATTTGCATTTGTGTTTTTCATGTCTGGTCTTGTAATTTCATTTACCTAGTAATTAATTTTTATGTATATGGCCATCAGTCTTTAATGAATTAGAAGTAAAAAGCAATTTGTTACCATAAATGGACTAAGAAGTAATTGGTCTAAGTGGGGCACTGAGTTTTTATAACAATTGACAAGACATGAACAGAACAGAATGCTTATGATTTATAAAAGTAATTGATTTTAAGATTTCTATTGTGGTGGGACCTGCATACTCTGAGCAGTGGGAAAGCTGAAGAATATGTTATGTATGACACATTTTCATGGCATTGTCCTAATCATCATCCAGTTTCTGAATTTCTTTTACAAATGCGATTTTTTTGCTATAGTCAAGAAATCTTTTAAAAATTCATAGTACATATGCCAACCATTATACACTATGACTCTAATGCATTTTATCCCAATACTTTTTTATAAACATGCAGGTCCACCCTCTTTTTCCTCAATTTGAATTTTCTCCCCGAGTACGGTAGTATCTGCCACAACTTACCTAGTCAAGTTTATTCTAATCACTAATCAAATTTATCATGATTGTAAAAGGTCTAATTTAGTCCTTTGGGCTTTCTTTCACCTCTAGATTCAGTAAGCATAATTGTCTTCATTATCCAAGTCAGAAAAATGCAAGTCTTTTGCATACAGTATCAGTCACAGTGAAATATTCCTGAATAGTTCCTCCAGAGTTGATAATGACTGCTGATAAGTACTCCCTCAGATACTCCAACCATTTATTAACCCATATAATGAAATAAAGGCAGAATCCCAGGAACCTCCACTGCTTGACACAGCTCAAACCTGACAGTGCAAAAGAACCTCTGTGAGCAGTGAATAAAAAAACAGCCAACTTAAAAGCTGCACACAGTTTTAACACCAGCGTGGAGTGTAGTCATAGTGCTGTGTGCAGGCTCAGGTTGGTAGTTTACTTTTGTTTGCACTCTGAGTAGCCTGCTCACCCTGTACACCCACGCTCAGATGCCATTTCTGTCACACTCACTCTAAGACCTTCCTTCTCAGTGCACTGGCAGGGGCTTGTATGTATTTCTATGACTCCTATAAAACTTGTACTTTTTTGTTTTACACATCTGCCTGTTGGCCCTTTCCAATGAACAGATAGAAGGTAAGGACTGTGTTTTATGTATATCTGTATCTTTAGCACCTTGCACATAATAATCATTCCGCAGTATTGAAGGAAAGATTTTGCTTTCAATTCTTTTGAAGTATAAAATACCCATGCATCCCAGCTATCCTATTTTTCCTTAGGCATAAAAGGCACATACAGACATAGTGCTTCTGTCTACCAGCAGGTTACAGTTTCTTGTTACAAACATCTATGATTCCAATAGTAAGTATAAAAGGGGCTGAAGTAGAAGGTACTTGTGTCAAGAATTAAACTCATGCCTGTACTCCTGTTTCTGGTGCTGTTTTATTGATCTACCTGCTGCAATGTCTGATTTCCCAGCTTGACCAGTAGACAGTGGATTGGCCCTTCCCTCCAGTGAGATGAGGCACATCCCTTCTCTTCCTGCCTGTTCCAGACCTTCTAATGTCCAGTGTGTACTGTCTGTTTCCTCTCCTTTACTCTTACTTGGGATATCTGCCCCATGTTAATGATCAAGTATGAAATATGAATACGAAATATGAAATATTAAATTTATAGCAAGTCCATACTTTGCATTAGGCTAATCCTTGTTCTTGAGGAACTCACAATTTAGTGGGAAAAATAGATTAGTTAATAAATTATTAAATAATCTTGAGCCATCATTAATTGAAGTCTCTCTGCTAAGACTTTTACTTTTCTAATCTCATTTACTTTTCTTTAGATGAAACTATCATTATTTCACTTTCACAGATAAAGAGAGTGAATCTTGGGGACATTGTGTCAATTTCCCAACATCTCATTACTTGCAAGAAACAGAATAAAGGTACAAACTTAAGGAGTTTCAATACCAAGCCTGCACAGGTCTCTGTGCCATAATGTCTCTCTGTGGACATTTGGGTCCCTTCCTCAGCTCCTTTCCTATCTTATCTGGAAAGTCCACATCGGGGGGAGAATAGTAGACTTCACTTTTGTGATAAGGTGGTAGGTACTATAGCCGCCATGTATGGGTCTATTTTCCTGTAATACTGATGGAGGACATCCTGTATACTCTTAAGTGAATTAGGAAGAGATTAAAATTTATAGATCTGTCCTAACATACTGAGGCTGTTACCTTAAGATAGGTTAAATTATTTAAAAATTAATATTTAAAAAAAACAAGCAAGTTAATAGCCATTGCTCTTAACCAGCCATTGCTATTAACCAGTTAATAGCCAGTCCTCTATCAGAATCTTGCAAATCATTTTGGCTTTGATTTCTTCCCAGTATTCTTTCCAATTAAGCTGATACGTTTTTGTTTCAATTAGCCACTTTCTCCTTTCTAAAATAAAATCATCATTGTTGTCTTTTGAAAACTGTGTAATCTTGAATTCTCAAAAACAACAGCTAATTGGCCCATAATAATGCTATTAATTTCATAAATACCTCATTACAAAAATAATCAGACACTTCAGACTTGAACCCATTTAATTTATTCTCAGCCATTCTCCTATTGTGCCCTTCCAATTTCTGTGAGGTCTGTTTTGTTGCCAGTCACAGTTCATTTTACTAACATGATTTTGTAGTGTGCCTATGATCAGATCACCATTGCACCATAACAAAGAAAAAAGCAAAGTGCCCCTTTGTCTTTCCTAAAGCAAGAAATGAGTCATATTGAGCCAGAGTCATGTTTTCCAATAAAGTAGCAGAACCTTTCTTATTCTGCAAGTGACTGGCACTGACTAGTGTAGAAAATGTCTTTTCTACTTTATGTGTTAATGCTGCTATAATACTTCCCCCACCCCAGATAAAAACAAAATGGAAATCTCATAGGTTGGAAACTTACTAGTGAATGGATATATATATATAGGTAAATAATTGATGTGAAGTTTTGTTTTATTTTTATTTAAATCAGTTCCTGCAATATTTGAAACTATCTGGTTGTCTTAATAATCCTACTACCCAAAGAAAAATGACAGTTAATTCATTTTATTTGAATGAAACAACACATTGAATTTTGCCAAATATTTTATTATTAATGCTCTAATTAACTGTTGATATCTTAAGCAAACCAGGCAGCAGGATATTTCTTAAGGATTTCATAACAAGAGAGATTTCTGCATCAGAGATCTTTATTTTGTCATGTTGGTTTACTCATACAATATAATGTGGTGCATTAGCCAGGGTTCTCCAGAGAAACAGAACCAATAGGATGTATGCATGTATGAAAAGGGATTTACTTTAAGTAATTGGCTCACGTGATTGTGGAGGCTGGCAAGTCCCAATTCTGCAAGCAGGTTGGCAGGCTGGAGACTCAGGGAAGGGTTGATTTTGTAACTTTTGTCCAAAGGCAGTCAACATTTTTTTCTTGGGAGACCTCAGTTTTTTCTCTTAAGACTTTCAGTTGATCAGATGAGGCTCACCCACATTACAAAAAATAATATGCATTACTCAATGTTTACTGATTTAAATGTTAACCACATCTAAAACATACTTTCATAGAGACACCTAGACTGGTATGTGACCAGAGTAGCACCATTGCTCAGTTAACTAACACACAAAAATTAACCATCACACATGGTTATGTTTTTAACTTGTCCTTAATGATTTTCAAATTAACAACAAAATTTAAAGACAGTACAGTACTAAAAAACAATTAAAGCAAGAAGAACTTTCCAGGATGGATGCAAGGAATTGTTATTTTTCCATATAAGACAAGAGATCAAACTGAGGTCATCTTTTTCCAGTCCTTTCACTTTAGGTACAAGTGTTTTCTAATGTGAAGCAGGAATTTGAAATTAAGAAGCTAGATGACTAGAAAGAAGACTGTGTCATCTCTGAGCTGAATAAAGAGAAGCATCCACAAATGAATTTCTGGCCTCTCATATTAGGTTATAAACTGTTTATGGACAGAGAGCACATATCATGTTTCTTCTGCAACACATAGATCTTAGCATATTGTTGCATAGTTGAAGTGGAAGAGTGAATCTCAGACAAGGTTAACCCAGAGATTCAGTGAAAAAATGGATCAAGTACACCCAAAAGGGCATCAAAGGCAGGAAAGAGTATAAGGGATTGAGTGATTATAGAGCTAGTGAGGAAAGAGATCAGGTATTTTAAGTGGTGAGGGAACAAGGGATGTTTGGAAAAGAGGCTGTTGTTGAAAAAGAAAGCAGTGAACTGGACTCCTTGGTCATAGAGTAGTGTTTTTTTTTGATAATGCATTCCTCTAAAATGTAAATTTCTCGAATCAGAGGTAGATGTATGCCATAGATGTGAGGAAGGGAGAGAATATTGTGATTTGAGGTGACTCATAATTCATGAATGCATTATTTGTTTCTTAGGATGATTGCAAAGAGTATTGGTTGGCAGGAAAAATGGGAGCAAAATATCATGTTATCTAGAAAGGTGAGAGAAGTTTTATGGAAGTTCTATATGAAGGCAGCATTGTAGTTATTAATGATTGACAGACATTTATGAAGGTGATAGACAAAAGCAGCACTTTTGGAAAGCGTTAAGGCTTTCAAGAATGACAAGCCCAGAGGTGTTCTTGGCACAGCACTTAAATGGCACTGCAAATGGAGAATTGTGTCAGTTCAAGGGCTGGTTTAGAAAAAATAGGATTAAGGCAAAAATGTGTGTGAATTGACATGGATGAGTATTCAAGGGAGGCAACTGAGATAAAATGTCTGCCTCAAAAATAGTTGCTTTGGAGAACAGCATTGAAGAAACTATGGACTGGGAACAAGAGAAAGTCATGTATTAAAGACACAGTGTCCTGGAAATGCTGGGAGATCACATGCATTTTGAATCTTATTATATACACACACATGCAAACACACATACTAATCATCAATGCCTCAGATTCTACTAAAAGAGTTAGGAGTTAAGTTAAAATTTTAAAGAACAGTAGAATGTTTCATTGTCTAACTGCTAATGTTTAAGGACATTGATTTCAAACAATCTATGCATACAAAAATATTTTAAAAATTTAAATCTTTGCTAAAAGAGTTCCCAAGCAAAATACAAGTGCCAGACTCTGAATTCATCTGCCTTTCATCACACTGAATGACTCCAAAGGCAAATGCAGGTAGAACCCTGGCCATTCAAATAACTTATAAAGGAGAGCCAAGCACTGATCTCTAAGCCTTCTGAGTCCTTTGATAGGCTTCTGGCACTTACTTCTTGCTCTCTCACATTTCATGCTGAAGCTTTTATCTTCTTTGAAGGTTTGTTCTAAGGAGCAGACACAGAGACATTTCCATATCTCTCTCTCTGCCAATCGCTCCATCACATTTGGGGTACCACTAATTTTGGGAATCCACCCATCTCGTTACTGCACAAAGAACAATCTGCTCAATTCTTCCCTTCTCATTCTGCAGACTGCTGCCACATGTCCTCTGTGGGAAAAGCATAAAAGCTCTCTTGTCTCATCCTGAGGGAGGAGGCTTTATTCTCCCTTTCCTACATGAGCCTGGCAAGAGCATGCTTCTGCAGCACAGCTTTGACCCATGGGTTGCAGAACTGAGTAAAATAACTCACTGCACTTTGTGAAAGTCCTCCAGGATGTCTCTTTCAAGGCAATCCATGTTCCTTAAAATACATATAAAGGAAAAATTTTGGGCTTGGAAGAAAAGACATGATTTTGAATCTAATCCCAAAACTTGCTAGCTGTACAAAATTCGACAAGTCTCTTTTCTGAATTTCCTCATAAAATGAGAATAATAAGGTTTACCTCCAGGCTGCTATGGAAAAATAATGAGATGGTACACGAGCAAAGATCCTAGTCCCCCAAAAGCTGCTCAATAAATGTTAATCCTGTCATGTTCATAGTGAGCACGTGATAGAGGACAGGCATTGTGCTAAGTGCTTCCAGATACCATCTCATTCAATCCCTGAGCCATCTGGTGAGGGAGCCTTTGTCTATCCCCATAAATCTGATGAGGAAATAAGAGCTGAAATAATCAGATAACTTGCCCAAGTTACTCAACAGTAAGTACAAATCCTGAGATTTGAATTCATCTGACAACACACTCTTCCCTTTAGCATATATGGGCTTTGAATTTGAAGCACAAAGTTAAAGATCCATAAAATAAAAAAGAATGGATTGGAGCTCGACTGGACTCCTGTCCTCATGCCCAGGTTACTTGACACTTCTCTTAGTTGACACTTGTTACCTTGCAGTTCCCCAAGAGTCATTAGAATATAAGCTTCTGGAGAATTTTTTTATTCTTTATTATTGCTATTATTATTGTTGTTGTTATTATTATTTTAGTGGATCAAACACAGTGCCTGCAATATAGTAGAACTTCAATAAAAGGTTTTAAAACAATTAAAGATTTCAGGTGCAGCTGGGGTAAGGAATTGGGAATTGAATGGAGACAAAGGGCCCACAACTGCTCAAGTGACAAATAATGAAGAATGACTGTGGGTTCAAACATGACTGTCCATGAATTAGTAAGAATTTACAACAGGGTTCCAGACTGCTAGGTCATACAAAGATTCCTTAAACTGGGAATTAGCCTGGAAACAAGCCCAAATCTAAATCAGACCTTGTAATAATTTGGGTTTCTTTGACATTCCCAGGCAAACTGGCACTGATTTCATGATGCTAGTGTCTCTTCAGGTGTCTATGGTGCACGTCAGCCCCACGCCTATAGCACCATGTATATGCTGTGGAGATGCACTCAGAATTGGAGCTATTTCAAAGTAAAGGGAAGTAATAGATAGCATCATTTTTCTGTTGAAATTCCATTGCAGGAAGGGATCTGTAGAACTAGGAAAAGAAATCATGTTAACAGTTCAAAATGCTGAAAGAAACCCTCATGGGAACTTTATCTAGGGCTTTGTCTAAGAGAAGAAGGCATTTCTCTTAGATATTAATTCTGAGCATTTTTATCTCCTTTCTCTTTGAGGCATCTTATGATCTCTATCCAATAAAGGAGAAAAAACACATAAAGAGGGAGCTCTTCTCTGCAGCTGGAGACACACCTGATGGGCTGATTTGAAAGAAGGAAAAGAAAATGGGCTGGCATGAAGCATTGGAAGCAGTCTGCCAGATAGTGAAAGAGAAAGAGAATATGGATTAAGGGTTCCACCCATAATTCAATAAATACATAAGTAAATAAATGATTTCCAGATCTAATCCACTATTCTCTGGTAGTCTCCTGACACTCACAGTCTTTGCCTTTTTGAAATATAGCTAATTTCTTCTAAAGTACTTATACTTTTTACTTAATTGAAAGTAAAAAACACTTTCCAAGGTGGCATGCTCTTATTAGATTATAATTTCTCAGGAAACAGGTTTTTAAAAGTTAGATCTCTCATTAGATTAACATGTTAGCAAATTATGCTTTTTAAGCTCTAGGACTTTTTAGAAAACGTGTATTTTAGTTCTCTTTAATATTCGCAAGACTTAGAATTCTAGAAAAAACATGGAATAGTGTCAGCGGGAACCTCCCTCCCCCCTCCAAAATTCTCTAATTGAGTAATCAGATACCTGTGTTCTAGTTAAGGTCCTATATAAATAACTCATCTCCATCTCAATCCACAATTAAAAAAAACTATCTGATTCATAGGAAAGTATTCATAGATCTCAATGTATATAACAAATGTTTCTAAATTCCTCTACCTTCCTTTACCACAAGCTCAAGTAATTGTACATGTTTGTGGTATTAAAGTTTTTGTTCCTGCCCTGACCAGTGTGGCTCAGTTGGTTGAGCATCATCCCTCAAAGTGAAGTGTAGCTGGTTCTCAGTCAGGATACATACCTTGGTTGCTGGTTCAGTAGGGGCATGTATGAGAGGCAACCGATCGCTGTTCCTCTCCCTCTCTTTCTCTCTGCCTTCTTCTCTCACAAACAAACAAATAAACAAACACATAAATAGTAAAATAAAATATTTAAAAACGTTTTTCCATTTAAAACTACAATGAGATATGAAGTCACACCTGTTATAATTGCCATTATTAATAAATCAACAAACAGTAAGTGCTGGCAAGGTTGTGGAGGAAAGGGAACCCTAGAGCACGGTTTTTGGGAATGCAGACTGGTCCAGCCACTGTGGAAAACAGTGTGGAATTTCTTCAGAAAATTAAAAATGGAACTGCCTTTTGACCCAGTGATTCCACTGCTGGGAACATACCCTAAGAATCCTGAAACACCAGTCAAAAGAACCTATGCATCCCAATGTTCATAGCAGCACAATTTACAGTAAGTGCTGGAAAACAATGAAAGTGCCCATCAGTAAATGGGTCGATCAAAACTGTGGTACATTTTCACAATGAAATGCAGAAAGAAAGAAGGAACTCCTACCCTTTGCAACAGCATGGATGGAACTGGAGAGCATTATGCTAAGTAAAATAAGCCAGTTCATAAAAGGCAAATACCATATGATCTCACATATAAGAGGCATCTAATGAACAAAATAAACTGATGAGCAAAATGGAACCAGAGTCATGGAAACATGACTCTGTGGCCAGAGGAGGAGAGGGGGTGGATAATGGTGGAAAGAAGGGAAAGGGACTAGTCAAAGAATATGTATGAATGACTATGGACATGGATAATAGTGTGGGGATTGACTGTAGGAGTGGGGGATCGGCTGGGTGAAGGAGGGCAAAAGGGGGAAATCTGGGACAACTGTAATAGAAGAACAATAAAAAATTTAAAAAAATCCTGTAGGATATTTACCTATATTGCAATTATAATCATGAATGTAGATGTGTTGTATCAGGAGGAATTATTTCTGCCTGAAGTCCCAGAAAACAAAATAGAAAACAAAACAAAAAAGTGTGCCCATTCTATTCTTAATGCCATGATTAGACATAGGGAGGATAAATGAGTTAATGAAAGAAGCTCTTTGATCTCTGAGCAGGACAGCTGCTCCACGAAGTCAAAACATTATCATTATTAATTATCTTTATTCATGTTAAGCCATCTGTTTCCCAAACATGAGCACTTGTGGCCCAATTCTCTTCTCTCAGTGCCCCTCAGAGTGTCCCTTGTATGTATTGTATTTAATCTTTAGCTGATTTCAAAAGAAATGACACCTTGTAGAGATAGATGGTGCTGGAACAAAGGAAAAACATTAATCCACTTCTTTGATAATTCTTTTGTTTGAGACAAGATTGTTCACTCTCATATTAAACTATTTTGGATAATTTGCTGCTGGTATGTTAGAAGAGTTTCAACTTTTAAAAAACTAAATAATGCCATCTGGTGGTGAAAATAACACATTAATATAGATATTTCTAAAAAATTTAAGTTTTTTTGTATTGTAATAACTTTATTACTATAATAATTTTTTAGTGAGTTGACTGAGATCATTTGAAAGCAAATATGAAGACTTTACACATCAGATAAGAATAAATAGTTTGGAATATATGTAGTCAGATCCAGCCATACAGTAATATCACTCTCATGCTTAAATGTCTTTCAATGGCTTCATAATCAAGTCCAACTCCTTATAAGGTAATTTACAATTTGTTCTCATTTCTTTTCTTCCCTTTCCACTTCTTTGTCATCCTCCTCCTCCACTTCCTTCTCATCTGCTTCTTATTCAATTACAGTTGTCCCCATTTTCCCCACATTACTCTCCCCTGCCATACCCACCCCCACCTTCCACATTCAATTCTCCTCTCCCATTGTCTTTGTCTGTGAGTCCTTATACATGTTCCTTGACTTCACATCATAAACAAATCAACAAACAACAAGTGCTGGTGAGGCTGTGGAGAAAAGGGAACCCTAGTGCACTGTTGGTGGGATTGCAGACTGGTGCAGCCACTGTGGAAAACAGTGTGGAATTTCCTCAGAAAACTAAAGATGAAACTGCTTTTTGACCCAGCAATTCCACTGCTGGGATTATATCCTAAGAATCCCAAAACACCAATTCAAAAGAGCCGGTGCACCCCTATGTTTATACAGCATTATTTACAAGAGCCAACTGTTGGAAACAGCCTAAGTGCCTATCAATAAATAAGTGAATCAAAAAATTGTGGTATATTTGCACAATGGAAAACTAAACAACAGAAAGAAAAAAGGAGTTCCTACCCTTTGCAACAGCATGGATGGAACTGGATACTATTATGCTAAGTGAAATAAACCAGGTGGTAAAAGAGAAATACCATATGATCTCACCTATGAGTGGAACCTAATCAACAAAACAAAGCAGCGAGCAAAATATAATCATAGACATTGAAATTAAGAACAAACTGACAGTGACCAGAGGAGAGGGGGAGGGGGGATAATGGTAGAAAGAAAAAAATGGTCTCATTTCTTGCATCATTTCCTCTTCTCACTCCCACGCTCCACTTCTATGCCCCAACACAAACGTGTCCATGTGTGTACACGTGCATGGGCACACGCACAAACTTTGAACAGAACTGCTCATACAAGATGACTTGCTGCTCCCCAAGGCCATTACATTCTCCCAAGCCTTTGCTAACCAAAAGCACCCTTTCTTACTTTACCTGGTGAACTCACAATCACCTAAAAAGATTCAGCTCAAACACTACCTCTATTACGAAACTTTTTAAACTTCTTCATATGGACTACAGGGGTTTTCCTCAATGCTCAGAAAACCTCATAAGTATACTTCATATAACACAGTTACGCTGCTAAAATTGTTTCATGGTCATCTTCATCATACTATGTTTCTCAAGAGCAGAACCTGTGTTCTAATTTCTAAAATCTTTTCTACAGTTTTGAGTAGTAATTGACCCCATTAAGTGCTTATTAAATGCTTGTGAAAAGCATGTGTGATATAGACAGTAGAATTCAAGCTCCAATACCTAATCCCCTCTATTATTTCATTGAACTCCAACTAACTACAACTTCTTTATAACTACCTGGGTAAGTATGGCCATATGATTAAGTTCTTATGAATATGATGTGACTGGACTAGTTTTGATACTACATAGCACATACCATAACTTATTCTAGATTAGAAAAATATCATTGAGGTCATAGATTGTGGAGCTATCAAGTAGTCTAACCTAGTTTATCTTCTTATCTGCAGAACATCCTTAAATCAGTACTTAATATTGTTTGCAATAAAGGCTTCCCTGGTGTCCTTAGAAACTCTGTTTCCCCTCAAGAAATGATTGGTCAAAGGGCCATCCAGCTAATGAGATTAACTTTAGTAGTTCATTGGTTGTGTAATTCTTTTTTTAAACAATATTTTATTTTTTATATTTAATTTTTTTTAATTTTTGTTCAAGTACAGTTGTCTCAATTTTCCCACCACCACTCCCTCCACCTCACCCACCCCCATTTCTCATCCTCAGTCCTAACCCCCTTTGGCTTTGTCCATGTGCCCTTAATAGATGTTCCTTGATGACCCTCCCCCTTCTTTCCCCTATTATGCCCTCCCTCCTCCCCTCTGGTTTCTGTCAGTTCTTTATTTCAGTGTCTCTGGTTATATTTTGCTTGCTGGTTTGTTTTGTTTTTTAGGTTCCACTTGTAGGTGAGATCATATAGTATTTGTCTTTTACCACCTGGCTTATTTCACTTAGCATAATGTTTTCCAGTTCCATGCATGTTTTTGCAAAGGGTAGGAGCTCTTTTTTCTTTCTGCTGCTTAGTATTCCATTGTGTAAATGTGCCATAGTTTTTTGATCCATTTATTTACTGATGGGCACTTGGCTGCTTCCAGCACTTGGCTATTGTAAATAACACTGCTATGAACATTGGGGTGCACCCGTTCTTTTGAATTGGTGTTTTGGGATTCTTAGGGTATAATCCCAGCAGTGGAATTGCCTGGTCAAAAGGCAGTTCCAGTTTTCTGAGGAAATTTCATACTGTTTTCCACAGTGGCTGCACCAGTCTGCATTCTCACCAACAGTATCCTAGGGTTCCCTTTTCTCCACAGCCTCACCAGCACTTGTTGTCTGTTGATTTGTTTATGATGGCCATTCTGTTCAGTGTGAAGTGGTATCCCATTGTGGTTTTAATTTGCATCTCTCTGCGGGCTAGTGATGCTGAGCACCTTTTCATATGTCTCTGGACCCACTGTATGTCCTCCTTGGAGAAGTGTCAGTAAATGTCTTTTGTCCATTTTTTAATTGTATTGTTTGTCTTCCTGGAATGGAGTCATGCGAGTGATATTTTGAAGATCATATCCTTATCCAAATGTATCATTGGAGAGTATATTTTCTCATACGGTTGGTTCCCTTTTTATTTTGCTGATGTGTTCTTTAGCTGTGCAGAAGCTTTTTATTTTGATGAAGTTCCATTTGTTTATTCTTTTCTTTATGTCCCTTGCTCTAGGGGGACATATTGGTGAAAATATTGCTGCATGGAATATCTGAGATTTTCCTGCCTAAGCTCTCCTTTTATAAAAAGTACAGATCTTTTCTGTCCTTGGTTAGTTTTATTCCCAGGTACTTTATTTTTCTTGTTGCTATATCAAATGGGATTTTTTTCCTGATTACTGTTTCTGATATTTCATTGCTGGTATACAAAAGTGCCTTCGATTTCTGAATATTGACTGTATTGCACTGTGTTGCCAAATTCACTTATTAAGTAAATAGTTTTTTGGTGGAGTCTGTAGGATTTTCTATGTACACTATCATGTCATCGGCAAACAATGATAGCTTTACTTCCTCCATTCCAATTTGGACGCCTTTTATTTCTTTTTCTTGTTGATCACTGTGGCTAGGACTTCCAATACTGTATTGAATAGAACTGGTGAAAGTGAACATCCTTGTCTTGTTCCACATCTTTTAGGGAAAGCTTTTAGTTTTTGCCCATTGAGTATAATGTTGGCTGTAGGTCTCTCATATCTGGCCTTTATTATGTTGAGGAATGCTCCCTCTATTCCCACTTCGCTGAATGTTTTTATCATAAATGGGTGCTGTAGCTTATCAAATGCTTTTTCCTCATCTACTGATATGATCCTGTGACTTTTGTCTTTCCTTTTGTTTATGTGATGTATTACATTTATTGATTTGTAAATATTGTACCATCCTTGCATCTTTGGGATGAATCCCACTTGATCATGGTGTATAATCTTTTTAATGTATTGCTGGGTACAGTTTGCCGATATTTTGCTGAGTATTTTAGTGTCTATGTTTATCAGCGATATTGGCCTGTAGTTTCCTTTCTTTGGTGTCTCTTTATCTGGTTTTGGGTTTAGGATGATTCTGGCTTATAAGAAGAGTTTGGGAGTCTTTCATCTTCTTGGATTTTGTGGAACAGTCTGTGAACAGACTGTGGAACAGTCTGGGGATTTTGTGGAACACTCTTCCTTAAAATGTTTTGTAAAAGTCTCCTGTGAAACTGTCCAGTCCAGGGCTTTTGTGTGCTGGGAGTTTTTAGATTACTGCTTCAATTTCTCCAGCTGTTATTGGTCTGTTCAGGCTTTCTGCTTCTTCTTCATTATGTTTGGGAGGATTATATCTTCCTGGAAATTTGTCCACCCCACCTAGATTTTCAAATTTCTTGGCATATAGTTGTTCGTAGTAATTCTTTACAATCCTTTGTATTTCTGTGGTATCAGTTGTAATCTCTCCTCTTTCATTTCTGATTTTGTTTATTTGGGTCCTCTCTCTTTTTTTCTTGATGAGTCTGTTTAAAGGCTTGTAGATTTTGTTTATCTTTTTCAATGAACCAGTTCCTGGATCTATTGATCCTTTGAATTGTTCTTTTAGTTTCTATGTCATTTAATATTTTTCTGATCTTGGTTATTTCCTTCCTTTTACGTGCTTCAAGCTTTGTGTGTTATTATTCCTCCAGTTCTTATAGATGTAGGGTTAGGCTATTTATTTGAAATGTTTCTATCTTTTTTAAGTAGGCCTATATCGCTATGAACTTCCCTCTCAAGACTGCTTTCACTGTGTGCCATAAGTTTTGGACTATTGTGCTTTTATTTTCATTTGTTTCCAGAAACTTTTAAATTTCTTTCTTGATCTCATTCTTGATCCATTCATCGTTTAATAGCATGCTATTCAAACTGAACAAATTTGAGTGTTTTTGAGTTTTTTCCTTGAAGTTGGTCTCTAGCCCTTGTGGTCTGAGAAAATGCTTGATATGACTTCAATTTTCTGAAACTCATTGAGGGTTGGTTGTGTAATTCTAAGCCCTTTCAACACAGTGGGAATTTTTCAAAGTAATAATAGTCATTGTTGCTGAAAATTCCTTATAAAATGTCAGTTATTCTAGCTAATTTTCAGATTCATAATTACTTTTATTCTAAATGCCATGTTTAATATTAACTTTTCAAATATAATAATTATTTTGCTCATAAATAGATTAATAGGCAAAAAACTTTTGTTGTAAAAGACACATGGACAATAACAAGGGAGCTGGAAACAGGGGAGGGAGGTGGGAAGGGCTGGGGTGGTGGGGAGAGGTTGGAGGAAAAGGCAGAAAATTGTACTTGAACAACAGTTTGAAAAATGTTAAAAAAACACTTTTAAAGCATCAATACCCTGTGATTAAGTAATTTTAACTAATTCTTCTTGATACATCAATTAAATAATATAAAAAAGAATGTAAAATAGCTCAGTGATAAGTATTTTACTATTTATCAAATGTTGAAATCATATTTTAGATATGTCAAATTTTAATATATAGTGCTAAGATTATTTTTATTTATTTATTTCAAACTTAAAAAATGGATACTAAAAAATTAAATTTACATGTGTTTCATATTATATTAAACAATGCTGACCCAGAAATTACAGATGACTTAGGATGACTTAAAATTAAAATAAACTCTTATCTATTATTTTTGTGGGATAGTCAAAACTATCCTTATATTACTATTTTCTATTGTCTAGAGAATAGAGAATAATGTATATAAATTATAAATAGGCACATACTGTTGGACAAATATATAATTTGTATTTTTGTTCATAAATGTGAATTCACAAAAAAAATCATGGCATATGTAGGATTAATTATTAGATACTAATAACTTCCTATTTTCTATACTTATTTTTTTATAAATCTAAGCAGAGGGCTTAGAAAAACACAAAGAGAGTTGATTAGATTCTTTTACTTTTTATTGAATTTATTGGGGTGACAGTGATTAATGACAATATATATAGGTTTCAGGGGTACAATTACACAATACATCATTTGTATATTTTACTGTGCATTCACCACCCAAGTTAAGTCTCCTTCTATATCCCCTTTACCTTCTCCTACCTCCCCTCACACCCTTTTCCTCTGGTAATCATCATGCTGTTGTAAGTTTAGGAGGTTTTTTTTTGTTTGTTTTTTTTTTGCTTAATTCCTTCACCTTTTTTTTTTTTACCTGTCCCCATGCCCTGCCCTCTGACAGCTGTCAGTCTGTTCTCTGTATCTATGATTTGTTTTATTTTGTTCGTTAATTTATTTTGTTCATTACATTCCACATATAAATGAAATCACATGTTATTTGTCTTTTTTTGACTGGATAAATTTCTTAGTATAATGCTCTCTAGCTCTATCTATTCTGTCACAAAAGATAAGATTTCCTTCTTTTTACTGCAGAGTGGTATTCCATTGTGTAAATGTGCCATAGCTTTTTTATCCACTCATTTACTGATGGACACTTGGGCTGCTTCCAAATCTTGGCTATTGTAAATAAAACTGCAATAAACATAGGGGTGTCTGTATTCTTTCAATTAGTGCTTCAGAAGTGGAAATGCTGGGTCATAAGGCAGTTAAAAAGAACTGTACTTGGAAAATCATAAGACACTAAAGAAAGAAATTGAAGGAGACACAAATAAGTGGAAGCATATACTGTGTTCATGGATAGGAAGTATTAACATTATTAAAATATGCATACTATACAAAGTAATATATAGATTCTTTTTTTAAACCTTGTTATGTTTTAAGTCAAGTCTAAATATATACAAATGTATGAACATTGTAGATATAATTGAAATAACATTTTTATTTTATCTACGTTCAAAGGCTGTATCCTGTGAAATCTCTAATGGTGGTAATGTAAAAAGAATTTTCCTTCCTATTCATTTTATATAGCATCATACCAAAATTGATTATCTTTAAATTTGGAATGATGGTCAAAATTAACCTGTTTAAGGTTTCCAACCAGATGGAATTCTTCTTGATTTGTTTAATTTGTGTTAAATTTATTTATTTATTTATTTATTTACTTACTTACTTATTAGAGAGAAGGGAAGGGATGAGTAAGAGAGGGAGAGAAGCATTGATTGGATGCCTCTCAAATGCCCCCAACCAGGAACCTGGTCCATAACCCAGGCATGTGCCCCTACTGGGAATTGAACTGGTGACCTTTTGGTCTGTGAGATGATGCCGAACCCACTGAGCCACATCAGTCAAGGCTAATTTTTATTTTTAATTTAAATGAACTAATAAGTACCTAAAATGAATAGTAATGCATTTGCATTTTTCCTTCCAAGTAAAAGCAAGGGTCTAGAGAGGATAATGAATTTCATATAGTTTATATATTTCATCCACATCTCAGTGAATTTAGCCTAGGTGTTGTCGGTGTGTCATTTTTGAAAAAGAGAGGTAATTTAGGATATGAAAGTGAACTCCATAGAATATGGGCCCAAATTCTGTAATACCTCAGCTTACTCAGTGAATATTAAAGTGTTATTTTTAGCTTCCTTTTGTGGTCACAAAGATATTCACCCATTATAGATGAACAGAAATCTAACCACCATTGGACAGTTTTTCAGTCATTTCTCTGCACTGTGACCTTCAGTAAATAGATAACATATGGATCATGTTATGTATTTTACTTAAGAATTTAACAACAGACTCATAACACAGTCTGTTAATGTCTCAAGTATACTTGAGACATTAACAAGTCCTGGCTTACTGTCAAATGCTTTGTTTTGAATTTGTTGTTTTAAAAGAACTACATGTGTATTATACAATAATTCTTACATATTTTAGTTTTTATAATTAAAATTTTATATTTTTATTCAATGATCACAGAGACTATATTGAGAACTATTTAATAATAAATTACTTAGATTTGTTTTAGGTCATAGATATACATCTGTACACTGACAAAGATTTACAAGAATAACTTTTGCAGTTGTAGTTACATTGCTAACAAATTATTTTTAGAATTTTAGATGTTTTCATTTTGAGAAATTGAATATTATTTCTTAAAATTGTGTGTAAACTTAAACTTATCTCAATAAAAATTTTAATTAAATTTAACACTAAGAGCCCAGTAAGATAAAATACAAAATTGACAAAGAAAAACCAATAGCTTATCTATCCCAGAAATATTCAATTAGAAAATAAAAGAGAGAAATATCTTAATTATAATGGCATCAGCAACAGTAAAATGATATAGAAGAAACATAATAAGTACTGTTTAATATTGAGAATTTAAGGAGAATATAAAACTGTTGAAAGTATTAAGAGAAGATATGAATAAATAGATGTATGGTAATCAAAAGGCTGAAAGACTATTATAAATAAATCAGTACTCTCCAAATGAAGCTATGAATTCAATAGAATTCCAATTAAAAATTCCAAATAATAAACTGTTAGAAAAAATTACAAACTTCCTAAATACCAAAAGTATACTGAAAGAAAGAATAAATAAACCACATTCTGAAAGATACTTATATAAAAGACAAATATACATATAAGTCAACTGTGAATCTGTAAAGTAATATAAGGCTAAAACATTGATTATATCAATAAATATAAATAAACTTATGAAATTATCTCTAGAAAGTAAAGATAACTATAAAACAGTTTTAAGTACTGAGATTTTTGGCATGAGAGAGTATATCTAGATTTAAAGTCAATGAATCTAGAATTCTGAACTGGAAGTATCAGTATGACCTGCTGAGATTTATTTTTGTTAAAAAAATATTTTCAGCTATGTCCACTGCAAACCTGTGGAAACAATGACCAACTTAATAACAATAAATTTTTTTATCACACAGATTGTGGTTTCTAAGTATAATTTTCCACCAAAATTAAACAGAATTCCTGGGATAAATGGTAGATTCCAAGTCTAAGACAGAAATATATATAAATTGATTTTATAACTACCTGTTACTACAAACCAAAAAGTGTATGAAAGACTAATCTGATCATGTCTGAAGAACTAAAGAGATGATCTGCATAGAGTTCCACTGGCCAAAGAAGGCACAATAATGAATTGAAACACATTAAATATATATTTATATGGTATCAATTAATATGTTATTTGATAATTAATATATTACTCAGCCACTTGCCTACAGTGATAATTTTCTAGCTGGTTAGGAAATACCATTAAGTGCATTCCTCAATGTTTCTGTATCTTTCACAACATTTAAATTGCCCTAATTTTAATTGAAGACTACCATATGCTTCTTAGTGAGAAGAGAAATATTTAATAATTTCTTTCAGTCATCTGTAACCTCAGTTGTCCTCCAGCCAGAATCAAACTGCTTTTCAAATAGCATCCTGTAATCTTTCTCTTTCTTCTTTTTCTTCACTCAGTATGCTTGAATTGTTTGTTAATGTAAATCTGCAGAGCCATGCAAGACAGGTTCACAGAATTCTTTATGTCTTTCTGTATGAATATAATTTTGGATATAATATAATATGAATAATGTAATACCCAAACAAGCACCCCCCAGGTGGTGCTAGAGCATTTTACACAAGTAGCAGCCTATTTAGGGACTACCACTGTAAAATGCCAGCTAGATAGCTATTTACCTAAACTCTTTAGCAATGAAGAGGGAATTAACTCAAGGATATACCATTATTTAAAAGATAATTTCAGCCTTTAATAACCATAAGAAGATTGCCATGAGCCTGGATAACTTCCCTAGAATTTCAGAACTAATAGAGTTCTCATTATTTTGGAAAAGGAATCTAGAATATAAACTGAAGTGTAATCAAGATTTGTTAAATAAAGTAGTAAACATGTTGACTGAGTCAGAATTCCTGAAATATTTGGGATATGTCCATTCTTTTGAAACTGCCAGTTTCTTTAAAATGAGGAGCTATCAAACCAGTGTACCTAACAACATAGTGATATAATTAATAGGCTTATATTGATCAAATGTCAACCTTTAACAGAGATATAATTTTCTAATTAAGTATATAAAAACTTCTTTGGTGATAAATAGCAAAAGGCTCCATCTGAGGCCCTTTATGGACTGTGAAGCCCAGTGGTGGTCCTTCGCACATTCTTCACTGTCAAGCCCAGGACCCATGTTTCCTCTTCATTTTTGCTCTTTACTCGGAATTTGTCAATAGGCAAAAGGCCCAGTCTTCTGCGTTTAGTTGCAGAAGCAGTGAACTTAGAATAAAATACTTGACATGCTTGAAAGGAGCTGAATATTACCTCTTTCACTCTATAAATGTATGATGTACAGTCATTCTACAAAGACCCTCGACTCTGCTCCTCCTGAGAACTCGCACCTTGGGTGTGAACTCTCATCATCTTAGTCTGTCTCTCTTTCTTCTTTCTCACTGTGTTCCTCAGCCTGGCCTTGGCCTCCCCAAACTGTGTGATTTGAGGGCCATGTTTTCTTTTACTTCAGTACCTTTTGAGAATCTTGGGGAAAATCTGATTCTTCAATATACCTGAGTTTGGAGAAAGGGCCCTAAAGACTTGCCATTTGTCTTCTGGTTTCCATCCATCCAAATAACTATGTTTGAGAAAAAGAAGACCATTTCAATTAGCAAATAATATATTTAAAAGCCTGTTTTATCATAATAATTATCTTATTATTGAAGATAATAATAATAGGATAATAATATTTTAACAATATATTTAATTGGTGTTTGTAGAAGAAAAGGTTAAAATTACTTTATTACAGGGTATTGATGCTTTCAAGGTGTTTTTTGTTTTATTTTTGCCTATTAACAAATTTATGAGCCACATAGGGAAGTGAAATGATGATCATATTTAAAGAGTTAATGTTAAAACATGACATTTAGAATAAAGGTAATTATGAGCCAAGAAATTAGTTAGAATAGCTGATCTTTTATAAAGAATTTTCAGCAACCATAACTACTATTACTTTGAAAATTTTTCACTGTGTATATATGTACATTTAGTCAATTAGGTACAATCTATAATCTCAATGACATTTTTCTATTCTAGAATAAATTTTAGGGTGTGGCTTTGAAAAATGTTTGTTTCTGCTACTTTTAATTTACGAGTATATTAAGACACAGAGGAAAGTAGAGTAGTTCTTGTTTCATTTAAGTAACCCTAGAATGTCTGAACCATGGCAAAATTCAAGTTCTGTCCCCATGAAGGAGGTAGGACTTACATGTAACACTCTCCCTCCTACCAATAAAAAGTGTAGATATTTTTAGTTATTATTTAGTTCTCAATTAGTTTTTTGAATGATAAGAAGAGTTACAATAAAATGTAATTGCTACAATAAATCAAATTTAGGCTAAATCTTTGGGCATATTCATAATACATTTTTAGAATAAATTTTAGAAGCAGAATTAAGGATATTTTAATCAATGAATACAAATGGATTAAGCATGCACCTGAAAATTTAGTCATTTTATCTTTTCTCTCTATTGTATGAGATAACCACTTCCCTAGACAAAGGGTGGGCATTTTTGATACATTTATTTGTACCTGGATAGTATATAAAAAGATAAATAATAGAGCCTAAGAGGAGATAAATTGTATTTGTATTGTTAATAATATATTGTGCTTTGGGAAAAGTGATGTCTTTGAAGATTGTACAGTGCATTCAGAGCATGAACTAATGACTGTAAGGAATTTATATGAAGTGGAAGGAGAGAAAATCATGTATTTAAATAGATTTGTATTATATTACATCCAGAGGCAAAAAGATAGTAGTACCCCTTGATTTGTTTCATGTTGATACAGAAGTACCATTTAATGGATGAAATAAACTCTGTTAAATATTGTAAGCATAATATATTGAAAAAAAGATATGTGTTGTTTACTTCAGGGCTATGAAAATGAAGAAACTTTTTAAGGGGTTAGTACCTGGTTCTATGTGAAGGGAATAAATTAGACATGAAACTATCAATACTGAATTGTGTTAATGTGAAGAGAATAGCAAAATTAGTGTGTTTAATCCTCAGATTTGAATCTCTGCTATAGACCATGTATTAGTTTTAGTTTGGTTTACTTTCCCAGAATATAGTAGTTATGTTAATTTGACACAGATCAGCACTTACCCCACTTTCCAATTCTTATTTCATTGAAGTAACTATGGTAATTGCGTGATGTGAGGCAGTAAAAAGAATACGGGGGTTTAGAATCAGAAAGCCTGGGTTTAATTTTGAAGCTGACACCTGTTAACTGTGTAAATTTGGTCAATCTCATAGGTATTATAAAATAGCTCATTAATACCTATTATTTTACCAAGATTTGTTTATAGATGAGAGCAGGTAAGGATGTGTGATTATGAATTGTTGCAAAACTGGCAATACTATTCAAGGTAGAGTAACTGATATAAATAGAAAATCCTAAAATTTCAATGACACAAACCTATTTCTTGCTTCTGTCAGAGACACAAATCACTGGGTTGGGGGACATTTTTGGCTCTGCTGTCCCCTAGTTGTCTGCTAGCTGGGAGACAGAAACAGAGGGAGAATGAAGAATCAAAGGGGAAGTTTCAGGGGGCCAGGTCTGGATTTTGCAGGAATCACAGCCAGCCATGTTCCATCAGCAAAACTTTGGTAATATGGTCACACAGACAAACAGGCTAGCTGTGTGATTGATAAAAAAAAAAATAGAAACAATTTTGATGGCTCTCTAGCCTGTCTCTGCTCACTGACCTAAGTGACCTAAGCCAAATTAACTGACCTCAGTAATCTACACTAATTAATTTATCATTTAGCTTTTCACAGATATTAATTTTTTTAAATAGGTACTGTAGCCTATAATCATAGTGACAGGTGATGAAATGCAGGTTGCCTTTCTTGTTATTCATATCTTTGTTTCCCTGTACTTAATGCCATCTGTCTAGCATATTCTAAAGCTTTTTGTTACATACCTGGTTTTCGAGAGTTTGATTATGATGTGTCATGGTATTATTTTACTTGTTTTATCCTCTTTGGAGATTGTTGAGCTTCTTGTATATGTAGATTGTGAGGGAGCTTTGTCCGCAGATCCCCCCCCCCCGCGCTCCCCCGTCTGCCATGGATGAGAATAAGTCTACCAAGACATGATCTGCTTGGGGAGGAAAGGTGGCTGATCTCTCACAGGAGAAGAACCAAGAGCCTTTTCCTCAATGGCTTTTATTGGGTTCGTTTACATAGGAATTCAGGTAAAGCTCATTAAACATGGCCAGGAAGTAAGGATCCAATAACAAGGAACTCTGAGGGCCTATTTTGAGTCAGGGTCAGATAGCTAAAGAGATGTAAAAAACTTTAAGGAAAAAACTTACTTCTTGCTTGTACCCTTGCTTGTACCCTTATCAGATAATTGAGAGCATTCTAAACAAAGCAGGTTTCACAGGATTTTACATATTCTTTCTTAGGCCTGATCACCTGGGGAACCGCCCTTTCCAGCACAGGGCTGCACCACCTTCTGTCGTTGTTTCAGGCTTAGATGGATCAAGGGAAGTAAGGCAGCCAAGAGATTAGGAGATTTTCTTGCAGACAATGAGGACTCAGGCTATGTCAAAGCTGAGGGGCGAGGGTCCATCACCCCCTTTTGCTGTAGCCCCTAAAGTCCTTCCTTAGGGGCCTCCTATGTGATTGTGCCTGTCTTAGGTAGTTCCCCCCTTGGGGAATCTTACCCATCATTGGCTAACTGACCAAGCATTGGGGGCCAGGCAGCGTGAAGTAAAAGGAGCAGAAATGGTGCTCCTGCCAGGGAGATAAGCTTTCGTCTCCTTGGTGGCTTATGGTCCAAGATCGTTTCCTCAGACTTAGCCTTGGCAGGGGTTACAGCTTCTGATACCAGGCAGGGTGGTTCCCAACAATATATAGTTTTAATTAAATTTGTGCAGTTTTGGTCATCACTGTGTCAAATGATTTCCCTTTGCCCCTGTTTTCTCTGCTTCTATGACTACAATCATAAGTGCATTAGATTGCTTGCTATTACCCCATAGGTCATTGATACTCTGCTTGTTTCCAGTATTTTTCCCCTTCATTTTGGATAGTTTCTATTCTTATGTATTCTGCTTCACCCTTCTTAATTCTGAAGTGTCTAAACTGCTATTAATCCTTTCTAATTAAATTTTAATTTTAGATATTAAGCATTGGACCTGAAAAATTCTGTTTAGATCTTTAAAATGTTTTCTATCTCATTATGTTGATGTTCTTCTTTAAATACTTGAAGATAGTTATAACAGTTTTTTTTAAAATATTTTTGCCTTCAAATTTTATCATTTTGTAGAACTGTTTCTATTGACAAATTTTTCTTCCTGGATTGGGTCACATTTTCTTACTTCTTGGAATATCTAGTCACTTTTATTAGATGCAGGACATCTTAAGTCTTACATTGTTATCTTCCTTTAAAGAAACTTGAATTTTGTTTTGATAGGTAGTTAATTTCATTATATTTTAATTTGATCCATTTATGGCTTGTTTTTAAACTTTTTTTGGATGGGTCTAGGGAGCCCATGCTGTTACTTCATCATGGCCAGAAGAGAATATCATAATTCAATATTCTTGTGCCATTATCTAAAATAGACTTATTTAAAAAAATATTTTTAACTTAAATTTATTCAGGTAATATTGATGAATAAAACTGTATAGGGTTCCAGTGTACAATTCTGTATCATCTGTCTACTGCTTTGTGTACCCACCACCCAAAGTCAAATCTTCCATTACCAATTATTTGACCCCCTTTACTCTTTAATACTCCAACTCCCTTTCCTCTGGTAACCATCATACTGTTGTCTGTATCTGTGAGTTTTTGTTGGATTATTTTTCTTTTTCATTTGTTGCTTTCAGTGTTATATTCCACATATGAGTAGAATCATAATTCTTGACTTTTTCTGTGACTTATTTCATTTAGCATAGGATTCTCAAGATTCATCCATGTTGTTCAAATGGCAGTATTTCATCTTTTCACATGGCTGAGTAATATTCCATGGGTACATGTACCACATCTTTATCCAATCATGTATCAAAGGACACTTCAGTTGTTTCCATGTCCTGGACACCATAAATAATGCTGCAATAAACATAGGGGTGCGTATATCTTTGTGAGTAAATGTTTTTGATTTTTTTCAGCAAATACCCAGAAGAGGGATTGCCTAGTATATGGTAACTCTATCCTTAATTTTTTGAGGAACCTCCATACAATTTCAATAGTTACTGTACCAGTTTACATTCCCAACAGCAGTGAATGAGGGATCATTTTGTCTCCACAACCTCTCCAATACTGGTCATTGTTTTGTTGATAATGGCTATTCAAACAGGTATGAGATGGTATGTCATTGCAGTTTTTATTTGCATTTCCCTGATAGCTAGTGAAGTTAAGTATCTTTTCATACATTGCTGGCCATTTGTATGCCATCTTGGGAGGAGTGTCTGTTCAGGTCCTCCTGCACATTTTTTAAATTGGATTCCTTGTTTGTTTAGTGTTGAGTTCTTTATATATTTTGGATATTAAGTCCTTGTCAGAGCTCTGTTCACAAGTATCTTCTCTTATTTGGTTGTTTGCCTTTTGGTTTTGTTGGCATTCTCTTTCACTGTGAATAAGCTTTAGTTTAGTATAATCCCATTCATTTATTTTTGCCTTTATTTCCCTTGCCTTTGGAGTCAAATTCATAAAATCCTCTCTAAAGCCAAGGCCCATAAGTTTAGTATCTATGTTTTTTCCTATGTAATTTACTGTTTCAATTCTTTTTTTTAAGATTTTATTTATTTATTTTTAGAGAGGGAAGGGAGGGAGAAAGAGAGAGAGAGAAATAACAATGTGTGGTTGCTGGGGGCCATGGCCTGCAACCCAAGCATGTGCCCTGACTGGGAATCAAACCTGCAATACTTTGGATTGCAGCCTGTGCTCAATACTGTCTCAATTCTTATATTTAAGGTATTACTTGATAAATTTTGAATTAATTTTCATACATGGGGACAAACTATAGTCTAGTTTCATCCTTTTGCATGTGGCTTTCTAGCTTTCCCAGCACCATTTATTGAAGAGGCTAAATAACTTTTTCATGCTTACATCTTAAGAAAGATAATATTTCTTTGTCTCTATGAGGAGTCAACATATTATGCTTCAGCCAGCAGTCTTGTACATACTAAATAAAATCCTGTATATAAGAGATATTTGTCTGTTTAAGCCCTTCTTATAAACCCTCTTTCCAACATATTCTTAGTATTTTCATTTTTTACAAATTAGTTTTTAATCCTTTTCTTCCTGATTATTTTCTAAGAAATATATTCATGGATAATTAAGACCCTTCCTCAAAAATACAATAATTATCAATTTGAGACAGGCTTCTCATGGGTACTATGGTTACAAATAACAATAAATACACACAATTTCACCTTCTAGAATAGAGGTTTTGCTTGTTTCACATACTTATTCCGGTAGCAATCATTTTGGCCAATTGGTGTTGATGCATTCTAACCAGTCATTAATGGAATTGATAAAGCCAAATTGGATGTGTAGGTAATTTTCTGCCTATTTAGTGTTTTTAGACACTCCTCCAGCTCCTAGTTCATAATACATACTCTTTTAGAATATTATATTAAATGAGCAAAATCATTGGTATTTTTTAAATAGTTCATGTGTCAAAACGTCTATCTCTAGTTCTCTTTTTTTATTGCTATTGCGTATGTTTGCATGTGCAATGGGGCAGCTAATTGTTTCCCCCCCAATAGAGAAGTGAATTATTAATTATTTTCCTTTAATAGAGTTAATTCTCTTTTTTAAAGATTTTATTTTTTTATTTTTAGAGAGAGAAGGGAGGGAGAAAGAGAGAGAGAGAGAGAAGCATCACTGTGTGGTTGCTGGAGACCATGGCCTGCAACCCAGGCATGTGCCCTGACTGGGAATTGAACCTGCAATACTTTGGTTCGCAGCCTGCGCTCAATTCACTGAGCTACACCAGCCAGGGCTGAGTTAATTCTTTAAAAGTGTGTATTTCCATATGTTCTTATTATGATATTCTGGTGGGTCTAATCTAGGTAAAAATTTCCTAGAATATATTTATTTCTATATATTTCATCTATGTCCCAAAGGATTTGAGGAATGAGAGTATGTTAAATACTGCTTTTTGAAAGAAATGAGCTTGTCATTAGTCTTTATTCTTTCCATGAAGGAACACATGAAAAAAATGCATTAATTCTACTCGTATTTTATTGAGTGCTTACTGTGTTAGGAACTGCTTTATATACTGGGAAGTTAGCAATGAATAAGAGACAAGATTTTTGCTCTTTTGGAGCTCACGTTCTGTTGGCAGGAGATGGAAAAGGGAAAGCGCTCAAGTAAGCAAGCACATGAATGAATAAGATATTAAAGTAGTAATAAGGGCTTTAAAACAAAATAAAAGAAAGTGATGCACCAAAGTAACTTCTTTAGAAGGTAAACACTGATTGAGGAGGTGAAAATTAAGCTCAAATGTAAATAACAAGAAGTCAGGGCTGTGAGGATAGATGATGAAACAGCCACTGCAAAGCCCACCAAAGCAGGTGTGTTCCAGGAACAACAATTCCATCCCTGTCCCCAGTCAAAAAGAAGGAGAGAGGAGAAGCTTGGTGGGGCTGGGTAGAGCAGTGTGAGGCAAGTGGGGAAAACATGAGCCAGATCATCCCAGGCTTTAAAATCTTTCAAAATGCTCCTCTGGACAATTGTACAATTTAGAAAACACTATTTTTAGGACATGTTAGTATAAAGCTTTGGCTGTTCCATCTGTGAATTATGGATGCCATTTTCTTCTTAGGGTTGCATTTTCTTGGATTGTTAATCTGCATCTATTTTTGAATGTCTGGAAACTTGGCGACCCGATGAACACATTTACATATTTGTCTTTCTCAGTCACTTCTCAGCTCATTTGCACTTGCCAAAAGATGGTACGCATTGGACAGCTGTGTACTTACTGATATTTGCCATCCTAATCACCCTTCCCACTGTGTTGAAAGGTTTGTAATGAGTGACACCAGTTCTTTAACCTATATTCAGAGTTTGGCTCTTGAACTGTAAGTGCTAGAAATGGTTACACTGTAAGTGTAACCGGCTAGTTTCTATGCATATTACATATGTTCATTTGCAGTTTTAAGCTTCTAAAGAACTAGAAAGTTAAGCTCTAACTACCCTTCATTTTGCTGCCATAATGTTGAGTATGAAAAAGCTAATTACACTGCAGCTCATAGTGAAAACCAGCTGTAAATGGTTCTATATTGAGAAAGTATATTTTTTCTGAACTATGAATGGAGGAAAGTATATTTTTTCTGAACTATGAATGGAGGAAATGGAACATATTTTTGTGTCTATGTGTTTGTGGTACAGCTTAGAAAAATGTTTTTAAATGACTTGATGACTAGTTTCTGGGCCTCTTCCACAGTTTGATATACTTATTTCATAATTTGGCAGCCATTTAGAACACTTTGAAAACAATTGGCTTGATTAACTCATTTATATTGGTTCTAGACTATTCAAAGGATGACATTTTATTCCTGCTTGCATATTTTATAACCTCTGTTGTTATTGCAAAATAACAAACTCCTCCACACAGAGAGACCCATATGAACTATTTGCATCATCACGCTATGAAGTCTGTGATAATTTTTCTTCTCAGCTGACAAAACAGATATATTTGTACTGATAATGGAACAATTAAATAGATAAGTGAAATTAGAATATTTGAAAGGAATGTCACATTCTAGATAAAACATTTAATGAGCTTTCATAGAATCCCCAGTACATCAATATCATTCAAGAATTGATAGAAATACTAAAACTTGAATCTCTCATTCTCAGCTGCTGAAAGGTAAATATTGACTCAATGTAAAGTTTTACAGGGGTGATAATGTTAAGTCAGTTTTCTCCTAAGTATTTTAGCACAAATGTAAACACTCATAGTCTGGCTCTGTCAAGATGCTTCATTTGTAAAATTTCCTTTCCTCCTCTGCACAGAAGGAAGAAAAGTGCTTTCAAGATGATTATCTGTGAAAGATCCAAAACTGTCTTTGAGAGAATTTTTATTTAACTTTTGAGATCAGTACTCATAACTGTGATTTGACAAGTGCTTCTCTTTTCCGAACACTTCATTACCTTGCTCAAAACTCTGCTAACTTTCTTGTTATCAGCAACTTTTTGTGAGAACAATTGGCTGAGGCCCTAGATTTAGATTTATTCAAGGAAGACACAAACCATAAAAGAATATTTGTTGATTTCCTATTGTTAGGCATAATCAACAAGATAATGTTTTGCCGTCAGGTAGTTTATTATGTATTGGGGGACTGGAGAATTGAAAAGGAAAATCCAACACAGCCAATCTTGTATGTGTGTGTGTGCTGCATTCATAAGGAAGGTGTCCCGAGGGAAAAAAATACCCAATCTGAGATCTGGATGATACACAGGGATTTTGCGGAAAAGGAGTGGGGAAGTTGATGGGATGGGTGTCTCAGATAAGGAGACCAGCGTACACAAGGGCCTGGGGATGAGAGAACATGGTCCATTCTGAGAAGTGAGAGTAGTTCCAAATGACTGTGTCACCAATTGCATTTTGTTAAGAATGGAGTGCTAGTCAGCTCAGGCTTCTATAACAAAATAAAATTGACTGTGTGGCTTGAACAATAGACATTTGTTTCTCACAGTTCTGAAGGGTAGGAAATCTAAGGTTAATGTGCCAGCAAATTTTATTCTTAGCGAGGACCTTCTTCCTGGCCTTCTCATTTTATCCTCTTATGGCAGAGAAAGGAAGCTCTGCTGTCTGCTCCTCTTCTAAAGACATTAAATCCATCATAGGGAATTAATGTAAACCTAATAAACTCCCAAAGGCCTAACCTCAAAATATTATCACATTGGGGGTTCAAACTGCACCATAAGAATTTGGGGGTGGGGAACAAACATTCAGTCTATACCAAAGGGCATTTTCCACAGTGACATCAAAACACATTAATGTATTAATTGTTGTTACATCATTTATTAATTGTTCTTAGCAATAGCATCAAATTCAAATCCTTTGTAATTTTTAACTCAAAGACTATTGTTCAACAATAGTATATAAATTAGAAGAATTAGAGCTGATTTTAGCTTCTATAACTTGGAATAAACAAGAGAAAATCCTAACAGAGGTATTTTCAGGAAAATATCTATGGTTTACAATTAGATTGATTTAGGCTTTGTAATCTGATTGAAATCACAAACTTATTTTCTAATGGCCTCAAACTTTTATGAAAAGATAACAATAATTGCCATTCTATTTACAGAACTCCGTGATTTTCAGCCAGTGTGTACCGCAAGGGACCAGTGTGCTGTGAGAATGTTTAAAACAGGTTTTACCTGACTGTTTAGTCAGGGGCACTGACCTCTTTTCCCTTATTGTCAAATAAAAAAATGACAACACCTGATATAACAATAGCTATTTGGTATAAATGAATCAAAATTATACCTATTTTTTCTCGGATAGGCAAAACATATTTTTTGTTGTGCTGCAGAATTGTAGTAATTAGTTTATGTGTGCCAAGAGATGAAAATGGTTGAAAATCAGTGACACACACATTTGAAAGTTATAATTGTCAGGTTAATCAATCAATCAGTTGGTGTTATTTTTGATAAGGTCTCTCCCTTCTGCTGAGTTATTTTGTCTTTTACTTAGATATGCCTAAATAAACATATAGACACACCCCACTCTCATTTATTCCAGGTAGAAAATATTCTGTTAAAATGTGAATGAAGTTGTTTCCTTTCCAAATTCCAGCCTCAGTCATATTCTATGTACTTTTACACCTTAGAGTTCTTGGTGTTTCTCCATCATGTACTATCTTGTCATCAAATCATGCCATTTCTTCTACCTGAAATGCCTTTAAAAGCTAATGTATCCAAAAAGGCTTCACTGGGGGTGCATGTAGGAAGCGGGGTCTCAGTCCTTTGACCCCTCCTTCACCCTCCAAATGTGGTCTGCCCACTTCTTTTATGGTATTTTTCCTCATGCTGTCAGCTTGTATATGTGTCCAATTAAATGCTCTTGGATGAGAAAGTTAATATCTCCTTTGTGTAATACACAATGTATTATATTATATAATAGTACCCAATTAATATTTGATTATGATAATAATAGTAATAGCCATAAGGCAAGTAATAATGAAGTGATAAAGTTAACTCTATTTTAAATTTTAATTTCTCAATGGCTTACATATTCAGAGAGTTCAAAATTCATTAGCAAAAAAAGCTATATGATGAAAACTCTTCCTCCGCCTCCTACTCAATTCCCATTCAGATAGGTAATAAATGTTATTAATTTTTCAGCTATTCTTGGAGAGAAATTTTATGCATACAGGGGTGGGCAAAAGTAGGTTTACAGCTATGAGTTGTAACACAATTTTTCTTGTATTATTATTTATTAATTATTGCATTATTTATATTACAAAGGTAAGTTTACTTTTGCCCACCCTGTATATCAGTTAAAACATGTATATAATTCCCCTATTTTTAAAGGAATTCAGCAGTATGCTTTTCACTTTAACAACATATTTAGGGAGTTTTTTCCCAAAATATATAAATAATTATAACTAATGTTTATTTAGTGTTTGCTATGTACCAGATTTTGTTCTCAGTGTTTTATATGTATTAAGTTATTTAATTATTAGAGTAATCTTAAAAGGTATGTACTATTATTATTCCCCCTTTACTAAAGAAAAATCCCCCCTTTACATAGAGGCACCAAGGATTTAAGTGAACCTCCCAAGGGCACCTGGCTGTTAAACAGCATAACTCAGTATTAGAGTACTGACAGTCTGGCTCTATGGTTCCTGTTTGTATCCATTATGCTCCACTGACATTTGTAGAGCTTCCTCATTCTTGTATACCAGATAGGACTGAATTAAATATTGGATAGTAACTGTCCTTCTAATGCTCATTATATGCTAAGCACAGGGCCAGTCACACTGAATGGTTGCAGGATGCACAATTCATATAGAAGTCTCTGAATGAATCATGTCTAGAGTTGTGTGTGATGTGGTTATGCTGTGAAGCACCTTTCAATAATTCATGAAGAAATGAAGTTTAGATTGATGATTTCCCCAAGATTACATACAGTACTAGGAAACGGTAGCATTGGGAATTAAACACTGATCTACCTGACATCAAATCCTCCTTCCCTTGCCCTGACTGCTGTGGCTCAGTTGGTTGGGTGTCATCTTGCAAAGCAAAAGGTTGCCAGTTTGATTCCTGGTCAGGGCACACGTTCAATGTTTCTCTCTCTCTCTAAATGTTTCACATCAATGTTTCTCTCCCTCTCTCTCTCCCTCCACCTGCCCCCCTCTAAAAACAAGTAAGTAAAATCTTAAAAAAAACCCCGCATGTTCTTTTGTTGCTCATGTATGTGATTTGACAAACCATTTTTTAAACAAATGGCTTTATTTAAAAAAAAACAGAAAAGAACAACAACAACACAACTTCATCTAAACCACTGTACTAATCTGCCTCAATGACTTTCAGACTTCAAATCCTCAGCAAAGAGAAAAGGTGTCTTTTTGGTTGTAAGTGATTTTGTAGAAGAAAATGCGGTTCCATCTCTGTTGAGTTCTCTTTAGGATGATCCTATAGACTATTGGCAAATACCTCTTTTCCTGTCCATCATTCCCTCCCAGATTTGCTTCATCCATTCCCTTTTTATATTTCAATCCTAAGGGGAGATATAGAAAAAGCTCCTTTGGGTAAGTTAGTTGTTCAGCTTAAGATATGGATTCTGGTTGATTTAGTCAATTTGCTTTTTCAGACCATACTCCACACTCAGAAAAAAGGTACAAGAGATATGATGACACATTTCATTTAGAATTAATTTTTTTCCCCAGTCTGGTTCAGCTCTTATGGCCCTTGCCCTATTTAAGGTCAACTTTTCTTTGGGTTACAATTTGAGTGACTCACAATTCTGGAAATCTATGGAATTTTGCAAAGTGCCTGAGCAGCCTTTTTAACTTCCCCTTCAACCTTTGAAAGGGAGTACTCTTCTGGGGAAAAATGAGCAGATGGTACCTGAAGCAGCCAGCCAAATTTCTATAACAATGCTATTGCTTGACTCTGTGTCATCTGCTGGAGCATCTGTCAGGAGGTGGATTATGCTTCTATGCATCTCTCCTTTGACAATTAATCACACCTCACCTCCATTTCCCACTGTTTAGCATGCTGTCTTTTACAAAACTTGCTGCCGGAAGATTTCAGTGACTCTGACATAATTCCAGAAAGATACTACCACAATAGCATTATTGTGAGTCCTGTGAGACAAAGAGAGACTTCACTAGAAAAGAGGCAGACATTTGTTTAGTTATTTATGACAAGAAGTCTATGTAGGCTTAGTCTCTTAATCTCAAGGGGATTATGATCTATGATGAGATCTCAGTAGGGAAATAAAATTAATATGCTATGAAAACTTTGCATCATTCTCCTCTATCATTCTGACTTATTTCAGTCAAGCTATATTCAAATATGTATATATTGTGAAGAAAACCCATCATTTATTCTTGCCATGTGTTATTACCACATGAGATGCCTGTGTCAAAGATCAAATGTCCAAATACAACAGTATTTGTTAAATTGTCTGAATCAATTAAGGCTGATTTTATTTACTTATTTTTATTTTTAGATGAATTTTATATTTGCAGAAAATTTGCAAAAAATATTACAAATTTCCCCTGTAATAGTCAGCACTCATTTTCCCTTTTATTAGCATCATACAAGGTCTGTCCAGAAGGTATCTAGCCATGTAATATGAAAAATAGAAACATTTATTGAAGATACAGGATAAAAGAAACATTGTACACAGGGCAATGACACCTCAATCCCTTTCCAGGTAGGAGGCACCTTGGGACCTCACACAGTTCTCCTGATCACCGTCAACTACCCTGTGATATTTTCCTGAATCTAGTTGACAGTCTGAAATCTCTTCCCTTTCAGAGGTGATTTTAGTTTTAGAAAAAGCCAGAAGTTGTGGGATGCCAAGTCTGGACTGTAGTGGGGCTGGGTAAGGCTGATTTTAAATGCCTGTACTATTCTTTGGCCAAAATTACAGAGGAAAGGACAGGAGATATGCACTAAGTTAGAACACTCATAGTCATATCAATAAAACCATTGATCATGACGTAGACTGTTCTCTACTGACTGTTCAGATTTTTGGGTGGGGTGGTCATACAGAGAGAAGCTTGCCATTGTCACCACCCCCAGCTCCAGAACCCTGGTGAACAGAGCTCATCTAGGGAGAGAATAAGGCCATTAGATAGATTCTAATCTCCCCTCAAAAGAAGTGACTTCATTTGCAAGTGCAAGAAAAAGTTCAAGTCAAAGCATCCTAAGGAATAGTGGAGATTGTGGTGAAAGGCTATGGGGAGGAGATTCTTGGATTTGATGAAGATATAGTTTAGACTGTTGGTTACCAAATTTGCATGAGAGAACTAGAGAATAAGATAACTGGGAGAAGTCTTCCTGGGGTTAGAACAGTTATCAAACACTGACCACAGAATCTGTTTCTTCAAAGGAGCTACCATTTGATTGGACCAGTTTGTAGAACAATATAGGGATATTCTGTTTTATTGTGCTTCATAGATATTGCATTTTTTCTAAATTGAAGACAAGATCTTCTACCAGCAAAAAGGTTATGACTCTTTTTATTGTAATACTCAGCTTTATGTGGTGGTCTGAAACCTGACCTGCCATATCTCAAAGATATTGCCGGTAATATGCCTCTGAGTATTGTTGAAAACAATAGAACAATCAGTTGGCAATTAATGGAGTTTAACAGCTGGTTGTGGTCTGGTGGGTGAAAGAGAGGAAGAGAGCCTTACTGATACTACTGTCCTCCAGGGCGACTGTGGACATTCTCCAACTGTGACTTCCTGAAGCTCAACAGTAGAGGTTTAATGTTGTGTTTGGGAGATTGTGTGTGGGGAACAGACCACACTAAAATAATCCTGTCAGTCACTAAGCAAATTAAAAAAAATGACAATAACAGGCCCTGGGAGTAGGGTAACTAAATTGTCTAAAATTTCCAGTTTCCAAAAAATTTATGAGGCATACAAAGAAACCAGAAGAAGACAAAGCACAAACAACAGAAACTGTGAGAGTGTCCAGATACCAGATTTCACATATACTTTTCAGCCCCACAATTTCCATTTGGTACTTTTTAAATCATTTTTATCTCCTTATTGGTATTTTCTATCTGAGTGAAACTTGTCATCATACCTTCTTTTACTTCTTTAACTGTGTTTTCCTTTAGTACTCTAGACACAGTTGCAGTAGCTTCTTTGAAGGCTTTTATGTGAATCTGATATCCTTGATGCTCTATGCATTCTTCTCAAAATATAGACCCAAGAGGGAGACAGAGTAGCCTAATTAGATGATCTGAGAAGCTCATAGACATATTAGTATTATTACTTAGGAGCTGACTTTATGGGCCAACTTTATTATAGTTTTATTTCTCTATGGAGCTAAAGACTACCATTCTATTATAATTCCCAAGGGCAAATTCACTCAAAAATACTTTCATATTCTGTCACATTGTGGAAACTTTTCAGCCAACAGCTCTTCTTGGCTACTTCATAGGCTACAAATTTAAAAATTTCTCCTGCATGAGTTAAATATGAGATTTATTGAATATATTTTAAAAAGTGTCAGAAAAGCATGATTTTTTTCAGATATACTGAATGTCATTCCTCTAGGAAACTGAAGTCTGATTACTCCATTTGAAATACAGATGGAGGTTTCTATAAAACATATTTAAAGATGAGATTTATTCTATTTATAAATATTAGGCTATAATAATAAAGTTAAAACTAAACATAGTTATTATGTAACTCCCAAAAATGATGATACTTTCATCTGACTTAAAAGATATATACAATTTGTATATGTATGTATATATCTCAGAATGTTCTTCTGCCTGATAAAATAATACTAATTTAATTTCTAATATTTGATAATAAAATAACTTTCACATATATATGAGAGCATACAATTATGAAAGAATAGTATGTGGTGATAATGGATTTGTATAGATCACCAGAATGTTGTATTATGTTATTTCCAAGTTTACTTGTGGACTATTCATCATAAAACAAAGATCATCCCTACAAAATTAGTGTCTCTGAACCTCTAAAATAAACATTTTTTATTAGAAAGCATCAATTCACTTGAACAACAATAAAAAACAAGTGAAACGAAAGTGTCAATTCACATCCTTAAAATATGGTAATGCAGAGAAACAAAAGTAAAGATTTGCAAAAAACAAAAGTTAAGATTTGCGTGTTAATGGACTTGTACAAAACCTGCCCAAATTCTTCATGTTCATAATCATAATTGCTTTCTCATAAGCAATATATTTGCTTATGTCATGTTAATTGAATATTAAAATGTTCAATATCAAGAAAAAAATAATAATTGAACAAAGGATTTGAATAGTAAAGTCAGCATTTTAAGTGTATATTCAATAAATGTTGACAAAGGTTGATAGCCTTATATCTACTAGTACAACTAAGATATAAAATAATTTATTCTCTCCAAAAGGTTTACCAATACTGCTTTGTATTTAATCTCTTTTCCCCATTCCCAATCCTTAGCAATTACTGATTCAATTTTAGTACTTTTTTCCTTTTCAAGAATATCATATAAATGGAATATAGCTTTTTGTATCTGGATTCTCTCACTCATCTTCTTATAAGATTCATTTATATTTTTGTATGTTATCAGTAATTCATTATTTTTTACTGCTAAGTACTCTTCCACTGTATTGATATAGATTATTCATCCATTTACCAGTTGAATGGTTGTTTTCAGTTTTGGTCAGTATAAATGCAGCTGCTATGAATATCTATATGTTGACTTTTGTGATGACACGTTTTCATTTATCTTGGATAAATTGAGAGGTGTGAGGTTGCTGGGTGGTGATGTAAAGGACTCTAATAACTCAACATTAAGAAAGCAAACAACCCATTAAGCATTGGGCAAAAGATGTGAAAAGACATTTTAGCAAAGAAGATATATAGAAACGACCACATGAAATAAGCACGTGAAAAGATGCTCAATATCATTAGCCATTAAGGAAATGCAAATCGAAACTGCAATGAGATACCACTATACAGCCACTAGAGTGGCTAAAATAAGAGTGACCAACTACTAATACAAATACACAACAGAGAAACTTTCACATGTTGCTGGAGGGAATGCAAAATGGTATAGCTAATCTGAAAACTAGTTTGTTCATTTCTTTTTTCTTTTATCATCAGAATGTGTATATGTATATATGTATGTATGTATTTTATTTATTCCATTACAGTTGTCCCAATTTTTTCCCCTTTGCCCTTTTCCACCCAGCCCACCGGCCTGCTCCCACAGTCAATCCCCACACCAGTGTCCACGTCCACAGTCATTTATATATGTTCTTTGACTATTTTCTTCCCCTTCTTTCCACCATTATCTCCCCCCTACTCTCCTCTGGCCACTGTCAGTCTGTTCCATGTTTCCATGATTCTGGCTTCATTTTGCTCATTAGCTTATTTTGTTCATTAGATTCCTTTTATAAGTGAGATCATATGGTATTTGTCTTTCACCAACTGGCTTATTTCCCTTAGCATAAATCTGTCATAAAAGGTAGGAGTTCCTTCTTTCTTTCTGCTGTGTAATATTCCATAGTATAAATGCACAGCAGTTCTTTAATCCACTCATGGACACTTAGGCTGTTTCCAACAATTAGCTATTGTATATAGCGCTACTGTGAAAATAGTAGTGCTTAAGTTTTTTTGAACCGGTGTTTTGGGATTCTTAAGGTACATTCCCAGCAATGGAATCACTGGGTCAAAGGGCAATTCCATTTTTGATTTTTTGAGGAAATACTGTTTGTTACATGGCTGCACCAGTCTGGATTCCGACCAACAGTACATTAGGTTTCCCTTTCCTCCACACCCTTGCCAGCACTTGTTGTTTGTTGATCTATTAATGATGGCCATCATTATGATGATGACAGGTGTGAAGTGATATCTCACTGTGGTTTTAATTTGCACCTCTCTGATGGCTAGAAATGCTGAGCATCCTTTCATATGTCGGTAGGCTGTCTGTATGCCCTCTTTGGAGAAGTGTCTATTCAGGTCCTTTGCCCATTTTTTAATTGGATTGTTTGTCTTCCTGGCATTGAGTTCTTCCTGAGCCCTATGAGTTCTTTATATATTTTGGAGATTAAACCCTTGTTTGATTTATCACTGCCAAATATGTTCTCTCATACAGTTGGTTCCCTTTTTGTACACTCCCAATTTTCTACAATTAAATTAAGCAAATGGCTCCACCTAGTGTATATATAGAAACAAATACCTATAAAATCTAAGTTTACATTTGATTTGAAAGAATTGTAGCAAGTCCATTTTTATCTTACTTTTATTTAGATATTCACATTTTATTTTTAATTTTATTTCTGTGTGGTAGTTTGAGTTTAAGGTAAAAATTATCCAAAGAATAATCAAATGTATAAAATAAAATCTTTCCACACATATTTCCTTTCCTTCTTTAAAATAAATATTACACAAATGCATTTTTATTATGGTACAGTATATGTAACATAATAGTTGCCATTTTTGCCATTTTCAAGTGCAGTATTAGGTACACTCACATTGTTATATGTTGAGGATACTGGCCAGCAGTATCCATCCCTGCTGCGGATTCTTGTCGAAACACGAGAAAAACATACACAGGGACAACTGTTCCCTGTGGGGAAATAGGTATGAAATGGCTACTCTCTCTAGTGGAGAGTGCCCCAAGCCCCCACCTGAGTAGGCTTTTATTAAGAATACAGACACAGTTTGTGGATTCCAGTCTGGCAGGGAAGATCAAACAAGTAGGTAATTTTCAAAGGTGCTGGCAGAACTCCCGCTGGAATTCTGGGCAGAAAGTTTGTGTTTTATCACTTAAAAAGACTACAGGACCTAAAGGGCTAGTCTCGTTTCCTGCCTGTGCCTTCATATTCTAATTCAATAGCATCCTCCAGCAAGCAGATCTCACAGGATCTTGCATATTCTATGTCCCAGGCCTGCTTACCCTGGGAGTCCACCGGCTCTGGTCTGGACTGCACCACCTCTGTTATTTCCGCAGGCCTGAGTCGGGCAGAGGAGACAAAGGCAGCCAGGAGACTTGGATCTCTCACAGCTAAGGACAAGGACTCAGGCTTTGACAAAGCCAAGGGGGCAGGGGTTGATGTTGATCACCCCTTCATTTCCACAGTCCCAAGTCTCTTCCCTGAGGTCCCCTCATGATCATGCCTGTCTTAGATGATCCCCCCCCGGTGGGAAATCTTACCCATCATTGGCTAACTGATCAATCATCGGAGGCCAGGCACAGAACAGGCAGCATTCATGCCAGGGAAATAAGTTTTGTCTCTTTAGTGGCTCCTGGTTCAGAGGTCTCTCACTCAGCATAAATCATGGGGGATTACAGGTTCCTGATACCAGGCAGGGTGGGGTCCAACAGTTATACAGTCATCTTCACTGTCCATCCCCGGAATTTTAAAACATTTCAAACTGAAACTGGTAACCACTAAACATTAACTCCCAGTCCCTGGTTACCTCTGTTTTACTTTCTGTCTCTGTGAATCTGAAAAATATTTTTTCCAGCTTTATTTAGATGTAATTAGCATACAATATTGTGTAAGTTTAAGGTGTAGAATGTGCTGATTTATACACTTATATATTGCAAAGCAATTACCATAACATTGGCTAACACCTTCATCATATCACATAACCATTTCTTTCTTATACCACATAGTATTTTCTTAATAGAAGAAGGAATAAGGGAAGAAAGTGCTATATAATCTTGGATAAATTTCAGACACAGAATAAAATAAAACAAATAACTTTCTTTCTAAAGGAAAACTGATAAGTTGGAATAATGTACTGAGAGAGCAAGAAACTCCTATGCTTCTAAATAAAAAATCATTTTTTATGTGCGTAGCAGTGTTAGTATATAAAATAAATATGTGGGGAAAAGTTTAGGTAGTTCTCTGATCTTACTAGATCATGATATTTGCATTTATCATTTAAATTTTAATTCTGAATTTAACATGTGCCAGGCACACTACTAGGCCCAGTGAATGCAAAGATAAATATAAGGAATAGTTTCTATCTTCTGAAAGTCCATGTATTCTGGGACTGACAGTAGCAACACATAAAAATAAAAACAACTGAATAAAAAGCTAGAAAGTTAAAATTGCATTCTACAAACAATGGTGTCATTGTAGGCACATTGATTCCCAAAAACAATTTCCTGCCTTGGCTGGTGTGGCTCAGTTGATTGAGTGCCAGACCTTCAAACCAAAGGGTTGCTCGTTTGATTCCCAGTCAGGGCACATTCCTGGGATGATGGTCAGGTCCCCAGTAGGGGACACATAAGAGGCAACCATACATTGAGGTTTCTCTCCCTCTCTTCTTCTTCCCTTCCTGTCTCTAAAAATAAAAAAAATAAAATCTTTTTTAAAAAGTCCTGATAAAATTTCTTTTATTTACATGAAGTTTGTGTTGGAACTCAAGTGGGCAATTATATGAAAGCCTACAATAATTTAAGAGGGATAAAGGTTTTTTTTTTCACTATTACTAGGTTCTTAAATTACTTTGACAACCCATTACTTTCAATTAATTTAGTAGAACTAGAGTTACTATGCATTTACTAAAGAGTTACTAAACATTTACTATAGCATGCAAGGTCTAAGTAGTTTTAGTACTTACTATAAGAATCTAAATGCAATTTGAGTGTACAAAAATGTTTTAAAAATTATTTTAAAAGGCTTTAAATTACTCTAAACTAGCAATCTTAAGAACTAGAAATATATTATTTCAGATACTTTTTTGATTTATCTAATGAAAACCTAATCAAGTAAATGGACAGAGAATATTTTCTTAAATTACTAGATATATTCAATTACATGTATAAGACAGAAATATTTGGGTAGTAGAAAATATCAGGGAATCCATTCATTTGGAATGCTATTTTCTTACATTTGTGTTATGAAAAGTACATTTTAGATGGTATCTACCTTTTAAAGAATCAATATATTTATTATTCCCTCTATTCTAAAACAGAAGATTTTAAAAATATTTGATAGATTTTATAAATTGAATTAAATACTTTCCAAGAGAAACAGGCCACAAAATTCCCTTAGAGAGTGCTGGGTTTCATTAATATGAGACTTTGGAATGCCAGTCTTGGATTGGGCATGGTCTCATCAGTGGCCAGCTGTCCTGTGGCTTTCTAAGGCTTGCTGTAACAGACAACCACTTTGATTCTCAAATTTAGAATGGTCATCCCAAATGATTGGAAAGCTTCCTGTTTCTCATGTCTCCTAGCAGCATGGATGCTTGAAGGGCAGGCCTGGCCAAGAGCATGATGTCACTCCTACTGTGGCTGTGAGAATTTAAGGATGAACTTGGTTCTCATCTTATTTAAAAGTATACCGCTTAAATTATTGAATATTTTGGCTATGTTTAATTTTATAGACTATACTAGGTACCTAGAGCATATTAAATTTTTAATTTTATCAATTTATAGAATATTTCTTTTCTGTAATATGTTAATTTACATAACAAACTACTCTGTGCAGTTTTGATTCAACTCTTAAACAGCTAAATAAAAAGATGCAATTCTAAGCTTTTTAGGGAATAGTTTATATAGCCTATTAATAGAAGAAAGTTTCCCTGTATATTAAGCATGGTTAACTATAAATTACAGGAGATTTTAACCAGAAAACTTTACCCTATTATGTATAACCTATACCCTATTGTGGTAAAAATTCTATATCAAGGCAGTAAACGGCTTCCAATAGGCTGTAGAACCATGCATCCTGTGTGGCTGCTTTGGTTATATCTGTTCTTAGGAACTGGGGCTTAGACATGGCTACATCCTCTCTCAACTCTTCCAAAGGAAAGGAGTTTGTAACCTAATGAATTTATGTTTTACAAGTTTCCTCCCCCAAAGGAAATTAATGTGTATTTTGTTACAACACCCTTACAACATTCTGGTGATATAAGAGGCAAAACTTGCTTTCCACAATATAAAAGTAAGGAAACTCACGTACGTTGAATTAAGTGGTTTAACAGAAGTCATTCAGATGGTCTGCTTGGACTCTCTTAGCCTCATTTCCTTTGCACGCACTCAGACTGCACTTTTACACATATAGACCCATAATCATCTTTGTTTTGCTTCCCTAGAGTTTCTGGTTATTTAAATTCTACAAGTCGATGTGCAATAAAGACAATGTTTAAAAGAATGAGTTTTCTGCACCTGTTTTAAAGCAGTGTTTTGAAGGTAATCAGCATTCTCGTGAAACTTTATGTTTAAATATATTTTGCTCCATATGACTTTTCTTTCTATTTATGTCTGCTTGATCATCAAAACGATCATTTGCTAGTTCCTGCCTGTGACAGAAGAAGGGCATCATCCTAAATGGGTTGAGCAGGATAATTCTAGACTTAAACACATGCAGTCATTTTATGGGGGTCCTTGGTCTAATTACTGAAAGTGCCTTTTAATATTTCTCTCTCATTTTTAAAGACTTGATTATAAAGAATAACTGAGTGATTACTACTTCAAAGCTATTTAAACATTATAAATGTGACACTATGATTAAATTTGGTCTATTACATTCCAGACCTTAAAATACAGGCATACCTTGAATGCAATATTGTGTGTTCAGTTTCAGACCACCACATTCAAGTGAATATTGCAATAAAGTGAGTCAGCAAAATTTTTGGTTTCCCAGTGCATATACAATTTATGTTTGCACTATACTGTGGTCTATTAAGTATATAATGGCATTATGTCTAAAAAATGTAATTACCTTCATTTGAAAACACTTTATTTCTTAAAAATGCTAGCCATATCTGGGCCTTCCGTGAGTCATAATCTTTTTGTTCATGTAGGCTTTTTTCGCCTTTATAACATCAGAGATCACTGATCACAGATCACCATAGCAAATATAATAATAGTAATAATAATAATAATAATAATAATAATAAAGTTTGAAATATTATGAGAATTACCAAAATGTGACACAAAGAAAGGAAGTGAACAAATGCTATTAAAAAAATGATGCCCATAGACTTGCCTGATGCAAGGTTGCCATGAATCTAAAATCTGTGAAAAACACAATACCCACAAAATGCAATAAAGCAAAGTACAGTAATAAGGAGATACACCTGTAACCCTGGACTTTTCCCCTCGCTGTTATTTGGTGTAGATCTTGGTACTGACCCAGTACTGTTTGAAGACACATGAAGTCAGACATAAAGTCTCCGTGCCAAAATTCAACCAGCATTTATGGGGCACCAACTCATTTAAGCTAGTATTTCTTATGGTTCTCTTGGTGATCATTTAACCTTGGAGCCTGGGACAAAAGTCCAGCAAATGTGGTAATATATGAGAGAGTGGAATAAGTTTTGTTGTTGTTGTTTTCCTTTGGAAAATAGAAAAGAGAGTGGTGTTCAGAATTCAGAAAAGGGATTCCAAACTTATAATGCACCCAAGGTAACTCTCTATTGGTTAGAATGACCTAATCAAATAGCTCGATTTCAAATCTTAGTAAACTTTATCCCTAAGAAAAGTACTCCAAATGTATTACTTAGATAATTAGAGAGTTAGACCTGCTTGTCCCTTGGACTGTATCTTAAATGAACAAAGAGAAATAACAGTTCTTTGTGCCCTGGCTCCTTTTCTCTCCTCCTGCTCTGTCTACCCTAGAGAAGATCCAACACAAATCAACTTATTGTAATTAACAGGAGCTGGGTGTCTGAGTATGTGCAGAGAAAGCATCACATGAGTCAAAATGTTCTCGATCTAGTAGTGCCATGAGGCCTTACTTATGTGGCCATAGATTATTTTCTGTAAACACAAGATAAATTATTAATGTGGAAGCCCATTGGAGACTGGTTTTTGCCTAAGAGGCTCATAAACACAGTATTTATCACTATCCCATCTATCCTAAGGAATAACATCCAGATAGTGAAATTCATTCTCCAGTGACCATGACTGTGAGTCCTTCTACCATTTGCCTTTTTTGTTTTGTCCACAACACCTAAAATAATGAGGCTCTTTCCTTTATTAGTGCTTGATATCAAGTTCCTAATTTAGTTGAAACTTGGTCTTCTATAATTCTTAAATTAGTCCAAATCTTAACCTGAGTTCTCTGGAGAGCAGAGCCTAGAAAAAGGATTTGTGTGCAGTCGTTATTCAGGAGGCAGACTCCATAGCAACAGTGAGGAGAGTCAAAGTGGGTGGCAGGAGAAGTCAAGACAAAGGTAGGTTTCTGAGATGGTCATTGCTGTAGGTAACAGAGCTCCATCCTTCTGAGGAGAAGAAAGGGTATCTCAGGAATGTCCACCAGAGGGTTCACAAGAGGGTGCATTTGCCCTTAGCTCTCATCCTCCATTGACTGTGGGTTGCCCAGTGTTATTGCTCCTCAGCGACCCTGTGTGTCTGCTGAATGGGATCCTGCAGGACTAGCAGGGCACAGAATTGGAACGGCCCTGTGCAGCCACTTTGGGCAAGATGTTGTCAGCACTAGGTGAAGGAAGGTGAGCCCTTAACTGAGTGCCACAGCCCAGTCTAGAATCAAAGGTGAGGCCTGAGGAAAGCGAGATTGGGTATCTGGGTTAGGTAAACGGAAACATTTTTGTGATAGACCAAACTGGATTGGAATCCAGACTCTATCACTTGCTCTGTGAGTCATTTTGGACCAGTTATTGTTCATTGTTATGCTTCAGTTATAAAATGGAAAGAGTATGTGTTTCATAGCAAGGATCCGATACTTAGTACTATTACAGAAAAAGTGGTGCAAATTGCCTTGAAGACTCTGTTGGGCCACACAACCCTGCCTAGGAGCTTCCTGGGTGTAGTCAGGCCCCATACTCAGGTGTAGGGAGAGACAAGAAAAAGGCAGATCACTCCAGTTAGGTAGATGGCAGTAAGATAAGTAGAGGCCATATGACAAGTAAATTTCTGCACCCACCTTCAAATTTTAAAGTTTATACAGAGGCCTTAAGTAGAATTTAGTTGTATACCCAGTGCAGACAGTCTCATCACCATATTTCTATCTCAAGGCTGTGTCTTTGGCAGCTTCCAGCTCAGGGAAGGCAGGGGAGCATACATTCCAAGCACAGGGATAGTTTTCTACCTCTTCTAAGTGTTTAATCTCATTCTTCAATGTTTAGCAAATATTAAGACTGCTAAGTTGATTTGCAATTTGCAAATTATAATTTCCTTTCAAATACAATTTATGGACTGAGGCTTTATTGCAGTGTACTAATATCTGTTTACTTACTGAACTTGGTGAGTAGAACATTCCCTGTCATTGATTTTACTGTTGAAAATTTGGCAAGGCCTTATCAAATCATTTTTCATCTCAAGGTTTACTTACTATGGAAGAACCAATATAATTATCTCCACTGACTTCTAGCTTTTAATTAAACTAGTGATTCCTGTAGTCTTCCTTAAATAAAATTCTTAGGAAGCAATTTAATTGTTAAAAGATTCAGATTAACTGTGCACATTTGGCTGTTAATTTTTTTAAATACGCAAGTAACTGAAAAAATTATACACAATAGTTATAATTCAGAGAGAGTTATACAAATTTTTATTAATCTAAAATTCATGATTTAAAAGAAATATTGTTAGTGATCGATTACTCTTTGCATTTACTTCTTTAATGAAAAGTAGACTGAAGTTTTATGCTCCAGCATAAAAAGCAGCACCAAATTCCCTTTTAAACATTTGTGTAATATTTATGATAGGCCCAGCCCTGTACTAAGCCTCTTATATATACTACCTTCTTAATCCTCATAATAGACTTATGAGGTAGAAATAATTATTATTCCTATTTTATAGATGAAGAAACTGAGATACAAAGAGGTTAAGACTTTATCAAAGTCACTGTTATCTTTAAACTACATTTGAGGAAACCCACTTAAACATTGTAAAGAACTAATAAATGATAGAGTTAAAATACAAATTCAGGTAGATTAATGTCTAAATTCATGTTTTTAGTTACTATAATATATTATTTCTCATTCTAGGATTCTAAATAAAAGAATAGATTAATGATTACTGAGAACCAACCCTAATACTATGCCATGACTGACTGAAAAAAAAGTTAAAATTAGAAAGAAACCAAAATTAATATTAGTGCACTTAAAAAGAAGACAGTGAAGCTAATCCTTTCATATGTTGTGAATGTAATGTTAATTAGTCAAAATCTTTAGGATAACGTGAGGGTATTTTTGTATAGTAAGGTACTTGTTTCTGGGAGAACATTTTGATCTACCAGAACCATAGCATTTGATTTAAACAGGCACACACATCCAAAACCACCTTTCTAGTATATGCTGTTCATTAGATATATACACTTAATATTTAAATTTTTTCTTCAGGCAATAGTCAAATGTATGGTAACCTACATGCATTTATCTTTTCTTTCACAAAATGTCACTTACTGTTGGTCCTCTGACATTTCAAGAACAATGCCTTCTGACAGTGCTGCTGAATCAGTGTCTGCTTTCGTTGCAAATTCAGTTGTTTTTAGCGAGGTATAAATACACAGCTATCTGAAACCTGGCAATATGTGGTTACTTTTGCCTGAATAACACCAAACTTCAAAACAAACACTTGAAATGGATATTGGATAATAACAGATTCTAGGGAATGGAAGTTAAAGAAAAGATGATGAATTAATGCAAAACAAAACAAAACAAAACAAAAACCAATAAAAAAAAACTTACAGTGAATAATAGTCTCTGCAGAAGCAGAATTTCTGTACAAAACATAATGAGCTGGAGACCCCAAATGGCAGAATAGTCACCATATTTCACATCCACGGAAACCTTTCCCTATGCACATTTGAAAACTATTGTTTTGAAATTCCAATTTAATATCATTTAAAAGGTCCTTATTCATCCAAATTTGTTGGCTTCTCCCTAGATATGCTAGATGTTCCTATTTTTGTCTAAATTGAAAAAATTTTCAATTACCTTATGAAACTTTCTCTGTCATTTAAATATATTATTCACTATCAAGAACTTCATTGCCTCCCTTTATTATTTAAATAAATCACTAATTTTGACTCCTCATATCACATATTTTGAGATAAGTTGTAAATAAGTAGTCCCAAAGGAATAATGTTATTTTACCATAAAATTAGAGCTTTTTCTATCATCTTAATATTATTAGATCTTAATATCAGGACTTTAGAATCATTCTTATGAAACCTTAACTTGTTAGAACTTCTCCATATTTAAAGTTTCTTCAATCTGTTCACTTCACATAGGTATGCAGACATGAGAGAAACCCACGGAGAATGGTCTTCCAATACTCAGGGCTCTTTTTCCACTAAGTTATCCAATGAACTCCTCAATATTTTGGTTAATTCACTCCACTGTAAAGATATATTAGAATTGGCCGTCGCATTATGTTCACACACATATTGCTATGTCAGTGAGCTCACACTCCTTTTTCCACAGCATCATGGGTTTTCCCAGAGGACCTTAACAATGGGAGATAATCCCAAGAATCTTGTTAAGGGTAGAATTTTATTCTTCCCAAATTCATGTATTGAAGTCCTCATGCCCAGTACCTCAGAATTTGACCTTATTTGAATGTAGAGTTTTGCAGATGTAATCAGTTAGGATGAGCTCCTACTGCAGTAGGTTGGGCCCCTAATCCAATGTGACTGGAGCCTTTACAAACATGGGAAATTTGGACACAGACATGTACAAAGGGAACACCATCTGAGAATGAAGACAGAGATCGGGATGAGGGTTCAATAAGCCAAAGAAGGCCAAAGAGGGCCAGCAAACAACCAAAAGTTAGGGAGGAGCCATCAGATAGACTCTTTCTCTCATGACCTTCAGAAGGAACCAACTCTCCTGACACCTTGATCTTGAACCTCTAGCCTCCAGACCTGTAAGACAATAAATTTCTGTTGCTTTACCCACTTTTTGATGTATTTTTTATAGAAGCCCTAGAAAATTAATACAGACTCACACAGACTTTTAGAAGACCTGATCCTAATGTGCAGTGGCACAACGGTAATCTTAAAGCCATCTCCAGCCTGAGCTCACATCATCCCCACAGTTTAGGTGCTGTTACTATGTGAATCCTCAAATACAGCAACTACTGTACCTAAAACTCAATGACAGAAGAATATCACTAATCTCAAGTGGCATTTAAAAATATCTTATTTATTTTAGAGAGAGTAAGGGAGGGAGAAAGAGATAGAGAGAAACATTGACATGACAGAGAAACATTGATCTGTTGCCTCTCATATGCACCCCAACCTGGGACCGAATCCTCAACCTAGGCATATGCCCTAACCAGGAATCAAACTGGGAACATTTCACTTTCCAGGAAAATGCCCAATCAACAAAGACACACCAGTCAGGACTCAAATGGCATTTTTAATGCTAGGATTTTAGTGCTGAAGTAACTCTTTAGACCTGAACTGTTAATATTAGATATGTCTCCTAAACTCTAAACCAAGGTTCCTTTGTTCTCAGCAGTTGTAAAACTCAGTCTTTTACAATTCTGTCTACACCTTCCTTTCCTGGGTTTGGTCTACAGGACAGTTCTTAAACCTCACCTTGTCCAACCATCATCCCTCTTGATAGTGAGAGATGTAGCCAGGGTTACTAACACATGAGTTCATGTATGATGTAACCTGGTGTCCAAGTTAAATAACTTGAACAAGAAGTTCCCTGCCTCTAGAATAATAATAACACCTTACATATATTGAGTTCTAATTTTTTGTGTTATATATTCCACCAGGTATGTGACCTATGGATTTCTAGTTGACCCTAATAACGACCACCATTCTCATCATTTACTGAGTACCTAAAGTATATTTGCACCGTAGTAGGTTATAATATACTTAATTTTAATTCATACCAAGTACAAAGTCAAGCATTATTCTCCACATTTTATAGATAAGGAAACTGAGGTTCAGAGGTGTTAAATATTTACAGTGGCGAAGTCGGAATTTTGACCGACTAGAATAATGCTCTGATAATCTAGGAAAATAATAAAAAAAGAAAAAAAGAAGAAATTTGATAAACAGTAGAAGCCTCTATTTGCATTTCTATGATCAAAGAGATTTATTGCCTTATGGAACACACTAGTGACCAATAGGATCCCATTTCTCAAAGTAACAGAATAATAAGACAGATTATCTTGATATATAACATACTAAACTTTTAATGCCACTGTTTCCCACTTAGGCTAAAAATGTTGTGTTTTATTCTCTCCCTCCCTATTGACCAACCCCCTGTCTCTCCAAGCATGAGAATGGCCTGAAATTTGATGACAAATGTTGGTAAAGTGTACAAGTATGTGGTTCACACCATTACTATACATTTTCCCCATCATTTCAGACATGGAGGTCTTAGGTCTTTACTGAAACTCTGAGAACTGATATTTACCCCTCAAATTGCAAAAACCTGTTGAATTAATATAGAAATGCAATAGCAGGCCTAAATCTACAGTCCTAGAAACTGTTGAAAATGGAGTTTCCTGAAATTTGTAAGGTTAATATTACTTGCAGTAAGATGATTTCCCCAAAGATGCTCTTTTGCTGTGGAGTAACCTAGATTCATGGCAAGATTCTGGGTTCTTTCTACCAATATCATGTTATAAATTCATGAATAAAAACACAGATGTAGGCATGAATCTGAAAGCTCACAATTCCAAACGCCGTCTTATTTTTTTATTGTTGTATGAGAAAAAAAATTACTCTCAATGGGAACTTAGTTTCCCACTGAATTCTAAAGATTACTGACACTTTGAAGGGATTATTTCTAAGGTAGTTTATTAAAAAATTTGTTGGGAGATTGTTAGGAAAAATCAGTAAATTAGAGTTAATACTGATGTAAGTAAAATGGTCATTGCTTATTTGAGAAAAACAAATAATAAAAAGCTGATCCATTCCTTTTCTTGTGAGCAAAAGAAGAGAAAAAATTTTCCAAGATTTTCAATAACATCACTTCAGGGATTCATATTTTCTAAAGACACCAGTTGCACCTTTTCTGTATATCTACTCTTAAGACAATAGGACAAGTGAGATTTCAGAGAAAGATTGAAAGGAAAGATGATGACTTGTATTTATCCTTTTGTTTCCCTGACAATTTATTCCTGGTATAAGCAGTAAAGGGAATATTTTAGCAAGCTGGAAAACTGAAAGAACTAAAAGTTATTACCACCTGGCTGATGTAGCTCAGTGGACTGAGTGTGGGCCTGTGAACCAAAAGGTCACTGGTTCAATTTCCAGGCAGGGCATATGTCTGGGTTGTGAGCTAGGTCCCTATTAGGGGGCACACGAGAGGCAACCACACATTGATGTTTCTTTCCCTCTCTTTCTCTTTTCACCTCTGTCTAAAAAATAATTAAATAAATAAAATTTTTAAATTGATATTGGTGACCAAATATACTTTCTAAAAAATAAATTTAAAAAATCTTTAAAAGAAAAAGTTATTACCAAAGAAAAATACTAAATAGAAAAAATTAAACAGAACGATATAATCTTTGTATGAACTATATAAATATTAAATACATAGTAGTAGACATTTAGAACCAATAATCTTTGAGAACATTTGTAATTTCCTTTATTCCAATTTAATATTTTTCCTTCCTAATTTCTTTAGTGACATGCAATTTCAGAACAAAATGTTATATACACGGGTACATGTATATGTATATGTGCATACATACATTCACAGTACGTACAAGAGGTATACAGGAGAGTGTCTAAGAATGAGGGCTTTAGAGACAACCTGGATGTGAATCCCAGCAGTGCTATTTGGTAAGTTTGTCACTTTAAATAAGGAGGTCACATCTATTTGTCCAAATGTTCTCGTGTACAAATCAATTAATAATAACATGCCGTAGTTTTAGGGGTAAATGAGTTAATATGGTGGTCTGAACTGAGTACAGGAACAATTTGAAGAGTATGGACAGTTTTAAGGCAATCACTTTTCAGATCCTGAATTCCACTGGAGAACCTGTGGCTAAGGAGGGGGTGTCGTAAGAGGTGTCCTTCCTGTTTTCACTACTGCTCTCTTCCACATTCTGAAATAAGGTATACCTTTTGCCCATCCAGAATCTTACCAGGTTGTTTTCACTTATATAAATCTTCCAGTGTCAAATAAAGTGACTATATAAAATAGTGTTGTTGGCGTTCAGACAGGGAGTGATACTAGTGAGTAAAATTGCATTCTTTTGGACACCTGGTGATTTCCAGTTCTTTGTTCTCAACAAAATTGGAGGAGGACCTATTTGAGTTTTCAGCTGATAGATCACTAGAAATAACTAGGGGTGATACGAACAGAGGTTTCCTCCATTCTTATCTACCCCTGCTGTGAGCAAGTTTCTTAGTTCAGTATGTTTCCCTGATCACAGTTAAAGATAGTTTAAGTATATATAAAATAAACAGTTCATATATATATATGAACAGTTCATATATATATATATAAATACACACACACACACACACACACACACACACTAAAATTAGGGATAGTAGGTATCAAATCACTTTGTGACCTAGCCTCAGAAGGTAGAAGTCATCACTTCGGCTGTGGTCATAGGCCACCCATATTCACAGGGAAGACATATAGATTCCACCTCTTGATGGAGACCTGTCAGTGTCACATTGTGATAGAGCTTGAGCTGGTTGGGTTGAATGTGACATTGCAACCATCATTGAAAAATATTAAATATCACATATTATGAAGGGTAAAATCCTATAATTTTAAAGGTGGAAGAAGTTTTTGTTTCTATAAATGGAGAAGCATGAATTAATCTTTGAGATAAACTATCTCCTTTGTTTTAGGGAAGAAATCTAAGCAGCTTAATAAGGCTTTTCCAATGTTAAGCCGATTTCCCATTCTGAAATGAAGAGATGGAATACAGTGAGAAGTGAAATCACTGCATTATACAGACCCGTTTTTTTCTACCTAGAAATTAAGCCACATCTCTGAAATTTGTTTCCTTCGGAATGAGAAACTGCATTTTCTTCCTTTCTGGAGTCCCTGGGGAGTCCTGAACCTGGATCCTGGGCAGGAGAGTCACCCTTGACAAGCACTCATATGTGCAGGAGCTAATCTAAGGGGCTGGGAACTCAGAGGGCAAATGTTCACAAGCATTTACATTAGCATGGTTTGGCTAGGGCATTCTGGGAGTAGTTTTATATAATGTCCAGCTTTGAGTTTTTCTTTGGTAAGTCTGTCTTATGACATCCCATGGATTTTGGTAAAATTTTGGTTTATGTTACATTACATTGTTTTTTCTTTTTTCCTTGTGGAGTTAAGGAATAAGCTTATGTCAGGATGAACAACTTGTCCTGATTGGCCTAGGATTTTCTGGTTTTAGTACTTAAACTCCCACGTTGCAGGAAACCCCTCAGACCCAGGCGCACTGGAGTAGTTAGTTGGTGCCTCTAGCTCACGTCTGTACTTGAGGTTACTTGGGAGCAAAGGGTGTCAGCCTGAGGAAAGCTGGTTGCAGGTCAGTTAGTGGCAACCTTCATTAGAGCTGTGCCTTGTCTTCTTTACTGGAATCAGGCAGCAATTCAGGACCAATACAGTGCTAAGAAAAAGTATCTAAATCATAAAACTAAGCAGAAGAGATTATTAGGTACCTGATCAGTGTCATGCTAGGGACTGTCTGGCTGGTCCACAGAGGTATTATCTGACTTTCTAGGGGTGAATAACTTTGTTTGACTTGCTATTATGATAAGGATTTAGAGACTTTATATCTCTGTAATGATTGTTATTAACTTGTAGAAGCTGATGCTCATGATTGTTTTCTGATAGCAATATAAATAAATTTTGTTTGAGACATGAAATTATTTCTTTCCTACAAAAAAAGATCAATATCAGAAGTTGTAGTGTTATTGCCCTGTGGGGTATTAATTTGTTTTATATTTAAATTAGCATTCTTTGTGAATTAGCTCAACTTCTTGCTGGTTCCCTCATTACTAAGGTAAATAAATATTTGACATTGCTGACATTTTGGGGGTTAAGAATGTTTTTATTTTTTTCCAAATCATGCTTTGCTATTAGAAGTTTGTAGGATTTGTTAATATTCCTCAGAAACATCCTAGACATTTATGGATGGAGTGAACCTGGTAAAAATCTAGGTTTCCTACATCTCCTCTCCCTCCCAGGGTTGGGGAGACCATGAATACGAGGAAAAGCTTGGGTATTCTATAGTGAAGAAGTCTTTCTGCTCTTCCTTCATCTTTGACAATCCCTCTGGCCTTCACCCTTCTTTCCCCTGCTGAAGAATCTCTCCTTCCAGTCGATGGATTTTATCAATGTGGTGGGGTCAGAGGTGGTGCAAGTTCTTCCCAGTACTCAAACCCAAACATCTATAAGTCAGGCATTTCTCTTACCAAGATGGACTTCTTAAAGCTTAATTATATCACATTATGATCCCAAAGGGTCTTTGTTGTTTTCCTCAGTCTCACCAAAGATGCTAGGAAGGAGTTGGAGATGGATGGAATCAGAATCAAACCATATATATACACATACACACACAATATGATATCATATATGTACCATATATGTACCATATATGATATCATATATCGTGCATCATATACCATATATTTTACCATATATCACACATCTCATATGTGATATCATATATCACATGTCATATCATATGTGCTATATGCTATATGCTATGTGATATCATATTGATATGTGATCACCTATGTGATATGGTCATATGTGATATATGATATGTGATATATCTATATCCATATCTCTATCTATCTATCTCTATCTATCTCTATCTCTATCTCTATCTCTATCTCTATCTATATCTATATCATCTATCTATATCTATCACAGGACCCTATCTCATTAGGGTCCTGACAGGAAAAAAGAAACCAGAGACCACTCTGCAAGTTTATTGTTTGTTTGTTTGTTTGTTTGTTTGTTTTTCAGCAGTGAATACCAGGACATTGATTAAATAAGTGATAGTCTGAGAAACCAAGCAGAGGACAGTGAGGCACTCCAGAGTTTAGCAACAGCTGGAAGCTGCTCCACACCTATGCCTGTAGGGAAGAAAGGAGAAGACAGTGTTTCTGAGGCTCATGGGCTGGTGTTAAAAGGCAGAGACCGGAGTCATGGGGATGGTGCAACTGTTGGTGGAGAAATGCCAAGGCAGATAGAGAAGAAAAGGAATAGCCTGCTTTCTTGCTTCTCACCTTCCCACTGGCCAAAACCATCAGGAAACTGATGATCACAAAGCCTGGCAACTACAGCCTGCAGGGCCAGCACCTTGGAGAGGAGAACAGAACAGCAGAAGGGGGAAGAACGAGAGAGGAAATGGGCCAATATTGGTACTTTATTTAGTAGGACACATAATAGGTCAATAAAGGTTAATTTTCTGTTTCATGCAATTTTCAGTTTCATTGGCCTTTAGATTCTTTATTAAGAATCTAAATAAAGGCTGTTAAGAGATGTGAAGAAAAGCATTTTTATTACTTGCTCCAGGACCTTGAATAAGGCCAAAAACTTTGTAAGAATACAAAGGGCTGTTCTGAGTTTCCTGAAATTACTTGCATTTGAAGATAGTTATCCTGGTCAAGCTAAATAAATGCTCACTCTCTCAACCCCTGAATTTTACTTCAATAGTTTTTTTCATTATTTCTCTTTTGCTTGTTCTCCCAAAGATCTTTCTTGTTTTATGACTCATCTCTAAAACCCACAGAAAAAAGAGACCTTTTACTACTGATTCTACTTCCTCTGACTCAATTGCTGCCCTTTTTCACACATGCACAGGCAAAATACTGGGTTTTGTGGTAATACTAATTAAACCCACCTTTTGACTTTTAGTTCTGAATATTTTTAAAAACTACAGAAATGAGGTAAGGAGCAAATATCTTCTGTCAGTTTACTGCCAGAAAAGCTAGATTGAAGAACACAACAGGAACTTGAAGGAGAAATGTGCTTCTTCCTTCTTCCCACCACAGTGAATCTACCTGTTGTTATAGGCAGAATGAACAGATAACTGCGGACCAGGGTCCTATATGCTCCCTTTCCTTTCCCCACTTTCACAAATTTGATAATTCTATGCTTCCTCTTGGGGGATATTCAAATAAGGTGATGGGAGGAGTGACCAGAGCTAATCCCCATTGTTCCTTTCTGGAAAATGTAGGAGAAGGCTCTTGTATAAACGAGAGAAGAAACATAATAGATGTTCCCCCCAAACAAATTACTTCTTACATAAAGTGTCAATCAATCTGCTAAAACTTAATTAATTGTGAGCCAGTTTAGTCCCATTAGTTATCAATTTGAACATAACCAATTACTAGCTTAAAACTTGGCAAATAGATATTCCTTATTAAAACAATTTAAAAATCTTGATTAAAAGAGTTTAAATGTTTTTAAAATTTGATTTAATATTTGGAGAGAGGGGAAAGGAGGGAGAAAGAGAGGGAGAGAAACATCCATTGGTTGCCTCTTGCACACCCCTGACAGGGGAGCTGGTGCGCAACCCAGGCATGGGCTCCAACCAGGAATTGAAAAAGGGACCTTTTAGTTTTCAGGCTGGCACTCCATCCACTAAGCCACACCAGCCAGGGCAAGAACTTAAAATTTTTAAAACACTTTTTAAAATTTATTGATATATTATGTGCTGTTATAAAAATTAGCACAATATAAACAAAAATGTACAGTTGCACCCTGAATATAATCAATAACTCCAATTCAACTCTTATGGAGTACTGAAAGTATGATTAGGAACATTAAAGCATTTTGTGGTTTAAAGTAATCAAAAATATTTTCTTGAAAGGAAAGGTATGTAATAAAATAATAGCATGCGAAGTCTATTTTATATGTCTCAATCTAATTTTCAAATTTAATATTAAAAAATGAAAGTATATGCCCACTAGATGGCAGCATATTAAATCTTTTAAACAGTACCTCTACTAAAGGACTGGAAAGAGAGTCCCTGCTGGTAGTTAGGTTGTTAGAAAGAGCTGGGAGTATAGGCAGAGACCAGGACTTGCAAAATGCACTGTTAAGTCACGTAAATTTTATTGACCAAATTGTGGTGACAGACTATTTATATTGGTTGGTTTCCTAAAGTCAAAGTCTTTTAACACCAATTTCTTTGGATCTGTATGTTCTGAGATAATACCACAGACAAACTGATCCAAATGTCTACAGACTTCATCAGTTCTGAAAATACAATTACCAACTGTGACAGAGACCGGCCTAAATGAAAAATTCTGGTCAATGTCTGCCAACACCACACTGTGATTAACTCTAGCACCCCAACCTTTTTAGTACCCTCCCTTTAAACTCCTTCTTTGGTGTTCATTCTCTCTTTGCAGGTAGACATGCAGAGGTGTCTCTAGAGGTACTAGCTGGAGAACTTCAATACATCAGTGGGACATGCTGTTTTTAAACTTATTAAGAAATTATTTTTGTAATTGCTTATAATATTGAAATAGAGTTATTTCAGATAATGTAAGTCATATGTTATCAACAGTACAGAAGCAAATCATAAAATATGCATAGTGACAAAGACTCTCTCCTTGATCAAACTTTGGATAAGTTCCCCTGAGCTTTCTTTTCAACTAGTATAAGCCATTCTTAGCAAAGAACCCTGCTAAGTCATCATCAGTTTCTGCCCTCAATTTTGATTACCTTTAGTCTCTTGATCAAGTTCCTTATCCCTACCTTTGATGTATAAATCCTTGTCCCGTCTTTCACAAGAATCCCGTTATCAAGAATTCCCCTACTCTTGAGTATCCTCTCAATAATTTTCCATCCACTGTCACCCTCAATCTGCTGTTTGGCTATAAATCTCAATTTACCTTTGTTATATTTGCAATTAAGTACACTTTCTCACCCTGATTGCAATAGTCTTGAACAAAGTCTTCTTTAGCATTTTAACAATAATGAAAATAATTTATTTTTTATAATACATGTTTATTTTTAAATGTTTTATTTGTTTTTAAAGCTTTAGCATATAATCTAACAATCATCTGAAAGGCTTTATCCCCAAATTTAGTCTTAAAGTGCATTATCTCTAACAGGAACACATTTCTAAAGGTCTTCTTCTTCATCATCTATCTTCTCACTCAGCCATATGTTGTGCCCTCTACTTCTGCAAATATATCAATAAGGCAGCCATTCCTGGGCATCTACATATTGTTCATCTTAAAAAAAATTTATACTCACTTTTTTTTTCATTGCTTTTGGAGAGAGAAGGGGAGACAGAGAGAAAGAGAAACATCAATGTGAGAGAGAAACATCAATTGGCTGCCTTCTCATATACACTTCAAACAGGGATCAAACCTATAACCTGGGTATGTGCCCTGATTGGGAATCGAACCCATGATCCTTCAGTCTTTAGGATGATGATACAACCAACTGAACCACACTGGCCAGGGCACATATTGTTTATCTTTTATTCCAGCTCCTTCCCTTTCAAAGTAGTTTGTTGTCTGTAAAGCTACTTCAAAAAGCCCTGAAACTTGTGACAACTTTTAACTTTCTAAGCTTCTTAAAGTTTATCTCTATTGTACCTTACAGCAAACATCAATTTAGGCTGTTATACTTCTTGCAAACATTATTACTTATCAAATTCTACCATTTCATTAAGGATAATCTCAAGTGTTGCCCATTTTCTATAGTCTTTTGTGAGTACATCTGCTAGTAAATTTTCTCCCTTAATTTATTTGATTCTAACTATTGGTTAAGAGTCTAATTTGTAGAGGACAACACCTAGTAGGTACTATTTAATATAAAAGTTTACAATTTAATAAGTTGATAACTAATTATCTGTTTTGAGTACTGTATGGCAGGAACTGTGCTAGATACTTTTAGTATATTCTAATCCTCAGAATAATCTTAAAATAGTTTATTGTTATCCTCACTTTAGAAATGAGGGTATAAAGGTCAGGATGTGTAAAAGACTTACCCCAGATCACACAATAACTAAGCAGAAGAGCTGGGTCCAAAGTCTATGTTTTATTCATCCTGTGATGTTTCCTTTATGATCCTTGTGCCCCACCCCTGCCACTGCCACCCCATGTTTCTCTGGGTTTTAAATTTATTTAGCATTTCATTTATCTAACAAGTTAGACTTCTAATATCAATAAACTAAAGAGTCATGGGAAGCCAAAAAATAGAGTTAAATAAAAAGCCTGTAATCACTGAGAAAGTAATACTTATAGTACCCACACTTTAACATTTTTCAGCAGTAGATTGCAGTCATTTTTAGCCTAGAACCTTCAGATCTAATTTTTTTTTATGTAGAATATGTAATGCTTGACTATATAATTACCGGAGGCAGCATATTAGACACTTAGCAAAAGTAACTACTCTCAATCAGTGAGGAAGTAAGAATAATTTACCGGGACAGGTAAGCAAACAAGGGCTATTTGCTAAAGGTATACAGTTTTATATCTCTTAAATCATTGAGGTCATTCCTGTGTTAAACCACATTAATTAGTACCATCATGTTGTTTATCTACACCATTGACTCATTTGTTAAAGAGAGTTGCATGAATTACCCTCAATAGGTTAGTTTAGTGAATAGTTCTTTCTATATACATGTTTAGCTGAAATTGATATTACATGGAGGGTATTTAACATCAACTCTTATATATTTATTGTTCAATTCAAGCTGGTCTCTCAATATTTTTTAACCTTTTTGATCTATAAAGGTATAGATATTAAATCATTTTGCATATTTACTAAAAGTTAACAAGTGATTATTACATAAAATTTCAATGTAAGCATTGAAATATAGCCACTAACTAAAGCACTTCCTGATAAGTTTAGCAAGCTAATAGTTTAAGATTTTTTTTCATATTTAGCATCTCCAAATTTGCATTATATTTTATAACTCTATTTTCTTTTTTAGCTGAATTTTTATTTATTTAATTTTTGATCAATAAATGCATACTTTTTAAAAATACATCTTATTGATTATGCTACTACAGTTGTCCCAATATTTCCCCCTTTGCCTCCTTCTACCCAGTACCCCCATTCCCTCTGGCAATCCTGCCCCATTACTTTATGCCCATGGATCATGCATATAAATTCTTTGGCAATTCCATTTCCCCTGCCTATTATGTACCAACCAATTTGTACTTAATCACTGCATCTTTTCCCTCATTTTTCCCCTTCACCCTCCTAACTGGTAACCCTCCAAATGATCTCCATATCTATGGTTCTATTTCTATTCTGCTCGTTCGCTCAGTTTGTTTTTTCAGATTCAATTGTTGACAGCTGCAGATTTATTGTCACTTTAACATTCATAGTTTTGATCTTCTCCTTTTCTTAAATAAGTCCCTTTAGCATTTCATATAATAATGGCTTGGTGATGATGAGCTCCATTAGCTTTACCTTGTCTGGAAGGGGCTTTATCTGCCTCTGAATTCTAAATGGTAGAATTGCTGGATATAGTAATCTAGATTGTAGGTCCTTGATTTTCATCACTTTGAATACTTGTTGCCTGTCCCTTCTAGCCTGCAAAGATTCTTTTGAGAAATCAAAAGACTGTCAGCTGACAGTCTTATGGGAACTCCTTTTTAGTTGACTATCTGCTTTTCTCTTTAGCTTTAATCTTTAGCTTTTTAATTATGATGCGTCTTGGTATGGTCTTTTTACAGAGCCAACTTGTTAGGGATTGTCTGTGCTTCCTGGACTTGTATGTCCATTTCCTTCACCAAAATAAGGAAGTTTTCTTTAATTATTTTTTCAAATGAGTTTTCAGTTTCCTGCTCTTTCTTTTCTCCTTTCAGAACCCCCATGATTCAAATGTTTGTATGTTTGAAGTTATCCCAGAGGCTCCTTATCCTATCTTCATTTTTTAACTCTTTTTTTTTTTCATTCTTCCTGTTCTGATTTAATGCTTTTTTCTTCCTGTGTTCCAAATCATTGATTTGATTCTTGGTTTCATCCACTCCACTATTCATTCCCTGTATATTTTTTCTTTATTCTAGTTAGTGTGATCTTCATTTCTGCCTGGGTCTTTTTTATGCTGTTGAAGTGTCCGATGAGTTCTTTAACTAATATTTTTAACTCTGCATTTGATAGATTGCTTATCTCCATTTTGTTTAGTTATTTTTCTGAAGTTTTGTCCTGTTCTTTCATTTGGGCCATATTTCTTTGTCTTATCATTTTGGTAACTCCCGTGTGTTTGTTTCTACATATTAGGAAAGCTGCTTTGACTACCTATCTTAGTATTATGGTCTATTGTAGAAAAGTGCACCTGTAAGTTGGATGGGGCAGACTTAGGTAACTGCCTAGGTGGGGCAACCCTCATGAACCAGGTTGATGGAGTCTCATACATTTTGTCACTGCTCTGTGACTCTATGTGGGGAGGTTTCAGAAAAAGGACAGTGCCTGGTGTCTGGAGTTTTGTCAGGGAAGGAGCTGACTCCCAGCACTTTCCTTGATGGCAGAAACTTCAATCTCTCCCTTTGTGCCATTGGTACCCTTCAGGCTTCTGTCATGGTGCTGAAGCCCAGAGGGGGTGAGTCTACATAAGTCCTAAGTCCATTGCAGACTCTTTAAAAGGAGATGCCTGAGAATCTTGCAATTTCTTCTGCTGCCCCAATCCCCATGGGTTTGTATAGCCAGAAGTTATGGGGGCTTATCTTCCTGGCACTGGAACCCTGGGCTGGGGATCCTAGTGTTTGGCTGGGAAAAAGATGAACACTAGGAGTTGTGCACTTTTTTCAAGTCAGTTATGTTAATAAACAACACTACGTGGGTGGTTACCCTGACCTTCGAGCTTATGCTTCTCTTACTGTGAAAAAGGCATATTTTATGACTGTCACCTGCTGTTTCCAGGAGTGATTTCCAGACTTTCTTCTTTAAAGGGATAATTTTTTTCTCCATGTACATTTTAAGCATAATTAGATATTTAAAATATGACTACATGGCCATGTAGTTGTCTCCTTTCATAAAGAATTACTCAAACAATCTTGGAAGCAAGACAAAGGTCTGTCTATAAGGAACAAATCAGAATCAGAAGAAAGATCATCTCTCAATTTCCTTGTGCTATCCAAATAAATCATGCAGTTCAGAATCTAGAAATGTTCAGATATTATTAGGGTAAGGTGTTATTATAAAGTCTAATATGTGTAGTTAAAAATAGTTCTTATAAAATCTTTTGTTCATGGAATGTTCTTTTATCTTTGCATAGATTTTTCAGGATAAACCAATCCAAGTACAATGTTACTCTTATTTTATCTTCACCTCAGTAATGTGCTTAAATATCCTTTAAAAATTTCCCAAACTATTTACTTGTACTTTCCATGGATTGTTGTGTTTGGTTTCTCAGACATCATGTAGCATCCACCTTTTATTTGATTGATTAAGTTAGTCAATAATTAGTATTAATTAATTTCTTCAATGTACTAAGCACTGTGCCCACAAGATGCTTACAGCTTGGTGAATTATGGTACATATACACACATATATGTGCACATGAAAATACAATGAGATGCTTGCTTTAATGGAAATTAGTGTGGTCAAAGTGAAATGGTAGCATGAAGCCTTAGGAGAGTCACAATGAACTGAATATACCTGAAATATGAAGACCAAGGAAGTCATAGTGAAGTCAGTCAAAGGCAGCAATCAGAGCATAAAGAGGCTTGTAGAGTTAATTCTATGAACCACAGGTTTCCAAACAGTTTTTGAACTATAGGATCCTTTATTCAAATAAAATATTACATAGTATCTCAATGAGTAAAACAGATAAATAGATGGCAGTACTGGAAATTCTTTTCTGTTACTGGGTCCAAGAATGCCCAAGGAGTTAAAAAATGAAATTAAGGATGACTACCATGACTTCTGACCAAGACTGAGTGGATGCTGGTAATGTTCATGGAGTCAAGTAATACAAAGAGATTGGCCTTTTAGTCTTTTCTAGCTCTAGAGTTACTGTTGGCTGCCAAAATGCCATAAAAATATTTTGAAGCTACAAATCCTCTAACACTATGAAGTGACAGTATGATCTGCTTCCAAATAGAAAGCCCTATCTGGTCCAAACTTAGGTTGGGGTATTATACTGCTCTTATTCTAATATTCACATCATGCTCCAAGAGCAACTCCAAATGGGAATTGTATGCTTTCTTTTCTTTGATGTTATACTATTATAGAACTATTGCAGAGCTTCCCAGGGCCTCAAAGAGAGTTTCATGAAAAAAACTCTTTTAGCATTTGCTTGCATTCCTCTCACAAGAACATGATGATATTTGATATGGGTGAGGGGGCAGCCAGGGCATGACCTGAATAGTGGATCTACCCTGTTTTTCAGAATTATCCTTGCTCTCTAACCCTGAGTCATTTTCCTTGGATGAATTAGCATGACTATTTTCCCAGGAATCTCCTTTATTGCTTGAATGAAAAGATAACTTAGTGGGGTCTAAAATAGAGCCTCCCAGACATACTTTGAACACAGAGGAAATACACCTTATATTGAAGTTGGTACTTGTGTGACAGCTGAATATTGTGGAATAGTTAAACTTAGAAATAACTTTCATTTTTACTATTAAATCATAAACTAAGACCAGAGCTTTACAACCTTGGCACTATTGACACTTAGGACTGGATAATTCTTTATGGTGGGTGTTGGTCCTGTGCAGTGCAGGATGTTTAGCAGCATCCTATCACTCATCCTGAGTTGCAACAAACAAAAATGTCTCTAGACATTGCCAAATGACCCCTTGAGACAAAACTGCCTTGGTCAAGAACCCCTGAATTGGACCTAACATAGAATTCCCACCTTGTTCCTTATCAATGCATTATTCTAAGCAAGGGACTTAACTTCCCTTGGCCAGTGTATCTGAAACACTGAGTAAAATGTTAAATACCTAGTATGGTGATTAATAGAGAGAAGACACACATCAAATTGCATGTTTCTTTTTCACTTCCTCCTTTTCTTCAATTTTGAAAATCCAACAAGTCATCTTATATTCTAGAAATGAAACCATAAGCTACTAACAAAGCAGTTTACCTTCTAGGATCTTTGTGTGGTAAATAATGAGACTATTCTAGACTAAAAGTAAATGCAAGCAGTAAACATTGGAGAAAATAACTGTGGTTATTTTGTTAACATATTTTTTATTTTAAAATTTAAATTATTAAAAATATTTAAAAATTTTAAATAAAATTATAGATTTTATAGTTTTAATTTATTTTACTTTATATTGTCATCTTCATAACAACCATATGAAATAGGGTAGGGAAGATATCCAATTTATAAGTAAGGATTTTTGCGTTGAGAGAGTCTAAGTGACTTATCAAAGACAGTATGGACAAGTATGGGAGATTCACCTCCCATACTTATTAAAGATCTTGAACTAGATCTCATTGCAAATGTGGTACATTTTGCACTTATAATAACTACTTTCTGCTTGATTAAATACATGATTTGAATACAGTGCTGCATATTCAGTTGAAGCATATATTATCTTTATTGAAAGATTTTGATATTTACTTTCTGTTATACCATTCTGTTTGAGATTTGAGGGGAATGCAGAACAAGCTGCTTTGATTTTTAAATATTTCTTTTAACTTGTTTTAAAATTTATAAAAGTAATATTTAATTTATTATGTAATAAATGTAATGAAATAATTACACACAAACATGAAATAGGCTTTTGTACAAATGTACAATATCTGTACACACTCATGAAGAGGATTTCTGCGTTTAAACTCCTGTGTTTGCAAACCAAGACTCAACCATAAAGACATGCTCTTAATCATAGGGAAAGAGCTTCCAAACCACAAGCTAAAAATCCTTCTCTCTCAAGAGAAGCCAGTTATATTTGCATGGTAGCTACTGTTAATGTTCTACTGGAGTAGCCCTAACTGGTGGTATTTACTTCTTATAACTTACCATTGTGAAATACAGTGAACACATAAAATGGAGTCACTGTGGTCAACCTATGAAATTATTGAATTCAAGTGAATTAAGTCATAAGGAAATGATAATCCTTGTTTTAACTGACTCTGGAAACTTAAACCTTGGAACCTTTTAGTCCTGTGTCAATACTTAGATATGCATCAGTGTGCTGTGTGTCAATGCCTGGACATAGATCAACCCTTCAGTTAACCATCTGAATGACTTCAAGGAGAAAAATATTCCATTGTCTAGATCATCAGACATCTGGTGACTACTATATTGGACCACCAATCCAGGGGCTGTGAATAAAGAACTGATTCTCTCAAGAATGTGCATTTTGCTATAAAACTCTCAAACTTTTCTTACTCTTTTGGGACACTCTTTGTACTGCTTAGGTGTGTTTCTACTAGTTTGCAAACCCTAAGACCCTTGAATAAATCTTTGTCATTTATTTCTAACCAAATCTTCCTGACTCTTTTTGAGTATGTTCAAAACCATTATGAAACACTTGAAATCAGAGAGCAGTTTTTTAGAATGAAATGCAAAGTGTAATGGAATGATCAGATATTACACGAAAAAGAGGCGGAAGTACAGAAAATATCTTATTTCAAAACTTTATTCCTGCAACTTTGGAAAAGTTATGAAGGATCAAAAATAAAATGGTATTTATTTTCAAAATAAGGAAAGATGAGAAAGATCTAACTAGTTAACCTCAAAACTTATTGAACCAAGAATAAGATTTTTGTGTTTAAATTTTAGTCTAACTCAAGAATTCTGTTTTGTGATTAGTCTGTGATCTCTGCTACTACTCTTTCTGTTAGTGAAAGGAGAAGCTCTGAACTAAAAATTCACCTGGAAATTTCAATATAATAAAGACAAATTCAACATCTCTATTTTTTATTGTTGTTCAAGTACAGTTGTCTTAATTTCCCCCACATCACTCCCCTCCTCCCCACTCATTCCCACCTCCCACCCTCAATCCTACCTACTTTAGTTTGTCCATGTGTCCTTTATACATGTTCCTTGACAACCCTTCACCTATTCTCCCACATTATCCCTCTCCCTCCTCCCCTCTGCTTACTGTCTGTCCTTTATTTCAGTGTCTCTGGTTCTATTTCACTTGCTTGTTTGTCTTGTTGATTAGGTTCAACTTGTAGGTGAGATCACATGGTATTAGTGTTTCACCGCTGGGCTTATTTCACTTAGCATAATGCTTTCCAGTTCCACCTATGATGTTGCAAAAGGTAGGAGCTTCTTCTTTTCTTCTGCTCCCTAGTATTCCATTGTATACATGTACCATTGTTATTTGATCCTCTCATTTACAGATGGGTACTTGGTAATAACCAAATGCTTCCAACATTTGGATATTGTAAATAATGCTGCTAATAATGCTGCTGTAATGCTGTATTTGGGATACATAGGTTTTTTTGAGTCAATGTTTCAGGATTCTTAGGGTATAATCCCAGCAGTGGAATTGCTGGGTCAAAAGAAAGTTCCATTTTTAGTTTTCTGAGAAAATTCCATACTGTTTTACACAGTGGCTGCTCTAATCTGCATTCCCATCAACAGTACACTAGGATTCCCTTTTCTCCACAATCTCAGCAGCATTTGTTGTTTGATGATTTGTTTATGATGGCCATTCTGACTGATGTGAAGTGGTATCTCATTGTGATTTTAACTTGCATCTCTCAAATGACTAGTGATGGTGAGCATTCTTTCATATGTCTATGGGACATCTGTATGTCCTCTTTGGAAAAGCACTGTTCAGGTCCTTTACCCATTTTTTAATTGGACAAACATATCTTCCTGGAGTGGAGTTGTATGAGTTCTTTATGTATTTTGGAAATCAAACCCTGTCTGAGTATCACTTGCAAATATATTTTACCATACAGTTGGTTCCCTTTTCATTTTGTTGCTGTTTTCTTTAACCATGCAGAAGCTTTTTATTTTGATGAAGTTCCATTTGTTTATTCTTTTCTTAATATTCCTGGCTCTAGGGGACATATTGGTGAAAATATTGCTGCATGGAATATCTGAGATTTTCCTGACTGTGTTCTTCTCTAGCACTTGTATGGTCTCACAACTTATACATAAGTCTTTTATCCATCTTGAGTTTATTTTTCTGTATGGTGTAAGTTGGTGGTCAAGTTTCATTTTTTTGCAAGTAGCTGTCCAGATGCCCCAGCACCATTTGTTGAAAGGGCTATTTTTTACTACATTTTATGCTTCTACCCACTTTTGTTGAATATTAATTGACCATAGAGACTTGACTTTATTTCTGGGCTCTGAAATCTGTTAAATTGGTCTATGTGTCTGTTCTTATGCCACTACCACGTTGTATTAAAGTGGCCTTATAATACAGTTTGATATAGGGTATTGTGATCCCTCTTACTTTGTTCTTTCTCAAAATTGCTGTGGCTATTTAGGGTCATTTATGGTTTTAC